>NC_137279.1:180228928-181464642 GCF_054371585.1 Giraffa tippelskirchi | reverse complement strand
CCTCCACTGAACAGTTTGGAAGCCACAATTGCATTAGCCGTCTGGAGCTCCCATAAGCTCAATCAAGCCATAATCAAGGATCTTCTGTGATTGTCCATTATCTGCCTCTCAGCCAGAGAGGCACGTTCTTTGGGGAAAGTGATCAGCGAGCTGCGTTCCTGGCACTAATTACATGCTAGCCTGCATCTGCGTCCCTCCCGCGGCTGTCAGGAGCCGTTGTGGATGGCCCCAGGATGCTTCTGTGCAGGTGACCCTCAGCAGGCTCAGAGCCCAGAATAGAGTCCACGCAGACCGGTCTGAGGACGGCCTCCCAGGCAGACAAGGTCTCGCCAGTTTAACTGTGGCTGTGTGTTTTACATTGAATACACCCCGGGTGCTCGGGGAAGGGCTACTGCTGGGTCAGCAGATAATTCATGGCAGGAACCCAGAGAACATCTGGAGATGCAGTGAAAACAACCAGATGGGCACCTCATGAGAACGGCAAGGATGGAGAGGAGGCAAGTGCCAGATCCCCCAGCCGGCCCCCGCTGAACAAAAGGCCATCCTTTGGGGGGCAGGGAGCTGAGGGGAATGGAGGACAAGCCTGCTACCACCTGACTTCGGCTCATTCTAGCAATACTCTGAATGCCCACATCGTGTGTCCTCAGCCCCATGCCAATGTGCTCCTCTGGTCCTGCGCTTTCCTCCTCTTTATCTGGTGGCTTGCTTGCCCTCAACACAGCACACCCAAACTTGATTTGGATCTCATTTCCAAGACCAGCTTCTAATGACACAGCTGTCCCCAAAGCTTTCAAGTTCACCCAAGCATGATGTAACTCTTCTTTATTCATTCCCATAGCACTGTCTCAGCCTGTCTCCCAGTACTTAACCTGGGCTGCAGCCATGCATCCAGCAAACTGAGAACCTGAGAACAGAAGCTGTTTCCAGCTTTAATTTTTTCTTTGTGTTTAGTCGCTCAGTCATGTCCAACTCTTTGTAACCCCATGGACTAGAGCCCACCAGGTTCCTCTGTTCATGGAATTCTCCAGGCAAGAATACTGGAGTGGGTTGCCATTCCCTTCTACAAAGGGTCTTCCCAATCTAGGAATCGTCAAATCTGGGTCTCCTGCACTGCAGGCAGATTCTTTACCACCTGAGGCACCAGGAAAGTGGCTCAGGCAGTAAATTTTCAAATTTTCATATTTCTTTAGCAAATATGAAAAATCACACAAAAAGACAGGGAATAATAAGACCATCCTGTGGATACCCCCCTCACCAGGGATATGGTTGTTGTATTTGCTTCACTTTTTTTTAAGGCAAAAAATGTGGATAGATAAAGTTGATGTCACCTTAGGATAGTTATCAGAGAATATAAAGCTCATCAGTGGCTTTGAAGCTTGAGTCTCTGGTTTAAGTGCCAGTTCTGCCACTTATAAGCCAGACAACCATAGGCAAGTGGCATCACCCTCTGTGTCTTAGTTTCCACCTGTAAAATGGCTGTGGAATGTTGTCATGAAAATTCAGTAAGTTAATACACATAAGGGTCTCATTACAGTGCCCGCGTGGCATAGAGTCAGTGCTCCATAAATTGTCTTCCACTCCTGAACCTATTTCTCATTGCTCCTCCCGTACCACCCAACAGAGTCAACCACATCACGGATGGAGAATGTATGCTTTCAGTTCCTACTTTGTACTTTTACTTCCCATATGTATAGATCCTTGAAAAATAGCTAGTACTTTTTGTATGTGCTGTTTAATTTACACAAATAGTGGTCCTTTGAATTGCAAACACAGAAAGCCCAAATCTACTTTTTTTTTATCCAGCAAATATTTATTGTGCCAGGCACTGTGCCACGTGCTAGTGAGCAAAACTACTACATGCTGCTCTCCCTGGAGCTGTTTATAATCTAGGGCTGGGAGGATTTACTAGCTCCCATGGGCTTCCCAGGTGGTGCTAGTGGTAAAGAACCCACCTACTAATGCAGGAGATGCTGGTTTGATCCCTGGGTTAGGAAGATCCCCTAGAGGAGGGCACAGCAACCCACTCCAGTACTCTTGCCTGGAGTATCCCATGGACAGAAGAGCCTGGCCGAGGAGCCTGGTGGGCTGCAGTCCACAGGGTCACAAAGAGTCAGACATCACCGTAGTGACTTATCACATGCATGAACTAGCTCCCATAGCTGAAAAGTTCAGTGGCAAGGAGGATTGCCAGGGTGATTAATCAGCTCAACAATGTCCTTAAGGACCCCACTTCCTTTGTCTCCTGGCTCTTCTTTCCCTGACTCCAGTTTCAGCCCAGGACGGGCTCCCCTTTGGGCTGTAATATGATTGCCAGCCACCCCAGGACTGCATGCCTCCTTGTGCCCATCCCAGGAGAGAGGAAGTCAGTTAGGAAGTGCTCTAAGAAGAGAGAGAAAGCTTCTTCCCCAGAAGTCCTGACAAACTTCTCTTCACTTCTCGTGGCTAAACTGGTCCACACAACCTTTCCTGAAGCACACAATGGTCAGGGATGGGATTCTGCTGGTCAGCGTTGTCCGCTTCACGTCCTCTCTGTAAGAGGAGGGGAGAGTTGCCTCTTCCAAAGCACACAGGCTGCACAGGTTGCTGTGGAAACCAGCACAAAATTGTATCAAGAGAAAGGACCTACAAATGGTATCTGCCACTTACCAGCCAAACTTAAATTGTGCATCTTGCCTTTCTCACTCAGTGTTTTGTTTTTGAGGTCTATCCATTTGGTATAGAGAGACCTAGTTTACTCCTTAAAGTGAGGAATTTTATTCTTTCCTGTGAATAAGACTCATTACTTGGCATTCTCCCACTGATGGATTTTTAATTGCTTTTGTAGCAAACAAGGCTGCAGTGAACATCTGTGCCTGTCTTCTGATGGACCATCTCAGTTATCTTCTTGTTTGCATCTGGCTCCTTCTCCAGGCACCAAGCTCATGGGAAACCTTGACAAGTACTTATAGAATGAGTGAGTGAGTGAATGAGTGAATGCTCTTTTCCCCTCCAAGTTATCACCTATTGAAATGGTCATTACAGGATGCTGGTCACGGAACCCTACAATGTTAGAGCTCAAGTGGGGCTTCTAATTTCACTGAGGAGCAAACAAAGGCTTGGAGAAGGAGATGGTGGACCTGAAGACACTCCATATGGTCTGGGGCAGAACATGAACTTGAACGCAAGGTCACTAACTTCAGACAGGGTTCTTCACTCCACTCCATTGTGTCCCATTGTATTGCTCTGAGCTGGTCCCTTGCTCCTTTGTGCTGTGTGTTTTAAGTCGCTTCAGTCATGTCTGGCACTTTGCGACCCTGTGGATAGTAGCCTGCCAGGCTCCTTAGTCAACGGGATTCTCCAGGCGAGAATACTGCAGAGGATTGCCATGCCCTCCTTCAGGGGATCTTCCCAACCCAGGGATTGAAACCACGTCTCTTATGTCTCCTGCATTGGCAGGCAGGTTCTTATCCACTAGTACCAACTGGGAACCCCATTGCTCCTTTACACAACTTCTTTTACTCCTATGATCTATTCCACAAATTCACCTGTGAGTTACCTGAAGCCTTGCCTGTGCTTCTCTTAGCAAGGGGTGTGTAAGCACCCATGGACAAGGCTCAGGTGTAATACCTCTCTAACTGCCAAGAGTAAGGCAGCATCCAAACACATCCCAGGCTCTCCTCGACAAAGCCCCTCCTGAAGGGCAATGGCCCAGAGTCACAGAACCTCTAGCAGGAGTTGCCACCAAAGATCTTCTAGCCCAGTTCCCTGGCAAGTATCACTGCACAAACCTTCCAGCTCTTTCTTGGCCTCTCCAGTGATAAGGCACTTAAACCTTCCTTGGTAGCCACTGTGTTTTGGGGACAGTTCTGCTTGAAAGCCCCACTTGCCTGTAACACTCACCTGGGGCTATCACCTGCCTTCTGGAGCCACTGAGAATAAAGCCCAATTCATTTTTATGTGTCAGTTTTCAGATACCTGAATGATCCTGAGTCAATTCTTCTACAGGGAAAAAAAATTGCCAGCTTCCAAATGCAACTTGCATAGAGTGGCTTCTACACACACACACACACACACACACACACACACACACACATATTCTGGCTGCCCCTGCCCCTCCCCCACCACTGTGGCTGTACTGTGTTCCTTATAGGATATAGGCATCAGGATAGGACCCTTCTCGAAGGTCTGAGTGCTTGTACTCATCCTTAGATATCAGCCTAACCATCACTTCCTTTGAGGATACTTCCTTGAACTCCCAAATCTGAGTTAGGTGCTCCTGTAGGTGTCCTCCTATCACCCTGCAGTTCCCCAGCCCAGCAACCATCCCCCCAGATTTCACAGCCTGTATTCTCGTGTGTACCTGATAGGACCACATCCACTGCTTTATCCTTGGAGCCCAGAGCACTGCCTGGCAACCTAAAGGCACCCCTTGCATATGTATTAAACAAATTAATGAGTGAGATCATTTTATGATGGAAGAGAAAGTGAAGAAATGAAAAAAAAGGGAAATCTTTCTTAAAAAGCAGGTAGGGGCAAAAAGAAAAAAAAGCAAAAGGAAAAACATGGTTTTATTTGTGAAAAATACAGGAGTGCTCCCTTCCTGCCTCCAACTTCAGTGCCTGTTCATGACACCTGAAACACTTTTGGCTTCAAGGCATTCTACGCTCTCTCATACTGTCAGCTGCTCCTGAACCTGTAGGCAACTCACTCCCGGAAGGCCTTTCACTGGAACAGCTGGTCTCTTCATTTACTGTTGGGAAAACCAAAACAAGGGCAAGACAAAGAGTGGGGTGGGAGGTGTGCTGGTATGCCCAGCAAACAGGAGGCCACAAGATAACAGGCAGCATTGATTTTACTTGAAGATTTGGATGGGGAGTAGGTGAAACAATATAAAATGTCTTTTAATATTAAACTAAAATTGGATATATTATAGAGAGAGTAGAATGCAAAATCTGGATTCCTTTCAAAGACAAAACATAAGACCTCAAGGAAATTTCATTGTTGTACAAGAGGAAACCAGGGTTCATCATTCATTCCATCTTTCGACATAATCCCACTATTCCAGGCTCTGAATATACAAGAATCAACAAAATAAGTAAAAATCATTGCCTTGGGACTTACCTGGTTGTCCAGTGTTTAAGAATCTGCCTGCCAATGCAGGGGACACAGGTTTGATCCCTGGTGGGGGAACTAAGATCCTACAGGCAGCGAGGCAACTAAGCCCATGAGCCAAAATTAAAGAAAGCCCTTACGCCGCAACAAAGACCCAGAGCAGTCTCTTTCTGTCTCTCTACCACTTAAATAAATAAATTCATTCCATTAAAAAATCATTGCCTTCATGGAGCTTACTTTTAGCAAAGACAAACAGCAAACAAAATGAGAAAAATATGTGGTTAGGTTAGGTAGCTGTAAGTGATGTGAAGAAAAATAAGCTGCGGAAGGAAAGGGTCTAGACGTGTAGGCAGGAATGTGTGAATGAGTGTGTTTGGGAAGATGACACTTGGGGAAGATCCAAGGAAGAGAAGAAAGTGCAGAAGGCATGGGAGTAAACTGCAAGGGAGGAGCCGCTTAAACCTGTTAAGTTTGAGGGTCCTGGGGGAAATCCAAGTGGGATCCAGAAAAAGTGTAAAAAAAAAAAAATGGAGCTCAGGAAACAAGTTTAGGTTGAGTCTGAGATAAAAATGTGTAGCTGTCAATGGAGAGGAGACAATAAAATGGCAAGAGTGGGTGAGCCTTATAAAAGAATCCAGGGCATGGGTTGAGAACTGGAAATCCACGGATGAGGTCTGGCACATTTATATGTTTTGTTTGGTCTTATAACTGGCATGGCAAATAGATTGGGAAACAGTGATAGACTTAATTTTCTTGGACTCCAAAATCACTGTGGGTGGTGACTATAGCCATGAAATTAAAAGACACTTGCTCCTTGGAAGAAAAGCTATGAAAGACCTAGACAGCATATTAAAAACCTCAGACATCACTTTGCCAACAAAGGTCCATATAGTCAAAGCTATGGTTTTTCCAGCAGTCATGTACAGAGGTTGTGAGAGTTGGATGATAAAGAAGGATGCGCATCAAAGAACTGATACTTTCAAATTGTGGTACTGGAGAAGACTCTTGAGAGTCTCTTGGACTGAAAGGAGATCCAAACAGTCAATCCTAAAGGAAATCAACACTGAATATTCATTGGAAGGACTGGTGCTGAAGCTGAAGTTCAAATACTTGGGCCACCTGATGGGAAGAGCTGACTCATTGGAAAAGACCCTGATGCTGGGAAAGAGGGAGCAGGAGGAGAAGGGGGCAACAGAGGATAAGATAGTTGGATGCCATCATCAACTCAATGAACAAGAGTTTGAGCAAACTCCGGGAGATAATGAAGGACAGGAAAGCCTGGCGTGCTGTAGTCCATGGGGTCTCAAAGAGTTGGACACAACTGAGTGACTGAACAATAACTGATTAGAATACAGCGTTAAGAGCTTAGATTCTGGAAACAAACTACCTGGATTCCAGATCCTACACATTTACCAACCATGTGATTTTGAGCAAGTTGCTTACTCCTCTATGCCTCAGTTTGTCTATCTGTAAGAGCAGTACATATCATGTAGAGTTGTTGTAAGGATTCAATTAGTAAATTCATGTAAAGCAATTAGAAAAGAGCCTGGATCTACAGATGTTAACTGCTGCTATTATGAATACAATTGCAATTGTACTTATTAGATATCCACCTTGGTGCAAATACTTTCCAATTTACTCAGTTCCTGCAGGACCACTTCATTTATCTGAATGACTTGCTTGGTCCTTTGTCAGCATCTGAGTTTTTGACCAGTGGTGTGGAAAGAGGACAAGAACAGAAATTGAGGTTGACTATAATTTATGGGGCTAAAGACAAACACCTTTTCCCAACATTTAGACCTTTAATTTATTTAGAAAACTGTTGGTATAAGGTGTGAGGCAGTGCACAATGCAACTTAATTTGTTTCCCAAAGAGCAAGCAAGTTACCCTAATATCATATACCGAATCATCTTTGTTTCTCCACTACTTTTGAATGTCACATTTATAATACCACATATTTTTCATATATTTAAGTCCATAGTTGGATTTTCCATTCAGTTCCATTGATCTGTTTACGGGATCCTGCAACAGTATTACAATTCCAAGAGGAAAGGGATGTTCTTTTATACTATTACTGTATTTGCAATGTTAGAGTTGCCCAGCACACAGTAGGTCCTCAAATACTCACTGATGTGGTGAATTAGTAAAATAATAGGTTATTGTACTTTTGGAGTCAGATGTGCTACCTTGCGCTACAAGTTCCTGGTTATTGTTCAGTTCAGTTCAGTTCAGTCGTTCAGTCGTGTCCAACTCTTTGCGACCCCATGGACTGCAGCACGCCAGGCCTCCCTGTCCATCACCAACTCCCGGAGTCTACCCAAAATCATGTCCACTGAGTTGGTGATGCCATCCAACCATCTCATCCTCCGTTGTCCCCTTCTCCTCCTGTCCTCAATCTTTCCCAGCATCCAGGTCTTTCCAAATGAGTCAGCTCTTTGCATGAGGTGGCCAAAGTATTAGAGTTTCAGTTTCAACATCAGTCCTTCCAGTGAACACCCAGGACTGATTTCCTTTAGGACGGACTGGTTGGATCTCCTTGCAGTTCAAGGGACTCTCAAGAGTCTTCTCCAACACCACAGTTCAAAAGCATCAGTTCTTTGATGCTCAGCTTGCTTTATAGTCCAACTCTCACATCCATACATGACCACTGGGAAAACCTGGTTATTGTACTTTTGTAATTAAAAAAAAAATCTAGTTGGGAAAGTCCAAACTTTTTGACTCTATTTTACAAAACACTCAGGGTTAGGCTCACGCCTTTATTTCCCCCAAAGGAACCCAAAGTGAGGAACAGGAATCTTCAAGAGATGAGGCTGGAGGGATAGCAAAGAACAAGCCAGGAAGGGTCTTATACAGAAGCCAAGAAGACTAGATTCTACTCTGTAAGCCAACAAAAGGCTGTAGGCAGAATAGAAATGATCAAATAGATGATTTCAGTAGTTCTCTCTGTGGACCCTGGGGTGGGTTGAATTTGAGAAGATAAGTCTGGAGATCTAGGCTTGGAAGCATTTGGGAAGAGGAATAAATGAACTTGTGAGCTACTTATTGGGTAAGATTGACAGAGTACAATCCAACCTGATTTGAATGGTAAAGGTGAGGTTGAAGGAGATGAAGATGCTCCCCAGGGTTTGAGTGACTGTGGAGAAAGTGGTGCCCTTTATCCATGAGAGCCCAGAGGAGGACTGGACTGGGGGGAAAATTTATCATTCAGGTGTGGACTTGAGTTTGAGATGCTTGTGGATCCTATTTAGAACACATTTGAGTCTGGAATGCAGATAACAGATGTGAAGAGAAAGGTTTTCAGGCTTTAGAGGTTGAAACCAGAGGTGAGGTGAGGTGACGATGAGGAAACTGAAGGAACATTCGTTGCTTCTCACATTTCCCAGTCACACAGCTAGTAAAAATAGGTATATTTTGTTGTAAAGTTCAAGCTCTTAACCATTAGTGCCAGTTCTTTGCTGAAGACAGTATCTCCAAAGAGCTACAGTCACCCTCACTCCCAGCCTGCAGTTGTTATCTGACTCCATACTCCAGGTTGGATTTATTTCAAAGCTCCAGAGATGAATTCCCAGCCCAGTGAGGACTACTCTGTACCCTTTCCTTTTTAAAAGAGAGACTCCAAGTCCTGAAGTCTCCCCACAAGTTCCTGTATGATATAAACCAGGTCACCCTTGAGTAGGCTGGGCCTCTATGGGTTCTGTGGGAACAGAAACTGGTGAGAAGGGAACGGATGCCCCAAAATATCACCCTATTCTTCCAGTGACCCACAGCTGCCTGCCTCACAAATACTAGAATACCACTCCTGAGCATCCAACTTACTCATTCTTGCATTATACTTAATAGATGCAAATGCATGATTAATATTTTCCTCCACCGATGCTGATTTCATTCTTAGTGATTATACTGATGGCAACAGTTGAGGGGATTAAAAATCCCATTTAATTCATGGTAGTTTTTTTTAACTTTGCTGATAAATTTTAAATGTCAAGTGCTTTGGCATCTTCTACAAGATGCAGAGGCCAAATGAGGAGGCCAACAGTAGGAGCAGGCGTTCGGAAATAGCTCAGACAAAGTAGGAATTCAACTGGATGACCCATATTCCACATGGACCATGAAAGCAGAGCACTGAGCTTGACCTGGGATGAGAGCTCAGCTCCCATTGGCTCCTGAAGTCCTAATATGAACTGTGTCTTTCCCACTTAATGATTCACAATAGCGAAGTCACTAGGGAGACCTTTCAATTTGAAGAAACTCTTTAGGGAAGCTTTTGTAAGGCAATCCTCCTGGATTAATCTCTTTATGAATTCAGTGTGTTTTTTTTGTAAAAGTGAGTGAAGCCGTGCAGATAGATAAAACCCAGGATTTTCTCACTTCTACACCCCTTCCTTTCTACCTCAAATTCTGTTTAGTCCTCAACATGTGATGAAGGTTCCATGAGAAGAATCCAGATCTTCTAAGCACTCTCCAAATCCCCTACCCTAGGGCTTGTATTATGGGAGGTTAATATAGCAAATGAATATCTAGGAAGTGAGTTTGGTTTTAGCTTGCCCACACACCCAGGGCACTGCTCCTGCTTGTACTGATGATTAGCTGGGACCACTGCTCTTTGCAGTGTGCCTTGCTCTTCCTTAGGCAATCGGAGAGCATTTGTCTTAGAATTTTCTGCCCCTAGTTTTTCACGACATTGATTCCTTCTCATATTTCCAGTATCAGCTCAAATGTCAACTTCTCAAATAGACCTCCCTTGACCCATTAATCTAAAGGAACAAGGCCCCTACTCATACTGTCACGTGACCCTATTTTATTGCCTCTAAAACACTTCTTACAATCTGAAATTATTTATTAAGCTGTTATTAATCTATAATTATCTTTCTCTCATCCACTGAGGTAAGCTCTAGGAGAGAAAGGATCTTGCTTGCCCTGTTCATTGTTATATTCTATTTGGTGCCTTGCACAATGCTCAGTACATGGTAGGAGGTCAATAAAATGTTTGTTGGACAAATAATTAATGTATGTTGGACAAATATTTACCAATATTTCTTACTGGTAAATATAAACTACTCAACAGCAACTCATTCCATAATACTTTTAGCAAAATTTGGAAATTTTTCATATTTAAATTGCAAAGAAAAAGAAATACAATTTTGCTAATTTCAAGTCTATACTTTGTTAACCAATGTTTCTAAGTAGAAGTTCTAACAATGTTACTTTAATGAGTAGACAAACTTATCTATAATTAGAACATCAATTATATGCAAATTATACTGCCGATATCCTTGGATATGTTTTGTCCCCTTAAGCAGTTGAAATATCCTCTCCCCACTGTGTAATTTTGTTTATAGAACTATTTTATTTGGCAGTCTTTTAATTCATAAACAGTATAAAAATAAATATCACTCTTGCACCAGCTGAATTATCACACACTGAAAACCCAGTTATTAAGTGGTGGAATCATCTCTGAGCATATGATGAGTACAGGATAGATTAGTCACAAACCCGAATCGCACTTGAGAAACATAAAGCTGTTTTGAGGCCATAATTTTATTCTGGGAAACCAGCATCTTCTTCAGATGTTGGTGGTGGCATTGAGAAATACTTCTTAAAGAATGACATTATAAATAGGTGGAAGCACCCGGTAAGAGATAACTGACGAGCAATCACTATGTAAGAGACATCTTTCTGACTTAAAAGTTCAGCTCACACCAAACTGGAACAAGCCTCCCAACTCTTGAAGGCCAAGGATTGACTAAAGCAAATTCTTAGAGAATGTAGACTTCCAGACAATAGAAGAGTGAGCATCAGGCCTACGGAGGAATGTGATTTCCCAAAGAGGATCCAAATCACAGGGCCATTATAATATAACTTTATATCGAAGAGATGGTTGCATGTCTATGTCCGTAGCAACATTAGTCACAGTAGCCAAGAGAGGGAAGCACCCAAATATCCATCCGTGGATGAATGGATAAACAAAATGTGGTAGATACATACAATGGAATAGTATTCAGCTTTAAAAAGGAAGAAAATTCCGACACATGTGACAATATGGATGAAGTTTGAGGACTTTTAGGCTAAGTGAAATAAGCCAGTCACAAATATACTGTATAATTCCGCTTATATGAGATATCCAAGGGCTTCCCAGGTGGCGCTAGTGGTAAAGAACTCGTCTGTCAATGCAAAAGACATAAGAGACTTGGGTTCAATCTTTTGGTTGGGAAGATCCGCTGGAGGAGGGCATGGCAACCCGCTCCCATATTCTTGCCTGGAGAATCCCATGGACAGAGGAGCCTAGTGGGCTACAGTCCATGGGGTCCCAAAGAGTAGGACACGACTGAAGTAACTCAGCATACATGCACACACATATGAGATATCTAAAGCTGTCAAATTTATGGAAACGGAAATCAGAGTGGTAGTTGCCAGGAGCTGAGGGAATGGGCAAATGGAGAGCTATTGTTTAGTGAGCACAGAGTCTCAGTTTTGCAAGATGAAAAAGTTCTGGACATTCATTGCACAGCCGTGACAACAATGTGAATGTATTTAACATCAGTGAACTTAAAAATGTGTAAAGAGGGACTTCCCTGGTGGTCTAGTGGTTCAAAATCTGCCTGCCAATGCAGGGGACGTGAGTTTGATCCCTGCTCCAGGAAGATTCCACATGCTGTGGAGTAACTAAGCCCGTGTGCCACAACTACTGAGGCAGCTCTCTAGAGCCTGTGAGCCACAACTAGTGAGCCCATGCACTGCAGCTGCTGAAGCCTTGCACCTGGACCTGTGCTCCGCAACAAGAGAAGCCATTGCAGTGAGAAGCTTGCGCATTACAACGAAGAATAGCCCCCAGTCGCCACAACAAGAGAAAGTCCATATGCAGCAGTGAAGACCCACCACAGCCAAAAATAAAATAAATGAATAAATAAATCCTGAAAAAAAATACTCTGCCCTTCCAGTGCAGGGGTTGCAGGTTTGATCCCTGATCAGGAAACTAAATTCCCACATGCTATGCAGTGTAGTCAAAAAATAAAAAACAAACAAAAATGAAGACATTGTCTTTTTTTTTTGTCTCCGGGAAAATTTTTGTTTTGAAAAAGCCCACAATTTCTAAAAAAATAAAAATAAATCTAAAAATCAAATACATGAAAAGAAAATATTACTGATCATTTTTCTACCTACATAACAACTGTTCCCAATTTTCATACCTACCTTTCCAGCCCTCAACCAAATGTAGACATATTTTCACACCATTGTAGTCCTGGTTTACATACCATTTTGCATGCTTTTTTTTTCCATTTGCTATTATGCTGCATTTTTCCAAGTTTTATATTTTCATTGAAATTATCATTTTTAATTGCTGTCTAATATTCCATTGAGTCAATTACCACAATAAGCTTAGCCATTACTCTATTTTGAGTAGTTGTTTCTATTATGCTAATACAGATAAAGCAGCCTTGGATATTTAAGTCCCTCATGATGTACCCAGTGTTTTTAGATGATTGCTGTTTGAGACAATCTATTGCACAGATATTGCTGGAAGGGCCCAGGGGGCAACCAGCTCTGTTGCCATTGAGGAAGACCGATCCTGTACACTGAACACCATTCATCACTCCAGTATCTTCCTGGCAGTAAGCTCATGGACCCACATCATGCCAAGCAGGCTGTGGAGCCACGGATGGTTTTGACTACACTTTTTAGTGGCATTCATCCAAATGGCAGCAATAACAGCATGTTCCTGTTTAAATCACATATACAACAACATTTGAGTGCTTCAATTAGTGAATTCCTCAATTTTCCTGGCTTCTGGGTAACTTCTGAAACCAGAGAATCCATTTGTAGGACTATACTTGTTTGGCTATTTATTCTTTTTAATATTAAGAGTAGATTTTATTCACCTGTTATGAGGTTTCAGTACATGATTGTCCCCTCTGCCTGGAAAGCCTCCTGCACACGGCTGACTCCACTCATCTTTCACATCTCAGAGCAAAATGTCACTCTTTTGGGAAAGCCTTCTTTGATACTTCCTGCTCCAACCAGTTCAGTCTCCCAAGTGTATATTCTCATCATTTTCTGAACTTCCCTTTCATTGTATTGATCAGGTTGTAGCTATGTATACTTATATATCTGATGCCTGTCTGTCCCTCCAGATGTAAGCTCCATGGGGCTAAATCTGTTCTTGATCACTGTTCCCAGTGCCTAGCACATAGTATATGATAAATAGTATTATTGAATGAATTAAATGGCATCAGGGAGAGCTATGAGCCATTAGGTTAATGCAAGAGGAACCGAGGGACAAGGCTTGGCTATCTTAGCATGGTCCACTTCTTCATATTCAGCAAAAGCATTATGATGACTTTAACAATGAATAAATCAAAGACTTCACTATAACTTTTCTTTCTACAAGTAGTATAGAGCATTCACCTTCAGTTTTTCCTCCCTTCTCTACTTTTTCATAATACATACATGCTTAAAGCACATAGCCACTTCTGCTTCGTGTTTATTTATTATATTTTACCTTTTCTTATAAAGTTGTGTTATTTTAGAGGGGCAAGGCTTGCTTTTTCCCTACCTCATCTTTGCATTACCAACAATACTTAGGAGAAAATACATATTCAATAAACATTAGTTCTTTTATCCTAAAATTCATATGGAATCTCAAAGGACCACAAAGAACCCCAATAATCTTGAAAAAGAAGAAAAAACTTGGAATATCACTCTTCCTGACTTCAAAATTGACTACAAAGCTGTAGTAATTAAAACAGTGTGGTATTGGCATGAAGATAGACATATAGAGACCAATGAATAGACTAGAAAGCCCAGAAATTAATCCTCATACATATGGTCAAATGATTTATAGCTGTGATACCAAAATGGCATCAATAGGGAAAGGACAGTTCATTTGACAAATAATATTGGGACAATTGGATATCTATATGCAAAAGAATAAAGTTGGGTCTTTACGCTACACAATTTTACACAGAAATTTCTTAAAACAAATCAAAGACCTAAACATAAAAACTAAACTGTAAAACTCTTAGAAGAAAATATAAGAGAAATCTTCATGGTATTGGATTTGGCAATGATTTCTTGGCTGTGACAACAAAGACACTGGCAACAACAAAAACAAACTGAACTTCATCAAAATTAAAAACTTCTGGGCAGAAAGGATACAACCAACAGAAAAAAAGACGACCTTTGGAATAGGAGAAAATATTTGCAAATCCTATATCTGATAAGGAGTTAACATTCATAATATTATATATTAATCATTAACTATATATATTATATAATTAATTATATAATATTCATCATATTATCATAAAGAACTCCTTAACTCAACAGCAACAAAATAAACAATTTTATTTTTATTTATTTATATTTTTAACAGTTTGATTTCTAAATGAGCAAGATACTTGGATACACATTTCTCCAAAGAAGATATACAGATGGTCAATAAGTACATTAAAGGATGTTCAACATCACTAAATCATTGGAGAAATGCAAATCAAAACCACAATGAGACACCACCATACACCCACTAGGATGGCTACCCTGAGAAAGCACAATATCAGTAAAACAGAAAATAGTAAGCATGGAAAAAGAAGTAGAGAAATTAGAATCTTAGTGCACTATTGGTGAGAATGTAAAATGGTGTAGCCACCATGGAAAACAGTACAGCAGTTCCTCAGAAAATTAAACATAGAATTAGCATTTGATCTAGCTGTTGCACTTCTAGGTACATACCCAAAAGAATTAAAAGCAGGGACTCAAACATATATTTGTACACCCATGTTCATAGCAGCATTATTCACAAGAACTGAAAGGTAGAAACAACCCAAGTGTCCACTGATGGATGAATGGATAAACAAAATATGGATATACATACACTGGAATATTATTCAGTCATGAAGATCAAAGAAAAATCTGACACATGCTACAACATGGTTGACCATTCAGTTCAGCTCAGTTGCTCAGTTGTGTCCGAATCTTTGCAACCCCATGGACTGCAGCCTGCCAGGCATCCCTGTCCATCACCAGCTCCTGGAGCTTGCTCAAACTCATGTCCATCAAGTTGGTGATGCTATCCAACCATCTCATCCTCTGTTTTCTCCTTCTCCTGCCTTCAGTCTTTTCCAGATCGGGGTCTTTTCTAATGAGTCAGTTCTTTTCATCAGGTGGCCAAAGTATTAGAGCTTCAGCTTCAGCATCAGTCCTTCCAGTGAATATCCAGGAATGATTTCCTTTAGGATTGACTGGTTGGATCTCCTTGTAGTCCAAGGGACTCTCAAGAGTCTTCTACAATACCACAATTCAAAAGCATCAATTCTTTGGTGCTCAGCTTCATGGTCCAACTCTCACATCCATACGTGACCATTATGCTAAGTGAAATATCCAATCACAAAAGGACAAATGCTGCATAGTTCTGCTTATATGAGGTCCAGAGCATTGTTAGATTTATAGAGACAGGAAGTAGAATGGAGGTTGCCAAGGAGTTGGGGAAAGGGTAAACAAGGATTCAATGGATAGAGGAGTTTCAGTTTTGCAGGATGCAAGCAGCTCAGTGGATGATGTGGTGGTGATGGTTGCACAACAATGTGAATGGTTTTAATACCACTGAACTGTATGCTTTAAATAGTTAAAATGGTACATCTTATGAGTATTTTGCCGCAATTGAAAAAAATAGCTGTTTTTCCACTATTCATAACAAGTGTGAATCCCCTCCTCGCCTAGAATGGCACCTTGCTTCCAGTATGTCCTCAATAAATGTGAGAGTGAATGAGTGGCCAGAATCCCAGAGTTGGAAGGTGCCTTAGAAGCCATTTATGGAACCCTGTAGTCAGTGGACAAATGACTCCTACCATTCCCATCTCTGCTGAGAGCCCCTAGGTTGTAAGACATTCCCCCCTTCTCAAAGCACCTCACTCCATTGTTGTATGCATTTTTTTTTCACTAGAAAATCTGCTTTAAGCCAAGCTGAAATATGATTTTCCGGTACTATCTCTCCATCCTCAGTGGTCCTACCTCTGCCTTCTGAGCCCAGAGAGAATAGGCCAAATTCTAGTTCACCTGACCACCATTATTCAATAGAAGGCAGAGCTCTGGACACTAGGAAAATTGAAGCTTACCCCAAATTCCTTCGAACTGTGGTGCTGGAGAAGACTGTTGAAAGTCCCTTGGACAGCAAGGAGATCAAACCAGTCAATCTCAAGGGAGATCAACCCCGAATATTCACTGGAAGAACTGATGCTGAAGATGAAACTCCAGAATTTTGGTCATCTGATGTTGACAGACAATTCATTGGAAAAGTCCCTGGTGCTGGAAAAGATTGAGGGCAGAAGGAGGAGAGGGCATCAGAGGATGAGATGGCTGGATGGCATCACTGATGCAATGCACATGAACTTGGGCAAACTCTGGGAGACAGTGAGGGACAGGGAGGCCTGGTGTGCTGCAGTCCATGAGATTGCGGAGAGTCAGACACAACTGAGTGGCTGAAAAACAACAAGCCCAAATGCAAATTTTCCAGCCAGGAAATACTCTTTTTGTATTTGGACACACGCTAAAATGTCTCAAAAGGAATAGCTGACCTTGATTCCTTTTAGAGATTAACCAAATGGCAAGAATATGGAAGCAACAAATGGTCTGATGGAGTTTACCTGGGGAGGGGACTCTGCTAATCAAAAAACAGAAAATATTTAGCCTGGAGCAGAGACATCTCAGAAGATGCTACATGTTCTGAGGACTGTTCTATGGAAGAGGAAGCCGTAGAGTGTAAGTTCGTGGAAGGCAGATTCAGCTCAATGATAAGAAAATACTCTAGAACTATTTAAGCACATAAAAACTTAAACACTAAGTGACATATAGTAGTTGCTCCATAAAGTGTATCAACCGTTGTTATTATCAGGCCCCAGCTTGAACATCATTGCCCTTTCGAATTCAGAAAATAGACACACACACACACACACACACACACACAACTCATGCATCACACTGGGCTTTCTGTCACTATCCAAGCCTGGCACAGAGCATTCTAGAAGCATTTCTATTTTTAATACAAATGCACAGAGCATAGCTAGTTAAAAATCCAACAACTGTAAAAATGGTCACTATGGAGGAGGGATGATTCAAAGACCTTTGGTCTCAGATCCTGTTCACTCCAGAGTACCTTAAGACCTGTTTCTTCCCATTGAGCTGCAGCAGTTCTAATCTGGTTCCTCCCAGGGCTGGAATTCTCTGACCTTTTATGTCCTGGCAATGACTTCTATGCGTTTTGGCAGTGACTGTCTGCATTTTTGATTCAACCCTGATCTCAGCCTCTCCGGTTTTCTCTCTCTCCTTCCATGGATGGCCAAGGTTTCTGCCACTGCTTCGTTCCTGGAGCAATCCATGCTTTTGAAAAATGACCATGCCGACGGGAAGCTAATTCTCCCAGCCTGCAGCAGGTCCTGTCAGTCTGATTTTTAAATGATGGAGGAGGTTTGGGGACAAGGCTCAGAGTGGCATTAGCAGTCTCCAGGCTGATGCAACGATCCATTGAAAAGGAAGAAAGGATCTTCTGAAATGTGAGCACATTCACAGACCCAGAGGACAGAGAGGTATTTAGAGTGAACTGGAACAAACCTGCAACATCAGGTGCATTCTGCCTTCAAAAATAGCTGCCAGTTAGAAAGGGTTATTTACATATTGATTTCATGCTAACTTTGTAATGGAATGTGCTGCCTGCCTGCCTGAGACCTAACAACTGTCATCATAATTTTTTCTAAAAATACAGTCAGAGAAAAACACTCAGTGAACCCTCCACTGGAAAGTGGCTGCCAAAGACCCCAGATCCAAAACTGACTGCCTCGACCACATCCAAAGGCAAGGACGCTCAACATTCACCTCGAAGGGAATATTTCACAGCTGACTCTCCCTTCTTCCAATAGCCAGCACTCCAATTTTTTTTTTTTTTTTGTCATTCTAGAAAACCTGACTTGTTCTAAGGTGAGGGAGATGAGTCCCCCTCCAGAGCAGCCTTTGTGAAAACTCCAGCTGGCCCCTTATCAGAAATAATAGATGAGAAAGGGGCCAGAATCAGCCCACCAGCCCCAAGCCATATCTTGGGCACGTTTCTGCCTCGGTTTCTCTCCATGGCTCTCTCCTAAGGATCCTCACTGCTCCTGTGTGCCAACAGCCAGCTTCCAGTGTTTCTCACTTGAGCTTCTTCTGAACCCCACAGGTTTGTCTCCAAGAATCCTACAGAGCTGATCCTTGGCAGGGCTGACATCACTCCCCAGCAAAATATTAGCAATTTAAATGCCTTTCTGCCAGGCCTGATGGAGCTGATTCGGTTGTGATCCTGGGCATATGGATGGGATATTTGCTGTGAGCTAGGTGAGACGGGTCCCAGAAGGACCGCGCCAGCCCCCACGCTCCACGTCGCCTTCCCCAGCCGTTCCTGGGGTGGCGGCCGTGTGAGCAGTTACCTCGGCCGGAGCCAGCCATAACTGCTGTCCACTTTGTTTCCAGCCGGGCCCCCACTGCTGGGGACAAATCTTTCATTCATAAAGAGTAGCTTGTTAGGCCAACTCCGGGGACTCTAAGGCCACTTAATTAAATTGGGGAAAGTCGCTTGGCCTGGGTGGGAAATTTGCACACAAAGGCACGGTGTCTGGCGTTTCCCTTCGACCAAACCGCTCACAACAAAACCACGACCTTACCCGCTCCCCAGCCCCCAGCTCTCCCCCTCTGCTCTCAGCACCCCCTCATTAGAGGGCATTTGTTTGGGAATGTTTTCCCAGCGATTCACTGACAGGCCTTTCATTCCTCCCTGGGCAATCAGGGGTGGCAAGTACAGGCTAAGAGCCCTCCAAGGCTGATTGCTGAAAGAATTTCCAAAAGTAAAGAGTGTAAACAGGTACATTGAAAAAGCCTCTTTTGAACAATTATGTAAACATTCCAAACACTATTTGAAAACTTTCACAGTGGAACTGTCAGATCGGAGCATTCTTGTCTAATTGCCCGCGCACAATGCACCCTGCAGACTCAGTTCTGAGAGAGTTTAGCTGGACATGTGGGGCGTCAGATAAAGAAAGTCAAGGGAACGTGGTCTTGTACAACTGCATCTTTCTGTGTGTGTTCTCACTCCCTGAGCTTCCAGAAGAATCTCCTGGGAACAGGAGATTCTTTCTTCTGGGAGGATTTCTCCAGGACCTGGTCCAGTGCTCTGCACACGGGGTCAGTTGATGAGCCTGGAGATAAGATATTCCCAGGTTCACTTCCATCAAAGCATCAAATAATCATCCGGCAATACCAAGGAGAGTTGTTGGCAATGTTCCCCTCACCATGGGAATGGCTCCTTTCTTGCCTGTCTTGTCCACCTCTAACAGGGCTTCCCTGGTAGCTCAGCTGCTAAAGAATCCACCTGCAATGCTGGAGACCCTGTTTCCATTCCTGGGTGGGGAAAATCCCCTGGAGAAGGCATAGGCTACCCACTTCAGTATTCTTGGGCTTCCCTGGTGGTTCAGCTGGTAAAGAATCCGCCTGCAAAGTGGGAGACCTGGGTTCAGTCCCTGGGTTGAGAAGATCCCCTGGAGAAGGGAAGAGCTACCTACTCCAGTATTCTGGCCTGGAGAATTCTGTGGGCTGTATAGTCCATGGGGTCACAAAGAGTCAGAGAAAACTGAGCAACTTTCGCTTTCTTTCTTGTCCTCCTCTCGTTTCCTGTTTTCCTCTTTTCCCACACAGCTCAGATTCTCACAATTAAACTAAACTACTTTGCTGCACACCAGAAACTCACATGACATTGTAAATTAACTATCCTTCAAGAAAAAAAAAAATTTATAAAAGGAAGGTCATATATGAAAAGTCATCTGAAACCTTGGTATTTCCATGATCACATTACTAGGAGTTGGGAGTTTAGGCGGCATGAGCAAACTGCTTCATTTCAAATTTCACAGAAACACCAAAGTTTCAGGTGACTGGTGTGCTAGTTTCTGGTGTACAGCAAAGTGGTCGTTTGCATACATACACATAGATATATTCTTTTTCAGATTCTCTTCCGTTATAGGTTATTATAAGATCTTGAATATAGTTCTGTGTGCTCTAGAGCAGTGCAGTGTTATTTCTCTATTTTATACATAGTAGTTTGTATCTGCTAATCACAAATTCCTGCTAATTTATCCCTCCCCACCCTTTCCCTTTTGCTAACCACTAGTCGGTTCCCTATGTCTGTGAGTCTGTTTTATAAATAAGTTCATTTGTATCATCTTTTAGATACCACATATAAGTGCTCTCAGGCAGCATTTGTCTTTCTCTCTCTGACTTCACTTAGTATGATAATCTCTAAGTCCACCCAATACATGGCCTTTGAGTCAATGTAGTCTCCAGTCATTTGGGGTCCATTCAGCCTCTGACTGTCAAGCCTTGAAGGGTTTATCTCAATAGAAACTATGGGGTGGGGTAGGGTGTGACTTATTTTTGTATTTTAAAATCTGTTTCTTAAGAGTCAGTAGGAAAAGACAAAGAGGATTGGCATATCAACACAATAAAGTCTTACAAATGTGTGACATGAGGGCTAAGTGGAGACATGGGAGATATTATGAAAACAAAGTAAAAAAATCAGGCCACAAAATCATATTTGCACTCTACCTGCAAAGACCAAAAAAAAAAAAAAATATCTGCGGGTGGCAAGTGGAAGGGGTCATGGCAGAATGAAAGCATTTGCTCTGGCGAGTGGGAGTGCCGGCATGTTTCACTTTGCAAGCCTGTCTTTAATGTCATTGCATTGTGTCGTCCAGGCAGGGCCTGGGAATGCTAGGAAACACCCGTGTACATACACAGTTGAACATAAAAGGCTACCCCAGTAACCCGCAGAGAGATGTACATATCAGCCTGCAACACTGCGCATCCTTACCAAGTATGTGGATCAGAGCTTCTGAGTACCTTTCTCAGGTCTGCAGAAGGAGCTAAGGCTGGCCTACTTGCTGAGTTCCCAAGAGGCAGGCACAGAATCATAACTACAAGATAAGTTAGATGTGGTTGGGAAAATGCTGATGCTCAACAGGGCCAGTTAGAGAGCTGGAATCAGAGAGGAACGTTACCTCTGTCTATCTCATGAGCTCCCTAGATACAGAAGGGCTCAGTGTTGGAATGTGCCTATCTAGTAGGCTTACTCCATTTGACTGAAGTCAACATCACTCTGCATCTACATTGTGCTAGGGCCTGCGCTATTCACTGGGCATACAAAGTCACAGGATAATTTTGATCCCAAAACTTAATTCACAATTAAGTGAGGATCCATCATCTTCAAAAAACGCACATGAGTCAAGTAGGTTTTAACAAGGATATTAGGACAATGCATTTCCAGGTTGTGCTCTTGGTAAAGAACCCGCCTGCCAGTGCAGGAGACATAAGAGATGCAGGTTTGATCCTTTGGTCAGGAGGATCCCCTGGAGAAGGAAATAGCAACCCACTCCAGTATTCTTGCATGGGGAATCCCATGGACAGAGGAGCCTGGTGGGCTTCAGTCCATAGGGTCGCAAAAAGTCGAACAGGACTGAAACGACTTAGCACATACACATGACGGGCAAAGAATAGTCTTTTCAACAACTGATGCTGTAACAAATGGATATCCATATGGAAAAGGATGAATTTGGACCCCTACTTCACACCATGTACAAAAACTGCTTCAAAATAGACCATACATAAATATAAGAGCTAACACTATAAGACTTTTGGAAGAAAGCATAGGTGTAAATCTTTATGACCTTGGATTATGTAATGGTTTCTTAGATAAGACACCGAAAAGCACAAGAAATACAAGAAAAAAATAGATTAAAATAGATTAACTGGAGTTGATGAAAATTAGAAACTTTTTTTCTAAGGATGTTATCAAGAAAGTAAAAAGGCAACTCACAGAAAGAGTGAAAATATTTATGAATCATATACCAAATAAGGGTCTGTTGTTGCTACTATTTAGTTGCTAGGTCATGTCCAGCTCACTGTGACCCCATGGACTGTAGCCCACCAGGCTCCCCGCTCTATGGGATTTCCCAGGCAAGAGTACTGGAATGGGCTGCCATTTCCTTCTCCAGGAGATCTTCTCAACCCAGAGATAAAACCCACAGCTCCTGCTTGGTAGGCGGATTCCTTAGTATCCAGCATATATAAAAATTCAACAATAAAAAGACAAAAAATCTAATTTAAAAATAGCAAAGGATTTTAACAGACTTTTTCCCAAAGAATATATACAAATGACCAACAAGCAGATATAAAGATGCTCAACATCATTAGTCATTAATGAAATTCAAGTCAAAACCACAGTGAGATACCACCTTACACCTACCACGATAGCTATAATCAAAAAGATAGACAATGAGGGTGGGACGTTCTGGGAGAATAGCATTGAAACATGTATATTATCATATGTGAAATGGAACACCATTCCATGTTCGATGCATGAGACAAGGGCTCAGGGCCGGGGCAATGGGATGACCCAGAGGGATGGGTTGGGGAGGGAGGTGGGTGGGGGGTCCAGGAAGGGGAACACATGTAAACCCATGGCTGATTCATGTCAATGTATGGCAAAAACTGTTACAATATTGTAAAGTAATTAGCCCCCAACTAAAATAAATAAATTTATTAAAAAAAAAAAAAGATAGACAATGAAAAGTATTGGCAAAGATATACATATATTGAAACTCTCAAAGATTGTGGTGGAAGTGTAAAAATGATGCTGCCATTATGGAAAAGAGTTTGGCAGATCCCCAAAAAGTTAAACATAGAGTTACCATATGACATTGCAAGTGCACGCAAGAAAATTGGAAACATGCTGTGCTGTGCTTAGTCGCTCAGGCATGTCTGACTCTTTGCGGCCCCAGGGCCTGTAGCCTCCAGGCTCCTATGTCCATGAGGATTCTCCAGGCAAGAGTACTGGAGTGGGTTGCCATGCCCTCCTCCAGGGGATCTTCTCAACCCAGGAATTGAACCCAGGTCTCCTGCATTGCGGGTGGATTCTTTACCATCTGAGCCACCAAGGAAGCCCAAGAATACTGGAGTGGGTAGCCTACCCTTTCTCCAGGGGATCTTCCTGACCCAGAAATTGAGCTGTGGTCTTCTGCATTGCAGGCAGATTCTTTACCAGCTGAGCTACCAGGGAAGCCTAATTGGAAACATATGTCCACACAAAAACTTGGATATAACCATTCATAGCAGCATTATTCATAACAGCCCAAAAGTATAAATAATCCAAATGTTCATCATTGATGAATGGATAAGCAAATTGTGGTATGTCCATACAATGGAACATCATTTAGTCATAAGAAGGAAGTATTGTTACATGCTGTGAGCAAGACACAAAAGGCTACATATTGTCTGCTTCTATTAATATGAAATGTCCAGAATAGGTAAAGCCATAGACACTCAGAGTAGATTAGTGGATGCCAGGGGCTGAGGGAAAGGGGGAATGAGAAGTGACTGCTAAAGAGTACAGGGACTCTTTGGGGGGTGATGAGAATATTCTATAATTAGATGGAAATGATGGTTGCACAGCCTTGGGACTATACTAAAACCACTGTACACTTTAAAAGGATGAATTTTATGATATGTGAATTATACTTCAGTTATTATTGTTTTTTTAAATGCATTTCAGAAGGTCTACAAACTGTAAAGCACCACACAAGGATATAGAGAAATTGGAACTCTCACAGATTGTGGTAGAAGTATAAAATGATGCTGCCATTATGGAAAAGAGTTTGGCAGATGCCCAAAAAGTCTGTAGCAGAAGCAGGAGCCCTAAGTATTGCATGGAATCCAAAATGCTCATCAGCCTAATTCCTGAGGCCCATCTCAGCCTTCACACCAGCATTTCACCAGAATGAGTTGACACTGTAGCCAGCTCTGGGCCTCAGAAGCCTAACTGGGGCTTCTGTTGTGGCCCTGGTCTTCCAGAAGGGGAAGCAGCACATGGTTCCTAAGTCTGCTGAGCCCTCTAGGAAGGGAGCATAGGGAACATGTACAAATAATCTGCCTGGAAAACCAGCACACACAGGGAGGCCAGTGTCACTGAGTCAGAATCAGGGGGCTGAGGCCAAAATTCCAGGAGCAGGGTAATCCTGAGCACGGGCCACATACACACTCCACTGATTTCTTTCATCAGCTTGGGTTAGACTGTGCCTTGAAATTCCAAGGCGAGAATCTTCCACTTATTCTGTGGTTCTGCAATAGCAGCCAAGGGGGGCAGAATCTTTATACCCCAAGCACAGCCCTGCTGGAGATGGATTCTGCGTTTCCCGGAGCAGGCCTGCTGCAGTGACTGGCTTGGGGCCACAGGAGCTGGACCTGGTTTCAGATTGCTTCCAGGCCATGGGTCCCCCATGCCCACCAGATTCCTGGCCAGTGCCCCTGAATCTCCAGGTTGATACCCCCGTTCTCTGTATGAATAGTTGTTATGACTGTATCCAGGATCCAATATATGTTTCAAATTGCCCCAAGGGCCTCATCTATCTTTGGCCATAGTCTTCAGAGCTCTAGACTGGGCTGACCTGAGTGGTTGGTACCCAGTGCTCAAAGGGTGGCCTGGGCTTCAGAGCATTCCTACATTAAGATAATCACCTGAGCTATATGAGTCTATAGGAACAGGCTCAGCTTGTCTCTCTGACCTCATCCCCCACCTTTCCCACCTTCCTTCATTCCACTCAGGCCACACTGGCCCCAGGAGTCCTGAAATCCAAGCATGGTCCTACTTCAGAGCTTTTGCAAGCTTTCTTCTCTGGCTGGAATGGCTCTTGCCTTACTCACATGCTGGCTCACTCACTTCACTTAGTTCTTTCCTCAGATATAGCCTCACAGAAGTCTCCTCGGACCACCCTTTATAAATTAATATCCCTGTCACCTTGTACCCCCATATCCTGCTCTATTTTCCTTTTTTATATGCCTTTTATCTGTAGCCCCCTCCAGAAGGGAAGCTGGACTAGAGGCTCCATAAAGATTGGGCTTTGTGGTCTTGTAGACCAAAGCTTGTATCCTTAGCATCTGAGAGTCCATGGCACCTCACTGACTATACATAGCTGTTGAATGAATGAATGAGCAGATGATAAATAAATGAATATTTTATCCCATTTGAGCCTCCTGGCAGCCTTATGAGAAAGGCAGGTTGTGAACTTTGTCTCAGCTCTGAGAAATTTAAACACAAGGGCAATAAATTCCTTGTCTATGTTCACAGATAGTCAGGGGTGAAAAAGGAACTTGTGTGTGGGGCTGGTATAAAGGCCCTCTTTACAACTCCAGGGCCATCCCTCTGCCCATATGAAATCCTCTGTGTGGAGACCTCCTGGAGGGTTTATGAAAGTCAGGCCAGCCTAGTGTACCAGGCTTTCATAGGGGAGCAGGTCTGGAGAACTGGGGTGATGAAACATTCAGAGAGGAGCTCAGAGTCTCTTAGCACTGGCCCTGAGTGCGCCTTCCATCCCAGCAAAGCCCCTGCCAGAGACTGCTCCAGATATACCTGGGGCCATGTTCCACCTTGCTGCTAAGGGCAGAGGTCAAAGAGTCTTCAGAAATCCCTGGGCACAAAGCTAGAGCGCCTATGTCCCAGGCCCAGCTTCACCAATTCCTAACACTTACGACAATAGGACAAAGATATCTGTCCTACTGCCTCGGAAAGGGGAGAAAATACAGTCGCACAGCACTTTGGAAATGGCCACACACACACACGAGATCCTGCCTGCCTTTGGAGAGGTGTTGTGGTGTAGGGGGAAGCACTAGCCTGGGAGTTTGGAGACTCTTATTGGAGTTTCAGTTCTCATTATTTAGGGGCTCTGGAAGAACAAGGCTCCTTTGAGCCTAAATATTCTCAACCGTTAGATGGAACTAATAAACCTAGCCTCAGAGATGCTGTGAGGATTTCAGAGACTGAAATTTCAGGGAGAATGACTTCATCATTGTCAGCTGTGGGTCAGTGTGACCTGTTAAGAGTGTAATACACGTGCAGCCAACAAGCCTAGGAAATTGCATCAGTGATGAGAGAAGAAGGAAACCAAACCATCAAGAGCAAGAACACTGACTCTCTGTGCCTCAATTTTCTCATCTGTAAAGTGGGGATAATAATAGGGCCTTTGGGTAGGATTGTCATAAAATATAATATATTGGCATATGAAGTGCTCAGAATCCTGCCTGGCTCATGGAAGGCTCTTAGGAGACATCAGTTATTATCGTTATTATTATTATGAGTGTCATGTAAAACTATTATATTCTATAAATAATGAAATATCAGCCATGAGGTGTTGACACACTTGCCTCCACTTGGGCAATGTTGATTATCCATTCCACCTCTACTCTCCATCCCAGGATCCCTGTCAAGAGTGAATGACTCATTTGTTGTTTCAGCTCCTTCCCCCAACATGCATCTCAGGAAAAACCTGGGTTCAATTCTTATACATAAGAAGTATTTAAGGGGAAAATACTGCAGTGCCTTTCCGTGACAAGGAAAGTTTGCTGACTTACATCTCTCTGTGAATCAGGAAGGCTGTGGAATCATTGGTTTAATAAAAATTAACTATCCATGAGGTATCCAACCTAGAAATTCCAGTGGTCCCTGGAAGAGGGACAGATGTCTGCACCCACAGGTTGCTTTTAACTGCAAGAGAGAGGCAAATGTTTTTTGTGCAAGAGGCTGTGCCAGGGCCAGGGCTGCAGATATAAGGAGGCTGACTGCAGTTCAATATTAAAAATAACACTCTGTACCCAAAGAGCTGCCTGAAAATGAAATAGCCTGACTCAGGAGGAAGGGTGTTCCTCATCACTGCATGTAAGCAAGTGGAGGCCTCTGCTGCAGAGGAGATTAACTCACTGGGTGAAGGTTTGAGTTATATTACTTTAAAGATCTCTTAAAGTTTCCATGACTTTCTAAGTGTATGAATTGCCTAGGAGGAGCAAAGGAAGACTTGAGGCCTGTATCTCAGATCAAGACCTTATGCACAGAAAAAATGAAAGTGCTCAACAATTACCTTTGGCCACCTCCATTGTACCAGCCAGGAACATATGGAGCTCTCTTTCCTTCCCCCTCCAATTTTGAGTAAGTATGGTCCCTGTCCTCAGGGAACACACAGTATGGTTGAGCATTCACAGAAAGCTTGTAGATAGACCCCCTAGTTTTAGAAGTCTAAATTATTTAGTTCTTATTTGCTGAGTTCTTGCTGCAGCTATCTGAATTGTAGCCAGGAATGTAAAAGGGGATAGAAACCTACAACTCCATCCCTGAGGCCCTCCAGCCGCAGTGCAAGACTGGTTCATTCACAGTTCTGAGCTTTATTGTCCTGCAGCCTGTCAATCCATTACACAATTAGCATCTCTAAAGCCACCTCAGCAGCCTCTGCCTGGAGATGTGTAACTAGTGTTTCCCAGGGTGCTCAGCTTGGATACAAAGAGATCACAAAAGCAGTTACAAAACTGGGGGGACTGTTTGCCACACCCCTCCCCCGACGCCTGTGGGGCTGATTGTGGGCCCTGGTCCCAGCATTTGCAGGCTTGTGGCCCAGCAACAGTGTGCCGCTTTCTCTTTCCATCCAAAGCCTTGACTCACAGACCCATTATGGACACTCTTCTAGTTTTTTAACATACTTAGGACTAGGGCTTCACTGGTGGCTCAGATGGTAGAGAATCTGTCTGCAATGCAGACCTGGGTTCAATCCTTGGGTTGGGAAGATCCCTTGGAGAAGGGAGTGGCTACCCACTCCAGTATTCTTGCCTGGAGAATCCCATGGACAGAGGAGCCTAGCAGGCTACAGTCCCTAGTTTCAAAGAGTTGGATACGACAGAACAACTAACACAGGAATAGAATAGTTGAAGTAGCTGATGTTCCACAGCCTTGTCCCAGTTTGGAACTCAGATATAGTTTGGGCCTTTAACCTGAAGAAAGAATCTGAAATTAAGCAATTTTTCAGGAGGAAAAAGAGAGAACAGGTGGATAGATGGAAGGGAAAGAAAGAAGGAGGGGCAAATTACCTTGTCTCTTTATCTTGGGCTCTTTTTTCTTTTATCTTGGGTTTTTTAATTAGTCTTAGTTGTAAAGACTTTACAGAGGAAGATAAATCAGTTGCCAAAATCCACTACTACTACTACAACAATTATAACAATAATGGCCTTAAATATTAAATGACCCCTAGCTAGATGATTGTGTTCTGGCCGAGCTAAAGTGAATGGTGATTCCTGCCCACAAGTTTATGTTTGGCTACTGTTGCTGAAAGCATGGAGAGTCAGCAAGCCTCCCCACAAACCCACTCCCAAGAAATTGACACATTAATTCCAGAATGCTGTCTGTTACCACTTCCAGCGCATCGATCGAGGATGGGGCTCCCCACACTGGCGCTGCTGGTTTTCAGTGCCACAGCAAGTGTGATATGGCCCTTTAGATTTCACAGACACTCTCTCCAAGTACAAACACACACTCACATACACACAGACACACACGCACGCCCACTCTCTCTGCAGCCTGCGTGGTGCCTGCAGTCAGAAGCCGTGTGGGAAATGTGCCATCACACCTCGCTTTCCGAGGCAGCGAAATCTTTCTTGGTTTGGGAACTGCAACAGTTTGCACGTTAAGAGGGTACAGGAGGTTTCCAAGCATGCCGTGTGGAGTTTGGTGTTCTGGCACAGTTCACCTAGTTCCTATTTTGCCAGATCCTTCCTGGAAGCCCCCGCACAGCCTGGGGAAGGCCCTCAACAGAACATAACATAAGTCTGTGGTTCTTGTTAGTTTTCTCAAAGATAGTACATAGGTTTGTTCAATTTTTGACAGTTTGCACACATTACTTATAATTCTTAGCCCATTTGCTTCTCCCAGAGGCACTGGGAGAGATCCCAGCAGGAATTATTGACCTTATTTTACAGGGGAGGAAAAGGAAGGGCAAAAATGTCAAACGAGTTCCTAAATATAAAGAATTTCCTTCATAAAAAGAGATACGTATTTGGAAACTTTTAAGGAAGTCCCGTCCCAGGAGATGAGCTGGGGAGATAGACACCAGGAAGAATGAGTGATGCCAGATCAGATGATCATAAGTGGTAAAGGTCAACATGGTAGTGTTAAAGGAAAAATTATTCCATATATAATTGTAAAAAACAGTATATTAAAACAGATTTTATTCAGGACTATTGTACTAAGAGAGAGAGAGATTGACCTCAACTACAAACACAGCAAAGATAGCTGATCAAGGAACAGAGTGAAGGGGTCAGTGGATGAGAAATTACCAAGAAGGTGCACAAGGGTACGGGGGGTTCTTGCTAATCAAACATGGGGGATAAAGCACTTGATCAGGTATCTAGGGTGGGGCATTCTCTCTAAACTGATTTACCAGGATTCTCACTAAAATTTAACTGTGTGGGGACAGACAGCCAAGGTCAAAACCTAATCAAAAAGAGAGCTCAGAGGAGTCTGCGTAAAGTTTACTCAGAGAGAGAGTCTTTGTCATAGTGGCAACGTGCTACAACTACACGCTCAGTTGTGTCCAACTCTGCGTCCCAGTGGACTATAGCCCGCCAAGCTCCTCTGTCCATGGGATTGGTGTTTTAGGCAAGAATATTGACTGGGTTGCCATATCCTACTCTAGAAAATCTTCCCCACCCAGGGATCAAACCCACGTCTCCTGCATTGGAAGGTGGATTCTTTACCACTGCATGTCATAGCGGCAAAGCTAAGATTAAACCCTGGTTCTAGGCTGGCCGTTCTCTGGCTGTGCTGTGCTGTGCTAAGTCACTTCAGTCATGTTTGAGTTTTTGCAATCCTATGGACTATAGCTTGCCAAGTTCCTCTGTCCATGGGATTCTACAGGCAAGAATACTGGAGTGGATTGCCATTCCTTTCTCTGGGGATCTTCCTGACCTAGAAAAAGGTTGAATTAAATGCATCTTCTTACACACACTGCAGAACGATTTTCCAAGTATATTGTGTATGTAAGTCTGATTGTAGGAAACATTTTCATTTAATAAACCAGTTTATAAAGGGAGAAAAGCCTGGTTCTGAGGTTGGGGCTTTCCCTTGAGTTGCCATTATAATAATCATTATCCCAACCCATCCCTACATATATTAGTAACTTTGCAGCATGTCAAGTTACATATAGAAGTCCATATACAGCATGTTATTCTTCTTCTCGAATTAATGCTAAGTCTAGGTTTTGTTTTCTTTGTAAATCCTAAGTTTTTCCAACCCTAAGGATTAAGGAACTGTTCATTAGGAATAAGTTTTTATTGAAAGACAATGCTGATTGATGGACTTCCCAGGTGGCTCAGTGGGTAAAGAATCTGCCTGCAATGCAGGAGATGCAGGAGATGTGGGTTCGACCCCTGGGTTAGGAAGATCCCCTGGAGGAGGGCACAGCAGCCCACTCCAGTATTCTCACCTGGAGAATCCCATGGACAGAGGAGCCCGGGGGGCTATTGTCCATAGGGTTGCAAAGAGTCGGACATGGCTGAAGCAGTTGAGTGTGCACACACATTGATTGATAAAATACCTGTGGGGAACAAATGATGAAGTCATATTTTGGTGTCAGATTTCAGTTCTGCTATTCCATTCAAGTGACCTTAAGTGATTCTCTTCATGTCAATGAGGGAACAGCCTAGTGGGTGCTGTTTTACCGCTTACTAGCTGCGTGACCTTGGACATACATGATCCTTGCCCATAATTAAGCTCAGCTTCATCATTTGTAGAATGGGGATAATAGTAGTACTCTATCTTGAGGGTGATGAGAGTTGAAATGTTCTATTTAAGGCACATAGCACAGTGCCTTTCAAATAGTGCTCCAGGGCCATCAGCTATTAGGATCTCAGTGTCCTTTTCTGTAAAATGGAGATAACAACACCTCTCTCATGGGATTGTTATGACAATTGATGAAGATGTGCTTTGTAGCCTTTGTACAAATCATGTACGATAGTAATATTATGTGCCAAGGGAGTGGATTAAACTGGTCAAATGATCTGGAAATACTAGGATAACCCATGGGCTTCATGGGTATCCATCACTGTTGCTCTCCTAGCAGGGAGAGGATCTTCACTGTTTCCCTGGGACTAGAAGATTATTCGACTTAACCATATGAAATTGCCAATACTCAACTGGTTTTGACCTGCAAAACCAGCAACATGTGATTCAACCTAATATTGACCTCTTCACGTGAATTCGTTTGTCTGTACCAATTTATCACAGATTGATTTCCAAGATTCAATGATTCACTGGTTCATTGTCTACTGTGCAGGCTGCTTTGCTAGGGGTTAAGGAACCAACAAATCTCCCTCTCTCCTTCCTACCTGAGTTCTAGAGCACTTCAAAGAGGTGTGGAGTCCGGCTGGTGGGATCTGAAAAGTTGACTTTATTACTGATAAGATTGGTTCTGGAGGGTGTGACTTGATCAGGGGGTGATGATAGACTTCCTAATGCTGAATCCCAGGATTGGGCAGACAGCCCACTTGGTCACAAGGAGGGCTAGAAAACTGTCACCCTCGCCTTCACTGCCAGGGCTGTCCATGTACAGGTACTCTTCTGAGACAGAACCCATAATGAAGCAGGGGAGGAGCTCCAAGCCAGGTTCCTATCTATCCAAACTCACCAATCAAGTCATCCGCCTCCACCCTAGGGGCAAAGTGAGTATCATCTATAAAGGGCGAAAGTACAACTTGCTGTCCTTCTCCAGGGAAACTGAGACAGGGAAAAGAAGTTCCTCCAACAAACAGTAACAGCAGCAAAACAAAAACAAACAACCCCCCCCTCACCACACACACACACACACACACACACACACACACACACTTACTAAAGACCTGAATGTGTACTGTAGAATTTATTAAAGGTTTGGGGGGAATGGAAATGGATTTATATTCCAGCAAAGCTGACAAAGTATAATTTGTTATCAGAAATCTTTTTCTTAATAGACTGCATTTAGCTCCTTTCCTTCTTCCCCCCCTACTTCTTCCTCTGCCCTCCGCCCTCTCTCCTCTGTCCTTTATCGCTCAGGAGTATCCTCTACTCCCTTTTTCCCATTTAATATGTAGAACATCAGGGTTGTTTTCAACTTCTACCCCTCAATTTCAGTTAAACTGTTTCTTTGCATATTTCATCTATCTCCAAAGGTATACCCCTTTCTGTAATATAGAAGTTAACTTAAATACATAAATAAATTTTCTAAGTCCTAAAAACCCCAAACCTCATTACCTCCATTCTTCCTGCCACAAAATAAAAACCTAAAAAAAAACTTCAATTATGCCAACATACACTATTCCCCAAAACGTCTTTCTCTAAATATAACTATTCCAAGTACTAACCTCAGCTAAGCTTTGTGCTCAGAAACACACTACAACCCCTCCTCTCCAAAATTAATGTTATCACATTAAGCTTTGTAGTATAGGCATACGTTAGTCTCAACCAGAATCATTGATTTCCATTCCTCCTCTCTCCTTCAAATTAAGAGAAAAATGAGGGAAAGCTAAGAAATTAAAAGAAATCTCTAATGACTCTTTCTCTTTAAAGAAGGGATCCTTTCTAGTAATCAGCTTTCAGGAATTGTGGCTTCTTTTCCAATGATTAATCATATGCACATGACAAGTGTGGGGAGAAATGTAAATTTAAGGAAAAGTACATTTTTATATAATTCTAAAAACATATTTCAAGCATTTGATCAATAACACAGTTGTAATAGATGATCATCTTTGATCCTAAGTATCAGGATAATAAAATGTGGAAATAGGGGATACTTTAGACACCATCAGATGCCCCCTCTTTATTGAGACTCTGTTCAAATGCCTCTCCCAAGGTCACCCAGGGAGTGAGGGGCAAGGCGGGGACTAGCGCAGGTCCCTTTCATGCCTGTTGTCAGGTTCTACTTAAAAACAAAACAAAACAAACGAACAAAAACAAACCCATGGATGGACCTGGAGACTGTCATACAGAGAGAAGTAAGTCAGAAAGAGAAAAACAAATATTGTATATTAATGCATATATGTGGAATCTAGAAAAAGTGATACAGATGATCTTATTTGCAAAGCAGAAGTAGAGACACAGATGTAGAGAACAAACATACGGATACCAAGGGGGAAAGTTGGGTGGGTGGGATGAATCTGGGAATTGAGATTGACATATATATACACTAATGGTACTATGTGTAAAATAGATGACTAATGAGAATCTACTGCATAGCAGAGGGAACTCTACTCACTGCTCTGTGGTGACCTAAATGGGAAGGAAATCCAGAAAGGGGGGATATTTGTAAACATACGGCTGATTCACTTTGCTGTACAGCAGAAACTAACACACACTGTAAAGCAACTACATGTGTGTGCTCAGTCGCTTCAGTCGTGTCCGACTCTTTGAGACCCCATGGACTGTAACCTGCCAGGCGCGTCTGTCCATGGGCTTCTCCAGGCAAGAATACTGGAGTGGGTTTCCATGCCCTCCTCCAGGGGAATCTTCCTGACCCAGGAATTGAACCTGAGTCTCCCGTGTCTCTTGCATTGCAGGTGGATTCTTTACCGCTGAGCCATGGAGTAAGCCCAAGGCAACTATACTTCAATGGAAATTAATTTTTTAAAAAAAGAAACAAGCGAACATAATCCCAGAACATCAGAGCAGAGACTGGGGTTTTCACCTTCCCTCACGGCCTATGATAATGAAATTCTAATCAGAATAACGAAAGGACACCTAGAGTTAAAAATCTATGAAGTATTTGGAGCAGATGGACTTGGAATCTTGGTGACATCCTTTCCATCTATCCAAGAAGCCACACCCTCTGCCCTCTGGAGATGACCTGCTGATGCACAGAGCACTTCAATGCTAAGACCTCCTGTCTCCTCGGCGGTGCATCCTTCCAGCAGGCGTGGCAGTCCTCTCTGCTCCTTGCATCACTTGGTTGATGCCTGTTCTAGGGGAACATGGTTTACTCTTCTCTAGCGAAGTATTCACACTTGCTTAATGAAGAGGAGGCCCTCCAACTTCAGTACATCAACTCCCGGGTAAGACCAGGGCAATCTCCCACGCTTGCCTTGGAGATGACATGCTTACTTAACCTCTTATTGGACCACACAGAGAAAGCATGATAGAACACACATGGCACAAACTTCCTTAGTTGTTTTCTGCTGCTGCTGCTGCTGCTAAGTTGCTTCAGTCATGTCCCACTCTATGGGACCCCGTAGACTGCAGCCCACCAGGCTCCCCCGAGCTGTTTTCATTGACATCCAATTCTAATGCTCTTAAAATCCATTTAACTTAGCCTATGAGCTCATTTGTACATTTGCCCTTGGAAATACAACATGCTTGGTGCAGAAATGAGACCCAATGACTATATTATATGTATATCCTGCTAATAGTCTAAACTATCGAGGTGGCATTCTGTGCTTCTCATTCAATTTGGGAATCAGGGTCAGGATTTATTCTTTTCATGTTAGAAGAGGGGAGAGAGATAAAGGCAGAAATTTTGCCTGAGTTGCATCCCACAGAGCAGAAGCAGAAAAACCTGTTGGAAGCGCAGAGTTCTCCCCAGCCCAGTTCTGTTGAGTGAAGACAGCTCCCATCCCCACAAGGTGTCCCAGACTTGGGCTCTACTGTCACAACGACCTGGGAAGGAGGGGGAAGGGGCTGAAAGAGGATGTCACTGACAGTCGTCAAAGGGATAGGGAGTTATACTTTGGGAAGAAACACCTTGACTTTGCTGAGGCATAAACTTCACAGCAGGAAAGCATTATTTCAGTGACAAAGCTTTGTTCGGTTGACATTATCTCTTAATTATCTGCATAAGAATGCATTTGTCAAGTTTCAAGAGATGGGATTGATAACAATAAACCTGCATTGCTGCACAATATTTTAATTCTGAAGGCAGAAGCAGCACAACATACTAGAAAGAACTCTGGGCAGCTCGTCTTGGCTGTGGCTGGTGGAGCATGGATTCCAACCTTGTAACTATAATGAATTGGGACCCCCCTACCTTGACCCTAGGCCCCATGGCCCACTCCGGGCCAAACCAGGCCACCAGGCTGTGACAGTGCTTCTAGAGCCACAAGTCTAAGGCAAGAGTCCTGGAATGTCCTAGCCCAAATGTTCCACATCCTGGGAAGACGCAATCCATGGCTCCGCAAAACAGAGCCAGTCTGGTTCCCCTGGCCATGGGTGCCATATACTTGAGCATGGGTGATAATCAGGTTTTGACCCGAAGTCACCTCCTGGCCTAGTTAGCAGGACACCAAAATCGCAGCTCCTTCCACCCTGCCCTTTCCCCTAAGAGGGCTCCAATTCCACAGTAGCTTTCTCTTTCTGTCACTGCCCCTCTTGCAGTATTTTAAGCAGGGCAAGATCCACCTATGATGGGAAATGGGGTAGTTTCTGGGCTTGGATGGCCTGACTTGGTAATATTTTGTCTTTAAGTTGTTGACAGTAATTTAATTGTCAGATAAATACAGCTCCTTTTACAACTCCTAAGACATCTCTGATTCTTTCATTCTGCCAGGGAATTTAGAAGATGTTACTCAAGGGGCTGGGCTACATCATATTTTCAGGATTTCTACTCAAAGAACACTGAAACTTAGATGTATATTATACCCCAGGAATCTGCTATGAGGTTCCAGAGTTTCCTGGTTAGGTGTACAGGTTAGTGTCCCAGCATGATCTTCATTACAGGGAGCCAAAGACAGAGCCTTAGAAAATACCAGCATTTAGAGGGTGGGCTGAGAAAGGAACCCGCAAGAGATGGGAAAGAAACTGAGTAGGAGATACGTGTTTGTCCACACCTACCCCTCTCAGAGAGAGCATCTGGGGACCTGGTAAGTGACTGTGACAGACTGTTACAGAGCCACCTCCAATTTGTTTATACCTCCCTGTATCCACATCCTTGAGTAGTTCCCTCCTGCCCCGATTCAAGACTTGCCCAGGTGACTTGCATTGACCAAGGGGGCAGTAACTAGTATGATGCCAGTGGAGAGTTGAAAGCACTTGAACTCAGACCCCTGCAACAGCCATCATGGAAGGATATCCTGGCAGACCTGCAGCAGGACACAAGGCCCATGGCCCACTCTCCCAACTGACAGTCTGCTGACCCCCAGATACACGGGTGAGGCCAGCCTAGATCACTGAGCTGCAAACCAGCCACTGTTGACCGCAGCTGCAAGAGTGAGCTGAACAGGATCAACCTAGTAACCCAGAGCAGATGGACCACACTGAAGGTTGGTTCTGCATCCACTGAGAATATAATAACTAATACACTGACCAAGACAAACTCAGATTGGGGATCCCAAGTGTGATGGTTAGTTTCATGTGGCAACTTGAGTGGGCCACTGGCTTCCCAGCCATTTCGTCAAACATGATTCTGGGTGTGTCTCTGAGGTTGTTTCTGGATGAGACAGTATCCGATTCGGACTGGGGAAAGCAGATGGCCCTCCCTAACATGGGTGGTTCTGATTCAATCGAATGAAGGCCTGAGTAGACCAGAAAGACTGAGTAAGAGGGACCTCTGCCTGCCTGACTGTTGAGTTGGGACACTGGCTTTCTCCTGCCCTCAGACTAGAACTGACACCCGTGGCTTTCCTGGCTCTCAGTCCCTCGGACTTGGGCTAGAACTTACACCACCAGGCTTCCTGGGTCTCATTTGACAACTGCAGATCTTGGGACTTTTCAGACTCCATAATCATGTGAGTCAATTCCTAATCATAAATCTCTTGATAGAAATAAATAAACACTATTGTATTTATTATATACAATAAATATTTCTGTAATTATGTAATTTATATAATAGGTACATAAATAGTATATATACATGTAATATAAATAGTATGTATCTCATTGGTTCTGTGTCTCTGAAGAACCCTGATTGGTACACCTAGTTTCCTGGTAACTGATGTTCTCTGCTCCTAGGCTCCCCTTAGCAGGCATCCTTCTCTCCCTTCCCCCAAGATGGCTGAGACAGTCTGCAGGTGGGACTGGAGCCTTCTAGACTCCTTTGTTCTAATTGCAATCAGCAGTGACTTTCCACTCACTTGGTGCCACGGTTAGCTCCACGGCTTCCTGTCCTCCGCTGTGGGAGGGTAGCCGTCACCTTGGAAATGAGATCCCGGGCTGTAGAGGGGAGGAGGTGGAGAGAAGGAAGGTTACATCTGATTTATGTTGCACAGGGGCCATTCTTTTTCCTCTTTTTCTTCCCCCACAGAACTGAATCCAAAATAAATGAACAGACTCACCCATTCCTGAGTTTTAATGGAACTAATTACCTGATTGCAGAGTCCCAACTCTGTGACTGCTTCCATTCTGGCTAGTGTTAGATTGCATTACTATTTTCATTTGTTTTCATTATTATTAGCTTTTAGCAATGAAATGGAGTTAAAATTATTACAGTTTGTAACATGCTTTTCTGTACTAATAATTCAAGTACTTTGGAGTAGGAGCTGAGAGCATTAATTTGTCAATCACTCCCGCTTTGTATCTAGTCCTACTTTAAATAGACTAAACAAAAGAAATGAACACTATATATTTCCCCAAGGGATAGAACTTGTAAACATTCAGATATGTTAGGCTTTCATGAAATTATGAACCGTAATTCCAAGGTATATTGCACAAATAATAGGGTATTTTGAAATCAGTGCAGCTGACACAGAAAAGCTTCAGCTCTGGTTCAGATAATAACACAGGGCAGCCATTTGTGCTCTAAGTCTAACCTAGTCAGGAATCAAGGTGAAGGGGAATAAATGCAAACATTTTTGGAGGTTGAGCAGAAGGTCTTCAAGAAGCTCTGACTCAGGGACCTATACATTAAGGAAAATGAGAGCCTTTCCCAGCGTCTATGCCCACTCAATCGGAAGCAGCATTTCAAAAACAACAACAAAATGGGGATAGCCTGAACTTTCACTAAGAAGTGCCACATTAATTCTCCCAGAAGTGTTTACAACAAAGAGAAAAGGAAGGAAGATCCAGAGCTTGAAATAAATGTGGTGATGTGGCTGCATGTAAACGCTGTATCTCTATTGAACAGGATAAAAAAAAATCAACTTGTATCCCTGAAATGCCTAGATTACAGGATACTTTTTAAATAAAGAAATGCTGTCTTACTACCTTAAAATATATAGTATACTCAATCAGATTAAGACAGTATTAGTCCTCTAGACCTACTTTAATGAATGAATAGGAATGGTTTGTAATTATCAAATCAATTGTCTCCTGCAACTAGGTCTTTGAGTAGTCTTAAAAGTAGTTTATTTTCTTAACTAGGTTAAGCACTCTCTCTCTGAAAATCTCGTGTACTTTTGTTTTGAAAGCTTTTTTTTAGACTCTAAAGCAAAGGAAATCTGTAACCTGGCTTCACTGTTGGTGGTTACAGGTCCTAGACTGGAAGGACCCAGAACAGGGGGCCTTGGGTGGGCACAGGTGGGACAGCAGAAAAGTCTGTCTTTGGAGGTTTGATCCTACTTCTGATTAGTCTCATGCTGATTTTTCATCTCCCCTGAGAAAAGCCAGAATGTCAAACTTGGCCCCTAAAATTCAACCCTTTCAAGAAAACACAGGAGTTCATATGTTCCTAGGTTTCACTCCCACTGCTTAAGACTGTGATTTAGATCATCTCAAATTTCTGACAAGAATATATTTTGTCGTGAGTAAGAGGCTGCCCTGCACCTGTTCAGTAAACCCGGGAGGTTTTTCAAATCTGGATTTTTTCTGGCAGAGGAGACCTTGGAAATCGACCACTTGGTGAATCCCACTGACTCTCCAAATCCCCTCTGCATGCCCTGCCCCCTACCCTCACCTCTCAGCCTGCTCAAAAAATAGCTTTTGACTGTGGCCTTTAACAATATGATAATTTATTTAAAACAGATACAGTCCTGAAAGTGACCCACTTAAAATTATTAAAGAGATACTGTGTTTATTTTTGCTGTCCATAAAACAGAAAATGGTTTATGAATATGCAAACCGATCTGATGTAATTAGCATGATTGGCTCCTACCGCACTCCGTTTTATGTGGTTAGGAGAGTAGATGCACAAACTAATGAGGTCATGTTAATGTGCCTGTGAAGAGAGCTTCAGCTGTCAGAACCACGGAGGCGGATGTCTGCGAGGATCCTTTATTTTCTGCAGAATCACTGGAAGTGGGCATACATGGGCTGAGTTCCTGCCGGGACTGGGGTACCACCAGGGCCGGAAGCCTCTTTCCCTTCTGCAGGCGGGAAGCCAAGATGAGAAAGAAAATTCTGTGTCCATTCAGAGCAAAGATTAATGTGCTATTTAATTATCTAGAAAGTCTTCAACAAGTGCTAATAACCGAAACTCCTCTGGCAGTCCGCACGTGCCATAGGGTCCCATTAGACACACGAACACCTTATCCTCGGCCCTTCTTAATTAAAATAAGAGGCACAAATGTTAATTGTGCACCGACCACCTCTTGGGATTAATCTGCCCCGGTTGTTGGGCCCAGTGAACCCAGAAAGCGGATTTCTTATTCAGGCATGAGGTTCGTACAAGTCCTGATGCGCTGCTACCCACTCAGTCCTGCCAGGGCCCCGCTGGGGGAGGGACAGAGGAAAGGAAGGGGCCACGAACCGGCAGGGAGGCTTTTTAATCAGAATGCTCGAAGGCATGTCGCAGAAAGCTTCTTAGATATTGAACAGGACACACAGACCGCCACTGAGCTGCTCCTTTACATCCCTTCTAAAGCATAAACATATGAACTTGAAAACCTTATTTTCCATTTCTGCCAGCTCCTCTCTAGCTCTAAAAATACACCTTGCCTCTGCCTCTTGGTACCCCCCCTCTCCAACACACACACACACACACACACACACACACACACACACACACGCACGCATTTTGCACCAGAAACAAAGAACATCTTGAGAGCGCCAATGTTAAAGAGGAGGAACCAGTAGAAAGTGAAAAATGAGGTTTTGGCGCTAATCAAAGACTCAGTCAAGTTCATTGTAAAGGGATCTCACAGCAAAGACACTGAGTTGGCTCACTGTAAAGACGCTTCAATTAAAAGAAAAGGCAGTCGGTGTTCTTCAGCCTGCACCTGACAGCAACCATGACTCCCACTTTTGGAGAAGCAGCTGGTCCATTCCTGATGGTCTTCAGTCAGAGGATCTCGAAGAGGAAAGTTGTTTTGAGTACATACCATGTGTCTGGTGCTTTTCAGAATCCCATGAAGTAAAGATTTTTATCCCCGTTATATAGATGAGGAAACTGAGGCTTTGAGAGAGTGAATAACTTGCCAAAGGGATAGTCAATGGCAGAGGCAGTTTCCAAATCAGGTCTGTTATACTTAATGAAAGTTAGTTGCTCAGTCATGTCTGACTCTTTGTGACCCCATGGACCGTAGCTCACCAGGCTCCTCTGTCGATGGAGTTCTCCAGGCAAGAATCCTGGAGTGGGTAGCCATTCCCATTCTCCAGTGGATCTTCCTGACCCAGGGATCGAACACGGGTCTCCTGCATTGCAAGCAGATTCTTTACTATCTGAGCTCATGTTTTTTCCCCATGTTACCTTAGGACAAGGGACAAAAGGGGACACACAAGTGTGAGTCTCACCCTGTGATGCCTTAAGTTTGGCATGTTTAAGGAAAAGAATAGTCTTTGGCCAAAAATAGTTCTACAGCCTTGAAAACTGGTTAGAATTTGACAGTGGGGAACGGCAGCACACACCACCCACATAACCCCAGGGAAGGGGATTGGCAGGAAAAAAACAGAAACTGGGTCTCTTCAGCCTGGTCTCCAGGCACTCTTGTTCTCGGGCTCTACATCTTGGTCACGCAGAATTCACTTGCCACTTCCCAGACATGCCACGGACCTTCACATCCCCATGTCTGTGCCCCGCTGTTCCCTCTGGCTGGATTTCCCTCCTGTGCTGCATCTCATGCCGGGAAAGGTTGAAGGCAAAAGGAGAAAGGGGCAGCAGGTGATGAGATGGTTAGATAACATCACCGACTCAATGGACATGAATGTGAGCAAACTCCAAGGGAGAGGGAAAAACAGAGGAGCCTGGAATGCTATAGTCCTTGGGGTTGCAAAAAGTCGAACATGACTTAGCGACTGAATCACAACAGCTGCATCTCATTTTACTTCGTTACATAGCAGCTGGCCTTGTCCTTCAAGGCTGAACTTGAACTTCCTTTTTTTCTTTAGACTTACGTTCCTACAGAAGCAGGCACATATCATCACTCTAGATTATAGCTATATGTTCATCTATCTTCTTGACTAGTCTGTATGTTTTTTGAAAAGATGGAACCTGAATGTGTGTTTATAGCACTTAGCCATGGCCAGGTACATAGAAGGGACTCCGTAAATGTTTTTGCTCAATGAATGAATAAAGGAACAAGTAAAATTTTAAGCAGTGTGTGATCCTTTTCTTGGGGTTTTCATACTTTAAGGAGTACACTTCTGAGATCATTTCTTGCCTTTGTACACAGAGATCCCTACACTCAGGTAGTTCCCAGCCATGAAAGCAGAGATGTGCACACAGAGATGTCAAAAGGTCCCTCCCCCCACCAATTCAAAATCCCTCACACACAGCACTGGCCAGTGTCTGTTTTCATCCTGATTTGGGGGCACCTGGCACCTCCTCCCTAAATATTTATCATAGTTATAATTTTGCATCTAGTTAGGTGATTCTTTGATTAATAGCCAGTAACCACCTCCTTCACTGGCTGTAGGATCCACAAGGGAAGATTCTGTCTGTCCTTTTTTCTTTAATCACTGTTGTCCATCCCATACCTGGCCCAGAGGAGGCGCTCCATAAATATCTGTTGAGACTCAGTCTGTCCATCTCTACAGCAAACCCCACTCCAGTCCTGCATCCTGTGATGCTCTGCTAGCCCCACCTTTATTTTTTCCAGCTTTCCTGAGATATAATTGACATAGAACACTGTATATGTATATACACAAGATAGTGATTTTGTGTGTGTGTATATTGCAAAATGATCACCACAGTATGGTTAGTTAACTCATCCATTACCTCATATAGTTAAAATACTTGTGTATGTGTGTGGTGAGAGCTTTTAAAATCTACTCTCTTAACAACTTCTGAATATGCAGTACAATATTGTTAACTATAATCACTGCACTGTACATTGCATCCCCAGAGCTTATTTATCTTATAACTGGAAGCTTATGCCTTTTGACCACCTTCACCTATTCCTCCACCCTGCTCCCCAGATACCACCAATCTGCTGTTTCTAGGAATTTAGCTTTTTAGATTCTTCATAAAAGTGAGGTCATACAGAATGTCTTTCTCCATCTGGCTTGTTTCATTTAGCACGATGCCCTCAGTGTCAAGGATTTCCTTCTTTTTTATGGCTGAATAACATTCTGTTGTATACATACAGACCACATTTTCTGTATCCATTCATCTGTTGATGGACGCTTAAGTTGTTCCACGTCTTGGCTATTGTAAATAGGGCTGTAATGAACATGAGGGTGCAGATGTCTTGTCAAGATGGTGATTTCATTTCTTTGGAAGTGGACCCCGAAGTGAGTTCCACATTTAGAGTCACTCCTGGGAGTGAAAACTTTAAGTTTCCAGAAGGTCCAGGTCAAAATTCAAATCTATCACTCAGGCAAGAGTACACTAATATGAAAGCAAGGGCTGGCCTGGCAGATTGGCCAATTATCATGAAAAGGGGCCTTGACAAAAGGCCGAGAGACGGGTGCGGTGGTAGCAACAAAGACAGGTGAGCCTGGGAGGAACCCAGCTGGAGACAGCAGGCCTAGGCATGGCTGTCAGGGCTCAGAAAGCCGAGAAGCAGTACTGGGGTTCAACACTGGAAAAAGAGAAGAACAAGGGCATCCTCTGAGTGTCCCAGGGCAGCCCTCACAAAGCACCGCAAACAAATTTATTGTCTCTCAGCTCTGGAGGCCGGAAGTCTGAAACCAAGGTGTTGGCAGGATCATGTACTTTACATAGCTTTTTGAGGAGGATTCATCCTTGCCTTTTCCAGCTTCTGGTAGGCAAGGCCTTCCTTGGCTTATGACAGCATCAGTCCAATCTCTGCCCCTGTCCACACACAGCCAGCTTTCCTTTGTGTCTTGTGTCATTTTTCCTGTGTCATCTCTTTCTTTTCCTCTTCTTATAAGGACTCCAGTCCTATTAGAGTGGGGCCCACCCTACTCCACCATGACCTCATCTTAACTTGCTTACATGTGCAAAGCCTCCTTTTCCAAATAGGGTCACATTCACAATAGCAGCATCAGAGGTTAGGATCTGAACATATCATTTGGTGTCAAGGGGAAGAATAATTCAACCAAGAGAGAAATGAAAAAGCAGAATCTTAAATCAGTCTCACTGCTGTGAGACCAGCAGCATGCAAGTCTCTTCGGGGGGAAAAAAAGGAATGAGATGCCAATACAAAGTCCAAAAAGGAAATGTCCTCGAGAGGCACTCCATGTCATGAGGGTTCAAAGAAGGCAAGATCCTGTTCAGAGAAACCTTGGCAGAGGTGGTTGGCTTTGAGATCATGTTGAGGATGGATCAGAGTTCAGCAGATGGATATGGGAAAAGCAGAGGTGGTCAAGGAAAAGAACACAGCATAAGCAAACCACGCAGAACAGGATATGTGCTCTGCCCCATGACATTTCAGGTTTAGAAGAGGGAGGGAAGTGATTAGATTTTGGTTTTAGCAAAAATTCCAGTCAACGCACTAGCGCACTAGTGTATCTAAGGCCCTGCCTATGACGGTTGCTGCCTACCGCTAGCTCAGCATGAAGTCTGCTCTCCCCACTGCCCTGGGGGCACCAGACATATCAAGTCAGTGCTCTCAAGAACTTGCTTACTTGAAATTTCCTTCTTAGCTTATTTATGGGCAAATGCCTACTTGCCTTTTATAGCTCACCTCCAATGGCATTGGTTTGGTCTATTGTGACTTACTCATGCTTCCAAAGCAGTGTCAGCTCATAGCCGTCCCAGCAGTAAGACACCTTGTTGTCACTATCTGTCACAGTCTAGCTCCCCTTCTGGACCACAGGCTTCTGGAGATCAGGGTTTGGGTCATTTCTATGTCAACCAGTAACCAACTCGGTGTCTGATGTGGGGTTGGCATTCCATGGCAATCCCTGTCCACAGTGCTGAGGAAAGATGGGAGGAGAAGAAACCAAGCTGGCAAGGCCCATTTATGTGGCCCTCACAGGAGCACTGGCAAGAAACGATAAGGCTTGGCCTTTCCTGGTGGTCCAGTGGTTAAGAATCTACCTACCAATGCAGGGCATATGGGTTTGATCCCTGGTCCAGGAAGATCCCACATGCGGTGGAGCAGCTAAGCCTAATCACCACAGCTAGAGAGGAACCACCACTTACTGCAACCAGAGAAAGTCTGTGCTCAGCCACAGAGACCCAGGGCAATCATAACGAGTAAATAAATAAAGAATTGATAAGGCTTGAAATATCACCGAGGTAGTGTCAGGGAAGGAAGACAGACGAGAAAGACTTCCCTCCACGTCTAGAAAGACTGACTTCATCATTCGGCCTCCTACATCCAGAACAACTCTTCATGAAGCCCCAAGGAGCAGGTATGTCCTCAGCTAGTCAGCCCTGATTCTGGGCAGCAAGCACACACTCTGCAGAGCTTAGCTTGAGGCCCTGCTGGGGAAGATTTGAGGTCTAGTACAGTCCCAGCCTTGGAAGATCTGATGTTGAAGCTGAAACTCCAATAGTTTGGCCACCTCATGCGAAGAGCTGACTCATTGGAAAAGACCGTGATGCTGGGAAGGATTGGGGGCAGGAGGAGAAGGGGATGACAGAGGATGAGATGGCTGGATGGCATCACCGACTCGATGGACATGGGTTTGGGTGGACTCAGGGAGTTGGTGATGGACAGGGAGGCCTGGCGTGCTGCGATTCAAGGGGTCGCAAAGAGTCGAACATGACTAAGCGACTGAACTGAACCGAACAGCCCCAGCCAAATCCCCAGGGTAGCTCTTTCTGTTGTTTGCTCAAGTAGTAGTGTTAGTTGCTCAGCCGTATCCACTCTTTGTGATGCCATGGACTCTAGCCTGCCAGGCTCCTCTGTCCATGGAGTTCTCTAGGTAAGAATACTGGAGTCGGTAGCCATTTCCTTCTCCAGGGGATCTTCCTGATTGAATCAGGGTCTCCCTCATCACAGGGAGATTCTTTACCATCTGAGCCACCTGGGAAGCCAAGTCCTCCCTTAAAGTCTTCTCTAGAGCCCAAGAAGGGCCCTGCTATGGCCCTTCGGTGGGCTAAGAGCGACCCCCAGTGACCAGAAACCAGCCCAGTGAGGCTCCTCCCTGCAGGTTCTGTTTAAAGGGAAAGTCAGGGCTGTGCTCCAGCCTCCTGAGAATCAGCCCCATCAAGACAACAGAGAGCCCAGTGAGCGCATGAGAGTCAGCCTTTCCCCCTCCGCGCCCCCAGTCCAGTAAGGTCTGCCTCCTCCCTCAGCACCTCTGACACATTTCAGGCTGGCCCAGCCTTTCACATGTTTTGGTGAATAAGAGCCTCCCACCAAGGACCACTGTTTCACCTTCTAAAGAACAAGCCGGCTCTGTCACAAGCAGGACATGATGGACCTGGACTTAGAAGGCTCTGCAGAGGCTGCCATGGGACACTTTCAGGCCCCATTCCCACAGGGCTCCAGGCAGTGATCTACACCAATCTCACTAGCTTGTAGGAGGAGACCTTGTGCTCACGTACACACCACAGGCCTGGCTGCTGCTATGACCTAGAGGAAGCAAGAGGGAGAGAAGATATTAAGATATTATTGTTTTCCATGGGTTCAATCTCCATTTACCCCATATGGAGACTGTCTCTCCTCTGACTGGGAAGACCCAACTTGGGTTTACACTCTTGGAATTAAATCAAGTTATTAATTCCACGCATACTCTCTCTTTCTCTCTTTTCTGTACCTTCCTTCCTGCCCTTCCTCATCTTCTCTCACCAGTAGCTGTGATTGTGAACTCCCCATTTTCTCTGTTTGCAAGGGTATTTTGGTGTCACTTGAAGGCAGGGCTTTAGACAAGAAGCCAAAAAAACAAAAAGAATGGCATTCTGACAAGGCAAGAGAGGAGAGCGTCCTTTTCTCCCTGCCTTCAAAAAGTCAAAGAGGGGCTCCCCTGGTCCTCCAGGGGTTAAGAATCCACATAGCAATGCAAGGGACACCAGTTCAACCCCTGATCCAGGAAGATCCCCCATGCCATGGAGCAACTAAACCTTTGTGCCACAACTACTGAGCCAACGCACTGCAAATACCAAAGCCCGTGTGCCTAGTGCCTGTGCTCTACAAGAGAAACCTGAGCTCTGCAAAGAAGAGTAGCCCTCGCTCACCGTGACTAGAGAAAGCCTGCGTGCAGCAAAGAAGACCCACCGTGGCCAAAAAATATACAAATCTCTTTTTAAAAATACCTAGAGGGAGGCTCCCTTTGGCTGCATGGATATGGATACAAATCCATCCATAGACATTGGCACATCCTTTCAGCAGACACTAAAGTACTTATTATGTACTGTCCACCGTCATACTTGCCCACCTTCTGTTTTTAAAGCCCTCTCACATCTCTTAAGGGGCTTCCCTTGTACTTCAGTCGGTAAAGAATCTGCCTGTAATGCAGGAGACCTGGGTTTGATTCCTGGGTCAGGAAGATCCCCTGGAGAAGGATATGGCAACCCACTCCAGATTCTTGCCCGGAGAATCCCATGGACAGAGGAGCCTGGTGGACTACAGTCCATGAGGTCACAAGAGTCAGACATGACTGAGGGACTAAACCATCACCAACCACCACATCTCTTAAGTCTTCTGATTCTCACATCAACCTATGAGCTACACGATTATCCTAATGTCACTCCAACTTCACTTTAGAGACGAGAGCCCAGAGAGGCCACAAGGAAGAGCCAGGTGAGAACTCAGGTGTTCTGACTTCTAATCCAGGGCTCTTCCTCCTTTAATGGCCACAGAACATCAGCCTTTAAGTCACCAAGTTGAACCGTTTTCAAAGCCCAGCACCTCCAACCAGACTCTGACATCCCAAACAAAGTCACTGCCCGTCAAGAAGGCCAGGAAGAATCTAAAGGATGGTGACAGTGACTTTGTGTTCACAGAAGTCCCCTACTCAGCATAGTCAGAAGGTATGGAAGTCAGGATCCAAATGCATAGTCACTAAGGGGACTTAGTAAAAGGCTATTCTCAGCCAACCTTGGACTTCCCAAGTGGCACTAGTAAAGGACCCACCTGCCAATGCAGGAGACTTAAGAGATATTGGCTCAATCCCTGGGTTGAGAAGATCCCCTGGAGGAGGACATGGCAACCCACTCCAGTATTCTTGCCTGGAAAATCCCACTGACAGAGGAGCCTGGTGGGCTCTAGTCCACAGGGCCTCAAAGAGTCGGACACAACTGAAGCGACTTAGCACACACACAGCCAACTTTAGGTACTTGAATTGGAGTTCCCTTTGAACCGGAAGAGTCAGTTTTGAAACATCATAGAAATTTTTACCTTATGTAGTGAGTGGTCAAATTTGTGCAATTCATTACTCTAAGTTGTCTACTAAAAATACAGTCACAAAGAAGTAAGGAATTGAAAACATCACATAATACCATCTCCTTCAATACTAAAATTTGTCCAGATGATTTAGATGAAGTTGTGGGTAACTTACAAAATGATCTAGAGTATCAGTATTCTTTGAGTTGACAACTGGACAGACAGCTGTGCCTTTTAATACAACATTCTTCAATGTCCTAATCAATGACACTTCTGTGCCTAAAGATCCAAGAAGGAATCTCTGGCTTTCTTAACTCATTCATGTCACAAATACTTGAACATCCATTCTGTACCCTGGGTGCTGGAAATACAATGGTGACCAATGCAAACACACTCACTGCCTTTAACTTGCAGCAAAGTAAGAGAGGCAAACAATACAATTCTAATACTAAGTGATGTTTTGCTGTGGGAATAAAGGATGCAATGAGAATAAAGTTGCAACAGGGGCACCTGACCAAGCTTAGATGATCTGGGAAGGCATCTTGGCAGGGTAGACTTTAGCCAAAGGATAGAGATAGAGGGACAGTGGAGAGGACAGTGGGGAGGTTGAATTCCAAGTAGAAGAAACAACTTGTGCAAAGGACTGGAGCTTAGTGAATGGATGAGACATCTGCCAAGTTGACTGCAAGAGGTGGAAAGAAGGGCTTTAAGGGAGATAAGGTTGGAGAGGCTGGTAGGGGCCAGACCATTAAAAGCCTTTTATATAATGTTCAGGTATGTGAACTTGAACATGAAGGCAAAACCCTAACAAACTAGAAGTCACCTTTTGGAGGGTACAACTCAGGGTGAAATCTATCCCCTCATACCCCTGGAAGCCTTGACAGAAAGAAAATATACACTGTGAATGAACTGTCCAAGATAAACGACCTCAAACACAAAATATTCATATTCTTTGCGGGGGTCAGTGTCCAAAGCCCAGTCCCAGTGCTGGCTTCACTTCTAAGAACAAAGGGGTAGTAAAGTGCTTGACAGACTTTATTTTCTTGGGCTCCAAAATCACTGCAGATGGTGACTGTAGCCATGAAATTAAAAGATGCTTGCTCCTTGGAAGAAAAACTATGACAAACCCAGACAGTATATTAAAAAGCAGAGACATTACTTTACTGACAAAGGTCCATCTAGTCAAAGCTATGGTTTTTCCCGGAGTCATGTGTGGATGTGAGTGTTGGACCATAAAGAAAGCTGAGCACTGAAGAATTGATATTTTGAACTGTGATTTTGGAGAAGATTCTTGAGCGTACTTTCGACTGCAAGGAGATCAAGCCTGTCAATCCTAAAGGAAATCAGTCCTGAATATTCATTGGAAGGACTGATGCTGAAGCTGAAACTCCAATACTTTGGCCACCTTATGCAAAGAACTGACTCATTGGAAAAGACACTGTTGCTGGGAAAGATTGAAGAAGGGGACGACAGAGGATGAGGTGACTGGATGGCATCACTGATTTGATGGATATGAGTTTGAGCAAGCTCCAGGAGTTGGTGAAGGACAGGAAAGCCTGGTGTGCTGCAGTCCATGGGGTTGCAAAGCATCTGACATGACTGAGCAATTGAGCTGAACTGAAATGCAAGTGCTTGAGGGTGTGGGCTGGGAAGGAATTGAAAGGAATTGAAGGATTCCTTCAATTCAAATGTGTCAAAGACACCAATGTTCAAACACTGGTTCTGCAAAACATACACTTCCTGACTGGAAGTATTCCTAGTGTTTTCAGAACTCGGTTTCCTTATCTGTGAAATCAGGATAATCACACCTACAAGCCTCTGGGACTGACGCAAAGATAGATGAAATGAATAGAAAATTCTTAACACAGTGCCTGGAATGTATTGCACAATTTATGGTACTATAATTCTTAAATGCATTTTACCCTAGACCATAGGGTCTGAAGACTGGGTGTAGACTGATGAATTTTGATAAAAATGCAGAGTCCAAAATGGTAGCTACAGAAGTCTCGCGCAAGCCTGCCTCCTAGTGGGGTCCTTATTTCCAGTCCTGAATTGTATGTCAGTGAGAGCTAACATTGAAACTCTGCATGATCAAAGCTTGAACTCTGATTCCTGGGAAGGAAAACCTCTCTGGGAAAAATCTCCTGGGACTTGGAGGCAGCACAACAACATGACAGGTTCGGACGGGCTCTAGGGGGCTTCCAGCAAAGGATCCAGATGCAAATCCAGAGAATATTATCATTAACTTAAAATGTGAGGCAGAGAACCCCTTTGGGAGGTTGTGGGAAGAGGTGGAGCATGATGTATGTAATCATTCCTAGGGTTCTTATAACACAGCATTCAAACTCTGTGGCTTAAAACAACAAAAATCTATTCTCTCGTAGCTGGGGAGTCCAGAAGTCTGATCAAGATGTCAGCAGGGCCACACTCCCTTGGAAGGCTCTGGAAGAAAATCTTTCCTTGCCTCTTCCAGTTTCTGTGGCTCCAGGCATGCTTCGGCTTGTGGCTGCAAAATTGCAACGCCTGCCTCTGTCTTCACAGGACCTTCCTCTCTTGCCATCGTGTGTGCCTCTGCTCCCTCTGTTATTATTATTTTTTTGGCCACACTGGGTCTTTGATGCAGTGCGCAGGCTTTCTCTAGTTGCAGCGCATGCAGGCTTCTCTTGCGCTACACAGGGTTCTCATTGTCGTGCCTGGACTTCTCTGGAGCCCATGAGTCACAACTAGAGAGACGCATACGTGCCATAGCGAAGATCCCTGGAGGGCACCACAATGAAGACCAGAGGCAACCAAAATTGAATAAATAAATATAAATTTTTAAAAAGAAGCCATACAAAGACATAGCTTGACTCTTCCAGAGCCATTCTCACCTAGAAGGGGAGACAAGTGTTTCGTTACCATGGGAGTGCAAAAGATATATATGAAGAAATATTAATTCAAGCAAAAGATTCATTCTTTCTTTGTTATGTATAAATTATGCAACGTAGTTGTTTTACAATGATTAATATTATTTCAGGGGCCTAACAAACACCATTTACAATGCAAATCTCCAGGCTACAGAAAGGTACTGGTAATCAGGGAGTGATGGCTGCCGGGCTGGAGTGGGACTCAGATGGAGCCCGTGGAAAGTCACACAGCTTGCCTTTGAACACAGCGTCCAAGAGCATGCGCGCCCCTCCCAGCAAAGGCTTGGGGAAGACCTCCCAGATCAGCCCAGCGGGCCTTCTGAATGGCCTTCTCCTGCCCATGTCTACCTTCACTTCCTGAGGCTTCCCTTTAAAAAGTCACATGCTTTCACTCCTAACCAAGAGAAAGGCACATGACTAGGGGTGGGAAGATGGGAAATTGGAAAACAACAACATGGGGAAATGTGTCAAAGTACCCATCTGTTCTAATCCATCCCATCATTAATAACCTCTCCTCCCCCCATCAGGAAAGAAAAAGCAGGAGACCTCCCACTGTGCTGTATCGCCCGTCTCCTTGGTGCCATCTCCATTGCTCGTGTGATCTCGTGCTTTGATGTCGCTTGATTCCTTCAATGTGTGATTAGCACACACTTTGCACTGCATACCCAGTTTTAGTCCTTTGCAGAGCTATTCACCCGTGAGAATCCCCCAAGCCGTGACACCAAAATGTCCTCGTGAGATGGCCACTCTAACTCAGCTGCCCTGCACAGGGGGACATCCCGATGCAGAATGGACCATCCCCTAGTCCTGCCTGGGTTTAAACAGCTCCAAACACATCCCAGGGAAATCTTGGTCACTCTGGAATCCGATTTTCCCTTACAGCTTTACTCCCATTGCTTCCAATGTCCTGTGTTATAAATGTAGAAATTCAATAAGTGTGAGATTTTCTAGAGAGAGAGGGAGGGAAAAAAAATCATGATAGCATGGCATATACATTGCCGAATCGTTAATTTGCCAGCGCAACAATACCCCTGCAATGTTGCAGCTGGTTTCCTTAGTTACATGTTAGAGTAACTTACAGCAAAACATTTTGGGGTAATAAAATGTTCCCACTTGAATTCTGAATAAACTTTCACATGAGGTAAGGAAGTGTTATTCTAAAAATAGCAGATTAAGCAATCAATTAGCTTATTCAGTCATTCCATGAAACCTTAAAGTATGAAAATATTGTACTTACAGGAAATATGATGGGCTATCAGAAATTGTGTCTGACAAGGCTGGTCAGTTACATTTTGAAGAATCGCTTGGAAATCTTTTCCTGTTTAACACTCCGCAATACAGAAAGAGTTCACCTGGGCATTCTGAAATGAAGAGTTTATTTTTAAGGAGCTGATAATCAAAAATGGATTACTTGCATGGTACTGGGTTTCAGGCAGTCTGGATTTCCAAATTATAATTTTTTAGAGGGCAATAGTTTTCAGACTTTACTGTGCCTCAGAATCCCCTGGAGGGCTTGTTAAAACACAGATTACTCGGCCCTACCAGACATTCCAATTCAGTAGGGCTGGGGTAGAAACTGGGAATATGCATTTCTAACAAGTTCCCAGGTTGTGCTGATGCCTCTGGTTGGAAAATCATATTCTAAGCCAGGACCTACTGTATAGTGCAGGGAACTATATGCAACATTTTGTAAAAACCTATAAGGGGAAAGGGTCTGAAAGAAAAGATACGTATATCTATCTATCTGTGTATGTGTGTGTAACTGAATCACTTCACTGCTGCTATTGTTCAGTCACTAAGTTGAGTCTGACTCTTTGCAAGCCTGTGGACTGCAGCATGCCAGGCTTCCCTGTCCTTCACTATCTCACTTTGCTGTACACCTGAAACTAACACTCTGTAAATCGACTATACTTCAATTTAAAAAAAAAGAAAACCATATGTTAGAGGACAGCTAAAAATGATCTTTCTGATTCCCATATATCTAAGCAACAAAAAGGTGATTTTTTAATAAATCACCTTAAAACAATTAGAATGCTAAAGCAATGTCATAGCTCTTTTCTTACACATTTTACAAAAGTCTTTAGGAGACACGTCCATTCTCCTGGAAGATAGAGAAATGTAGCTGGGCACAGAGACTTCATACTTTAGGAAAGGATATTCAGGAGGCTGAGACCTTGCCTGGGATCAGGTCAGCATCGCACAATGTAGAATAGGGACCCTGTTTGTAATCACCTCCATCCCCAGACCTTCACGGGCAGCCAGACAAGGGGCAGGAGCCCCATATATGCTTCCAACCTGTAACCTGACTTAAGGCTACAGTCAGCGAGTACCTTCGTTTTGTTACAGATTTTACTAAATGTGTACACGGAGTCATTGGTGGTGGAAAAATACTTAAGTCACCCTTAATTATATCAGGAGCCACCCTTGCCCTTTTGCTCCTGATGTAATTATCCAGGTTTCTCCAGGTGGAGAGTCAGCGTATAAAATGGAAAGGGCCGGAGTCAGGACCTCTTGGTTTTGGTTCTGAATGTGCCCTGACTTGCCAGTGACCTTGGGCTCTCCTTCATCTCCAAGAGGATCAGACCAGTGTCCCCTGAGAATGCCTTCCAGCTCCAGTGATGCAGGAGTCAACTTTGATCTAACACTTGTTCTTTGTTGTGTTTCCCCTCTTTCAGTACCAAATCAATTTCAATTTGAGGTAAAGGAAATTCCCAAATTACTGTTTTGAATCTTGCGGAGGATCACTTCCCACGGCTAATTTCTCAAGTTCAGTTTCTTTCCTCCAGAAGCTTGCTGTGTCCACATTTCAATTAATTGCCTATTGGCACATGCCCGACTCCAAATATTTGTGCAGTTCCCGAGAAAGCCTCATTCAGCTAAGTACCTGATCGCTTCAACCTGCTCTCTGGTTCCAACATCTCAGAATATCCAAGCGAGGAAATATGCAAATGCCAAAGTCACCCAGAGAGAATTCATCAGGGGAGGCAGTCATTGGAGGCAGGGCGAGAGGCTCAGATGAAAGATATTATCACTCGCTGGAGACAGGGAAATCAGGGTGGGGGAAGGGAGGAGGTGGAGAATCTGAAGACTGGAAAAGCTCACACCTTATAGCACATGCTGCTGTTTTCTTCAAAGAAGGGCTGAGCAGATCAGCTGAGTTACAAATAAGCTATGGAGGTACTTGCAGGGAGCCAGGGCTTGTCTCAGCAGCTGGCAGAAAATGGAGTATTACTACAGAGACTACTCCAAGCCTCTATGCCAATAAATCCCCCTCTCCCACTTGCTGGCAAACTCATACCATTAGAATTATGCTTCAGTGTGTTTGATAACATTGCAAAAAGGTTAGGCTATAGTGCTCATTGGGGCTTCCTAAGTGGCGCTAATGGTAAAGAACCTGCCTGCCAGTGCAGGAGATGCAGGTTCAATCCCTGGGTCGGGAAGAGCCCCTGGAGGAGGGCATGGCAACCCACTCCAGTATTCTTGCTTGGAGAATGCCATGGACAGAGGAACCTGGCAGGCCATAGTCCATAGGGTTGCAAAGAATTGGACACGAGTGAAGTGACTAAGCACGTGCACACACATAGTGCTCAGTAACAAAAACTGGTGTGCACATTTTCTCAACAAAGGATCACAAATGCGTAGAAGAAAAGACAAGGTAAAGACATCAGTGCTGGCTGACCTCTGGATAGTGACAGCATCGAAAAGCTTGCCCCTACTTTATATTTTTCTTTACTTCCCAAGTCTTCTACAAGTAATAAATATTGCTTTACTGCTCTCAAGGCAAAAAAAAAAAATTTTTTTTTTGAGGTTATTTTTAACAAAAAAAATGTGCTTTGAAGGTAAGTGACTGTCTTCAAAAAGATCTTGGTAAAATGCAAATGTATTACCTGAAAGGGATTGTCCATCACTGATTCTGCATAGTTTAGTTTGTCATCTTTGGTGACTGTCATCCCAGAAAGCTAGATCAGGGGCCACAGATCACATTTCATTCATCTTTGGATCCTGCAAGCTCTGTACAGATCAAGGCACAGGACAGGCATCAAATGTGCATTGAATTGTACTAAGAACAGAGGAGACAAGAGATGCCAGAGGAACCGCAACCCAGGATGAGCTTCAAAAGAACAAGGGCGACTTGGAAAAGCTTGAGCAGTGTAAGCCCCAGAGGACGATATACAGTAGGGGAGTCCAAAAAGCAATGCGAAGTCCTTAAGCACTGGCCTGGGGAGGGGAGCAGAGTCAAAACAGGGTGTGGCAAGGGACCCTCACTGTGCAGCTTCACCACTAGCAGCCCTGTCTTGCAACACAGTAGTTCAACAACTTCACACATCCTTCTGCTGAGCTCTGGTTTCAAAATTCCTCCATTCAGAGAGACACGAAAAGCAAAATGGAAGTTAAATGAAGGAAAACATGCAAAACTTCTTCAAAGTTGGCTGGGTCTGCCCCTCCAAGGCCTGAAGACATGGCGCTGAGCACTAAAGAAAACTCCAGGGAAATGTCAGTCGCTTTCAAGTTTGAACACAATCCCACAACAAGACTCAGGAATCTAGGGAGGCAACAGAAGGCACAGCTAGGCAATCCGAGGCGCAGAATGGAAGAAGGACTTTGACAAAACAGAGTGACATGATGTGGTCGGGTTCAATGCCACCTCCCACGCTCCCAGAGGAAATGACTTACATCCAATAAACGGAAAAATATTTCCTCGATTTTCTCGTATGAGACAAGCTGCTTACACATATCATTATACCTACTCATTTAATAAATATTTATTGAGTGCCTACCGTGTGTTAGGAGCTAGAAACTGGTAATGAATAAAGCAGTACTCCCTGCCCTCCTAGAATATGTGAGCTGGAAGGAACATTCACTGTCTAGTTCAATAGCTACAGATTACAGATCCAGAGATCGCAACCCACAGCGGGGATGCCATCTGACCAAGAGCACCCTGCTAGGGCATTGTCACCATTTTTTATGCCAGGTGGTTTTATACGCAACTCTCAGGGTTTTCTCTGTCTATCTGCGATGCTTGTGCCCTACTCCATTGATGAAAATTCTACATACTCGCTAAGCCTTGTTAAAATGTCAGCTAGTCTCAGTGGAGCTTTTTCTCTGCCTTCCTTGGGGTTCCCATTGCCGTCTCTGCCTCTGTGATAACATTTGTCACAGTCTGCCTTGAACTTTCATGAGAATACACCTGTCCCATCTGCTTGATGCTGAGCCCCCTGAGGGCAGAGATGACCTCTCATTCATCACTCTATTCTCAGCACCTAGCACAGCTGGGGGGAATAGTGTTTATGGAGGAGCCATCAAAACCTGGACACCAAGCTAAACACTTTATACGCACTGTCACATTTAATCCTCACCCAACTCTCCAAAGTGGATATGGCTTAGCTTGATTTAAACATAAGGAAACCAAGGCTCAGAGAGGTTAACTAACTTGCTCAGAGTCACAAAGCCTAGTAAAGGAGCTGAGATCCAGCCAGTTCCTTCTAGCTCCAAAGTCCATTCTCTCTTCATTCTAATATATTGCATGTTCCATAAGCTCAAGGTAAAAAATGCTGCTGTCCTGTTCATAGCACCTGGCACAGTGTCTAGCATGGTCACACAGACCAACCTGAATCAGTGTGGGAAGGACCACATGAGAACCTGAGTACCAGGGGGCAGGGGCCACTGAGGAGGTATCTTGGAGGCTGCCTGCCAACAGAGGCGTGGAGTTGAGATACTGTCAGATGTCCCTTAAGCAGTTCTTCCATTATAACAACCATATCATGTTCAAGGGCAGAAAGCAAAGTGAACACATTGGTAACCTGAAAACAAAAAGCAGAAGACCTAGAGGGGTAGAGTGGAGAGGGGAGGAAGGCTCAAGAAGGAGAGGATATATATATATATATATATATACATATACATATATACAATTATGACTGATTTGCATTTTTGTATGGCAAAAACAACACAACATTGTAAAGCAATTTTCCACCAATCAAAAAATTTAAAAAAAATTTTCTTAAATAAGCAAAAGACAAAATGAGCCCTACTATGACCATGCCATAATTCCCAGGAGATAAAGTATAAAGCAGAACCATATGGGACATGCAATAAAGCGAAGTAGGGGCTAGGGAAATGATGATGTGACTGAAATCCAGGGATGGTCAAGGACAAGGATGCTGGGACTGTTCCCATAGCAGAATATGTAGAGGTACCCTCAGAGGGGAGCCCAGCACCCTGCACAGAGCCAAGTGGGGCTGCTAAGAGTCATCTCCCAGCTTTAGACATTTATTTCACTTCCTAATTCCCAAGCCAAACTTCCTAGGGGACTAATTTTCCTTCTAGGTCACTGCCAGCTCTCATCCCCCACTTCCTCCCAATCCTTGGCTTCAAACAACCAGATCCGGGTCCTCAGAAGCTCCAGAGCAAACCAGGGAAGGCTCACTGTACCCACATTTTCATCTCCAGTGAAAAAATGACCACATCTCTGGGAAATTCATAAAAGCACTGAGATTTTTTTCCTACCAGGTTCCTTCAATATTTCTTTAGTATTTACAAAAAAGAAAAAAAAAAAACTACCTTTGCCTGTATCTGCTTTCTTTTATTGCATGCTGAGAAGCAGATAAGCCATGTGATTTCTCTGTGCATTGCCTTCTAAGAAGCTCTGAACTAAATTCAGTGTTTGTGTCTCACTCCAGGTTACAAGTTCCTTACAGGCGAGAAGAAGGGTGGATGTCTCCTTTCACTCCAACAGGGCCTAGCACAGTGTTTTGCACAGGGACTCACAGAAGACTTGTGGGAGTTAAATGTTCAAAAGGACAGTGCCCCCACCTCCATCCCAAGATTTCCAACCTTCCTTTTGATTTAAAAAAAAAAAAAAAGCTGTCTTACGATATATGTGTTTTTACTGTGACCTATCTCCAATCCTTTTTGTAGGAAGGCAGGGAATAAATGAATAAATAAACAAATAAATGAATAACGGATTCCCTCCTGCCTGGGGGAACCTGCATAGGGCTTTGTCAGCTCTGCTTCAAGAAAATCCTCCTTAACAGAGATTGAGCTGAGAAACAACAGTTTGGGAGCTCAGCGGGTTTCCTTTCTTTTTTTTTTTTTTTTAAACCTAGATAAGCTTGGGTGCCTCAAGTAAATTCCCCTTTGATTGGTATGTTTCATCAGTTGAACTCTAATTGGTGCAAACAGGTAATTTGGAGATTACAAGATTTATTCTTCTATAACAGTGATTACTGATTGCTAATGATAGTGCTGATTTTTATGTATTTAAAACCTTGACAGTTACAATATTCATATGATTTACTACAGCGTCTCTGAGACAGCCTTCTACGGATCCCTGAGGACAGCGTCTGTGTCCCTCGTGAGCTCTGCCCAGTGCCTCATGGGCGTGTATGTGTGAATAAATGCTTTTTAATATTAATAATTGCAATAACCACAGACTATAAAGCACACACCCAGAATACTGAGTCATTCAATCTGCTTGTAATTTCATGGATTTGAAAATGTATACCTTCTCTCAAGGAGATATTAGGATTATTAGCTTTGGAAATAATTGGCCTTAAAGGCACGTCTTAAAAGGACAAAGTCATCAACTCTCCTCCCTGACATTTGGAGACAGTCTGTTTTGGAAGCATTCAGAGGAGCTGGAAGTATGAAGGCGCTGCCTTCCTGGCACTCCAGGGAGAGGCGCTAACCCAGGCTAACCTGGCCGAGTGCCAGCTCAGGAGCCGGGCACTGCCTGTGGACATGCTCCGTTGTTTTCCTTCGGTCACAGGCCAGGCGCTGACATGTCAAAACATCAGTGTGTGAGGGGATGGAAAGTGGTGGTGCCCAGACAGGAAAGTTGCCTCCACCCAGGGAGCCATGCAGGCAGGGTGTGGGCACCCAGTACTACAGGATGAAGCTTGGCACACAAGTCCACTTGCCAACAAGGAGAACAGAAGGAATTAAGTCAGGCCAGCTCATTCAGAAATGTTCACCAATTCCCTCTGGGTCAAGCATTGGACCCAGAACATAATGGCAATGCTCTAACTTCAGTATCTATGTGATCTCCCTTTTTGTTAAGATATTAGGTGAATAGCAGGATATGCCACCTTCCGTTTTCTGCCACTAAGGCTTTGCATGAGTTGTTTGTTAATTTTGTTACCCTGCACCTGCAAGACCTTCTTATCAGGTAAGGGCCAGCTCAATGCCACTTCCTTCCTTGTGTCTCCCTTCCCTCCTCCCTTCCACGTGTGTGATGCCTCCATTCTCTGAACTCCTATGAAATTCTGTGACCATTCTGAATTGGTAGGTGTACCCTCTGTGAGCAGTGCCAGTCACCTGGGCATGGGTCCCCTCACTAGATTGCGAGCTCCAGTTCTAGAGAATCAAAGACTGGTGTTCTTCCAAGAGGCTAAGCTCTCTTTCTTGGATGTAGCTTGTGTTCCAAAAAGTTATTTTGACTCAATCAAAAGCTTTCCTCTAGGACTTCCCTGGAGGTCCAGTGGTTGGGAGCCTACCTGCCAACGCAGGGAACATGGGTTCGGTTCCTGGTCTGGGAGGATTCTGCATGTCTTGGGGCAACTGAGCCTGTGCACCGCAATTACTGAGCCTGTGCTCTGGAGCCTGCAAGCCACAACTGCTGAAGCCTGAGCACCCTAGAGTTTGTGCTCTGCAACAAGAGAAGCCACTGCAATGAGAAGCTCACATACCGCAAATAGAGAGAAGCCCACGCTCACCGCAACTAGAGAAAGTTGGCAAGGAGCAGTGAAGACCCAGTGCAGCCAGGAACAGTAAACAAATTTTTTTAATTTAAAAAAATAATAGCTTTCCTCTAGGTTGGTAGAATCCTACACCTTTAGATGGGAAATGAGCCACTGAGGAAATCTATTTGACCCCTTCATCTCAGGGATGAAAAAACAGAGACTCAGATGAGTGGGCCAGGGAATTTCAGTAGATGGAAATGCAAGACAGAAGACATTCTAGCCAGCAGGGCCTGAGAAAAATATCCCCGGTCACCTACAAGTAAAAAATACTTCTCAGTCTTTCCTCTCAGAAAAGAGTTCTCAATGTGGGGATCACCACACCCCCTCCCCACACAGCAATTTACGACACTCAGAGCGCTTTCAAATATATTGTTTGATCCTATTAACAATTTTAATGGAGTTATTACTTATCTTACCTAAGAGGACATTTTAGTCCTTCGGTCACACAGCTACTAGTACAAAGGAGAACTGGGGCTTGAACCCAGGACTTTTGATTTCAAGTTTTTGATGTGAAGATTTCGAAGAACACTTTTGTGTCCTTTGTCCCAAAACTACCTCTCCCAACTCATCTCCATGGAGATAAGTTTCCTGTACTATCCTTTGGCCTGTAGCTTCTGGAGAAATGTGCTTTGAAGCAGGTTTTATCTTTCTTATGTAACCCTAAAACTTTCCATCAGATTGTTCCTATCCTGCTTTTAAAAGTCTCTAAAAGGCTGGATATGTGAGACTTTCCAAGGTGTCAGCTAGGAACAGAAGGCTATGATTTGGCCTGGACGGCATCAATACCTTGCCCCTGAGACTGAATTCTAACCTACCACAATGTGTTTTTTCCTGAAAAATTGCGAAAGGTTTGCTCTTGCTTGGGGGACGGGGGCAGGGGCGGGGGGGGTGGTGGTGGTGAGGGGAGTGATGCTTGCATCAACGTGAAGTCACAACATAATGTTCATTTTCAATAGAAAAAAAACATGGAACCATTTGGCCCACTTCAACATCTGACTCATCCTTTCCCCCAAAGGATAAAGGAACAAGGTTACAAACTAAAGTGTTCTACTCTGGTTGGCTCCCTCAACTTTTGCAACAAGAGGCATAATGGTCTTGAAACAAAAAGAATCCAGGTGTCATTGACTGGAGTGGCTCTTGGTGCAAAACAGCACCGATGGTCCTGAGAAAAACCGCACACTCATCTTCTGGAGTTTTTGGATTAGGAGCAAAGAGGCATTAGACACTGCACTAACCACTGCCCCCCCACCCCCACCCCTCGCAACTGAGCAAGGGAAAGCCGCAGGAACCAGGCCAGATTGCTGATCCTCTTTCCTCTCTTGAGAAGAGCTCTGGTCCTAACTAGTCCATGTTGCTTTTGACAGCGGCAATGGCACCCCACTCCAGTACTCTTGCCTGGAAAATCCCATGGACGGAGGAGCCTGGTAGGCTACAGTCCATGGGGTCGCTAAGAGTCGGACACGACTGAGCAACTTCGCTTTCACTTTTCCCTTTCATGCACTGGAGAAAGAAATGGCAACCCACTCCAGTATTCTTGCCTGAAGAATCCTAGGGACGGCAGAGCCTGGTGAGCTGCCGTCTATGGGGTTGCACAGAGTCGGACACGACTGAAGCAACTTAGCATAGCATAGCATGGCATAGCATAGCATTATGCTGTATTTGATCATTACATAAAACTAAGGTGATTCTCTCCTACTTTGCCTCCCTAAAGAACTTTGAAAACAACAAAGTGTTTCCCAGAGGATCTCAAGGCAAAATCAATCATGACCACAGATCATTATTCTCTAGAAAGTTCCCTAGTATTAAAAGTTCCTTTTAGTATTCAAATGTGCAATTACATTTTGTTTCCCCCACCACCATCCCTCCCCCACACAGCGAGGCTGATCTAATCAGCAGCACCCCAACCTACCTGATCGTGAGTGATTTCCATTCACACACACACCCAGAGTCTTGCTTAAATATGACATGAGTCATCATTTTGCATTCATTATCAGGTACCTTCAGTGATCCCAAGAAAAGCTTGTTCTAAGAGTCCTGAAGGTGAAAAGTCTGGGTATGCTGATGACAAGTGCGAACCCAGCAGAATTTCCCAGATGAGCAGCTGGGCATCAGCCCAGGGAGCTGGTCCCCCGACTTTGCCGTTGTGTGGCCTTGTGTATTCACAAGCTCAACTGCCAGGAACATGTGCCAATCTCTGCCACCCTGGTGGCATGGAAGATGAAGACACTGGGCCAGATGACCTCATGAATCTGTTCCACCCCGGCTACACTGCTCTTCTCTGTGGCATCATAATCATGGGAGTGGGTGGGCCCCGGAGCTTGTTCCTATTTGAGGGAAAGACTCTTAGCTGCGTGTCCTCCCCCTCTCCTTTCTTCCCCCACTTCTCCTCTCTAACTCCCACAAACCAGGGCTCAGGCAGTGACACCCACCCAGATGCTTTTCCCCAGAGAAGACAGGCAAGTGGCCAGTGGTCCACAAGGACACCTTGGGGTATCCAGCATCTCCCCTGCATCAAGGAAGAGTAGCCCCAGTGAGGACATGCCTTGGCAGAAAAGAGGAGGCATTCAGATGGCAGATGCAGCATCTCCTTTAGCATCAAATGGCACTGGCAGGCACAGGGCCCAAACTCCAGACACCGCTAGTAACCAAGCCAAGTCCTGCAGGCCATGACAAACCCTCCCAATCTTCAGTGAGATCACCAACTAAAGCTGCCAGTGGAACTATCCAGAGAGCCCAGCCTGAGATGTGGGGGTCCAAGGTGGGGAGCTCTGGCTCTGTACCCTTGGAATATTTCCCTTGACACCATGGAAGAAAGATGGGGCCCCCTGGAGGAGGAAATGGCAACCCACTCCAGTATTCTTGTCTGAAGAATCCCCAGGGACAGAGGAGCACGGTGGGCTACATACAGTCCATGGGTTCGCAAAGAGTCGGACATGACTGAAGTGACTTAGCATGCATGCACATTAGATTTAGATTTACCCTAATCCAACAGGACTTCATCTTAAAATTCAATCGGCAAAGACCTATTTCCAAATAAGGCCACATTTCTGAGACTGGAGATGGACATGAATTTTGGAGCAACACTATCCAATCCACTACAGTTAACCCAGCATGAGACACCTACAACAACTCCTGGTCTCTAGGCTTCATGCACCATATGCAGCACTTTTGGAGCCAAAATCCTGGGGCATATCTGGAGTACAGCAACACAATGATCCCAGCAGACTCGAAACTAAGAACATTCTCAGCAAGCTGACCATATTGCCTCTGGAATAACATCACCATTTCACAACATTTTTGCGCTCATATTCTCATGGATCTTCCCAACATCCCAGCAAGGTAGGCAGAGCAAGAAATATTCATCTCAAAATACAAAAGAAACTGAAGTTCACAAAGATGAAGCAACTTGCCCCAGGCTACCTTGATGGTTAGAAACAGAACTGGGGTTAGGATCAGGGTCTCCTCAGGCTCAGTGGAACATATGCTCCACCATCCCAGCCAGCTTACTGTCATAAGAGGAGACACGGTCAAATAGAAAAAGTGTCACCATGAACCTAGGTTCTCAATGTCCAGGCTACACCTTTGGTGCTAATTTTATGCTTGCTAAATGTAGTAACTTCAGTACTAAATTCATTTAGATAATAGACACTGGAGAGACAAGAATTAATAAAATAAGGCCTCCGTTCTCAATGAGTTTCCAGTTTGGAGAGGAAGACCAAAACACTTGAACAAGCGCACAAAGTAAAATGCTATGCATGCTATGGTCGAAGGCTGAAGAAGTCAAGTGGGGAACGAAGGAGGGAGTGGTCAGTGCCACCAGGAAAGGGCAATTAAGAAAGGCGTCAAGGAAGAGAGAGCGTCTGGAGAAAGTCTTTTCACAAAGACATTGGTGGTTCTGGACCAGAAAAAAAAAAATGCTATAAAGAATAGAATTCAGACAATTGCAAACATGGATATGAACTATTAGTGGGGTTGTTATCAATGTTAAACATCCAGAATGTGATTGTTATATCATGGATATGTAAAAAAAAAATTCCAAGATAATTTTTACTGAAGTCAAAGGAGTATCTTTTGGGAGTAAAAAAGGAGTACTGGTGTCTACACTCTACTTTCAAATGGTTCAGCAAATAATAATAACAAAATGAGTGTGTGTACATAAAAAGGCATAGACATAACACAGAGAGAGAGCACAGGAGAAAAAGAAGGAAGTAAATGTGGCAAAATGCTAATAATTAGTGAAGCCAGATGAAGGATATTGGAAAATATACTGTTATTGCAATTTTCCCATACGTTTGATTTTTTTCTAAATGAATAGATAAAAAAGATAAGGACTGAGTATGAACAGGAATGAATCATTTAAGAAATAAATAGGCTGGAAATTATTATATTAAGATGTGACTAAATATCCTTGCAGTTCAGCAAAAAAGGAAGAAGAGGTTGCTAGAGCACCTAGGTGGCAGTTGCTGGGAGAAATGAAACTATTTCATCTAAAAGCAAAAATTATTTGTAGTTCGACATGTAGGCTGGAAGGGAGAGAAGGGGGAAAGGAGTGATGGGAAAAGTCCAGAAGCCTAGCCAGTCTGGACGTGTGCTGTGTGGGCATGGCTGGCCACTGGAAAACTGGAGCACAATAGACAGCTAGAAAGGTTAGCAAGGACCAGAACAGCCAAACTTGCCAGCCACACAAAAGAGCTGCAAGCCCGTCTGAGAAGCAAGAGGGAGTCACTAAAGGGTGTCAAACAGGACAGTGACTGAGATTTCCCATGTGTGGAGGGCGGTAGCCATGTGGAGAGTGAATTGGAGCAGAGTAGAGGCGGTTTGTGAGCTGTGTTACAAGTTATTTATCACAGATAATAGGTAAAGACCAGAAAGGATTTACTTACTTTAATAAATTATGGTGGATTCAAGGTTACCATGCTCATTCACTTACATTCTAATTGCTTAATTGTACATCAGGTTTTTATGCCTAAAACAGGAAGTGTACCCAGCATATAGCATCCCCCGTCCTGTGCATCACAGTCAAGAAACGGTTAAGAGTCACTAGACTATATGACAGATGTAGAGAACAAACTTATGGTTACCAAGGGGGGCGTGGAGGGTGGGATGATTTGGGAGATTGAGACTGACATATACATACTACTATGTATAAAATAGATAACTAATGAGAACCTCTATACAGCACAGGAAACTCTACTCAATACTCACAGTAACCTAAATGAGAAGGAAATCTAAAAAAAAAAAACAGTGGATATTCCACTCCTGGGCATATATCCAGAGAAAAACATGATCCAAAAGGACATATGCACTCCAATGTTCATTGCAGCACTGTTTACAATAGTCAAGACATGGAAGCAACCTAAATGTCCATCAACAGAGAAATGGATAAGGAAGATGTGGTACATATATACAAAGGAATAGAGAAGAATGAAATAATGCCATTTGCAGCAACATGGATGGTCCTAGAGACTGTCATACTGAGTGAAGTAAGTCAGATAGGGAAGGAGAAATATTACTTGACATCCCTTATATGTGGAATCTAAAAAGAAATGGTACAAATGAACTTGCTTACAAAACAGAAAGAGACTCACAGACTTAGAAAATGAACTTATGGTTGCCAAGGGGGAAGAGATAGTTAGGAAGTTTGGAATGGACATAAACACACTGCTGTATTTAAAGTGGATAACCAACATGGACCTATGTACAGCACATGGAACTCTACTCAATGTTATGTGGCAGCCTGACTGGGAGGGGAGTTTGGAGGAGACATGTATATGTCTGCTTGAGTCCCTTCACTGTTCATCTGAAACTCTCACAACATTATTAATTGGCTATACTCCAATGCAAAATAAAAACTTTTTTAAAAATGAAAAAGAGTGGATACGTGTATACATAGGACTGATTTACTTTTTTGTACAGCAGAAACTTATACAACATTGTAAAGCAACTATACTTCAGTAAAAAAATTTTTTTAAAAAAGAGTCGCTGGACTATATGGATGAAAAACAGAGAGCATGATCTTCTGAAGCCCTGCAAAAATCCAGGAAAAAATTATATGAATTGAAGACTGATGGTTTTCATATTTTGGCCATTGACTGCTTCACAAACAATATGCAAAACAGATAAACACGCCCTGGTTGAATCAGGGATGAGAAGTCCCTAGTCTTGCTTGATACCTTCTTCCATTCCTCAGAAGTGCCTGAAAGGACTCGAGTAAAACAATTTGAAAGCCCCTGGTCTAGACTGTTCAGGAGAGAATGGTAATCAGAGTCTAGAGAGGAAGTGAGATACGCAGAAAATTAGGAACCAGGCTTCAGATGAGTGTAAATAATCAAGAATTTTATTAATAGACTAGTTGCTAGTGTTCTAGGTTTCTGGTTTGAGGGCCTGGGAGGAAGATGATAGAGGCAGGCTTTAGAGAAAAATGACGTCTTCCATGGCTGAGTGCAAATGCATGTAGACACTTCCCAAGGAGGCAGGGGGACCGAGGGCAGAGGAAGCTCGGGAGAGTCTCAGTGGGAGAAACAGATCAAGAGATCATCAGTAACCGGCGGTCACTGAAGTCTAGGGAAAAGGGGAAAAAATCTGGAAAAAAAAAAAAATGAAGTGATAAGAGAAAGGGAAAGAGACTAGGATAAAAAAGTGATAACACCAATATTTAATAGTTGGTCACAGAGGCTTCCATGGTGGCTCAGACGGTAAAGAATCTGAGTGCAATGCAGGAGACGCAGGTTCCGATTCCTGGGTCAGGAAGATCCCCTGGAGAAGGGAATGGCAACCCACTCCAGTATTCTTGCCTGGAGAATTCCACAGACTGAGGAGCCTGGTGGGCTGTAGTCCACAGGGTCTCAAAGAGTCAGACATGACTGAGCAGTCAGATTTATTTTTATTAGCACAGAGGCAGGAAGATAAGCAGGTTTATGATGTCTTAGGAGCAAAGGAGAAGAAAGAGAGGAGAAGGGGTCATGGCCACACATTCTCTGTGTCCCCAAGACACCAATGTTTCACTTACAACATAAGAACCATCACAAGGAATTATGTGAAGAGAGCTGAAAATCTGTTTCTTCATTTCCACTGACTTCAAGGCTAGGAATTTTCTCATTTATAAATATATCCTGTGCTTAACAGAGGCCCTGGAACATAAGAGCTTTATAAATATTTGTTGAATGAGTGAACTAATTAATGAATCTTTGAGAACTATTTGGAGAAAGCATTACAATAGCATTAAGAGCTGAGCAGAACTTAAGGGAGAGGATCAGGGTAAATTTAAGGACCATCTGGTAGGTTCCCCAAGGGAAGATACAAACCAAACTGTGTGTTGGCTTCTGGAAGACCTAGCAGCCTGGTCATGTTCCACACAGGGCAAGACTGAAGACAAGCAATAGAAGCAAAGGAAAGCCAGCCCAAGTGGGCGTCACGCCCAGGAGCACAGGTGGACAAAACTTTGTGGAACAGAGCCAAAGAGGAAAGGGAAATTAGTGGATGTGCTTAAGGAAATCTAAGGTAATAAAAGCAGAAATTCTGGGTTTGGGTTCTCACTGCATTATTGAAACTACATTTGAGAAGTGAGGCAGAGAGCCCTGGAGGGAATAATGCCAAAACCACAGCAGATTGCCTTTCCCTTAGAAACCAGGCTCTCTTTCACTCTCCCTGACCCTACAAACAAAATGGAAATTCCAGGGAGGTTTCCTTCTTTCCAACAACTAAATGGAGCAGGAGAATTTAGGACTGTGGAGGCATGAAGCTTCCTGAAGGAAAGCAGGTACAAAGCCTGGAAGCTCAAGAGTAAGGACACACTCTACTGGGCAGAAGCTTGTTTGCTCCTCAAACAGGAAGCCTTGAATTTCCCTTTTATATCATGATAACTAGAAAATAACAGAAATTCATGCTCTGCAATTAACTGGATTGAACCTGTGCATAATCTAAAAGGTAAGAGTAGCGTTAAGGCATTCTCCTGCTTGGGAAGATAAGGGACTTTCATTTCTGCCAATAAATAATCAGTTGACCAAGAACACTGCTCAGCAGTTTTTGCCTCTGCCCTGCAACCCAATTAAGAGGCTGGAATGGAGGACAGGTAGGAACTGAAATTATTTTCTTATTATTTCTTCTGTGGTAGAGACGATGTTGACACTGCGAATTATTCTTTTGGCCACATGTCCTCAGAGACTTCTGGGCATCGTGTGTTGAAAGTTGTCCTTTCCAACGCAACTTCCAAATGGTCTCAGCAGGAATTGGAGCATTCTGATCACACATTTCTTGGCTTCTCTTCAGTGTTTTATCATTTCGCTTGGTTTTAGAAAGTGTTTTTCTACCCATTGGACAAGTAAGACAAAACTCTGATCTAAATGAGAACTCATAAAGGAAAGTGACCTCACTGTTACTGAGGAATGGAAGGGTGCAGAACTTCCTCAAAAGGGGGCAAAAGAAGGAAAATGAGATATGGAGAGAGGGAGTGAGGGAAGGTCTGGGAGGATGCTAAGATCTTAATGCTAATGCTAATGTTAATGTTAATGCTAAGATCTTAATCTCTAGGAAAAGGAATGTTTTGATTTTCCCTTTGGTTCAACTGTATTTTCCACTTTTTCTTCAAGGAATTGTTATTATTTTTAAGTAGTGGAGAATACAAGTTATTTTATGACAAAAAATCAAATTAACAAGATCTAAATATCCTAAGGTAAGATTTTTTTACTGCTTTTTAAAAAAAGTTTTGGATGTGTACTAAAATACACATAACATAAATTTTACCATTTTAACCACTGTTAAGAATCTGCCTGCAATGCGGGAGACCTGGCTTCAATCCCCAGGTTGGGAAGATCCCCTGGAGAAGGGAATGGCTACCCACTCCAGTAATCTGGCCTGAAGAATTCCAGGGACTGTATAGTCCATGGATCACAAAGAGTCAGACTCGACTAAGCGACTTTCACTTTTCAAGGACAATTCAGTGGCACTAAGTACATTCACAGTGTTGCACAACCATCACCACTATCTGTTTCCAGAAATTTTTCATCATCTCAATCAGAAACTCTACACTCCTTAGACAGTAACTCCCCATTCCCCTCCTCCTGCCCCTGTAACCTCTATTCTACTTTCTGTCTCTATGATTCTGCCTATTCTAAGTTCCTCATAGCAGAATTCTACAATGTTTGTCCTTTTGTATCTGACTTATTTCACTTAGCATAACATTTTCAAGGATCATCCATGGGGTAGCATGTATCAGAATGCCATTTTTTTTTTAAGTTGAATAATGCTCCATTATATGTCTAGGCCACACATATCATCTGTTGGGGTTTATTGCCTTAAAATTTCCTTATCAAAAAATTTATTTAAAACATTTAGGGGGAGGTAGCTCAGTGGTTTTCTTTTTTATTGAAGTAGAGTTGATTTATAATGTACCATCTGTTGATGGACATTTGGGTTGTTTCTACTTTTTTGCCCACTATGAATAATGCTGCCGTGAACATTGGTGTGCAAGGGTCTATTTGAGAACTTGCTTTCAATTTGGGGGGTATATACCTAGAAGCGGAATCACTAGACCATAAAGTAATTCTGTATTTAACTTTTTGATGAACCTTCACATTGTTTTCCATAGCAGCTGTACCATTTTATATCCCCACCAGCAATGCACCAGAATCCAATTTCTCCACATCCTTGTCAACACTTGTTCTTTATTACTACTATAGTTTTCCTAATTTGTATGAAGTGGGATCTCATTGTGGTTTTGTGCTTTTTTTAAAAAAAATTATTTATTTATTCATTTATTTGTTTTTGCCTGGTCTTGTTGTGGCACTTGGACCCTTCAGTCTTATTGCAGCATATGGACTCTTAGTTGCAGCATGTGGGATCTAGTTCCCTGACCAGGGCTAGAACCTGGGCCACCTGCAGTGGGAGTGCAGAGTCTTACCCCTTGGACCACCAGGCAAGTCCCTTCACTGTGGTTTTGGTTTGCGTTTCTGCAATGGTTAATGATGCTGAGCATCTTTTCATGTGTTTGTGGTCTATTTGTATATCTTGTTTGGAGAAATATCTATTCAGGTCCTTTGTCCATTTTTGAATTGGATTTTCATTATTGTTTAGCTGTGGGAGTTCTTAATGAATTTTAATTTTAATGAATTTTAAATTTTTAATTAATTTAAAATTAATTTCATTAATTTTAATGAATTTTAAAATTCAATTTTAATGAATTTTTATTCTTTATCGTATATGATTTGCAAATATTTTCTCTTACTCTGTGTGTCGTCTTTTACTCTCTTGATAGTGTCTTTTAACAGATAAAAGTTTTAAACCTTGATGAAGTCCAGTTCATCTAATTTTCTTTCTTTGCTATGCTTTTATATCCAAATTATCGCCAAATCCATTGTGATACAGGTATTCCCCTGGGTTTTCTCCAAAAAGTTCTATAGTTTTAGGTCTTATTTTTCGGTCTTTAAGCCATTTTGAATTAATTCTGTACATGGCATAAGATAAGCATATAACCTCATTCTTTTGCACAGATATTCAGTTTTCCCAGAACCATTTGTTGAAAAGACTTTCCTTTCCCCACTGGATGGTCTTGGCACCCATGTAGAAAATCTTACATGTTTTTATATATAAGGTTTATAGATTTCTCTTGTACATTTATAGACTTCAATATACTCTGTGGGTAAATGTGAAAATAAAATAGAAACACCATACATTTGTATAAAAGGCAGCCAGGACAGTTGTAATATAACCCTGTATTTATACAGTGAGGTAGTTTTCTGTCAGTTACACAATTCTTGAATTGTATGTGTGGGTTTGAATCCCGGCTCCATAACTTATAATTTATAAGTATACATTATAAGGTGTATAACCTTGGGCAAGTCATTTAATTTTTCTCAGCTTCCTCATCTGTAAAATGGGATTATATTAATGACTAGTTAGGATTGTTATGAGGATTCAAGGACATAATTCATGTAAAGCACTTAGCATATTTCCTGACACAGAGTAACTGCTTGATGCATGATAACTATTGCAATCATATTGGCATCATTAGCAACATACATGGGGTGGTTTATAGCCATTATTTCCTGTGATTCCCACCTTAACCCTGTGAAACAAGCAGGATAGTAATAATAGTCTCATTATAGAGATACGTTAGGTTCAGAGTGTATTTTACTGGACTAATACTACATGGTAAGCAAGTGGCAGAACAAGAGTTTTTCCACAACCCATAAATGGGGTATCAGCAACAAAGCAACTTTTACACAGAGATCTGGTCCCTGGGCTAATGTTCCTTTTATTAAGAACTTCTCTGTCTTCATACATCCTAAAAGAAATGACCTACTGTTCTCTGCTTTGGACAAAGAAGGAAACAATGGCAAAGAGGGTAAGAGTCCTGTGCAGGGCAGACCCAGAAATAAGGGGAAAATTTTCAAGAACCAGGAACAGATTCAGTGCTACCAGAGTCTCATCAGAATATTTCTTCAGTAATTATAAAAGCCTTAAATGTGAAATAGCAAATTCATGCACACCACCTCCTGGCCAGATAGACGGTGTAAAGCGCTGTAGACGTGAGTTGCTATAAGTACAGGGAGCTCGTGCTTTCACTTCAGGCTTCGGAAGAAGAAGCAGCTGAGCTGAAATTGATGTAAGGATGGCTGCTTAAATTCACTTAGGAGACAGTTACAGTCTCTCAAAAGAAAATCATTAGGTACTTATCATGGACAGGATGTGTTAGGAGATGTGCAGATATAAAATTAGTAATCTTTGAGAAGCTTCAAGACAGAAGGAAAAGTAGGAGACAAGGAAGAACTAGTTTAAGCCATCATGTACTGACTGCCTTAAGAGTGCCTTGTGAAATTTCTATAATGCTGCTCCTATCAGCAAAGGCAAGATCCCTAAGTTTGTCCAAAACAATGTGTCATTGGTTAGTCTCCAACAAAAACCTGTCTGATGGATTTAGTCTCACTGTACTAAGCCCTTGATATGCAAAACCTCTTCCATATCTTCTAGCACTAAAGGGAAACACAGCCTTCCTGATGTAATAATGGGATGGATGGTGAGGCTATAAATTTATTTGGATTTACGATCTGGCTCTCTCCCTTACTTCCATCTGTGCCAAACCATCGAGGGACGCACCTGATTAATCATCTGTGGATAAAGTACATTACTGCAAGGTACATGTTCTCACTGAAGTGCTTTCGACAAGACCCTGGGTGCTTAGTGCAGAGGTTTTCAGGAAAGAAGCTGCTCAGAGGGCATCAAATATTTGGCCTTTCCTGTACCTCACTACTCCCTAAATCTGGAATGGAATGAAATGCCCTCAGGATCAGGGAGAAAAGAAAAGGTAGGCAGGCTTGGCAGTCTAAGCCTCAGTGTGAGGCTGGGCAGATGTGAAGAAAGCTACCTGAACAGGTGACTCTGGGTGGGATGGCCTGGGGGACTCTATCCAGCCACAGGAGGTAGTGAGAGGTAGTGGGAAGGGGCAGGCTTTGGAGAAAGATGGGTTAAAATTCTGGTTCTTTAGTGTGTGTGAGTTTCAGATTCCCTTCCTTAAAATGGAGAGAACCCTATCCTACAGGGAGGTTGTGGGAATGAGCAGGCTTCTAAAATGGTTTCTAAGGAATTTGCCTCTTGGTGTTCATGCCCTCTATAGTCTTCCCCTGAGTGTAGGCTGTACCTAAGTAACAAGAAGAATAGAAAAGTGATGGGATGTTGCTTCCAAGATTAGGAGGCTGTGGCCCCACTCTCTTCCTGCCTCATTTCCTTTGCTGTGAACTGCTCAATGGAGTTGTCCACACCGCCAGTAACGAGGGCAGCCTCCAGCCCATAGTTAGCATGAAACTGAGGCTCTCAGTCCAACAGCCCCCAAGGAGTTGAATCTTGCCGACAACCCTATAAAGGAGATTGGAAGCAGATCCTTCTCCAAGTCAAGCCTAATCTGACTGCAGCTTGACCAGCACCTTGACTGCAGTTTTTCAGGGGGCCCAGCTGAGCCACATGCAGTTTTCCAACTCACAGAGACTATGAAATAGCAAGTGGTTATTGTTTTCCACGACAGAGTTCGGGGATAATTTGTTATGCAGCAATAGGTAACGAATACCACGGTATCTTGGATCAGTAGCCAGTCTATACTATCGTTAGCAGAGATGGACTCATTGCCTTCCAATCCATTTATAGGAAAGATGGTGGCATGAAGATTAGAGGACAGAGGGAAGGAAGGAGATGACATTTTCTAGGAAATCATGAACTAAGCAGAAACTAAAAAGAGAAATAGAGCCAAATGCCAACTATTTTGTGACATGTGATCATCTCCAGAGTCCCAAAATATTTCATTTGTGCTGTGATTATAGCCCCAGCACAGCAGACTGTACGTTGTAAAGTTGCACCCTTCTCCCTGTATCCTATCCTCAAAGATAGGGGCCATGCTTTCATTTCCTTGGTTCATCATCACGCCAAACACCATGCTTTGCAAATAATGAAAATGAAACTAGCCCATAATTGTTCTTCCTCGTATTTTTTAAAAAATTATTCTGGTAAGGTTTTTCGTTCCATTCTTTTCCTATTAAAATCCTCCTCACCTTTCAAAATCCATCTCATATAAGTTGGAAAGAGAAAAACAAATACCATATGATATCGCTTATATGTAGAATGTAAAATATGGCACAAACTAACATATCTACAAAATAGAAACAGATTCACAGTCATAGAAAACAAACTTGTGGTTGCCAAGAAGGAGGGGAAGAGGGGTGGGACGGATTGGGAGTTTAGGGTTAGTAGATGCAAACTATTATATATAGTATGAATAATAAACAAGGGCATCTGTACAGCACAGGGAACTATATTCAATCTCCTGGGATAAACCATAATAGAAAAGGATATAAAAAGGAATGTAAATATCTGTATAGCTGAGTCACTTTACTATACACCTGAAATTAATACAGCATTATAAATCAACAATTTTGTTGCTGTTGGTAGTCGTTCAGTTGTGTCCAACTCTTTGTGACCCCACAGACTGTAGCCTGCCAGGCTCCTCAGTCCACGGAATTCTCCAGGCAAGAATTCTGGAGTGGGTAGCCATTCCCTTCTTCAGGGGATCTTCTTGACCCAGGGATTGAACCCAGATCTCCTGCATTGCAGGCAAATTTTTTACTGTCTGAGCCACCAGGCAAGCCAGCTATATTTCAATTTTTTTAAATTTCAATGAAAAAATTGTAAATGAACAATATTTCAATAAAAATTTTTAAACAAAATAAATCCAAATTCATTTCATAAATGTCCTTTTCTACATGGTCTCCCTGACTTCTAGCTTGTTTTTCAGTAATATTCACTCCCTCTGTGATGTTCTTAACAAACTATTTCTCCCTGCTATTAGTACTCACCTTATCTGGCTCTTGGTGAGAATTAGTGTGTTACAGCCAGCTCTCCCTCCAGATGGCAGCCTCCAGGCCAGCAGGGGCACTCTGTCTTACTCACCTTTGTGAGTTTCAGTACCCACCCCAAGTTTGTGGTGGGTTCTCAGAACCAGTGGCTGAAAGAATAAATTACTTCAAACAGCTCTCTAAGATTTGAACAAATGAATCTCTGAGAAAAAGATGAAAGGGAAAGTCACAAGTTGTAATGTATTTTTCAAAGCTGCCAAGGCCCACAAGTCCCCTCCAACCCAGTGAGATTTGCAGAGCTTGTGGGATCTTGCAAATTTCTATTCCAGGCATGCTGTGGATCCCTGCTGGCATCAACCCCAGGACAAAAACAATGAAACTGCGAACACTGCACCTACAATGAGAGGACACAGCAAGAGGACACAGATAGGCATTGTTAGAAACATAATTCAACAGGGTACAATAAACAGTCACTTCTGGGATTCCTTAATCAAGGCCACCCTTTACTCCCCTGGCCACCCTCCAACCTCCACCCCGACCCCTGCTCTGATACACCTGGGTCCAACAGGAATTGTACCTCCACTCAAAACACAGGTATGTACCAAACAGAACAAAAGCCACTGGAGATTTCACAGTTTTCCTAGGTTTTTTTCTCATGCAGTAGGTCAGGGACAGCCAAAGATGCCATAAACAAGTGGAGAATGGGGAGTGTCAGCAATGCTACTCTGATAGCAATAGGCCATTGCTGCTGCTGCTGCTGCGTCGCTTCAGTCGTGTCCGACTCTGTGCGACCCCATAGACGGCAGCCCACCAGGCTCCCCCATCCCTGGGATTCTCCAGGCAGGAACACTGGAGTGGGTTGCCATTTTCTTCTCCGAATAGGCCATTAAGGAAGATGAAAAGAAAGTGAAAGTGAAGTCGCTCAGATATGTCCAACTCTTTGCGACCCCATGGACTGTAGCCTAGCAGGCTCCTCCGTCCATGGGATTTTCCAGGCAAGAGTACTGGAGCGGGTTGCCATTTCTGATAACTCCCACGGCCCATGCTGGGTGAGAGAATGCCTGTCACCTTGGCAACCCTTCCTCCCTGAGGGCAACCTCAACTCCAGGATGGCTAAGCCCCAGGCTGAGGGAGGACCTGGCCTCCCCACCGGTAGTTCAGTTCCTGGACACAGGGTCTATGCCTCCTTGGAGGCACCAAGTGAGCCACAGTTAGGTCTGGGTAGGAGCCTCAGGGCTTAAGGTGCCCTCATCTCAAAGGCTAGTCAGCATTCTTCTATACTCAGTGACTAGCTGGAATAACCCATGCCGGCTGGGGATTGGTCAGCACCCGCCTGCTTGGTGGTGGTTGGTCAGCCCCTGTTCCTACTTGGTAGTGATTGGTCAGCACCCACCCGCTTAGTGGGGTTTGCTTGGTGGGGCTTCTCCAGTGGTTCTTACGGCTCCTGCATTGACAAACAGGTTTTTAATCTCTAGTGCCTCCTGGGAAGCCCTACAGAACTTTAAGTGAACTTAAAATGAAAGTCGCTCAGTTGTGTCCAGCTCTTTGCAACCCCATGGACTATACAGTCCATGGAGTTCTCTAGGCCAGAATACTGGAGTGGGTAGCCTTTTCCCTTCTCCAGGGGATCTTCCCAACCCAGGAGTCGAACCCAGGTCTCCCGTATTGCAGGTGGATTCTTTACCAGCTGAGCCACAAGGGAAGCCCTAAAAGTGAAAGTCACTCAGTTGTGTCCAATTCTTTGAGACCCCGTGGACTAGTCCATGGAATTCTCCAGGCCAGAATACTGGAGTGGGTAGCCATTCCCTTCTCAAGGGGATCTTCCCAACCCAGAGATCGAACCCAGGCCTCCCGCACTGCAGACGGATTCTTTACCAGCTGAGCCACCAGGGAAGCACATTAGTATATTTTAAACGCTTATGCTTAACAGATGATTGTAATGCATATGTGTTATAATGCAATGTAATCATGCTAGTCACAAGATAATCCCAAGACTGTGGTGGTACATGGATTCACAGTGCATTTCAGATAGGATGGCCCAGTAACAAGACACAGACGAAGGCTGCATGGCAAACATCTTCCTCTTTCAGTTGTGTCCATGTTTCTCTGTGATTGGATGGAAGTTTTCACCTGGAGATAATGTCAAAAGTTTAAACTTGTTGCTTTCTATGAATGAAGGTCTGGGAGCCAAACGGCCTTCTGGGTCTCCTGTGACTGGCCTTGAATTTCAATGCTGTCTTAAAGCCAGAGAAGCAGAGCAGTGCGGTGGCTGAAAACGATATTTCTACAGCAATGTTACATGGGCTTGAGTCTCAGTCCTGTTGCTTATTAGTTGTGTGACCTAGGGCAAATTACTTAAATGATGTTTACCTCAGTTTCCCCATCCATAATATAAGGATAATAATAGTACCTACCTCCTTGGTTTGCTGTGACTCTTAAATAATTTAATACATGAGTCTGGCATTGTTACCTTGAAGAGCAGGGATTTTAGGTTACAAAGAATAAAAGACATTCTAGACAAAAGAATTGGGTTACACAAAGGCACAGTGGTGGAAAGTACAAGAAATGTTAGGGGGAAAAAAATGTTAGGGGAATTGTAAGTAACTGCTTGTAGCTAGATTACAGATTCCATGTGAGGTAGGGAAAGCCCAGGCTCAGATGGGGAAAAGCCTTGTGCACCAGGATGAAGAATTAGAGTGAATTCTTTAGGAAATGAGGGCATTGGTGAATGTTAAGCATGACCAGAAGGAATGGAGTCTCAGAATTACGTGGCTTACACAGGCACTACATGGAAGAGTTGGGACTCAAAGGTTGGTCTTCTGCTGCTTTTAAATCTTATGTCCTCTTCTTTGCTCGAAAATGAACATGCTCTTCTACCTCACCACCCCATCCTCCCACGCCACTCACACACACCACCATTCCATCCATCCCCTAGTGAGGCCAGACTGGATTTCCCCAGGAAACAGCTCCGCCTCCATTTTCAGCCCATATGGTCCAGGCATCGTTACTGCCTCCACTTCAGGGACTCACACATGAGCCTGGTCTTGTCCATCAGTGTTGTACCCCTAGAAACAATTCAAGCATCATCATCATCACTACCACCACCATCCGTAGTATCTGAGCCCTTAGCATGTGTCAGGCACTGTTATAAAAGATTTCCTTGCATTACCTCATTTCATCCTCATGACAACTATCGAGAGAAAGCAGGACTAATTTTTTCTAAAGACATTCTTAATCCAAAGTCCATTTGCTTTACTACTGTTGGCCCATTGGTCTGGAGGGAGATTGTCACCTCCCCTAAAGGCCGCTCAGGAGAAGCACTGGAACAAGCTACTCTCATATCACCAGGGTTACTCAGTCCCATTATTTAAAACAAATACAGAAACCAAACCACATGGTCCTTCTTTCTAAAATAAGTCAAACCTCAAATATATGAAATATATGCTTCAGTTCAGTTCAGTTCAGTCACTCAGTCGTGTCCAACTCTTTGCGACCCCATAGACTGCAGCACACCAGGCTTCCCTGTCCATCACCAGTTCCTGGAGCTTACTCAAACTCTTGTCCGTTGAGTTGGTGATGCCATCCAGCCATCTCATCCTCTGTCATCCCCTTCTCCTCCTGCCTTCAATCTTTCCCAGCATCAGGGTCTTTTCCAATGAGTCAGTTCTTCGCATCAGATGGCCAAAGTAACAGAGTTTCAGCTTCAGCATCAGTCCTTCCAATAAATATTCAGGACTGATTTCCTTTCGGATCGACTGGTTGGATCTCCTTGCAGTCCAAGGGACTCTCAAGAGTCTTCTCCCACACCACAGTTCAAAAGCATCAATTCTTCTGCGCTCAGCTTTCTTTATAGTCCAACTCTCACATCCATACATGACTACTGGAAAAACCATAGCTTTGATTAGATGGACCTTTGTTGGCAAAGTAATGTCTCTGCTTTTTAATATGCTCTCTAGGTTGATCATAGCTTTTCTTCCAAGTAGCAAGTGTCTTGTAATTTCATGGCTGCAGTCACCATCTGCAGTGATTTTGGAGCCCAAGAAAATAAAGTCTCTCACTCCATTGTTTGCCCATCTATTTGCCATGAAGTGATGGAACAGGATGCCATGATCTTAGCAGGAAGTGAAGGTGGAGTTGCTCAGTCGTGTCGACTCTTTGCGACCCCATGGACTGTAACCTACCAGGCTCCTCCATCTATGGAATTTTCCAGGTAAGAATACTGGAGTGGGATGCCATTTCCTTCTCCAGGGGAACTTCTTGACCCAGGGATCAAACCCAGGTCTCCCAAATTACAGGCAGATGCTTTACTATCTGAGCCACCAGGGAAGCCTAGTGATCTTAGCATGATCATGGTCAAATATATGCTTACTATAGGAATTGTGAGAGTTGGACCATAAAGAAGGCTGAGCACCAAAGAAGTGCTTTGAATGTGGTGCTAGAGAAGACTTTTGAGGGTCCCTTGGACAGCAAGGAGAACAAACCAGTCAACCCTAAAGGAAATAAACCCTGAATATTCATTGGAAGTACTGATGCTGTAGCTTCAACACTTTGATCACCTAATGCAAAGAGCTGACTCTGGAAAAGACCCTGATGCTGGGAAGGACTGAGGGCAGGAGGAGAAGGAGGTGACAGAGGATGAGATGGTTGGATAGCATCATTGACTCAGTGGACATGAGTTTGAGCAAACTCTGAGAGATAGTGAAGGACAAAGAAGCCTGGAGTGCTGCAGTCCGTGGAGTCACAAAGAGACGGACATGACTTAGCACCTGAACAACATAGGAACTGATGAACATACATGCGTTCATTCCTCAAATATCCATCATTCCTCCTGGGCCAGTTCCCATGCATGGTCTTTATAAATACAAAGGTGAATAAGGCAAGAGTTCAGCCTAGGAGCAGCAGCACAGTCTAGTGGGAAGTCAGGCTCTGCAATGGTTTGCTTTTGAGCAGCAGATCCTAACCCTACCCATGGGACTGTCTGTCAGATGCAGAGCTCCAGACAGGCTCCAGTCTGGCTGCTCCCCAAATCAGAGTGAAGCAGCAGGGAAAGGGTGGGTAGGAGTCACGTGGGCAGGTCATTGCTCCCTGATGTGCCATATGACTGGGACCCTACTGATAAGCTACTCTGACACTTCCTAATTTGCACCAAAAGCATGATGCATTTGGCTTACAAGCTACACTCTCCTTAAAATGAGATCCAAGTCCATATTCTACCTTGGAAATTAAGTATTACTTAGTGAATTTTTAAAGCCACACTTTTTATCAATTGCAGGAAATTTGGAGGGTGGGGAGAGGGGAACGCAAGGAGAAAATCAAAATCACCCATCACCCTACCACCCAGAGGCAACCACTGTTCACTTCCTTCCAATCCTTTCTATATACATTTTTAACACAGTTGAGATCATACTGTATAATCAATTTTGTATCTTGCTTTTCAGAAATGTGAATTTAAAAGTCAAGCACCCAAGAACCCCAGCTATCTCATCAACACTTCAGATGCTTCAGAAATGCATTGGAATTTTTAAAAATTGATTCTACAAATCTCCCCCCTCCACTTCTCTCCTGACCACGTGGGGATTTGCAGCAGGATACACATGATATAGACACATCCCCTGAAGTGTAATAGATTTGAATTGCACACAAGTTGGTGAATGAATGTCTAAATAATTAGGAGGTTAATTAATCTAAAATAGAGAAGGATGAGAGAAATTTGAAGCTACAGATTCAACAGAGAACTCTGCAAGCCTGTCTTGCCAGTGAAAATATGGAGAGGTGAGAGACTGCAGCAATTGAAGACAGTAACAGAGCCAGTTACTCCAAAGGGTGTCAGATTTCTCAGGACCCGTCCACTGTGCTGTGAGGTGCTGGCGGTCAAGAGGTCCCTCAGCAGGCAAGATCAAGAGCACAGATGCTAACACAGGACAACCTAGGTTCAAATTCAAGCTTTGCTGTGTATTAACTTTGTGATTTTGGGCAAGTTATTTAATCTCTTGAAACCTGTCTTCTTATGTATAAACAGGTGGATGTTAGTAGCATCCACCTCACAATGTTGTTGTAATGATCAATTAAGCCCATATATTAAAGACACTCCAAATACATAAAGAAATCTTAGTAAATGTTAGCTATAATTAACTAGAAAGCAGTATGTCCTAGAGGAGTAGCTTTCTCGAATTTTTTGACTGTGCGTCATGGTTCAGTTCAGTCAGTCAGTCCTGTCCAACTCTTTGCAACCCCATGAACCGCAGCACGCCAGGCCTCCCTGTCCATCACCAACTCCCGGAGTTCACCCAAACTCATGTCCATTGAGACAGTGGTGCCATCCAACCATCTCATCCTCTCTCGTCCCCTTCTCCTCCTGCCTTCAATCTTTCCCAGCATCAGGGCCTTTTCCAATGAGTCAGCTCTTCACATCGGATGGCCAAAGGATTGGAGTTTCAGCTTCAACATCAGTCCTTCCAATGAACACTCAGGACTGATCTCCTTTCGGATGGACTGGTTGGATCTCCTTGCAGTCCAAGGGACTCTCAAGAGTCTTCTCCAACACCATAGTTCAAAAGCATCAATTCTTCGGTGCTCAGCTTTCTTTATAGTCCAACTCTCACATCCATACATGATTACTGGAAAAACCATAGCCTTGACTAGACGGACCTTTGTTGACCAAGTAATGTCTATGCTTTTTAATATGCTGTCTAGGTTGGTCACAACCTTTCTTCCAAGGAGTAAGCATCTTTTAATTTCATGGCTGCAATCACCATCTGTAGTGATTTTGGAGCCCAAAAAGATAAAGTCTGTCACTCTTTCCATTGTTTTCCCATCTATTTGACATGAAATGATGGGACCAGATGCCATGATCTTAGTTTTCTGAACGTTGAGCTTCAAGTCAACTTTTTCACTCTCCTCTTTCACTTTCATCAAGAGGCTCTTAGTTCTTCTTCACTTTCTGCCATAAGGGTGGTGTCATCTGCATATCTGAGGTTATTGATATTTCTCCCAGCAATCTTGATTCCAGCTTATGCTTCATCCAGCCCAGCGTTTCTCATGATGTACTCTGCATAGAAGTTAAATAAGCAGGGTGACAATATACAGCCTTGACGGACTCCTTTTCCTATTTGGAACCAGTCTGTTGTTCCATGTCCAGTTCTAACTGTTGCTTCCTGACCTGCATACAGGTTTCTCAAGAGGCAGGTCAGGTGGTCTGGTATTCCTATCTCTTTCAGAATTTTCCACAGTTTATTGTGATCCACACAGTCCAAGGCTTTGGCATAGTCAATAAAGCAGAAATAGATGTTTTTCTGGAACTCTCTTGCTTTTTCGATGATCCAGCGGATGTTGGCAATTTGATCTCTGGTCCCTCTGCCTTTTCTAAAACCAGCTTGAACATCTGTAAGTTCACGGTTTACGTATTGCTGAAGCCTTTTCTATCATCACCCAGAACACAAAAACATACATGTTATAGTTGTATAATGCATGCCAACTCATTAGAAAACACCCTGGTGCTGGGAAAGATTTAAGGCACGAGGAGAAGGGACGACAGAGGATGAGATGTTTGGATGGCCTCAGCAACTCAATGGACATGAGTTTGAGCAACTTCTGGGAGATGGTAAAGGACAGGGAAGCTTGGCATGCTATAGTCCATGGGGTCACAAAGAGTTGGACATGACTAAGGGACTGAACAACAACAACACATATATGTGTGTGTATAGATATGTATGCATGTATATTTCATTAAACCCAAGTAAAGCAGTCATTTTTTCCATTCTATTCTATTTCATTTTTGAAAATGCTGATTGTGCCTCACTAAAATGATTTCATGACTCACTACTGGGTTGTAGTACTTGGCAATTTGAAAAACAGTGGCCTAACAGAAAGCAAACAGATTTTGATGTTAAAAACCAAACCAAAAAACAAACAAAAAAATCCTTAGAATCAAATCTCACCTCTGTCACTTACTACTATAGGGACAGTTTTTTGTTTGCTTTTTAAAAAATATCTGACCCTCAGTTTCCTCATCTGTAAAACGAAGACATTTTATGACTATCTTACCAGTATATATGCTATGATACAGGACTTGGCACTCAGTAGGTACCTCATACCTTGTAGCTTTTGTAATTGATCTGCTTTGCGATGCAGACAGGACTCCAAGAGAAGCCTGCCCCCATTACCAATGCCTCTGGGACCTCCAAATGCAATTACCATGGGGCTTTGTCTTGGGGCTCCTTGTGGGAGCTGCTTCCGAGGTCTGTGATAGTCTGACTTAACAGCACGCTTCCAAGTCCTGCTATTTGGATTTGATTTTTTAAAGTACTTCCTTTATTTTAATTCAGACCCCAGGGACCTGGAAAGTACACCACTGCTTTTTCCCAATAAAAATCAGGCCGGCAATAAGCATATTGCATTTGAAATGGTGAAGCTGGACGCGCCTTCAAAGGACACTGCATTAGGGCTTGGCTCACTCCCAGCCTGTGTTAGAGAGTCGATTTCCCTGGAGGAAACTCAGCCACATTCTCGCAGGCTGGTGGGCTGAAAGAAACCTTGGCTCTAACTGTTTTACAACTGGGCCAGTGAGACACTAAGGGGAGAAAGAAGCTATCTGAGTGATGTCTATGGCAGGTTGGGATTCACATCCTACAACCTATCTGCCCTCCTAGAAGCCCTGAGCCAGAAGGGATCATCTACCTTCTTGGTCTCCCCAGCCTGACACAAGGAGTGCTCAGTATTCAACAAGTCTCAGTTATCAGAGGCATTTTCATTCCTGGGGAGGGCACACTCAAGGTTGCTATACTTATATAACAACTTTAATAGAAAAAAAAATGTTTTTATAGCATTTACCAGACACCAGGCACCATTTAAATTGCTTAACACATCTTCACTCATTGAATTTTCACAGTCCTAGGAGGTAGATGTTATTATCATTAACTCCATCTCAAGGTTTAAAAAACTTAAAGTGCAAGGTGGATGAAGGGGGGCATTAGATGATTTGCCCAAATTCTCCTGTCAGACCTGACATTTAAACCCAGGTAGACTGGCTCCTCATTGGAAAAGGCTCTGATGCTGGGAAAGACTGTAGGCAAAAGGAGAAGCTCGTGGCAGAGGATGAGATGGTTAGATAGCATCGCTGACTCAATGGACATGAATTTGAGCAAGCTCTGGGAGACAATGGAGGACAGAGGAGCCTGCATGCTGCAGTCCCTGGGGTCGCAAAAAGTTGAGCAGGACTTAGAGACTGAACAACAACAGACTGGCTCAAGAGCCTGTGTCCTTAGTTATCATTGCTCGTTAGTCATGACATGAATAACTAAACTTTCTTGTGGATTCATCAGGAGCCAGGCACTGTCCTAAGCCCTTTATTTTTTTTTTAATTTATTGAAATATAGTTGATTAGAAATGTTGTATTAATTTCTACTGTACAGCAAAGTGATTCAGTTATCCTTTTCATATCCTTTTCCATTATGATTTGTCACAGGATAGTGAATATAGTTTTGTGTGCTGTACAGTAGGACTTTGTTGTTTATCCATTCTGTATATAGCTAAACCTTTTACATGTATTCACTTATTCAATCTTCACAACAACCTAATGAGTAGACATTGTTGTTATGCTTATTTCCTATGCAGCCCTATACCTGTGCCCAGAGTTGTTGTACATCTCAGGTTGTACATCGCATCCTTAGTACTTATTTACCTTTTAACTGGAAGTTTGGACCTTTTGACTGTCTCTATCCAATTTCCCCCTCCCTCCACAGACTTCTGGTGACCACAGATCTGAGGACCTGTATAGAACAGAAGTGAGCTTATGACATGAAGATTCTTAAACCAGAAGAAAGAGAAGCAGTAATAAACATAAAATTTTAACAACGTGTGATACTTTGATTTTACCTATCAGATTGGCAAGGAATAGAAGGGATGACAGTACTTAGGGTTGGAGAGGGTGTATGAAAACTCACACTCTTTTTATGCTCTGCTGGATTCAGTGTAGATTGCTACCACCTCTCTGGGTGATAACTTAGCAATGAGTATCACAATTTTTAAAATATGTGTACCATTTGATTCACCCACTTCTTAAAATTTCATCTAAGGAAATAATTTAAATAGCATGCAAAGTTGTATGTCAAGGATATTCACTGCAATTTTTTTGGTAATAATGAAAATTAGAAACAATCAAATATGCAACAGTAGGTGGTTGGTTAAATAAAATGCGACAGTTCCATATAATGGAGTTCCATGCAACTATTTATAAAAACAGTATAGATATATAAAAAATTGAATGACATACTGCTTAGTTATAAAAGCAGTATACAAAAGAAAAAGATGTATGCATTATATATACATGACATACATATATATAGAAATGGTAAAAGATATTTTATCTGTGAGTCTAAAACTAGAAGCATCTAAACACTGGAACATAGGACACAGATGGAAGTTCTACAATATTTAGAATAGAAAGTTTTATTCTAAGAGTGCTTTTTTACAATTCTTTTAAAAATCCTATCCCTGTAATAATTAATGACAAGTTATAGATGATCCCTGACTTACAGCGGTTTAACTTAGAATGTTTCAACTTTAGGGCGGTCTGATACACATTCAGTAGAAACCACGTTTTGAATTTTGACCTCTTCCCAGTCTAGAGATATGCAGTGTCATACTGTCTCCTGCTGCTGGGCGGTGTCAGCCAACTTCTGTCAGCCTCACCATCACAAGGGTTAACAACGGATACGCTTACAATCATTCTGTATCCCATCCGCCATTCTGTTTTCACTTTCAGTATAGTATTCAATAAATTGCATGAGATAGTCAACATTGTATGTAACAATATAGGCTTTGCGTTAGATGATTTTGCTCAACTGTAGGCCAACAGAAGTGTTCTGAGGACTGCCAGGGTAGGCTAGGCCAAGCAACAATGTCCAGTAGGGTAGGTGAACTAAATGCATTTTAGGACTTCTCTGGTGATCCCACTGGAATTTGTCTGTCAATGTAGGGGACACGGGTTCTATTCCTGCCCCAGGAAGATTCCGTGTGCCCTGGGGCAACTAAGCCCAAGTGCCACAACTACTGAAGCTGAAGCTCCAATACTTTGGCCACCTGATTTGAAGAGCTGACTCGTTGGAAAAGACCCTGATGCTGGGAAAGATTTAGGAGGTGGGCAATGGAGGATGAGATGGTTGGATGGCATCATTGACTCAATGGACATGAGTTTGAGCAAACTCTGAGAAATAGTGAAGGACAAGGAAGCCTGGTGTGCTGCAGTCCATGGGGTTGCAAAGAGTCAGACATGACTTCTCAACCAAACAGCAACAAAAAATGCATTTTAGACTTATGATATTTTCAATTTGCAATGGTCTTATCAGGACACAAGCCCATTGTAAGTGGAGGAGGATCTGTACTGTGATGCCCAGAGACTGATGTACAGCACTTTTGTAACAGACTTGCTTGGACAGGGTGGAACAAGCCCATTGTAAGTGGAGGAGGATCTGTACTGTGATGCCCAGAGACTGATGTACAGCACTTTTGTAACAGACTTGCTTGGACAGGGTGGAACATGTGGTCACAGGTAGATCAGAGGACTGTGACAGAGATCATTTTGCATAGCGAGGATCCTGTCTCCTGGAGGAAGGTCACTTATCACCCTCCTGAAGAATGTCCAGATGCCCCGAGTAAAAGGAAATTTGAAAGGAAAGACGTGTTAAGAACAAGCAGTTGCTGCTGATGTAACTTTAAAAAAAGAGCTGCAGTTTCTCAAAAGCTGTTACAGAAAATCCTAATGATGTGATTTTTACCACATCTATAGATCAGGAAGGATTTCCTTATCCATAAAAATTTGGTATGCTTTTTATTATTGTGTAACACTTCTTAAAAAATGTTTTCCTAAAGAAAACAGTACAAAAATTCATAAAGAAAACAAAGTATTACCTTTACATTATTAAATATATAGGTTTGTATAGGTTTTTTCCCTCAGATTTTCAGGTAAAAGGAGACATTTTCAATGGATACAATTTGATGACATTTGTAATCAATACAATACAGTCACAGGGCATAATTATATTAAGTAATTTTTTACATTTAATTATTTCTTAGCAAATACTACATATCATATCTTCCATTTTAATGTATTTTGCCATCACTGTGCTCCTTTGAAGTTAAGAATCTAAATCCCAGAAATGCTGTTGATGCAAAATAAATCACATTCAGACCTTCTAGGTATCTAAGTTGTGTTTTGTGTGTGTGTGTGTGTGTGTGTGTTGTGTGTGTGTGTGTGCAGTGTGAAGATTTTAGCAGTAGTTGTCTGTGGATGATTTAAATTATTTTGGATAATTTTCTCATAAGTGAGTTTAAATCTTATTTCAAGCCCTTACTCCTCTTGTGGCAGAGACATAATCTCATTCAGATCAAGTCACTGGGGCTTACAAATTGCCAAGTCACCAGAGGCCTCTAGTCCACCGTTGTCACTGTGTCTCCACACTGGTCACTTCTGCACCTTCATTGCCTGAACCAGGGTGCACTCTGGGAGGCTCTCTCCGGTGCCGCCACCCATTTCCCTGCACAGCCACCTCTGGTCAACTGCTTCCCACCCTGCAGGAAAATGCTCCCAGGCTCTGCTCAGAGGCAAGGCAAGAGAGATCTGTATCCTTGCATCCTCCAAGCTCAACAGGAATGGCTGTCACCTCTGCCATTGTAATGCTCCATCTGGGGTCTGGGTGGGGCCCAGGCAGGGCGGAGTGTTCCTTCCACCTCCTGCTCACTTAACACGTTCGCTTTTTCTCTCTTCTCTTTGTTCTGCTTCCCCTTTGTTTTGGTCCAGGAAATGTTATCTAATCAGAGAGGCGGATGTTGGCAGGAAAAACAAAACAAAAGCTGACTCTGATCAATCACATATGTTCCTAAATCATTTTTTGTTTTAGTAAGTAGAACCTGAAGAATTTGACTGTCTTGCTCTGATTATATGCTGTGTCTTGTTCTGATTATATGCTATGTTACGTGTCTTATTATACACGTATTTAGTTACTTAATTTACGTAAATAAGTTATCTACATAGAAAACAATGGAGCTTATGCTCAATGTCCTTTTAGCTTGTATAACTATGTGTTATTTTTCTATTATAAAGTGATGTGTGAATGATAATTTAGTACTTCTTTTCCTCCATACCCAGCATGTATCTTCTATTAACTCTGCAGACCCTCAAAACAAGTCTTTAAGTAGGTGCTTCTAAAATTCCTGCAATTGAAAATAAGGAAATTGACTCAAAGAGAGATTATATAACCTGCCTGAGGTCACACAGCTTGTTAGTAAAAGAGCCAGAATTCAAACCCAGGAGTTTGGCCACAGGGTCTATGTATCTCCAGACACTGCAAAATTTAACCTAAAATTAGTGACTAACATTGTGGTGAAGCACCTGATCGAGCATCACCTGGCAAGTTTAACAGGTTCAAGCCTGGGAGTGGAACTCAGGTCTTCTGACTCCACAGCTCACCTTTTTCCTGTGTGTCTCTGCTTCCTAAGACTGACAATGCTGATGGCTTTGCCAACTAAGACCAGTGCAAAACTACCAGTCACTTCTAGACAAGATGTCTGGGAAAACTTTGCTCTGATATGTGGGTCTAATCCCTAGTGGAACTGTCATTGCTTAAGATTCTTAATAGACACAGCGTCCGGTCCAGCTCTCAGGTTCAAAGAAATAACTGCTCAAGTACAAGACTGGGAAGGAGAGACTTGCTGCTGCTGCTGCTGCTAAGTCGCTTCAGTCGTGTCCGACTCTGTGCGACCCCATGGACGGCAGCTCACCAGGCTCCGCCGCCCCTAGGATTCTCCAGGCAAGAATACTGGAGTGGGTTGCCATTTACTTCTCCAGTGCATGAAAGGGAAAAGTGAAAGTGAAGTCACTCAGTCGTGTCCGACTCTTAGCGACCCCATGGACTGTAGCCTACCAGGCTCCTCCATCCATGGGATTTTCCAGGCAAGAGTACTGGAGTGGGGTGCCATTGCCTTCTCCGCGGAGAGACTTAGCCATAGACAATGAGAAATTCCCAGTAGAGATTTTGACTGTAGTGGAGCCAAGAATGAGTCAACATTCTAGATGTGGGTTCCCTGATGCTCTGGGGCTGTTTTCATGCCAGCTTCCCAGTGTCTCAAACAAGGGACCCGAGGGTCCTGTGCTTATCTGTCTTACCTGAGCCTACACTCACTCTGTGCTTCCAAGTGGGCACAACAGCTGGAGCCCTTGAGCACTCCAAGCCCAACGGGGAGAGGGTTGCGCCATGTCACAGGAGAACAGGGAAGGATCATACATCATTCAGGGAACATGACTATCATTTGCAAAACTCTGAAGGGCCATCATGAGAAAGAACAGGAAGACTTGGCCTGTGGGGTCTCAAAGAGCAAGCCTGGAGCTAAGAGGCAAGAGAGAGAGCGAGAAAGAGAGAAGAACCCAAATAAGATACACACACGCTCAAGCTATGGAGTTAGACAGCCTGGATTTGAATCACCACTTAGCTGTTACTTAACCCCTCTGTGTGTCAGCTTCCTTGTCTGTAAAATAAGAATAATAAAATCATCTACCTCACAGAGTTCTTCAGAGGATTATATGAGATAATCCATGTAAAGTGCTTAGCATTTGGCATACGGAAGTGCTCTAGAAATTCTATCTGTAGAAATTATTATTATCACAGTGGTACTCTTATTGCCAGGGTGATTGAACACTGCGGCACACTGTCTTGGGTAGTAACAAGCACTGAACGTGTATAAACACACGTTCAAAGACTGACCACATGATGAAGATGCATAATTTAGAGGCAAGCCTCGAGGTGCAGGGAGAACTAAAACATCTCCTGGGCTCTGGATCCTTCCTCTTTTTAGTCCACTCAAATTGCTATAATGAAAATACCACAGACTGGGTGACTTAATAAACAAGAGAATTTATTTGACAAATAAATTTGTCATAGTTCTGGAGGCCGGGAGTCCAAGATCGAAGCATTGGCAGGTTTGATGCCCTTTTTCCTGGACAGCTGTCTTCCTAGTGTGTCCTCATGTAGTAGAATGGATGAGGGATCTCTCCAGAGTCTCTTTCATAAGGGCACTAATCCCATTCACAGAGGCTCCACCCTCAAGACCAAATCACCTCCCAAAGGCCCAAAACTTTCAAATACCATCACACTGGGGATTAGATTTCAATATATGAGTTTGGGGAACACAAAAGTATCTGATCTCTAGCACCCCTACTCCCATTTCTGAAATTCTGAAGCAGCTTCACATGCCTGATGACACTGTTTCAAGGAGAGTTGCCAAGTCAGTCACCAGAAACAGCCTGGCCTTGGTCCAGCAGAGATGAACAGAGAAGGCTCATGCCCTAGCAGTGACATCCAGAGGTAATGAGGACAAAGCACTCAGTAAGCACCATCGTTGTGCCCAAACAAGGTGCAACAGTGAGCCCCTAAATACCTTGGCAGTGCCCTGAAGCAACCACAAACAGAAGCATTGAGCCAATGATCTGGCTGCTGAAGATCCTGCTGGTGTTGGATTCTTATGTTCATACGTATTTGTGAAAAGCTAGGGAGTGAGCACAAACTTAATGTTGAAATCTGGAAGAGGGTAATCCTGGACTGATAAGGAGGGGATGAGGGGATTGGGGGAAATTGCTCCCTGAGTGGGAGGGGCTTAGGGAGGACAGTTTCTCTGGACCAGGTTTCTGTATGGTGCCCATCTCACCCTCACTGTGCAGGTCTCAGTCCTAGAGACACACACAGCAGAGAACTTAAAATGTTTGCAGAGAGGATCTCACTGAGACAATGGGAGTCTAGGGCAGCCTCCCTAGAGCTCATCACAAGCAACGCAACTGGCTGCACTGTGCCAAGAAACTGTGAAGGAGAATATATTCTTCTCACTTTATCAGGGCAGCTTCCGCAGGATATGAGGCTGGCCCAGGACAATTTTAGGACCAGCAACAGGAGCCTGTACCTACAGTGATATGCAACCTTGCAGCCAAAACATTTTCATTCATTAATAATCAACTAGTTAATTAATTAAATTATATTTACCAACTACCTATTGTGATTGCTAATTTTCTGTGTCAACTTGACTGGGCCACTGGCTGTACAGACATTTGGTCAAACATGATTCTGGGTGTGTCTGTGAGGGTGCTTGAGGGTGAGATCAATATTTGAACTGGTAGACTGAACAAGGCAGATGGCTCTCCCTAATAAGGGAGTGTTGTGCCGTACTAAGTGGCTTCAGTCATGTCTAACTCTTTGTGACCCTGTGGACTGTAACCCACCAGGTTCCTCCGTCCATGGAATTCTCCAGGCAAGAATACTGGAGTCAGTTGCTGTGCCCTCCTTCAAGAGATCTTCCCAACCCAGGGGGTCCAACCCATGTGTCTTACCTCTGCTGCATTAACAGGTGAGTTCTTTACTGCTAGCAGTAAGGGCCTCATCCAATTACTTGAGGACATGAAGAGAACAAAAAGGCTAAGAAGGACTTTCACCCACCTGACTGGTTGAGCTGGGACCTTGGTTTTCTGTCTTGACTGAAACTTATACCATGGGATCTCCTTGTTCTTGGGCTTTTAGACCCAGACTGTAACTTACACTACTGACCCTCCTGGGTCTCCAGCTTGCTGACTTCAGACCTTGGGACTTCTCAGCCTCTTTAATAATGTGGGCAATTCCTTAAATTACAGAATCTTTGTGCATCTGTATCTCCATGCTATTGGTTCTGTTTCTCTGGGGAACTCTAGTGCACCTATTATACATCAGGCACTCTGCTGTGTGCTCAAAAAGCTTCAGTCAGCAACTCTGAAGCAGTGGACATCAGAGAAGAAAGAAATAGATAGACACCACATCCAAGTGGCTAAAGTTGTTCTTGAGCACATGTAAGGCATCCAGAAATAATTTGAGGAGTGGGGATGACCAGAAGGCTGGGGATTCTAAAATAAGGGCCAAGGCAAGAGCCAGTGAGGAACCAGTTCATTACTATTGATGGGAATACATTTAAAACCCCAAAGTTCTATAGGCTGGGGAAATTGTGCATGTGTGTTTGTGTGTGTGTGTGTAGTGGGGGCCTGAATCCAGACAATCAAATGCCAGATCTATGCAGAAACCCCAACACTGAAACACCTTTCAGAAAAGTGAAGAGTATTGTTGATATTGCTGTTCAGTTGCTAAGTCATGTCTGACTCTTTGCGATCCCATGAACTGTACCATGCCAGGCTCCTCTGTCCTCCACTGTCTCCTAGAGTTTGCTCAAAGTGAAAAACATAGGCTTGGATTTTCAGGGAAGGATAAGAAAATGTGCTGACCTATAAAGTTTGTAAATGAATGTCTTTCATTTGTGCACAGAATGTATATAGATGTCTTCACACAAATACAGATACACACAGAGTTTTTAGGGTTCTTCAAGATTTGAGTCTTTGACCAAAATAGAGTCCTGGACCTTAGGTCTGCTGGGATCCTGGGATTCACGTGACTCATGAGACAGAGCCCATGCAAGAAGAATGTTTCTGCACCTCTGCAGACAAGACTAGAGAAAGACACCCAGTCAAGGTTTCTTTCTGTTTGGTAAGGAGCGCAATAGACCTGAGCTCTGGATCAAACCTGCCTGGGCAAGAAGACTAGTCATTAGGCCTGTGTGTGACTCAGGCCTTTGTGGCTCCTCATACACAGGGCCATTGTAAGAGGTGCTGTCCTAGTGTCTGCCAAATCTCCGAAGTCCAGGTGTCGGGATTTCTCAGTCCGGCTCATGGTCTCTGTCCATTGTCCTGACCTGGCTCCCTGAGCCAATAGCGGACTTCATTTTACAAACACTTATTATGGAACTATCATGGACTGGAACTGTATTAGGCATGAAGAATTCAAACATAAACAAAATACAAGCTTTTTCACAGAGTCCTGGAAATCAGTTTTTTGTGTGTGTGTTTTTTTTTTTAATCATAAAAAAGCAAGAAAACAGGACCGGGGAAGCTAATACTAAACTTCATCCATTCATATGTGACTGATTGTTTCCTGAAGTCAGATTTTTTTAAGTGATCATCAATCCCACTCTTTCCTGCCCTTCCATAAGTAAGTTTGAAACCAAAAAAGATATAAGACATAAGATACATATGGAAATCAAAATGTTATCTTTGAGGGTGATTTGAAGAACATGCCTTTAGACTTGTGGCCACAAGTAGGCTTCCCAGCACTATACTTCAGGTATCAGTTTACCCATTCAGTAAATGGGATGACCACAGTGTGCTTGCTGCCCAGGGCAAGGCTTACTTGGAAAGTGTGCACCCAGTGCACACTAAGTCATTTCAGTTATGTCTGACTCTTTGCAATTCTATGGACTGTAGCCTGCCAGGCTCCCTCTGTCCATGGGATTCTCCAGGCAAGAATACTCGAGTAAGTTGGCATGGCCTCCTCCAGGGAATCTTCCTGACCCAGGTATCGAAACTGTATCTCTTATGTCTCCTGCGTTGACAGGTGGGTCCTTTACCACTAGCATCACCCGGGAAGCCCCTACCACTTGCCCACCTTCAGGAAGAACATATTTAAGACTTACTACCACCCAGTACTAGGACCCAAATATGTCCTGCCTGAAGGTGGATCCAAGAAAATACAGAGATGGCTGAGCTGAGCATGCTCACTCAGTTCCTTTTCTGAAACTTGCCCATCAGATAACCCCTCTTCCAGGGACTAGTTAGTGAAGGTGCGTAAAGGCCAGAGTGTTACTGCTGCTGACACTCCTGAACTTAAAGACATGGGATGAAGGGAATTAAGGTTCTCTAGACACTTGGTACTTGCTGAAGTTCTAAGATTAAATTATAAGAAGATGAATGTCATCATCTGCTAGGGCTACTATAACAAAATACCATAGACTGGGTGGCTTAAACAACAGACGTTATTTCTCATAGTTTGGAAGGTTGGGAAATCCAAGGTCAAGGTGCTGATATCTTCAGTTCCTGGAGAAAGCTCTTCTTGACCTGTAGACAGCCACCTTCTTACAATGTACTCACGTATTGGAGAGAGAGATCTTTGGTCTTCCTTTTGCTTCTTATAAGGGCACTAATCCCATTATGGAGGCCCCACCCTCATGAATTCACCTAAATCTAATTACTTTCCAGAGGTTCCACCTCCTTAATACCTCCACAATGGGGGCTAGGGCTTCAACATATGAATTTGGGGAGAACAAAAACATTCAGCCCATAACGTTGAACAAGGGACAAGAAGGCTTCTGGTTTCCATGGAAACCACAATGAAAAGAGCATTGGATCTGGTGTCTGGATACTTAAGTTTAAATCCTGACTAAATCATTTATTAACCAAGTGTGCATGGAAGCTCAGTCATGTCTGACTCTTTGTGATCCCATGGACTGGGCTCCACCAGCTCTGCTATCCATGGAATTTTCTAGACAAGAATACTGGAATGGGTTGCCATTTCCTCCTCCAGGGGATCTTGCTGACCCAGGAATCCAACTTGTGTCTCTTGGGTCTCCTGCATTGGCGGGTGGATTCTTAACCACTGCCCCACCCCAGAAGCCCCTACTAACCAGGTAACTTTGAGCAAATCATCTTACCTCTGCAGACCATAGGCCTGCCTCTGAGAAACAGGGATAATGATGTTCAGTCTTCTGCAGAAGGTTGTTGGGAGGACCAGTTTGAGTTTGGGTACAGACAGATGGAAGTGGTTGTAGTTGTTGTTGTTATTTCAGTGTCTCCTAGCCTTGGCATTCTTTGTCCTGAGAAGGGGAGTGCAGTGCATGAGCCAGCCTGCCTTGAAGTCTTATCTGGACATCATCTTGAACTACCTGAAGAAAGGAGACAACTCCTACTGATGAGATCTGTTCAATCTTCTCTGTTTTATAAGATCTCTCATGAACTTGTTCAAGACCAAACCGCTGGACTGGATATTGCAGTTCTCTAGCTTTGCAACAACCTCTAAGCCCTTGAGTGGCTCAGGGAAGACACTAGACTAAAGCACTTTTGGTCTTTTTCTTCTGATCTACTTCCTAAACTGCACTACACTACACCATACACACACATGCACACATCAGAGAATCCATCTCAACTCTAATGGCTTAGTTGTTTTTCAAGTACAAAGAGAATTTATAAACAATTCCTTAGAAGTTAAAGGAAGAGGAAAAATATCTTGGATTCTGCTCAGAATGGATTTTTTTAAAAATCTGAGTTAAGATTTCTCTTCCTCTGAGATATGTTATGATTATGATTTCTCCCTTCTTTTCTCTCAATGATTTCAAGTGCATCAAATACCCTATGTAGATCTTGATGGTGTTGCTTGCTGATATCGGGTTCTCCTTCCAGACACACAATAGGATTGTCTTTCCTGGCTCCTTGTGGCTGGAGGCCACCAGAGGGACAGCCCTCGTCAGCTTGTGGTCAGCAAAGGTAGCATGTGCTGCTTCTGGACCAGAGTATTTGACTGTTTAGATGTCACTCAAGTCCTCCAGAGCTCTATTCTGTGGTGGTGATGGGCAATGTTCAAGATGGTGGCTGCTCCATCATGTAGACCAAATCCCTCAGGAGGAAACATGAAACAGAGCCTCCTGCTGACCAATAAGCAGCATGTCGATGAGTAAGAAAGTAACCTATTGTCATAAGTCATTAGAATCTAAGAGTTGTTTGTTACTGCAGCTCAACTAGTCTATTTTTATCAGATCTACACCTAACAAATGAAAAACCAAGTGTCCTGATGTTGTTCTATGCCCTAAAGAATCCAAGTTGGACATCATAGGAGATTGGAAATGTCCTAGCTCTATGTTGTCCACTGCATGGTCTGGCTTCAAAAGAAGACCCTGCTTCCCAGAGAACTGATTTAGCCTTTGCATTAAACATCAGGCTGCTTCCTCTACCGCATGGCAGGTTTTCATCTCCTCTGAATAATTTTTTAGCAACTTGAGAAACTGCAATCCAAACATATAGTATTTTTGGCTGGAAATTAAAACACGTCACTTTTAAAACATAAGCAGCATGCCCTGAATGTTTATGGTGAAAAGCTCACTCCTGGCCAGACTGCAAAGCTCACATTACCGAGAGGCAAACCCTGGAGCATGCTAGCAGTTTGCCTCCCAGTTCGTCCTTCCTACACAGCGCAATGACTGTGAATCATTTCTCCTCTGGCACATGGACTCCCAGGCTTTCTCTCTGCTTCAGATCTGAGAGCGACTGGCTAGAATTTCCCCTTGCTGTAAGGGGACAGCTGCAGCAATGAAGAGACAGGTTTCTGTCTCCTGCACTGCCCAGGTGATGAGCTGATGCTGCCAGTTCTAAGGAAGTTTCAAAGACACCCCACTGAAGGCTCAGCCACTGAGGTTCTGGTTGGGGGAGCTACCTTATTCCTTTGTTTGCACATCTATTTATTTAGGCAGCATTAGTTAACACCTGCCATGAGCCAGTTTGCTGGGAAAGGTGTGGGGAGGGACCCAAAGACAAAGACAGCATCACTCTGTTTCTTAGGAGACTGTAACCCAACATTTGGGGCATCTTGTTAACACAGGTTGTAAGAGAGGGACCATATTCAATGGAAATTTAGAGGCAGGTGATGTGGCAGGGGCTCCATAAAGGGAAAGACAGAACATTTTGGACTGTCTGTTACTTACCTTTTGTCACTCCACTTTTACCACCCCCTATTGGGCTGGTGTTTCATGTATCAGGTGTGAACACTGAACTTCAGAGACATTAAACGGTTTTTCCAAAGTCAAGTTGGAATAGTTACATTTCACTGGCAGGTTCCTCTGACTCCAAAACTGGCCTCTGTTGAGTAACTTATACCTCTCTAAGTCACAGTTTACCCTTCTACATAATGCTGCTGCTGCTAAGTCGCTTCAGTCATGTCCGACTCTGTGCGACCCCATAGACGGCAGCCCACCAGGCTCCCCCGTCCCTGGGGTTCTCCAGGCAAGAACACTGGAGTGGGTTGCCATTTCCTTCTCCAGTGCATGAAAGTGGAAAGCGAAAATTGAAAGTGAAGTCGCTCACTCATGTCCAACTCTTTGCGACCCCATGGACTGCACCCTACCAGGCTTCTCTGTCCATGGGATTTTCCAGGCAAGAGTACTGGAGTGGGTTGCCATTGCCTTCTCTGTCTCTATATAATGAAGATAGGATAAAAGACCAATCTCCTAGAGGTGTGTTGAGGATTAAATGAGATAATTCATGAAAATAAAGTTCTTAGTCTGGCACATGTGCCCATAACTGTTAGAATAGTAATATTCTATGGGCATCTAATGTATTACAAATACTTGGTTGGTTCTCACAAATATTATTCTTATCTTCCTTTTAGGGATAAAGAGAGTGAAGCTCAGATAAATTAAAACTTGCTTAATGTCACCTAACTGATAGGTAATTGTCCTGGGGTTAGGACTGAGATCTGTCTGACTAGAACATCAGTGCTCTCTCTGCCATGCCAGGTGTCTTCCAAAGCTAATTCAGAAGATCAGACGTCCCCAGGGAATGGATGGCATCCGTCACTACTTTACGTATCGGATAGTACTCAAGAGAGTAGTCTTTGCATTGCTCCAGCAATGGGGACTTCACCAACCCTATGACCTTGGGCAGTCTATTTAACCTCTCTGAGCCCTTTTCCCTCCATCTGTAAAATGAGGATAAATAACAAGACCTGCCTCTGTTGAGAGGATTAAACAAGATAATGCCTATGAAGTGCTTAGCAAGATACCTTGCACACAGAAAAATCTCAGTGAATGTGAATATTGATGATGATTGTGATAATAATGATGACGATGATAATCTGGCATCATTGACACAGCCTAGGTGACACGCTCATAGGAGCTGCCATGGAAGAGGGGCAATGGCATTTACTCCAAGACTATTGCCTGGGCCTGCACATACTTCTGGCTAAACAAAGACTGTTTATGATGCAACAAGTGAAGGAACTGCGGAGAATGATGAGACCTACCAGAATTAGCTTGCTAAGAACATGCATTTTCAAGGCATTGCTTCTTTATGTGACTTCTTAAAATGTTGGTTGGCGACAAAGCCAGAATTCTCTTATCAAAATGAAATCTGCAGAATACAATTTTCAGCTCAAACAATGTGGTTTATACAAAGCGCCACCCTTTCAAGTCAGATGAGGAAATATAAAACTGTTCTATAATGGATATATTGTTTGCACACAAAAAACCATATGAATCCATGTTTCATGCCAGGCCTCATTTGGCATCTTCAGTAAAAGGGGAAAACTCTCTTTTCTCCAAAGGAAACCCCTAAAGGAGACCTCAGCACCTTCTCAACTGTCCTCTTGGCTTCTCCCAAAATATCAGAGACAACACCTACCTCTTTACTCACTGGGATGCCAGGTTGCCAGGAGACAGAGACCTGCATTGATCACCAGTGGTCCTTTTCATTAAATTGAGATGACTATGAAATTGTTCCCTTCAGCAGTGAATTCAGTTCTACAGAAATGTTCCAAGAGCTCATTAAATGCTCAGTACCATACCAGGTACTGATATGGTATACTGTGAGGACGTCTAGAAAGGTAAGACCTCATCTTGATCTCAATATACTCAGCATCTACTAACACAGGGAAAAGTCAATCCCCTGTTCAGTTCAGTTCAGTCACTCAGTCGTGTCTGACTCTTTGCCACCCCATGGACTGCAGCATGCCAGGCCTCCCTGTCCATCACCAACTCCTGGAGTTTACTCAAACTCATGTCCATTGAGTCAGTGATACCACCCCAAAAGGCAAATCTTTACTGTCACAAGACAATCCTGCAGACAAGCCATGATCTTTCCCCACTCACTTACTGAGTGTCAACTGTGTGCCAGGTGCAGTGCTAAGCATGGACGAGAGAGAAGCCTAAAGTCACCCTCTCTGTCCTCAGGATCAGAGCCCAAGTGCTCTAGAAACTCTGTGGAATGTGAGACAGCATCTAACTAGGAACCAGAGACGTGATTTTGAAAGGTCTTCCAAGAATGGTAGCATTCAGCACACGGCAGTGCTTTCCATTTAAGGACCAGGACCCAGAGTCACCAGGCAAGCTCTGACTGTGGGTTGTAATCATTGACTGCACAGAAATGCATGACGTACCTTTGAACTTAGAGCCATTGCAGGCCACTCTTGACATTTGGAGGCTGTCAGCATTCAGCACCCCCTTCCTTTCAGCTCCTGGGTTTCCTAAGAGAATTTTCTCTTATGTGAAAGCTTGTCTGGAGAGAGAACACACCCTTTTCAAGGAATAGGGGGACCTTGGTCACTCTTCTCCCTGCCCAGGCTCAGGCCCTCTAGAAAAACATTTGGAGGATTCCAGCCAGGCTGAGAACAGGAAGAGGAGTCTTCCAGAAATAGCACGTCAAAGGCCTGAGGCAGGAATGAGTTTGGCAGAGTTCAAGGAATGAATAATAACAGTGAGAGCAGAAGGGTGGGCTGGAACCAGATTTTAAGGTTCGTGACATTGTACAGGAGACAGGGATCAAGAAAATCCCCATGGAAAAGAAATGCAAAAAAGCAAAATGGCTGTCTGAGGAGGCCTTACAGATAGCTGGGAAGAGAAGAGAAGCGAAAAGCAAAGGAGAAAAGGAAAGATAATCTCATCTGAATGCAGAGTTCCAAAGAATAGCAAGGAGAGATAAGAAAGCCTTCCTCAGCGATCAGTGCAAACAAATAGAGGAAAACAACAGATTGGGAAAGACTAGAGACCTCTTCAAGAAAATTAGAGATACCAAAGGAACATTTCATGCAAAGATAGGCTCGATAAAGGACAGAAATGGTATGGACCTAACAGAAGCAGAAGATATTAAGAAGAGGTGGCAAGAATACACAGAAGAACTGTACAAAAAAGATCTTCATGACCCAGATAATCACGATGGTGTGATCACTCACCTAGAGCCAGACATCCTGGAATGTGAAGTCAAGTGGGCCTTAGAAAGCATCACTACGAACAAAGCTAGTGGAGGTGATGGAATTCCAGTTGAGCTATTTCAAATCCTCAAAGGTGATGCTGTGAAAGTGCTGCACTTGATATGCCAGCAAATTTGGAAAACTCAGCAGTGGCCACAGGACTGGAAAAGGTCAGTTTTCATTCCAATCCCAAAGAAAGGCAATGCCAAAGAATGCTCAAACTACCGCACAATTGCACTCATCTCACATGCTAGTAAAGTAATGCTCAAAATTCTCCAAGCCAGGCTTCAGCAATACGTAAACCGTGAATGTCCAGATGTTCAAGCTGGTTTTAGAAAAGGCAGAGGAACCAGAGAACAAATTGCCAATATCCACTGGATCATCGAAAAAGCAAGAGAGTTCCAGAAAAACATCTATTTCTGCTTTATTGACTATGCCAAAGCCTTTGACTGTGTGGATCACAATAAACTGTGGACAATTCTGAAAGAGATGGGAATACCAGACCATCTGACCTGTCTCTTGAGAAACCTGTATGCAGGTCAGGAAGCAACAGTTAGAACTGGACATGGAACAACAGACTGGTTCCAAATAGGAAAAGGAGTACGTCAAGGCTGTATATTGTCACCCTGCTTATTTAACTTATATGCAGAGTACATCATGAGAAACGCTGGGCTGAAGGAAACACAAGCTGGAATCAAGATTGCCGGGAGAAATATCAATAACCTCAGATATGCAGATGACACCACCCTTATGGCAGAAAGTGAAGAGGAACTAAAGAGCCTCTTGATGAAGGTGAAGGAGGAGAGTGAAAAAGTTGGCTTAAAGCTCAACGTTCAGAAAACTAAGATCATGGCATCTGGTCCCATCACTCCATGGGAAATAGATGGGGAAACAGTGGAAACAGTGTCAGACTTTACTTTTTTGGGCTCCAGAATCACTGCTGATGGTGACTGCAGCCATGAAATTAAAAGACATTTACTCCTTGGAAGGAAGGTTATGGCCAAACTAGATAGCATGTTTAAAAGCAGAGACATTACTTTGCCAACAAAAGTCCGTCTAGTCAAGGCTATGGTTTTTCCATTGGTCATGTATGGATGTGAGAGTTGGACGGTGAAGAAAGCTGAGCGCCGCAGAATTGATGCTTTTGAACTGTGGTGTTGGAGAAGACTCTTGAGAGTCCCTTGGACTGCAAGGAGATCCAATCAATCCATCCTAAAAGAGATCAATCCTGGGTGTTCATTGGAAGGTCTGATGTTGAAGCTGAAACTCCAATACTTTGGCCACCTCATGCGAAGGGTTGACTCATTGGAAAAGACCCTAATGCTGGGTGGGATTGGGGGCGGGAGGAGAAGGGGACGACAGAGGATGAGATGGTTGGATGGCATCACCAACTCGATGAACATGGGTTTGGGTCGACTCCGGGAGTTGGTGATGGACAGAGAGGCCTGGCGTGCTGCACTTCATGGGGTCGCAGAGAGTCGGACACGACTGAGCGACTGAACTGAACTGAACTGAACTGAGGGCACTGCAAGGGGATAAGGCGTTTGTTCTGAAGCCATTAGAGGGTTAGCAACAGGAGAGTAGGGTGTGACAGCTTATTTTTTAAAGTATCCCTCTGGCTTCTGGAGGGAGAATGGAGCGTGGAGGAAGAGGCAAGGCAGGAAGTAGTGGGGACTTCCCTGATGGTCCAGTGGTTAAGACTTGGTCTTCAAGTGCAGGGAGTGTGGGTTTGATCCCTGGTCAGGAAGCTAAGATCCCACACACCTTGCTGCCTCCTCAAAAAACAAAACATAAAACAGAAGTAATGTAACAAATTCTATAAAGATTTAAAAAGATGGTCTACATTAAAAAAAAAAAAATCATAACTTTTGCTAAGAAAGAAAGAATAAACTTGAAAAAAAAAAAAAGACAGGAAGCAGGGAAGCTAACGAGGGGAGTCCTGCTGTGGCCGGGAATGAGAGGTGACAACAGGGAGAGAAAGAGCTGAATTCAGGATGTAATTGACAGGAATGTCTGTTGGACTTGCTCATTGCTGTGAGAGGTGAAGGAAAGAAGAACCCAGAATTAATCCTAGGTGTGTAGGTTAAGCAAGCAGATGGACAGTGCTCTTTAATGAATAACAGAGGAGAGTGCTTTCACTAGGGGCAGCTCAGAGAAGACCATTTTTCGAAAGAGAGGGAAAAAGAAAAACAAAAAACAGATTTTTCACTTTCAGCATTTAAAGTTTGAGTTGTCCAAGAAATATTCAAGTAGAGACATCCAGCAGGGGATTGTTCTCTGATCCTGGAATACAGTGTACAAGAAAGAGCTACAGATTAAAAATCTGTCTTCAGCGTCTAAATGATATTTAAAGCCAAGGAATGGATTATCCCCTAATAAGAGAAACAGAGGTCCAGGCTAGACAACAAGGTCCTACTGTAGAGCACAGGAAACTATATTCAATATCCTGTGATAAATCGTAATGAGAAAGAATATGAAAAAGTATACATACATATATAAACTGAATCACTTTGCTGTACAGCAGAAATTAACACAACATGGTAAATCAACTATAGTTCAATAAAATAAATTTTTAAAAAATGAATAAGAGGTTCAAGGGCTGGACCTTAGGGTAATCTGACACTTAGAAGTCAAGCCTTCTGGAACAAGAAGAAATAATTCATGGGTCTTCTCCCTTCTTGTGTGCCCCGCTGCACTGCGGGATCAACCGTGGAGGGAAAGAGCGAACCCATAAGACAATTTTTAACCTCATTTGAATACTGTGTGTACATAATTAAAAACATTTGGCCCCCAAGATTAATAACCCCTTTTACATCTTCCTTTGACAGTTGCTCTGATTTGTCGGGCGGGACTGGCGGGCTGGGTGCTTTTTGAGTTGATTAACACCTCCACGTTGCTTTGAGCAAAAGTGTGGGGCGGCGACAGAAAAATGCCACATTGCAGATGCCCGACTTGGGGATGGGACTCTGACTTCACGCCTCTCGCTAGAGGCAGAGACTCACTTCTGACGGAGGGAAAGTATTACAAAAATATATATGTAACACATATTCTATTCCTGATTTAGGTCTATAATCTTATGAGCCAGACTGTAATGAATAAAGTTATAATTAGCCGTAGATGAAGAACACGCAGCCGTGTTTTCTAGGGTGCACTTTAGGGCTCTGATCCAATCTGCACATTTACAAGCTGTGCTATTTGCATCGACTGCTACGGACTCCACTCAGAGACAGAAGAGGCTGCATTACTGATGACAGTGTGCGCATCTTGCTTATCTCTCTACTACACCCCGTGGGGGAAGGGAAGTGCAGGAGGAGGGAACAGCCAGGAAATCCGGAAAACACTACCCCATCCTCACAGAATAGCTCCCCAAATAGCAGCATCCATGTCTAGTCTATGCCAGAAAACCTGTGGCATTCTCCCCTAACTAGATCTACAGGCTTGGACGACATGGATGGAAATTGACGTGAATTGTTGTGACATGGGCTGTGTGACCTTAGGCAAGTCACTTCCCCTCTCTGGGCTCTGGTTGCCCATTTGCAACATAGACATTGGACTTGACTCTCTCTAAGGACCTTTCCAGCTTCAGCATCCTGAGGGTCTATGATTCTATCACAAGAGAACCAAGTAGGGTGGTTAGCAGGCAAAGTCCATGCTGCCAAGGAGTCTTGCTACCCATACCTTCTCTGTGTTTTGATGCAGAATGAAGCAGTGTGCTGGGAAATGTTTAACAACTGGCTCTCCAGTGAAAAAGCTTGGATTTGTAGTGTTTGCCAATTTCTGAGGTGTAAATACTCCCACCCCGGAGGATTTCGACCTACCCACATGATGTCCCTGAATAAGAAGTTGGGAAAAGATGCACAGACTGGCCCTCAGAAGCTGGCACTCCTGCTGACTGTTGCTCAGCACTTGTGGTATGTGTGGGAATAACTGGCAAGTCACCCTTTCTCTCTTCTTCTCCACTTCTTCTGGTCAAAAGATTTAAGTAATGGCTAACACCACATAGCAGGTAAGGAAGAGACTGACTGATCCTTTGACTAGTTCTCCTGCAGTGTGACTCTTGAGGTGACTGTGGACTGTGGCCTCAAGTTTAAGGGCACAGGCTCTTGCTAGACATCCAGGGTCCAAGTTCTGGCCTTTTCTCTTACTAGCTGTGTGGACTTGCTCATGTGACAACCTCTCTGATATGAAGTGGAGGTAGTAAACACACTTATTTTGGAGGTATTATCTTAGCTCAGGGCACCATAGATTGGGGGCTTAAGCAATTATAGTTTATTTTCTCAGTTCTGGATGCTGGAAGGTCAAATCAGGTTGCCAGCATGGCCATGTTCTTGCAAGGACTCCTTTCCTGGCTTGCAGACAAACATTTTATTGCTATGTCCTCACATGTTGGAGAGAGACAGCTCTGGTTCTTATAAAGACATCATTTCTATAGGATCAGGGCTCCACATTTAAGAGGTTGTCTAACCCTAATCATCTTTTTAAAGCCCCTATCTCCAATACAGTCATATGGGGAGGTTAAGGCTTCAATATATGAACTTTCAGTTCAGTTCAGTCACTCAGTCGTGTTCAACTCTTTGCAACCCCATGGACTACAGCATGCCAGACTTCCCTGTCCATCACCAACTCCTGTACCTTACTCAAACTCATGCCCATTGAGTCGGTGATGCCATCCAACCATCTCATCCTCTGTTGTCCCCTTCTCCTCCTGCCTTCATTCTTTCCCAGCATCAGGGTCTTTTCTAATGAGTCGGCTCTCCGCATCAGGTGGACAAAATACTGGAGCTTCAGCTTCAGTGTTAATCCTTCCAACGAATATAAAGGACTGATTTCCTTTAGGATGGACTGGTTGGATCTCCTTGCAGTCCAAGGGACTCTCAAGAGTCTTCTCCAACACCACAGTTCATAAGCATCCATTCTTTGGCACTCAGCTTTCTTTATATTCCAACTCTCACATCCATACATGACTACTGGAAAAACCATAGCTTTGACTAGACGGATCTTTGTTGGCAAAGTAATGTCTCTGCTTTTTAATATGCTGTCTAGGTTGGTCATAGCTTTTCTTCCAAGGAGCAAGCGTCTTTTAATTTCATGGCTGCAGTCACCATCTGCAGTGATTTTGGAGCCCAAGAAAATAAAGTCTGTCACTCTTTCCATTGTTTGCCCATCCATTTGCCATGAAGTGATAGGACCGGATGCCATGATCTTCGTTTTTTGAATGTTGAGTTTTAAGCCAGCTTTTTCACTCTGCTCTTTCACTTTTATCAAGAGGCTCTTCAGTTCCTCTTTGCTTTCTGCCATAAGGGTGGTGTCATCTGCATATCTGAGGTTATTGATATTTCTCCTGGCAATCTTGATTCCAGTTTATACTTCATCCAGCCCAGCATTTTGCATAATGTACTCGGCATATAAGTTAAATAAGCAGGGTGACAATATACAGCCTTGCTGTACTCCTTTCCCAATTTGAAACCAGTCCATTGTTCTGTGTCTAGTTCTAACTGTTGCTTCTTGACCTGCATACAGATTTCTCATGAGGCAGGTCAGATGGTCTAATATTCCCATCTCTTGAAGAATTTTCCACAGTTTGTTGTGATCTACACAATCAAAAGCTTTAGCCTAGTCAGTGAACCAGAAGTAGATGTTCTTGAATTCTCTTGCTTTTTCTATGATCCACTGGATGTTGGCAATTTGATCTCTGCCTCCTCTGCCATTTCTAAATCTAGCTTGAACATCTGGAAGTGCACAGTTCACATACTGTTGAAGCCTCGCTTGGGGACTTTTGAGCATTACTTTGCTAGCTTGTGAGATGAGTACAATTGTGCAGTAGTTTGAACATTCTTTGGCATAGCCATTCTTTAGGATTGGAATGAAACTGATCTTTTCCAGTCCTGTGGCCACTGCTGAGTTTTCCAAATTTGCTGGCATATTGAATGCAGCACTTTAACAGCATCATCTTTTAAGATTTGAAATATGAACTTTGGGAGAACACAATTCAGTTCATAGCAATAGACTGGGATTAACTGAGTTAATATATGTAATGGGTAGGTACTCAGTGGATGTTAACTGTTGTTATATATATATATACATATATATATATACATATATATATATATGTATATAGGGATTTTCCAGGTGGCTCAGTGGTAAAGAATCCACCCGCCAAAGCATGAGATGAAGGAGATGAGGGTTCGATCCTTGGGTGGGGAAAATCCCCTGGAGATGGAAATGACAACCCCATTCCAGTATTCTTGACTGGAGAATCCCATAGACAGAGGAGCCTGGTAAGCTATAGTCCATAGGGTTGCAAAGAATTGGACATGACTGAGTGACTGAGTGTGTGTATATATATACATACACATATGTATATATAAATGATGGAGAAGGCAATGGCAACCCACTCCAGTACTCTTGCCTGGAAAACACCATGGATGGAGGAGCCTGTTAGGCTACAGTCCATGGGGTTACTAAGAGTCAGACACGACTGAGCGACTTCACTTTCACGTTTCACTTTCATGCATTGGAGAAGGAAATGGCAACCCACTCCAGTGTTCTTGCCTGGAGAATCCCAGGGACGGGGGAGCCTGGTGGGCTGCCATCTATGGGGTCGCACAGAGTCGGACACGACTGAAGCAACTTAGTAGCGGCAGCAGCATATATAAATGATTATCAATTTAACTTTGAACAGTATCAAAGATAAGGCCAAAAGAAGGAAAAACAAAAGAAAAATAACTTCAGCACAAATTTTGTAAGTCTAGAATTTGATTTTCAGGCAAGAGCCTAAGACCCTGAATCAACGTGTCTAATCTGCTGATCAAGCCAATCTAGCCATTGGTCTAGAAGCCTCACACTTGAATTTTGTGTTGTGCTCTGGGAAGGAGTGATGAGTCTTTTATTCATTTATTTCACTAAATTCTCACATTCTGCCAGGCAAAATACCACTTTCCTCATGCTTATTATGACTCCAATCAATTCTCTTGACAACTCTGAGAAACATATGGAAGGCCCATTGTTCTCATTTTACAGATGGGGAAACCAAGACTCTTAAGTATCAGGGCCTGATCTAGAACCCAAGCCTGCCTGACTCCAGAGCCTCCCTGAAGTGTATCAGTGGAAATGACAGTTGACATTCTCATAGCCACATACACACACCACCAGCATGGAGGCTGGGGAGAGGAGAGAGAAAAAGGGGGGCTTTTGATTGCTCAACCATGTTTATCTCTCTTGGGCTCCTCTTTGAAAGTGTGTTAGTCATTCAGTCCTGTCTGACTCTTTGCAACCCCATGGATTGTAGCTCACCAAGCTGCCCTGTCCATGGAATTCTCCAGGCAGAATACTGAGGTGAGTAGCCATTCCCTTCTCCAGGGCATCTTCCAGACCCAGCGATCGAACCTGGGTCTCTCACATTGCAGGCGATTCTTTACCATCTGAGCTACCAGGGAAGCCCTTTCCCTGTCCTCTAATCAACAGGGTAGAAATATGGCCCTTTTGAGTATAATGGCATCCTCCATGACAGCTAGAACAACAGCTTATGCTAAAGACAGAAAACTTTCCTCGGCATCCTAAGACCTGGAAAATATTTGTCAGAACTTTTAGAATGGTTAGTGGGCTTCCCTGGTGACTCAGATGGTAAAACATCTGCTACCAAAACAGAAGACCCAGGTTTGATCCCTGGGTCAAAAAGATCCCCTGGAGAAGGGAATGGCAACTCATTCCAGTATTCTTGCCTGGAGAATTCTATGGACAGAGGAGCCTGAAGGGCTACAGTCCATGGGGGCACAAAGAGTCGGACATGACTGAGCCACTAATACTTTCACTTTAGAATGGCGGAAGGCACCTTGCTCCCCTGGTACAGGTTCTACGTGGATTTGGGGAATCTTTTCTATTGCATTCCCTGGGGGGTGCTGGTCTTCTAAAGGATGCTCTGATTTCCCAGAGTGGGGCCAGGTGTGCTGGCTGGAGCTTGGTAGGAATCAGAAGGGGGCATTCTGGCTTCCGGTCTTCACTCTTCTGCTGGGGAGCCACTTCATCCTAGACCAGCCTCTCCCCTTCTCTCCTTACTGGGCCTCCTTGTTTCATCAGTGTGGAAAGAGGAGGGGGCACTTCCAGCTTTGAAATGTCAATGATTCTCTCACAACACCTTCACATTTGCCAAGGAACTTGGCAATGTTAACCGGATATAGGAGTCCTCAAAATGTGTGCATGAATCAGATCCTTGTTGTGCAACCACGTGGTATAAAGCAGAGGGTCAGGCAGAATGTGACTAATGAGCCTGCAATTCATCATAAACTCCTAGATGTTTACAGAAGGCAGGAAGGGAGAAAGAGGGAGAGGAAGAAGAGAGGGAAAAGGAAGGAAGGGAGAGAGGGAAAGAGAACAGAAGTGGTTCAGAGCAGGCACACTGGGATTGGAAGCTGTGAGTCTGAGCTTCCTCTCTTCCTCCTTGGCAGCATGACCCTGGACAAGTCACTTAACCTCTCTTGGCTTCAGTTTTCTCATCTGTGAAATGGGGATAGACAGGCCTACCTCACAGGGTTAATGGGGGACTGTTAAAAAACCAAATTCAGCTGAGTACATTTTAAAGATCTTGTTGGCACTGTTCAACAATTCATGAACCAAGCAGCATCCCATTTAGTGGGTAGAAAGGAGCTCCAGGGAACTGTGCAAAATGAAAGACTTTTATAGGTAGAAGGGAGCAGGGACAAGGAAGTTATACCAGGTTGATTAGTGCAAGGTTCTTTTCCTTTAGTGGATGGCAAGGATCTCTCAGATGACCTAACTTAAGGTTCCAGTGGACTAATTTAAGGTTCCATTTCTGGGAAAGCCAAAGTTGTAATTAAATCCCATTTGGGGCATGCTGTCTTGGCTTTTTGTTGTTGTTGTTGTTCCTGCTGCTATTGCTTTTTAATTTTTATTGGAGTATAGTTGATTTACAGTGTTGCGTTAGTTTCTATTGTACAACAAAGTGAATCAGTTGTACATATATATATATATATATATATCCACTCTTACGTTGTCTTCTTTTTAACCTGACTCCATGAAATAAAGTATTTGAAGGGCTCAAGATGTTGCTGGGTACTTAATATCCACGCGTAAGTGTTCAGTCACTCAGTCGTGTCCAACTCTTTGCAACCCTACTGACTGTAGCCCTCTAGGCTCCTCTGTCTATGGGATTCAACAAGCAAGAATACTTGAGTGGGTTGCCATTTCCTTCTCCATGGGATCTTCCCGATCCAGGGATTGAACCCACGTCTCTTACGTCTCCTGCATCTCCTGCTATGGCAGGCAAATTCTTATTAATAAGGGGGATTAATAACTCAATAAGGTATGAAGCAAAGAAAGAGAGAGAAATGAAAGGTTGTGGGAAGATGGAGAGGGAAATAGGATTGAACCCCTGCTCAGCTTGGACCAGGCCTTTCCACATGGAGCACCCCGAGAATCACAGCAAAGTTGATCCTGGAAACTGAGAGATGGGGCTGCTTTGTCTTTTTATTTTTCAAATTTGGAGACATGAAGCGAAGACAGAGATGGGGATCCACTTTAGACTACCCTCAGATTTCAATTGCTGCTGCTTATGCTGCTTTAAAATACACCCCCAAATAATCAGCTACATCTCACCTGAGACCTGTGCTCACAAACACAGGGCACGCACCTCTCCAGGCATTTTCAAACGCTCTCTTGCACACCCACCCGCACATCCACATGCATACCCAACGAGGTCTGAGCGGCCAAGGTCACTGCTTCTCCTTGTGAGAATCAAAAGCAGTTACCCTTTTATCACTTTGAATTGATTATCTTAGCATTATTTTCTCCAGCTCCCCCCACCCCCACTAGCCCCAGTTCCTCTGCTACATGCTGTCAAAAGCCCGAGCTCCTCTCTTGTGTGGCACTTGACATAGCTCATCATACAGTGGGATGTTCACGGTTATTTGCCTACTATCTGCCTCCTCTCCTAAGCCTGCTGCTTCAGAGTCTGGGGGACCAAATCTGTTGGGCTCCTCCTGCACCTCACACCATGCCCGGCATGCAGTAAAAGTTTCAGAAACATATGTCAAATGTTGAAAGGAATAAGTGAGCACATAGCAATGAGTCTTTCCAAGTGCAAGGTCTCAACGCCTCAGACACTCTCCTTTACCTTGTACTATACCCCAGCCCCTGTGTCTAGGGCCTCCACCCTCTGACTCTGTCTGTTCTGTAGCCTCCTTGGAGTCCAGCCTTCTTCCATGGCAGTGGGAGAAGGGCCTCTCTTCTGGCAGACTAGACAGGGACCCCACCATGGCCTTCTCAGCTCCAAGCTGGGATTTTTGTGTCTATTATAATTAGGATCCGACTACCCTCAAGGGGTCTCCAGGCCAGGGACCCCCTTTTCCATTCTCTAAACCTGCCACCCTCAGCACTGCCCTCTGTCCCTTTCCACCCTGACTCAGGCCTCAGATTTCCTCAAAAATTTTTTTTTAAATCTCCGCCCTCTTTCAGGGGACTTGGCTGTCTCTCTAATAAACAGAACATGAGCGGCTACTGGTGCTCAACCTTGGAGCAGCACTGGGGGCTCTTGGGGAGCCCTGGCTGCCTCTGTCCTTGCCGGGCAGGCTCCCCTGTAACACCCATCCCCTCCAGGCTGCCTGACCCCCACTCCCAGAGCTGGGCCATCCTGCCTCCTTTCCTCATTAAGTCAGCGCTCTGGCTTCCTGGAGTCCACCGAGGCGACAGGAGCAGCTGCCCGGCTTTGCAGACCTGAGCTGACCCAAGGGGTCGATTAGCATATTGTTGTAGGGAAGGTCTGGAGCAGCCTTTTTCTTATTGACAGTAAATAGCGTTACTTAAAGGCTCCCCCACCCCTCCAGCCAGCTGAAGGCAGCCAGAAAAACAAGAAACACTCTCCTCCTCCCTTTACTCCTTGGTCCTGGTCACCCCTTTGCCGACCCCCTCCCCTCCCCTCCTTTTCCTTTCTTCCTCCCTTTTCCCTATTCTCTTGCCCAGCTCGCCTCCTCCCCCGACCCCCCACGCTTGCCTCCTGTCTCTCCTTCACCCCCACCTTATCCCTCTTGTTGCCTCCCCTCCTTCTCCCTCTCTCTGTCTCCATCTCTCTTTCTCTCCACCTCCTGCTATCTCCACCTTAAATCCATCCTTCTAAAAAACTGCAAACACAGAAGTCACCAAGGAAAAGCTTCTCATCTCCTAAAACGGAGATGCATGCCTCCCTTACAGCTGGGGGCAACTTCACTGGCCCTCCGGACCAAGGCTTCACTCTGTCTGGAAAGCCACCGGAATGACAAATCTTTGGACAAATTACTGATTTCTCATCTAATTTACATCCAATTAGTGTGAGTGAAATGAATCATGTGGTCAGCCCCTCAGGGGAAGCATTGAGATAACAAATGCCCAGGGCTTCTTTCCTGGGGAACTGACGGGCCCTTGGGAAGTCCGTGATTTACCCCTGGGTCAGAGGCCCCCTCCCTTCCCCCAGGCAGGTTACTGAGCCCATAGATCAACCCCACCCCCTCCCTGCAGCCCGGACAAGCCCAAGGGAATCCAGGTTGGTAAAGAATGGGTGAGTGAAAGCCACACATCCTGTTGATCTCCCACCGTGAAGGTCCGAGTCAGGTTAGAACCAAGCAATGAGTTTCTGTAGCAAGTGCCCATCTGTGGGCTCGAGGCCCTCAAACAGAGAATCTCTGCCATCGCATTAGAATCTCATGAGGCAGGTGGTACAGGGCTCTGATGACCCTAACTGGCATTTGATGCCACTCCCCTTGTGCCAGGCCCTGCCTTTACCGCTCTGTAGCATCTTAACCCTCTTAACTGTCACAGCAAAAGGACCCAAGGAGGCAGGTACTACTAAGACTTCCACTTTCCTGGGAGGGAGGGTCAGAGAGGACTTGCTCAAGGTCACAGAGGAAGATGCAGAGCTAATCTGTTTGTGACACCAGAGTCCGGGCACTTAACCATTGTGCTCTGTGGGCTACATCCATTTTGCAGAGGAGGAAAACTGAGGCTCAGAGGGACGGAAGTCGTTGCCCAAGGTCACCACGCAGATTTGGCAGAAAGGGAAGGTCAAACCCTGCATGCGAATCAGCCCGCTACTCAGGACGAGGGTGGTACCCCTCCAAGTCCAGGCAGGTGGCCACTGCTGCTGGGGGTGAATGCAGAGAGATTATCGGAGACCCTCCCAGCTGCTGAGGAAAAAAAAAAACCAAGCACACACCTTGCGATGACTGGGTCATCACTCGCTTCTTCATGCACGGAGAGCAGCAGACGGAATTCAGAAATGTTTTTCTAAAACAAGAAAAGATTCCTCTCCGAGATGGTTTGAAGTGGGAAGCAGGGGCGCGCAGGGGGGGCGGAGCGGGGGGCATGGGTTTCTTGTCTGAACAGTGCAGGAGCTGCGTGTTTGGGATGAGTTTGATCTTCCTGTGTAAACTTGTTTCTAGTCTGCTATTTAAAACCTGGCATATGGATGGGATCTCAGCTTCCAGTACTGGCAGTTCTTAACATTCACAGCGACTAAATAAAAAGGGAATTTTAAAAACCAAATGCAGTTTTACCCCATAACGAGGCAAAGAAAGAGCTAAGAAGTTAACAACTTCCAAACTTGGGCCCATCTTACCTCTAAATGTGGAGGCCTCTCTGGCGCAGAGTGGGGTGGAGAGCAAAGGGACCAGTATTTTTTGAGTATCTAGCGGAGGCCTAGCTTTTTGTGCTGGGGCTCAAACTGCGGTTCAGGGTTCAGGTTAAGGGCGCGGTCTTTGCAGTCAGCCAGCCAGGCTCTGAAGCCCGGGTCTGCCACTCACCACCTGGGTGACCTTGGATAACTCATCCTCTCTGAGCTTCAGTTTCCTCTGCTATAAAACAGGCCTGAAATAGGACCCTAATCCCAGTTCTGCCACTTAACTAGCTGTGTGACTTCGTAGAGTTTCTTAAACTCTTGGAGCAGGCTGTTGTGAGGTCTGTGTGAGCCAGTGCTTGTAAAGCATGGAGCATGAAGCCCGGCACACACTAACTGTGCAAGACACTGTCATTATTGGCCACTAATGGGGGCAATGGGTATGAATTTCTTTATTTTTCAGCTTCTGAGCTTACAGACAATGCTGCACATGGAGGTGGGTGTCCAACACATCTCTTTCAAGGGGTTGAAGATAAACTGTGGTCCCAGGAATGTGGTGAGCAGAGGAGAGATGGGGAACTGGGATGAGGTGTGTCTGGGAGTGGCCCCCGAGATTAGGTGGGCCTGGGGTGGATGCAGAGAGAACAGAGCCTGGGGAGAAGGAAGCGCGGGACTCCCAGAGGCAGAGGACTTGCATCACTGCAGGCAGGAGTGATGCAAGCAGGTTCCAGGGAGAGCAAGTGGGGGGATTCTTCTCTGGGTCCCCAGTAACAACAGCAATTAAGTGTTCACTACATTAGCCTGGCGGCTCAGATGGTAAAGAATCTGCCTGTAATGCAGGAGACATGGGTTCGATCCCTGGGTTGGGAAGATCCCCTGGAGAGAGGAAAGGCTACCCACTCCAGTATTCTAGCCTGGAGAATTCCAGGACAGAGGACCCTGGCGGGCGACAGTCCGTAGGGTCACAAAGAGTCAGACACGATTGAACAACTAACACACACTCAGATGCCTGCCACTGTTCTAACGCTATGTGAGCTTAGGTTTCTTCCACCCCACATGAACCTCAGCACATGGAAATGGTATTATTAATTTTGAATAGGAAACAGAGACTCAGAGAAGTCAAGGCCCAAGGTCACACAGCTAGACAGTGAGAGACAGGACAGGAACACCAACCCAGGGAGTCAGGCTCACATTACTGTCTCAACAAGCAGGTCTTGGCTCCAGGGAGCATCCTGTCACAGAGAAGAAAGAATTGTACCTGTGATGAGAAAGAGCAGAAATGGTCCCTCTGATCCAAGTAGACCATCGAGTCAGCTCAAAGCCTCCTGCCAGCTCACTAGGAGCAGAGACCCGTCAGATCCATTCTGGATTCCTGGTACTCCAGAGCAACCCCTCAAGACACCAGCAAGAGCCCATTCATCCTTTGACCAGCCCTGCCAAGCGGGCCATCATGCCCTAGATGGGGGCTGCTCCAAGCACAGTGACAAAAGCTGCTTTGTGTGACCTCAGTTTCTTGTTCTGTAAAATGGGAAGATCATGGCACCTAAATCAAATGCCTGTCCATGAGGGTGAAGTGGAGCAGCTAGAGTTCCCCATTCTACAGTTACTGTTGCCAGTGATGAAACCGAGGTGCAGAGCAGCAGAATGAATCTCTAACCTGAAGCAGGAGATGTGACCCCTACCAATTATGTTAAATTGAATGGGGCATAGGTATGTTGAGCTGTCTGGGTGGGGAACTCTGGTCTGCAGAACTCCGTAAGGTCCTGGGTCAAGGCTGACTTGAGTGTCCCCAGACACATCGAACTGCCCTGCTTCTCGGGGGCCACTCCCAGACATACCTCACCCCAGTTCCCCATCTCTCCAGAGCATCCCTTGGGAGGAAGAGATTTGCTGTGACTTGGAGCTCTGCCCCCCAGCACCGAGGACGCGCCTGCTCGGAGTCCCTGCTTCAGAGCCTGCCACTGTCAAGACTTATGGCCGCTGCGTCTCTCCCCCTTGCTGGGTCTGGCTACATCACTTATCTCCCTGACGCTGACCTGCCAGCAGCTGCAGGAGGCTCTCTCCGGTAAGATTTGATTAATGAGGTTCAGCAGCAACAAATCAGTCTTATGGAGCAGCCCTCCCCTCCCGGGGACACACTCTCACAACAGCCGCTGCATACAAACCGCCTGGCGGGTGTGGGGCTGACTCCCGGCCCTCCTGCCAGTGGCCTCTGGCTCTGCACCCCAGGTTCCGTGGGCCAGACCTGGCTGGACTCACTGCTCACCCACCGGTGTGAACCTTGGCCCGGTGCGAGCAAGAGGTGTTTGCTTTTTTCCCCTCATCTTTAAGATAATAGCTAATTGTTATAGTAGTGTAAATCATAATAGCTACTATTTCTGGACTTACTGGATATAGGGCACTTTGCTAAACACTTGATGTGATTTTATTTAATTAAGCCTCTCAATAACCCTAGGGAATGGGGTTTTTATTACCCCCATTTTACAGATGACACAGGGAGGTGTGTGTGGCCTGATAACTTGCCCAAAGTCACACAGCTGCTACTGCTGCTAAGTCGCTTCAGTCGTGTCCAACTCTGTGCGACCCCATAGACGGCAGCCCACCAGGCTCCGCCATCCATGGGATTCTCCAGGCAAGAATACTGGAGTGGGTTGCCATTTCCTTCTCCAGTGCATGAAAGGAAAAAGTGAAAGTGAAGTCGCTCAGTCGCGTCCGACTCTTAGCGACCCCATGGACTGTAGCCTACCAGGCTCCTCCATCCATGGGATTTTCCAGGCAAGAGTACTGGAGTGGGGTGCCATTGCCTTCTCCGAAAAGGGCACAATTGGGGTTTGAACCTGGCCTTTAATTATGCTTTTTTATTTGTTTGAAGTCTTAAAACTCTTTGGAAATATAATGAAAGCTATAGTTCTTTTCTTTGGAAAAATGAGCATAATATATACATACTGCCATTAAATTTTAGCATTTGCAGACGCACCTACCTTCAACCATCTATCCCAAGGACCCCACCACCATGCCACGCTCTGTGAAATGTAGGCACAGTCCTTACCCCTCTGGGCTTCCATCTCTCCTGTAGGACAGGAGACTGGGAGGGGTCCCACCTCCACCAGCCCATCCCTTTCCTACTCTTTACATCAAAAGCATGATACCCAAATTCCACTTCCCAATCTTATCTGCTCGCTCCCATCTGGAAAGTTTGCATCCTTGGAAGGCAGAACTGTTTTTCTCTTTGAGTTTCCAACCACTATATGTACATCACCCCACCCCACCCCTTCTCCTTACCCCAACCGTTTTATTGGAACTGTTTGCTTCTCAAGTAGTTACAGGAAGCCTGTGTTCTGTCCACTCCTTCGCAGCATAATCCACGCATCATTCAAGTGCATGTCCCTCCTGCAATCAGTGACCCCAAGTCACCTTCCAGGGAGCCTTTCTGGAGTGGGTGTCCTGTTCAGCTGCTGCTCAGATCCCCCACAACTGCTCTCCCTGTCTCCCCCAACCACCAGACCTTGATCCCCACGCTTTCTTTGCCAGCTGAAGGGGCTGTAGATCCCCCTGCTCCGGGCCCCTCTTTACCTTTCCCAAAGCCTTTGCATCCCAGAAACATTTGTCAGGGATTTGCCAATAGTCACTTTTTCATCTGCTGGGGCAAGAGTCATCTTTGCATATAGATGTTTTGTAATAGATGCTGCATTGATTATGTAAAGTTCTTTTGGGAATTGCCTGGCCATTTCTGGGTCCTCACTGACCGGGTCCACCTCCAACACACGTCTCGAATCTCCTGGGTCAGAAGCATCAAACCACCTGAGCCAGGGGCCAGGGGAGGGGGCACAGCCCCAGATGGTCTCATGAGTGACAGGGACAAATTATTCTACCCCTCTGAGATGGACTTACATGGCCCATTCTACCTGGGACCAGCGGGCTGAGGAAGGTCCATTTAATCTGAGTATGACTTGTTCCTTGGTTGGAAATACTGACGACGATTCTGGTGATGAACATGTTTTATGCTTTGCAGGGTACAACATAAAGTGGGTTCCTCCGTGCATTACCCTCACTACTGTGTGGGGGAGGTGCTGTTATGATGCCCCCTTTATACAGACATGGAGAGTAAAGCACTGGGAAGTGATTTGCCCAGGATGGCACAGTTCATATGCGGAAATTCCAGCCTTCGAGCCCAGCTCATCCGACTATGAGATTGTGCTTTTCCTCTTACATCATTTTGTTCAAAAGCTCACGGGGAGAGAGGGGGATTTATCAGATGCTCTCCGATGCTCCCCCAGTCCCAGTGTCCTCCAGGAGCATGCAGGAAACAGCATGGAGTGGTGTGCATTTGTGCTGGGGAGAGGCGTGAATAGCTATGTGGGGGCTGTTTGGGAGTGGTGGGGATGTGCCTCTCCAGTGGAGCGTGCCCGCGTGTGGGTTGGGTGAGTCTGAGCGAGTGGAGTGTAAGGGGGGCTGAGAGCATGTCTGTAGGGGGGTGTGTGCTGTGTGGCATATGTATATGTGCGATGTGAGCCTCCTCTGCTTCCTCCTCTGGTGGATCACTCTGCACTTCGTCTTCAGAGCCCAGAGCCTATGAGTTAAGTCTCTTGTTGTTATTGTCGTTGTTCAGTCTCTAGGTCTTGTCCAGCTCTTTGTGACCCCACGGGCCACAGCACACCAGGCTTCTCCGTCTTCACTATCTCCCAGAGTTTGCGCAAACTCATCTTCATTGAGTCAGAGATGCCACTCGATCATCTCAACCTCTGTCACCCCCTTCTCCTCCTGCACTCAGTCTTTCCCAGAGTCAGAGTCTTTTCCAATGAGTCAGCTCTCCGCATCAGGTGGCCAAAGTATTGGAGCTTTAGCATCAATGAATATTCAGAGTTGATTTCCTTTAGGATTGACTGGTTTGATCTCCTTGCTGTCCAAGGGACTCTCTAAGCCTCTTAGGACAAGAAGACCCAATGGCTCACTCTATGCAGATGATTTGGGAATGGCTATAAAACAAATATGCTAAAAAAAAAAAAAAAAAACCCTGCCCAGTCTCCCTCAAAATAGGCTCCCTATAATTTAAAAAATATAACAAACTAGTGACTATAAAAAAAAAAAAAAGAAGAAGCTAACTAGTGGTTACCAGTAGAGAGGAGGGGGAAGGCCACTATAGGGGTAAAGAGTGGGAGGTACAGATTACTGGGTGTAAGATAGGCTATAAGGGTATATTGTACAACACTGGAAATATAGCCAATATTTTGTAATAACTGTAAAGGGAAAGTAGCTTTGAAAAAAATTTTTTAAGTTTTGAAAAGGCTCCCCCTGCAAGCTCAAGACATGCCCCAAAGGTTGGGAGTTGATCTCTGGAAGTACCTTTGGAATCAGTGATCAGGTCACCCAGAAAAGAAGGCCTTGTAGGTGTGGGATGTGGGCACAGAAATGTCCCAGTAGAATCAGGCCAATTGTCCCAGATGGCAACAGTCGGGGGAGGGAGGAGCAGCCATAACAAATCCCTGTGGGACACAGCGCCTTGTGCCATTGTGCCCAAGGGCCGTGGGGAAGTGTACAGGACACTAAGGCAGGTGCTGGGGATCCTTTGTCCCGGGGAGCCTGAGCCCTGCATGGGTTCTGGCAGTTGGCCTCCTGTCGGAAGGCATAGTAAGTGATCCCTTGACTCTCCCTCTGGCCAACCTCCAGCTTTTGGGCTGACAAGGTCCATGAGGTGCCTTACTGGATGGCCCCTGACATCTTGTAGTGCCAGGGTCAGCTCACAGAGAGACCTGGAGGTCCCCCTCTGCCTGCCTTCCTGGCCTCTGTCTGCCTTCATGGTACACTTGCTGGTTTCAGCTGGGCCCAGACAGTCTGAAAACAGCCCTAAACCACTCGTGATTCTGTCTATAGCTGAGCTGTGGGAGGGAGATGGAGTCCAGTCAAGCTGCCGGGGTACCTAGTAGGGACAAGCCATGGCCAGCAGAATCCCCTTTCCGCCTGCCCCAAGGCTGGCATCCCCTACAGCAGCTCTGGAACTCTCCCTGGAGCTTCCTGCTCTGGCTTCTACCTGAACTTGGCATCCCCACGTGCCAATTAGAGTCACACCTCCCATTTAACCAGAAGCACATTTTCCAGCTTGTTCCTCCACCAGGCTGGGCTCCAAATGCCTCTCGTGGTTGTTTCCTGAAATCAAATCCAACCTCAAAGCATGAAGATTTGCCATTATTAAAGACGAGCAAAAGCATATGCCCCGGGCTCTGGAGAGAATTTCTAATGAGGATTCCAAAGATCACAGCCGACTCGCGAGCTCTTGGAATCCGATGGGCCCTTAGCAGTCCCGGAGCCCTCTAATTACGCTCCCTACACGGCTCAGCCGTACCCCACCGCCAGGCCTGCGCCACGTGGCTCCCTTGACAGTAGTCTGTGTGATCTAGAGATGGCGTTTAAAGCCGTAGTATACCGGGGAAAACCAGGCATGGTCAAAATTACCTTTACCAATCCCTTAGGAGGGAGACCCATCTCAGTAAGTCCAGAAAGGTAGGCTTTCCTTCAGTGTCAGCACAAACCACTTTTCTTTGGGTTAAGCACCAGATGAGGTTGTTGGCTTGATGGGAGGGGCTAAGTTACAGGAGAGATGCATGTCTTAAAGTGCTAGAATCACCTTTAGGGTGATATTCACAGGAAAAGAGATGCAGAGAATTGAAAGCCACTGGGGAAACAGCAGGATCCCTCTCCCATCTTGTGCTTGCTCTAGGCCCAAGATGGGGGTGGGAACCCCCACTTTAGTCTTTATACACACTCTTTGTTATTGTGATTATTGTGATTACTATGCCATGTGCACATACATGGTTTAATTCAAATACACGAAGTGTGATCTCCCTGGAAGACTCATTCTGTGCCTCACAGTATATTTACATCCTGCAAGGCTACTTCTGCATTCTAAATGCCACTTCTTCAAGGTGGCTTTCCCTGATTGCCTTGGCAGGAACTGGTGTCCCCCAACTATGCACTCCTGCAGTTGATTGCCCAAGTCGCCCTGTGCCTCATATCGTGGCAACTATGTATATGTCTTATTTCCTCAAATAGGCCAGGAAGTCTTCTGAGGGCAAGGTCCTTGCTTGTTTCTGTTGTGGGCCCAGTGTCCCCCACACACTCCCAACAGTAAACATTGATTCAAAGACTAGATATATGAATGAATGAACTACAAAACTGGAGCTTCTTGGGAAATAAAAACACCTCTGCTTTGCTAATAGCCAAGTCCTATGCTCCTGGACTTAAGACACACTGGAGAGAGAATTCCCATTTTGACCTGACTGCTAGTTGCTCAGCTGGTAAAGAATCTGCCTGCAATGCAGGAGACCCCAGATCTATTCCTGGGTCGGGAAGATCCCCTGGAGAAGGCTACCACTCCAGTATTCTTGGGCTTCCCTGGTGGCTGAGATGGTAAAGAATCCACCTGCAATGCAGGAGACTGGGTTTTGATCCCTGGGTTGGGAAGAGCCCCTGGAAGAGGGCATGGCAACCCACTCCAGTATTCTTGCCTGGAGAATCCCCATGAACAAGGAGCCTGGCAGGCTATGGTCCATGGGGTCGCAAAAAGTCAGACACAACCGAGCGACTAAACAGTACACACCCACATAGTTTAGATGTTGTTGGTGAATGTGACTCTATGCCATCTCCACTCCCTTTCTCCTTGAAACTGCCTTCTCTACTAGACTTCTTCCATTTTTCTTCTTCTTTTTAAACGTGAGCTGCGTTGGGTCTTGGTTTCAGTGCACAGGCTTCTCTAGTTGCAGCATGCAGGCTTAGGTGCCCCTCAGCTTGGGGAATCTTAGTTCCCTGATGAGGGATCAAACCCGTGGCCCCTGCATTGGAAGGCTGATTCTTAACCACTGGACTGCCAGGGCAGTCCCCTAGATTCCTTCCATTCTAATGCAACACGTGGTACACACCTACCCAGCAATAGGAACAGAAGGTAGGAAGAACAAACATTAATATTCCAATTTTATGCATAAAGAAACAAAGGTTCAAAGAGGCTCATGTCTGGTCTGCAGTCACACGGCTCCTGAACAGCAGGTCCTGGATTTGTGTGAACCGAATGATATCTGCTTTTTCTTCTCTTTCTATTTAATCATATGTTACCTCTGGATAGAGATGCCTTTCCACTCATAACAGGAATCCAGCTGTGAGGGGAGCCCCACCCCTCCCAGACCAACAAGAGGCCAGCGGGCACAGTGGTGATAACTCTTGTCCCATGGCAGTGCACAGTAGGAAAACAATTTTGGAGTCTCTTTGCTGAAGGCCTGCATGTGGGTGGCAGCAACTCCAAGTGTCTCCTTACAGATGCCCAGTCACCTCCCTGATCCTCTGCCCAGTTCCCTTGAATGTGAAAGTGAAAGTCACTCAGTCATGTCCAACTCTTTGTGACCCCATGGGCTATACAGTCCATGGAATTTTCCAGGCCAGAATACTGGGGTGGGTAGCCTATCCCTTCTCCAGGGGATCTTCCTGACCCAGGAATCAAACCTGGGTCTCCTGAATTGCAGGCAGATTCTTTACCAGCTGAGCCACAAGGGAAGCCCATGAATACTGGAGTGGTAGCCTATCTCTTCTCCAGGGGATCTTCCTGACCCAGGAATCAAACCTGGGTCTCCTGCATTGCAGGCAGATTCTTTACCAGCTGAGCTATCAGGGAAGTCCCCAGTTTCCTTGGGGTGCTGGAACTTCCGTTTCTGTCACCACACACCACTGGCTGCGTCCCCTTTTTCACTGCTTCTTCCCACCCATTGCCTGTGACGGAGCTCTGTCTCCAGTCCCCCAGAGGGATGGAACAGCATGAGGAATGAGGCTTTGGAGCAAACCTGGATTCAAATCGAGCTCAGCCTGTTTAGCACTTGGCTGACTGTAAAGTCACTTAGCTGCTCTGAGCTCAGTTTCTTCATATATAAAATCAGAATCACAACACTCACATCAAAGCTTTGCTTATAAGATGTTAATCACGTGTGTAGCTGGAATTCAGACCTGTGTGGAGGGCAGCCGCTCAGCAAGCTTCAGCATCAGACCACCTTGGTTCTACCCCCAGCTTCTACTCTCATCCACCAACTGTGTGTCTCTGGGAAAGTTACTTACCATCTCTAAGCTTCAGACTCCTCACCAGTAAAATAGGGATAAAAATAGTACCTCACTCACGGGGCTGCTTTGCGATGAAAGGAGGTAAGTTACATTCACAGCTTAGCATGGTGCCTGGCACTTAACCAGGACTCAGTAAATGTTGCCCATTAATTATTAGCCAGTATTAATTTTGCTGATAAACTGGCGGACAAGTCTGGTAGGAGTTTACATGAGGTTTTGACTAAAGGGGTAAGAAGGAAAATAAGGTAACATCCTGATGTTGGTCCTTGGCATTGCTTGGGGCCAGAGCCCGGCTGAAAGGCTGGCAGAAGACAAAACGAAAGTGTAGGAGCTGTTGTTGGGTACCCGTGCCACAAAGGGTGACACAGGATGGTGTAGTGCACGGCATCTCCGAGGAATCTAAGATATCTGTTTACTAAGCAACTACTGTGTTCCCAGGCTTGTGCTTGGTGCTGAGGATTGAGTGATGAATGGGAGATACAGCCCCACCCTCCTCAAGTGAACCATCTGGAATTACCTTTGGGGCTGCACCCCACTCTGAGGCACCCCCTTAGGGGCAAATCCTAGAGGTCTCAGGCAGGAGGATGTGCCCTCCTCAGACAGGTCCAGGCTGCAGACATTCCTGGAGGAGTTTAGAGGCACAAAAGATCAGGGAACTGATGCCCCAAGGGTGCTTCCAGAAATGATAGGTGAGATCGCGAAAGGGCAGACATCCTATAGGTAGAGGTGAATTTAGGACTATGATGCTTGAGGGGCTATGTTCTCACCTAAGAGCCAGAAAAACAGGAGGTGGAACAAAGGTGCAGAATGGGGGGCTGCATCCTCAGAAAGGGATGGTTTATGCCCCTGGGCAGGGTCTGCCTGTAGACCCAGACTCACTGGATACACCCCCCACCCCCCACGATTCCTTCTGCATATGCGTGTTTAAAACAGCCACAGGCACTGAGCTACCTGGTGTGCACTCAGCAGGCATACACAGAGAATCCTCTCCACCTACATGCCACCCCACTCCCCGCCCCTCTCTAGCACCCTGTGGGCCTGGGGCCCCAGTCCCAGCACTGCCACTGAACTAGCTATGTGACTTAGTTGAGTTCCTTAAACTCTTGGAGCCTCAGTGCCCCTTTTCTGTAGAACAGAACTATAAGAGTCCCGAATCTCACAAGGTTGCTATAAAGATGAGATGAACTCATACCTGGCCGGTCCTTAACACTGTCCCTGGTACATATCAGGGCTCACCCTCACCCTGTTAGGGGAAGCACACTGACTGAAACCGCCAACCCTGGCTAGGCACCATAGCAACCATTCGCACGAGTTGTTTTATGACAGGAGATCCTGTTAAGGAATACGGAACTAGTAAGCCACCACCAACCGGAAGAGTTCGGGAAAGGTCGAAAGGAGACACCGCTTTGTCAGCACATGCATCTCCTCGGACAATTCATTTCCAAGTGTTAGACAAGAGCCCAGTTTCGGGCCCTGGAAGGGCTCCCACTTCCTGCAACAATCCCAGCCCACAGACCCCGTGTCCCTCTGCGGAACCCACGTCTGCCAGTGATCACACAGCACACACGACACACGCAGCCCTGGGCATCACAGCATCCAGCCCTGGAAGACCGTCCCACCGGGCTAGGGTACTGCCCCACACATCACCCGCAAGACTCCAAGTCTGCCTCCCCTCTCTCAGGGACCCTCTGAAAGACCCAGCAGAGGCAGATTGGCCAGGAGTGCCCGCAGAGCCTGAGCCACCAGACACGAGCAGCTCTGCAGGTGGGGGATAGGCCGGGCGACCCCAGGCCCAGAGGTGCCTCCCTCCCCTCCAGCCCATCCCTACAGGAGTCATTCAAGACTCTAGGCTCGCAGCTGCTTCCCCACCTTCCCCCATCGCTCTCTACAGCCTTTGTTATCTCAACTACTTTAAGAGAGTTCTCTTTTCTCCCCCTAGACTCCTCTGATGTTAATCTCTCTCCATAAATCATACCCTCTAATCTTTTCATCACCTTTTCTGATTAAAGCAGCCTGGGGGTTGGGAGCCACAATCCTTGACTAAAAAGCTTTGATGTCCAAACTCAGGCCCGAGGCAGGGCAGCGTGGCACTGGCTGGCGGTCACCCGCCCATGTGGCACGCCTGGCATATGCACTGGCCACGCAGACACGTTCCCGAGTTGTCCTGGGCTGCCGGTGTGGCTCGGCACCTCGAGGATTTCACAGATCTCTTCATGAATATTTCTCACTACATACTGGATGTCATTATTCTATTGAGAATCAATTAGCCCAAATGTTGTTATGACAGCTACAGAAAAATGATATTTTTAGCTTTGCTTTATGCTGCTCTGTCTCTTCACAGAATTATTGAAAACCTTAAAACTGATCTAGCGGCGACAGGGGCCTCCGTGGCAAGCTGGGAGCGATTGATCTGGGACTAGGGAATTCTGGGGAACACTAGGCTTTTCTCAATGAAGTAGGAGCTCGTTAGAAACAACTCCTGGGATGCAAGGCAGAGTGTGACCTCAGGCAAGATACTTAGCCTGTCTGATCCTCGGTTTCCGCATCTGTGAAATGGGAATAACAATCATCCTCGCCTTTGGTGTTGGGATGAAGATGAAATGTGACAATGCATGAAAAGCACTTAGCGGGGCACGTGACAGCACCACAGCAGACATTCAGTGTGTGACTGGCCCTACTGCCTGATGGCTAAGCAGGGGGCCCTGTGGCAAGGCTGTCTCAGTTCAAGCCCCAGGTCTGACGCTTCATAGCCTTGTGACCTTGGATAGATCACTTAACCTCTCTGTGCCTCAGTTTTGTCATCCATAAAATGGAATTCATCATACTTGATAATGTTGTAAGGAGCGGGTGAGCTAATATAAGTGAAACACGTAAAAATCCTACCTGGATAAAAAATGTCAGATCTTTTTAGTGCAAGATGACTGCCACTGCCTTCTGCTTCCCACCTTTGTTCAGCTGACCCCTTAGCCCAGAATCTTTCCCTTCTAATCTTTGTACTTTATATCCACTGAATGTTAAAATCTAGCTCAACTGTCACCTCTGCTGCTATGCCTGGTAGATGGGGACCGGGACACTGGCTCCAATAATCTCTGGGTGAACACGGATAAGGCAGTTAACCTCTTTGTCTTAATTTCCTGGTTGGTAGAAAAGGGATAGTAATAGTTTCTTTATCCCTGAGATGAGGGGCTGGCCCTGTCCAATTCTGAAGCTAGGTAGGTAATTCTGTATTCAAACTCCAGCCTCCCTGGATAGCTTCTAAAGATCACCTGCACACGTCTTCCCCCACCAGGAGCAGTATTATGGATTTACGGTAAACAGGGAAGCTGTTTTACGGCAAAAAGGAAAAAAAAAATCATCTTTGGCTGGAAGGCCCCGGAATAGTGTAAGAGGAGGAGGCAGTTCCAGGATACCCCTGCAGCCATGCGCTCTGCCAAGACCGGAGCTGGTGTCAGGAAAAAGGTGCTTACCATCTGAGCACCTTCGCTTCCAGCCAAGTCACACCCCACTCTCCCATCCAGCAGGTTTTGTCCAGCTGGCATTAAACAGCATCTGATGGCTGACATCTTTTAGTAGAGAAGGGGCCAGATGAGCAGGTTGGGAGTTCCCCGAGGGACCCCAGGGCACTCTGTATCCTCTGCTTGCCACCCCTGGTTCTCTGCCTGAATGAATCCTTGCTCTATTCTAAGGCTCAGTGTGACTCAACCCTTATTTATACAGCCCCCACAGTCCCTTCATTTGGGATTACCTTCTCCTCCATCTCATGTCCCGCCGCTGCACTCTTTCTGACCGCTACTATAACCCTTGTCATAGCCACTACCTCTGAGCCCAGTTCTTTGTGTGCAGGGCTGTCTTCCCTGCTGGACTGTTAGCAAAAAGAGAGACAAGATTTAGCTCTTACACACTGAGTGTATTTGCTCTGTCTTCCTTGCCTCAAAACTGAGCTGCTTCCCAGGCACGATTGTTCTCTCTAGAGACTGCCCCACCCTCTGCTATTATCTCTTTGGCCTCTGGAAGAGTACCCTGCCCATCTTGTGTTCATGATCACCCCATACAGCTGTGCAGGTTGTTCACTGCACAACTCTATGGCACCATTCACGTAGACCATATGAGTAATGATCCTGTGTGGCACAGTGGCCTGGGCTATGCTGGGGACTTTTTAAAGAGTTTTACTGATTTTGAGATACTCTTGACTTTTGAAGTCCCCACTCTACATAAAAACACACCCATAGACTTCAGTGAATATAATTTCTGGCTGTAAAAATTTTTTTAATTTTTATAATTTGACTTTTGAAATGATTTGGCTATGAGTAGCTGATTTATGTCTGGCTATGATTTCTCAACAGTATTTCCTGAGGATTCTGGAGAAAAGAGAGAATCAAAGCTGTAAACGGGTTTCAAACGTAAAGGAGTCTTTATGAATTTAGCCATGAACAAAGTTGGCCTGATGTTTTAGAGACATTGAATTAAACACTTATTCTTTTTTTCTCTTGTCATTTTCTTTTCACATTTGGAAATCGATAATCATTTCTTTCAGGATTCAGACTTTTGCATAGACCTCAAGCATGAACGCTGGCCCTTCCCTCTTTCTCTCCAGAAAACAGACCGATCTATAACTTTGAAAGACACTTTACTGATAGATTAATGATAAGCAGGTGGTTCCATGCTCCCACTTATTTTTGCAGCTTAAGCATAGTTATTAATTGCTCCCTTTCACTTCTGATGATGCCAGTGTATTTGAAAGTATATGATGTCAATACTTTCAACTGTATTGTCACCTTGTTTTTAGGGAAGAAATTACCATAGAGAGGAGGCAGGTGGAGGCCCAAACCTGTCCCAGACTCCCTTTCAGGACAGGCTAGAGGCCTTTTTCTTGGTCGCTCCTATGGGGTCCAGGGAAGCTCACCTTCCACCCTTGCATCTACCCCACCACCTCTAGGAATGTACCAGAGATTGCCACAGCTTGTACCGCAGACAGCAAGTCTTTTTCTTCGCCCCCATCTAATGCCTGCTTGCCGAAGTCCTCATTTCCTGCGGCACAAATGACATCTTTCTTAGAAGACTGACAGTGGACATTTTCATTTCCTTTTGTGAAAACCCCTCTCCGATCCACAAGGAGATGCTCCAGCCCTACGACCCCAACAATACAATCGCAAAATAGTTATGCACTGATACACATCCCAGAGCCTTTAATCAACATATCTTTAAATCTTAACTCTTTCACAGAATAAGGCAGAATATCAACAAATCAGTCCATCAATTCCTCTTTTAGCACCAGATTGTATTATGATTGTATCCATGGGTCCCCCTCCCTAGACTTGGTTCTTAGAGAGAGACATGGATGCCTCATTCATCTTTGCCTTCCCAATGCCAGTCCCATCCTAGCACAGTGAAATGTTTACTGAAGGATGAGGGAATGAGTAAATATGACAGCAATTTTCTGTTAGACTGTGAGCTGCTTGAGAGCAAGGACTGTGCTTGTTCATTTCTATCTCCACCATAGCATGTGATAGCTAATGGCAGAGGCTCACCAGAAGGCGGAAACTCATGCAACATTTGACTGCATGGTGGATGGACAGATGGATCATGGAATAGATGGAATCATGGGATAGATAGATCACGGCTGGATAGATTGATAGGGATGCAAGGCATCCTATCAATGCCTTAGGTGGGTAGATCATGCTTAGGTGGGTAGATCTTTACCCTGAGAGACTGGTGTCCAGGGAGAAGATATAGCTGGGTTGACTCTAATAGATTCTCAGGTCTCAGCTCCAGTTCCCAGGAGGCATGATTACCCTATGATTGCCTTCCTTGGATTCCCCAAAGATTTTGTATATCTTTACAGCAAACTCCTTTCTGTTTAGCATAGTTCCAGTGAATCTCTGATTCTTCTCACCAAAAGAGTCTGACTTAGGTGGGAACCCTGATCCCAGGTTCAGGGATGGACAGAAATTAATACTTTCTTCTTGACTGTGCATCTTAGGAAGCATGGCAAACTCATTCCCTCTCACAGTCTTCCCCAAGATAGTGCTAGAAGGCTGGGCTGGTTATCAGAACCATAGTAGCTCAGTTGAGTTTAATAAATCTGTTTTGAGGGGGAGGGGTGTGTGTGTGTGGAGTAGTTCCTGTACAAGTCTGTGCCAAGTGCTGGGTGGACTTTTGTGAACAATCTGGTCCTTAAAGTTGAAGTAGTCCATCAGCTCCTAGCATCAACTCCAACAGTTGCTGTGGCATTTCAGGTAAGTTGCCTTCTGTTGTGGGTCTCAATTCTCTTCTATGAAGTGCAAAGTTGAAAGGAGGGCATAAACTGCTTTAAACTTTTGAGGTTATATGACTTGCTCCAGGGGGATTCCCAGGTGGTGCTACTAGTAAAAACCCAGCTGCCAAAGAAGGAAACATAAGAGACACAGGTTCAATCCCTAGGTTGGGAAGATCCCCTGGAGGAGTGAATGGCAACCCACTCCAGCATTCTTGCCTAGAGAATCCCAGGGACAGAGAAACCTGGTAGACTACAGTCCATAGGGTCGCACAGAGTCAGACACAACTGAAGTGACTTAGCATGCATGTATGCACACTTGCTCAAGGTCACTGATACAACCCTGCTGTAAATGCTCCCATCCCTTGGTGGGATAACAGGTTTGAGCTTACCAATACTGATGCAAAAGCCCACCCTCTTCACTAGCTTCCATAAAAGCACAGAGAACATGGTGTGATTTTATCATTTTTCTGAAGATGCGTGGGTTCGCCCACTCCCATAACTCATGTTCTTCCTGCCACCCAGAAATCCTTCACATTTTCACATGTTTAAACACAGATCAGTGTTTCCTTAGTGGTCCAGTGGTTGAGTCCACCTTTCAATGCAGGAAACACAGGTTTGTCCCTGGTCTGGGAAGATCCCACATGCCACGGGGCAACTGAGCCGGTGCCCCACAACTGCTGAGCCTGTGCTCTGGAGCCCGAGGTCAGCAGCAGTGGAAGCCCGTGTTCTAGAGCCCATGCTCCACCACAGGAGAGGCTGCTATAGTGAGAAGCCCGCGTACTGCAACTGGAGAGTAGCCCCCGCTTGATGCAACTGGAGAGGGCCATGCACAGCGACAAAGACCCAGCACAGCCATAAATAAATCTTAAATAAATAAATACAGATCACCTTTCCAGGCCAGTCCTGTCCTGCAGGACACTTTCCCTGCTTCCTCTTTTAGAAATATCCTCTCTCTCCTGCAGAGTTAAATGTTTTCTGCCTTGCATTTCTGAGGTCCTGTCTCCCTGGAGTGATATGGCTTCCTCTGCAGATGACGAGTTCTCAGAGGGCAGACAAGAATGGCTCTGCTCATCCCCTCTGTCCCAGTGAGACGCTCACTCAGGGCTCTGCACACAGTAGGCACCACTGAATGTTTCATGTTAGGGACAGCTAGCCAGTGATCTTCATGATGCTATAGAAAGGCACTTTATGACCTAATAAATGTTTGAAAATCATTATCAGATTTTTGAAAAAGCCAATCACAAAACAGCAAATATTATTTGATATAACATTTTCCTTAAAAAATGTATTTGAAAGAGTACAGGGAGATATCTGTGTGCCCAGGATATTCATTCAGGCAGCAGGATTTGGGGTAAATCTTCTTTCAGCGTGTCTTTCTAAATGTTCTAGAATGAGCATGTATTACTTTCAGAATGGGAAAAAAGAGAAAAGCTATTTAAAATTAAATAAGTAGGACTTGCCCAGTGGTCCACTGCCTAAGACTCCATACTTCCAATGCAGGGGGCTCGGGTTCCCTCCCTTGTCAGGGAACTAAGATCCCACATGCTGTGTAGAGCAGCCAAAATTTTTAATAAATTAAAATAAAATAAATAAGTAAATGTTCGCTCACTGAATGAAAGAACAGGGCTCTACTGTGTTACCAGAGACTAATTTGAGCTGAATCTTAAAGCGGAAATCATCCCCTACCGGCCAAGTCCCCCTAACCACACATTCATTGCCACCAGAACCCCAGAGAAGCTTCTAACTATAGAATTGCTCCTAAGGAGTTTGCTATGACCATCCTGCTTCAGTAGGAGTCATAGTGGTACCACTTTTGCTGACAGCAGTGATGAAAACCTTTCCATGTATACAGGACTTTACAGTTTACAAAGCAATGTTGCATACTCTTCCTCATTTTCTCCTTAGGCTCCTGCAAGGTAAGTATTAATGCCTCCTAATAACAGATGAATAAACTAGGCCTAGAGAGAATAAAGAGGTCGAGGTCAAAGTTATGGAACTAGCAAGGGGTAGACAGAGCACCCACCCCTACACCTCCCCATCACTGTGCATAAAAATTCCTGGGCTAACAGATCAGACTTGGTATCTGGGGTGACAAGGCACCAACATTTTTCATGCCCCAGAGCAGTTCAGTTCCCAGGAAAGCAGGTTTTGTGGACATGCGTTTCCTATCCGGAGTCTGCAATTCTCAGAAGCACTTCAAAGAAGGTCCTTCCACAGGAAAACCCTGTGCGTGTGGGGGGGGTGTCACCATGGCCCGTGTTGACCACTGTCTTAAGCAGCAGGTCTGGCTGAAGGCAGGTGCATTTCTGCCAGAGATGCAGACAGCATCTGGAACTGGGGCAAGAATCCAGTCTCCTGAAGAAGAATCAGGGACTCCATTCTCTTGGGCCGTATTCTGGGAAGAAGAAGCACAGAGATAGCCCCTCAAGCCAAGGTTACTCATGACCAGAAACAACTTCCTGTTCTGGAAAAAACTCTCTGACCTTCATGTGGCAGGATCTTCAGAAATTCCCCATTTGCTGCCACGGTCCCAACAAAAGTCCAATTCTCTGCTCCCCTACACAACTCAGGTAGATCCATTGGGAGGCATCTATAATTCCATTTTCTTTATAAAATATAATGATGCTAAGAAAAAATAAAATACAAAGTACTGGGGAAGACAGTAAATATTGAGTTTGTACATAACTTCCAAATTAAATCTTTTCAAATGTCTTAATGAGAAATCTCAGTTTTCTCCCAGAAACATTTTTTTTCAGTATCACATATTTCGATATCACATATAAAACTGGAACTGATTACACACAATTGATCAAATGACTCCACACAAATAATCAAGAGTTTTAATGAGGATCTTTTCAAATTCTTGACAGTTACCATCAACAAGAAAGTTTGTTCTCACATGTAAGTGATGAAATACTTAAAATCATTTTAAACAAGTGTTTAATGCAATGCAGTAATTGAAATTATATTTACAGAATCAAATAGGTCTTTTCTTTACTGGCAAAAGTAATGTTGGAATTTCTTGTGTTCAAACAAATGGTTGTAGGATCCAGTCAAATTTTTTCACACCAAGTATTTCAAAATGATGCAGCTCCATTCTGCATACTAGGCATGCATCGTGAGAGCTGTCAGGCTGCAGAGAGCGGGGATGCCTCTAGATGCACAAAGCAGTCAAGGAAGGACAGAAATGTCCTGATACACGTGAAACAGAAAACCAGGGTCACCACTGGAGCTTCATCAGCCCGCTCTCCCCCAGCCTTGATCCCACTCTGGGCTAGAGACCCCTTGAGCACCTGGAACACAAACTCCAGTTACTCCGTAGGCCCCTTGTTCACCACAGGCAGGGATCTACTCCCAAATTAATGGATGTAGTAGATGTTCAGGCAGAGAGCACCTCCTTGACCACACCCAGCACATCCCAGTCTGCTGGCCACTTGCAAGAACCTCAGAGTCCCATCCAAGGAACTCCAGCCCCGACTGTTCTCTACCAGCGACCACCAGCTCATGAATTCCAGATGTTCCAGGACTACCTGGCTACTCTGAGAGTAGGAGGGGATGGTATTTCTTGGCAGATCAAGTGAGCAGCTCTGGCTTAGAGTTTATACCTACTAAGAGAAGCAGGAAGATCTAGAATTTTCCAGAAAGAATTTTCAGCGAGCTTCGAATCAGTGGTTGAAGGCGAAGACTGGGAGAAGGAAGCCCAGGGAGGTAGTGGAGAGAAGAAAAAAAATTGGGCTCATGCCCAGAGCTTCCCAGGTGGCTCTAGAGGTAAAGAACCCACCTGCCAAACGCAGGAGACATTAGAGACATAGGTTCAGTCCCTGGGTCTGGAAGATCCCCTGGAGGAGCATATGGCAACTACTCTAGTATTCTTGCCTGAAGAATCCCATGGACAGAGGAGCCTGGTGGGCTACAATCCATAGGGTCGCAAAGGGTTGCACACGACTGAAGCGACTTTGCAAGCACACATGCCTGAGTTAACACCATTGGAATGCTTAACCTGCCCTGGTTGTCCCAAAAGCCACAGGGATGATGGGGGCTTGGTCCAGGTGGGATCCAAGAGCCCTTCCCTTCTCCTCGGGTCCCAGAGACCCTCTGAAAAGACCTGGAAGTACACTAGGGCCAAGAATCAGGTCCAAACCGCGATGGAAGTATCAGGCAGGGCTGCGTCCTGCGTCTCTATTGGCTCTGCTGAAGGACAGGAAGGGGAGAGACAGGGAGGGAAAATGGAAGGAGCGGTTGCGGGGGTGGTGCGGGGTGGAGAAGACCTAGTGGAGAGGGAGACAGCAAGATTTAGGGAAAGGCACGGGGAAAGAGAGATGCAGAGCTGGACTCGGGGGAGAGATGGATGGAGAGAGGCAGAAATGGACGGGAGATGAAGGGACGAAAGAGATGGAGTGAATTGGGGAAAGGCAGATGCAAAGAACCTAGAGGGAGAGCGAGTCTCCTAGGATGGAGAGAGAGTCTGAGAGGTGGAGGGAGGAGGCGAGAGCCGGCCCGGAACAGAGAAACCAGAAGCTGGGGAGGCGAGAGAGGGAGACTTAGGATCCGCCTCGGTTCCTCAAAACCAGGTTGCGAGCGCCCTTTGGAGAAGTCGCGCTCGGCGGAAACGCTAACTCCACCGGCAAGTGCAAATGTAAAGAGGCCCTGAGAGCACTTTGTGCAAATAGCAGGCCGGGAAGTGCTGCGCCCGCGGAGCTGACGGGCACCTCGGCGCCCCCGAGCCCCGGGGCCACGCGCTAATTCACTTTGCTGTCACCTCCTGGGCAGGGGCGGGCAGGCGCCGGCAGCCGGAGCGCGCCAAGGGCACCGGGGCCTGCGAGGGCCGGGGCCGTGGCCCTGCCTAATGGAGCAGAAGACAGATCAGCAGAAGCAAGGCAGGTGGGGCAGTAGGGGTGTGCGGGCCCCGGGATGAAGTCACGGGAAAAGCCGTAGGGGCGCGGAGGAAAGGATGCTGGCTTCTGCTCTGGGCTGAGTCCTGCGCTTACACCCGCTGGGGGCGAGACTGAGCAAGACTTCCCGAGCCTCAGTTTCCTCGCCTATAAAATAGGAAAATAAAGCCTTTCCTGGCTCTCAAAGGATTTTTGTGGAGATTTGGAGAGAAATAACGTTCATAAATGCTAACTAATGAGCTAAGTGCCTGGCATCATTCTAAAAACTTCACCTACATTTGCTTGTGGGATCTTCTCAACATTTCCACTTATGCCCATTTTACAGATTATAAAATCAGGGGAATTCCCTGGTGGTCCACTGGTTGGGACTTCTTGCTCTCACTGCCCAGGGTGAGATTTGATCCCTGGTGGTGGAACTAAAATCCCATAAGCCCTGCGATGTGGCCCAAAAAATTTTTTTAATAAAAAATTCAGGCACTGAGCAGTTGAATTACTCATCCAGGGTCACACAGATTGTAGCTGGTTGGTGAGCCTTGATAATTTGGCTCCAGAGTCCAAGCTAAACTATAGAGGCATATATAATAATAGATAACTATGGAGGCAACTATAATAATATTTTTATTAATGCCCACATTTTACCAATGAGGGAAAGAAAGTTTAAAAAGCTAGGGCCTTGTCCTATGTCCCATAGGTAAGCAGCAAAGCTAGTACTTGGGTCTTCCAGTGCGGAAGAGAGAGTGGAAAAAGATGGACTGTAGGGTCAGTGGATTTGGGTTCAGTGTCTCGCTGTGCCCTTGTGTGATGTTGTGAGAGATGCTTTCACTCCTCCTGATGGGCAACAACAACCAACTCCACGACATGACTGTAAAGGTTAAATAAGAAAAAGTATATGAGGAGCCTGACACATAGGTGGCACTCAGTTAATCCATTTAGTCACTATTAATCGAGCCCTGTGCTGGATTTTGAGGCTGCAATGATGACTAAGACAGAGAAGACCCCTGCCCTAAAGGTATTTGCCTTTTAATGGAGGAGACAGATAACAAGTAAACAACTCGTAGATTGTGAGTAAGGAAGTTAGAAAGAAGAATAGAGTACTAGAACAGACTCATGTAGGGAAACCAGCTCTGAGAGATTTGGGAAGACCTCTCAGAGGAAGTGATATTGAAACTGAAAAATGAGATGGAGCTAACCTGGAGAGGAGTTGAGAATCATGTCCCAAGAGAGAGGACAGCCAGTGCAAAGGGCCTGAGGCAGAGAAGAATTTGGCACATTCTAGGAATTGGTAGCAGAAGCACAGAGGACAGTGGAAAAAAGAGGGGTTCAGAGAGGCAGGCAGAGGCCTAACCCTGCAGGGCCATGTGAGCCATGGATTTTATCCTAAGCTCAATGGGAAGGCACAGAAGGCTTTTATGCAGGATGATATGGTCCAATTTACACTCTCAAAAATCACTCTGGCTGCCAGGTGGAGATTTGAGAGGATTGAGAGTGAAAGCAGGAAGTTGTTAGAAGGTGAGTGTCTATCCAGGTTTGAACAAAGAGGTGTCAGGGGAGATGGAAAGACACAGATGGATGCAAAACTATTTTATCATAATAGAATTGCAAACTGCTGCTCAGCTTTTCATTACTGTTCAGTGCTATCTGGTCTCCGACTGAGTTTCCAGGTCTAGTAGAACAGGCTTCACCAGTTCCGCTGGGAACAAGGGACAGTGGCTTCCAGAGATCGTCAGCTGACCTCCCTGCCCAGTTACTTCCTGCGCGGAGTTGAGGGTCAGGCTGGCCCATTGCCCTGCCAAACGCTATAGATCAACTGGCAGATCTTGGGACTGCGGGCACTGACCCCAGGCCCAGAGACCTGCTAGCTGTCATCCGTGCTCCTCCTGTTTGCTGGGTTAGGCCCGTGAGGCTGCAGGAAGTGGTCAGCCATGGTCCTTGCCTTCAAGGTGGCATTTTGGGGGAGCAGGTCACTCTAGAGATCTCAGGAGAACGCACCAGAGATTATTATCCTGTTGTGTTTCTTTAAGCATTTGTTGTTGAAATGGAAGTTACAATCCAAGCCAATTTGAATAACAGAATCCCAGGAAAAACACCCTCTAACCACAAAAATGAATATTCAACATTCCCACCTTATCTTCCTTGCTTTGTAGGGCTGTTTCTCAGCTGCATATTAAACGGGCCCTTCATGTGAAGCTGGCAGAGTGGTAGTTTTGCAAGACAGAATGCTGCTGGGCTCAGGTGCTAAATTCGGAACAGAAGTCATTCTGGGTCCCCAGAATTTCAAGGACCTTACAGGGACAGGTGTAGCACCACAGGAAAGGTAAATAGACTAGAGAAAGTCTGGATCAAGACCATGGAAGGTGTTGAGTGAAAACAGAGTGTTTCTGACCAGCTCCCACCAGCCTAGAGGTCAAGCCAGTCCTGGCCTGGCTGGGACTCACAAGGAACCCCCCAACTCCCACCCCAGAGAGGAACATCTGATCTGTGGTGGTCTCACAGGGTAGCCCCACTAAATGAGTACTGTGCACCCACAAGAGCCCCTGCAGAAAACCCACGGGGTGTGTTTACACTGAAAACTGAGAATTCCCTGGATCCAGTTGGTCCTTGGGAAACAGTCAAGACATGGATGCTCTGATAATCTACTTGTTCAGGCCAGACAGAGCTTCTTCATACTCTGTACGCACGTTAGATGCCTCACATTACAAGGGTTCCATGAACACGGCACTAACTTCCCCTGTCTCCATGACTTTGCATTTTCTATGCCTTCTTTCTGGAATACCTTTCATTCCAGCTGGACTCCTGACAAGTACCTGCTCCAAGTCACCTCCACTGGCATTTCCTGACAGGTTCCCATAGAAGCTACACACTGGACCGTAATTACCTGTTTTCATGTCCTCCACCAAACTTAACTATAACTTCCCCAAGGGAATCTCTGCACCTGCCTTGCCTGGTCAAAGCCCTGCACGGAGGGCTTGGGGTAAGACTTGTGTGTGAGAAGAGGAGGAAAAGAGTCAGTCTGATGGGTGACAGAATAGGGATCTCAAGAGGTCTAACTTGTCAGATCCATGAGCTTAACCCAACAGGAAGACATTTAACAGAAGTAAATGTCATGTTCTGCACCTGTATTTCAAACCAGTGACTTCAACACAGGAGAGGAGCCAAGGGTGAACAGTCTCTTTCATGAAAGGAAAGCCTGGGACTCCCCTGGTGGTTTGTGGTTGGGGATCTGCCTTGCAATGTGGGGGATGCAGTTTTGGTCCCAGGTCCAGAAGCTAGGATCTCACACACAAAGTGACTGGGCCCATATGCCACAACTAGAGAGATCACATGCCACAGCTGTTGAAGCCCATGCTCTGGAGCCTGCCCGCTGCAAGTATTGGGCCCGCACGTCACAATTAGAGAGTCCTCGCACTGCAATCAAAGATCCCCTGTGACGAAATGAAGATCCTGTGTGCCACAACTAGGACTGGATGCAGTCAAATAAATAGATATTTTTTAAAAAAAGAAAGCCTGGTGCCATGGGCACTGACAGCTGTGGAACAGGCTGCTGTAAACACCAACATCATCTCAGGCAGAATTAAGAGAGGCGTTGTGCCTACAACATGGGGCAGAAATGTCCTGATGAATTCCAAAGAGATTCCAAACGACAACTGAAGAGGAACATCTCAAGGAATAAGATTAAGATCTTCAGGTCTCCAAGGAGTTGGCCAAGAGAAGCAATGGGTTCTGTGGGACTTCAAGAAGCAAAATAAAGCTGATGGTTGGTGGTTCAGAGTAAGAAGAAATACTGAGGGTCAAACTTGTCCTAACATGGGTGGGAGTAAGCTCTCCATCTCTGGAGGCATGTAAGCAAAGGCAGGATGCTCCACTTGGCAGGGCTGCTGTAGAGTCTTGCTACTTCTCTGGACTCCTTTCCTACCTTTCTCTTCCCTGGTCCCCATGCTCCAGACCCACTGGCTTCCTTGCTATTTCCCAGCCACACCTGCCTCAGAGCCTTTGAACTTGCTTTCCCCCTTGCCTGGAAAACTCCTCCCCTAGATATTGGCATATCCCCCTCCCTCATTTCAATCATATTTCTGCCCATCTGTCATCTCCAGAGAGGCACATTCCCTGACTACTCCATTTAAACCAAATATCTGTTGGTTTATTGCCTGCCTCAAGATCATGGCATCTGGTCCCATACCTTCATGGCAAATAGATGGGGAAACAATGGAAACTGTGAGACCTTATTTTCTTGGGCTCTAGAATCACTGCAGAATCACTTCAGCCATGAAATTAAAAGATGCTTGCTCCTTGGAAGAAAAGCTGTGACCAAACTAGACAGCATATTAAAAAGTAGAGACATTACTTTGCTGACAAAGGTCTGTCTAGTCAAAGCTATGGTTTTTCCAGTGGTCATGTATGGATGTGAGAGTTGGACTATAAAGAAAGCTGAGCGCCGAAGAATTGATACTTTTGAACTGTGGTGTTAGAGAAGACTCTTGAGAGTCCCTTGGACTGCAAGGAGATCCAACCAGTCTATCCTAAAGGAAATCAGTCCTGAGTGTTCATTGGAAGGACTGATGCTGAAGCTGAAACTCCAATACTTTGGCCACTTGATGCGAAGAACTGACTCATCGGAAAAGACTCTGATGCTGGGAAAGATTGAAGGCAGGAGGAGAAGGGGATGATAGAAGATGAGACGGTTGGATGACATCACTGACTCAATGGACATGAATTTGGGCAAGCTCCGGGAGTTGGTGATGGACAGGCAAGCCTAGCATGCTGCAGTCCATGGAGTGTCAAAGAGTCGGACACAACTGAGAGACTGAGCTGTAACTGTAACTTCTACTGTACTGTGAACTACAGCAGGACCTTGGTTTTACTCCCTGCTGTATCTGCAGTACCTAGGAGGGCCTGGCACTTATTAGGTCCTCATTAAATATTTGCCAAAAGAAAGAAAGAATGATCTCATTTATTCTCCACAATAACCCTTGCTCAGTTTAATTCTTACAAAAGCTTCTCTAGGAAGGCTATGATGGAGGAAATCCATCACCCATGACGTGTCCAATGGATGAGATGTAGAGACATGGAGGGGAGGGAATTCACCTTTATCGGGCACCTGCCCTGCCAGGCACTGGGCCAGAATCTTTATATACATTCTTCATATAGATTGTTTCCTTTAATCTCTTCAACAATACTGTAAAGTGGGATTATTCCCACCCAGATCTCAAAATCCACAGCATCTTTAGGATGCAACAGTTGCAAGCAACAGAAACAATGCTTGCTAATGGAGGCAAAAAGAAACTTCAGTGGAAAGAATGGGATGGTGTACAGGATTGAAGGAAAGACTGGAGAACCAGGCTTTGCAGCAGATGGGGAGCAGAGATGACCCCCCACCATCGTGATCAGGGGAGATGAGAATAGATTGCCAAGCTCATGAACAGTGTTCATGATGGGTGATGGGGTAGCCTGAAGGAAATAGACACACCATGACCTAACAAATAGACAGTGGGTGCTAGACATACACAAACAAGATCAGACCCTCACAGGTCATGGGCTCAATCTCCTGGTTTTGCAGAGGCCCAGAGAGGTCAGGTGTGGACACATGGCAACAGACAAAAGCCTCCTGGCTTCAGATTTGGTGTGAACATCAAGTCTCATCAGGGTTTGGTATCAAGATCTTTTTTTTTTTTTTTTCCAAACAAGCCCTCAAGGAACAACTCTTGTTCTTATCATATTTGGAGGTCTTACCATCACTGTGGACTTTCTCTGATTCCAGGCTCTAAAACCCACCCACATGAAAGCTTTCAGAAACTTCTTTCACTGCAACTCTGATGGCCACCGGATCTCCAGTGAGAAGGAGCATTGCTGACTTCAGGAAGTGACTGTCATAACTCATTTATTTTCATGTCTGTTATGAAGCCCTCCCGGGGTGGTATAATCCACGGATACAAGCCCGCTTCACCTCTACTAGCAGGGTTTAAAAAATGAAATTAGACATGTTTTTGAGGCAAAATCTCTCACAGTTAACTCCCTGGTTTGGCACAAATTCTCTTAGCATTCGTGACCAAAGGAGACTCCTCCAAACCATTTCCTGTCATCTTCTCTGGGCTGTCAACTTTGATTATTCCTTTCCTGGTGCTGTGCCTTGTTTTATACTAAAGGAATAATAAATACCTCCTTCCCTCTTTCTGAATCTAGGACTCCGACACTTTTCCTCTCCTGCTCTCCACAAAACTTTTCAGAAAAGTCGCAGAGGCTGTTTAACAGCGATTCAATAAATCACTGGGGAATGAGATGGGGACTATTTCTAGGCAGTGACCCAGAAACTGGCTGGTTGATCCAACGTTTGGTGAGGCCCACTACATGCCAGGCCTTCCCCTGTCCCCACCTTGGCCCCTGCGCTGGGCCATTTTTTTGTTTTATTTTTGGATGTGGACCAGTTTTTAAAGTCTTTATTGAATGCGTTACAATATTGCTTCTGTTTTATGTTTTGGTTTTTTGACCGCAAGACACGTAGAATCTTAGTTGTCTGACCAGGGATTGAATCCCCACCTCCTGCATTGGAAGATGAAGTCTTAACCACTGGACCACCAGGGAAGTCCCTGGGCTGGGCCATTTGCCACCAGTTTTGGCACACATCCATCCCCCAGAACTGCTCTCTGTGGCCCCCCAGGGAAGGCAGATTGGCCTCTTTCCAACTCTCACCCCAATTAACTTCTTTGGCAACATTTCTTCACCCTTTCCCCCATGTCTTCATCATCCGAGTGGGGAAACTTTGTTTTGATGACCACTGATCTCAGTATCCAGGGCTTCCCAGGTGGCTCAGTGGTAAAGAATCCGCCTGCCAATGCAGTCGACGCAGGAGATGCGGGTCTTCCTGGGTTGGGAAGATCCTCTGGAGGGGGAAATGGCAATCTGCTCCAGGATTCTTGCCTGGAGAATCCCATGGACAGAGGAGACTGGCGAGCTACAGTCCATGGAGTCACAAAGAGCCAGACACGACTGAGCAGCTGAGCACAAGCACAACTTCAGGATCCAGAACAGTGTCTGACACGTAAGACTCAACAGTGTTGAGTGGATGAATGAGTGGGTGAATGAATGAACAGATCCCGCATTCTCTTGACTCACGCCAGCATCTCTGAATTCTAGCACAGTGCCTGGCACAAGAGTCAGTGTTTTAAAATGTGTGACATGTTTGAATGAAGTCCTCCTCCTGCCTCTCTCACAGCTCCTTGCCCCTCTCCCCAGTGGAATGTCATCCTCTCCTGCCTCACTTTGCCCTTCATTCTTTGCTTGCATTTCTTGGGGTCCTGTCCTTGCTCCTCTGCTCCCTCTATCCCCCATAGAGAGAATGCTCTGGGAGTGATCTCATCCACTCCCACACTTTGGGCTTGCATCCCCACATGGATACATAAACCTGAAAGTGGAAAGAGAAAGGGAAGCAAAGTGAAATTGTGGCATTGGAAGTCCTCGAGCATCTCAGAGCTTGGCAGGTTGAAGGTGTGGCACAATAATGGATTGAAAATTTAATTTACATGTTGTTTTCCTGATGTCAGAGAATCAGAGACCGATGAGTATTTTATTTTCTGTAATTTTTCCTCACCAATTCTAAAGAAAATACTCAGGGCGTTTTGCCTTGGGGATGTGGCATTGGCTGAGCTGAAAGCGAAAGTGGCCTGGAGCTTGGCACTTGCCTTTGGAAAAAACAGAAACTCAGTGAGAAAATGATTCTAGATCAGGGTTTTTCAACCCCAGCACCATTGACATTTGGGGATGGGTAGTTCTTTGTTGTGAGGTCTCCTGTGTAGGATGTTTAGCAGCATCTCTGGTCCACAGATGCACTACCCACCTGTCCCTACAAGTGTGATAACCAAGCTTCTCCAGACATTGCCAAACTTCCCCTAGGGGTGTGTGTGGGGGGACGTGCAAAATTGCCCCTGGTTGAGAACCACTGTTTCAGACTACTTTTTAAAAAGAAAAGAAAAGTAAAAGATATTAGGAGAGGCCTTGTGAAAATTGCCCAACTTGGGGATTGCATAGCTTCCCCTAGAGTGAAAAGGGGGATGTTTTGAGGTTCCAGGAATCAGGCAAGTCCATCAGGCAGAAACTCAAGATGAGATTCCATCCCAGGGACCTGGGAGATGGCACCTCAGTGGGCCCCTGGGAGCCACAGAACCACTTGGATCTTCTATCTACTAGTAGGGAAGGGGTTGGGAGGTTACTCCTGGTACTCAGCTGGGCAGTTCTCCAAGGCCCAGCCGTCGAAGGGATCAGGGCAAAATGTATGAGTGATGGAGGTGGGAAGTACCTTCTCCATTGTGTTACAAAATAGGCTACAACCAGTAAATAAAACCTTGGGTCTCTTTTCTTTTTTTTTTTTCTTTTCTTTTTTTTTTTTTTTTTAATTTATTTATTTTAGTTGGGGGCTAATTACTTTACAATATTGTAATAGTTTTTGCCATACATTGACATGAATCAGCCATGGGTTTACATGTGTTCCCCTTCCCGGACCCCCCACCCACCTCCCTCCCCATCCCATCCTTCTGGATCATCCCATTGCCCCGGCCCTGAGCCCTTGTCACATGCATCGAACATGGAATGGTGCTCTGTTTCACATATGACAATACACATGTCTCAATGCCATTCTCCCAGAACGTCCCACCCTCACCTTCTCCCTCAGAGTCCATAAAATTGTTCCATGCGTCTGTGTCTCTTATTCTGTCTCGCATATAGGGTTATCGTTACCATCTTTCAAATTCCATATATATGCATTAGTATACTGTATTGTTGTTTTTCTTTCTGGCTTACTTCACTCTGTATAATGGGCTCCAGTTTCATCCATCTCAGTAGAACCGATTCAAATGTATTTTTTTTAATGGCTGAGTAATATTCCATTGTGTATATGTACCACAGCTTCCTTATCCATTCGTCTGCTGATGGACATCTTTTCTTAGCATCCTCCTGGCATAGTATCACCCCCAAGCCTTCCAAGGTGGCACTGGTGAGTAGCAGGAAGACAGCATTGGAGTCCCCAGAGGCAGTTAGGGTGTTGGCTCTTCATCCTACTCTGTCCACATGTCTGCTTACATGCTTCCCCTTCTTTCCCCACCTGGGTTCATGGACCAGTGATTCCTTTCTGCTCTCTGTGCCTTGAGCTGCTCTTGGCTGCCCCTTGCAGTCAGGAGGCCCTACTGTTCTTTGGATCAAATCTGTGGGAACTTTGGCAGTTAATATAAGGATAACTTTTGACAAACTACCTAATGCATCCCCTGAATCCCCTAAAATGTCTTTCATCCTCCAAGACGAACTCTTCTGACAAAGACTAACATGTTTGCTGGATCTGCGCTCCCTCCCTGTCAGAAAGTAGTCCTCTACTGAATAGAAGAGAATGAACAGTGTTCTGTGACTGACAATTCAACCCCACCTCCTCAAGATGATCCAGCACTTTATGGAATCTCCTGCTCCACTGAGTCCTTCTGAGCAAGCTGTTGTTCAGTCGCTCATTCATGCCTCACTCTTTTCGACCCCATGGACTGTAGCACGCCAGGCTTCCCTGTCCTTCACTATCTCCTGGAGTTTGCTCAAACTCATGTCCATTGAGTCAGTGATGCCATCCAACCATCTCATCCTCTCTCGTCCCCTTCTCCTCCTGCCCTCAATCTTTCCCAGCATCGGGGTCTTTTCCAACGAGTCAGCTCTTTGCATCAAGTGGCCAAAGTATTGGAGCTTCAGCTTCAGCATCAGTCCTTCAAATGAATATTCAGGATTGATTTCCTCTGGGATTGACAGGCTTGATCTCCTTGCTGTCCAGGGGACTCTCAAGATTCTTCTCCAGCACCACCGTTTGAAAGTATCGATTCTTCAGTGCTTGGCCTTTATGGCCCAACTCTTACATCTCCTAGAAAAACCATAGCTTTGACTACGTGGATCTTTGTTGGTAAAGTAATGTCTCTGCTTTTTAATACTCAGTCTAGTTTGGTCATAGCTTTTCTTCCAAGGAGCAAAAGTCTGAGTGAGTGACACTGTCCAAATACATTGAAAGTTCCCACCCCATCAGTCACATGTTTTGCCACAATCCTTTCCACTGGTAGGCCCTGGGGAGCTTCCTGGCTGCGTACCAGGAGCCCCACCTACCCCTCCACCAGTGGATAGAAAATGTAAGTGTTTGTGCTGCTCCCAGGGGGCTGCTGAGCTGCCCTCTCCCCCCACGTCCCTGGGATGGAGCCCCATCTTGAGTTTCTCCCTGGCAGACTCTTTCCAACCTCTACAAATTCTTCTCCACTTACATAGATTACCCTAAACCCTGTTCTGCAGAATCTTTTATGATAGGAAGGATTCTGGTCCAGAGACCACACTGGCTATGGGCCAAACCCCAAATCAGAGCCCTTAGAAGAATCTGAAGGTCACACTAAACCTGCTTTTCATCTAGCCTGAGGGTCGTGATTCCTGTAGGGCATGTCCAGAAGGGAGTTCATCTCCCCCGAGTTGGACAGGCCTTGTTCAGGTTTTCTCCCCTGTCGCCACATCCTTCATTCCCCTGGCTCTGAATACAGAGGTTCTGGATGCTCAGGGTCTGATTGGCAATGTAATCCCATAGGTTTGAAACTGACTGATTGTTCATATTGGTTAATGGGTTAGTGCCAACCTGCAGAACAGTTTAAATCCTCTTAGTGTCTGTTTTTCATGTCCTAAATCAGCACACACTTTTTGGGGGCAGCCTCTGTGCTGGGTGCTGTGCACAGCACTTTCCCAGATTCCATCCCTCTATGACCTGGATAAAGACATCCAGGGCTGACAAAGCAGGAGCCAGTGAGCCAGAAGCAGAACATGAACTCACTGGCTGGAGCAACCAGACAAGATGCAATGTCCTGGGGACCTATTGTGGCCCTGGGACTCCCAGCCCTGCCCTGAACAGAGCTGACACAAAGGGGGCTCCCATCTCCTACAGCCACATAGAAATGCTAAGTAAAGCACAACGTGAAGATTACAAATACTAGTCAAGCTTGAAAGAACTGGAATTCCCAGAAGTCAGATAAAACAAGGGACCTCAAAGCCGGAGGTAGAAGCAGAGACTGATACCATGGTGGCCCACAAGGGTCTTGAACCTAATGTCTTAGGTTGGGATCATAGGGGTTGGGATCTACAGGCAGCACTGTGGCCTTCAGTCTGTGCAGGTGGAGAGCATAAAATTCTTAAAAAGGGTCAAGGAAAACTTTTTCCATCAGCCCAAGGATGCGTCAGGCAAATCACTACGGAAACAGAAAATTCAAGCGGTCTGAAAGAATTCAAAATCCCAGGTGATTGTCATGTATAGGTCTGAATTTGTATGCTACAGGTAGTATAGGAGCCTCAAGCCCAAGCTGCCTCTGTCCCCCGACCCCCATCCTGCCTCTCTCTCTCACACACACACACACATACACACACAAAGGATGATCTGAACCATTAAGGGAGTTCCATAATCCAGGAAACAATCTGAATATCCATCAACAGGAAAACTAATAAATTACAGTGTCTTCATACAACAGAAAAGTATTATGCTGCATTTAGAATGAAGGATGTATATATATCAACACAGGTATATTTTTTAAAAATCATAATTTTGAGTAAGAAGGAACAAATTGCAGAAGGATTATGCTTGTTTATTTTTCCATGTGAATTTTGTAAATATCTTATCAATTTCCCAATCTCCCTTTCTCTCCCCAAAAGAACTATTGGCATTTTTTATTAGGATTTTGTTAAGCTTAAATATTAACTTAGATAAAAATTAACTTTGGAGAAATGAAATAGTTATGAGTTCAAGCTGTCCCATCCAAGAATATAGACAGACTTCCCATTTGTTCAAGAGTCTTCGGAGGTCTTAAAAAAATATTTTTTTCATGTATGCCTTGAACATTTCTTGTTAAATTTATTACTAGATATTTTATCTTTTTGTTGATATTGTAAATAAGCTTGTGTCTTCCATTATATACTCTAACTAGTTGCGTCTATCTATCCACTCATCCTTCAGTCCATATGGTTCTATATGTATATATATGTGTGCTTGCCTACTCAGTTGCTTCAGTCGTGTTCAACTGTATGCGACCGCTGCTGTCCCTCAGGCTCCACTGTCTATGGGATTCTCCAGGAAAGAATACTGGAGTGGGTTGCCATGCCCTCCTCCGGGGGATCTTCCTGACCAAGGGATCGAACCCATGTCTCCAGCGTCTTGTGCTTTGCAGGCAGCTTCTTTACCACTGAGCCACCGGGGAAGCTCATATATATGTTAATGATTTCTGTATATTTATCTTGTACACTGCTACATTATTGAATTTAATTCTTCTTGACAATAGTTCCAAAATGTATCTTTCTAGGTTTTCCAGATATATAATAATATCATCTGAGAATTATAATTTTATTTTTCCTTTTATAGTTTTCATACTTCTAATTTCTTCCTCATGTCTAATTTCATTGCTGCTTCTAGTACAATATTAAATAATAGTACTGAAAGTGGGACTTCTTCTCTTGCTCTTCACTTTAGTAGGAAATCTTCCAGCATTTTCCTATTACTTATGATGCAGAGATAGATTCTTTTTCATGTTAAGAAAATATCCACCTATTTCTATTTTATTGAATTTTTTTAAAACAAGAATTGGTCTTTCCTTTTCATAGACGAACCATTTCAATATGTTGAATCATGTAATCTTTTTTTTTTAATGTTAAGCCATCCTTGCATTTCTAGAATAAATTGTGCTTGGATATACTTTATTATACTTTTAAGTGCTGCTAATTCTGTTTGGTAATGTTTCATTTAGGATTTCAAAATTGATATTCATAAATGAAATTTGTTTGGCATTTTCTTTTTATGTTCAATTTTCATTAAGATTTAATCTCAATGGATTGTTTGATTCATTTAAATAATTTGGATTTTTTCCTTTTTCAATTTCTAGAACAGAGTAATTAATATTGAAATGTTGGAATTATTTGTTTTTAAGCTGATGAAATTTTTCTGTCAAGCCATTTAGCCTAGTGACTTTGGGGATATAACTCTTTGACAACTTTCTCCATTTTTCCATGCATATCACTACATTCAGAATGTTTTTTTGTCTTCTGTAGTCAGAAAATTCCATAGCCATTCTGGTTTTCAAATTTATTTTTATAGAGCTAAACAAATAATTTTAATGATTATTTGTTAATTTATTTAATTAATTTAATTCTGTCTCTGGGCTGCTAAGTTGCTTCAGTCGTGTCCAACTCTGTGCGACCCCATAGACGGCAGCCCACCAGGCTCCGCCGTCCCTGGGATTCTCCAGGCAAGAATACTGGAGTGGGTTGCCATTTCCTTCTCCAGTGCATGAAAGGGAAAAGTGAAAGTGAAGTCGCTCAGTCGTGTCCGACTCTTAGCGACCCCATGGACTGTAGCCTACCAGGCTCCTCCATCCATGGGATTTTCCAGGCAAGAGTACTGGAGTGGGGTGCCATTGCCTTCTCCGTCTCTGGGCTAGCTCCTCTTTATTTTATCTTATTCTGTGTATATTTGCCTTCTAAATTTGTTCTTTATTTAGAGCATTAAATGTATCTGTCTTACTGTTGTCTTTTAAACCTTTTTTGGATCTTAATTATCTACTGCTATTCTATCTTCTAAATCATTAAACTATTCTTTCAAATTATTTTGTTACATTTTCCTTCTACTTTAAAGTTTATTTTGTTATCCTTTTCTAACTTTGTGGTTGGATGCTTTATTGTCATTCTTGTTTACTGAATTTTAGGTGGAGTATTTAAGGTACTTTGCTGACAAAGGCCATATAGTCAAACCTATGATTTTTCTAGTAGTCATGTACAAATGTGAGAATTGAACTATAGCCTCATGGACTATAGCCCACCAGGCTTCTCTGTCGGTAGGATTTCCCAGGCAAGAATAAGGCAGTGGGTTGCCATTTCCTTCTCCAGGGGATCTTCCCGACCCAGGGATCTAACCTGTATCTCCTGCATTGGCAGGTGGGTTCTTTACTGTTGGATCACTAGGGAATGGCCAATTTTTGAAAATGTCTCATGGACACCTAAAGGAAGACTGTAGCAGAAGAGTTCTCTCTCTGCCTCTTTTTGTCATATATATGTCGACTTTGTTAAATATACTATTTCAGTCTTGTTTATTCATGTTTGTCATTTGCCTAATTACTCTGTCAAACGCAAAATAAAGTAAAATCTTCCACTATTTTTGTGTTTCTCTTCCTCTTTGTATTTCTCATAAGTTTTGTTGTTTTGCATTTGGCTGCTACTTTATTAATTAATTAAGGATCTAGAGATGAGACCATCCTGGATTATCTCAGTTCAGCTCAGTCACTCAGTCGTGTCCGACTCTTTGTAACACCATGAACTGCAGCACGCCACGTCTTCCTGTCCATCACCAACTCCCGGAGTCCACCCAAACCCATGTCCATTGAGTCGGTGATGCCATCCAACCATCTCATCCTCTGTCATCCCCTTCTCCTCCTGCCCTCAATCTTTCCCAGCACCAGGGTCTTTTCAAATGAGTCAGCTCTTCGCATCAGGTGGCCAAAGGATTGGAGTTTCAGCTTCAGCATCAGGCCTTCCAATGAATATTCAGGACTGATTTCCTTTAGGATGATTGGTTGAATCTCCTTGCAGTCCAAGGGACTCTCAAGAATCTTCTCCAACACCACAGTTTAAAAGCGTCAATTCTTTGGTGCTCAGCTTTCTTTATATTCCAACTCTCACATCCATACATGACCACTGGAAAAACTATAGCCTTGACTAGACGAACCTTTGTTGCCAAAGTAGTGTCTCTGCTTTTCAATACGCTGTCTAGATTGGTCATAACTTTCCTTCCAAGGAGTAAGCGTCTTTTAATTTCATGGCTGCAGTCACCATCTGCAGTGATTTTGGAGCCCAGAAAAATAAAGTCAGCCACTGTTTCCACTGTTTCCCCATCTATTTGCCATGAAGTGATGGGACCAGATGCCATGATCTTAGTTTTCTGAACATTGAGCTTTAAGCCAACTTTTTCACTCTTCTCTTTCACTTTCATCAAGAGGCTCTTCAGTCCTTCTTCACTTTCTGCCATAAGGGTGGTATCATCTGCATATCTGAGGTTGTTGATATTTCTCCCGGCAATCTTGATTCCAGCGTGTGCTTCCACCAGCCCAGCATTCCTCATGATGTACTCAGCAAAAAAGTTAAATAAGCAGGGTGACAATATACAGCCTTGACATACTCCTTTTCCTATTTGGAACCAGTCTGTTGCTCCATGTCCAGTTCTAACTGTTGCTTCCTGACCTGCATACAGGTTTCTCAAGAGGCAGGTCAGGTGGTCTGGTATTCCCATCTCTTTCAGAATTTTCCACAGTTTATTGTGTGGTCCCATCTTTCATGGCAGATAGATGGGGAAACAGTGGAAACAGTGGCTGACTTTATTTTTCTGGGCTCCAAAATCACTGCAGATGGTGACTGCAGCCATGAAATTAAAAGACGCTTACTCCTTGGAAGGAAAGTTATGACCAACATAGACAGCATATTAAAAATCAGAGACATTACTTTGCCAACAAAGGTCTGTCTAGTCAAGGCTATGGTTTTTCCAGTAGTCATGTATGGATGTGAGAGTTGGAGTATAAAGAAAGCCGAGCACCGAAGAATGGATGCTTTTGAACTGTGGTGTTGGAGAAGACTCTTGAGAGATCCAAACAGTCCATCCTAAAGGAGATCAGTCCTGGGTATTCATTGGAAGGACTGATGTTGAAGCTGAAACTCCAATCCTTTGGCCACCTGATGTGAAGAGCTGACTCATTTGAAAAGACCCTGGTGCTGGGAAAGATTGAGGGCAGGAGGAGAAGGGGACAACAGAGGATGAGATAGCTGGATGGCATCACTGACTCGATGGACATGGGTTTGGGTGGACTCCGGGAGTTGGTGATGGACAGGGAGGCCTAGCATGCTGTGGTTCATGGGGTCGCAAAGAGTCGGACATGACTGAGCAACTGAACTGAACTGATGGTGATCCACACAGTCAAAGGCTTTGGCATAGTCAATAAAGCAGAAATAGATGTTTTTCTGGAACTCTCTTGCTTTTTTGATGATCCATGGGATGTTGGCAATTTGATCTCTGGGTCCTCTGCCTTTTCTAAAACCAGCCTGAACATCTGGAAGTTCACAGTTCATGTATTGCTGAAGCCTGGCTTGGAGAATTTTAAGCATTACTTTACTAGCATGTGAGATTATCTGGGTGGGCTCAAAATTCAATAACAAGTGTCCTTAAGAGAGAAGAAAACATACAGAGGAGAAGGCAATGTGAAGACAGAGGCAGAGATGATGCGGCTACATGCCAGGGAATGTTGTCAGTCACTGGGAGCTGGAAAAGGTGTGATAGAAACAGTTTCTTTCCTGGAATCTCTAGAAGGAACCACTCCTGGCAACACCTCCATCTCAGAGTTCTGGTTTCCAGAACAATTAGGGAATACGTTTGTTTCCAGCTCCCCAGTCTACATTCGTTTGTTACAACACTCCCAGGAAGCTAATATAGCCAGTGAGAATCCTGCCTCCACAGGAATATAACCTTGAACAAGTCTTTGAGGTGCAGTGAAAAGAACTGAGCTGGAGGAAAGTGTCAGAGGATTCAAACCTTTGCAGAATTATTGCAAAACCCTTGTAGCACCTATGCTGCATGCGGCCACAGAGGATAGAGCTAAGATCTGGCACAAATTTGGACCTTGGAGGAGACCTTTCTAAGTGTCAGGACAACCCAGACCTGGAAAGATGCTCAGCTTGAGTGATTGCAGGGGCCCTGCCACAGGAGGTGTAAAAGGAGAGGCAAGGACCACCTGTACCATGAATATTTGAAGAACACAAGGCTGGAGTCAGAAAGACCTATTCCTGCTGCTTACTGCTGGGGACATTTGGCAAATGACTTAAAGTTTCTGAGCCTCTGGAATCTTGTCTATAGTATAGAGATAATATAGCAGTGAGGGGTTGTTGTGAGGATGACATGAGAATTATAATCATAAGAGCACTTACTAAGTGCCAGGCACTCTGCTAAGCACCTCCACTTGTGCTGACTCATTTAGAGATGCTGAGTGTAGTGACTGGTACCTAAGTGTTCCTTAAAGACACCTATCATGATTTTATTGTGGTGTTTTTAATGTCATGCAAGGTCTTGGGGGCTTCTCAGGTGGCCTAGTGGTAAAGAAACCACCTGCTAATGCAGGACACTTAAGAGATGCGGTTTCAAGCCCTGGGTTGAGAAGATCCCCTGGAGAAGGAAATGGCAACCCTCTCCAGTAATCTTGCCTGGAAAATCCCATTGATAGGGGAGCCTGGTGGGCTACAGTCCATAGGGTTGCAAAGAGTCAGACACAACTGAAGTGACTTTTCACAGAGTGTTCTTGACATGAAGGTGTCCTGTGAATTAAATTTTGTGAATCCATACTTCCCACCCCTCATCAAGGTGCATGCACCAGTTGGGGTATATGTGTGCTTATTTGCTGCATGGATCCACAGGTTGTCTACTGAGTCTCAAAGGAAGCAGTGACCCAGTAAAGCACAGAATATCTGCAGTAGAGGGGACTGGCCTCTTGATCTAAGAGATCCTTTCCAGCCTAGAACTGAGTGAAATGGAGTAAAGGCTACTGCATTCAAATGAGTGTCCAGGACAAAATAAGCCTGGGTGTTCTGTCTGATGCAGGGACCCTGCTGCTCCCTCTAGAGCTTCCTCTTGGCTCCGTACTGCCTATGAGCGAGAGGTAAATTTTGGAGGGGGAAGCAGCAAGAGAAGAAAAAAAAAGAAAATTTGCAATTTTGATGCACAGGGGCAATTTCTACAGACAATCCGTGATGCCCGCGACCGCCCACCACCTCCGGCAGCTCCACCTGAAGCCCAAGGAGCATCGCTTTCTGTTCTTGTCTCTGAGATAATAAGTTGGAGAGAAGCTTCATATTTCAAATCAAAACTATTTTCCGACTAGAGAAAGGTGGAAACTTTTCAGGCAAATTTCATATGCAGTAACACAATTTCCTCCTGTTCCACTTCTTTTTTCACCTAATACATGATAAATATTCAAGATCTCCTTGAGGAGGCATGCGCGGAGAGCTGGATGAGGGGGGGATCATCGCTGATGCCAGGTGGAGGCAGCCCAAGGGTCGCATGAAAGTCCTTCTCCTTTGAGACGTGCCCGGTACCAGCCTCAGCTCCTCTGTCTACCCCAGGCGTCCCTAGGAGAGTCCTCAATCCCATAAGAACTGGTCTTGGCAGGGCTTGAGGCGATAATTGAAAATTATCTAATGGCTGTCCCCAGAATTCTTCTCAGGCAAAAATGAAGTTCATTGGGAAAATGCCTCAAAGAGGTACTTGGTGTAGAAGGTGAGACCCAACCTAGATTTCATTAGGTGGTTTATTCCTTTGGAGGCTTTCTCTTTCAGCAGTTAGAGGTCAGGGGAGAGGGATAAGGGAACACAAGAAAACGCAGGCTCACCAAGGGGGGTCAGTGGGCCCCAGCAATACCGTAGGAGGTTGATGACAAAAGAGAGGTGGCTGTGTTTGGGAACAGAGAGAACATCTCTTATGCCAAGAGATAACATAGTTAGCTCTCTACTGAGCACTAGCCATATGCTCAGTCCTGAGCTAATGCTTTACCTGCAGTTTCACATTTAATCCTCACAGCATCACTAGAAGGTGGGAACTATTATTACTCCTGTTTTACAGACACAGAAACCAAAGTTCAGGGAACTTCAGGACATTGTCTGAGATCAAGATGCTGCTAGCAAAGTAAAACACGAGATATCATTACACAGCCATGGAACAGGACAATTAAAAAGACTCACCATACCAAATGTAGGTGAGGGTATGGAGCCTTTGGCACTCTTGCACACTCTTGGTGAAAGTGTAAAATGGCACTACCACTTTAGAAGACTGGCAGTTTCTAATAAATTGAAACATACACTTACCTTATGAGCCACAATTCCACTCCTAGGTTTTTACCCAAGATAAATGAACACATATGTCCCCAACAAGTGGACAAGAATGTTCACAGCATCTTTCTTCGTTAGAGTTCCGAACTAGAAAATGCCAGATGTCATCAACAGGTGAATGGATGAATACCTTGGGTACGAACTACAGGAAAAGGTGCTCTGCAATAAGAAGGAGGAACATACAAATTACCACAATGTGGATGAATATGCTGAGCAAAAGAAGTCAGACACAGTGCAAACATTGTGAAATGTTGGTGACAGAAGGGGCAGGGATTGATGGCAAAGGTGAACAAGGATGATGGAAATGTCCTCTATCTTGATGGTGGTGGTAGTTGTATGGGTATATACATTTGTCAAAACCCATCCAGCAAACACTTAAAATGGCCTTATTTTATTGCATATATTTTATTTTATTCCATACTTAATTTTTTTGCATATTTAAATCTCAGTGAGCTTCCTTGGTGGCTTAGATGGTAAAGAACGGGCCTGCAGTGCAGGAGATTTGGGTCTTATCCCTGGGTCAGGAAGATCCCCTGGAGAAGGGAATGGCTACCCACTCCAGTATTCTTGCCTAGAGAATTCCATGGACAGAGGGGCCAGGCAGGCAACATCTATGGTTTGCAAAGAATCAGACATGACTGAGTGACTAACACCACCACCAAGGCTGCTTTAAAAAAACCAAAGTGCTCATCATGCCTATATGATCAGACCCCGTTTCTCTCCTCCATCTCTCCTCCATCTCTACCCCTTATCCTGCTAAGAAAAGCCTTCTTGCTACTCTTCATATCATTTAAGCGCATTCCCATCTTTAGGCCTTTGTCTTTGATGCCTCCACTGCCCACAATGCTCTTCCTGCAGATGTCCACATGACTCACTCCTTCGGATCTCTGTTCAAAAGCTACCTACCATCATGGCTGGTTCTAGACCCAGCACCACCACCCAACACACACACACATTAAATAATACCCACCCCGTAATTCACTGGAAGGGCTGATGCTGAGGCTGAAGCTCCAATACTTTGGCCACCTGATGCAGAGAGCCAACTCATTGGAAATGACCCTAATGCTGGGAAAGATTGAAAGCAAAAGGAGAAGGGGGTGGCAGAGGACGAGATGGTTGGATACCATCACTGACTCAATGGAGGTGAATCTGAGTAAACTCCCAGAGATAGTGAAGGACAGGGGAGCCTGGTGTGTTGCAGTCCATGGGGTCACAAACAGTGAGACATGACTGAGCAACTGAACAACAACAACATAATTCTCTAGGCCTTCAGCCTTTTGCTTTTCCATAGCACATATCACATCCTGATATATTACACTTTTGTTGGTTTACTGTCTCCCCAACTAGAGTAAGCCCCTGTGATACCTGGGCCTCCGTCATGACTGACATTTTTCAGAGGTCTAGAACAGTGCTTGGTGTACAGTAGACAATCATTCTTTATTGAATGAAAGAATTAGATCCTTCTAGCAAGATTCCCTCACTGTTCTTCCCCCACTAAAAAAGAGAAAAAATCTGTTAATATCAAAAAGTTCTCTCCCAGAGGTGTACCCACTCTACCAGGGGAGTCTTTTCTTCTGAAAATTAATAATAATAATAGAATATTTTACTTCTGAGTTTCATCAATTGCCTTTGGGTATTTCCCCCAAACTCAGTATTAACCAACAACCACCCCCCCCAAGACTACTGACTAGATATTTGTCCTACATTTGTGTAACTAAAGAACCTCCATTATGGTTTATCATTATATTGGTTGGGTGTTGGTTGGCTTAGTTGCTAAATCTTGTCCAACCCTTGCGACCCCATGAATTGTAGCCCCCCAGGCTCCTCCATCCATGGGATTTCCCAGGCAAGAATACTAGAGTGAGTTGCCATTTCCTATTCCAGGGATCTTCCCAACCCAGGGACAGAATCCAGGTCTCTGTATTGCAGGTATTTTCCTGCATTGCAGGCAAATTCTCTACTGACTGAGCCGCCAGGGAAGTCCTATATTATTGAATATAGTTCCTTGTGCTATATAGTAAGACTTTGTTGTTTATCCATTGGATATCCTGTGATAAACCATAATGGAAAAGAATATAAAAAATAATACATGTATAACTGAATCACTTTGCTGAACAGAAGAAAATTAATACAACATGTAAATAAACTATACTTCAGTTAAAAATGGAAAGAAAACGGAAAAAAAGAACCTCAGAAAAACAGGAAAAAACAGAAAGAAAAGAACCATTTTTCCAAGGTGACTTCTGTCTTTGACACGAGAGACTGGTAGAAACTTAAAACCTGTAGAATCTCTCTAAAGTATTTTTGTTCTGCCTCACTGATCACCCTTCTTTATGTATATTTACTTATTTACATAATTGGGATTTTACAGCATGCGGATATATAGTTCAGTACCCTGCTTTTTCTCATTTAACGTTAGAGAGTAAGTATTTATCCATGCCATTAAAAATTCTTGGAAAATATAGTTATTAAGGTTAGGGAATGTTGCATTATATATAGATGTGCATGCTAAGTCACCTCAGTCGTGTCCAACTCTTTGTGACCATGTGGCCTGCAGCCCACCAGGCTCCTCTGTCCATGGGGTTCTCCAGGCAAGAATACTGGAGTGAGCTGTCATGCCATCCTCCAGGGAATCTTCCCGACCCAGGTATGGAACCCACGTCTCTTACGTTTACCTGCATTGGCAGGCAGGTTCTTTACCACTAGCGCCACCGCTCTCTTTATTTAACCACTCTTTATTTATTTAACCACTCTCTTACTGTGGAATATTTAGGTTGTCTCCATTTTTAAAATAAATTTCAGTTATAAATAATGAATGTCATTGTGTATAACTCTTGGCCTGAATTTCTGAGTATTTCCTAGAGACGAATCCTAGCCCTGAAAGGAATTTTTTTTTTTAAGGTTTTAATATAGTCCCAATTTGTATTTTAAGGTCTCAATACCTAGTCCCAACTTGTTCTCCGGAAAGTAGATGCCAATTTAAATTATCTACAGTAGAATATAAGAGGGCTGCGTTGCTTCATCCTTGCTGGCACTGGGCATTATCATTTCTTAAATCTTCGCTGATTTGGTAGGAAACAATGCTATTTTGTCTTAATTTATATTTCTTTGATTACTAGTAAAGTGGAACATCTTTTCACATGTTTATTGACCATTTGTGTTTTAATCTTCTGTGAATTGCTTGTTTTCCCATTTTGTAATTAAAGTGGTAGAATTAATGACTTGTCAGAGCTCTCTATAGATAATAGGGGTATTAACTTTTTAAGTTACATTTGTTGGAAATCTTTGTTTTTTAGTTTGTTTGCCTTTATTTTATTTTATATATATATATATTTTTTGGCCACACTGCACAACTTGCACAATCTTAGTTCCTGGACTAGGGATTGAACCAGGGCCCCAGCAGTGAAAAGTGCTAAATCTTAACCACTGGACCACCAGGGAATTCCCCATTGCTTCTTGAAATATATAAACCTTTAACTCTCCACTGTTGCAGATGTTGCTTTGTTTTGGAAGTCCTTCCCTGTCCCAGGATGGCTTAAAACTCTGCTGAGTACCAGGAACATTGCATAAACTATCTCCTGCCACCCTCACTTTGTTACTTTATATCATGAAAAGTTTTGAACATATACAGGAGAAGAGAAAATAAGTATATTGATTTTAGGATTTGCTTCAAGTTAACCTGGGGTGGTTGTCATGTACAGATGTGAAAGCTGGACCATAAGGAAGGCTGAGCACCAAAGAACTGATACTTTCAAATTGTAGTGCTAGAGAAGATTCATGAGAGTTCCTTGGACGGCAAGGAGATCAAACCAATCAATTCTAAAGGAAATCAACCCTGAATATTCATTGGAAGAACTGATGCTGAAGCCCCAATACTTTGGCCATCTGATTCGAAGAGCTGACTCATTGGAAATGACCCTAATGCTGGGAAATACTGAAGGCAAAAGGAGAAGGGAGCAGATGAGATGGTTAGATAGCATCACCGACTTAACGGACATGAGTCTGAGTAAGCTCTGGGAGATAGTGGAGGACACAAAGAGTTGGACACAGCTTAGTGACTGAACAACAACAGCAATCTGGGGTGGGGGAGCAGGGCGGAGATCACTGATCATTGAGAAGGGCCATGAGCCAATGACCATTGTCATTGGAGATTCTTTCTACTTTTGTAAAATGATATAACTTGGTTGACACCTTAGTGGGCCAAAGGACAGACATTTCTTGGCCCCTTTCCTGAGAGGCATTGCCTTCTGAGTCTTCATCAACCCATTGATCCCTACCCATTGACCCTTGGAGGAAGGACTCATTAGCCCCATTTGACAGTTGAGGACATTGAGACTCAAATGAATGAATTATTCCAGGTCATGTGAGTTGGAAGTGCAGAAACAGGATCTGAACTCAGATCATCCAGACCCAAGTTTTGTGTTTTTCTTACTGGGATATCCTATGTCCTTGTAGGTAGGTAATTAAATGAAAAGGAAGATGGACTTTTCTAATAGAGTTTGACTTACTCCCAGGTTCCTCCTAAGCGTACTTCCAGAAGAAGGGTTCAGATTGTAAATTAATCCAATTTTTAAAAAATAAATGCATGCAGCATGGTGACTATATTTGATAATATTGTATATTTGAAAGTTGCCAAGAGAATAGATCTTAAAAGTTCTCATCACTAGAATGAATGAGGGAGGTGAGGTGGAAAGCCTTGAAGGCCTGGAGGAGGGGTTGGGAGTTTCCTCTGAGACCATCGGAAGACCCTACATGTTCCTCAGGGGAGTGTCATAATCTGAGCCCCTGTGGTCCAGGGGGTGCCAGCAGCTGGCACTTTCCTGCAAGAATTTCCCAGCTGTGGTATTTGTTCTTCCAAGCAGCACTGGCCTTCGGTACACACAACAATCTAAATCCACGTGTGTGCCTGTGTGATAGTCACTCAGTCATGTCTGACTCTTTGCGACCCCATGAAATGTAACCTGCTAGGCTCCTCTGTCCATGAATTTCTCCAGGCAAGAATACTGGAGTGGGTTGCCAGGCCCCCTTCCAGGGGATCTTCCTGACCCGGGGATCAAACCTGGGTCTCCTGCATTGCAGGCAGATTTTTTACCAACTGAGCCACCAGGGAAGCCCAGATCCACGTGAGTGCCCCCCAGTGATGAGGGCACTGGGCACTGGGGCTCCAGCTGGCACACCAGCCGCCCCTAAGCCATTGCCAGTGGTTCTCCACCAGGTGAGATTCTCTGAAGCATCGCCACCCCTTGACAACTCCTGAAGGGCTGTCCCTTCCCTCAGCCCCAGGAGGCAGCCAAGCCAAGGCCATCCATACTCAGCCACAGGGGAGGAATTCAAGAGACCACAGAGGAATGACGTTTGAGGCCAGAGTCCCAGAGGCCTAAAGGACAACACCAGGAAGGGAACCCGAGACGTCTGGCCACAAACCCTGTGTTCTCTGACCTCTTCCTCAGCTCCCATAGGGGAGACCATTCCAGGGGAGCTTACCCCACAGTAGGCACTGTCCTGAGAACCTTATACATATTAACATAAAAGCCCCAAGATTATCCTCATTTTATAGATGAAGGCACTGATACCTGGAGACAGTAAATAACTTGCTCAAGGTCACTCAGAGCTAGAAGGTGGCAGGCCTAGGTCTGGACCAGACCCTCCCCATCACCATGCTCTGCTGCATCTGACACTCACTTGTGGGAGGGAAGGAGGGAGGGAGGGAGGGAGAGGGGGAGGGAAGAAGGGGAAGTGGGGGGTAGAGAAGGGGAGGAGGGAGGGGAATGAAGGGATGGAGGGATGGAGGGAGGGAGGGAGAGAGGGGGAGGAGGGAGGGGAATGAAGGGAGGGAGGGGGAGACGGTTGGATGAACACAGCCACAGCATACTACACGATAATAGTGAATATGTTGTTCATAGGTGTGCACACGCAGGTGTACCAGAGTGCATGTACACAGCTGTGTGTGTGTTCAGATCTGCCTTGGCATGAGGTTTTAGCTGAGTGCCTTCGTAGCCGCTTTTTATGAACATAATCACACATGAGCCTCCAGCTGTGTCATTGTATACGTCCTCTCATAAACGCAGGCGTGCACATGGGCACTGATGTGTTTCCATGTGCCCGTGCGTGTGGATGGGCTGGTTAGTGGAGCTGGGCTTCCCCACACCCGCGTGTCAGGGGTATACTGGTATGCTTTCTCATTGTGTATGTGTGACCTCCAGCATCTGACCTTGTGGATGGAAGCAGTTGTCAGTGTGGGTGCACCAGCTCATTTACACACGTGTCTGTGGCTGTGCTGGTGCCCAGGCATGCACAGGCCCTCAGGGTCTGTTCTTCTCGGTCCACCTTCAGTCAGGGTTCTACTTGGAAGACCTAGGGAGCCCTGGAGTTAGCAGAGCTGCTCTGCAGACTCACGTCCTGCACCAGCATTCTCAGAAACTCAGCAGAAAAGCAGTTTGGGAAGTGGAAAAATGGGATATGTTTGTCCCCCAAACCCTGCATGATTTCTCCCTTTGTTTTGGCGGGTTTGGAAGCTACCCACAGCAGCTTGGAGATATGCTGTGTGCACCCCAGGGAAGCCTGCGTGTGATCCGGTGCTAAAGTCAGGGGAAGGTCACTTCCAGGTGAGCCTCTCAGAGATGCCACTCTGTGCAGGCTGGGAACTAAGGGCTGCCTCCATCGCTGCCTTGGCCTTGGCCTTGGCCCTGCCCAGCCTGAACCCAACTCTGCTGGCAGGTTCCAGGGAAAAGGGAGGGAGGAGCTGCAGAGCGTGGGCTCTGGGGAGAGGGGAGGAGGGTTTGGCCAGGGCTGTGAGGCCAGGGCCAGGGTGGGGGCACTGAACTCTCCTGCTCTGTTCTCTTTTTTTTTTTTAATTTTTTATAGATAGTAATTTTATTTCATTTATTTATTTATTGGCTACGCCATGCAGCATGTGAAATCTTCCTGATCAGGGATCAGGCGTATGCCCCCTGCAGTGGAAACATGGAATCTCAACCACTGAACCACCAGAGGAGTCTCTCCTGCTCTGTTTCAATGGGCCTTGGCTTGATGATTCCACACCCGTTCTGAGTATCTCCAAAGAGGAAATCCAGGATCATGCTGTCTTCTGAAGAGGCAGCTGGTTAGACCGTATCCCAGAGGTTGTTCTGCCTCAGCTTACATAAATCCAGGGATGGGCAACTCACTACCTTCTGAAGTCACTGGTTCCTGTTGGACAGCTGTTAAGAAGTGAGGACATTCAGCATTTCCTGACCGGGTAATGTGTGGTGTGCCCAGCACAAGGCCAAGTCCTGGGGTACAGAGAAGTTTGGGGTGAGACCTGCATCCTCCTGGAGCCAGCCCTGTTTGCTCCCTCTCACCCTCCTCCTCCTGTCTCAGCAGCTGCTGAGGCTCGCATACCTGCATTCATTTTACAGCTTCTCAAAGGCTGGGACATAGAGTTTTGCCTCCACTTCCCTCATTGCATCCCTGCCCTCCCTCTTGCCTGCTCTCCATCCCTCTGCTTCTCAAGAGACCCCTGTAGACAGAGGTATTCACCCCCACAGGTTTGGCAAGGTTTTGGAATGCAGGCAGTTCTTAGGCTCCAGAGGCCAGATGCTGAGAAAAGAAGAAAGGTTCCCTAGACACCTTCTCCACATCAGGCAAGGCCCCGGGGGCAGCCTGGGCCTCTCAGACTCAGGAAAGCCCTGGACTCTCCGCCAAAGACATGACTTGAAGTCCCTGTTGCTACCTGTGTGAAGGCCAGTTTACAACAACAGGGCTAAGGCTCTGGCTGAAAGGATGATGGAGGGAGATAGAGAGAAAAAGCAGAAGATTCAGAGGGAGAGAGAGAGAGACCAATGGAAATAAGGACAGAAAAAAATGTGCACAGAATAGACTGAGAGGGAGATACAGAAGAGGAGGGAGAACCACAGAAACAGGAGCCTCCAAGAGATAAAGATGAGAGGTGCAGAGGTCAGAACAGATGAAGATGATCCTAGAGAGAGGGAGAGATGCTCATGGATTGAGTGAGTAGCTACAGAAGCAGGAACAGGTACCCAAGACCCAGAAAGCCAAGGAGACAGACAGGCATGATCACGAAACACCTATACCTCCTTACTGCTCTCTTGCCTAATTAAAACAAAGAGAGAGAGAGAGATTTGATTTGAGGTCACTTGCAGTAAAGATGGGGCTTCCCATGTGGTGCTAGTGGTAAAAACAAAACAAAACAAAAAACACACCTGCCATTGCAAGAGACATAAGAGACACAGGTTCAATCCCTGGATGGGGAAGATCCCCTGGAGAAGGACATGGCAACCCACTCCAGCATTCTTGCCTGGAGAATCCCCATGAACAGAGGAGCCTGGTGGGCTACAGTCCATAGGGTCACAAGGAGTTTGACACAACTGAAGCAACTTAGTATGCACCCATGCAGTAAAGATCCGTGTGCAATAAATGGTGAGCATAGAAGTAAAAATTCAAAGGCAAACTAATTATGGAAGAAAGAAAAAGAAAAAATAATGATACCAAAGACCTAGGTGTATAAATTGTTGGTTGAATGTTTGGCAATAAACCACTCAGTTTAACGCCCTTGTGAACCCAGCTCCTCTTGATTCTGGGCTAGCCCCCTGACCTATTTGAACCAGTAGAATGTGGTTGAAGTGCAAATTCAGAACCTAGGCAGAAGTCCTGGCGGCTTCTGTTTTGGGGTGCTCAGGAGGATGCCAGTCACTGAGTGAGATGTCTGACTACACTGAGGCCAGCTTGCCACTGTGATGATGCCCCAGATGACCACATGAAGGACAGAGGCACTCAGACCAGAGTCAGAACCAAGGATTGTGAGCAAATAAACAGTTGTATGTTAAGTAATTACATTTTAGAGTAGTTTGTCATACAGCAATGATAACTGAAATACTGGGTTAATACAGCACCACTAAGTCAGCCCAGTGGGTTCCATCCTTCTCTGGCTGATGGATGATGTGAGAGACTTAGAGCATCTCTTTCCTCTGAAGAATCACAAATGAAGCTCCCTGATGGTAAAATCAGCAAATTCAAAAGAATATAATCACATGCACTCATTTGCTGGAGGTTGGAGCTGATGAGGATGCTACTGAGTGCTGATTGGTTGATGGGAGATACAGAATGTCAAAGCCACATTTTTTATGAGCACTTACCATGTGCCAGTTTATCCCATTTTATAGACAAGAAGACTGAGGCTCAACAATGTGAAATGACTGCTTGAAACTTTATAGCCAGCACTCATTAGTGCCAGAATTTGAGGCCAGACCCCACATTTGGGCTGTTAGTGTTCAACTAAATTAAGCAGAATAAACAAATCTGCACCCAAGAGCTCTGAATTCAGAGCCAACTTCTGCTTCTCAAAGACTCAGAAGCCTAAAGGCTCACCAGACCCTCTTGTCCAGGGCAGGGAGGAAGGATGGACAGTCCTCTCATCCTCCCTTAGGGTGGGCTGACTCCTTGGTGGGGTCCTTTATCTGGACCAGACCCCTGGGGTGGATGAACACCCAGGTGAGCCTCCATACCAGGGCCTGCCTCCATCCTGGCTCCCAAGCCATTTGTCAAGCACACCAGCAACCCCACGCCTGCTGGCTTCTCTGCAAGGCCCGGAGGAATCGCTTGACTCTGAAATTGGTTCCAGGAATGCTTTTCCTCCCATTATTCTACTGCCTTCCCTGACACCCCTTCCCCTCCCCCAGCACTCTTTTTTATACTAAACTTTCTCTGAATTCACCTGATTTTTCCCATCTCCTTTACATTCTTTATGGCAATGGAGAAATAATCACCGCTTCTCCGGCAGGGTGATGGGAGTGTGCAGTATTAACTGTAAATCAGGCAGAAATTGGTGGAAGGGGAAGGGTTTGATGAGGTGCAGAGACATTATATCATTTTAAAGCGCTTTTCTGGTCTCCAGTAATCCCCATGTAAATGAAAAGGAGGCTACGTGCGCTCTCAGAGGCTGCCTTGAGGAGCACGGAGAAAATGCTCCTGGCAGGACATGGGGCAGAGTGAGGCCAGCTGGGGCCTGACAGCAGAGAGTCAGACCTGCCCGGGGCCGGGCCCCCAGCCCCTCCAAGCCAGGCTGGGCACACCCCTCGGACCTGAATAATCCTGGCAGTGCCGTGACTTCTTGGAAGATGAGTACGAGAGGCTACAGAGCCAGGAGGATGGTGCTGAACGGACAAGCGGCAGGTCTGAGTCAAACCCTCCACTTCCTGTAGCAAAGGGGACTCAGCCAGGAGTGGTAGTGCCTTCCAGGGGTGTCTGGAATGTGTGGGGACTTTGGAGATTTTGTCTGCTGTTGTCACAACTAGGAGGGACTAGAGAACTGGGTAGAAGCCAACGACACCAGCATCCTGTAATGCACAGAACCCTCCCAGACAAGGAAGAAAGGCCGCTTCTGAAACGCCACTAGCTCCCCCCAACCCATGCAGTCCTCATGTAAAGAGCAGGATTTTCCTGAAAAATGGCTATCAAGACCCAACCCCGCAGAGACCATCTCACCAGGGGAAGGTCCATGACCTCCTGGGTTCCTTTTAACGTAAGTCAATCAGTCTGGGTTTACTGACCGCTGGCTTAAATGAATTCAACTACCTTGTTTCATCCCATCTAAGATGTCACTGATCATAAAGGGAACCATTTCTTCCTATATTCATGAGAAAGGAAAAGGGCTGTGACCCAATGCTTTCTTACCGCTTAGATTTTTTACTTTCTACTATTGAAAGTGTTACTTAATACTTATTATATATAGTATATATATCAAGAAATATTTATATATTGATACATAAATATATATCAAGGAATATTATAAGTGCAAAGAATATTATAGGTGCCATGAATACTCTGGTATTCCTAACCTTTCTATTCAAAGTCCAACTCTCTAGATCACGTTTCAACTCTGAGCCATCAATGTCCATGTTTTCCCATCCAGAGTCACCCTCTGAGACATCAAGAGTGTGTGCAATTTCTTCAAAGAGCATTCCACTAGAATCTCTGGGATTTTCTTCTGAACTTCTGAGCTGTTGACCCATTTTGCCTTTGCAATGCTGGCTCTTTCTTGACATTCTCAGAAGGTGTCAATGGAAGGTTTTCGGCCAATAAATAACACATTTCCTTCCTCAAATGGTCTCAGACTACGTTGTCGACTGGCCCACCTAGGGGCTGGCTGCTGGGGTCCAGTCGGGCCTCCTGCACGTGCTGAGTGAGTGACGGCTAACTCACCACCAGTGCCCAAAGATGAGTCCCAATTATAGAGATGCTAAAATGGAAGAAGTGGAAGTCTTAGATGCTATCTATGAAAGGTATGATATTAGAAAGTCAGTTGGACTGTATGAATGGATACATGCCCAGAGCTAGCATCTGTAGACATGCCTGGGGAAGCTGCCTCAGAGATGTGCCTGGGATGCCTCCTCAGGGCGATGTGTATAGATGTGCCTATGTAGATGTGCTGGCAGAGCCAGCAAATAAAAGTATATAGGACACTCAGTTAAATTTGAATTTCAGATCAAAAGCAAATAATATTCAGTGTAAGTCCCAAATATTTCATGGGAACATTCTTATACTAAAAAACTGGGGGTAGGGCGTTATCTGCGATTTAGCCCTACTATGGTGAATCACGCAAAGCCCATCAGTACAGGACTTGAGGTCCTGCAGGACTCTGGCCGTCCCACTGGCTCTCCCTTCGGGCATATGAGCTCAGGGCGTGGGTGATGCAAGGAGAAGATGGTCTCGCCTAAACCCTCTCTGCAGGTTTATAACAGCCGAGAATCAGCCTCAGGTTGGCTCATTGGTTGCTCGTACTGCAGTTGGTCACTGATGAGGTTGGGATAACAGGGAGGAATGCGCCAGGCCCAGGGACCTGGGGGTCACGGTCCAGCGCAAAGACAGACCTTTACAACTTGAGATCTGGCTCCAACAGAGATAGCCGGCATGAGGTGGTAACTGACTAGCGGGGCTTGGGAAGGTTTCCCAGACCAGGATGTAATTTGGACATACAGAGAAGTGGAAAGAGGTTTCCAGGCAAGAGCATGATTGGTGCAAAGCAGTATAAACATGAAGGTGCCCAGGATCTCTAGGCAAAGAGGGAAATCCGGAGTGCCTGGACTAGGAGATAACTTGGGAGGAAATGTGGAGGTAACTGGGTTGGCCTCCTGGCTTTGTAACTTCATATCTAAGTGACCTTGGACAGTTAGGTACTGCTCTGGGCCTCGGGTTTCCTAAACATCAAACAGGCAAGTACTTAGTCTCAGAACTCCTTGGGCACCAAACAGTGTGTTTGAAAACCACTTCTAAGGGCATGAGGATTCATGAGGGGTTTCAGACATGAGATGCCCATGATTGGATCTGTTTTAATAATCATCATAATAATAGTTCTACCTACTGATGGAATACTTAATACACGTTAAAATGAAAATGTTTGTTGCTCAGTCATGTCTGACTCTTTGTAACCCCATGGACTGCAGTCCACCAGGCTGCTCTGTCCATGGAATTCTCCAGGCAAGAATACTGGAGTGGGTTGCCATTCCCTTCTCCAGGGGATCTTCCCAACTCAGGGAACGAACCCAGTTCTCCCTCATTACAGGCAGATTCTTCACTGTCTGAGGCACCTGGGAGGTCCTACTATATGCTGAGCCCTTTGCTATTATTAAAAATGATAACAGAAGCAACTGGATAGGTACCACATGCCATAATATCATGGCATTTGGTGCCAGATGTGGTGATAAGCATTTACTTGCATTATCTCAACTGGTCTCCACAACATCCCTCTACATCTGGTTTTTATTATCCCCATTGCTCAGAGAATGAAACTGACATGCAACACGATGACCAGACTTGCCCAAACATTGATGGTAGAGCCAGAATTGGAAACTAGACTGCTGACATTTAGCCCCAGTTGCCGTCTCTTCCCCAAGAAATTGAAACTCTTGAAAAGCTTCCGAGGTTCCCTTGTAAAGCATATTCTGCAGCCTTCCCTGGGAGAAGGCAGAAGCCTGGTCTCCTCAAGCACAAAGAGACACTAGCATCAAAATTCCATGTGCATCATAATTTCTGTGCCTATTTTAAACGACAAATCAGGCTGTAATTAGAAAGCCCCTAACCCAGATTCAAGCCATATACAGACAGGTTGCGATCGACATCCACACAGGGGTCGGCTCAGCTCAGGGAACCAAGTCACTGAACTGGAGGTCCCCAGGGGATGCAGGCTAAGGGACGAGAGGCAGGCGCCTGATTTCTCTGCCAAGTGCCTGCAATTACAGCAATTCTCTCAGTGCAGCAGACTCCCAGGAAAGAGTCATCTGTCGTCCCGTTAAACTGATTAGGAATCACTTTCTCTGTTTCAGCATCATCCCTGAATCTCAGCAGTGAGTACATTTGCTGGTCAGACTTCCAAATCAACAGGGACCTTAACTCTTCCAGAATCATCCCAGATGCTCTTGGCAGTCTTGAGGATTTTGTCTCTGTCCTCTTCCCCTCTGAGCAGGTTTGTCCATGGCATAGTACCTGGATAACAATAGTATCTACTACTTTCAGGTGTCATCTTAGGGATGTTCTAAAAAAACCAGTTCAAGACGTTCAGAGTTGTGAGGTCCCTCTGAAGCTTGGGTTGGCCTGGGTGGCAGAAGGAGGCAGCCCCTGGGGTATCCGTGATTGGTCTGCCACTAGATGGGGCATCCTGCTCCCCTGGCTTTGATGGGTGAGGAGTCTTCTATCACACCCAGCTCCTGGACCCCTGCACAATCCTCATCCTTGGCCCTTTCCTGGTTGTTTCTCACCTTCATAGGTATATTCATCAGTTCTTTGTCACAAGGCAACCTCAGAATCGCTTTGGTTTACCACAACACACATTGGTTTTCAAATCCATGTGTATACAGGATGACCTAGGTTTGTCTGATCTAGAGTGAGTTCACATGGACCAGGCTGGGACCAGGCTGAGCCCAGGCTCAGGGCTGGCTTCTAGTCTCCTGGGCAAGTCTTCTGGGGCCCAGGCTGAAGGGACATCAGCCGCCCAGAGTATGCTCTTTTCATAGCAGATGACAGGGACACAAGAAGGCTGAGAAGAAACAGGGCTGCGTCCCAGGTCTCAGCTCCAAACTGGCATCTGATCACTACTCTCCATATTCCAGTGCCCAAAGCAAGTCATCTGACCAAGTTCTCTGATCACCAGTGGGACGCAGAACTATATACTTCCCACTGTGATCGCAGAAACTGCAAAGTCACATGACAAAGGGTGGGGATGTGTCATTCTAACCTGGGGAGGGACTAAGGAATAGGAACAACAAAGACAGCATCTTTTGAGTTCCTTCTGGGACATCCATTCTTACATTTGCCACAGAATATCCAGGCACACCTGAGATGAAGAGTGAGCCTGACTCCAGGGCTATGACTCTATGCATATCTGGAGCTGCCATGGGAATGGGGGATGGGGCTGTGACTCTATGCACATCTGGAGCTGCCATGGGAATGGGGAATGGGGCTGTGATTTTTTTTTTTTCCAGAGAGCACATGTGACCCCAACTGTGACCCAGTGACCTGTGACCTTCCTGGAATCATTGAAACAACAGAACAACTTGAGCATCTGGATTTGCAGTACCAGTATCTGTGTTCCAGGTATCTTGACTTGTCCAGGAGAACCTGGTCTTCTGGGGGCAGGTTTAGATCCTTGTCTTTCAGAGCCAGGAGCCTCACTGGACTCCAGAAGGACTCAGATGGCTCAGCATCCCAAGCTGCCCAAAGCCCACCTCACAGTGGGTCTTAGTCCAGAAACTCCACACCAGGCTGGGAAGGAAGCCTACGGGGCCTCTCCTTGGATCCTGTTTGTGTGCAGATAGGGAAACTGAGGCCCAAGAAAGGAAAACACCACTGAGGGTCAGTGGCAGGCTCCCGGTCTCCCACCTCAATGCTTTCCCAACACCCCAGTGAACCCAGTGGCCCCAGGGTCTCTCTTAGTTCCCCCTCCCTCACTTTATCCTCTACTGACCTTGACTCTGTCCTGACTTGGACGCTTCAAGAATCCCGGCAGGACCTGCTGGGCCAGGCGATCTGTTTCTACTTGAGAGGAATGGCATCTTCTCAGGGAGGACAAGTTGGTGATGAAACGAGGAACAGGAATTTGGTCCAGAAAGCCTGGGCCAGTACAGGGGCTGATGGAGAGGCGTCTGGGTCTCCACATCCAATTAGCATCCTCTGTGCTTGGAGCTGCTAGCTGAGATGGCTGCTGAGCAGTTAGAAGGGAGCAGGCTGGCCGGTCAGCTGGTGAATGAGCACTAATTGGGTGTCAGGCATGCCAGGGCCCACCGGCTCCCCTCAGCTCCCCACCAAGCTCCTGGAGACCACCGCAGAGAGCCGAGGGGCAGAAGGCAGCTAATTGGTCTGGCCTGGCCGGCAACTGCTCTCTCTGCGTTCTGACGCCCTGTCACTCAGCTGCCTTTGTCTTCCATTTCAAGGGCTTGGAGAAAATTGCCCACATCTGCTGAGAAGTTTCCTGTAAACCCCGGGGTGGGAGGGGAGCTTATTTTAAAAGAGGCTTTGAGCAGGGACATGTTGGCGTGTTTCCCATAAGTGGCCCCAGTTGTCCTGACTGTGGAGAGCTGTGGGGACAGCCCTCCTACACATTCCTTCACACTCCTGCTCGTCCGTATTTTTAGACAAGAGTTTCCAAGTCACCCGAAAGCTAGTGAAACACTTCTTGTTGCCTTTTGCCTGGCAGCACCACTGTTCATTTAGTGGGGGAAAGAAAAACTATTAATAATACTTTCCTTCCACCCTTTAACTAGGAGAAACCAAGCGTGGGGGCACACGCGCACAACTGTTCCGTGACCCTTGTTTCAAGTACCCGTGACACACAGAATGTTGGACCTGGAGACATGGTGAAGGAAGGCTAGAATTTCTTTCACAGGTGTGGCTGAGATGATTCTCTGAGATACGAATCCATCCAATCGGTGGCTTTGCTCTCCTGTATTTTCCCAGCTCACTTCCACTCCAAGCAAGTAGTCCGCACGGTGCTCATTGGCTCAGGGGAGAGATACGGCCAGGCAAAAACACAAATCGCCTGAAAATCTCTCTGGCCTTTGTGTATCACAGGGAAGGTACTCCTCTAGCCTGGACAAGTGTCCTGGACAGAAGTAGGAGGAGAGCTGGGCTTTATCCCACCTCAGAGGACCAGACGGAAACCCCTGTATGCTCCCCCACCAGGGCATGGAGGAGAGACAAACAGGAGAAGGGAACACCTGTTCTCATCAGCCCCTCCAGGAGGGTCGCCCAGGCAGATAGAACTCTGAACAGCCCATTAATCATTCCCCCATCTCAAGCAGAAGCTGCAGAAATCCACTGGACCATATAGGAAGCCATAGAAGAGTGCTGTAGGGACCAATGACCAGAGCAAGAGGCCTCTTCTTTCCCCCTCCCTGCCAATGCTTAGGCTGTGCCTAAGAGCCCAGGCACCTCTTTCCTGCAAGAGGAATCCCAAAGGAAGGTTGAGGTTGATTTCTGCCCCCTTAAGTTCTATGAAATAGAGGTTCAAAGTCAAAAACTCAATTTAATAGTAGAAAAAAAAATGTTTAAGTGATATGCTTTACACACATAAATGGCTAGACATTCCATGATGTGACCATGGCATGCCATCTGTGACCTTAAGCTTTTTAATTTCTTAAAATATTTTATTTATTCATTTTTGGCTGTGCTGGGTCTTCACTGCAGCATGTGGGCTTTCTCTAGTTGTGGTAAGCAGAGGGTACTCTCTAGCTGGGAAGCACGAGCTTCTCTAGTTGCGGAGCACAGGCTCTAGAGTGCAAGGGCTTCAGTAGTTGCAGTGCATGGGCTCAGAACTGTGGTACTCAGGCTTAGCTGCCCTGCGGCATGTGAGACCTTGGTTCCTGGACCAGGGATTGAACTGGTGTCTCCTGCACTGGAAGGAAGACTCCCAACAACTGGGCCATCAAGGAAGTCCCAAGCTTTTTTATATCACCTTCTCAGAGGCCTTCCTTTGCCACCCTATCTAAAATAGCCCTCATGCCCCATTCAGTATCTATCCCTTAGCCTGCCCCTTCTTGCTGGCATTCATCATTGTCTGATATTGTATTAGATATCCAACTGTTTGTTTAGTCATATCCTTACTCATTAGGGCAGGAAGTTGTCCGTTTTGTCCACTGTTGCACCTGTAATGTCTGGAAGGGGGCCTAGCACACCTGTCTCAATAAACATGTTGAATAAAGGAGTATATTTTGTGCTCAATGGTGACACCTGCTGGTAAATAGGATATTGCAGCCCAACTCTACAAAACCTCATCATTCCTTAAACAAAAGGAGGGGGGATTGGGAACTGAGGGCAAGCAAGGGCTTAAAATAACACAAATTTATTCTCTCACAGTTGTGGAGGCTAAAAGCTTGAAATTAAGATGTCAACAGGGCCACACTCTGTGAAGGCTCTAGTGGAGAATCTTTCCTTGCCTCTTCCAGCTTCTGGTGACTCCAGGCATTCCTTGGCTTGTGGCTGCATCACCTCAATCTGTGCTTCCATCTTTGCATGACCTTCCTCTGTGTGTACTCTCCAGTTCCATCTGTGTCTTCTCTGTTTAAAAAGACACTTATTGCCTTTAGGGCCCTCTGGATAATCGGGATGATCTCATCTTGAAAGCCTTAATTTAATTGTGTCTGTAAGACTATTCAAATAGGGTCACATTCACAGGTTCTGGGTGGCATATATTTTGGGGGCTACCATTCAACAGGGGGCTACCTGTTGCTACCACAACAGGTAGATAGGAGAAATTACTCCAATATTTTGGCCACCTGATGCAAAGAGCTGACTCATTTGAAAAGGCCCTGATGTTAGGAAAGATTGAAGCCAAGAGGAGAAGGGGACGACAGAGGATGAGATGGTTAGATGGCATCATCAACTCAATGGACATGAGTTTGGGTAAACTCCGGGAGTTGGTGATGGACAGGGAGGCCTGCCTGGCATGCTGTGATTCATGGGGTCACAGGGAGTCAGACACGACTGAGCGACTGAACTGAACTGAAGATACAGACTTAAGAGGCAGCCTGGAGGTAGGGGTAGAAGAGGGGTAGGAGTGGAGCACAGGTCTAGTGAAGAAAAAGGGAATTCTCATTGCATTTAGGGCCCACCTGGATAGTCAGGATGATCTCATCTTGAAAACCTTAGATCTTAGATCTCATCTGGGGGCTGAGGTGGGGCCTTTGACCCTCAGAGTGTAGCCACTGAGCCTCAAATTCTGCAGGGCAATCACCTGTCTTCAATTTCATTCTCCTATTCTCTTTCTTATTTTTTCAATTCCCTCCCCTCAATTTTTTATTGAGCTTAAGCAGTGGACAGTTGCAAGAGAAGTATGAAGCCATCCTAAAGGAGCTTAAAAACTAGAGTAAGGAGATAGAACAAGTTTGTCTTGACCTTCTCCTTCTCTGAGGACTTTGAGGCTTGCAAAGCACTTTCCCAGTTACTTCTTTGTTGGCTGTCCCTATGGCCTGTCCTGGCAGTCAGAACAGTCGTGCACAAGCCCCATTTCATAGATGATGGACATTGAGCTCATGGAGAAAATGATTTCTCCAAAGCCCCTCCACCCCCTGCAAGGAATCCTGGCAGAAACAAGACACATACCCAGCTTGTCTCTGATCCTAAACCTTCTAGTGTTTGATCTTATTGTCTCCCACTGGAGAGATGAGACACACAGCTATGAAACAAGCAGAAGACCACATCAGAGCATCAGAATCTGCAGAACTCTGGGACCCAGGGACAGAAGAGCTAACCCTATACTCTATAAAAGTTTTCACTATTATTACTTCCCCATGAATGATATCACTTTATGGCTGAACATTAGATAAAATGGGAGCCATGAGTTTCTCCTGCTGGGGCCAGAAAGCCAGGTCCTTCCCATCTGGGCATCCACACCCTGGTCTGTGTAAGAGGAAACCACTGACAGCACCCCTGGGAATGTTTGCCCCAATTCATTATCAAACCACATGCAATTATCAAACTGTGCTCCCTCCAGCTGACCTTTAGCTGGGGAACAGTTATATTTAGAGAAAACCAGCCCTTTGTAATTACCCCCACTCAGATTACTTAAAGGTCGGCTGCAGATGTGACAGTTTGATCCGTGGGAAGGGCTGTTTCCAGGATCCTTGGATAATTATTCAAACCAGACAATAATTAGCAAGTGTTTTCTGCATATGAATCCATCCCTGTTGTTCATCCCCAGAAGGGAGCCCAGGAGGCTCACCAGGCCAAAGTTGGTCCCTATGGGTGTAATAACAACAGTCCTCTTGTGCACGTCCCTTTACAGTATACAGAGAACTTCCTGTCTCACCTCATTTACTACTTACATCAGCCTTATATGAAATACACATTCCTACTTTACAGATGAGGAAACTGAGGCTCAGAGATTAAGTGGATTTGCCCAGAGTCACAAAGATGAACAGACTTAAACACAGGTCTTCAGACTCTCACTCTTTCCTAAGAAAAATCTCTCATTCGGCATATATTCATTGAGTGCCTACTTTGCGTCTGGCCTTGTAGTGGGTTGCAGAAAGGAAAAGAAGACCTCAACTTTGTTCCTCGTGTTTGAAACTCAGGATGCTGGAGGGCATGGGGCACATATGAGTCACTGGAACCTTAGAGGTAACAGCATCTCTATTGAGTGTCCAAAACGCTCCCTGCAGGAAGAACTGCGGATATCGGAAATTATGAGTCAATCCATCTGATGAGAATGAAGGGGGGGTTTTGGTGTAAATCAACAAAAGACAATAGATGAAGCCTCCAGTTTGGGAGGGAGAAAAAGCATGGAAAATGAAGTCAACTGATATCATCAACTAGCTCATTTGAAGAAACAAAGTAATGAAATGACACATGTCACCTGGTCACAGTGTGAAGAAGAACTCTGGATGTGAATGACATTCCTCCAAGCATGATTTTCTTGGTTTTAAAGGATGTTCCTGGAGCCCAGGTCTTCCAAAAAACCTGTGGAAGAACAGTTTGGCCAGAGAGGGTCTTTAAGTCCCACTTTCCCTTCATCCAGAGAAACTCCAATTATATCCATTGTACATTTTCAGTTTCTATTAAATAAAGGAGTCCGTGGCTTTAAAAAATATTAAAATTAATAGTTTATAGACTTAAGCATAGGCATGGTATATAAAGATATTCATAAAGTACTATGGGTATCAACTTCACAATTTTTATTTAAAGAAAAGATAGTCATCAATAGTATCTCAATTAAACTCATCTCAACTGATCAATCATCATTCTAAAAATATCAAATAATGATATAAAATAACAGTGCTAATGTTGATCATTAACATCTGCTTAGAGTTTACTGCATGTCTAAGTACTTCACAGGCATTAATTCACTTGCTTGTCCCTCCAACCCTGTGAAGTAGGTACAATGTGTCCTAAGATCTTCCCCATTTTATAGGTAAAGTCACTGAGGCACAGAGTCCACAGGAGGTGATTCACATGGGGTCGTGCAGTTATGGTGAGCAACAGTAACTTCCCAAAGATGGGTTGGTGGGTCTGCCAAGAAACAGCTGCTGCTGCTGTTAAGTCGCTTCAGTCGTGTCCGACTCTGTGCAACCCCGTAGACGGCAGCCCACCAGGCTCCCCCGTCCCTGGGATTCTCCAGGCAAGAACACTGGAGTGGGTTGCCATTTCCTTCTCCAATGCATGAAAGTGAAAAGTGAAAGTGAGGTCGCTATAGCGACCCCATGGACTGTAGCCTACCAGGCTCCTCCATCCATGGGATCTTCCAGGCAAGAGTACTGGAGTGGGGTGCCATTGTCTTCTCCCCAAGAAACAGCAGCTGATGTGAAAGAGGCACAAGCGTTATGGTTGACTTCCTGCTCTATCTCAGTTGGCAGAGGGATGAGGGCCACCAGATGGATCGGAATCTGGACAACTGCCCTATTTGACTTTGACCCACTGATGACGTGAGCCTAAGAATGATGGGCTTCAAAGATTAGCTTGAATGCCTGCTGAGTTCCCTTCCAGTTCAGAGATTTTGTCATTTCCCTGATGTGCATATTGAAGATAGAGGGTCCTTTTGTACAACCCAGGCTTTGGGGTAGAGTTCACAAGAGCATACAAAGGTGAGTGAAGGGTAGTAACAGTAGCTTCATGATATCACCAATTAAACCACCAGTGGAGAGAAATGCAAACATGAATTTGAGATTTGCTCATGCCAGGCTGGAGGGTGGCAGGGGTGGAGACAGAGAAGAAATATGGACAATCTTCACAAACTTTCAGGATAAACTCCATCATAGAGAGAATATTTAAATCTCCAGCGAAGATACTTACCCGATCCTTCAGAAGCATTCATTTCTTTACAAATAGTATTTATTTTTCTATTTATTATATCCAGTTTTCTATTCAGTCATGTAAATCCCCCAAGACCTGCCCTGGCTGCAGGCCTTTCTGTCAGCTGATGTTTTCTCAGTAGCATCCCAGGATCAGGTCCTAGGTGAGGCTCTGGGGACCCAGTGGGGAAAGAACAGCTTGGAACTCACAGTCCATATCTTCACTGTACCTCTAGGTATTTAAATTTAAATTAATGAAAAGTAATTAAAATTTAAAATCTGGTTCCTCACTCAAAGCAGCCTCATTTCCAGGCTTGAACGTGTGGACAGCAGTGTGTCCTGCAAAACACAGGGCAGGCACAGAACATTCCCACCATCACAGAAGGTTCTATTGACAGCACTGGGGAATGAAGCAATGCCCGTACGGAGTGGGAGGTCAGCTTGCTTTCATTGCTAGCTATTCTGTACAGTAATGATTGCCTATCTTTCTAAATAGTCAGTATTCTGGGATTTAGACCACTTTGTCTCAGCTCAGACTGAATGAATGAATGAGGTAGGGCAGTTATCAGATACATTTGGACACCAGGAACAACAGAATTTGGGGAGGGGACATAATGTGTGGTCATAACCAGACAGCGGTGTGCAGGGCACCTGCTCACCTGAGCACATGCATGTACATGTGGACTCACACACGCACAATCGCACACTCCTGCACAAGTCTGTTCACTTGGAAACATACACATAGACAAACACACAAACACTGGCATGCACAATCATTCACACACACAATCAGATTTGCACACTCTTAGGCACACATGACTTTACACGCAGTCAAATCCAACTCTGGCAGATCCGCTCTCTCACACACACACACACACAGAGTGTTGTAGACAAACGCATCCTGCGTTACTGCTAGGTTGTCACACATGATTGAGTTGGCTACAGTTAAGTTCTGTAGCTTTTTGCTACCCTGATATAATACAGAAACAGATGGGCCAATTTTTCTTACATTTTCCAGATTCAAGATAAATGCTTGGGAGCTCCGCAGTAACCCTGTCCTTGGGTTCCGTCCATTCATCTACCGTTCAGCAAACATTGACTGAGGGCCTAGAAATTGACAGAATCACAGGGGAGGTCGCTAACTAAATCACAGAAATTCCACTGTGAGTATCAGACTCAGCCCAAGGAGGGAGAGGGCGTCATCTGACAGAATGCAGGGTGCCCAGCCCCTATCCTGGGACCAAAAATGCAAATGGTGATCCCATCAGCTCCCTACGTGTCCCTGCCACGGATGCTATGCTGTTGTTGAATTGGGGATTAAGTCTCTAGATGGTACAGATTCAAGAAAAGAAGAGGTAGAGAAACCTGCCAGCTTTAGTCAAACCTGCTCCTTGCTTTTGCCTGCACCTTCGAGCTCACCCTCATACCCAGCATTTGCCATCAGCACACATTTTCCCTTCTTCAAAAACCGCGCTTTATTTCACAGTCCCGATTCCCAATCTCCAGCTGTTGTCTAAATTGTCTTAATCACAGCAAAACTCCCCCCAAAGAACTGTCGACCCTCGCCTCCTTCTCTCCCCGGTGCTCACTGATTCTTGAATCCACAATAACACAACTTCTGACTCTCTGCCTCCATGAAACTGCTCTCCCCCAAATTGTCAGTGGCTGCCACCTTGTCAAGTCTGATAGTCACCTTTTCATTTCTCATCTTATCAGATACTGTGCCCCACTTGACATGGCTAGCCAGTCTCCTGAGCGGCCAGTCTCCTGGGCATCCTTGCAGTTAAACTCTGCCATGTGCCTAGCACCACAGTGGACACAAAGGCATGAGTCTCAGGTCCTACTGTCCAGGGACTCAGGGTTTGGTTTACCCCTCTGGGGAGGCTCTGCTATGATGCTTTATGATGCCATGAGCATTATCGGTTTGGGAGGCAATTCTGTCCTCCAGCAAGGAAGGGTCGAGCATGATACCATTTACCCTTGTAGCTGAATCCAAACTTGAGTTCTGCTTTCTTGACAGACTGAACCAAGGCCACTGGAAGAATTAACTGATGGGTTCAGGAAAGACAGATAGGAGCTAGGATTTTATAAGCCCTTATTCTGGTTTGAACTGTGTCCCCCAAAAGATGCATTAAAATCCTAGAATATGAATACCTCAGAATGGGACCTTATTTACAAATAAGGTGGTTGCCAATGTAATTAGTCAAGATGAGGTCCTAGTGGAGTAGGGCAGGTCCTTAATCCGATGTGACCAGTGTCCTCATCAGAAGACGGCTATGTGAAGACCAACGGTGAGGCCAGCTTGTGATGACAGAGGACTGAAGTGATGTATCCATAAGCTAAGGAATGCCTGGGGCTACAGGAAGCTGGGACCGGCCTGAGCTCTCAGAAGGGCCCAGCCCTGCTGCACCTTGAGTCTGGACTTCCAACTTCCAGAACTGTGAGACGATACATCTCTGTTGTATTTAAGCCACTCAACTTGTGTATGTTGGTAGGGCAGCTCCAGGAAATGAATGAAGTCCTGTTTTCCAGTTTCTGAAATGGAGATAATCATGGTGAGGCTCCACGGGGACATCTGCCTGAGTCCCCCAGCTCCCTGCAGCAGCGACCAGAGGCGGCAGAAACAGAAATGAGCACACTTCAGCCTCCACCAGACCTGAGTTCAAGTCCTGCCTCCAGCATGACCCAAGCACCTGAGCTGCTTCACCCTCTGGGACTCAGTCTTCTCATCTATAAAGTGGGCTTCGCGTGTGGAATCCAGAGATACCTTATGTGTGATCTCACCAGCCGTTGACGAGAAAACAAGGTCGCATTGGCTTCTCATGACCAAACGATGGTGGCTCCAGGCCTTACCAGCTCACTGGATAAACATTAGTCTCCCCAAAGTGTCCCCCAATTTTTTTTTCTCAAATTTGCTAGAGGGAATCTCACACATTCTCACAAAACCAGACGGCCGCCCTCACCACTTGGTATCGGCCCTGTTCCTGCTTGCCCACCTCAGCTCCCCCACCCCCACCCCCCTGCCCCCAGCACCATGAAGCTACCTGGGGCATGCCGGCCACAGGAAGTGCGGTCAGAAGCTGCCTCAGCTCCTTCCGGGACTGACTCAGAAGCTTCACTCTCGTCACCCTTCCTACAGTCAGCCTGTGCCAGGTGGGAGTGTGTGGGTGACCATTCCTACCAGATACGGACACTCCACTGAGCAAACTCATCTCAAAGCCCCCCGTGGTGGTGGCTAAGGCCTGGCTGGGCTTGCCCCAGACCTGAGCCACTTCCCTGCCCACCCCTTTTCCCCCACAACACACACACTCCCTCTCCTCCAGAGATGCTGGTCCCTCAGAACATCTCCTTATCAGTCTCTGCTTCTGGAGTCTTCCACTTTCAACAGGGGCCTCCCCCCAACACTGTCCATCATAAGGACGCTCTTGTCTGTGCCCCCAGGGCTGCTTCTGGCTATTTCCATAGCCACCCACCTTTGGGGTCCAGGCAGAGGTGGGGAGAGGTTCGCCCTCCAAAGCCGCTTTACCTTGCCTAGAGCATCTCAAAGCCTCCCTGGATTTCTGTCCGTGTCTGTCCAGGATTTCGGGTCCAGAATCTTATCAGCTATCTCCTGAGAAAAGAGTCTGTCCTGCACCTCCTGGCCAAAAGGTTCAAACCCAGACCACACAAGGGATTGGATGGGAAAAAATACATGTGATCCTCTCCAGCCTGGTGCCGAGAACAGCCCTCCCCAGCTCTAAACAGAAGCTTGTGCTGTAAATCAGTGGTTATGGTCCAGACCTGGGCTGGGGGAGGAGGCCGGAGAGAATGAGGGGAGGAGCAGGAGTGGGTCCCGTTCTGCATGTAAAGCACCTAGCCCCGAGCCAGGTCCGCAGCGAGTGTCCAATAAATGACAGCTATTATCATCATGATGATTATTATGAACCACGAAGCTATCACCAGTAGTCGGTCTGCTGGCAGCAGGAGGCCACGCAGGCTGGGCTGCTCCCTGCTCCAGATCACTAACCCAGGCTAAGTGGTGGTAATTATGACTTTGAGGAATACTAGTCACAGTGCCAAGTTCCAGAAGAGCCGCCACAATGAGTGGGGAGGCCTCTGGTTTAGCTCCGGGCTGCAAGGCTGAGCAAGAATACACACACCTGGCCATGTGGCATGGTAGATGCAGTACAGGGACACTGTGTAAAGACCATCCCCCCTGGCATGCAGGAGAGGAGAGCTCCCCGTGGACATACAGTGGGAAGGGGCCAGGCACCCGCATACAGCAGGACCATAGGGTCCCAAGCCTGTTGCAGCAACCCCTGTCCCAATACCTGGGCCCTGTGCAAGCGCTTCTGTGTTCATGAAGGGTCTCTGTCGGGGTCTTGCTTCACAGGGAGCCACAGATCTCCAGGCAGCGTGGTCCAGCCCCGGCTTGGGGCTGCATTCTGCTGCCAATTTTTTTGCCATGAAAGCTCCACCGCTGGACAAGGGCTCTTGGGAATCACTCAGGCTTCGTGCACAGGGGCACCAGAAGCCCAGTTACACAAAAGGCTTCTGGCCCAAGGAGTCAATGTCTTCCTTTTTAGAAAAGTGATTCCTTCCCCTCTCCCTCACCGAAAGTTTGTCCCTGCTTTACTCTGAATAACCAATGCAAATAGGCTCAGTGAATCTCAGCTGCTGAGTGAGTAGCTAAAATGCTGTCTTTCCTGCAATTCCCTTTGCCTCCCTTCCCCACCGCAGCTGACATTCCCCGGGCAGCAGGACAGGACAAGCAGGGCAGGGCCCAGTGGTGAGCTTAGGCAGCCCAGCACCCGGCTTCTGTCTTCTGTCCATATACAGCTCATCGGCTCCCTCCAACTGGAAAGTGAAAGGGGGTGGCCTCCCCCAAATTCCTCCTGGCCAGGGACTTGGACTTGTGCTGAACACTTTTGGTCAGAGGGTGGAACGAGTCTCCACCTCGGTGTGATAAAGCAGAGGGGCCTTTATCGCTGGCATCCATGATCCGTTACTTCTCTCCAAGTCCATACCCCTTGAGATCCGGACTCACTGGACCGCCAGGCTCTTCCTGCCTCCAAGCTTCTGGCACATGTTGTTCCTCCCCCTGGCAGGCCCTTCTCCCTCATCCACCTGTGAGCTCCCGGCCCTTGGCCAGTGCCCATCTCAAGTGTCACTTCCTCTTTGTAACACTCCCACCCCACCCGTAACACCCACTGATAATCATCACTCCCTCCTCCATGCTCTCACCGCCCTTGGACCGTCCTCCTAACTTGGCAATTCACTTGTCCATCTCCCCTCCAAGCTGCTCCACAGCAGGGTACCCTGACCCTTCCATCTCTGTTCCTCTGGCAATCGGAAGGCATTTCTGCTTATTCATTTCAATCATGTAAAATGAATACAGGTAGAAGGAAAGGTCAGATCAATGGAAAGAGAAAAGAAGGGACTCAGAAGGAAGTGGAAAAAAGACAGAGAAAGAGAGAAGGAAGGAGGAAAGGAGGGAAGACGGAGGGAGAGAAAGAGAAGGAGAGAGCGGTAGAGAGAGGGAGAAATGGTGATAGGAGTGGTCACTCATGGACCTGACCCTTTATAGTTTCTGTGGGAAGTTCCTTGTGCCATGTCCTGCTCCTGAAAACCTGGGAATCCCTGCCTTGGGGGACACCCAGGTGGTACTAAGAGGCACAGGCAGGAACTCCATAAAGGATGTATCTGGAGAACATGCTATTGGTGTCAAGCCAACCCTGAAGTCAACTACATGTTAGATTCTAGCAAAATCCCTGGGTTGAGTTTCACTTATTCTTTATGCTTTATTCTCCCTCCTTCCTCCAGTCTGCCCCACTTTGGCCCTGGCCCTGACCCTTGACCTCTTACTCTTCTGTCCTGCAAGAGGTATTCGACCTTTCTTTCATCCTCTAGCCTACATTAGAACCACACAGAATATTCTCTTAGTTCTAGTTCCCTCTCTTTCTCCCCAGTCACGTCTGGCTTAAGATATTGAAACTGTAAATTTGGTTAGAGTGTAAATGATTTCAAGCTGATTCCTAATTAATTGTTCCCTATGTTGTCTACATGCACTAAAGTGAGAGTCATACCTTGTTTTCAGATAGCAGTGCTGGAAAATCTGACCTGAACCTAGATCCTCATTGTTAAATGTGACTCTAGATGGTAAACTTGAGTGCTTTTTAATTTATTCACAAGTTTTTATGGCCACATTTCTCCAGTGAATTGCCTCTCTAGGATGGGATAGCAGGGCTAAATGATTTATGACATGTGCTCAGACCTTGCCCCTAGGTTCACAGTCCTGGTCCTGGTTCCAGCTGGATGCTGGGAGGAGTCGCCACTCTCACAGAGTCCTCACACTTTGGAAACCTGCAGGCTTTTCCACAGTCAGTAACTTGAGTCTGAGAATATGCGTGGCAGAACCTCCCAGAGATGGAGCCTGTTTCCCTGACCTGCACATAAGCCATAGAGGCCTAGCAAGTGCCTACTGAATGAATGAAACATATACATGGAGGAGTGATTGAATGGATGTGTGTGAAAAAAAGTCAGTGAATGAAAGCATGAATGAATACATAAGTGAATCAGGAAATGGAGGGACCCATTGAGCCCTCAAGGGTTCTCCAGACATCCAGGAGCCATGCCTGCAAAATCAGCCCCTGGGAAGCTGCATCACAATCTTTATAAACACTTCCTTTTTTATTACAAGCACGATCTGCCCTTTAGAAAGACATTTAAAGCTTATAACGGGAGATAAGAGCATTGTTCCTTTCACTTTCATGTAAACCAGCCAAGACTTCAAGATCAATTTCTATCTCAAACCTTCAAGGGCAATCTGGGATTTGAAGTCGGGACTGTTTAGGACCAAGGTGTCTGATGAAGACACCGGATCCTGCATTAGGGAGTGAGCTTGCCTTTGATGGGGTTTGTAAGTAGACTCTGGAAATGGTGAAGGTGGTCCTCTCTTCTGATAGGCGTGGTCCCTTTCAAGTCTGAGTTTCTTTGTGCTCCATGCAGGTGGGAAATTGTCACCCAAGTCCTTCTCTTTAGCTTTCCGCTTTGGGTGTCAGTACTTGATAAAAAGAAAGCATTTAATAAGCAGGCTGTAAGTCATTCATCTGTGAAATAACAGACTGGATTCCCAAGCATAAAAATTCCATAGCACCCCCTAATGACTTATCATAGTAGCACTTTAACACATACATGTAGGAGAATTTGATTAAAATCTGGTTGCCCAACTAGGAAATTGATATTTCTCATCTTATTTTAGGAAGCAGTGTAGTGTGGTGGTAAAGTGCATGAAATGAGTTTCTAATCTGTCCCTTCTACCTATACTATGTGACCTTAATCAAGTTATTTAACCTCTTTGTGCCTCAATTTCCTCATCTGTGTAACTGATGATAGTACCTCCTTTATGGAGATGCTGTGAGTGTTAAATGAAATAGTTCAGCAAATGCACTTTGAACAGTGCCAGACATGTAGCAAGTAACCAGTTATTATTCTAATGGCTTATTTTTAGAGAAAAACTATAAGGTCACAATTATTTTTCCTCAAAATTTTATAAATGTTTTTCATTATATTTGAGTATCATTTAAAGATAAATCAGACAACAATCTGATCCTCTTTTTCTTGTTGCTTTTTCTGTCTGATACTTGTAGGATAAACTCAAGTTTTGAACTTCCTTCAGTGTTTGTTCTAGACCCTTGGTGCATATTTTTATATAAAGATGATTTTATGTTTTTCAACTCAAGGACATTTTCTTCTAGTGTTTCTTAGATCATAATTTCATTTCCATAAGCTCTCTGCTGCTGGGATTTCCCTTACGTCCCTTAAATGGACGGTGAATTTCCTGGATCTAGCCCTCTGTGCCAATTTTTGGTTAACTTGCCCCATTCTTTCTAAAGTTCTTTCCTTTTCCTTCAGTGTTTCTGGTCCTCCTCCACATAATAATCATTTGAGTTCTAGGGGAATTTCTCAAGCTGGTTTTCTAATTAACCAGGTTGGTTTCTGAAGTTATCATTCAGCTATGTACAATCTTGATGAGTTAGGAAAAAAAAAAGGAAGTTGTGCTTTTTCAAGAACTCTTTATTATTTTAAGATTGATCTTTTTAAATCAACTTAATAGCATCCCAACTCTCACTAAAAATATAGTTAAAGGTTTTTTTTAAAGTTCCCCGCTACTTCCTGAAAATATTTCTTTTGCTGGGTGTTATTTGTGCTGAATGTTCAGATTGGTCCTTCAGCCCCTCTCTTTGAATTGCTAAGTCTTTTCACAATACCAGCAGCTTTTCACCATTTACTCATACTTGTTGATGATGTTTGTGGTTGGTTTGCTTTGGATAGTCCATTGATGATCAGTAAATCACTATATCTTCTTCCAAAAGTGAATGAGGGCAATCAGCACTAGGGTTTATAAATCAGAATTAGTTTCGGCTACAAATGACAGAAAATTGAAAGTAAGAGTGATTTAAAGAAGATGCAAGTTTTTTTTGTTTTTTGTTTTTTTTTTTTCTTTGTTTAATTTTTATTTTTATATTGGGTTATAATTGATTAACAATGTTGCATGAGTTTCAGATATACCGCAAAGTGATTCAGCTATACCCATATGTGTATCCATTCTTTTTCAAATTACTTTCCCATTTAGGTTATTACAGAACATTGAGCAGAGTTCCCTGTGTTATACAATAGGTCTTTGTTGGTTATCTCTTTTCAATATAGCAGTGTGCGTATGTTACCCCCAAACTCCTAGTCTATCTCCCCTCCAGTCACCCATCCCCTCTATTAACCGTCAGTTCGTTGTCTTAAGTCCATGACTTAGTTAGTCTGTTAGTCTGTTTCTGTTTTGTAAGTAAGTTCATTCGTATTCTTCTTTTTTTTTTTTTAAATTTCACATATAAGCATATATTGGTCTTTGTCTGTCTATCTTACTTCACTTAGTATGATGATCTCCAGGTCCATCCATGTTGCTGGAAATGGCATTATTTCATTCTTTTCAGTGGCTGACATATACCAGTGGCTGGTATACATGTACCACATCTTCTTTATCCATTCATCTGTCAATGGACATTTAGGTTACTTCTGTGTCTTGGCTATTGTAAACAGCTCTGTAATTAACAATGAGACGCATGTATCCTTTTGAACCATGTTTTTCTCTGGATGTCTGCCCAGATATTACCGGATCGTAGGATAACTTTATTTTTAATTTTTAAAGGAACCTCCATACTGTTCTCCTTAGTGGCCATACCAGTTTACATTTCCACCAACAATGTTAGGAAGGTTCCCTTTTCTCGACAAACTCTCCAGCATTGTTTGTAGACTTCTTGATGGTGGCCATTCTGACTGGTGTTTTTTTAATACTGAGCTGCACAAACTGTGAATTTTGGAGATTAATCCCTTGTCAGTTGCATCAGCATACTAGCCACATTTCATGTCCTCAAGCTACATGTGGCTAGCAGCTGCCATACTGGACACCATGGATACAGATGTCCATCATCACAGAAAGCTTTATTGGACTGTGGTGGCCTACAGTTCAGAAGAAAGTTTCCATGAAATTTGTACTATTTTTAAATGTCTTTGAGGTTACTCAAGTTTTATAAAGAAGTGATGAGATAGAAATATGCTTCTACCATTTAGGTTCCTACAAAACCTAGTTTTAAAAGATTATATAATCTCATGAGAAGAACACAAAACTTGGTGTCAGATAATGCTGAGTTCTAATATTACCTCTGCTGAGTGATCTTGGATATATTATTGTTAGTGTTTGAACCTTTCTTCCTTTATGTGCACAACATAACCTTACCTAATAAAAGGTTTGTACATATTAGAAATAATGTACAGAAAGTGATTAAACAGTACCTGACACATCAGTTCAGTTCAGTTGTTCAGTCCTGTCCAACTCTTTGCGACCCCATGTACTGAGTCGCCAGGCCTTCCCATCCATCACTAATTCCTGGAGTTTACTCAAACTCAAGTCCATTGAGTCGGTGATGCCATCCAGCCATCTCATCCTCTGTCGTCCCCTTCTCCTCCTGCCTTCAATATTTCCCAGCATCAGGGTCTTTTCTAATGAGTCAGTTCTTCACATCAGGTGGTCAAAGTATTGGAGTTTCAGCTTCAGCATCAGTCCTTCCAATGAATATTCAGTGAAGAGGAAAAGTTAAAATTTTACATAACCTCCTCCTTCTGTCTCTGTAACTCAGCTTGCCCCTTGCAAAGTCTAGATCACGTAGGTCATGTAGTCTCAGAAAGTGGGGACTTGCAATACTAGGAACTGGAGTTTATCTCACTCACCCTTGTCCTGCTCTTTGTAATCAACTGGCCCCTACAAACTTGCTTGATCATGCCTGTCTGTGTAAAGGTCAGGCATCTCCCTCCCCACCTTGACTGCTGTTCCTGAGCACGCAAAAACCCTTAGTTTAAACCAGCCTATTAACATCTAGTGTTGCCCACTACAGTCTGTCTATAAAAACCCTGTAATCCCTTTGTTCGGGGCTCAGAGCTTGGAGTGTTAACTCCTCTGAGCCCGCCGGCATAATAAACCTGAGATCTCTAACTCTCCAAGGGTGGTGCTTGGTTTCTAGAGTACTGGTTTCTGCAACAACAGGACTGATTTCCTTTAGGATGGACTGGTTGGATCTCCTTGCAGTCCAAGGGACTCTCAAGAGTCTTCTCCAATACCACAGTTCAAAAGCATCAATTCTTCAGTGCTCAGCTTTCTTTATAGTCCAACTCTCACATCCATACATGACTACTGGAAAAACCATAGCTTTGACTAGACGGACCTTTGTTGGCAAAGTAATGTCTCTGCTTTTTATTTTTATTTTTTATTTTTTTTAAAGTTTTTGTATAGATATATAATTTTATTTCTCAAGTAAATGCCTAGGAGTGAACTGTTTGAGTCATATAGGAAGCGTATGTTTAACTTTTTAACAAGCTGTCACAGTGCTTCCCAAGGTTGTTAGATCATCCCCCATTCCCACTAGCAGTTTGTGAGGGTTCCTGGGCCTCCACATCCTTGCCAAGCCTTGGTTGGTCATTCTTTTTAATTTCAGATATTCCAAGAGATGCGTAGTGGTATCTCATTGCGGCTTGACTGGTGTTTCCCTAGTGACGCAAGATGGTAAGCATTTTTGCATGTGCGTTTTGCCATTTATATGTATTCTTTGGTGAAGTGACCATTCAAATCTTCTGCCCATTAAAAAATATTTAAAATATTTATTATTGAGATTTGAGAGGTCTTGACATGCTGCTACTGCTGCTGCTAAGTCACTTGAGTCGTGTCCGACTCTGTGCGACCCCAAAGACGGCAGCCTACCAGGCTCCCCCATCCCTGGTATTCTCCAGGCAAGAACACTGGAGTGGGTTGCCATTTCCTTCTCCAATGCATGAAAGTGAAAAGTGAAAGTGAAGTCGCTCAGTCGTGTCCGACTCTTCGCGACCCCATGGACTGCAGCCCACCAGGCTCCTCTGTCCATGGGAGTTTCCAGGCAAGAGTACCGGAGTGGGTTGCCATTTCCTTCTCCAAGATGCAAGTTTATTTCTCTCTCAAGTATGGGAAATCCAGAAGCTGTCAGATTTGCTATGTTTTCTACATGTCAGGGTCTCTGGTTCATTCAGCCTTGCTGATCCTCTTTTCTCAGCATATGGTCTCTACTTCATAATCCAAAATGAATGCTTCAACTCCAGCCATCAAGTCCATAATCTAGCCAGCAGTAGGAAGCTGAGGGAAAATAAAGAATATTTTCTGAAAATGACCCTCACCACTTCTACTTACATTTCAGCGGCTAGAACTCAAATCATATGGCTATACCTAATTGCAAGGGAGGATAGGAAATGTAAATTTTATTCTAGATGGCCACTTGACCTGCTTAAAGTTCTAGTCTAAGTCTAAGTCACTTCAGTCGTGTCCGACTCTGTGTGACCCCATAGACGGCAGCCCACCAGGCTCCACCGTCCCTGGGATTCTCCAGGCAAGAATACTGGAGTGGGTTGCCATTTCCTTCTCCAGTGCACGAAAGGGAAAAGTGAAAGTGAAGTTGCTCAGTTGTGTCCGACTCTCAGCTTCTACTGCTACAAAAAAAAAAAGTGGGGGTGGGGAAACTAGGTAATAGGATACTAATGGAAGTTTCTTTCTTTATTTTTTGCAGTCTTGGGTGTAGCTGTAGGAAAACTGAGCCCTGATTCTTCATCTCTTGCCAGAAGTTTCCGACATAGAGATTTTCCTTTCTTTAATTCCATCTGTACTAAGAAGAATTAAGGGGCTGAAGCAGAATGGATGTACTTCACTCACTCCACCAACCACTGACTAGCAAAGCAAGCCATCAACAGCCTGCCTCTGTCAGCATTCTCCTCCTCCTTTTTTTTTTTTTGGCTGGACTAGGTTTTCATTGCAGTGCGCAGGCTTCTCTCATTGCGGAGCACAGGCTCTAGTGTGCAGGCTCAGTAGTTGCAGTACATGGGCTTAGTTCCTCAACCAGGAATCGAACCTGCATCCCCTGCATTGGAAAGTGGATTTTTAGCCACTGGACCACCAGGGAAGTCCCTCTTCTCCTCCATTAAAAAAAAATTTTTTTTTTTTTTTTGCAAAAATTATCAGATATTTCAGATAAGTGGCTAAGATCACTTAGTGGTTTTCAGAAATCACATAGAATGTCCCTGTTACTTTGGTAGTAGCACTTCAGCAGGAATGATGAGAAGAAATAAATTTGAGAACATGGTTGGCATCTTGCTTCACAAATTTGATCCTATGGTTCCACTGCTTACAATCCTGTCCTCAATAAGCACACAAAAGATGTCTATATCATTGATCCTTAGGGAAACACAGATTAAAACTCTATGAGGAAACACAAATTAAAACTCCAAACCACTACAAACCTACCAGAATGGCTCAAATTTAAAAGATGTAGAGCTCCTGATAGGAATACTAAGCATTACTACTTTGGAAAACAGCTTGATAGAAATTAAACATACGCTATCATCTGACCCAACAATTCTGCTCCTAGGCATCTACCCAAGAGAAATGAAAACACATGTCCACAGAAGGATTCGCACATGAATGTTCACACAACCCAAATGTGCATCAACAGGCAAATAGATAAACAAATGGTGGAAATTGATACAACGAACTACTTATTCAGCAATGAAAAGGACCCAAGTAATGATACATACAACAACATGAATCAAACACATGCTGCAAAATTCTGAAATAAGCTCAACAAACATACAAAATGACAGAAATCAGATCAGTGGTTGCCTGTGGAGAGGGTGGGAGTGGGGACTGAGTGAAAAGTTACACAGGAACCTTGGGAAGTGATGGAAACATTCTGTGTCTTGATTATAGTGGTGTTTGCTTGAGCAAATACATTTGTTAAAATTCATCAAACTATATGTACACTTAGAATGTGTACATGGGTATATTTTACTGTGTGTAACATAATTCAGTAAAATTGATTTAAAATGAAAAAAAAGAAAAACTTGCCCTGCTTTCTAAGTCCTAAAGGATAAGACTCAAACTCTCTTGAAAAACGCACAAAGTTTTTCATGATCTGGCCTCAGAATCCTTCTCCCAGCTTCAGAGAGCCATGGGATCGCTATGAGAGGCTACTGCTCAAAACTCCAACCAGCTATGTCTTTGATGAAGAGAGTACTGTGGGAGGAGAAACCAATTATTGCTTAATAAATGCAGTATTCTTGGCAGATTTTATCTTTCAGGTCCTGGGATGTAGAGGAATAATAAAAGGAGACCTAGCTTGCAAAGAGGCTAGAAACAGCATAAAGGAGGCTCTCTAAGTGCATGCAGTTTTAACAGCTAGACATCAGCCCATAGATGTCCGGTGGCACTTACCCACTGCAGCAATACACTCCTAAAATAAGTATTTTTGCCAGGACAACCATGTTCTTTTTCTGCTTGAGAACAAATTTTAAACTTAGAAGAGAAAAAACACCCTCAGATACTTTGTCACTCATTCCACACCACTCATAATTTGTCACTCTGTCTTGAAATCTTCCCCGAGTGGCTTGGCTTTAATGGGTTCAGCATTTAGTGAGCTAGGCAGTGGATTATGTGCAAAATGCATTAACCTCTCACATGATTGTAAAAATTGCCTTAATAAAATAGAGCTAAACCCTACTTAATAGTGATAAAACAGAAGCCACTGTGTTCCAAGGATGCTAATGACCTGTGAGTCATTCTTTTTGATTTTAGAAGGTTGAACACTTGGAATTTTCCCCTTTTTATGAAAACTTTTAAGTGTGTTTAACTGTTGGAAAATCACACAAGTGAAAATAAGATTCCTGCACTATAGATAACCAGAGCGCCAAGAAGTTTCCATCATCTTCTTAATGCTCCATCGTCCCGAGACAGTCTGAGATGCTGAGGGCACAGATGCAAATGACAAGAAGGAAAGGACTGATTATAATACCTAATATTTGCCTAATGCCTTCCTGCTTACAATGTTCTTTTTTTTTTTAACCTGTATCAATTGATTCAATTCATGTAACAGACTTGTGAAGTAGGTACTCTCATCTCCATTTTATAGATAAAGAAATTGAGATTCGAAGAGGTAAAGAATTTGCCCAAACTTGTATTTGGATCCAGGTCCTCTGAATTTAAGTCCCACACCATCCCAAAATGCTGTTTTCATATATATATAACAACAGTCACCTCCTTATGAAATGAAAGACAAGGATGGTGCTTGCCCAATAATGCTTGAATTTTTGAGGTGCTTGAAAATGGAAATGCTTTGGCCTCCTCCCTTTCCCAAAAAATAGATTTCCCATGGCAGTATCCATTATCTCTTATCAGAAGCATGGTTTTCTGACAGTCCTTGTCATAACTATAATAATAGGAATAATCATTATGGAAAATTCTGAAAAAGATGGGAATACCAGACCACCTGACCTACCTCTTGAGAAACCTGTATGCAGATCAGGAAGCAACAGTTGGACATGGAACAATAGACTGGTTCCAAATAGGAAAAGGAGTATGTCAAAGCTGTATATTGTCACCCTGCTTATTTAACTTATATGCAGAGTATATCATGAGAAACGCTGGGCTGGAGGAAGCACAAGCTGGAATCGAGATTGCCAGGAGAAACATCAATAACCTCAGATATGCAGATGACACCACCCTTATGGCAGAAAGTGAAGAAGGACTAAAGAGCCTCTTGATGAAAGTGAGAGAGGAGAGTGAAAAGTTGGCTTAAAGCTCAACATTCAGAAAACTAAGATCATGGCATCTGGTCTCATGACTTCATGGGAAATAGATTGGCAAACAGTGGAAACAGTGGCTGACTTTGTCTTCTGGGGCTCCAAAATCACTGCAGATGGTGACTGCAGCCATGAAATTAAAAGATGCTTACTCCTTGGAAGGAAAGTTATGACCAACCTAGATAGCATATTTAAAAGCAGAGACATGACTTTGCCAACAAAGGTTCGTCTAGTCAAGGCTATGGTTTTTCCAGTGGTCATGTATGGATGTGAGAGTTGGACGGTGAAGAAAGCTGAGCGCCGAAGAATTGATGCTTTTGAACTGTGGTGTTGGAGAAGACTCTTGAGAGTCCCTTGGACTGTAAGGAGATCCAACCAGTCCATCCTAAAGGAGATCAGTCCTGGGTGTTCATTGGAAGGACTGATGTTGAAGCTGAAACTCCAATACTTTGGCCACCTCATGTGAAGAGTTGACTCATTGGAAAAGACCCTAATGCTGGGAAGGATTGGGGGCAGGAGGAAAAGGGGCCTACAGAGGATGAGATGGCTGGATGATATCACCGACTCAATGGACATGAGTTTGGGTAGGCTCCAGGAGTTGGTGATGGACAGGGAGGCCTGGCGTGCTGCAATTCATGGGGTCACAAAGAGTCGGACACGACTGAGCGACTGAACTGAACTGAACAAAAGTAATAACAACAGTAATCACAGTAACTTCCAATCTTATTGAACATTGCAACTGCTGACTTTTGGAGCACCCCATTGGGCACTGTTCAGTGTTTTGCATGTCTTATATCGTTTAATTTTCACCAAATGTGATATTATTACTACTCTCCATTTTCCAGATGAGGAAATTAAAGATCAGAGAAATTAAGAAACTTGATCAGTCATGGGGCTTCCCTGGTGGCTCAGATGGTAAAGAATCCACCTGCAATGCAGCAGACCAGGATTTGATCCCTGGTTGGGAAGTTCCCTGGAGGAGGACATGGCAACCCACTTCAGTTCTTGCCTGGAGAATCCCCATGGACAAAGCGGCTTGGCAGGCTACATACCATGGGGTTGCAAAGAGTCAGACATAACTGAACCACTAAGCACAGTACTCTTGCCTGGAAGGTCCCATGGACGGAGGAGCCTGGTAGGCTACAGTCCATGGGGTCGCTAAGAGTCGGACACGACTGAGCGACTTCACTTTCACTTTTCCCTTTCATGCACTGGAGAAGGAAATGGCAATCCACTCCAGTATTCTTGCCTGGAGAATCCCAGGGACAGCGGAGCCTGGTGGGCTGCCACCTATGGGGTCGTACGGAGTAGGACATGACTGAAGTGACTTAGCAGCAGCAGCAGCAAGCACAGCACAGACCAGTCATGAGGTCAAATGAGGTTAAGCCATGAATAGATTTATTATACAACTGGCTCCAACTTTCCATCCCTCCTTGTAACAATGTGACTTTGTAGGTCCTCTCATAAAGAAACAGGGACGTTGCAATATCTCTTGAATCCAGTCTCCAACTTGCTTTGGCCACGAGGATGCAGCAAAGGTTCAGTTCAGTTCAGTCGCTCAGTTGTGTCCGACTCTTTGTGACCCCATGAATCGCAGCGCACCAGGCCTCCTTGTCCATTACCAACTCCCGGAGTTTACCCAAACCCATGTTCATCGAGTCGGTGATGCCATCCAGCCATCTTATCCTCTGTCGTCCCCTTCTCCTCCTGCCCCCAATCCTCCCCAGCATTAGGGTCTTTTCCAATGAGTCAACTCTTCACATGAGGTGGCCAAAGTATTGGAGTTTCAGCTTCAACATCAGTCCTTCCAATGAACACCCAGGACTGATCTCCTTTAGGATGGACTGGTTGGATCTCCTTACAGTCTAAGGGACTCTCAAGAGTCTTCTCCAACACCACAGTTCAAAAGCATCAATTCTGCGGCGCTCAGCTTTCTTCACCATCCAACACTCACATCCATACATGACCACTGGAAAAACCATAGCCTTGACTAGACGAACCTTTGTTGGCAAAGTAATGTCTCTGCTTTTAAATATGCCAGCTAGGTTGGTCATAACCTTCCTTCCAAGGAGTAAGTGTCTTTTAATTTCATGGCTGCAATCACCATCAGCAGTGATTTTGGAGCCCAAAAAAATAAAGTCTGACACTGTTTCCACTGTTTGCCCATCTATTTCCCGTGAAGTGATGGGACCAGATGCCATGATCTTAGTTTCCCATGTGCCAATTCTGAGCTTGAGCAATTTTACTGTCTCAGAGCCCTGCTATCATTATGAAAATAAGCCCAGACTTACCCACTGAAGGATTAGAGACTACACGGAGCTGAGCCGATTGATTTGTCCTAGCTCAGACCATTCTGAAGAAGCCAACCCCACTGCTGACCGACCAGGTGACCACAGATATATGAACAAACCCAGCCAAGATCAGCCAAGTCAAGCCTATGTCAACAAAACCCTCCACCAACCTATAGACTAATGAGAAATTATAAATTATGTTGCTTGAAGCCTCTAGATTATGGGATAGTTCATTACACAGCAATAGCTAACTGATACAAAATGGAAGCACGATGGAAATTTAAGTGTTGCAGGTTCTGTAGTTTCGACTCTTTCTTATATTCTGTATGGCTGTCATGTCCTTCTAAATATCCTCAGCTTGTAGGGTTGGGAGAAATGTCAGTGTCATCCCAGGGGAACAGGATAAACTATCATGTGTACTGACTTTGGGCCATTGTCTATTTAGCGAGGAGAGTGGAAAGACTCAGGTGACCTGGGTTCTGAATTCAGCTCTGCCACTAGATCTGCAAAACCTTTAACAAGCCACTCGTCTCTCTAATCTTCAATGATGTTATCCATATGGTGAAGAAGTCAGGGTGTCTTTGCTCAAAAAACTACTATTTGCCAACAGCTACTGTGTTAAGCAACATGATACATGCCAAGGATACAAATCTTATAAAATTTCTATTCTCAAGAGCTCATGGTCTAATGGAGATATAGACAATGCAAACAAAAAGGCAACATATAGGTCTTGTGGAAGACAGAACAATGGTCTCCCAAAGAAGTCCATCTCTTGGTCCTATGTCTGGGAATTTGTGAATATATTACCTTACATGGCCCCAATAAATCCACCTGGAATGCAGGAGCCACAGGTTTGATCTCTGGGTTGTCAGGAAGATCCCCTAGAGAAAGAAATGGCAACCCTCTCCAATATTCTTGCCTGGAAAATTCTATAGACAGAGGAGCCTGGTGGGCTACAGTCCATGGGATCACAAAGAGTCGGACACGACTGAGTACATAAACTACTATATTATTATCTTGCATGGCAAAGAGCACTTTGTGGATGTGATTTAGTTAAGGATCTTGAGATGGAGAGATAATCCCAGATTTTCCAGGTTATTGTAATCACAATCATAAGAGTCCTTATAAGAGAGAGGCAGCAAGATGAGAGTCAAGGAGAGAGATCTGAAGATGCTACACTGCAGCCTTTGGAGATGAAGGAAGGGATCATAAGCTGTGACATGCTACCTAGAAGCTGGAAAAGGCAGGGAAGTGGATTCTCCTGAAGAACCTCCAGAGGAATGCAGCTCTGCCAACACCTTGATTTGGGGCAAATAAAACTCATTTTTGGACTCGAGAACAGGAAAAGAATAAATTTGTGTTAAGTCACTACATTTGTGGTAATTTCATTACAGCAGCAATAGGAAACTAACACACTGCCTGGCTGAGTACCCGGTTCTTATAACATCTCCCAGCATGTAAGAGGTACCTCCAGGTGCTTCTCTGATGATGCTTCCAGGTCAGGTCCTACGGAGCATCTCAGAAGGTCTCCTTGGTGTGCTAAAAGTCCCGTGGCCTCTCGTGGGAAGACTTGGGGGAAGAACGTGATATCTCTGATTGGCCACAAATTCCACGTTCTCTTGGCCTCTGCTGCTCCTGTCCAGCCACCTGGTTGTTCCAGGCTGAGGCAGGAGGACAAAGAGAGGACCAAGATACAGTCCCTGCCCTTCAGAAAGGGAGGCACCTGAGAGCACCTGGGGTGTCTAAGCATGCTCTATAGCCTGCGGCCTTGGTGGGGAATGACTCCACCTCTTCCTTCTAGGTTTTGACTAAGACCTACCCAAATACATTTCATACAACCACCCAACCCACACATTTGTCTGTGTATGCATGTACATATGTGTGTGTGTAGGACTATACTTAAGTCTTTGAGAGATAGCGCTTAATACATGTGACACGTTCTGACTATGTTTTATTCTATGCTATGTTTTACTATAAAAATGCCGGCGCCAACTTATGAAAGTGATTTTTCAACCCACTGCTTTTAGATGGTTGTGCCAACACCCCCTTACTGGTCTCTGTCTCTAGGCAGTGGTTCTCAAGCAGGTATTATAGTCGCCTAGGAATTTTTAAAAAGACCGGTCCTCCAGAAATTCTGCTGTCACTGGTCTGGGGAGGAGCCCAGGCATCAGTATTTTTGCACAGATTCTCAGGTGAGTCAAGCCTGCAAGCAGGGCTGAGAACCACAGCTTTAGGCCCACACCCACCATCACGAGTCTGCTGAAAGCTGATTCAGGCAAGGACAAGTACCTTCTCAGAATATTTTGTTGCAGCACACACAGACACACACAGTTCCAGAGCCCTCGCCTCTCAGGAATAGAGGTCTGATTGGACATTTGCAGGCTTGTTCTCCCGATGCCATGCCCTTTGCCTTGAAGCATTCTGAAGATTGTTTCCCACCGTCTGCTCCTAGACTGGAAAAGCCCTTGCCTGTGTCCTCCTTCAGGTCCTGACTCAGGTCACACCTCCTCTCAGGAGCCTCCCCCACGTCGCTGTTTCCCTCAGTCTGGCACCAAGACTCAGCCCTCAACCTCCGTGCTCAGGGATCACCTGTTACCCACCTGCCTTCTTCACTTGTGTATTAGCTGTGCTTGCTTATTCTCTGCATTCTCGATGCCCTGACATGGAGGGCCTTGCCCACCAGAGAGAAACTGCCTCTCCCAAGGGCTTGCTGATTACTGGAGACGGTAAATGACTTCCCTACAACTGAGGCTTTCAGATCAAACCAACCAACCCAAACCTACCCTCCAACCACTTTCTTTATTGGACTCTCTCGGGGCTCTTACACTCTGGGGCCAGAATCACCCCAGGGCCGTGTATCAGACAATTTAGGACAGCCCTGTACCCGCCGAGCCTGCTGAAATTATTCAAACTAGCCATTCCGAAACCCGCCTGCCCTGCCTTGCCCAGCGCTGCCCTTCTCTGCTCATGCCTCCTGAATAACCTGGTCCTTCCCCATTTGGTCTTGCAGGGTGTAACCTGCCCTCCCCCACCCCCCATCTCCTGGGAACTGCAAGTAACACACTGTCTTTTCAATGGTAATTGTGTGCTAATATGTTGCCCTCACCATACCTGAATAGCAATAAAGTCTACTTTTTAAAAATAGTTGGTCTATGAACTCCCCCAACCCATTCTGCTGACACTGTCTTGCATTGAGCACTCCCTGAATGACAGGCTCTGCACTCAGCCTTTTCCCTGCACCATCTCATTTGTCCCCAGCAGCCTGGGGAGGCAGGTACTGACCACTCTCAATTTACACTAGAGGAGCAAAGCCAGCCACTGACAAAGCCAGGATTCAAACACAGGTCTATCTGGCTCCCAAGTCAGCTCCAGGTTCCCCTCTATAGGAGTGGTCTCACACTCAAAGTCTCCAATTTCAACCACAGGATCTTTGCAAACAATGCTGCTAGGCACAGGTGTGCAGCGTTCACAAAGGGCCTGGCATGGAGCAAAGGGACAAGAGAAATCCACCTGCTATTGCTTGCCACACCAGAAAGGTTAGGCTGCTTCCCTCCAGAAAGGGCTCCAGAAGGGTTTCCCACCCAGGTGCCATTTAGACTAGCCTTATCTAAGAACCATAGCCCATTCATGCCTCCTGATCTCACTTCTCTATTGCATTGTGTGGAGAAAACACACTCTGAAGGGCACCGACCGCAAACATCACGCTGTCACGGATGTGTCAAACCAAGGCTCCAGGCTTCAAGCACCAAGATCAATCCTGCCCCGTCCCTTTAATTAATTCTCTCATCTCTGTTGTGTTTAACATGGACTGAGCCTGTTCCTCAAATGAGTTCATTTGGCTCCGCAAGCGAGGATTCCCAGAGATGCTTTTTTCTGAACAAGCCATTTTGTCAGTGTAACGTCTATGAGTATAGCTTTCCATTTGAGCTCTGTTACAATACCGAGTGGTCCTTGTCCCTCGAAACTAGCCTTAGGAGTTACAAATGACACCCTGGTGAACAGCTTAACCCTGCCATCCTACCGCTCCTGCCCCATGAGCAGGTCACTTACTTATTGCGCTAAAAAGGAGACAGGGTCCACCCAAAACAAAGTTCAGAACTCTTGCTTTTAAAAATCCGTATCTTAGCTCTTCCACAAGAATGTCATTCTTTAAAAAAAATATATTTATTTTACCTGTCTGTGTCAGGTCTTAGTTGCAGCACATAGGATCTTTAGCTGTGGCATGCAAATTCTTAGGAGCAGCATGTGGGATCTAGTTCCCTGACCAGGGATTGAACCTGGGTCCCCTGCATTGGGAGCACAGAGTCTTAGCCACTGGACTACCTGTGAAGTCTCAAGAATGTCGTTCTTATAGATGATATCTGCACACAGTATCACTTCCATGGACAACCTCCAGAGGAACTGTGGGCATTTAGTGGGGACCCAAAGATGGTACCAGAACAAGGGTCCTTGTTGCCTCAAATCCTTAAGCACAGGAACTCCTGAAGTCACAAAATGATGCCATGTGTGCCCTGATATCACAGTGTGACATTTCCCCCCATAGAGCCAGGGAGCCCGACAGTCTCACCTGGGAGCTCAAAGGCTGGTGGCCCCTGTAAAGAGGTTCTGCTGACCCTGCCTCTGGTCCAGAGCCTCATATGGCTAGATCCACATAGCTTCAGAGAGGGCTGCTGAGGGGCAGTGCCCTGAAAGTCAGTCCAAGCAGGAACTGTTAGTTACAAAAGGAAAGAAAATGTGTTTTAGCAATCATGGGGTGCCATATACAATGGTCAACAAACACAAGATTCCATTGCTGGCGTGACCCTTGGCCAGGGACCTCTCCACCCTGTTTCCTACCCACCCCACCCTACTCCCATCCCCTTGAGTAACTCTTTGCTCCAGGATTGGGTGCAGGGGGGGTTTCATCTCAACTCCTCCACTTACTGATTGTGTGAGCTTAGTCACATTGTTCAGCATCCTGAGGCCTCAGTTTCCTAATTGGTAAATTGCAGGTAAAAGTAGTTCTTACCTTATAACATTATGAAGGGTTCTTGAATGTGAAAGGCTTAACTCTGTCCAATATAGTGATAAATGCATAAACCAGTCTCAAACTTCCTGGCCTTTAAGTGTGTTCATCTCTGTGCCCCAAATTCCCTTCCTTCTTCTTAGCCTGGAGAATTCCTACTTTCCCACACCGTTCACCCCTGATGATACCTCTTTTAGGAAGTGTTCCCCATCCCCCTCCAAGCTGTCTCCATGGCTTCCTCCGTGCTCCCACACAGTAGTGCTTCCTCACCAACAACAGCAATAACCACGCTAGGGTACCATTTTCTTTCCACAGTTCTCACTGAACTGTGACATCCTGAGGGCGGAAATTATGCCACCCATCTTTGGAGCCCCAAATTGTGGTTCCATTCCTCTTGTAAAGCAGGCACTCAGTAAAAGTTGGCTGATTTAATTTACGTAATGGATTAGTTGTGCTCGTTGTGCTCGTTAATGAGGGAGAAGCAAGGAAAACACACCGAGGAGTCTGACAACCACATGAGGCATAGTGGGATTCAGCATCTCTTGGAGAAGTGTAAATAATAAACCCTACAGCTGTGATGTTCTACCCTACTGGCTTAATTCGTCTGTGGTAGGACCTGGGAATCCGATATATTTTAATGTTTCATATGTGACTCTGCTGTGTAGCCAGATTTGAGGACTACTACTCTCCCATCCTGTCCTAGGAGTTCAAAGAAGAGGCATTTCCTAGGACTTTCCATATCCACACAGCCTGGCCGCATCTCTCTAAGAGTGGTGTCTACCCACAAGGGCTGGTCTGTTGGCTCCAATCTGGCAGCTGAGCATCATGTGAAAGGTAGACCAAGTTAAGAAAAATGGGCTGTACTACGGAGAACAGTATGGGCTGTGCTGTTCTGTGCTTAGTCACTCAGTCATGCCCGACTCTTTGCGACCCCATGAACTGTGTAGGCCACCAGGCTCCTCTGTCCAAGGGATTCTCCAGGCAAGAATACTGTGGGTTGCCATGCCCTCCTCCAGGGGATCTTCCCAATCCAGGGATTGAACCAGGTCTTCTGCATTGCAGATGGATTCTTTACCATCTGAGCCACCAGGGAAGTCCACAAATACTGGAGTGGGTAACCTATCCCTTCTCCAGGGGATCTTCCCAATCCAGGAATAGAACCAGGTTCTCCTGCATTGCAGGCAGATTCTTTACCAGCTGAGCTATCTGGGAAGCCTTGGAGAACAGTACGGAGGTTTCTTAAAAAACTTAAAGTAGAGCTACCATATGACCCTACAATCCCTCTCTTGGGCAAATATCCGGAGAAAAACATAATCCGAATGGATACATGCACTCTAGAGCTCATTGCAGCACTATTAACAATAGTTAAGATATGGAAGCAGCCCAAGTGCCCACCAATAGAGGAATAGTTTAAGAAGATGTAGTGTATATACCCTGTGGAATATTACTCAGCCATTAAAAAGAATGAAATAACATCATTTGCAGCTGCATTGGATGGACCTAGAGATTGTTATACTGAGTGAAGTCATAGAAAGAGAAATATTATATGGTATCCTTTATGTGTGGAATCACAAAAGAAATAATGTAAATGAACTTATTCACAAAACAGATATAGATTCATGGTCTTAGAGAACAAACTTATGGTTGGTTACCAAAGGGGAAGAACAGGAGGAAGGGATGGTTAGGGAGTTTGGGAGGGACATGTACACACTGCTATATTTAGAATGGATAACCAACAAGATCCTACTGCATAGCACAGGGAACTCTGCTCATCGTTATGTTGGCAGTCTGGATGGGAGCGGAGTTTAGGGGAGAATGGATACCTGCATATGTATGGTTGAATTCCTTTGCTGTCCACCTGAAATTATCACAACATTGTTAATCAGCTACACTATATTTTATTTATACAAAATAAGAAGTTTTAAAAAAAGAAAAAGGGATGAACAGACAGGTGGGGTGCAGAGGACAGATGAGAGCGGTGTGGGCTGAGGAACAGGATCCAAGTCAGGCCAAACTCAAGATCTTTCAAGACCCATGTCGACCCTCACTTCTCCTGAGAAGCCTTCACTTGGGCATCTCCATGCCCTAAAGCTCTCTGCAGTTCTCCCCAACTCAGAACTCTCCTGTGTGTATCATCCTTGAATCTCAGAGACCCTTAGATGATAGGTGAATGCCAAGGTAAAATCAAAAGTCTGAATTACAGAGCATTTTAAAATTTTAAAAGAAAAGCAGGTTAGCTGCCTTCACATGTAAAAGGTTCTCCCACTAAAATCTAACAGATTGGACCCAAAGCTGCACAGAGGAATAGGAGAGTCATCTGCAATTAGCACGCTGATATATGTAAACAGCAGCCTCGGAGTAGTTGAAAATAGTTTGTTTGCTTGTGTGAATTAACATTCCCTTGCAATATTATGATAACAATGGTCTACCTTAGTTTCTCTGCACACCCCACCTAATCTTGTTTACATTCTTATTAATAGTGAAAAGGAAGCCTGGTTTTTACTGGCTTCAAATCATCCTAGACTGCAAACCACTGAAGTCTGAATTAATGAGCTTAAACCGTATGCATTTGCATCCTGAAGCTGTCTCAGCTCTCCTTACACGGGCTTTCCTTCAAGGACCATCTCTCTTACCTCCTTCCTCATGGCAGATTCTACTATCATCCTGTCTGCAGACAAGAAAGCAGAGGCACCGGAAGCTGATGCAAATTGCCTGAGTTGCACAGCATTCAAGGGAATCTGCCCTGGGATCTGCATTCTGAATCATAAACATCCCAGTCCTGGGAAGAAGATTCAAATTCTAGCTCTGCCATCAACTTTGTTCTCTTGCACTAGACAGCATGCCTGACCAGCCCTGGTCCTTTCCCGTGTGGCCCTCCCAGGCATGGAGTGCTCCCAGCTATTGGAAACTCTGAGTAGCAAACTATCTTCTCAATGACAATTGTTCCCCTATCTGCTGGGCTCACCGTACTTGAACCTGGTTCCACATCTGTGAAATAGGGATAATGCCGCTGACCTCTCAGGTTTGTTACAGGGATGAAATGAGATGATGCATGTAAAGCACTTAATGTAGCATCTCAACATGTGACACCAGTAACAGGAGATGGTGTGAGCACACATGGCTGCCTTTAGAAAGCCTGTAATCAAAACCATTCAGGGGAATGAAGAGTGGGTTCCATCCGGGTCCACTTTTCTTTAGCTCTCTAGTTCTTTTCTAATTCTTCAAAGGGTGTAGGAGGGAGGGTGCCTCCACTTCTCCTACCTCCCCAAAATGTCATCAGCAGCAGCTGCCTGGACCCACTGCAGCACAGAACACAGAGTGGAAACCTCCCAGAACCAAGCGTTCCACCCCCCTCTATACCAAACTCTGTCTCCCGGCTGTGATGTCCTTTCCTGGGCCAGGACCATCCAATACCCAAGTCTTTCTGAAATTAAAACTCCCTGGATCCAATTTGAGCAACACAGGAATTTAAACAGTATTGGATTATAAGCCAAAGTATAAAACAAATATCAGTGAGTCCATACAGAGATAAATAAAGGCGTGCATGAATCAATAAATAGGAGGAAGAGGCCAATCTCTCACAGAAGAATTCCAAATAACTTATGTAGATGCTCTGCCCTCAAGAAGGTGGAGCTTAACTCCCCATGCGTACATGTGAGTTGTGACCAGTGACATCTTTCTGAAGAAGACAGTACAGAAGGGAGGAATAAAGAGTCACTTTTCAGTGGAGAAATCTGACCCACACAACCTCAGCCAGGTGATCAAGGTTTGTATAAACATGATAAATCATGTGGATTGTATGTACTTTGATATGATGGGATGAAAATGGTATCTCACCTCTGGGGTCATCCCTCCTAAAATTCATAACCCAGGCTAAGCATGAGAAAAATATCAGACAAATCCAAGTTGAGGAACATTCTATACAATACCTGACCAGCACTCCTCACAACTATCAAGGACATCAAAAAAAAAAAAAAAAAAAAAATCTAGGAAACTATCACAGCCAAGAAGAGCCTAAGAGGACAGGATGACTAAGTGTAACGTGGGATCCCAGGTGGGGTCCAGGAACTGAAAAGGAGCATTAGGGGGAAACTAAGGAAGTCTGATGAAGCGTGAACTTCAGTTAATAAAAATGTATCAATATTGTTTCATTAAGTGGCATCAATCTACCATACTAAGGTAAGATATGATGATGGGGACCTGGGTGTGGGAACTCTCTGGACTTTTTTCAGACTTTTTCTCTAAACTATTAAAATAAAAACGTATTTCAAAAACAAAACCAAACAGAAGAAAACCTCCTTAGATAGTCCAAGACAGACCTGCTTTTTTTGCATGACCTCGGAATCATGAATAATGCTGTTGATGTGGGGGGCCCTTTGTTCAACAGTCTCAGAGTTCTCGAGGTGGGGCAGTGGGAGAGGGAGCCTGTCTCTCCCTTCCCACCAACTCCCTTTTCATCTGCTTTACGTTCTCACCTTTCACACAGCATTCTCCCTGAAGCAAAGGGTTCCTCTGCTTGAATGAGCAAAAATGACCTAGTCCAGACCCATCCGAAAATATCCGGAGAAAGGAAGGGGCATCTTCTGGTAATGCACCAAGGGCATGACAGAGCTGGAGCTGGGACCCCACAGGGTGGGCACCTGAGACCATCCCCCAGGTGTTGCCCAGGCTCTCACCTGTGAGCTTGGAGTTCCTTGAGGCAGGGACAGTGCCTGGTTCAGCTGTGTCTGTGGGGCTCAGACATGGGACAGGGACTCAGCAAGTCCTCAGGAATGAGTGAGTGACACTTTTTCCATCATGCGATTGTTCCAAAATGCCGGTGCCACATGTAACTGAACCACTCTTCTGGAAACCTGAAACTAACACAACACTGTAAATCAACCATATTCCAATATAAAAATTTTAAAAGAGATAAACCCTCCAAAAACCATTTTAGCTTTTCCTAAAATGCCAGTACCATTCAAACCTAAAAATTCTGCTGGCATATCAGAGAATTTCAAAGTTAAGGTCTCCCTGGTCTGTGTCCATATATCTGGTTTTACTAAAACAGTCTCTTCTAGTGAGCTTGTGTGCTGGAGATCGACTTTAGACATTCATGTATCCATCCATTCATTCATTTTAAAAGATTTATTGAGTATCTCCTACACATTGTGAACAATAGCAACAATAATAATTCATACAATAAGCATTCATTGAGTACCAGCTCTGTGTCAGGCTCAGTCCAGGCATGACAGATACAACCCTGAACAAGAGAGACGCATCACCTCCCTGCCTTAAGAGGGATCCTTAATTGTTATTTGATGCTTCCTGAGTGCCAGGCATTTGTGCTCAGAATCTCTCATTTAATCCTCACAATAACCCTAAGAAGTCAATACTATTGATGTTACTGGTTTTTTTTTTTCTTTTTTTTAATTCTTAATTATTTTAAACAATTTTAAAGGTTACACACTGTTTGCAGTTATTAAAAAACATTGGCTAGATTCACATGTTGTACAATACATCCTTGAGCTTATCTTACACCCAGTAGTTTGTACTGCCCATTACCCCACCCCTATTTTTCCCCTCCCCACCCCCACTGGTAACTACTACCTCCTTCTCCATACCTGTGTCTGTTTCTTTTTTGCTATATCTGCTAGTTCTATTTTTTTGATTTCACATATAAGTGATATCATAACAGTATTTGTCTTTCTTTGTCTGACTTATTTCACTTAACATAATGTTCTCCAAGTCCATCTATGTTGCTGCAAGTGGCAAAATTTCTTTCCTTTTTATGACTGTGTAGTATTCCATTGTATGTATATATGTATGTATGTGTAATATATCACATCTTCTTTATCCATTCATCTGCTAATGAACACTTAGGTTCCATATCTTTTCATTGTAAATAATGCTGCAATGAACATTGAAGTGCAAGTATCTTTTTGAATTAGTGTCTTTGCTTTTTTTGGATATATACTCAGGAGTGGAATTGCTGGGTAGTTCTATTTTTAGTTTTTTAAGAAACCTCCATACTGTTTTCATAGCGGCTGCACCAATTTGTATTCCCACCAACAGTGTATGAGGGTTCCCTTTCCTCCACATCTTTATCAACACTTGCTATTTGTGTTCTTTTGGATGATAGTATTCTGACCGATGAGAGGTGATACCTCACTGTGGTTTTGACTTACATTTCCCTGATGGCTAGCAATGCCGAGCATCATTTCATGCACCTATTGGCCACTGGCATTTCTCTTTGAAAACATGTCTATTCAGTTCTTCTGCCCATTTTTCAATAAAGTTGTTTAATTTTTTGATGTTGAGCATATGAGCTATTATATATTAATCCTTGTTGGTCATATCATTTGGAAACATTTTCTTCCATTCAGCAAGTCTTCTTTTGTTTTGTCGATGGTTTCTTTTGTTGCACAAAAGCTTTCAGTTCAATTAGGTCCTGTTAATTGTCCCCATTGTTTCAGATGAGAAGGCAGAAGCCTAGTTATTTGTCCAAAGTCACTCCTTCAATAGGTAGTCGAACTGGGATTTGAACCTGGGCACTCCTCATTGAGAACACTTGTCCTCAATGTCCACATGGGGAGTCAGCGTGGGTCTTAGGTGCCTGGCTGGTGAAGAAAACACGCCAGGCACCACCGTCAAATGGAAAATAAAGCAGCCCTTTATTCCCAGCAACTGGCCAGGAGCTGACGTCCCTTCCTCACCCCCTCATGTGCAGGACTACAGAAGGATGCTGAGGCAGGGAGGAAAGCTCTGCCATGAGGCCTTAGCAAGGTCTCCTTCCTCCGCGCTCCTGAAGCTGAGCCGGAAGTCCCTCTGCGCCGCCCCGCCACCCCCACCCCCACGACTTCCTCCCGGGCTCAGAGGCAGAAGCTGAGGAGAGGAGTGTGGCTGGGCGGGTGTCTGACGGGATTAACAGGCGGAGGAGGTGCAGAGCCTCTGTTACTGCCTTGAAGACACAGACACCCCATCCACTAGCACAGTTTGTTCTAGAGGATGTCATTACTCTGACCAGATTATCAACACGTGATGGGAGGTGCTCAGTCAGGGAGGGCTGAGAGGGGGCCCTTCCCCTGGAGGGAGGGAGGCCCAGTGCTTTCTTATCTCTGAGCAGAGAGGAGACAGGAGGAGAGGAGGAGAAACGTATCCTCACGGCATGGTGGGCATAGGTGACAGGAGGAGAATAAGACGTGGTTCGTGTTCCACAGTGACTCACACGAGGGTGAAGTCCGCTAAAACTAATACATGAGTAAAGATCCAGCAGGACTGGATGAGCTGGTTAAGGGGTGGGAGGGGTTTCCTGGAGGAGGCATCAGGCCTTCATCCGGTGGGTTTTGAAGGCTGTATTGGAGTTCTCCACCCAAAACAGGGGTAGGAAGAATCCAGCAGAGAAGGCACAGAAGCCCCAGTCTGGAGACTATTCTCAGGGGGTGGGTGTGCCTTGGGCGTGGAGAGACCTGACAGGAGCCTGAAGAAACTCTGCTAGGAGGATGGGCTGGAGCCAGACTGTATGTGGCCTCATGGGATGCTGGCAGCTCAGTCTTTTTCTCCATGAGCAGTGAGCCCAGGGATAAGTTCTGTGTTTCTTGGTTTTGTCAGGGGAGGGAAGAGTTGTGGGATGGGGGCTTATGCAGTCCTATTTGTGATTCATAAATTGATTCTGACAATCACTCTGAAGAATTCACCATCATTCAAGTAACTATGTGGCACCTACTACATCCCACACTCCATAGAGGGCTGGAGATAGAACGGTGAACAGACCAGACATGATCTCAGCCATCATGGAACCTTTGGACTGGCAGAAGAGATAAACATTAGATAAGTATTTTGTTCCAATTGTGACAGATCAACTGAGGGAAAACCCGGAGGGTGATGAGTACCTATATCTAGGGAACATATACTCTACTGGGAAGATGAGAAGGCTTCCCTGAATAAGCAGCATTTAAGGTAAGACCTGGAAACTAAGAAGTATCTGCTCAGGGGACAGAAGCAAAATGTTCCAAGGGAATGAAGGCTGTGTGGTGAGAAGGAAGACAGCACAGCAGAAAAAGCACAAAGTGGCCACGTGCCTGGAACGGAGTGAGCACCGGAGAGGGTGGCTGGAGATGAGATTGAAAAGAGAGACAGAACAGAGCCTCGAAAGCCAGGGTGAGGATTTGGGACTCTATCTCACTATCAGGGTCAAACCGTTAAAGGGTTTTAAGAAAGATTGTGACAAGATCCCATTAGCATTTTGGAAAGAATTTTCTTCCTGTTAGCATTAAGGAAAAAAAAAATATTGAAAGGATGCTCAGTGAAAGCAGGGAGTCAAGAGGAGGATTTAGGGATTTCTCTTTTCAAGTGAAGAGGAAAAGGGAGGATGTGATTCTGAGGATCTGAGCTTGGAGGAAGGGACAGATGGCAACTTAGGATCAGGAGGGAGCCCATAGGAGAAAGAAGCAGATGTCTGCAGGGACCAGGAATGTCTCGGCAAGAATTCCTGCCACCCTCACTATTAGAGAACAAGAAAGCAGAGGTGAAGCTTCCCAAGAGGCAGGAGGAATTGGGCTGGGGAAAAAAAAGACCCAGACAGGCATCCTGGCATGTCTAAATCCACTCCAGGGGAGCTGGCAGGAAGGGGTCAGAAGTCTTATGAGCAGCTGTCCTGACCCCCAAGGGATAGAAAAACGTCCTCCCAGCTGGTGTGTGAAGCAGAACAAAGGCACAAAAGTTCCCCACTGGCTGACATTTTGGGGAGCTCACAGAATGGCGAGCTTCTCCTATCCAACCCAGGCACCAATGAGGAGCTGAAACATATTGTACCCATTAGAAAAGAAATGTAAATCCGAGAGTCAGGCATTTGTGTCCATGACAACAGGGGGAACGTATTTTGGCAAATCTGAGTTCATTTATATTCAAATAAATATTTCAGTCTATGACTCTGGCACTTTTTTGCATGAGATATTTCAGAACCATATTGAATGTTGCTCTCATGCTAAGAACTTGAGAATTAAAATGAGGGCCAATTTCAGAGTCTGTCAGGCTCCAAGATTTGGAGTTGGTTTTACCTCAAGGAATGAAAAGGAATGATAAACGAGGGGGGTGATTCAGCACATTTGTATATAAACTTTTTGAACAGGAAAGGCCATTCCAGTATTGTCCCAGGCAGCCCCTTCTTTGTAAAAATGGAACAACAGACCCAAGTGCAAATCCTTCTAGAACTCAGGGCTCCTGTATCTCTGGCCAATGTTGTCTTCAGTCTGCCCAGCCAGTTGTTGGAATAAGAAGAGCAGGTAGGCTAACACTTCTATAGATCATCAATTGTTTCTCCTTCAAGGGAGGCTGTTTTTCCTTAATTATAAAACCAATCTATGCCTTTTGTGAGAAATCTGTGTATTACTAAAAACTCCAAGATATTATCTCTGGTAAACCCTATAATTCCCCATAAAATCACGTCAGTTTAAACATTCTCTTTCATCCTTTGTTCTGTGTCTGTATCTTTTACATAGTTGAAATGTTAGCTTGCCTACAATTTTGCATCAGGAGCATTACTCTGAGTCATTAAAAACTTCCCATGTACAAAAAAAGTTAATGGATGAAGAACATTCCACCCCATAAATATACTGTAAATTTACTAAATCATTTATGTAATTCATTCTTGGGCATTTTAGGTAGCCTCGGATTTTTCTTTTTTTAATCCTTTACATAACACTGTGTTGGATACCTTTATGTTTAAATCTTTATTTACCCATCAGGTTATTTCCTTGGACTAGATTTCTAGACATGGAATAATAGATCTAAAGAGTATAAGCATTTGAAAGTCTCCTGGTGTATATTGTGTTCCAGAAAAGGTTGTATTGTTTGCTAGTGGAATGTGAAATGCTAATCACACTATACGCTTACCCACAGTTTACACACCACTGAGGTATCGAAGTCAAGGTCCAGTGATGGTAGGGTGAGAGAGGTCCAGATGAATAATCTGCCACCATCTCCAGAACAGTAAGGAAAGAGATGTCTGCCTTTGCAGTGGGAAAATTTCCTTAATTAGATGCTGATTCTGCTGCTGGGAGAATCTCCCACATTCATACCTGTTGGTGACTCCTGACTCTGGGCTCTCAGAGATTCTTCCTTGTCCGTTACCTTCTGTGGCCACACATGAAGTGGGTGTTGAAGAGTATTCCCTCCTTTAAGCTTGTGCAACTTTTGCAGCTGCTTTCTTCCTGTGTGGGCTCAGGAACTCAGGAGTTGATTTAAGACTAATCAGCCAAATCTCTCTCGAGCTCATCTCTTTCTTGTAATACATTGACAAAGACAGGGAGTAAATCCAGCACCCTGTCACTTTGGCTCTTTCCAACTGTGTCCCCCAGAGCAACAGGCTCCATAGACATTGGTCTGTCTTCCAAGTCATCACAGGTAACAACTGTACCAAAGGTTTGGCCCTCTACAACACGGGTCTCCGAGCTTCCCAGATGGCTCAGTGGTAAAGAATCTCCCTGCCAGTGCAGGAGATGCCAGTTCAATCACTGAGTTAGGAAGATTCTCTGGAGAAGGAAATGGCAACCCAACTCCAATATTCTTGCCTGGGAAGCCCCATGGACAGAGGAGTCTGGTGGGCTACAGTCCATGGGGTTGCAAAAGAGTAGGGGATGACTTAGCAAGTAAACAAAAGCAACCATGGGTCTCCATATTTTCCTTGCTGTATGTCACCTGATAAGCAACAAAATGCACATATTTCAAGTTTTTATAACAGCCATGTCCTACTTCTGGTATCAATTTCTGTATTAATAAAGGTAATGCTTTGATTCTGGAGCATAAAAACCCTCAAAACCTTAGAAGATTAACAGCTATCAGCTTTTTAAAAATATAATAGTAATATTTTCAAAATTTTTCCTGGAAGTCCAAAAGGAGGGTCTTGATACAACCCTAAGTGGGCTGCTCTCCTCCACTAATGACTTCATTTCCCAGGTTCTTTTTATCTGGTAGTTCTGTCATTTTCAGTCCTTGCTTGCCTTCTGAGGTCATCCCACTCATTGGTGTCAAGGTGGGAGAGGGAAAGAGCATGGATAATTGAATGCTGGAAATTCTTGTGGCTGATCTGGATTCAGTTCAGTTCAACTCAGTCCCTCAGTCATGTCCGACTCTTTGTGACCCCATGGACTACAGCACGCCAGGCCTCCCTGTCCATCACCAACTCCCAGAGCTTGCTCAAACTCATGTCCATTGAATCAGTGATGCCATCCAACCATCTCATCCTCTGTCATCCCCTTCTCCTCCCACCTTCAATCATTCCCAGCATCAGGGTCTTTTCAAATGAGTCAATTCTTCGCATCAGGTGGCCAAACGATTGGAGTTTCAGCTTCAGCATCAGTCCTTCCAATGAATATTCAGGACTGATTTCCTCTAGGATAGAGTAGTTGAATCTCCTTGCTGTCCAAGGGACTCTCAAGAGTCTTCTCCAACAGCACAGTTCAAAAGCATCAATTCTTCAGCACTCAGCTTTCTTCACCGTCCAACACTCACATCCATACCTGACTACTGGAAAAACCAAAGCTTTGACTAGATGGACCTTTGTTGGCAAAGTAATGTCTCTGCTTTGTAATATGCTGTCTAGGTTGGTCATAACTTCTTTACCAAGGAGTAAGCATCTTTTAATTTCATGGCTGCAGTCACCATCTGCAGTGATTTTGGAGCCCAAGAAAATAAAGTCTGTCACTGTTTCCATTGTTTCCCCATCTATTTGCCATGAAATGATGGGAACAGATGCCATGATCTTAGTTTTCTGAATGTTGAGTTTTAAGCCAACTTTTTCACTCTCCTCTTTCACTTTCATCAAGAGGCTCTTTAGTTCTTCTTTGCTTTCTGCCATGAGTGTGGTGTCATCTGCATATCTGAGGTTATTGATATTTCTCCTGGCAATCTTGATTCCAGCTTGTGCTTCATCCAGCCCGGCATTTCTCATGATGTACTCTTCATATAAGTTAAATAAGCAGGGTGACCACATATAGCCTTGACATACTCCTTTCCCAATTTGGAACCAGTCTGTTTTTCCATGTTCAGTCCTAACTGTTGCTTCTTGACCTGCATACAGATTCCTCAGGAGGCAGGTCAGGTGGTCTGGTATTCCCATCTCTTTAAGAATTTTCCACAGTTTGTTGTGACCCACACAGTCAAAGGCTTTGGCATAGTCAATAAAGCAGAAGTAGATGTTTTTCTGAAGCTCTCTTGCTTTTTCGATGATCCAGCGGATGTTGGCAATTTGATCTCTGGTTCCTCTACCTTTTCTAAAACCAGCTTTAACATCTGGAAGTTCATGGTTCATGTACTATTGAAGCCTGGCTTGGAGAATTTTGAGCATTTCTTTGCTAGCGTGTGAGATGAGTGCAATTGTGCAGTAGTTTGAGCATTCTTTGGCATTGCCTTTCTTTGGGATTAGAATGAAAACGGATCTTTTCCAGTCCTGTGGCCACTGCTGAGTTTTCCACATTTGCTGGCATATTGAGTGCAGCACTTTCACAGCATCATCTTTTAGGATTTGAAGTGGCTCAACTGGAATTCCATCACCTCCTCTAGCTTTGTTTGTAGTGATGCTTCCTAAGGCCCACTTGACTTCACATTCCAGGATGTCTGGCTCTAGGTGAGTGATAACACCATCGTGACTATCTGGGTCATGAAGATCTTTTTTGTATACTTCTTCTGTGTATTCTTTCCACCTCTTCTTAAAATCTTCTGCTTCTGTTAGGTCCCTACCATTTCTTTCCTTTATTGTGCCCATCTTTGCATGAACTATTCCTTTGCTATCTCTAATTTTCTTGAAGAGATCTCTAGTCTTTCCCTTTCTATTATTCTCTTCTATTTCTTTGCCTTGATCACTGAGGAAGATTTTCTTATCTCTCCTTGCTATTCTTTGGAATTCTGAGTTCAAATGGGTATATCTTTCCTTTTCTCCTTTGCCTTTTGCTTCTCTTCTTTTCTCAGCTATTTGTAAGGCCTCCTCAGACAACCATTTTGCCTTTTTTTTCTTGGGGATGTTCTTGGAGATGGTCTGGATTGGTTCACATGAATTCCACAGACATTCTATTGACTAGAACTTAGTCACAGGGCCAAGCTCAACTGCAAAGGAAAATGAAACGTGAGTTGTCTCTAAGCCAAGGAAGAAGACAAATGGCTTTAGGTGAATTCATAGTGGTGTTTTCCACACCTTTCAAGGTCCAGCCTCACACCTGCACAGTTCATCTCATCCCCCTCTCCCTAATCCTGGCCCTGTCAACAGAGTCCATCTTTAACTAACATGCTGATATCTTGTTCAGCATAGATTTTTAAAATTAATTTTGACTTTTTAAAGTATTATTTGTCTTGATGACTGAGTTTGGGGCTTTTCTTAAATTTTGCATCAAGGTGAGTGTCCACTCAGCTCACCTAGATCCCAATCCTGCTCATGTTGTATAATCAGAAAGAAAAAACTCACTAGGCACTAATTTTTCCCCAGTTAGTGGGACTCATTTTCCACTTTTTTTGTTTTTGAAAGAATAGCTCACCCATGAGGCCCCTCCATCATTTGTTAGCCCACATATCATTGTGGAAATAGCATTAGACATGGAGGCAAGTCCTAGCTCAGTCACTGACCAGCTAGCTGTGTGACCTTTCACAAGTTGCTTGACCTCTCTGTGTCTGCTTGTTTATCTGTACAACAGAAATCACAAGTCATGGGTCATGGGGTTCCTGGGCTAAATGAGAGAGCACATGAGAAAGACCTCAGGCCCAGGCTCACAGAGGCATTTAACAAATATATGCAGGATCTAAGTCAAGAATGTTTAATGAAAAGCCCAGTCTATGTTGTATATGAAATACAAAATCAAATTTCTGTCCTGGTGGATTCTATACCTTAATGAAGAGTCAAATGGAATCCTGTGTGCAAAGAACCTTGAGAAAGAATCAAACCATTTGCGCATCCACAACCACAGAAAGGCGAGGTTGTGGCCTCAATGTCCTTGCTATTTGTGGTTTTAAATAGACTGCTTGGTGGAGCAGGGGAGGGGAGTCTGGCTTGCAGTGGCTGGTGACACAGCTTCATTTTAAGTACCGTGATCCTCCTAGCAACACCCATCAACCTGAGACTCCGCCAGGCCTTGTATGAGATACCTGCCAGGGGCTCTTTCCCAAAGGTTTCAAAGTGCTTGCCACAAAACATTTTTAGCACATTTAAACCAGCATTTAGAGCCTAGATTAAAGTGGTCCTGTGACATCATGCAGGGAATATATAGAAAACTTCCCTGAGCGGAATATTTGATTTAGCCTCCTTGTCAACCACACATCTGTCTGGAGCAGCTGCAGGGCCAAGCACTATTCCTGGCACTGTGGGCAGAAGGAGAAGGAGGGGCATAGACTCTGCCCCTGAGAGGCTCATAGTCAAGGTGGGAAGGCAGGATAGACACGTGGAACGAAGGCACATCTTTATTACTCAGAACTCTTTGGGCTGCAAGTGACTGATGCCCTATTCAAACTAGCTTAAGCAAGGAAGGAGTTGATTAGGATGAGGATATCCCAAAGAACCTGAGGAATAGCCAGAACCCAGGACTTGAGTGCAGCTGGACCTCTCTGCATCTCCCTTTCTTGCATGACAACATTCTTTCATCTCCTTGTGGCCTGACTTTCTCCCCCCACACAATGAAACATATGGTTGGGCTGCCAATAGCTTCAGGGCTTGAGATGTGATGACCTTGGCTGTCCCAGAGAAAGACAAATCTGACACCCCTGGTTCTGAATCCAAAACTCCTAGGGAAGGCACTGGTGGCTTCTCTCAAGACAGACACCACCCCAGAACCATCAGAATTGTTGACACATTTGTGTCCGAGGACAGAATTAGGGTGCATCAACATGGCTCCCAAGATGGTTAAGTGGATGGAAGAGGGGTGGTTCCTGGGAAAGAGGGGCTGTGGAGATACCCAGCAGACCACACGATCTTCCAAAAATGTCCCCCAAAGAGGGACATTAACAGGAGGTCAGAGAAAGAAGCAAAAGACCTCCACCCCTTGGCTATGGTACTCAGGGATGGATGGCTTCTTGGAGGGGGAGGGCCCAGCTGAAGCAATATTACACAGATTGCACACCAAGATACGTTATATGAAAGAAGACAAAATACACTTGCCCTTTCCTTCCTTCTCCTACAGAGAGTGAGTGTGAAGGAGAAAGAGGATGAAGCCCTCAGAAGCCAGCCCACGTATTTTCCAGATACCGTGGTAGCTTTTACCCACATGATCTCAAGTAATCCCCACAAAAAGCCTGTGAGGGAAAAACAAGTGTCCCATTTTACAAATGAGGAAACTGAAGGTAGCCAAGAATAAGTAACTTGCCCCAGATCACACACTCTTAAGTGGAAGCGCCAGATTTTGAGCCAGGTAAGTATGGGACCACCTGGCTTGGCTTGGTGCCCCTCCCCTGCTGCATGCTCCTAATGGTTCCTGGAAAAATAGGTGCTTCAAAAAAAGGGGGAAAAAAAACCCCACCTCTTCACTTCCTCTGGAACACTCTTTTAAGATGATATGTTAGTCCAGGTCCTCTGAGATTAGATGTGCAAAAATCTCCTAGGGAAATAAGCTGTGAAAGAAAGTGGGAAATGTGCCAGGAGAGGCTGGGATATAGATCTCACCCTGAGTAAAAGAGAGAGGAAGGAAGCAGGGAATAGAGGGAGGGAGGAAGGAAGTTCTGGTGGAAACATCCAGGACCACAGTGAGATTTCAAGCCAAGTGCAGCTGTCAAAGAGTTCTCGAGCCAAAGTTACCTGTAAGTGGAGACTTCCATGGTGGTCCAGTGGTTAAAAATCTGTCTTCTAATGCAGTGAATGTGGATTTGATCCCTGGTCAGGGAACCAAGATCCCACAGGCCTCAGGGGATCTAAGCCCATGAGCCACAACGAAGACCAGCACAGCCAAAATAAATTTATAAATAAATAAAATGCCAAACTGTTAAGAAAAAAAAAAACAAATTTACCCATCAGAAGGGTCCCATGTCTCCTAGAAACAAGACTGCCTTGGTATCCCCGCCATGTTCTGTCATCAGCTGGGGACAGCCTATAAGAGGCATGGCCTCTGGCAAACACATGAAGGATTTCAGAGCTCAGCAAAGAGGCTTCTGATCAGTTACATCCCCAGCCTCCAGAAATCTGAGTGGTGAACTCTCGCGGCCTTCACAGAAAGGCTGCCTCAAACTAACATTCATTTTTAATCATTGTCTGGAAGAGACAAATGTCTTATTCCCATTGTAGGGGATCAATAAATGATTTAAAAAGGAAACAATGAACTCTTCGGTCCCTTTTTTCTTCCACGATTGGTGACTGTCATCCTGTTTTCCCATTTAGCCTTGGACAGTTCAGTTCTTTTCTAGCCTTTGCCTTCCTGATTGTGTTCCTACCCAATAATGCTATTTCTTTTTCTATTTTTCTTGGAGGCTGGAGCCTTCTGATATTTGTTTCCTTTCCAGGTATGATTGTAGATTTGATCCCAGAATGATAGAAACCCCAAATGGTAAGACTTCAGACTTTATCATTTATTCCCTGTGGTGGGCATCCAAAGCTCCCCGTTCCTCCTCCACCATAACAATCCTTGGGATAACTTCTTAAGAATAGCTCACGTAGTAAACTGCAAACTCCATCAAGGTAGGAGTTATGACTAACATAGTGTATCTCCAGATACTTACTGTGGTTCTTGTCTCAACAAATAATTCTTGAACTAATAAATCCCCCAATCTAGTCTAAACCTGTTTGAAGACTGACCGATTGGTTTATTTTTACCCAGTGGACAATCTAATGGTATTTCAACATTTCTAGATTATCAATTTCACTTAATAATATGCTTGACTGCAGTTGATTCCCATTGCAAGCAATCTCAACTCTATGTCTACTTTCTGGGTGAAGACTCCAGGATCACCTGAGACGGTGTGATTTCTGCCATTCTTTATTCTACCACTGTCATCATCAACCCTCAACCATGACCACAACAAGGTTGCCTTTAGACTGAATAAAGGAAGCATCTTCTTCTATATCATAGAGAGCCTTTAGAGGTTTGCGCATGGCAGGCTTCTGAAATGTGGCATGATCTGATTTGAGATTCAGCAGGCTACACCCAAAATCAAGGAGGCTACACCAACTGATCAGATGTTAGTTTAGTAAAAGAATAGGGGTCACTGTGGTGTGGTTTAAAGAGCCCTGAACTTGGAATCAGAATTCAAGATCCATGATTTATCATTCTCTAATCATGGATAACCACATATATTCATTCTATCTTTTACCTTATTTGTAAAGGGAGGTGATGACACAACTCAAGATTAATAAAACATAAATGTGAAGACAGAAAAAGAAGATACCAAAAACATGAGCCATAAAAGAAAAATTAATAAACTGGACTTCATAAAAATTTAAAACTTTTGCTCTGCAGAAGACACTCACAAGAGAATTAAGAGGCAAGCTACAGAGTGGAAAGAAATATTTTCAAACCACATATCTGACATAAAATTTATATTTGGAATGTACAAAAAATTATCAAAATATAAGAAACTGGCAAAGGAACTTGACTAGACGCTTAACCAAAAAGGATATAATGGGGTCAAATAAGTATATGAGAAGATGTCTAACATCACTAGTCATTAGGGAAATACTAATTAAAACCACAGTGGATACCACTTCTCAACCAGTAGAATAGCCGAAATTAAAAAAAAAAAAAAAATGTTGACAATACCAAGTGCTGGTGAGGATGAGAAGCAACTGGAACTATCATAAATTGCTGCTGGGAATGCAAAATGGTACAGCCACTCTGGAAAAAGTTTGGCAGTTTCTTATAAGCATTCACTTGCCATATAGACCTCAAGCAATCCTACCCCTAGGTTTGGATGTTTAGCCTAGAGAAGTGAAAATGTATGTTTACACAAAAACCTGTACATCAATGTTTAGCAGCTGTTATGGACTGAACATTTGTGTCCCCTGCCTCAAATATTTCATGTTGAAATTGAATCCCCAGTGTGATGGTATTTGGAGGTGGGAATTTTGAGGGGGAAATCAGGTCATGAGGGTTGACCCTCATGAATGAGATTAGTCCTCTTATACAAGGAACCCCAGAAAGCTCTCTCACCTTTTCTGATGATACAGTGAGAGGATGGAGGTCAGCAGCTTAGACGAGAGCACTCATTGAAACCCAGCCATGCTGGCGCCCTCATCTTGGATTTCCAGCCTCCTAAACCGTGAGAAATAAATTTCAGTTGTTTGTGAATCCCCCAGTCTATGACAGGTTAGACAGCAGTTTTATCTATGATAGCCAAAATCTTGAAACAGTTCAAATCCCCTTCAGTGACTGAGTGGAAAAACAAACTGTGGTATACCCATACATAGAAAACTATTCACAATAAAAAGGAACAAACTATCAATAAACACAACTTAGATGAATCTTGTAGACATTATATCGAGTGAAAGAAGTCAATCACAAAAGCTTATATACTGTATGATTCCATTTATTTGATGTGCTTAAAAAGACCGATGGTTGGGGTGGAAAACAGATGAGTGTTGCCAGAGATTATGGGTGGGGGAAAGTGTGATGACAAAGGGAAAGTCCGAGAAAATATTTGGGGGTGACAGAACTGCTCTGTAATCTGTAATGGTGGGTACATGAATCCATTCCATGTGTTAAAGTCCTTGAAACTGAACATTATAAGAAAAAGAAAGTTAATTTTATTGTTTTATTTTAAATTATATTGGTGGCTTATATTTCTATTGCACAGTGCTTGTCTAGCCTCTCAATAGAATGTTATATGTTTGCCTTGAGCCAGAGCAGAAATTGTCATCCTGATACGCTCCTCCCCCGATGTCTTTGCACTTCCCACAATGGTGATATAATTTCATATACAGTTGTCTATCTCCACCCCAGACCATAAGTGCTGTGTGGGCAAGGATGTGATCTTCATGCCCAGTTCTTAGAACAGAGTAGATGCTCAGTAATATTTGTTGAATCTATCCATCCATCAATCAATCAGCAGGCTGCATGCTTGATATTTTGGAGAATTAGGATAAAATGTTAAATGTGGTTGTACATTCTGCTTTCTTTAAAATGGGTAGCTAACAAGGTCCTACTTTACAGCACAGGGATCTCTGCTCAGTGTTATGTGGCAGCCTGGATGGGAGGGAAGTCTAGGGGAGAACGAATACATGTATATGTATGGCTGAGTCCCTTTGCTGTCCACCTAAAACTATCACAATATTGTTCATCAGTTATACTCCAATATAAAATAAAAAGTGTTTTTAAAAAATGTTAAATGGGGTGATTTTTGAACCCCTCCCATCCTCTGATTATCACAGGGTCCCAGGGCTTGTCCCATGGTCTTGGAGAGCTGAGGCTGGCGCTAAGAGTAGGCCCGATCAGCTTTCAGCCGAGAGCCACAGAGGAAGAAGGAATTGATGCCCAAGTCCTAGGCAGGGACAGCCGGGAAGCTCACCAAGGAAGTGGGAGGTGGATAATAATAGGCTCTAGATTCATGGGTGAGCCTCAGAGAGGAGACAGATAGTTCTGCAGATCTGAAAGGCAGGATCTGGAAGCAAAACCTTCAGACAGGGAAGGAGTCCTGTCAGTCCACAGTATCAGCTCACATTCCTAACACTGTGGTTTATTATTCTTTAGAAGGTTGATATTCCCAAAGTAAGTAGGGGAAATATGATGTGTGCTGTCACAGATATAAAGTGGCCATGTTTTCAGCGTGGCGCACTTTCCAAGGCAAATGAAAATTGTTATGAAAACAATTTATACCGAGCAGACATGCATGATTGCCCGTGATGACCTTTTGCCAGAGAAAATGGGTCTGATAAAGAAAAAATGTGGGCTCATTAGGACAAATTAGAAAAAGCAAATGATTGCTTTTAAATTATGGAAACTCCAAGACTGAGAATCTCGCTGTCCTTTTAAGACATAAAAACAATAAAACACAAAAAGAAATTGTTTATTCAGAGAAAGCATTGCAATTTGTGTGAGGATATGTAGTTTTGTTTCTTGGGTGGTTTGAAAATGAAGGTTTTCTGTAAACTAAATGAAATTTAATTGACTTATTAACTCTGCAATGAATTCTCCTTCCATAAATCTAGCAACAACTAAAAATAGAAGAGAAAAAAAGCATTGAGAATGAGCAAAATGACACTTAACTTCGTATAAATGCTATCCCAGGGATATTTCCATCAGTGCAACATGACAGAATTGGGGGCACAAAATGGGTGCTTCCAGTAGAAGAATGCAGATACCTAGAATTGCAGAAGAGAGGTGGGAGAGCAGCGGGAGCGAAGACCTCACTCAGGGAAGTTTGAACATCCTGCCACTTCCCTGATAATCACTTCAGTTCAGTTCAGTCGCTCAGTCGTGTCCGACTCTCTGCGACCCCATGAATTGCAGCACGCCAGGCCTCCCTGTCCATCACCAACTCCCGGAGTCTACCCAAACCCATGTCCATCGAGTCGGTGATGCCATCCAACCATCTCATCCTCTGTCGTCCCCTTCTCCTCCCGCCCCCAATCCTACCCAGCATTAGGGTCTTTTCCAATGAGTCAACCCTTCGCATGAGGTGCCCAAAGTATTGGAGCTTCAGCTTCAACATCAGACCTTCCAATGAACACCCAGGATTGATCTCTTTTAGGATGGATTGATTGGATCTCCTTGCAGTCCAAGGGACTCTCAAGAGCCTTCTCCAACACCACAGTTCAAAAGCATCAATTCTGCGGCGCTCAGCTTTCTTCACCGTCCAACTCTCACATCCATACATGACCACTGGAAAAACCATAGCTTTGACTAGACGGACTTTTGTTAGCAAAGTAATGTCTCTGCTTTTAAACATGCTATCTAGGTTGGCCATAACCTTCCTTCCAAGGAGTAAGCATCTTTTAATTTCATGGCTGCAGTCACCATCAGCAGTGATTCTGGAGCCCAAAAAAGTAAAGTCTGACACTGTTTCCCCATCTATTTCCCATGAAGTGATGGGACCAGATGCCATGATCTTAGTTTTCTGAACGTTGCACTTTAAGCCAACTATTTCACTCTCCTCCTTCACCTTCATCAAGAGGCTCTTTAGTTCTTCTTCACTTTCTGCCATAAGGGTGGTGTCATCCGCATATCTGAGGTTATTGATACTTCTCCCAGCAATCTTGATTCCAGCTTGTGTTTCTTCCAGCCCAGCGTTTCTCATGATGTACTCTGCATATAAGTTAAATAAGCAGGGTGACAATATACAGCCATGACGTACTCCTTTTCCTATTTGGAACCAGTCTGTTGTTCCATGTCCAGTTCTAACTGTTGCTTCCTGACCTGCATACAGGTTTCTCAAGAGACAGGTCAGATGGTCTGGTATTCCCATCTCTTTCAGAATTTTCCACAGTTTATTGTGATCCACACAGTCAAAGGCTTTGGCATAGTCAATAAAGCAGAAGTAGATGTTTTTCTGGAACTCTCTTGCTTTTTCGATGATCCAGCGGATATTGGCAATTTGATCTCTGGTTCTTCTGCCTTTTCTAAAACCCGCTTGAACATCTGGAAGTTCACGGTTCACGTATTGCTGAAGCCTGGCTTGGAGAATTTTGAGCATTACTTTACTAGCGTGTGAGATGAGTGCAATTGCACGATAGTTTGAGCATTCTTTGGCATTGCCTTTCTTTGGGATTGGAATGAAAACTGACCTTTTCCAGTCCTGTGGCCCCTGATAATCAGCCACAGGCGTATCACCCTCGGCAGGTTATAAAGAGCCTTCACATACATTACCTCATCAAACACACACAGCAATTCTTCTTATTCATATATGCCCATTTCACAACTGAAGAAACTGAGATTGGATAAAATTAAACGATTTATCAGCTAGTAAAAGCCACAGGCAGTATGAGAACGTAAGACTCGCCATGCTCTCTCCCAAATGAGCCCCTGCTCCCACTCTACCTTAGGTACCTTTGATGCATCTGAACCAGAATTTACTGATTCACATATCACTCTGTAGGGAAAGTCAGGAAAGGAAGGAGCGGGAAGAAGAAGTCTTTTCCATACAAATCCAAGCAGGTCTCCAGAATAGTACTCAGAGAAGAAATATGTATCAGAAAAAATAACCTAATTCCCTAATCAATGCCCCTCAAATGTCAGTGATTAAGCACAAGAAAGGTTTATTTCCAGGTCAGTGAGTGGGACTCTGCTCCAACCCATCATTCAGGGACTTGAGCTCCTTTCATCTGGTTGCTCCATCACCTCTTAGGGACTAAGCATCTTCCACTGCATCACTGCAAAAGCCAGAAAGCAAGGCAGAAGGAGCATGTGCAGTGTCTCAGGAGGGGCTGAGCCTGGAAGCAGCCTTATCACTTCCATCCATGACCCCACCTCCATGCCAGAGGAACATAAGCTGTGGAGAGAGGGGAAACACAGATATTGATAAAGCATCAGCAGTCTCTGCCACAAATTTTTAGGTGTCTCTTTGAGTGTAAAGTATTTTCCCTGGTGCCCATGAAAGACCCTCTCTATGAGCCCGCAGGCAGACCCTCACATCTCTGGGAGATTTCCCAAGTGGGACCACCTGACTACACAAGGTTAGACACAGGACTTTTTTTTTTTTTAGGTTGAAGGAAGTGGATCTTTTGGGCTTATACAGCAAAATCTCTCTATATATTTTTCTTCCAACATAGCTGAGTGAAAGGGCAAACAGAAATTTGAAAGCGATGATTGCTTCCTTTGTAGGGGAGAAGGATACCCACTGAGTTGGGAACATATATGAATTCTGATTTGCAATCATTTCCACTATTTATGAGGTCACTGGACTTACTCCTGCTGAGTCCAATTTACAAAGAGCTTTGGTTGGATCAGGGAAAGGAATATTAGAATCCCGTTGACTTGGTGATGGCCAGAGGACGATGGATACCAAATGCAAAGAATGTATCAATGAACCGCAAGGGAGCAGATACCTCCACATCAGCTCCAACATTACAACCTGTTTCATCCAGGTGGATGGGAAGACAGACCTCTCCAGGGAAACTATCAGGGTTGGGTGCACCAACTTTGCAATTTGACTACACACCCCAAAAACAGATGCAGAGTTTTCCAAATTAAAAAAAAAAAAACTTGCATGAAAAGATTCAGGAGGGAAGCTGAAACTCCACTACTTTGGCCACCTCATGCGAAGAGTTGACTCATTGGAAAAGACCCTGATGCTGGGAAGGATTGGGGGCAGGAGGAGAAGGGGACGACAGAGGATGAGATGGTTGGATGGCATCACCGACTCGATGGACATGGGTTTGGGTGGACTCCAGGAGTTGGTGATGGACAGGGAGGCCTGGCGTGCTGTGATTCGTGGGGTCGCAAAGAGTCGGACACGACTGAGCGACTGAACTGAACTGAAGATAACTGAAAATTTTTCTTAACACCATCACCACATCTCACTCCCAGGGAAGCTATCAGAGGTCACGTGAGCACTGGTCTTTCTGGTTCTGACCTCTCTCTGGTGCTCTACTACCAAATCCCCAATATCTCCTAAAGTCCCACATATGTGCGTGTGTGCTAAGTAGCTTCAGCCACGTCTGACTCTTTCAGACGCTATGGACCGTAGCCCACCAGGCTCCTCTGTTCACGGAATTCTCCAGGCAAGAATACTGGATTGGGTCACCATTTCCTTCTCCAGGGGATCTTCCTGCCCCAGGGATCAAACTTGCATCCCCTGCCTTGGCAGGTGGGTTCTTTACCACTAGCGCCATCTGGGAATCCCCAAATGTCTCACAGGCATATCTGTTTCAGCACTTTCAAACCTGAACTCATCTCTCCATCCCAGCCCAGCCCCCATGCCTGCTCCTTCACCGCCATCACCATCTAGGTAAACAGTGCCTCCCCATACAGTCATCCAAAGCACTGACCCAAGAGTGAAGGATGCTTCCCACTCCTTCACCGATGGCTCCACTCAGTCCTCAAGTTCAGCCAATTCTATCCCCCAGATGACTCTCAATTTATTCTCTCATTCATCCTGGAATAAACAACTGCCTCTTCTCTGGATTTTCTGACAGTGAATTGCCACTCCACCCCACCCACCCCACTGCCACCAGAAGAAATCAGTCCACTGCAACACTCCCTTGCTTAAATCCTTCCAGGGAATTCCTTCATTTGCTTGTAAGGCTCCTTCTCTGTTTATCCTCAGAGGTCCTCTCTGGTGTGATCTCTGGTCATTCTGCCCGTAGCCCATTCACCCATGCTTTTATGACACTAGGTGACTTGCCGTTCTCCTGACTTTCCTCCTGACTCTGATACTTGCAATCATCTCTTCTTCACATGCTGCCCACCTTCCACCCATTCTCTATGGAGCTGCCTTTAACACAGTGACCAACTCATTTGAAAGCCTAATTAGAATCCCAGTCTAATGTACTTGCTGATCTTCTGGAGTCTGATCACCCCTGTTCTTTCCTCTATGATGGCACTTGGGATGCTGTGGGGTCATCAGCAACCTTCTTCCTCCCCACTTTGCTCACCGCCACCCCACCTGTGGGATCCTTGAAGTGGGAACACTGTCCCTTGAGCTCTCTGACAGTCAGCACAAAGTCTAGGGAAGAATAGAGGCTCAGTACATGGAACTCCAATACTTTGGCCACCTCATGCAAAGAGTTGACTCATTGGAAAAGACCCTAATGCTGGGAAGGATTGGGGGCAGGAGGAGAAGGGGACGACAGAGGATGAGATGGTTGGATGGCATCACCGACTTGATGGACATGGGTTTGGGTAAACTCCAGGAGTTGGTGATGAACAGGGAGGCCTGGCGTGCTGCGATTCATGGGGTCGCGAAGAGTCGGACACGACTGAGCGACTGAACTGAACTGAACATGGCCGATTGTTGAATGATCATGTGAATTAGTAAATAAGTTATGTAGAAAATGTTAAACCCTATTCAAATGTATTCATCCCCCAAGAGGGTGGAGAAAGAGTGGTAACAAGCTGAGCTTGAGAGAGGACAGCTCAGATGAATCAAACAATCTGGACAGTTCAGTCACCACGTGCCCAAGAGATGTGTATTGTTATCAGAGAAATAAAACATATTCGCTCATCCCCAAAAACAAAACACTCAGTCACGCTGCAAGTACACACTTTGAAAAAGATTCTGTAAAATACAAGGCAGATGTTGTTACTGATACCATAGTCAAACAGAGTAAACCCAGAGGCGAAAACAAAACCCTTTGTGAAAACTTCTGTTCTTGTTGAGATTGCCTAGTGCCAAGGATCAGACGCTCACGCAAAGCAGTGTGAATCAAAAGGTGGCTTGAGGGCTTTTGTTTGTTTATTGTTATTGTTTCTAATGGTCCCAAAATAAGGTCGTGCAGAGATGAGAAGCACTGCTCCAGACGGAGACCCCATAGATCCAAAGCCAGTTCTGTCACTTTCTGGCTGAAAGACTGACTTGGGCAGGTCCCTTCTCTGAGTCTTTCCCGCACCTTCAAATAGGGTGAGACTAGAATCGAGCATAAGGTTGTCAGGGAGGTGACCTGAGATCACAGACGTAAAGGCTGAGCACAGTCAAGGCTTAATGGAGGTGATGTGAGATCATGAATAAAAAGGTTTATTTGCCAACACAAACAAATGTCTGTTTGCCCATAAATGTTCTAGTGTTTATCCAGGAGAATGTTCCAGAACACTCCTGGAGGAAAGAAGGCAAGTGAGGACATATCAGCAGCTAGTATCTCCACCTCTGCTTCTCAGCTGATCTGCCCCATTTACCTCCCTCCTCAGACTGACTTCCTCCACTGACAGTGTCTGTTCCCCATCCTCAGCCTGGTCGGGTCTCTGGCCTGTCCTGGCCCTGGCCTTCCCAGGATTCCTAGTGAAGCAGCCCCAGGCAGAGTCAGCCTCCTTGAGCACCAAACATTCCTGGGAGAAAGACAGTGTTTGGAACACAGGAGATCAGGTGTACAAACCTGGACCAGCTATGTGGGGGTGGGGAAGAGCAGGGAGGAGGGCGGGAGAAGGAGAGGAGAAAGGACAGGGCTACCTCTCATTTTCATGGGTTTTATGAATCCCAGCTCCATCACTTAGGAACTGTGTGAGTTGGACACACAACTTAATCTCTTTGAGTCGCCATTACTATTTTGTTCAGTGAAGATAATCCTATATTTTTTCACATTTGAGCATCTTAAAATTGGGATGTACCTTACAATTGATGTTTGTATTTAATGTGTGTCCCTGACCTCACCTCAAAAAATTAATAAATGGATGGTGTGCCTTAGAATCAAGGAATTACAAACCAAGACCCATCACACAAGATTGTACTGCAGATTGCATGAGCCAGTGTGAGTTAAGCATTTGGCAAAGGATCTAGCATATGGGGAGATGTCCAAAAAGGACCACCATGTTATCACAATCAGGCCACTGAGACTCTCTCCCTGTGAGTAGGAGTCTGAGCAGAAGAGGCTACTTTTGGAAGGATAGATTTCTGGGCAAAGGCATGACTGGCATGTCAGACAGTTTCAACCAGGGAGAAAGCTAGCAGCTCGAGAATTTGCTGAGAAATAACCACATGTTCAAGTGTAGAGTTTTATTTGAAACAGGGTTTGCTAAAAACAGAGGGGCTGCGTGGTGCCGTGTATGGAACCTGGTCTAAGAGTAGGAGAGCTGAGTCCCAGTCCCTTCTGTACCACTGCCTCATTGCGTGACCTTGCGTAAGAGCCTTGGTTGGATTCTCCCAGAAGCAGACTGAAGGAAAGGGGTCCGAATGCAAGTGATTTGTTTGGAACAGAAAAGAAACACTGGTGGGGCATAGGGATATGAAACAGGGACAGGAAGGCAAATAGTAAAGTGTGCATTGCTGTTGTTTATTCATTAAGTCATGACCCACTCTTTTGTGACCCCACGGACTGTAGCCTGTGAGGCTCTTCTGTCCATGGGATTTTCCAGGCAAGAATACTGGAGTGGGTAGCCATTTCCTTCTTCAGGGGATCTTCCTGATCCAGGAATCGAGCCCATGTCTCCTGAATTGCAGGTGAATCCTTTACTGCTGAGCCACCAGGGAAGTCCTAAAGAGTGCATTATCGCACCAGTTACTGCAGTGGGCAACAGAGCTTCATCCCACTGCAGAAACATGGTGGTCAGGGTAGACCTGCAGCCAGCATTATCCCATCCTCAGAGAGCAAGGAGGCTGGAGTATTTATGTACCCGCTCCTGTTGATCACTGGTTGGGGACTGCTCAAGAAGAGCACTTAACTCCCTGGGCACATTTGTGAGCTGCAGAGGTGAGAAAAGTGAGCTTTGACAACCAGGGAAAACTCTCAGGCACAGAAATGTGGGTTCTGGCTAGTGTAAGTTGATGTAAGTGGGCTGAAATGGTAAGGGCAAGGGGAAATGCACAAGGTATCAACAGCATCTGCTGCGGAAAATACATCCTCTTTAGTCTCAGAGCCCCATCTGTGAAATGGGGCTCTGAGATTGAAATTTCACATTTTTATTCTTTAATGTAACCATATGTCTGCAACCTGGGTGTATTAATCCAGATCCAATCAAGAGAGAAAAAACACATGGTAATTTAGAAAGGGAAAGTTTAATATAAGAAATAGTAACTATAGCAAGTGAGATTACATCAAACTCAACAGCTTTTGCAAAACAAAGGAAATCATCAACAAAATGAAGAGGCAGCCTACTGAATGGGGGATAATATTTGCAAATCATAGATGTCATAAGGGGTTAATATCCTGAATATATGAAGAATTCATAAAACTCAATAGTAAAAAAAAAAAAAGACTCATTAAAAAATGGGCAGAGGATCTGAATAGACACTTTTCCAAAGAAGACATACAGACAGCCAACAGGTACATGAAAAGATGCTCAACATCACTAGTCATCAGGGAAATGCAAATCAAAATCACAATGACATATCAGCTCACACCTGTTAGAACGGCTGTTATCAAAAAGACAAGAGGTAACAAGAGTTGGTGAGGCTGTGGAGAAAAGGGAACCCTTGTGCTCTATTGGTGGGAATGTAAATTGGTGCAGCCACTGTGGAAAACAGTATGGAGATGTCTCAAAAAGTTAAAACTAGAACTATCATATGATCCAGCAATTCCACTCCTGGGTATTTATCCAAAGAAAACAAAAACACTAATTCAAAAAGATATATGTTCACTGCAGCATGATTTACATTAGCCAAGCTATAGAAACAACCTAAGTGTCCATCAACACATGAATGGATAAAAAAGATATGGTATACATACACAATGGAGAAGGAAATGGCAACCCACTCCAGTATTCTTGCCTGGAAAATTCCATGGAGAGAGGAGCCTGGCGGGCTACAGTCCATGGGGTCACAAAGAGTCTGTCACAACTGAACACATCAACACACACATACACAAAGGAAGATATTGCTAATTCAGCAATAAAAAAGAATGAAATTTTGCAGTTTGTGACACCATGGGTAGACCTTGAGGGCATTATGCTAAGTGAAGTACGTCAAAGACAAATACTGTATGATCTTATATGTGGAATCTAAAAAACAAACAAACCCAAACAAATAGATACAGAGAATAGATTAGTGGTTGCCAGAGATGGGAGGTGGAGGACAGGCAAAATGGGTGAAGAGGTCAAAGGTACATATCTCCAGGAATAAAATAAATAAATCCTGGGTATATAATATAGTGACCAGCATGATGACTATAATTAATACTATATTGCCTATTTGTAAGCTTCTAAGAGTGTAGTTTTTTTCTTTTTTTTTTTGTCAACAACAGAGGAGAGTAGATGTTCAAAGTCTTCATTACACACAAAAAAATTCTTTCTGTAATGTATGGGGAAAGATGTTACCTAGACTTATTATGATCATCATTTAGCAATACATATATTGAATCATGTATAATCATACATATAATGATGATTATATGTCTGAAATAATATAATGCTATATGTAATTATATCTTAATAAAAATGATTTTTAAATTTTAATAAAGTTAGAATACAAAACAAAACCAGTAACTATAACCAGAGTAACAAGAGGTTTTTGTTTGTTTTTTTCAAATAGGAGCAACAAAGGGTAAGTAAAGAGAACTCTAAGATATTGGACTAGCAGCTATAAGGAGCAGCCAGGACCACCCAAGGACTGAGCTGCAGCCCCCAGGGAAAAGCCCCAATCCTCACCCCCTGCACTGAGTCCCAGAACTTGTCAGGGAGAGTCTGGGTGAGCTCCATGGAGAGGTGGAGCACCAGCCTTCTTTCCAACTCTGTGTCACTCATCTGGACCTAGAGCCTAAAAATGTGTAAAAAACAGCAATTTTCTTAAAATTCTGTTGATTATCTTACCTTGGGACAAATTAAAAATTAAATAGCAGACATGTTCATGTTCTAAAAGCTGAGACAAGAAAGCAAAAGGAACTTTATGTTCACAAGCAAATGCTGATGTAAATACGTGTTTGTTTCCAGCATGACTATATTTTGATGCACTACTAAGAAAGACAGAAGTGACTGGCCAGTGAGGGCAGCCCCCTTCCACCTCCCCACACCACCCACCAACCCTGCTTCTACTAGATGATACTGGGAGTGCAAAAACCAATGAGAAGTAAGTCTTCCCTCTCACGTCAGGGAATATGGACCAATGAGGAGCCAGTGTCCACATTAGACGTCACAGCAGGAGAACACTCTAAAGGCAACAAGATCTAGACCTAGGCCAGAGGTGCTGCATGTGTCCTGCTGGTTTAGATGACATTTTGAGACCCCACTCAATTTGCCAGTACTGGGGGAAGTCTTCTCTCTTTGCCTTTCCAACTCACGTCATAAAGGGGGCTACAGCTAGCAACACTCACCTCCTCTGGACATCCTGAACTTAATTTTCTGGATGGAAGAGAGATGGCTAATCTGATTGGTCAGATCTAGACATTCATTGGACCATATTTTACAAGTGGACAAAGTTTCTGTGGTTGATGGCAAGATATAGGACCACCATTCCTCCTCCTTCCATCCTTCCTAAAACATGGGGCTTTTTCTGCTTCCTGGCCAAGTCTAGCTCTTCCCTAACCATTGGTTTTAATTCATACAAAGAAAACTGAAAATCAGCAACTTTGGGCGAGAGAGACCAATGATAAGCAGACCCTGCTTCTGATGAAAGTTAAGGAGAGGAAGGATAATAACAGAGTCCCAGTCATAGCCCGACAGCTGGAACACACATCTTACTTATCTGGATAACACTGAGACCTGGCTGAATTTCTTGGCTTCCTGCATTAACAAGTTCCTAATGCCAGGTGCCAAGAAGTAATTTAGCCATGGTCCAAAAGCAGCCACCTCTGTCTCAGGGGAAGAAAGCCAGATGGTGGAAGGAGCTCCCCTGAGCTTAGGAAGGCAAACTGGAAGGACAGGATCTCAGTTTTTTCTTCCCATCACACACACCAAATAAATGGGCTCTGCCCCAAGCTGGTGCATGTTTAGTGCTAAATCCCATCAGCGCATTTGGGTGTTTCTCTATCTGCCCTTAATCTCTTGACTATCTGCTAAGGAGAAGTCTCCTGTGAAAATAGTGCCTCCATTATCCCTCTGTAACCCTTCTTGTCCTAGAGTAGTGGTCCCCAACCTTTTAGGCACCAGGGACCAGTGGAAGACAATTTTTCAGGGACCAGGGGTTGGGGGGGGCAGATGGTTTGGGGATGATTCTCATAAGGAGGGTGCAACCTAGATCCCTCACATGGGCAGTTCACAGTAGGGTTTGAGCTCCCAGGTGGCACAGTGATAAAGAGTCACCTGCCAGTGTAGGAGGCGCAAGAGAAATGGATGGGTTCGATCCCTGGGTCAGGAAGATTCCCCTAGGAAATGGCAACCCACTCCAGTATTCCTGCCTGGAAAATTCCATGGACAGGGGATCCTGGTGAGATTCAGTCCAAGGGGTGGCGAAGAGTCAGACACTGCTGGGCGACAGAGCGAGAGAACCTATTGCCGCCATTGATTGACAAGAGGCGGAGCTCAGGCAGTAATGGCGCAATGGGGAGTGGCTGTAAACGTAGATAAAGCTTCGCTTCCCACTCACCTCCTGCCATGCAACCCAGTTCCTAACAGACCAGAGACTGATACTGGTCTGTGGCCTGGGGGTGGGGAACCCTGTCCTAGAGGCTTGTACTCTCCCTGTGCACTGTCTTGGTCTCCCTCTGTTCTGTACCCACCTTCCCCAGTGTAAAAATGAAATCCTCAAGCTAATTATTGTCCACTCAGCCTTCGCCTCAAATGGAACCTCCTGGTGAAGCTTTTCACTATCTCCCAACCTAGATAGTGTCCCCCAACATATGTTCTGGTAGCATCCTACATCTTTCCTCCACAGCCTTACCACATCTGTGATTTTAATATTTTGGTAAGTGATTGGTACCTGCCTTCCCCACCGGACTGATACTCAGTAATGTCAAGACTGTATCTGTTTTGCCCACTATTTATTTCACATACATGGATACAGTAAGCACATAATAAATAGTCAAATAGATGCAGAGTGGTCAAGACTCTGAAGTCAACCTAGCTGAGTTTGAACTCAGATCCAGGGGACTAATGTGGAATAATTACAGTATCCTTAGGGGCTGTAGGAAGGACTAGATCAAAGTACTAAAAATAGTGCCTAACACACAGTAGGTGCTCAATAAATATTTGCTAATATTAGTATGATGGTCATTAGTCTGATCTGGGTTGGTGGGTGAGGTGAGAGAGGTGTGGACTCTGTTTAGCTGGCATCACTGGTATAATGTGTGTGTAGAAAGATGTTGCAGTGGGCACTGGGTTGGTAGGTGAGGTGAGAGAGGTGTGGACTCTGTTTAGCTGGCATCACTGGTATAATGTGTGTGTAGAAAGATGTTGCAGTGGGCACTGGCCTCCCTGAGTGCCACTCAGACAGAAGGCTCATATTTCTGGGAAGGGTCAGCTTCCCAACCCAGCAGCTAGCCAGAGCATGCTCTCTCCAGAGCTGGGTGACTTTGGAATTACCTCTCATTGATATTTCATGGCCAATTAAGTGGGTGAGGATGAATTGGCATCATCAGAGCAATGTCATCAAATTGCCACTTTAAAGTAATCTATGTTGCAAACCACGGGGTGAGAACACCAAAACGGAGAGTCTGGGTATTCACAGCCACAGAGCAAGGTGAAATGTCAGTGCTTATCAATGCGGACCACAGGGGTTTCCAAATATTTTTACAGTAACAGAGGCCTTTTACCAGGAGGTCATCTTATAAGAAATCCAATATATAAAACCTAGAGTGGAACAGATTTACTTGAATTGGGTGCCCCAGGGACCTAGCTGAGCTGATTCTGAGCTGTCCTGAGCTTTGGTTGAGAGTGAAGGCATGCTCATAGCACCCATGCAAATTACTTCTGTGTTACCAGGGTCAAGTTCATGGGCAGGTGAGCTGTGCAACCATCCAGGGCTCTATGCTTGGAAAGGCCCATGTTTGGTTTAGTACTCTGCTATCATTGTCTTGAAAATATTAATCATTTTTAATTAATTTTTATTAGAGTATAGTTGTTTTACAATGTTGTGTTAGTTTCTGCTGTACACAAAGTTGATCAGTTTCCCTGGTGGCTCAGTTGGTAAACACTCCACTGCAAAGCAGGACACTTTGCAAAGCAGGAGACCCAGGTTCAATCTCTGGGTCAGGAAGATCCCCTGGAGAAGGAAATGGCAACCCACTCCAGTATTCTTGCCTGAATACTGAGGACAGAGGAGACTGGCAGGCTACAGTCCATGGGGTTGTAAAAGAATCAGACATGACTAAACAACAAAATGGAATTAAGGTTGCTAATCAGTAGATAAGGAGATAAACTTGGATTATCCTGGTGTGCCCCATATAAATTGCAGGGTTTGTAGAAGTGGAAGAGGGAAGCAGGAAAAGTCAGAGGAAAATGTGATCCTGGAAGGATGGTCCAATAGGTACAGTGTCACACTTTGAAGATGCAGGGAGGGGCCTTGATGAGCCAAGAAATATGGGTGACCTCTAAAATATTTTCTTAAAAAGCTAGAAAATGGATTTTTCCCAAGACCCTCTGGAAAGAAACACTGTGTGGCTGATATCTTGGTTTTAGACCAGTGATATCCACGTCTGACTTCTGACTTACAGAAATGCAAGATAATAATGTGTATTATTTAAAGCCACTAAATTTATGGTAATTTGTTACAGCAACAATAAAAAAGCAGTACACTAACTTTATAGGCAGGTCTTGATTCACCTTTCCCCATCTAATTCTATAAGTAAATGTCTTGATTCTTTAAAAACAAGGCCTCTTGCAGCACTATTTACAGTAGCCAGGACATGGAAGCAACCTAAATGTCTATCAACAGGAGAATGGATAAAGACAGTGTGGTACATATATACAGTGGAATATTACTCAGCCATAAAAATGAGTGAAATTATGCCATTTGCAGAGACCTGGATGACCCAAAGACTGTCGTGAGTGAAGTAAGACAGAAAAAGAAAAACACTGTCATGAGTGAAGTAAGACAGAAAGAGAAAAACAAGTATCATATATTAACATGTATATGTAAAACCTAAAAAAATGGTATAGATGAACTTATTTGCAAAGCAGAAATAGAAACACAGACTTAGAGAACAAATGTATGGATACCAAAAGGGGAGTGGGGAGCAGAATGGATTGGGAGACTGGGATTGACATATATTTATATACACTATTATGTATAAAAGGGTTAACTAGTGAAAGAGATGGGAATACCAGACCATCTGACCTGTCTCTTGAGAAACCTGTATGCAGGTCAGGAAGCAACAGTTAGAACTGGACATGGAACAACAGACTAGTTCCAAATAGGAAAAGGAGTACGTCAAGGCTGTATATTGTCACCCTGCTTATTTAACTTATATGCAGAGTACATCATGAGAAACGCTGGGCTGGAAGAAACACAAGCTGGAATCAAGATTGCTGAGAGAAATACCAATAACCTCAGATATGCAGATGACAGCACCCTTATGGCAGAAAGTGAAGAAGAACTAAAGAGCCTCTTGATGAAAGTGAAAGAGGAGAGTCAAAAAGTTGGCTTAAAGCTCAACATTCAGAAAACTAAGATCATGGCATCTGATCCCATCACTTCATGGGAAGTAGATGCGGAAACAGTGGAAACAGTGCCAGACTTTATTTTTTGGGGTTCCAAAATCACTGCTGATGGTGATTGCAGCCATGAAATTAAAAAACGCTTACTCCTTGGAAGGAAGGTTATGACCAACCTAGATAGCATATTTAAAAACAGAGACATTACTTTGCCAACAAAGGTCCATCTAGTCAAGGCTATGGTTTTTCCAGTGGTCATGTATGGATGTGAGAGTTGGATGGTGAAGAAAGCTGAGCACCAAAGAATTGATGCTTTTGAAACTGTGCTGTTGGAGAAGACTCTTGAGAGTCCCTTGGACTGCAAGAAGATCCAACCTGTCTATCCTAAAGGAGATCAGTCCTGGTTGTTCATTGGAAGGACTGATGTTGAAGCTGAAACTCCAATACTTTGGCCACCTCATGTGAAGACTTGATTCATTGGAAAAGACCCTAATGCTGGGAAGGATTGGGGGCAGGAGGAGAAGGGGACGGCAGAGGATGAGATGGTTGGATGGCATCACGGACTCAATGGACATGGGTTTGGGTAAACTCCGGGAGTTGGTGATGGACAGGGGGCCTGGCGTGCTGCGATTCATGGGGTCGCAAAGAGTCGGACACGACTGAGCGACTGAACTGAACTGAAACTGAAGTGAGACTATAGCACAGGGAGCTCTACTCAGTGCTTGGTGGTGACTTAAATGGGAAGATAATCCAAAACACAGGAGATAATTGCATATAGCTAATTCACTTTGCTATATAGCAGGAACTAACACAACATTGTAAAACAGCTATACTCCAATAAAAAGCAAACAAGGCCTTTTCCCTCTTTGCTTCTCTCTGCCTCCCCCAGCCCCATACACCCTAATTCTATGTGGCAAGAGGTAGGCGAGAGGAAATATTTGTTGAATCAATGAATACTTTTATTAGCCAAGATTTTGGAATACCTTTGATTGCAGATTCAAGAATGCAGTTAACATCCAAAAAGACTCAGAACAATCTGGGGTACTTCTCTGATGATTCAGAACATCCTTTACCTTATTGCAACTCAGAGGGTATACTCATGGGAACCAGGATGTAAACATACAAAGGCACGAGTTAATCCCCTCTGCTCTTCAGGACTCTAAATGTTCTCAGGTATCTAAGAACAGCAGGACATTGTTTCTGGGACATAGGAAGCAACATCCCAGTAAGTGAGGAGTTGAGCCAAGTTGGTTCTAGCTCCACCATTTCCTGGCTCTGTGGCCTTGAGTAAGTTTCTAGACCCTCTAGGCCTCAGTGACCTCCTGAATAAAATGAGAGGCTTGGACAGTGTTATTCCCCAAAGTCCTATCTGATATCAGATTTTCTGGCAACTCCTTTCCAGCATTTGTCAGGCATTTCTGGCATTTATAAATGCTCAAGAAATTGGACTTGCAAACCGGACATTTTGCTGATGACTGACGTTTGGGTTTTAAGGCTGTCTCCTACTGATGTACTGAAGGAAAATACACAGTTCTGATTAGAAATATGGCCTCACAACCTAGCTTCTTGCCCCACAGGGGAGGCTTACACATTGGAAGAAGGAACCTAAGCACCCAAGAAACACATAGATGCAAAGGACAGGAAGGTTCCAGTCAACAGATGGCTGAGAGTTACTTTCAAATGCTTCAGAAAGAGACACCAGACCAGGACCTCCCTGACAATTCAGTGCTTAAGAGTCTGTGCTTCCACTGCAGAGGGCATGGGTTCCATTCTTCTCTCACCCTGTGTCCCGTGGTGTGGTCAAAAACAAATAAACTAATAAATTATTTTATAAAAGAAACACCAGACTGAAGACCATGATTTAAATCCTTGCTCTAATTCTTACTCCATGGGAAATAGATGGGGAAACAGTGGAAACAGTGTCAGACTTTATTTTTGGGGGCTCCAAAATCACTGCTGATGGTGATTGCAGCCATGAAATTAAAAGACGCTTACTCCTTGGAAGGAAGGTTATGACCAACCTAGATAGCATATTTAAAAGCAGAGACATTACTTTGCCAACAAAGGTCTATCTAGTCAAAGGTTTTTCCAGTGGTCATGTGTAGATGTGAGAGTTGGATGGTGAAGAAAGCTGAGCGCTGAAGAATTGATGCTTTTGAACTGTGGTGTTGGAGAAGACTCTTGAGAGTCCTTTGGACTGCAAGGAGATCCAACCAGTCCATCCTAAAGGAGATCAGTCCTGGGTGTTCATTGGAAGGACTGATGTTGAAGCTGAAACTCCAATACTTTGGCCACCTCATGCAAAGAGTTGACTCACTGGAAAAGACCCTGATGCTGGAAAGGATTGGGGGCAGGAGGAGAAGGGGACGACAGAGGATGAGATGGTTGGATGGCATCACCGACTCGATGGACATGGGTTTGCGTGGACTCCAGGAGTTGGTGATGGACAGGGAGGCCTGGCGTGCTGCGATTCATGGGGTCGCAAAGAGTCAGACACGACTGAGCAACTGAACTGAGCTGAATTCTTACTCCAAGCAAGTTACTTCTCGCCTCTGAGTTTGTTTCTGTCTTTGGTTTCCTTTATAAAATATATCATATAAGAGAGGGTTTAAAACACACATGCAGAGTTATTATTGTAGAATAATAATGAAATGAAAATCCACATGCACACAATCCTGGTTGAGAAGTAGATAGAATAGTGTCAATATCTAAGAAGCTCCCTATGTACTCCTTCTCTGACTTACCTGGTCCCTGGTCCCACCCCACCCTAAGGTAACCACTATCCTTATTTTGTTTTAGTCATTCTTTAGGTTTTCTCTATAGTTTACCATTGAATTATGGGTTCCTCAGCAAAATATTATTTTACTTAACCTGTTTATGAGTTGTCAATGAATAGAATCATACTATAGGTTTTCTTCTATGACTTCCTTCAGTCATTCAACATTTATTTGTAAATGCAACCTACTTAATGCATATAATAGCAATGTATCCATTTTTATTTTAGAATAGTATTTCATTGTATAAGTTTGACACAGTTTCATTATTTATTATACTATACATAGGCATGTTGGTTGAGTCATTATCTTTGCTATTATAGAAAATGATGCTATGAACACTTTTGTACACATCTCCAATATATAAATATAAGTGTCTCTTTAGGGTACACTCCAGGAATGGATTTGTTGGCTCATAACTTGTGTGTATTTAGCTTTGCTAGAAAATTCCAGTTTTTCAAAGTAGTTGCACAAATTCACATTCCCAGCAGGAACAGCTGAGAGTTTCTTATTCTACATCCTTACCAATTCTTGGTACTGCTAGTGGGTTTTTTTTAGCGGGGCAGCGGTGGGGGGTTGCGGTGGGGAATCTAATGGGCATGTAATAATATCCCTGTTTTAATTTGCAGTTTCCTGATTATCAATGAAGTTGAACATTGTTTCATATGTTTATTGCCCATTCATGTTTCCTCTTGTGGAAAAGATCTGTTTATGCTTTTTGCCTGCTAGTCTATTACAAATGTATTATTCTGACACACTGCAATCATTATTTAGTGTTCTGTGTATTAATCCTCTGTTGGTTATGAGGGTTATAATTTCTTTTCCTAGGGTGTGGCTTATCTTTTCACTCAGTAGTGTCTTGTGATGAATATGTTCTCAATTCTAATAGAGTCAAATTTGTTAATCTTTGTTTTTATAATGTGCATGTTTAAGACTTCAAAGTTTTGACGTTATTCTCCTATATTATGTTCTCATCATTTTCTAGTTTTTCTCCTTTATTTTCAGTGATATAATCCACATAGAATTTATTTTTGTGTAGATTATAGAGCAAAAACCAAATTCCATCTTTTTTTTTTTCAGTAAGAACCACCAATTTTCCCAGCACTGCAGTCTGTTCTTTCCGCACTCATCCGCAATGTCTACTCCATCAAGATTCCATGTATATACAGTTTGTTTCTGGGCTCTTTCTTCTTTCCATTGACCTATTTATCAACTACTTCCTTGATTATTATAGCTTTATGATAAATGTTACTATTTAATAAAGAAAAATCCCCCCAACTTAGTCTTCTGCTTTAGAAAGATTTTGGCCCTTCCCTACACCATAAAAATATAAGAATCAATCTGTCAACTTCCCACTCCATTGTAAATCTCATTGAAACTGCATCAAATCAAAAGAGCAGTTTGGGAAATTTATATCTTTATAATATTGGATATTTTGTCCAAGAACATAATGTATCTATTTATTCAGGTCTTAACATATTTCTGTAAGATTTTACAATTTTCTCCATTAAAAATTTGTAACTTGTGTTATATGTACTCCTAGAAACTTTTATATTTTTGTTGCTAATGTGAATGATTTATTTTAAATTAATTTTTCTAGCTGATTGCTATTGGTGTATAAAAATTCAATTGATTTTTGTATATTAATTTTGTATCCAGCAACCCTGCTAAAGTTTCATTTTGATTCAAATAATTTATAATTTCTTTTGGGTTTTCTACATAGTCAATCATAGATCTGCAAATAACAATTATTTTTGCTTCTTACTTCCTAGTCCTTATTCTTTGTATTTAATTCTTTACATCTATATCTTGGCAGGAATCTGGCAAATGGGATCAGTTTTACCATTATTCCTATTTTTACAAATGAGGAAACTGAGCCTCAGAGAGGTTAATTTGCCTAAGTTCTCACACCAAGAAATATACAAAATCAGGACTCAGATCCCAGTATAGCCATTCCAAAATCTGTATTTTTATCCCCTATGCTATGGATATCTTTTTCTTTCCCCATCATGCAAATACATTTGAAGTTTGTAAAAGAAAATCTTGGCACACAAAAACATTGATCTGTCATTGTGGATAAGAATTTTTATTTCTTTGCTTCTTTTAAAGAAAAAAAGATTATTTTGAATTGGTCAATACATCTTTACCCTGTCGGACACATAAAAAAAAAACCTAAAGGGTGAAAGGACCTCACACAGTGTTTCCCATATGTTTGCTCTTTCTATACTAATGGCAATCAGCAAGTTGAGTATTAGTTCCCTAGTTGTACAGTGAGGAAACTGATTCTCAGAGAAATGAATGTAAAAATGCAATGACCCAAACAACGCACTTTCCATGGCAAGCAGAACAGCAAAATGTGTCTATCGTATTAACAAAAAATTGAAAAATACTCCAAGTATGATTCGCAACTTGATTTTACAGCCCCAGGTAAATACAAAATGATGAGGCCTGGGAAAAGTTCCTTGTGTGTTCCCTGCAGGTCCTTGAAGACAAAGAACACCTCTGTGGAGTTCTTCATGGGTACTGCGAAAGAAAAGAACTGGGAAGTCATTTGCTCCTTTGCATGCATGCATGCATTTAATAAATAGAGTATTTATTAAGGGCCACCCCTCTGAACTCTGGAATTAATTTGAGGAATACAGCTGGGAAACCAGACACAGTTCTTGCCCTCATGAAGCTTTCAATCCAGCAGAAGAATTAGGCATTAAACCAGTAAATCACTGGCCCACATTCACGGTGCCCAACTCCAGACTCCACCATCAGGCAAACAGAAATCCTGTGTGAAGCTCATGCATAGAGTGCTGCTCTTCCAAGCATCTCCAGGTCCCCCTGTAGAAGCAGCCACAGCCCTGGGACAGGGAGAGGATCCCTCTTCCTTTCCCTGCCTTGGTTTCCTGCAGTCCTGATGCTGCTGGGAGCCTGTCCATCAGAGTGCCAATCGCAGGGGAAATTGAATCCAGAGGCTCTTTCTAGTCGTGTTTGCTCACTTTTTTCTTAGCATGATCTTTGGTTTCATTATATTTAGGTATTTCTTTTATTTATCCATGCACCAGAAAAAAAAAAAGGAAGGTGCCTCTTTAAACCAAGCGTGAAATGTATTAGGAACCTAAAGTTGAGAATAATGGGCTTTTTTTTTTCCCCTTCTGGAAAGCTAGCCTACAGGAGAAAAAAAAAAAATCCATTCAAATAATTTCGTTTAGTCCTAAGTATAAAATAACTGAAGTCAAGGTGTCTCTGCTGTTATTATTTTTTCTGATGTTTTTGACACCCGCGTGTGGAGTTCTCTGGCGTTCACAGCTTCCAGAGCTGTGAGCTCCCACTTGGTATATTCGTAATACTCCTTAATATTTTCATTTTGATGTAATTTGCGGCCCCAGCTTTTTAAATATCCGCTCTGTAATAATGTTTAATTTCAGGGGTCACTCCGCCAAGGAGTATATTAAAGCTTATAAAACTCATTTCCAAAGCTCAAATATCAAGCTGTGATCAGGTTAGGAGGGCAGCGTCTGTGAATATTTCATCTTTTATCATGCTGATAATAAGGAGATGACAGAGGCACATTATTACAATGAGAGAATTGCTCATTTCAGGCCTGGTGCTGGAAGCTGGGGTCTGCAGTGTGTATTACTCAATAAGAGCAATTCTGATATGAAAAGCAAGTTTACTGAGGCACCACTGTGTCTTATTTGATTGGAATGAATAATATATGGAACTGCCGTTCGGGCGGCTGCTGGCCGGGGGAGGGGAGCCTGGCACGGAGAGGTGCACTTGGGGATAGACAGCGAAATAATTTATCAAAGGATGTGTTTTACGGCCTGAAAATAAAGTTAAGATAACCACTGTTTATTAGAATCATTATTTCGGAAATCTGTATTCTGGAAATCTTCAACATGTGCCGGCTTACGCCCGAGAAGAATCGTGATCCGATGCATTCGCCTGGTGGAGAGGCCTCGTAATTATGTATTTGCACACAGGAGCTGAGTGAATTTGACACCCGGGCCGATTCCTGCCACATTCTCCATTGGCAACTTTCATTATTGCTTTGCATCAAGCCAACTTCATCAAGCGGGAACCTTAAAACTCTGGTCTTTCTGGGGACTGAGATGATGAAAAGCCATCAGGAGAGAGAGCATCTTCTGGCTGCTGGAGAAAATCAGGCATGGACCACCTCTAATTACTGCCCCCCATGCTCCCGCCACCACTGCACCCACATCTATCCTCTCCTCCTCCATCATCGTGGAAGAGGGGTGCCCCCTCCATTCTCTTGGAAGTATATCAACCCCCTTCCCACCTGTTCTGACCTCCACAGAGACCATTCTCCCATCTCCGGGGTCTTAAAGGGCTCCCCCTCAACTGGTTCCTTCCCTTCCACTCATGAATGTGATCAAATCCCTCCCATCCTAGTAAAAAATATGTTTCTTGACCTTCCATCTCCCTCCAGCTATCACCTTAGGTCTTGTCTCACCCTCTCCTCCAAGTGTCTCATATGAATCGAACACACCTGCTGCCCCATCAGTTCCAACGAGACCACTCCCGCCAAGGCCATGGACTTCCTGCTAATGACCAGATCCTCTGGGTGATTTGCATCCTGCACCTAGCTTGACCTCTCAGCAGCACCTGTCCCCCTCTATCAGGACACCACTCTCTTCTGGTCCTCCTCCTTCCTAACTTCCTATTCTTTTTCTGGTTCCTTTCCTGGAAACTCTTCCTGGCCTCCCTGAAGATAACAGGGCTCTGCAAGACTACCCCGATGCCCCCTCCTCACTTTGCCCTCTCTGCTGAGCAGCAGCTTTCACAGCTGTAACTGTAACTAACACACGTTGGCGGCTGCCTCCTGACATGATCAATAGTAATTGGTTTGTGATCTAACCTCTTTCTAGGAGCTCCAGATCCATATATCTCACTGGGTGCCCCACTGGCACTGCAAACAAAATAGGTGGAAATTTTAGCACACACAAACAGGGACTTCCCTAGTGGTCTCGTAGTTAAGACCCCACCCTTCCACTGCAGGAGCATGGGTTCAATCTCTAGTCGGGGAACTAAGATTCGACATGTCACGCAGCCAAAACACACACATACCCTCCTCCTTCTCCTGATTTCCCTGAAATGGCAACAGAACACTGAGAGAAATTCAGTTCAGTTCAGTCATTCAGTTGTGTCCAACTCTTTGTGACCCCACGGACTGCAGCACACCAGGCCATCATCAACTCCCCAGCTTGCCCAAACTCGTCCACCGAGTCAATGATGCCATCCAACCATCTCATCCTCTGTCATTCCTTTCTCCTCCTGCCTTCAATCTTTCTCAGCATCAGGGTCTTTTCCAGTGAGTCGGCTCTTCGCATCAGGTGGCCAAGATTCAGCATCAGTCCTTCTAATGAATGTTCAGGATTGATTTCCTTTAGGATGGACTGGTTGGATCTCCTTGCAGTCCAAGGGTCTCTCAAGAGTCTTCTCCAACACCACAGTTCAAAAGCATCAGTTCTTTGGTGTTCAGTCTTCTTTATGGTCCAACTCTCACATCCATACATGACTACTGAAAAAACCATAGCTTTGACTAGATGGGCTTTTGTCGGCAAAGTAATGTCTCTGTTTTTTAATATGCTATCAAGGTTAGTCATAGTTTTTCTTCCAAGGAGCAAGCGTCTTTTAATTTTATGGCTGCAGATACCATCTGCAGTGATTTGGAAGCCCAAGAAAATAAAGTCTGTCACTGTTTCTATTGATTCCCCATCTACTAGCCATGAAGTGATAGGACCAGATGCCATGATCTTAGTTTTTTGAATGTTGACTTTTAAGCCAGTTTTTACACTCTCCTCTTTCACTTTCATCAAGAGGCTCTCTAGTTCCTCCTCGCTTTCTGCCATTAGAATGGTGTCATCTGCATATCTGAGGTTATTGATATGCTGCCCAGCAATCTTGATTCCAGCTTGTGCTTCATCCTGTCTGGCATTTCACATGATGTACTCTGTATATAAGTTAAATAAGCAGGCTGACAATATATAGCCTTGACATACTTCTTTCCCAATTTTTTGAACCAGTCCGTTGTTCCATGTCCAGTTCTAACTGTTGCTTCTTGACCTGCATACAGATCTCTCAGTAGGCAGGTAAGGTAGTCTGGTATTCCCATCTCTTGAAGAATTTTCCACAGTTTGCGGTGATCCACACAAGTCAAAAGTTTTAGTGTAGTCAATGAAGCAGAAGTAGATGTTTTTCTGGAACTTTCTTGCTTTTTCAATGATCCAGCGGATGTTGACAATTTGATCTCTGGCTCCTCTGCCTTTTCTAAATCCAGCTTGTACATCCAGAAGTTCTCGGTTCAGGTACTTTTGAAGCCTGGCTTGGAGAATTTTGAGGATTACTTTGCTAGCATGTGAGATGAGTACAATTGTGCGGTCATTTGAACATTCTTTGGCATTGCCTTTCTTTGGTATTGGAATGAAAACTGACCTTTTCCAGCCCTGTGGCCACTGCTGAGTTTTCCAAATGTGCTGGCATAGTGAATGCAGCACTTTCACAGCATCATCTTTTAGGATTTGAAATAGCTCAGCTGGAATTCCATCACCTCCACTAGCTTAGTTCTTAGTGAAGGAAGTTACACAAACCAAAACACAGGACATCTTCCTCAACACCTCCATTCTCCCCATGCCCCACTTACCAGCAATCAAGTCCTATTGATTTTTTTATTTTCTAGAAAACAAACAGATCTTTTGCCATTTCTGATTATAAAAGTAATACACATTTGTTCAAAGTTTTTCAAATTGTACAGAAATAACAAAGAAGGTATAAATCACCCAACACCCTCCATCCATAGATATTCAGTTAACATTTGATATATTGTACACACATCTAGACATTTCTTTTTAATTTAGACATTCAGCCACTCAACGCTTATTGAGTGCTTACTATATGCCAATCGTTGTGTTGGGTATATATGTATGTTTATATACTCACACACACATATATATATACATTTCCTTTTTAATTAAAAATATGGAATCTTAACAGACGCAACCATTCTTAACAAGGCACATCTTTCCATTTTGATCAATATAAATCCACATAATATATCTGAATAGGTTCATAGTATTCCACTGAATGGCTGTAGCATAATTCACTTACTTATCCAGCTCCTGCTGATAGATCTTTAGGTTATATCCAAAATTTGATGTTATCGCTTATACATGGAATCTAAAATATGACACAAAGAACCTATCAGTGAAAAAAAAAAAAACCAGACTCACAAATATAGAGAACAGACTTGTGGTTGTCAAAGGGAGGGGGGCGTGGCAGAAGGAAGGATTGGGAGTTTGGGATTAGCAGATGCAAACTATTACACATAGGATGGATGAACAACAAGGTCCTATTGTACAGCACAGGGAATATAGTTAATATCCTGTGATAAACCATAATAGAAAAGAATATGAAAAAGAATATATATGTGTAACTGAGTGACTTTACTATACAGCAGAAATTAAACACAACATTGTAAATCAACTATACTTCAATAAAGTAAAAAAAAGCAAAAAATATTGGTGTCATCAATAATTTGCAATAAACATCCTTATACATAAATCTTTTCTCATTTGTTCCATTATTGTTTTAGAATAAGTTCCTGGAAGTAGAACTGTGGGATCCAGGGATATGTACATTTTTAAGGCTTTCAATAAATATTAGAAAATGTCCTCCAGTGTACAATAACAATTTGCTCTCCCATAAACAATATGAAAATTCCCTTACACCTTCTTTGACACTAAGTATTATCAATCTGTTACTTTGCCAACAAAAGTCCATCTAGTCAAGGCTATGGTTTTTCCAGTGGTCATGTATGGATGTGAGAGTTGGATAGTGAAGAAAGCTGAGCGCCACAGAATTGATGCTTTTGAACTGTGGTGTTGGAGAAGACTCTAGAGAGTCCCTTGGACTGCAAAGAGATCCAATCAGTCCATCCTAAAGGAGATCAATCCTGTGTGTTCATTGGAAGGACTGATGTTGAAGCTAAAACTCCAATACTTTGGCCACCTCATGCGAAGAGTTGACTCATTGGAAAAGACACTAATGCTGGGTAGGATTGGGGGCAGGAGGAGAAGGGGACGACAGAGGATGAGATGGTTGGATGGCATCACCGACTCGACGGACATGGGTTTGAGTAGACTCCGGGAGTTGGCAATGGACAGAGAGGCCTGGCGTGCTGCAATTCATGGGGTCACAAAGAGTCGGACACGACTGAGCGACTGAACTGAACTGAACTGAACTGAACCTTTGCCAATCTGCCAAATAACATCTGTTATTGTTTAATTTGGATTTATTTTATTACTACTGAAATGGAATATCTTTTTATACTTTTCTTGCTTATTTCTATTTCTTTGGTAAATTGCTTGTTCATGCCCTTTGCCAATTTATAAAATAGTTCTAAAACTTCCTCTTTATGTGTATAAACTCTTTATATGTAATAAATAACAACCCTTCATCTATCATGTATGTTATTTATATTTATAAAACAAGTGATATAAGTCTTCTGTATTTGTTTATGACATCTTTAGAACAGCAACTGACAATTTTTACATAGTCTAATAACTTTTTCATAATTTCTTCTTTTAGGGTCATGCTAAGAGAGGACTCTCATGCCACCAAATTTAAAAAGATAGAAAGATCTTTTCTTATGCTACCTTTCAGTTATCTATAAGCTTTGATTTTTACATTTTTGATATTTTTCTTCCAAAATTTCTCTTGGTATAATATTTATTAATTTTCACATATAGGAAAGCACTTAAATCGATATGAATATGGGATTATATTGCAAAACTTTTTGATCATCAGCAAACTAAAAATAGAAGGAAATTTCTCAGCCATAAAGGGCATCTATACAAAAACAAACAGAAGTACAGCTAACATGATACTTAGTGCTTTTCTTCTAATATCAGGAATAAGGCAAGGATGTCCTCTTTTACTGTTTCTAAACAGTATGTATCACATGCCTATGCCAGTACAAAAAGAGAAAGAGAGAATTAGAAATAGAAGATATAAACATTAGAAAGGTAGAAGTTAAAGGGTCTTTTCTTGCCAATGATATAATTGCAGAAAATTCTCGGAAATCTACCAAAAACACCTAATGAACAAACAAGAAAAATTTGCAGTAGCACAGAATAAAAGATCAATATATTAAAAGCAATGGTATTTCTAGGCCCTAGCAACAAAAAATAGGAAAATTAACATTTTTTAAATGATACAATTTGTGGGTGTCAAATTTTTTTAAAAATCTTAGAATAAACTGAAAAAAGATCATAATATTGCTACTATAATGACATGAAAACTATAAAATATTACTGGGAAAAATCAAGCAAGATATAAATAACATGCAGAGATATACCACAGTTATAGCTTAGAAGAGTCAACATTGTTAAGTTATTCATTCTCCCCAAATTGATCTATAAATTTGATATAATACCTATTAAAATATTAGAGAGATATTTTTGTACAAATTGACAAAGTGATTCTAAAACTAAGTGGAAATACAAAGGATCTGGAATAGCTGAAACAAAATAGGGAGAAAGGAGCAAAATTGGAGGATTTATATTAGCTGATTCCAAGATTTGTATTGTAAAGCTCCAGTTATGAAGATGGAATGATATTGGTATAAGGGTAAACATATACATCAGTTGAATAGACTAAAGAGTCCAGAAATAGACCAATGTATGTACAGCCAGTTGATATTCAATGACACAGGCACCAACATAACTCAATGGAGAAAAGACAGTGTTTTAAACAAATGGTGTTAAAATAGCTACAGAGACCTAGCACAGCCATAAATAAATAAATAAATAAAAGTTTGTCAGTTTTCTACAAAGTTAAGCATGTGCTTATATAACCTGGAGATTCCAATCCTATGTATTTATGTAAAAGAAATTATATATGTGTGTATATATTATACATATAATATATATACAAATTTGCATATGTCATATATACAAAAAATGACATATATACATAAAGTAGGGAGACTTGTACATAAATGTTCATAACACTTGCATTCATAATAGCCTGAAACTCTGGTAACAATCCAAATATTCATCCACAGGTGAATTGATCAACAAACTGTGCTATATGCAGAAAACAGACCACTACTCTGCAATAAAAATGAACTATTGATACATTCAACAACATGGTGAATCTCAAAATAATTATGCTGAGTAAAAGAAGCCAGGTAATAAGGGGTATGTGTGGTAGGATTTACGGGCCTCAGTTTATATGGCTGAATAGCAAAACTAACCCACAGTGCTAGAAATCACAGCTATGGTTACCTTGTAGTAATTTGGCATGGGGGCAACAGGAAGCTTTCTGGGGAGACAGAAATGTTCTACATCTTAACAGGGGTGACAGTTACATGAGTATACACCTATATCAAAAGTCGTCAAACTGTATGCTTAAGACATGAATTTCATTGCATGTAAATTACACTCCAATGCTGCTGCTGCTAAGTCGCTTCAGTCGTGTCCAACTCTGTGCGACCCTATAGACGGCAGCCCACCAGGCTCCTCTGTCCCTGGGATTCTCCAGGCAAGAATACTGGAGTGGGTTGCCATTTCCTTCTCCAATGCATGAAAGTGAAAAGTGAAAGTGAAGTCTCTCAGTCATGTTCGACTCTTCAAGACCCCATGGACTGTAGCCTACCAGGCTCCTCTGTCAGTGGGATTTTCCAGGTAAGAGTACTGGAGTAGAGTTTATCTTTTAAAAAAGCATTAGGACAGAATTTTGACAGCTTCTTGAACCTGGTGTCTTTTCCTTATATTGCAGGTTCTTTACTATATTAATCAAGATTCGCTTGGGGTTTTTTGTTTTAACCAAGCTTTTTTTGCAGGATTTTAGTTTCCCAACCAGAAATCAAACTTGCTACCCACTGAAGTGGAGGCTCTGAGTCTTAACCACTGGATCACCAGAGAAGTCCCAAAATTCCTTTGATTTTGAGTAACAGAATTGGGAAAGGAGAATTGACTTCAAAATTGGGAAGAGAGTAAGTCAAGGCTGTATATTGTCACCCTGCTTATTTAACTTATATGCAGAGTACATCATGAGAAACACTGGGCTGGAAGCACAAGCTGGAATCAAGATTGCCGGGAGAAATATCAATAACCTCAGATATGCAGATGACACCACCCTTATGACAGAAAGTGAAGAAGAGCTAAAGAACTTCTTGATGAAGGTGAAAGAGGAGAGTGAAAAAACTGGCTTAAAACTCAACATTCAGAAAACTAAGATCATGGCATCTGGTCCCATTCACAGCAGATAGATAGGGAAACAACAGAAACAGTGACAAACTTATATTTTCTTGGGCTTCCAAATCACTGCAGATGGTGACAGCAGCCATGAAATTAAAAGACGCTTGCTCTTTGGAAGAAAAGTTATGCCCACCTAGACAGCATATTGAAAAGCAGAGACATTACTTTGCCAACAAAGGTCCATCTAGTCAAAGCTATGGTTTTTTCAGTAGTTCATGTATGGATGTGAGAGTTAGATCATAAAGAAGACTAAACATCAAAGAATTGATGCTTTTGAACTGTGGTATTGGAGAAGACTCTTGAGAGTCCCTTGGACTGAAAGGAGATCAAACCAGTCAATCCTAAAGGAAATCAATCCTGAACATTCATTAGAAGGACTGATGCTGAATCTTAAGCTCCAATACTTTGGCCACCTGATGCAAAGAGCCGACTCATTAGAAAACACCCTGATGCTGGGAAAGATTGAAGGCAGGAGGAGAAAGGAATGACAGAGGATGAGATGGTTGGATGGCATCACCAACTCAATGGACATGAGTTAGAGCAAGCTCCAGGAGTTGGTGAAGGACAGAGAAGTCTGGCGTTCTGCAGTCCACAGGGTCATGAAGAGTCAGACATGACTGAGTGACCAAACAACAAAAACAACAAAATATTGGATTGGCCAAAAAGTTCATTTGGATTTTCTGTAACATCTTACTGCAGATGTTACTTCTTACTTCAAAAAGCACTTTTTGACCAACCCCATATTTTAAGAACGGAAGTTGAGCTGACCAGCATGAGGATCTCAGGGAGATCTGGCAGTGAGGCTGCTCTTAGGGACACCAGTGCCCTCCATTCCAAGAGTATGGAAGCTGTGAGCCCACTGTGCCCTTGTTTTGGACAGTGGTGGATAGAGAGGAGGATGCACAGCTGTAAACTGGAAGCTGGGGAATGGCCTGCCACTGGGGCAGGCTTGTAGTGTATATATTCGAACCATTTTTTCCAGTTGTCCTTTTCAGAAAATGGTGTCCATAAGAGACATAGAGAAGAACTTCTGGGTGTCAGACCTTGGCAGCAGCCACTGGAATTGCTTTTCATTATGAGGGTTCTAACACCTGCCTTCCCATATAGAGAGAAGGGCAAAGAAGGAATGTGATTCTTCTTTGACCATTAGCATTCCCAGAGGAGATAAATTATTCTGCTTTGCAACCTAAATTCAACTAGATGGACATTGCATGGCCAAATAATATGCCCTTCAAAGCCCGTGAGATGTGGGCTGTACGGGACTTTTGCTGGTTGGCAGCATGTCTGAACCCACGTGAAAAGGGCATCAGAGCCTACCTCTTGGCATTCCTACAAGACACCCAAATACTAAGGTACTATATGCTTAATATGGTGCTAAGCTCTTGGCAGTGCTGAGAGGAAAGATGAAGGAAGGGGAGGGTGAGGGGGGTGATGCATGAAGTCACACAGCTATTCTCTAGTCAAAGAGCTCACGGGAATTGCACACTGCCTGCTCCATGTCTTTGCCATATTTACTACACCTTGGAGAACCCTCTCTTGTCCCTTCCATCTCTCCCAGTATCTCCACATGTCCAAACATCACCCATCCTTCCAGATACAGCTGCAGGGCTGGTCCCAGGGCAGTGCGGGATGAGGCCACCCTCCATCACATCCTCCAGAGTGCCCCCCCACCCACTCCATTAAAGACCAACCCACCCTGATTAGCAAGTCTATAGACTCAGAAGCAGAAAAAGTGCTACTCATCTCATTTATTGGGCATATTATTCTCGTCAGCGGCTTTTAAAGGATTTTGCTAATGGCTCCGGGACTGTTCACACCATCACAATTAAGACATAGCTAATAAATTAAGTTTTATGGACATAAATCAGCAGGTATGCTTATTCAGCTGTTACACCTCACTTAGAAGTGGGCTTCGCACCTTAAGATGGAGCATGATTTCCATTCAGGAGTTGTAATGGCCTTGTTAATGGAATATTAATTACCTCGCTTGTTGGACAGCAAGATGTCTGCTCCGGCTCTTCTGCCAACAGTGTTCTTAGAGAAACACATTTTTCCAACTTTGTGTCACTATGGCTGACGGGTCTTACTAAACCCACTCCGTCATCCCTCGCAGAAAGACAGATTGAAGTTCACCATCCCTTGAGGAGTCAGATAAACAAAACCTTAGGTGATTACAGTGATGGTATGTGGTCTACCCTCCCACAAGACACTGTGGTGTAGAAGAGGCATTGGGCTGAGGGTCAGGAGGAGTGGTTTCTTACCTCCCATCATAGTCAGTTCAGGCTGCCATATTGTTGTTGTTGTTTGGTTGTTAAGTCATGTCCGACTCTTTGCAACCCCATGGACTGCAGGGCACCAGGCTTCCCTGTCCTTCACTACCTCCCAGAGTTTGCTCAAACTCATGTCCATTGAGTCGATGATGCCATCCAACCATCTCATCCTCTGTCACCCCCTTCTCCTCCTGCCCTCAATCTCCTCCAATGAGTTGGCTCTTCACATCAGGTGGCCAAAGTATTGGAGCTTCAGCATCAGTCCTTCAGGCTGCCATACACTGGCTTAAATAACAAACTTTTAATTCTCAGTGTTCTGGAACATGGGAAGTCCAAGATCAAGGCACTGGCAGATTTGGTGTCTGAGAGAGCCCATCTCCTGGCTTGCAGAAGGCCACCTTCTTCCTGTGGGCTTACATGTGTTTCTCCCTTTTCCTATAAGGGCACTAATCCCATCATGAGGGCATCACCATGTGATCTCATCTAAACATAATCATCTCCCAAAGGTCCGTCCTCCATCACATTGGAGGGTAGGGCTTCCATCTATGAATTTTTGGTGAGGGGGACACAAACATTCACCCCATAACACTTCCACCCCATCAATAGCTAGCATTATGACCTCAGGTAAGCCACTTACACTCTCTGGGCCTCCGTTTCCCATTTATTACATGATATAATAAAGCGATCATGGATAAAACTGAGTAAAAAATACAATCCTTGGAAAGATATCAATATCGGACCATCTGCACTATGCTCAGTTGTGTCCGACTCTTTACAACCCCAGGGACTGTAGTCTGCCAGGCTTCTCTGCCCATGGGGTTTTCCAGACAAGAATACCGGAATGGGTTACCATTTCTTACTCCAGAGGATATTCCTGACCCAGGAATCGAACTGGAGTCTCTTGCATTGGCAGGCAGGTTCTTTACCACTGAGCCACCTGGGAAGTATTTGTGATAACCTTGCCCAGACCACAGAGGATGGGTCCAAGAGAGCAGTGCAGCCAGCCTCCACATTTTATCAGCAGCTTCAGGACACTGCAGAAAGGCAGCCACATTCAGTGCAGTTAACTGGGGGAGGGTGGGGGACAGGAGCGCAGCCCTGTCATCAACAGTGGGAGCTCCCAGCAGGGACCCTTGGGACACAGGAAAGCAGGACTATGCCATGAGAATACCTTGAAGAGCAGTGTTTTCCAGCAAGAAGATAAGTGACAGTTGAACTGTGGGAGCGGTGACCTTGCCCTGGCCTTGGACTGGGTTGATTCTAAGAACCTGCTCAACAAAGGCAGAGCTCAATCAGGACCTAACACACCTGGGCCCAGACCTGCTGCACCCCCAAATCTCTGCACCGTCTTAGACAAGTCTACACACCTCTCTGACCCCAGTTTCTTTCTCTCAACCTAAAGATCTCAAGGTCATACAGCCTCTTCCTCTGAGAAATGCCAGTTAAAATTGCTTCAGAACGTGCCTCACCTTTCTCTCCTTCATCTAGGGAAAAATCCTCAGACCCGGGATCTGCTGGAAGAATTCCTTTCTTTGCATCCATTTAGCATATCAATTCTCGCACTTTCTGCTTGAACTTGAGAGCAAAGTACTCTGGAGCTGCGCCTTTGCCTATTTAATGCAAAGTTTTGCATATTCTCCTGGACTCTTTGCCCTTGAGTTGCCCACCACAGGCTAGCCCTTCTCCCTGACTGAGGCCGAGGCCCACTCTCTCCACAGCTAATTGGGGCAGCTGCCCTCCCCTCACATCCTCCCCTCCCCTTGTAGAGAGTGAAGTTCCAGCCCAAAGTAGGATGCAGAGAAGAGGTATCGAATGAGGGGGCGGAGGGTGTAGCAGGTGCTAAGTGGTCCGGGAAAATGGTCTGCAAAGCACATGAGACAAAACCAAAGCAACTTATATTCTGCTTTGAGCTGCTGGAGGGCAAGAGGCCCTGGAGCCAGATCTCGGGGTGAGAGGTTCTCACATAAGCAGTTGTATATTTTAATGTCAGTAGCATTCAGGAGCCCCTAGGCTCCTCACAAAAGTAGAAGAGGGAGGGAAGTGACAAGGTGCCTTTTCTCCCCTGTGGCATATTGTCCTTTATTCACTCCACAGTGAAACTGCAACCCTAAAGAGAGAAAGCTGCTTCTTACCAGGAATGGCCTTCAGAGGTGCTTTGGTCAGCTGTTACTGTGTAACAAACAATCCCAGTCTCATACCAAACTAAGCATTCATTTAGCTCAAGCATCTGCATGCACATCAGTTGAGGGTCAACTGATCCAGGCTGGGCTCAAGTTGCAGGTTGAACTGAGTCTGCTTCTCATTTCTTTCGGCTAGCTAGGGCTTGTCCTCCTCAGGACAAAAACCAAGGCACAAGAGAGCAAATGGAAACAACACGCTCCTCCAAGCCTCGCCCAAGCTGACACCCTATGTCTTCTGTCCCTTTCCATTGGCTGAATCGAGTCACATAACCAAGCCCAAAGTAAAGGGTCAGAGAAATATATTTTGCCGTATAGAAAGAACTGCAGAGCCATATGGCAAAGGCATAGATTCAGGGAAAGGTAAAGAATTGGGACCAACAATGCAATCCACAAAAGGAATGAGTCCCACAGTGCTTCACAGCTGATTGAACATTTTCACACTTTCCTTAATTTACTCTTTATAACAGCCCTAAGAGACATATAGCTCCACCTCTACATTCATTCATTATAGATGAAGAAACTGAAACTCAGAAAGAGAAGTCATGCCAGAGATCACAACGTCATTAAACATAACAATGTGTACATCAATCTCTTCATCTAACTTCAAGTCCAGAAATTTTGCCATAACTCAATGCTGGCTTTCCTTAAGGAGACCCTAGAGTATCTGGGATTTGTGGAAAGGCTCCTCCCATTACTTATATGAGTCTCCCATTGTCATATAATTTTATGGACAGCCAAAAGGAACTTGATTTTCTTAACCATAAATTAAAGAAATCAGGATGAATTGGATGAAATCAGGAGCAGCAAATATCTGGCATACATGCTGCCACTAGCCACTCCCACATCCATGACAGACATCACTAATCAATGATAGCACTCTTTCTTCATGAGCCTCAGAATAAGCTGTAGACAGCCACTGCTACTGAATGGGAGAGGGCACAGAAGAATAAGACTGTTTTTAAATGCTGTATAAACCTTTTCTGAGGCTCATCTAGTCCCCAAAGGCTATGATTCTGAAACCAACAAAAACAGCAGGGAAATAACAGTGTAAAAAGGCCACATGGCTGAGATTAGAACTGACTCTAGTCCCACCTCTGCTATAACTCACTCCATGTGGGAAAGACAGTTAAATTTACCTGAGCATTTGTTGCATCAGTTTTGTGACCTTTTAAACCATTTATTTCAACTCCATAAACATTAACTGAGGATGCACTGAATGCCAAGCACTGCTATCAAGAGAATAAAGAAATGAATGTGACACCATCCCAAGGTTGACAGGGGGGTGGAGAATGCTCTGATTTCTGAGGTCTGGTCCAACACGAATACTCCACTAATATGATGCTAAAAAGCACAAAACATTGTCATGGGACTCATAATCCTGCAGGTCCCCAAGCTTGAAGTTCTCCTCCAAGGCAGAAGTATGGGGGCTCTTATGCATGAGAGGATCTGACCCCAGAATGGCGATTGCCATACTCCAGTGTTCTCCATGCTCCTAGAGTGGACGACAAATGCCATTTCAGAGCCAAGCCTTTTCAGGCTCATCTTCCAGATTTTAGGGTGTAAATCCCAGCTCTGCCACCTGCCAGCCTTGGGATCTTGAGCCTCCCACTCCCTTGCTGAGCAACTGCTTTCCTTATCTGAAAAATGGGAGCATCCTCACTGCTATGGTGGGGAGTTGTCTGATGCTATTCAACAAGCAAATACCTGCAGCCCAGATGCCCTGGATGAGTTCACACCCCTTTCCTTCCTCTCCTTCCCACACCCCATGCCCCAGGTCAGAGCTCCCTCCCAACCTCAGAGCTTCTCCACCCTAGGTATACAGGGGAGTCCTTGGGGAACTTTTGAAAAGTAGAAATGCTTGGGTCTGATGTCAGACCAGTGGAATCAGAGCCTCTGGGGATGGAGCCCAGGGAGTGATTCTTTTTGAAGCTTCCCAGGTGATGCTGATGTGCAGTCATGGGTGAGAACCGCCACTCTGGCTGTTAGAGTTCTCCAGAGAAACAGAATCAATAGGACGTTAATATAAAAATATAGAAATAGAGGTAGGCAGGTAGATAAATGATTTATTGATTGATGATAGATAAATATTAAAGAATAGATAGAGAGAGATTTATTATAAAGAATTTGCTTGAGATTATGGAGGCTGAACAGTCCCAGGATCTGCAGTCAGCAAGCTGGAGCCAATGGTATAATTCTAATCTTGGTCTAAAAGTCTGAGAACCAGGAGAATCAATGTATAAGTTCTAGACCTAGTCCAAGTCCAAAGGCAGGAGAAGACCAGCCCAGTAGTCAGGCAGCAGAAGTTCCCTCCTACTCAGGTTTTTTGCTCCATCCAGGGCTTTGATGGGTTGAATGAGGTTCTGCTTCACTCAGTCTACCAATTCAAATGTCAGTCTCATCCAGAATATCCTCACAGATACACCCAGAATAATGTTTAACCAAATATCTGGGCACCCTGTGGCCCAGTAAAGTTGATACATAAAATCCACTACCACCCAGGCCTTGGCCAACTTCTCCAAGCTTCCCAGATTCCCCAGCTTCATGGCTGTGCTCTTGCAGTTTTTTCTGCCTGGAATGCCATCTCCCCAGTCCCAGCATTTTGCTAATCCAACTGAGCACCCAACTCAACAGTCAAACTCCCTCCTCCAGGGAGCCTCCCATGAGCCACACCCAGGTTTCTGAGAGCAAAGCTGCTCACCAATGACCGGGATGGCTCAGAGTCTTTCCTCAGCTCTGCTCCATGTAAAGCTTGCCCGACTCCAAGAGGCAGGGAGAGCCAAAAGGACAAGTCCTTGGGAGAACTGGAAGGAAGGGTCCACAGGAAAGCTGGGTTTGGGTTACCTGCTGCTAGTGATCAGGGACCAATTTGTTTGGAGATCAAGACAAAACACCGTGAATGTCCCAGCATCAGCAGGATTGCAGGCGTCACTGAGGTCACATAACAGAATCTTCCAGTTTCCGCAGCCCACTTCCACATCCTTCCACCTGCCCACGGCACACTCCACCCTCCTCAAATCTTACCCTTTTTCCATATGCAGATGTGCAAGGAGGGACTTCCTTGGTGGTCGAGTGGCTAGGACTCTGTGCTCCCAATGCAGGGGGCCTGGGTTCAATTCCTGGTCACAGAACTAGATTCTGCCTGCCACAAGTAAGATCTGGCACAGAAAAATAAGTAAATAAATGATTAATTAATTAAACAAAGAAAAGAAATGTCCGAAGATAACAGACTCATCTGCACTCACAAACAGTACTCTCCTGCTCCTGCCCAAGCTCCTTCAGGGACGTCCCTGGTGGCCCTCAACTGCTCTCAGGAAGAACATTCTCCCCGCTGCAGAACGACCACTGTCCCTGCTAACCTGAAGCCATATCATGTCCCCAGGAAAGGCAAGAAGGGACTTGTGCCTGGTGCTGCCTATGCCTTCAGCCCCGGCTTGTAAACAGCTCACCCCAAGGGCTCCAAGGCCAGGTCCCTGGGCTCCTTGGACCAGACTCCAGGCTGCCCTCTCCATTCCCTGCCTCTGCCTCCAGAGTCCCATGCGGGAGCCTCACCCCCGGCCAATCAACTCATGCATATGGATGGACACACAGCGGTGTGACCTGCCCAGGCTCAGAACTGACCACATTTTCATTCAAGCTTCTTGGCAGCACACCAATCATTCCTCAAAATCGAGGCTGGGAGAAGCATTATGGACAAGTCCCTGGAAGAAATTTGGAGTCTGATCCCTACTATCCCTTGATGGGTTCTCGGTAACCCCCCCACCTCCAGTTCTGTGGATTCTCGTTTTAGGGGGAGTCAGGAGCTTACGCCTCTTTCGGAATTTTCATCTCGGAATTGTTTGTGCTTTATTCAAATATCTAAAATTTGTCCTATTCATATTTTCTCTATTTCACCATGATTATAATCCTCATTTGCTTCCTTGCCCAGGGGCACCTTGACCCACCAGCCCCTTTTTTTTCTCAGTATATCTGCCATCTCATCAAGATCTCTCTCCCACAAACATAGCATTGTCCATCTCTAGTGGGATTTGGAGCCCTGGTCTGCCTATGGCAGTTCTAGGGCCTGTTTAATTCACTTTGGCTTCATTTTTCCCTCCTTTTCTTCTACGCACACTCGAGCTTGTTGGGGCACCTGGAAGGTGAGGTGGTTCAAGGAGACAGTTTCCCTACTTGGAGCACCCATCACACCAAATGCCCAGCCATCTGCAGTGGAGGGTAGGAGGGGGTCGGGCCGGGGGAGTCAGTCCTGTGAGTAGGTATGATGTTTAACAGGTGTGTGGGTATGCTGAATGGTATGTAGGTATGTGTGTGCATGCGTGATGTATGACTTCCTGTGAGGAGGGGTGGATGTCCATAAGTGTGAGGAGCATATCCTGCCTATGAAAAACAACAGCTCACCTGTGTATATGATGCAGGTCTCTGGTTTATACAGACGGTCCCAGATTTATGATGGATCAACTTAATAATTTTATACTTTTCCATGGTGTGAAAGCAATACGCATTCCACAGAAACTATCCTTTTGATCTTTTCCTGAACTAGTGATATGTGGTATGTGCTCTCTCTTGATGCTTGCCAGTGGCAGCAGCTACAGCTTCCATTCAGCTATGCAATCATGAGGGTGAACAACCAGTACACTTACAACCGCCCTGTGTCCAGACAACCATTCTGTTTTTCACTTTCAGTACAGTATTCAATTACATGAGATATTCAGCACTTCATTATAAAATGGGCTTCACGTTAGATGCTTTTGCCTGACTGTAGGCTAATGGACGTGTTCTGAGCATGTTTAAGGCAGACTAGGCTGAGCAATGATGTTTGGTAAGTTAGGTGTATTAAATATATTTTTGACTTATGGTATTTTCAATTTATGATACATTTATCAGGAAGTAACCCCACCCTAAGTTGAGAAAGATCTGTAGCATATTCGGTGTTTGAGCTTGTGCGCTGTATAGGATGTGTCTGCCCTGTGGGGAGGTGAGGTGTATGTGGGAGGATGCACTGGGTATGTGGGTTTGAGGAGAGCTGAGATGGGAGTTCTCACACTAGCCAGGAAGGAAGCAGTTGAGCCCTTTGTCAGATAAGCCTGTCAGGCCTGCCCCCAAGGCAGAGAAATGGGAAGAGTATGAGCTCTTTAGAAAGGTAACCCCAGGTGGAGGTGAACAGGCTGGTCCCAAGTAGAAAAACATTATGAGTCAGAGGTAGACCCAGGAGACCTGGGGAGTAGAGGTGGGGCTCAGGATGGAGTCTGGTCCCTCACTGGGGGCAGAAGGGAGGAGCAGCCCCAAACAGGCAGACAAGGTAAGCTCTGGCCTAGCATGGCCTTCAGAAAGTGTGGCATAGAAAGACCTGGGTTCATTCATAGCCTGTCACATGTCCTAACTGTGTGTTCTGGGCTTAGTCTCTCAGTCATGTCCAACTCTTTGTGACTCCATGGACTGTAGCCCACCAGGCCCCTCTGTCCACGGAGACTGTCCAGGCAAGAATATTGGAGCGGGCTGCCAGGCCCTCCTCCAGGGGATCTTCCCAACCCAGGGATCGAACACTGCAGGCAGATTCTTTACCATCTGAGCTACCAGGGGAATGCTCCTAACTGTGTGACTCCAGGCAACTTATTAACTTCTCTCAGCCTCAGCTTCCTTCTCCACAAAATGTGGTGGTGTAGTTGCTAAGTCGCGTCCTACTCTTGTGACCCCATCGACTGTAGCCTGCCAGGCTCCTCTGTCCATGGGATTTTCCAGGCAAGAATACTGGAGTGGGTAGCCATTGCCTTCTCCAGAGGATCTTCCTGACCCAGGGATCAAACCTGGTCTCCTGCACTACAGGTAGATTCTTTACTGATTGGGTTACCAAGGAAGACACAAAATGTAATGCTATAAATATTAAAATAGAGTATCATAAAAAAGACTTATGTTTACTTAGCACGATGCCTGGTACCCAGGGAGCACCTAGGAGGTAGCCATTACACTGTTCTTTTTTTAAAAAAAAAAATTTATTTATTTATTTGGCTGCTTCAGCTCTCAGTTGCAGCATGCAGGATCTTCATTGCATCAGGAAGGATCTTTGATTGTGATGCACAGACTCGGTAGTTGCAGCACTCAGCCCTCTAATTGTGGCACACTTGTTCCAGAGCACACGAGGTCAGTAGTTGCGGCTCGAGGGCTTAGTTTCTTTGAAGCATGTGGGATCTTAGTTCCCCAACCAGAGAATGAAGCCATGTCTCCTGCCTTGCAAGGTAGATTCTTAACCACTGGACCACCCGAGCAGTCCCACATTGTTCTTACTGTTATTTTCCTCCACAGCCCCACACCTGCTAGCATCATGGGAGATAATGCTAGAAGACTTAGCCCTGCCGAGACTGGAGAACACGGAGGGTTTGCAGCACCATCTTTACAGGATGTACTGCCTTAGCCCTGGGATGCATGTCCTTGGAGCACCCACAGTGCCCCTCCTACTCCCTTGTCAGAACTGGGACTTACTGGGAGGGCAGCTGTTGTTTGGGAGGTGGCATGTGAAATGTGTATGTGTGTTTGAGGACAGCTGTGTATGTGTATTTGAGGACAGCTACCCTCGGGTTGCACCTCCACCCAGCCCTTTCGTACAGCCAAATCTTAGCAAGCATCTGTTCATTCATCTGCTCTTGCATGGATTGAGAACCTGCTGGGCACTGTCCTAGGTGCTGGGGACATGAGGGTGATTGCAATATAGGCTGAAGGTGTTCAGGCATTCCACAATAAATGCCAGCTTAAAGTATCAAAATATTAACATTTTGTTGGTATAATACTATATTTCGGTACTTTTCAAAATTTGAAATCTGAATAATTTACATCTGGAACAATACCCAGAAAATTGTACACTATATCAAAATTTCCGGTTGGCCCAAAAAGCACTCATATAGAAATCCATCTGTCTAGTTGTTAAAATCACATGACCTGGCACATTGGCTGCTTGGCCATTGTTTGCTTTTTCCTTTTGTTGATTGGTTTGAGTGATATTAGTAATTTCAGTTCAGTTCAATTCAGTCGCTCAGTCGTGTCCAACTTTTGGCAACCCCATGGACCACAGCACGCCGAGCCTCCCTGTCTATCACCGATACCCAGAGTTTACCCAAACTCATGTCCATTGAGTCGGTGATGCCATCCAACCATCTCATCCTCTGTCATTCCCTTCTCCTCCTGCCTTCAATCTTTCCCAGCATCAGAGTCTTTTCAAATGACTCAGCTCTCTGCATCAGGTAGCCAAAGTACTGGAGTTTCAGCTTCAACATCAGTCCTTCCAATGAAAACTCAGGACTGATCTCCTTTAGGATAGACTGGTTGGCTCTCACTGCAGTCCAAGGGACTCTCAAGAGTCTTCTCCAACACCACAGTTCAAAAGCATCAATTCTTTGCTGCTCAGCTTTCTTTATAGTCCAACTCTCACACCCATACATGACTACTGGAAAAACCATAGCCTTGACCAGACAGACCTTTGTTGACAAAGTAAGGTCTCTGCTTTTTAATATGCTATCTAGGTTGGTCATAACTTTCCTTCCAAGGAGTAAGCATCTTTTAATTTCATGGCTGCAGTCACCATCTGCAGTGATTTTGGAGCCCAAAATATAAAGTCAGCCACTGTTTCTCCAACTATTTGCCATGAAGTGATGGGGCTGGATGCCATGATCTTAGTTTTCTGAATGCTGAGTTTTAAGCGAACTTTTTCACTCTCCTCTTTCACTTTCATCAAGTGGCTCTTTAGTTCTTCTTTGCTTTCTGCTGTAAGAGTGGTGTCATCTGCATATCTGAGGTTATTGATATTTCTCCCAGCAATCTTGATTCCAGCTTGTGCTTCATCCAGCCCAGCATTTCTCATGATGTACTCTGCGTATAAGTTAAATATGCAGGGTGACAATATACAGCCTTGACGTACTCCTTTTCCTATTTGGAACCAGTCTGTTGTTCCATGTCCAGTTCTAACTGTTGCTTCCTGACCTGCATACAGGTTTCTCAAGAGGCAGGTCAAGTGGTCTGGTATTCCCATCTCTTTCAGAATTTTCCACAGTTTATTGTGATCCACACAGTCAAAGGCTTTGGCATAGTCAATAAAGCAGAAATAGATGTTTTTCTGGAACTCTTGCTTTTTCAACGATCCAACAGATGTTGGCAATTTGATCTCTGATCCCTCTGCCTTTTCTAAATCTAGCTTGAATATCTGGAAGTTCACGGTTCATGTCTTGCTGAAGCCTGGCTTGGAGAATTTTGAGCATTACTTTTCTAACGTGTGAGATGAGTGCAATTGTGTGGTAGTTTGAGCAATCTTTGGCATTGCCTTTCTTTGGGATTGGAACGAAAACTGACATTTTCCAGTTCTGTGGCCACTGCTGAGTTTTCCACATTTGCTGGCATATTGAGTGCAGCACTTTCACAGCATCATCTTTTAGGATTTGAAATAGCTCAACTGGAATTCCATCACCTCCACTAGCTTTGTTCGTAGTGATGCTTCCTAAGGCCCACTTGACTTCACATTCCAGGATGTCTGGCTCTAGGTGAGTGATCACACCATCGTGATTATCTGGGTCTTGAAGATCTTTTTTGTACAGTTCTTCTGTGTATTCCTGCCACCTCTTCTTAATATCTTCTGCTTCTGTTAAGTCCCTACCATTTTTGTCCTTTATTGAGCTCATCTTTGCATGAAATGTTCCCTTGGTATCTCTAATTTTCTTGAAGAGATCTCTAGTCTTTCCCATTCTATTGTTTTCCTCTATTTCTCTGCACTGATCACTAAGGAAGGCTTTCTTATCTCTCCTTGCTATTCTTTGGAACTCTGCATTCAAATGAGTATATCTTTCCTTTTCTCCTTTGCTTTTTTCTTCTCTTCACAGCTATTTGTAACGCCTCCTCAGACAGCCATTTTGCTTTTTTGCATTTCTTTTTCTTGGGGATGGTCTTGATCCTTGTCTCCTGTATAATATCACGAACCTCCGTCCGCAGTTCATCAGACACTCTGTCTATCAGATCTATTCCCTTAACTCTATTTGTCACTTCTACTGTATAATCATAAAGGATTTGATTTAGGTCATATCTGAATGGTCTAGTGGTTTTTCACTACTTTCTTCAATTTAAGTCTGAATTTGGCAATAAGGAGTTCATGATCTGAGCCATAGTCAGCTCTCAGTCTTGTTTTTGCTGACTGTATAGAGCTTCTCCATCTTTGGCTGCAAAAAATATAATCAATTTGATTTTGGTGTTGGCCATCTGGTGATGTCCATGTGTAGAGTCCATGTGTATTAGTAATTTACACTTTTCCTAAAGCCAGTCTTGGTTCTGCTGTTCTTTTGAAGCCCTGACGGGGTTTCCTTAGAGTGGGTTTGATGGATACATTAAGACAAACAAGAAGAGGATATGGCAACAGGATTGGGAGATGGGAGAGGAACAAGAAAAGAATGAGTTTCCCAAGTCTTTCTGGCTTCCTTTCCCTAGGATTAGATTCAGTCAGTCCCAGAAAAGGGACTGATTCCTTGTTGGCACCTAATTCCACTTCGTCTTGGATAAGTTAATTCACTTTGACCATCAGTCTCCTGATAGAACAAAATTGCCTCAGTCTTTTACTCTGGTTTTTCCTTAGGAAAAATTTAGGAGAAAGTGTAGACGGCTTTGGTGGCCATATCTCTCCTGTTTAATAAAATGCCAATATATAGGTCTTTCTTAAAATATCATATTGTCATTTTGATCTAACGCTATAGCTATAACCACTACAATATGATGATGAGCAAAACTCCTTATCTTCAAGGAATTCATATGTTGATGGGGTGACACAATAAAGTGAGCATATATTGATACATAATTTCAAATACTGATATAATTAGATCAGCTAACTTTTGCTTCATGACCAATCATAGTAATATTTTATGATTTTTTTAATGATCGTTTATTCTTGCTCATGAGACTACAGGTTGTTCAGCTCAGCAGCCTTAGTCTGGTCTGGGTTCCTTCATGTGTCTGCAGTTGGCTCCAGGTCAGCCAGGCGGCTCTCTTTCCCAGAAAAGAGTGGCTATTGGCTGAGATGCCTCAGTTTTTCTCCATGTGTTCTCCCGTCCTCCACCAAACAAGCTCAGGATTCTTCACAGGGCAGTTGCTGGAGTCCAAGAATGAGAGCAGAAGATCACATAGCTCAGAGCGAACACACCCTTACTTCCAAAACAGTCTGTCAGCCAAAGCAAGTCATAAGTTCAGCCCAGATTTGAGGAATGGAGAAATAGATTCCACCTCTCAATGGAAAGTGCTGCAAAGCCACATTGCAAAGGGAAGTTGATGGAGGATTGGAAAATTGTGGCCATTGTTGAAATCATTGACATGTGCGATAAAGAAAATAAAAGGAAGTAATGGGATAACAAAGTGACAGGGTAAGAAGCTTCTTTGTATTAGGTCAGAGAAAACCTCTCTGCAGAGACAAAATTTAAGGTGAGACATGAGTGATAAGAAACAGCATCAATGCTTCACAGATTAGGTAGATAAGCATAGCATGTGCAAAGGCCCTAAGTACATAAAAATCTTAACTGTGCTCAGGATTCAGCAAGAGGTTGGGTCTACTTGGAATAAATAAATAGGCAGAGGAAATGCTTACAGACCAAATTGGAGAAATAAGGGAGGATCATGTTTAGCCATATAGGTTATTGTAAGATATTTCCATTTTGTTTTAAATGATAGGAAGTCATTTGAGGGTTTGAAACAGGAAAGTGAAATGATATGATTAAAATTTGGCTACTGCGGGTAGAATAGGCTAAACTGGGAACACACCAGAGTGGAATCAGGTAGGAGCATATTGTAATAGTCCAGGCAAGAAATGATCAAGACAGAGACCAAGGTGGTAGCAGTGAAGTTGATAAGAGTTGGTATGCACTGTAATATATTTTTGAAGCAGAGTCTATATAGGACTTGCTAATGGATTAGATGTTAGAGGAGAAGAAAAAAGAATTAAAGGTGATTAAAAGTTTTTTCCTTGAGCTTCTAGGTGGATGATGCATTAGTGAATTGAACCACATCACTAAGATACAAGGACTGAAAGAAACATATCTGAGAGAAGACTAAGTTGAGAATTATACTGTGGGCATATTAAGTGTAAGAGGCTACTACAACAGGGAAATATACTCAGTATTTTGTAATAACCTATAAGGGAAAAGAATCTGAAAATGTGGGTCTGTATATATGTGTGTATATATATATATATGTACTGTATGCCTGAAACTAACATATTATAAATAAATTATACTTCAATAAAAACAAATAAGCTTTAAAAGGCCTGGTAGACATCCCAAAGATGTCAGAATACTTGGATATCTGAGTTTGAGGTTCAGAAGGGAAACTGCCCTGGAGATATCCATTTTACAGAAGACAGCAAATCTAGCATGAGGTTAGATAAATCAGCCAATGGAGATAATAGAAAAAAGAAGGGGACCTATGTCAATATTCAGAAGTAGATCAGAGGGATGAGAAAGAAGATAGTGAGACTAAGAAGTGACCATTAAAGCAGAAAAACAAAAAAAGAAAAAGAAAGTGTTTCAAAAAAGAGGGAGTGATCAATTCTGCTTCCAGCCAGGATAGAGTAACAGGAACCAAATACCCTTACATCTTAAATTTACTAGAAAACCAAAGCATTGTTTCATGTGAAGTTTTAAGCATTGTGCAAAAAGTAGCACAGGAATTTGATCCCTCAAAGAAGGCAAACTGTTCCACTGTACCAGGTCAGCATCTGGAGGCATTATTCAGGTCTTAGCAAAGGGAGTGGAGACCATAATAAAACCTAGCAGCCTGACGGAGAAGTCAAAGATGAAAGTTCAAGAAGGCCAAGGTGGCTAGAATTTGCAAGGCTGAGTCCCAGAGAGGAGGGATCTTCACAAATAGAGACTTTTAGAGATCTGCAGAGGTGTCCCCTCCCATCTGTGTACTGAACGGCAATGCATAAGCAAAAACTATCTGAAGATGGAGAAAGAACATCAGGAAAAAACAGACAGAACAGCTTCCAGAGCTCACACAGGATTGAGAGGAAACTTGATAACACTAGGGGCTTTGGGTAGAATCCTCAAAAGGGAATTACCTTAGTATCAGAGATAAATTTTACCTAGAGTAAAAGTTGCTTTGGATGTGCCATAAAAAAAGCTTAACAAGGCAGAAAGATCCAATTGATTCTGAGTAACTATGCACAGGAAAAATATCCAACACTACTTATATAAATACAATAATATCCAGCAACCTACAATGTATAATTAATAATATCTATCTAATCAGAAATTATCAGAAATGCAAAGGAATAGAAAAAAATTTTCTCCATAACAAGAAGAAAAATCAGTCAGTAGGAACAGACCCACAGATGGTAGAACAAGCAGAAAAAGACAGTAAAACAACCATTATAAATACACTCCATTTTTCAAGAAGGCAGAGAAAAACATGCCTGTGATAAGAGGAAAAAAAGATATAATAAAGAAGCAAATGCAAATTCTAGAGATTAAAAACTATAATATATTAAATGAAAAATACACTAGATGGGATTACCAGGATGTTTGAAACAGCAGAAGAAAAGATCAGGGACCTGAGTCACAAATGTAGAAAACAAACTTACGGTTACAAAGGCAGGAAGTGGTAGTGGGATGAATTCAGAAGTTGTCATTGACATATATACATTACTATACATAAAACAGGTAACTAATGAAAACCTACTGCATGGCACAGGGAACTCTGCTCAATTCTCTGTGGTGACCCAAAAAGGAAGCAAATCTTTAAGAGTGGATATATGTATATGTATAACTGATTCACTTTGTTTTATAGCAGAAACTAACATAACATTGTAAAACAACTGTACTCCAACTAATTAATTAATTAGTCAATTAATTAAATTTTTTAAAGAAAAAGAGAAAAGATAGCAGTAGAAACTATCAAAAATGAAGCATTAAGAGAAAAGAGGCTACAAAAAAAAATTAGATCATTAGATCCTGATAATCACTGTAGAACAAAAATATCCTAATGTATGTGTGATTGACGTTCCAAAAGAGAGAGAGACGACTGGCAGATATAACATTTGTAGAAAGACAGTCAAATATTTTTTTCAAATATGATGAAGATTATAACCCTATAAATTCAGGAATTTCAATGACCTCCAGACTGAATAAATCTCAAAAAAAATTCAAGGTACATCATAATCAAAATCCTCAAATTCATGATTTTTTAAAAAATTTTAAAGCAGTCAGGCAATTATATACAGAAAAACAAAGACAAAAAATGACAGCAAACCTCATGTCAGAAATTTCACAAATCAGAGGAAAATAGGAAGACATTATTAAGACACTAAAGAGAAAAAGTTGTCAACCTACAATTCTTTAACCCAGCAGAAATTCCTTTCAAATCTGAAGATGAAACACACGCTTACCCTAGAGATAGTGTGTGTTGAGTTCAAGACCTCACAATAAGGTGAATACTGCATTAAAGCAAGTCACATGCATTTTTTGGTTTCCCAGTTATGTAAAAGTTGTATTTACATTATACTGTTTACACTATACTGTAGTCAATTAAGTGTGCAGTAGCATTACATCTAAAAAATATATATATACCTTAAATTTAAAATACTTTGCTAAATATTGCTAAAAATAATGCTATTCATTACCTGAGCCTCTGTGAGTCAAACTTTTTTTCTGGCGCAGGGTCATGCCTGGGTGCTGATGACTGCAGACACAGTTAAGTGTAGACAGTGTCTGTGCATGTGGTGACACTCATCTCCCACGAGCAAGGAGAGGGCACTGAGCTCCCTGAGGACTTCCTCTTCCAGGCTGGTCCACGCCTCTGCAGAAGCTCAGCTGTGCAGATGAACAGGTCGTGACTCCAGGCCAGGCAGTCAAAAGTGGTTGCTGAAGCTTGGGGTGACTGCGGCAAATTCTTAAAATAAGACAATCAACTCATCCTTTCACAAACAATTTTTCTGTAGCTTTCAATGTTTTTTATAACATTTTTTCAGTGGAACTTTCAAAATTGGAGTCAATTCTGTCAAACCCTGCCACTGCTTTGACATCTAAGTTTATGTAATATTCTAAATCCTTTTTTGTCATTTCAACAACCTGCATGGCATCTTCACCAGAAGTAGTTGCCATCTCTAGAAACAGAATTCCTTGCTCCAGCCATAAGAAACCATCCCTCATCCAGTAAAGTTTTATCACAAGATTGCAGCAATTCAGTCACATCTTCAGGCACTTCTAATTCTGTCTCTCTTGCTATTTCCACAACATCTGTAGTTACTTTCTCCACTGAAGTCTTGAACCCCTGGAAGTTACTTGTGAGGGCTTGAATCAATTTCTTCCAAATGCCTGTTAGTGTTGATATTTTGATCTCTGCTCATGAGTTATGAATATCCTCAATGGAATCTAGAACGGTAAATTCCTTCCAGAAGATTTTCAATTTATTTTGTCCAGATTCATCAGAAGAATCTCTATTCATGGCAGCCATAGCCTTATGAAATGTATTTATTTCTTAAATAATATGACTTGAAAGCCAAAATTTTTCCTTGATCCATAGATTGCAGAATGGATGTTGTGTTAGAAGGCATGAAAACAACATTAATTAAGCTTGTCGTACATTTCCATCAGAGCTCTTGGGTGACCAGGTGCATTGTCAGTAAGTAGTAATAGTTTGAAAGGAATCTTTTTTTCTGAGCCCTATGTCTCAATAGTGGGCTTAAAATATTCAGTCAATCATGTTGTAAACAGATGTTCTGTCATCCAGGTTTTGTTGTTGCATTTATAGAGCATGAGCAGAGTAGATTTAGCATAATTCTTAAGAACCCTAGGATTACCTGGTGGCTCAGATGGTAAAAAATCCACCTGCAATGTGGGAGACCTGGGTTTGATCCCTGGATTGGGAAGATCCCCTGGAGGAAGGTATGGCAACCCACTCCAGTATTCATGCCTGGAGAATCCCCATGGACAGAGGAGTCTGGTGGGCTACAGTCCACGGGGTCACAAAAAATCAAACACGACTGAGCAGCTAAGCACATACTGGGATTTTCAGAATAGTAAATGAACATTGGCTTCAACTTAAAGTCACCAGCTGCATTAGCCCCTAGCAAGAGAGTCAGTCTGTCTTTTGAAGTTTTGAAATCAGGTATTGACTTCTCCTCTTAAGCTATGGAAGTCCTAGATAGCATCTTCTTCTCATAGAAGGCTGTTTCATCTATGTTGAAAATCTATTGCTTAATGTAGCCACCATAATGAACTACCTTAGCTAGATCTTCTGGATAACTTGCTGCAGCTTCTATTAATATATAAGCATTTGCTGCTTCACCTTGCACTTGTATGTTATAGAGATGACATAAACCTAAAACCTCATGAATCAACTTCCGCTAGCTCTACCCTTTCTTCTGCAGCTTCCTCACCGCTCTCAGCCTTCACAGAATTGAGGAGAGTTAGGGCCTTGCTCTGGACTAGGCTTTGGCTTAAGCTAATATTGTAGCTGGTTTAATCTTCTATCCAGACCACTAGAACTTTCTCCATATTAGCAACAAGGCTGTTTTGCTTTTGTATCACCTGTGTGTTCACTGGAGTAGTACTGTCAGTTTCCTCCAAGAACCCTCCCTTTGCGTTCACAACTTGGCTAACTATTTGGTACAAGAGGCCTAGCTTTCAGCCTATCTTGACTTTCCACATGCCTCCTCACTAAGCTTAATCATATCTAGCTTTTGACTTAAAGTGAAAGACATACGACATTTCCTTTCACTTGAACACTTAGAGGTCATTGTGTTAATTGGCCTAATTTCAATGTTGTTGCATCTCAGGGAGTAGAGAGAGGAAGAGAGAAGGTGAAACAGCCAGTCAGTGGAGCAGTTAGAACATATATAATATTTATCAATTACGTTTGCCATCTTATATGGGTACAGTTCATGTACCTCAAAATACAATAGTAACAGCAAAGATCATTACCACCATAACAAATATAATAATAATGGAAAACTTCGAAATATTTTGAGGATTACCAAAATGTGACACAGAAACACAAAATAAGCAAATGCTGTTGGAAAAATGGTGCCAATATACATTCAATGTAAGGTTGCCACAACCTTCAATTTATATAAAGCACAGTATCTGCAAAGAACAATAAAGTGAAACACAATAAAATGGGTATGCCTATAAAGACTTTTTAGACAAACAAAAGGTCAGACAGTTTATTGCCAGAAGACATGTACTACAAGAAATGATAAAGGAAATTCTTCAGGAAAAAGGAAAATGATACTAAGTGGAAATTTTGATCAACACAAAAGAATGAAGTGTACCAATAATGTTAAATATGTGGCTAAATATAAAAGACTCTTTCCTCTCATTTTGAATCTCTTTAGAAGATAATTAATAGTTTAAATAAAAGCTAATAATGCATTTTGGAGTTTATAGTACATGTGCAAATAAAATTTATGAAAACAATAGCAAAAAGAACAGGAGGGGAAATACTGTTCTAGGTTCTTACACTATGTGAAATGTACAACATTGCCTGAAGTTTGACTTTAAGAAGTTAAAAATGTCTATATAAATTCTATATCAAGCATTTAAAAAATATAACAAAGAGACATAGAAAATAAGCCAATACTGAGGATTAAACAGAATCATTTTTTAAATTGATTTATTATAAGAGCAAGGAAAGAGGGAAAAATAACAAAGAACATATGGGAAAATAGAAGCGAAATAGCAAAATTGTAGATTTAAACCCAACTATATCAACAATTTTATTAAATATAAGTGGTCTAAGCAACACAATTATTAAAAGGCATAGAGTGCCAGATTGGACCTGTCTGTATGCTATCTACAAGAGACTTGCTTTAAATATAAGGACACACATAGGCTGAAAGTTAAAGGATATTTATAAAATTATGCCATACTAACACTAATTTTTAAAAAAAAGCTACATTCATAACAAGCAGATTATCAGAAAAATCACACACTTACAGAACACACCTGTCCGTCTAGTCAAGGCTATGGTTTTTCCAGTGGTCATGTATGGATGTGAGAGATGGACTATAAAGAAAGCTGAGTGCCGAAGAATTGATGCTTTTGAACTGTGGTGTTGGAGAAGACTCCTGATGCAAGGAGATCCAACCAGTCCATCCTAAAGGAGATCAGTCCTAGGTGTTCATTGGAAGGACTGATGTTGAAGCTGAAACTCCAATACTTTGGCCACCTCATGCAAAGAGTTGACTCATTGGAAAAGACCCTGATGCTGGGAAGGATTGGGGGCAGGAGGAGAAGGGGACAACAGAGGATGAGATGGTTGGATGGCATCACCGACTCGATGGACATGGGTTTGGATGTACTCTGGGAGTTGGTGATGGACAGGGAGACCTGGAGTGCTGCGATTCATGGGATCGCAAAGAGTCGGACGCGACTGAGCGACTGAACTGAACTGAACAGAACACACCACTCAAAATAATACACATTTCTTTCAAGTTCACATGAAACATTTACTAAAATAGTATTTCGGCATAAAACAGGTCTCAAATAAATGTAAAATAATTAAAATCTTACAAAGTATGCTCACTGACCACAATGTTTTTAAACTAGAGATCAATAAGAAATATATATTTTATCTGAAATCCATCACATATTTGGCCTCAGCTGAACATCACAGCAGATCCAAAGGTGTAGCTCTTGAAACCTGGCAGCCAACTGTGTTCACAGCAGCTCTTTTGAAGGGAAGCCTCTGTGGTCCACCTGCAATGGCCACTATCCATGGTTGACATCATCATAAAGGAGCTTTATTCTCAGAGGATTTACTAACCTCATGACAAAGGGATGATGATTCTGATTAGTTGGAAATGATCTAAGAGAGGGTAGGTCAAAGCAAAGCTATTCTAACTCAAGTAAGAATTAGGACACTTCTGGTTTGTTGTGGTTTTTTTCTTAAGGCATTGTTTGGTTTTATCAATTGAAGGTAGAATAAAGTAAATTGGCTTTTTTTGGTTTGTTTCTAATGGTTTATGAGGAATGCTGCTGAGATATTTTCCTAAAGTTGATTGTTCGATCTAAGATGCCAATGAAAATCAGGCCCAAGCCTCATCTTGGTGTGAGATAGTGGCTAAGATCAGAAGGAAAGAAGTCTGAGCCCAGCATTGCTCACAGCCCTCATTCTTTGCTCCAGGAGTCTACAAACTCATTATGGGTCCCCAGGAACTGAGTTTATTATGGTCAAGAGTCAGTGGAGAAAAAAGTCAACAGCATCAGATTCTTTAGGGAAGAAACAAACAAACAAACACAAGACTATGGAGCACTGAAGCTGACACATGGAGTCCATGTGATATACACAGATGAGTAAGGAGGGGCACCTGAAGAAGGCATCTGTCCAGTGTAGAAGGACAAAGTCTAAATCCTCTTGAATTTCCAACCCCTAGAAGGTGCATAAATGTTTGTTGAGTGAATTAGTGAATGTGCAAAAGGGCAACCTCTTCCCACTTCAGAAGAAACTTTGGGAGAACAAAGCAGAAGCCACCTTCAATCAAGAGGGACCAAAGACAACCTCCAAAGACCCAGAGCCAAAAAGTCAGTGTAGGAGGTGGGGGAAGAGGTGAACACTGAACTGGGCCATGGGGTGGGCAAGAGGAAATCATGGAGGCTCCCTGGAAGCAGCAAAAGAGGTCAGCAAGATGAGATGGGCCAACAACTCTCAAAGAACACAGGGGAAGGATTGGGAAAAAAACTGTGATGTGATCTGAGTCAGGAAGGCATTGTTTTTTTGGTTTTTTTTTTAACTCCAGAAGTCTTCTCTCATCCCCAGGCTAACAGGGCCAGAAGAATCTTGCTTGGTACAGATAGACACAGCCTTCTCACAGCTGCAGTGAGGTGTAATAATTACCCTACAGAGAAGGTGAGGAGAACAGGCAGAGAGTGTATTAGGGAAGATACAAGAAGGAGAGCTTTCAAAAGGAGGGAGTGGGCTGCTGGTATGCAATGGGGGAGGGGCGGTAAAGAGCCCTCAAGAACCCAGAGCCTGAACGGAGTGGTATCAGAAGAACAGATCTGGAGGTGTAAGGGTCTGTTTTTCCTGGTAGGGGAGGTGCTACTGCTACTGCTAAGTCACCTCAGTCGTGTCCGACTCTGTGCGACCCCATAGATGGCAGCCCACCAGGCTCCGCCATCCCTGGGATTCTCCAGGCAAGAACACTGGAGTGGGTTGCCATTTCCTTCTCCAATGCACAAAAGTGAAAAGTTAAAGTGAAGTCGCTCAGTCGTGTCCGACTCTTAGCGACCCCATGGACTACAGCCTACCAGGCTCCTCCATCCATGGGATTTTCCAGGCAAGAGTACTGGAGTGGGGTGCCATTGCCTTCTCCTGTAGGGGAGGTGATCTGAATATAAATGATTCGAATTCCAGGACCCTCTACTTCCTGACTGTGTGTGCAAGCTGATTGACCCCTCCGATTCTCAATTTTCTTGTCTGTAAAGTGGTTGCTGTTGTTTGTTTTAGTCGCTAAGCCCTGTCTGACTCTTTTGCGACCACATGGACCGTAGCCTGCCAGGTTCTCCTGTCCATAGAATTTCCCAGGCAAGAATACTGGGGTGGGTTGCCATTTCCTTCTCCAGGGGATCTTCTCAACCCAGGCATTGAACCCTGCATCTTCTGCATTGGCAGGCAGGTTCTTTACCACTAAGACACCAAGAAAGCCCAGAAATAATAGTAACAGCAGCCAGTGAGCTCAGCACTTGCTCTGTGTCAGGTGTATCCTAAATGCTTCATACAGCATAACTTACATACACCTACAACCACCCTGATGTTATCTCCATTGTATGGGAGGACCTCTGGCACAGAGAGGTTCAGTAGCTTATCTAAGACTGCACAGCTAAAAAGTAGTTAAGCTTCAAAAACACTGACTCCTAAGAGTCTTAAGGCACAGGTATATGACATTTATCTTAAGAGTAGTTAGTAGAAAACACCAATACAGTATACTAATGCATATATATGGAATTTGAAAGATGGTAACGATAACCCTATATGCAAGACAGAATAAGAGACACAGATGCATAGAACAGTCTTATGGACTCTGAGGGAGAAGGTGAGGGTGGGACGTTCTGAGAGAATAGCATTGAAACATATATATTATCATATGTGAAACAGAACTCCATTCCAGGTTCGATGCATGAGACAAATGCTCAGGGCTGGGGCAATGGGATGACCCAGAGGGATGGGATGGTGAGGGAGGTGGGAGGGGAGTTCAGGATGGGGAACACGTGTAAACCCATGGCTGATTCATGTCAATGTATGGCAAAAACCACTACAATATTGTAAAGTAATTAGCCCCCAACTAAAATAAATAAATTTATTTAAAAAAAAAAGAGTAGTTAGTAGATATCAAATGAGACAGTGCTGGGGCAGGAATTTTCCACATCTATCCCCAAGGCTTCCCCACACCCCACCATTGCCCAGTACAGAACTGTGTGTATCACTGGTGCTCAAAGACCATTGCTGACAAGGCTTTGTGAGGCAATGGGACCCTGGGATCAGGCCTCAGAGAGGAGTTGATTGGAGATCTGTGTTCTCACACATTGGCCAAGGCAGATGCCAAAACCAGACTCTCTCAAAAACAGGCTTCTCCTCCAAGGCCTCTTGTCCCCTCTTCGTGCAATACTAGCAAAGGGACCGTGTGTTCCCCAGGCCAAGTGCAAGACTGGCAAAGCAGGTGTGAGATTAGTGGCTTTCCTGCACAACAAAGACTTTGCTGCAGGCAGCAGAACTCAATATGCAAAGCCCAGCACCCAGGCCTCACACCCCACCCTCCCGGCTGGGTGGACAGCGGCCACGGGAACCTGGTAATGTATGTGCGCTCCGGCTGCTGGGCCCAAGTTATTATTCATTACGGTTTTCTATTACCCAGTGATAAATGATGCCCCCAGGCTGGCGTTGCCCCCAGAATGCTTATTACAGCTCACTTAAGTAGGCGTTGATTTAGCTTAAATCGGTTGTTCTGTTCAGCCCAGACATGGGCCTGCCCCAGCTCTGCCTGCAAGACTCCCTTCACCAAGGCTTAATTGAATTCTAACTACTCTCAGCCTCCTTTTAGGGAAGGATGGGGTAGGAGGCCCATGCAGGGCCACAGGGTGGCCCGAGCCCCAGTGGTCTCTCCAACCCTATGCAATCCTACTTTGATGAGGGTCTTCCCTTTGACTCTAGACAATAAATTTTGACAAACAACTCCAGTGAGGCCGGAGTCCTGTATGGACTTAACTCATAGGGACACGATGAAATCTCAGGTAGAAACAGCCATGAGGTGTCATTGTGACTGTCCCTGAGTCGCGTCCCTGGATCAGGCCACTGTTTACTGGCTGCCCCGATCCACCCATCTCATTGCTTGCCAAAGTGACAGAGCGAGTGCTGACTCTGCACAGGAATCCAGCGCAGCTGGGCCACCCTGAAGACAGCATGGCCCCAGCCACTAGGACCACCATCACTCGCTCACTTGTCAGACATTCCCCAAGGACGTAGTGCGGCCACTATGAACAGAACAGACAGCGCTCTCTGCCATCCTGAAAGTCACTCTCAAGAGTAGTTAGCGACTACTCTCGAGTCTTGTTTATTTATTGTCGATTATGTGCCAGACATTGTGTTATGGGCTTTACCTGTCCTACCGCATTTGTCACCACAACCCTGTGCTGTTTTATCTGTTTTACGGAGAAAGAAATTAAGGTCACCGAAGTGACAACAGGTCAAAGGCAATGGTGCAGAGTGAACAGAAGCTTATAACCACAGTGCTCTACCTCTCCTGTGCCGCTCTGTTGTTATACATTTGTTATACCACGGGAGGATCCCCTGGAGGAGGAAATGGTAACCCACTCCAGTATTCTTGCCCCAAAAATTCCATGGACAGAAGAGTCTGGCAGGCTGCAGTCCATGGAGTGGCAAAAGAGTCAGACACAACTGACCAATTGAATGCACAGAGAAGGTTAGAGGTTAGTATGCACTTTTCACATTCGTTAATAATTCCCAACAACCTCTTGGACAATAGATCTTCATGTCATAGTCTCATAGAGATTAAGAACAGGGGCTCCATGATCAGATGGATCTAGGCTAGAATCTTTGTTCTGCCTCATCCTAGTAGTGTGAACTTGGGAAAGTTATCTATCCCCTCTGAGCTTCCATTTCCTTGACTTTAAAATGGGTGATAATAATAGTGCTTCATCAGGGATTGTGAGAATTAAACTGGAAATTATAGCACTTATAATTTCTAGCAGTATAAATAGCACTTAGCACAGCGCCTTGTGTACAAGCTGTGGTCTTGAGTCCTTGGCAGTAAAGAGGCAAAGCCCAGGAGATAAACTGTTCTTGGTGGGAAATAAAGCCGTCTTCTATGGAGACAGTCCAGGAGGGTATCAACAGGAAGACAAAGTCCTAGGAAGACCTAAGGATGTTTGGGAAAGAGAATTCCTGCAGGGACAGAGTCTGAGGCTCAGGAACTTAGAGGGAATTGGAAGTCTTTGGGTTATTCTGTATCTTCTGCTACCATTGCCTTTTCTTTCTTTGGTAGAAAAGTTCTTTTTGAAAAAGCAGGGGAACCAAGGGAAAGGATGTTCATTAAACAGCAATCACAATAAAAACAATAATAACGCGGCTGGCACTTATCCAGCGCTAGCAGTGTGTCAGATCTGTGCTCTGCTTGATGTATCTCAACTCGTTTAACTTCAACCTCTGAGGCAGGTACCACGTTTATCATCCACTTTGCAGGTAAGAAAACTGAGGCTTGGTGAGATGAAGGCATTTGCTTGACTAATGTAGCCACAATTACTAAGTAGCTAAAACTAGATTCAAACCCAACTGTGTCTAATTCCAAAGCCCACCGCACCTCAACCCCCAACTCCATCAGCCTCTGAGGAAAGCGTTAACAACGCAAACCAGAGGGGAATCCAGGCAATTTTACAAACCCATTGCCTTCTCCTCATACTTAACTTTTCAAAGAGCCCTGCAAACCGAGGCGGCTCGGAGAATGGCTGGAAGTCAGAAACGACCACCGCCTGGAAGGTGGTCAGAAACCACAGAGCCATTCTCCACTTACCTGGGCAGATCATAAAAACAGCCCAAACCATCAATCACATCCTCAGTGTAGTCTCCCAGCTTTCATTTTTATTGTTGGTTTTTTTCTTTTAATTAACAGTGGAAAGAAATGCTGTATCAAGTTTTTCCTTCTCTGAGCTTCCAAACTTGCTACCTGGATTTGTCTGGAGCCAGTGGGGAGACCCAGCAACATGTAGAAGTGGGGAAGCTACAGAAGGAGGAGGGAGATCTGGATGCCTGTGACCCAGCCAGGTCACCTCCAGGTATGCAACTACTTTTGGGGCCCCAGTATCTGTCCTGGGCTGGCTGTTTTCTGGTACAGGAGGACATACACACAGATGTCCACCACCCCCACCCCCCTCTATGTGCCACATGCTGCCCGGCCCTCCGTGCATTGATCCAAGGCCCGGAGAACGTCTTCTTTAGACAAGGTCACCTTTGGCTGCTAATAAGACTCAGCTATGGAATTATTCATCAGCTCTAAAAAAATACATCATTTTCATCATAAAAAATAGTATAACCATGTTACAGAAGAATTGAAAAATAGAAGAAAAAAAGAAACAAAATAAGCCATAATTCATTTGACCTGACACAACCACCATTAGCATTCTTGATGTGTTTCTGCTCTCTGAAGCTCAGGGTTTTGCCTCATTGTAACTGTGGTATTCTTGCAATTGTGTATCCAATTTTTTAGATTCTTAACATTTTCTGGTATTACACCCAATCTCCATAACTGTCATTTAAGTGACTACCTTGTACTCCATGGAGTCATGCCATCTTTTACTAAGTTTTTCTATTTATAAGCTTGTCACTACCATAAGTAATGCTGCAATGAACATCTTTTGTTTAAAATGAAGTATAGTTGATATATAATGTTGTATAAATTACAGGTGTACAATATAGTGATTCACAATTTTTAAAAGCAATGAATATTTTGAATTTATTGTTTTCTTCCTCAATCTTTGGGATTATTTCTTTAAGATAATTTTTCAACATAAAAGCAATCTCTGGGTCAGAGGTACCAATTTTTTCACTCAGTGTTAATGCTACAAGAATAAGCAAGTATTTTGTTCATTGCAACATCATCATTGGTGTTACCTTTTTATCCTCATTTACTAGTTTGATAAAAAGAACTCTCTGTTGTTGCTTTTTTATTGAAGTATAGCTAACACTTTATAACTGACAAACATCACTATGTTAGTTTCAGATGTACAATAATGATTTGATATTTGTCTATATTGTGAAACAATCACCACTATGTCTGGTGATTCTTTCTTCCTTTGGTGAGAACTTTTAACATTTACTCTCCTCAGTTCAGTTCAGTTCAGTTCAGTCGCTCAGTCGTGTCCGACTCTTTGAGACCCCATGAATCGCAGCACGCCAGGTCTCCCTGTCCATCACCAACTCCCAGAGTTTACCCAAACCCATGTCCATCAAGTCGGTGATGCCATCCAGCCATCTCATCCTCTGTCATCTCCTTCTCCTCCTGCCCTCAATCCTTCCCAGCATTAGGTTCTTTTCCAATGAGTCAACTCTTCGCATGAGGTGGCCAAAGTATTGGAGTTTCAGCTTCAACATCAGTCCTTCCAATGAACACCCAGGACTGATCTCCTTTAGGATGGACTGGTTGGATCTCCTTGCAGTCCAAGGGACTCTCAAGAATCTTCTCCAACACCATGGTTCAAAAGCATCAATTCTTCGGCGCTCAGCTTTCTTCATTGTCCAACTCTCACATCCATACATGACTACTGGAAAAACCATAGCCTTGACTAGATGGACCTTTGTTGGCAAAGTAATGTCTCTGCTTTTTAATATGCTGTCTAGGTTGGTCATAACTTTCCTTCCAAGGAGTAAGCGGCTGTATATTGTCACCCTGCTTATTTAACTTATATACAGAGTACATCATGAGAAACACTGGGATGGATGATGCACAGGCTGGAATCAAGATTGCTGGGAGAAGTATCAATAACCTCAAATACGCAAATGACACCACCCTTATGGCAGAAAGTGAAGAACTAAAGAGCCTCTTGATGAAAGTGAAAGAGGAGAGTGAAAAAGTTGGCTTAAAGCTCAACATTCAGAAAACTAAGATCATGGCATCTAGTCCCATCACTTCATGGCAAATTGATGGGGAAACAATGGAAACAGTGATAGACTTTATTTTTTTGGCTCCCAAATCACTGCAGATGGTGTCTGCAGCCATGAAATTAAAAGATGCTTGCTCCTTGGAAGGAAAGTTATGACCAACCTAGATAACATATTAAAAAGCAGAGACATTACTTTGCCAACAAAGGTCCGTCTAGTCAAAGCTATGGTTTTTCCAGTAGTCATGTATGGATGTGAGAGTTGAACTATAAAGAAAGCTAAGCACCGAAGAATTGATGCTTTCAGACTGTGGTGTTAGAGAAGACTCTTGAGAGTCCCTTGGACTGCAAGGTGATCAAACCAGTCCATCCTAAAGGAAATCAGTCCTGAATATTCATTGAAAGGACTGATGCTGAAGCTGAAACTCCAATACTTTGGCCACCTGATGCGAAGAGCTGATTCATTGGAAAAGACCCTGATGCTGGGAAAGACTGAAGGCAGGAGGAGAAGGAGACGACAGAGGACGAGATGGTTGAATGATATCACCTACTCAATGGACATCAGTTTGAGTAAACTCTGGAAGTTGGTGATGGACAGGGAGGTCTGGCATGCTGCACTCCCTGGGGTCACAAAGAGTCAGACATGGATGAGCGACTGGAATGAACTGAACTGAATTCCTGGCATATGATTAGCAACACATGTCTCTGATTGTAGCTTATCAATAACTTTAAAGAATTTAAAAGTCTCATTGGAAAAACATTTATGGGGTCCATAAACATTTGTAGAGGCTCTGAGGATGCAAAAATCAACCACTCTGGTAGCGGCTAAACAGGAAGAATAAAACAATTTCTTAGTGTCGTAATTAAGCTCAGAAACTGCAGGAGCTCAGGGCAGAGCCACACCAAATCTAAGAAGATGGGCAGCAAAGAAGACATTATAGGAAAGGCACAAGATGAACATTAAAGAGTGGGAGTGTTCTCATGGGAAGAGATGGGAGGGGGTCCATAGGGAGGGGCATTTCAGGTAGGGGAGAGTGCATAGCCAAGGCTTGGAAGTGAGGAATTTCACCCAGAGTGGATTTGGGGAACAGCAACTCATCCTTCTGGGTTCATGGGCAGTAGATCTGGCCTCACTGGGCAGCTGATCTGATATCAGGATGAGCCTGCTTCATAGAACTCTCCACTAACTTCTTTGCCTTCTCATTAAAGCTAATATTCAACAAGGCCCACTAGGGTGGAGGGGCATTTAAATTGTAAACTTCTGTCTTAGAGCTGACTCTTAACATGCTTTGAGATCAAAGGATGCGAATAAATAAGACTATCCCATCCAGAACCTCAGAGCACTAATCAGTGCCTTACCAGTAGGAAAGACCTGACAACTAGGAGGCAAGAAGGGTACCAGTGTCTTATCAGGAAGCCTTACTTTCAGAGCCTCTTTCTCAGAGTCTGGTGGCTTCCTCTGTCCATGGCCCCAGTAGAGTATTATGGTTGCAAGCAGTAGACATAGCTCACCTCTGATAAGGAAGTATAATAAACTCCATTCCCTAGGACCTAATGCCATTGTCTCCGTCTCCACCAAGCCCTCCTCCACCATTCCCAATGGATGACTTCCTTCTCAGTGCCAACACAACCCTTCTTCATCCTCTCTTAAGCCACATCCACACTCATTATTCAGTTAGCTATCATCATAGCCTATCTCCATACTCACCTGCTAGATGGCTGCCTTAGTCCATTTGGGTTGCTCTAACAAAAATACCATGGACTGGGGTTTAAACAACAGGCATTTATTTCTCATGGATCAGAAGGCCTGGGAAGTCCAAGATCAAGGTGCCAGCAGAAGATCTGGTGTCTGGTGAGGGCCCACATCCTGGTCCATAAAGTAAGCCATTTTCTGGCTGTGTCTTCACATAGAAAAGGGGGCAAGGGAGCTCTCCAGGGTCTCTTTAATAAGGGCACGAATCCCATTCATGAAGACCTTGCTGTCATAACCTAGTCACTTCCCTCCTCCTAATACCATTGCATTGAGCTTCAGGTTTCAACATAGGATTGGGGAGGGGGTGGACAAAAACGTTCAGTCTATAGCAATGGGAAATTCCCTGAGGGCGAGATGTGTTCTGTTTCTCTTTGCCTTTTTTCCTTTCATTTCGGATCAGAAACCCATTCCAAAGTCACCGAAGCAGAAAGCAATCAAGCAAATGGGGATTTATCTGGACACAGTGTGAAAACTGACCATCATGGGCAAGCCTGGGACCAGGAACCCAAGCATTAAAGCATTTTAAAGCCTATCCTCCCCCTCCTCCAGTGTCCCTCCTCCTCCTCCCTCTCTGTCTCCCATTCTCTAGAGCCTCTCTTCTCCCTCCTTCTCCCTTTCCCTTCCTCAGATCCACCAGACCTCCTGTCTCCTCTCCAGGTATTCATTTCTTCTTTCCTCTCTCTAGACAGCTGCTTCTTGCAGAAGGCCCAGAACTGCCTTCCTACAACTTCTCAGTTAATTCACCAGCTGTGAGTGACCCAGACTAATTCCAGTCTTGATTCCAAATTTCAAGGTGATAAGAATCCTATTGACCCAGCTCGTGTCGGATGTTCACCCCTGATCCAAGAGTACTCATGATATCTAACATTTATGGAGCAGTTTCTAAGTACGAGGGACTGCTCTAAAGGCTTACAGGTATTAACCCACTTAATCCTTACAACAAGCCTTTGAGGTAGATGCTACTGTTGCTGTCATTTTACAAGTGAGGTAGGTATTGTAACCAAAAATCAGGCCTCTATGACTGAATTCAGCTGGTAATGGAAGAAGCCATGACATAAACCCAGGGAGTCTGACTCCAGAGTCCAGGCCTTTAACATTATACTGTATTGGTCTTAAACACTGTGGGGAATTCATCCTTAGAAGCGTGCAGCTGTCAAAGAAACAGGACCCTTAAAAAGTCTTCATGCCTGCTCAATGTAATGGGCGGATGGATAGATACCTGGGTGGATGGATGGATTGATGGACACATGAGTGGATGGGTAGAAATTTAATAAGCCATCTCCTCCTTGCTCAGCCCATTCCACAGCAAAAGGCTCCATCAGCTAAATCACAACTCTGACCCTATCCTTAAAGTTTACAAGAAAGAGCCGGGGAGAGGGTTTTGTGTTCCCTTACCTTCAGGGCCTTGATGTTGAAGGGACAAAAGTTGAAATTCCTTTTGCAGGAAAAATAACCCACTCCAGCTTTTATTCACTGGATTATCTCAGATGAGGAAAGAATGGTGGAGAATGCTTAGACTATGAAGAACAAGAGTACTTAGACCATTAAGGAGAGGAAGAAGAGAAGGGCTGGGGTTCTTGGAGATTTCTAAGTTGGGAAGAGACCCAGTTAGCATACAGCACCCATGATGGAGAGTTGCTGTGATGAGAAGGTGTGGGAAGTGGGAGAAGGTAACTGAACACTAAGATCTGTGGCCTTTGGACCTGTGGGAAAGACTCCTATGACCAAGTGTAGCAGAAGGGCTGAGGAGCACCCTAACTTCTCAACATCAAGTAGACTTGGACAAAAAGCTAATCCAGTCACCAGAATGAACTGAAACCCACAGTGGACTGGTAGCGGTAGAGCAAAGGTTAACAAAAGAAACCCAGCTGAACACCTGATATTGCCAGCCTAGATGGATGGGTATTCACAACAGGTTAAATCTGACTTACAGAATTCAAAAGAAGTGTACTATCTTAAGTTGTAGAGTTGTCGCTTATGCACCTCTTATAGCGGCACTTCTTATAGCGGCACTTCCTAGTGCCCAATAAGCCAGTGCTTGTCCCCAGGTGGGGAGAGGCTGGGTGAAAGCTTCTTCCCAGCCCTGGCTTCCCCACGATTCAGCTGTCTTCCCAAGCAGATGTTGCTTTGCCTCCCATGGACACTAAATACAGAATATACCAATCCTCTACTTAAAACTCTTCAATACCTTTTTTGTCCTCAGAATCACATCTAAACTCTTTAGCTGGCCTACAGGGTCCTCCAAAAGATGTCATGTCCCCAGCTGACCCCAGCTTCATCTTCCCACAACCTTCTCCCCCAAAGTCACACTGGTCTTCTTTCCATTTCTTGAGCAAGCCCTGTGGTCTCAAAGGCTTTGGGCAAGCTAGTTTCTCCATCTAAATTCTCTTTCTCCCAAAGAGCACCCCCTGCTCAGAAATAACACACACACACACACACACACACACACACACACCAGTCATCTCTTACTGTCCTTCAGATCTCAATCTCCCTCCCTTCAACACTGGGTCTGAAAATCAATGTGCACATTGAAAGTGGTTGTGGTTTCACTCCCCTCCCTCCTCCTAAAGTGTTATTAAGTCAATAGTTCATGTTCTAATCAATGGTATGTGTCAGATTTTTAAAACTACAGTAATTGTGAAATGAATGAAACATAAGCTTTCTGCTCCTTCCCTTACAGCCCATTCTTCTCTACTTCTGAGACCAGCACACTCACTCACCTGTCCCTTGTGACTCCCCATCTGTGCTGAGTTCAGTTGTAGGCACCTGATCCACCGCCACCCTCAGAAAACTCCAACACGACTCTCTTCTTCATGAAGTAGAGGGGCAGTGTGCCCCTCCATTTCATCATGGAGTGTGTCAGTATCACAGGTACAAAGGTTCCAATGTCTTGACCCAGGTGACAGTCTCTGATCTCCAACAATCAGAGCATCCAAGCACCCTGATGGAGTTTCCTACAGAAGAATCAACGTTTTCCATGTTCTAGACTGAATTATTATAGCCAGAGGGAGCCATTCATCAGCTTTGACATTGCAGGAAGCTTCCTAGGCAAACAGCTTTATTGCTGTGTGAGATTAACCCAGACTGTAGTAATTTGTAACAAAGATAAGAAAATTGCACTGGTCTCATAGAAATAAATCTGAATTCCAGAGTGGACAAAGGGGACTTCAACTTGAAATCTGCTATTTCAGATAGAATCAAATTTATAACAGCCCCTGAAGTGCACAAAAGCCCAAGTAGTGTAGCCACTTGTTGGAGCTGTCAATTCAAGCCCCGCCGTTAGAAAATCAATGTAGCTGGAATTCCTAACAAGCCACAAGTCCAAGCCCCACCCAACTTTTATGGAAGATTATTTGGCCTGTTTGAGAATCATTTCCTCATCCATCTTCATGATATGAAATGTCACAGGGTGGCCAGTGAGGGAGGGGATGTGAGGTGAGGGGACCTGCCTTTTAACAGCTTAGAACTCAATGAGCCAGAGACCCCTCCCAGAACTGTTGTGAGGATTAAACGGGATAAGAATGTAAAAGTGGAATATAGATGACAGTCATTAATGAGAGTCTGTTAACCTAACAGATATTGTGGGCTGAGATCTTAACAACCACACTGGACAAGGAGTTAAATTCACCAGGTTTGTTATGTTTAGTCCTCCCAATAATCTTATGAAAAGGGTCCTGTAAGAGAAAGACAAATATCGTATGATATCCCTGATATGTGGAATCTAAAAAAAAACACAAAATGATACAAATGAACTTACTTAAAAAACAGAAATAGACTCACAGACATAAAAACAAATTTATGGTTACCAAAAGGGAAGGAGAAGGAAGAGGGATAAATTAGGTGGCTGGATTAGCATATACACACTACCATATATAAAATAATCAACAAGGACCTACTGTATAGCACAGGGAACTATACTCAATATTTTGTAATAACGTACAAGAGAGAAGACTAAAAAAGAAAAAGAAGTTTATATATTCAGTTATATATATATATATAACTGAATCACTTTTCTGTACACCTGAAATTAACACAACATTCTAAACCAACTATGCGTGCATGTGCTACGTCGCTTCAGTCGTGTCTGACTCTTTGCCACCCTATGGACTGTAGCCTGCCAGGCTCCTTCGTCTATGGGATTCTCCAGGCAAGAATTCTGGAGTAGGTTGCCAAGCCCTTCTCCAGGGGATCTTCCAGACCCAGGAATTGAACCCATATCTCCTGCAACTCCTGCTTTGCGGGCAGATTCTTTACTGTTGAGCCACTGGGGAAGCCCAAACCAACTATACTTCAATTTAAAAACATAAAGAAAATTGCTAAAAATGAAAAAAAAAAAAAAAAAGCAGAGGGGTCCTGTAACTACATGTCTCTTTTACCGATGAAAAAAACTGAAAGCCAGAGAAGTTACAGAACCCACTCAAGTTCACAAAGCTGGTAACTGGCAGGACATGGATCTGAACACAAGCCCTTAGCCACTGTTCAGAGCTCTCTGCTCCACAGAAATCTCTGTATTAGTCACAGAGATAGACAAGTGACAATCTTGTGGTGCTGAACCCACAGAACACACAATCTGACTGTAACACACACCCATAAGTAAGTCCCTTCACCACATTAATAATAAGTAATATGCATTAAGTGCTTGCGTGTGCCAGGCACGTTCTAGGAGCCTTATACAAATCTTATTTGGTACTTACATCACCAGAGGGGGAAGTGGACACTATTTTTACCCCACTGTATTGATAAAGAAACAGGCTCAGTGAGGTTAGGGGACTTACCTGAGATTCTCCACTGCTAAGTAGTGAAAGTGAAAGTGAAAGTCACTCGGTTGTGTCTGACTCTTTGCAACCCCATGGACTATACGGTCCATAGAATTCTCTAGGCCAGAATACTGGAGTGGGTAGCCTTTCCCTTCTCCAGGGATCTTCCCAACCCAGGGATCAAACCCAGGTCTCCCACATTGCAGGCAGATTCTTTACCAGCTGGGCCACAAGGGAAGCCCAAGAATACTGGAGTGGGAAGCCTATCCCTTCTCCAGCAGATCTTCCCAACCCAGAAATCCAACTGGGGTCTCCTGCATCACAGGAGGATTCTTTACCAGTTGAGCTATGAGGGAAGCGCCGCTAAGTAGTAGAGCCAGCAAACGAACTGGGCTGCATTCTCACATTTCTATGGTAGATGTATCAGGAAGAAATACTAGAAGATCCAGGGAAATCTGGGCTTGAAAAGAGGTCAAAAATCTCCCTGGAAGAGGTAACTCGAGCTGGATATTGAGAGAGAAGCAGGAGTTTATCTAGCAAGCAAAGGGGAAAACCAGGCAAAATCTCAAATTGCTCTGGGACCCTGAATGATCCAATCCATGCTGTGCTGGGTGTAGCCGCAATTGTCCAGCTGTATGACACAACCAGGAAGAGGGTCAGCTGTACCGAGCTGACTGTCCAGAGTGTGGCCTAGAGAGCAGGGGCCCATGTTACCTGTCTCTGCACAACCAAGGCCCACACCAGCCTGGCCCAGAGAAGGCACTCAGAACCCCTGTGTGGACCTGATCTGAGTCCATACAAACTTGGACCTAAAGAAGCTCTGGAAGACTGGGTCATCCAAGGTCCTCATTTTACACTTAGCAAGCTGAGATCCAAAGAGGGAAGGAATGAAGGAGGCTCTTCAAATTCCATGTGTACCTGGCTCTAGAAGTCCCCCAAGGCAAAGTGGGCATGCAGGAAGGAGCACGGAGTCGAGGAACTAGCCTTCGGTCTGGGGGTCTGGCTGGAGGCCTGAGTTAAAGTGATGCCAGAGGATAGAAACTATTAGGAGGAGGCCACACAGCATGGAAGTTGTTGCCAGGTGGACCACAGACTGATGCGGGGTTCTGCCTCCCGCTGGCTGCATAAGCTTGGACAAATTAACCTCTCTGAGCATCAGTGTCCACATTTGCAATAGGGAGATACTCGCCTCAATGGGAGGATTGCTGTGGAGATTAAGGGGAAGGATGCAAATAAAGACTTCAACACAGTGCCTGGCACGTAGTAAGTGCTCAATAAGTAGGATTAATAGGGACCCCAATTACACCTTTTTGTAAACCCTAATTGGTGGCCTCTTGAGCTGATTCCCCTCCCTTGCCCCACCCCATTCATGCCTCCCTGCTCTTCCTGCCTGTCAGAGCCTCTGCCTGGAACTCAGAAATGCTATAATTGGTGAGATTCAGTGGTGACTCAGCCCACTAAGATCCGGAAAATGTCGTTTCAAATGACAAAGAGGAGAAAGAAGTGGATTGATCTCAGTTGGTCGCTGAGACCAACAGGTGTGGGCAGATCCATGGGAAAGTCATCCCATCCCGCCCTCCAGTCCTCCCCTCACCCTTGTGTGAAAAGGTAAGCCCACTCACAGGTGGACCCCTCTTCGGTTGTTGTTCAGTCACTAAGTCATGTCTCTTTGCAACCTCATGGACTGCAGAACACCAGGCTTCCTTGTCCTTTCCCTGTCTCCCAGAGTTTTCTCAAACCCATGTCCACTGAGTCGGTGATGCCATCCATCCATCTCATCCTCTGTCGCCCCCTTCTGCTGCCCTCAGTCTTTCCCAGCACTAGCATCTTTTTCAATGAGTCAGCTTTTCACATCAGGTGGCCAAAGTATTGGAGCTTCAGCATCAATCCTTTCAATGAATATTCAGGGTTGATTTCCTTTAGGATTGACTGGTTTGATCTCCTTGCAGTCCAGGAGACTCTCAAGAGTCTTCTTCAGCACCACAGTTTAAAAGCATCAATTCTTCAGCGCTCAGCCTTCTTTATGGTCCAACTCTCACATCTGTACATGGCAATATCCATGGGTCTCTGAAAAACAAGACAAGTTCCAGGATTTTGCGGTAGAGCATGGATGCTTCTTCTTGCAGGCTATCAAAATCAAGTTTTGGGAGGGCGGGTTCATTTTTGAAATTTATACAAGAAAAGTTCCCAAGCATGCATCCCATCTGGGGTGGGCGCATCGCATCACAGGGTCATTTGCCAGCAACTCCCCACAGTAGTCACTTCCCCCAAAACGGGTCCTCCTCCAGGGTCCATCAAGATGTCTCTTTCATACTTTGCCCAGAAAGAAAGTAAATATTTTTCAATGAAATTCAGTGATCAATTAAACACCATCTCTCTTTAATATGAACGTTGAACCAACAGCGGCTGCACATTCCAACAAAAATATTTAAAGCAATTAAACTTTAGCTACTTTTAAAACAAATTCTTTTAAATGCTAATGACCATTGTTGTCGCACTTGATAAGCAAAATTTTGTGTCGAGCAAGGTTAGATGATTGCAATGATTTAATTGTACTTCTCAAAGAAAGGAAAATGTTAAGAAAAAAGCTAAGATGGACCTCTTACCACATTCCTACCGCAAAATGTCCTATAACAATAGAGCCGTGATTTGCTGAAATTAAAATGCTATTATGGTGAAATTAGGGCTTCAATATTTTTAGCAGCTTTAATAGGCCTTGCATTTTAAGGGACATCTGATAATAGATAATTACATTTCATCTTAAAGAAACTGAGTTGTTTTCTTAAGGAAAATACTTTTCTTTCTTCCAGAGAGGTTAAAGCCGAGCCATCATTAGAAGCAGCACCCAGCCCGAGATTCCTGCTTCAGCTTGGGAAATAGAGATTAGCATATAAATAGCCTTCGGTGCCTGCTTGATTCCAGCTATTTTGCGTTTCAATGTGGCATCAGAATGCACTTAGCAAGAAATGTTCGAGAGGAGAAAGAGGTTTGTAATATGTCGCTTTTATAGAGGGGGGAACTTTAAGTATAAAAGATCATCCACTCCTCTGTGGGCTTTTTTCTTTTTTGTATCCTTTCAATGCCCCAATTACCGACTCCAAGGAGCCAACAGGCCCCCTAGAACGGAGCCTTAGTTTACACTGCAGCTCTCTCTTTGGACCAGGAAAATAAGTCAAAATGGTGCACGGGAAACAAGACAAATACACGGGCTTCCTCCCGGATTCGGTGGGAGACCTCGCAGGGCACAGCCATGCCCTTTCTCCTCACCCCCCATGCTACCCATCAGCAGCGGAGACAGGGGACAGCTCCTGGGACCCATTTGCTGGAGCGATGAGGGAGACGCCTGGCTTTCTGCCTGGAGGCCGGCTTCCCTCCTGGGAAATCGCAGGGACTGGGCGCGAAGCCCAGGGCTCTTTCTGCCCTCACTTCCCCAGCGCCACACCCGCCCCTACACACACACACACACACACACACACACACACACACTCTTTCTCTCTCTCTGTCTCTCTCTCAGGCTGACTAGGGGTCAGACTGAGTCTTGGATGACAGCAAGATGATTTTTAAAGCCCATACTTCCTCTCCTTTGGCACAGCTATTTGGGGGGACTTGGTTTTTCCTGGATGTGGCAGTATCATAGAACTGAGGCCAAGCTCACAGTGTCCCCTAGCTCCTGGGGTGTCTTGAACCAACCTGGAGTCTGGAGTTCTAGGGCCAGCCCCCCTGCCATCTTGTTATGGAGTGATCTTATCAGCTCTAAGCCTGTGCACCCCTCCCCCGCCCCATCTATAAAAAGGAGAATCACAAATCCTGCCGTGTCCACTCACGGGCCGTCATAAAGAAGAAAGGACATGTGACAGGACTTCCTAAGCTCCCTTCCTTGTGAGCAGGAAGTGATGAGGATGTACGTGAGCCAGCAGCTCACCCGGCTCCCAGGGCTCTGCACAGCCTCCCAACCGGAAGTCACAGCAGTGAGGAATAAATGTCCTTTTCAGGAAACCAGTGAAGGGATAAGAGCCCGCAGCTGTCAGAACAAACGCGCCCATCTGGGTTTTTGCGAGAAGGTGTATGAGGACAAGGGATAAGACTTAAGATGTGACTGGACCGGAACATCATGTTCCTGCCTCCCCACTGGTCACATCTACTCCATGAATCTCTTCTTTGCCCTCAAATAGGAAAACCGACAACAAAGAACAAGAGGCATCTTCCAGGGATGTTTTGAGACTCAAAGTAGAAACCTGAAGGAAAATTTTCAGGAACTGTAAAGGTTGAGGCATCTGTTACTTCTTGTCCTTCTTGCAAGTAGATGGAGTAAGCCGCTCCCCCTCATACCCAAGGCTCCATGGCAACAGGGCTGGGCTAGGGTACCAGCTCTTTCCCTCTGGCCTCGTCCCTCACCATGGGATAGGGCCCTGTGGGCCCTGGGCACTCTCTGGTCCCTACAAAATTTTCCAAGGCTCCGCACGGGGCCCTCACAGGCTGCACCATATCCTGCAGATCCCAAGGACACTGCCTGTCTGGAAAGGTCCCCACCACTTCCTCAAGGGCCCTGATAAGCCAAGGATTCTAACCCACCTTCAATGGGGGCCCCCTCGTGTGGGCTCCACAATAGGAAAGCTGTCAACAGGCAGGATCTTTATTTCTTCCCTCTCTAGGCCACAGCTGCAAACACTCAGCACTGATGGAAATGAGGCAATCAGAATCACTGAGCTTCAGTGGTGAAGGCCAGGTTTTCTTCCCAAAACACTATGTTGAAACAAAGATGGCTCCCTTCAAGGGTTTTTTCCCTTGAAAACCCTTAACCCCTAAGGGTTACTTAGGGGCTTGATGATATGCTGGTGCGATGCAATAGAGGAGGCAGGGGGCCTGGACCAGAGATCCAGGACCTGGTCGGCTCTCCACTGCTGACCATGGGTGAGTTATTTCCACGGTGAGACTATGACATTTCCCTGGCTATAAAGTGAGAATTCTCCATCAGACTGCTCAGACATCCTTTCTTTCCTGTATTACTGCTATAGTTTCTCTAGCCTGAGCCCTTTTCACTCCAGCCGGGAAGCCCAGCATCATCTGTCTTGCCAACCTGGACAACTATAACATCAGCTTCCACTTACAGGATCTTTGAGGCTCAGAGAGGTTGACTGGCTGACCCATAATCACGTAGCTCTAAGTGAAAAGCCAAGGTTCAACCTCAGGCTATGACTCAGTTTCAGAGCCCCTATTCCTAATTATCACACATTCTAGCATTTTCCTGGGTGACTGCCTAGTTACTGTTTACAATCAGTGGGATTGTAGGACAGTCTGTGTCTCTGGTGCCTCAAACTGTTTTCCAAAATTTGATACAAAGAACACTAATTCTACTGAATGTTAATGATTTTCCTTAAAAAAAAAAGTTTTCATGATCAAATGAGTTTGACATTGAGTAAAATAAGTCAATAGCTTCTTTTTTAACTGCAGGGCTTCTCCAATCCTTTAAAATGTGAATAAGGTACATTTTTAATCTATAAGAGGGAATGAGAGTGTAACCGTTTTTCCCAAATCTATTTGTACATAGACACCCCCACCCACCTTTTTATTTTTCTTGAGCAACATGTGTTCCACTAACAGACTAGAGTTCTCCAACTTTGCAACTCAAAGCACAATCCCCAGACCAATAAGATGGATCAGTTATTACCTGGGAGCTAGTTAGAAATGCAAAACCTCAGACCCCTCCTAGATCTGCTGCATCAGACAGAGTGTGTGTTAACAAGATGCCCAGGTGGTTCATGTACACAGGAAAGCTCAAGAAGCATTGGTCTGCAATACACATGTAGGAAAACATGGCTGACTCATCATGGCCTATGTCCATGCAGTAGCCATCAAGCTAGAAAATCCAGCAGTGAAAAATGCATCAAGCATTATTTGGTCTCATATGGACCAAACAGCTGGATTTGGAATTAAGTTTCAATACAGCAACATCACCCAGACAGAATCCAAGGGGGTCTCACAACAGAAAGTCTCCCTCTGTTCCCAATGGGACATAAAACTTGACAAAGATAGAGGGATGATCAGTACTCTGCTAAAGGTCTGTCTAGAATGTGGACATGGAAAGCACTGCTTATCTCTTTCTAAAATGTGAAGATATCTTTTAAAAATTTGAACTTTATTAAGGTAAAGGAAAAGGCTACCCACTCCTGTATTCTGGCCTGGAGAATTCCATGGACTGTATAGTCTATGGGGTCGCAAAAAGTCAGACACGACTAAGCAACTTTCACTTCACTCATTAAGGTAAAATTGACATATAAAATTGTTGGAAAGTGTACAGTGTGATGTTTGATATGCATATACATTGTGAAAGGATTCACCTTATCTACTTAATTAACACATCTACTATCTTACATACTCATCTCTCTTTTTTTTTTTGGTCTGTAAGAACATTTAAGTTCTACTCTCTTAGCAAATTTCAATTATACAACACAGTGTTATCAACTGTAGTCACCATGTTTTACCCTAGATCCTCAGACCTTATTCATCTTATAGCTAAAATCTTGTACCCTTTACCAACTTCTCCCTATTTCCCCAACTCCTGGAAACCCCTTTTCTACTCTCTGTTTCTGTGAGGTTAAATTTTTTTTTAGATTCCACATATAAGTGATATCATGCAGTATTTGCTTTTCTCTACCTGGCTTATTTCACTTAGCATAATGTCCTCAAGGTCCATCCTTGTTGTCTCAAATGGCAGAACTGATTTCTTTCTCATAGCTGAATAATTTTCCCTTGTGTATATGTATACCACATCTTCTTTCTCCATCATGTATTGATGGACACCTTAGTTATTTCCATATGTTGACTATTATGAATAAAACTGCAATGAACATGGGAGTGCAGATAACTCTTTGAAACCCTATTTCATTTCTTTTGAATGTATACCTAGAAATGGAATTGCTGGATCATATGGTTTTATCTTTTAATAAATAAAAGGTTTATTTTTTAATATTTTGAGGAAATTCCATACAGTTTTCCATTGTGGCTACACCAGTTTACATTTCTACCAATAGTGCACAGTTTCCCTTTTTTCCACATCCCCACCAGTGCTTGTTATCTCTTGTCTTTTTAATGACAGGCATCCTAAAGGGTTTGAGGTACAGTCTCATTGTGGTTTGGGTTTGCATTTCCCTGAGATTAGTGATACTGAACACCTTTTCATGTAGCTGTTGGCAATCTGCATATCTTCTTTGGAAAACTGTCTATTCAGTTCCTCTGCCAATTTTTTAATCATATTGTTTTGGGTTTTGTTTTGTTTTTTTGTTTTTTGCCGTTCTGTGAATTTTTTATGTATTTCTGATATTAACTCCTTATAAGATCAATGATTTTGCAAATACTTTCTCCCATTCTGTAGGCTGCCTTTTCATTTTGTTGATGGTTTCCTTTGCTGTGCAGAAGCTTTTTAGTTTGATATTGCCCCACTTGTTTATTTTTGCTTTCATTGCCTTTGCTGTGAAAGTCTTTCAAGTCTTAGAATGAGTGAGTTTCCGTTTCCTTTGATCCGTTCTCAATCACAGAAGTATTCAAGGTTATTGGACATCCCTGAGTTTATCACCTGGGACACTCCTGGGAAATGACCCAGTGGTTCCTACCCTGGCATCTGAGAAGACAGCCTCAAGGGCACAAAAGCTTGTCTCAAGGTTTTAAAAATCACAGCTGAAATGACCCATTCATGCAAGATAAGACTTCTGCCTGAAGAAAACTGCCTTTGCTTTTGGCTGCAATTATTTCAATTCATGTGGTCACACTCTCTCAAGTTGACCTGACATTTCAAGCTGCAGTTTGATATATCCCTTGCTCAACACAAAATGGCAAGAAAATTAGTTTTTAACTTAACAACTTCAGTGACAAAATTTTTCAAAGTCTATGTGCAGAGACATTCAGTAACTGGTCTGAAGACACAGAGTTTGCAAGTGATGGCATTCGGATTAGAACCTGTTTGACTCCAAAGTCAAGACCCTCTCCACAGTGGAGGCAGCCCAAGGACATATATGCACTGTCATACTCTTCACCTTTAGCTCCTATGGAGTTTACTCTTCCCCAGGCCCCCTCTTTGATATAGCAAGGTACCATGTCTCCCTCCCCACCTCTCCAGAACAGATTCTGTCTTTGGGTTTGGAATCTTTCATACGCATCTTCATTGAATTCCTTTTTTCAGGTGATTCTCAATGTACCAGCTGGCCAAGAATTTTTTCCCATTCTAAATTGGCATGCAAATCATTTCCTGCTGCTCCCTGCAGCTAGGATGAGTCTGCTTCCCTTGTCAATGGAGGAAAGAATTTGTCAAGGATTGAACTCTCCAGCAGTCTCTAGAGACCAGGTAACTAGGAACCTGTCAATCAACTTGGATGCATCCCACAGCCAAGATATCCAACACGGAGCTTCTAACTGCTTCCCAATCTTCCCACCTACAGTATGGCATCACCATAAATTCAGGTGGGGCAAAGTGTCTTTTCCTCTCTATTCTTCACCAGCACCAGCCCCACCCCATATCTTATCTATCAGCAAGTCCTTTTCACTCTACTTCCAAAACATGTGCTACATTCATCACTTCTTGTCTTCACCACCATCACCACCAGGTCTAAACTACTGTCATTGCTCATCGGACCCTGCAAGAGTCTCCTAACTAGTCTTCTTGCTTGTCTTCACCCCCCCTCCAAGGCAGGCAGGGTCATCAGCCATTAGAAACAGCATCAGATCATGCCATCCCCTGCAACGCGGGAGACCTGGGTTCAATCCCTGGGTTGGGAAGATCCCCTGGAGAAGCAAATGGCAACCCATCCCAGTATTCTTGCCTGGAAAACCCCATGGATGGAGGAACCTGGCAGGCCCCAGTCCATGGGGTCACAAAGAGTCAGACATGACTGCATGGCTTCACTTCAGAAAATAAACTCGATGAGATCTGGCACCCAACTTTCATATTCACCTCTGTATTTCCAGTGCCTACAACAGTGCCTGTCACAGAGGAGGTACTCAGTAAGTATTGCTTGCTTGCATGTGTGAATCAAGTCATAACCTTAGTTATAAGCAATAAGAATTTTTTGTTATTTATATAAAAATGGCTCTAGTTCTTTATTTGGCTTTTTTTTAAATTCTAACATTGTGATTGTTCCTCTCTGGTTTCTGAGGAGATATCAACATATCTAGACCCTGAGCAATTTATTCTTCCCCTTCCCTCCAGCCAGCAGAGGCAGAGTAAAAGGAATTTGCGACTTACACGCACAGATACATCTCACTTCGGCTATGTTGCTTGAGAATAGGAGATTACACTGATTGAACTGGACATTTTCCATTTTTATTATTTTAATCACAAACATAAACTATTGGGGGTAAAATCAAATGGAAATCTGCCTATCAATTTCACAATTAGCATCTCATTTCAAGAGACCAATCAACTTAAATGAGGGCCAGTGACCTTAATCTTTCCCCAAATACAGTGCTTGATTCCTCTTATTAGTTGAAAATCTCCAAACTATGAAATTTTTGGGTTAACCCCCTGTTTGCATCAATGATGTGATTAACACATTTAAATAAGCCAAGGGATTTCTGTGACCTTTGTGTTACGGTTTGTATGGACAAAAGCAGAAGACTAAGGCTGTGCAAATCAAGTAGGAAAAATAACAAGGCTGTGAAATAGGACCTCATTTTTCATTTATTTTTCTAACACTGTAGAAGGAAATTTGACTTTTAGGAGACTAATTTTGCCACCGATTAGCTAAAATTTAACCCAAGAGGAGAGTAAATCCCAGAAATCAAAGGCAGCTCATTTTAATCATAAAACTCTGTTGGAAATCCAATCACATACACACACAAATTTTCTTTGTGATATAGGAGAGTTGTGGGGGTCGTTTTGTTTGTTTGTTTTCATTTCTTTTTCTTGTTTATGAGTATTTTATTTTAAAGTTAGTCCCTGTTAAGTAATTGGAGATTATGGAAAGACTGTGCATCATATTTTCACTTGGTCTCAACCGAAGATATTGAGTAAGGTATGCCCCATTCTACTGTTTCATCATATTTTAAATTTATTTTTAATTGGAGGATAATTGGTTTACAGTGTTTTTTTGTTTTTAAAAAGAAACAGAAAAAGACAAATTTGACCTAGCAAACAATGCGTCTATGTGTGTGTGTGTTCTGTAAACTCTTTGCATCTACAGAACATCAATATTCCTGCAGGATTTAGAACAAGACCACATATTTGGCTAACCCCTCCTTCCCCAAAACAGAAGATTCCACCTAGGAAAACACAGGAGATGTATACATAGGCACCAACCAACCATTAGAACTGGACAGACTAATGGGTTTGTTTCAGCTATCTGGCCAATTCCACTTTGGAGTAGACGTGAGGAGCACAAGATGCCGAAACTAAAAATGAAACATTTCAAGGTCAGCCAAGAAGCCGCCAATCCTGTTCACCTGACTCCATTGATTGATGTGCCTTGATGGCTCCATCCAAGTCTTTGCTGAGGTGACTGATTTTCCTTCACTGGCCTGCATCAATGGTTGGCTATATGAGACACGCTAGAATTTTTGAGCTACAAGAAATAGAGACCAACATAACCTGAGCTGAGGCAGCAAAGGGGAATTCATTCAAAGATATGGAATTGTCTCCCAGAACTCCAGAAAGACCTTGTTCTGTGTCCCATTTTTGTTCTCCTCAGTACTTCTTCTCAGTTTGCAAGGAAGGAAATGGCCACCCCTGGCTCCCAAGTTCCCACCGAGTCTATTCTAGAGACCATTCCTGCCTGTACTAGAACCTCTGGGTCTCAGATTCTGAGGAGAAAGAATGTGAATCACCAAGTCTGGATCAGGTATCTGTGCTAGGACAGCCAGCCATGGCTGAGAAGTGTGCTGCATGGTTCAAACACACTACAGGGGTTCATAGCCAAGGGTGAAGGGGCAATTCAGGAAGTTCTCTGTGAGCTGGGCAGAAGCTCCCAGAAAGTATCCAGTAAAGGACTGTATTGTCACAGCCAGAGATAGCTGTCTGTGAACCAGCCTAACACACAAAGCCAAATGGTTCCCATTGTACTTCTGGTCAAGCCCTCTCCTCAGGGTGAGAGGCTGACACCCGGTGGGGATTGGCACCCTGTGGCTATACAACATTCTGAGAGAGGAGCCCTGGCTACCCTCTCTGGGAGTGTCCTGCTTTCATTTTCGTCATACTGTTTGTTACAGTCTATGGCGGTGGTGGTTTAGTTGCCAAGTCATGTCCAACTCTTGGGACCCCACGGACTGTAGCCTGCCAGGTTCCTCTGTCCATGGGGATACTCTAGGCAAGCATGCTGGAGTGGGTTGCCATTTTCTACTCCAGGGGATCTTCTCGACCCAGGAATCAAACCCAGGTCTCCTGCACTGCAGGCAGATTCTTCACCAACTGAGCTACAAGGGAAGCCATTACAGTCTATAATTCTACATTTATTTATAAACTTGTTCAGTGAGCATCTCTGTCTACCACTCAGCCTGACACTACGAGGTCAGATACTACACTGGTTTTATATCACATGTCTGGCACCATGTCTGGCATATAATGGATTCTCACTAAACAGCTGAATGAATGAAGTAATGAATGAATGAAATGGAGGAGGCCAGGGAAGTTTTTCCAGATGATTTGGAACACGAGTTGAGGTTTGAAGGATGAACAAGAGTCTTTTGGGAGAACAAGTGGTGAGAGAGTTCCTGGAAGAGAGAATGACAAGGACAAGGTCAAGGAGGCACATTGAACAGGTACCATGGAGATTGTGAGGCAGGTTGGGACAAGAGATCTGGCTGGGAGGGGAAGTGAAGGCCATCTCATGCAAAGCCTTGTGTAGAGCTTGGACGATTTGGAGCAAAGACGTACATGTCTAGATTTTAGACAAATCTATCCGATGGGAGTGTGGGGACTGGATTAGGGGTAGGTGTGTTAGGGAGTTTATGTAGTCATCCAAAAGAGAAAAGAAATGGCAGTGGGAGTGGGGAGGGAAATATTTTAAGAGCTATGAAGTAGAATCAGCAGAAACTCAGAGGATACAGGTCTTATCTTCCCAGAGGGCTTTCCAAGTGGCTCAGTGGTAAAGAATCTACCTGCCAGTGCAGGAGACACAGGAGACACTGGTTCAGTCCCTGGGTCAGGAAGATCCCCTGGAGAAGGAAATGGCAACCCACTGCAATATTCTTACTTGGAGAATCCCATGGACAGAGGAGCCTGGCGGGCTACAAAGAGTCAGAGATGACTGAGTGAGTGAGCGTGCATGCATGTATCTCCCCAGCAAGACTGTGAGCTTCTGATTCTGTCTTTCTCATCCCTGGGCTACCAGGGCGTGCAGAGTGCCCACCTAACACACAGTAGACATGTGTGTTTTGAATGATTGAATGATAACCACTAACCAAGAGCAGAACTAGCAAGCTGGGATGTGATGCTGAGCAGTATCCTTGGAGGGTTTCCTAGAACCTCCCTACTTGTACATTTACCCTGCCTCCAAACATACACAGAGCACCTAACCTTCTTTTATAACCACCTCAATCTCAGCACATCCAGGCCTCAGGGTAGCATCACTGTTTTGTTGTTTAATTTTGAATTTTAAATTTGTTTCAGTTTTATGGAGATAAATATTAATAGCTGACATATAGCACCATGTAAGTTTAAGGTATAGGGCATAATGATGTGTTTACATATACTTTGAAATGACTACCAATTCCCCACCCTCTGCCTTCCGTAACCACAAATCTGATCTCTTTTTCCATGAGTTTGTTTTGATTTGTTGCTTTTACCGTTGTTGGTTTCTTGTTTGTTTTTTAGCTTCCACATATAAATGAGGTCATTTGTCTTTCTTGGTCTGACTTATTTCACTTAGCGTAATTACCCTCAAGGTTCACCCATGTTGTCCCCGAAGCAGGGTTTCCTTCTTTTTTTATAACACCTCTGTTTAACAGGCTCAGCTGGAGTAGATTGAAATGGAATAGAACAGATCTCCTATTCTTTAGAAACTGTCTAATCTACAGACCTAAAGGGGCAGGAAGGGGTTGGCAGAACTTCTCCGCCTGCGAAGACTGAGGGTAGATGGGCAGGAATCTGTCCAGGGCTTCTGGGAGGAAGACTTAACCTAACTCAGCTGCCCTTCTCAGCTAAGCTCCAGGAGAAGGGAGGATAAAACATCTTCAATGGACCAAAAAACTGTGACACACATAGGTGAAGACCAGAATCCCAAAGCCTCTAAGAGCTAGACTAAGCCTGAACAAACACCAGAAACTCTAACCTTAGGAAACAATACACGTGAAAGAAGAGTGGACCCGGCTCTGTTCTCAGTGAACATACAATGAATGATGAATGAAGAAATCAACTCATAAATGAATCCTTTCTACCTATGCATGACAATTTTTTTAAAGAGTTAAGACTAAAAGTATATAATTTTTAATGAATAGAGATACTACATTTTACCTCTTCATTGTTTTCTTGATCTATATTATTTAAAGCTGGAAAACAGTTCATTTTAAACAGCGGTTTCCTTTCAATAAAAAGCCATAGAGGTTGAAATCATAAAGTAACTGGATCCGGTCATACAGACTGACATTCTCCAAGCTTGGTCTTTCAGTCTTCACAGTGAACTATGCTGTCACCCATACGTTCATTGGTGACAGCCACCCCAAAAGGAAATAAAAGGCCCAGTGGGAAAAAATTAGTTCATGACTATTTCACGCCTTCTGTTCAGCCTGAAAATTGTCACTGTCCTCTTAGTCAGCATTTTCCCGGTACTACGTCCATAGAAATTCTCTACACACACAAATTAGTTTGACTGAATTGAACATCATGAAGAGGGAAAAAGGAAAAGAAAGGGAAAGCTGCATTTTGTTTGTAAAAAAAAAAAAAAAGCTAAATAGCACTAGAAATATTTTGGCAGGTTTTCTTATGTCTTTTTATGCAGATTTAACTTAAATATTTCCCCATGGTACTGAAAACCTCTGCCCAAACATTACTTTTAGCAGTTGTATGATATTCCTTCAAGTAGCTGAGCCATGGGTTATGTAACCAACCACTAGCCTCTTTGGGGCAATCACGAGTGTCATCATATTGTTAAATTACACGCAATGCTGTAATAACTCTCCCTGTGCCTAAGGCTGTTTTCATATATCAAGCTAACTAACTGGGAGGGTTTCTGCGACAAGCAATTGAGGTGGGTAAGAGACATACCTCGTGCCCATTTTCTAAGACATTGCCTTTTTGTGCCTTGGACAGATGAGGAGGCAGGACCAAGACTGTGACTTTTCCAGCCTGAAGAACCATCTAACCCAAAACTCCCCCACGACTTGCTGCTTCAGAATCTCCAGGGCAGGGCTCAGGCATTTGTATTTTTCAGCCTCTCCAAGGGAAAAACCACCGGGCCACATGGCACATGGAGAAAGCCTCACAGGGACACAGCTCACAGTGGACTCCACAGGTCAGGACTCGTCACTGAAAATGACTGAAGCCGGTTGTAGATAATTTAAACAGCAAAAGAAGACTGGTAGCTCACAGCACCAACAGGGAGAAGCAAGCCCAAAAGCAGGGAAAAAACCCAGGAAGCCAGGAGTTGGGGTAGGACATACGGTGGCCAATCCTGGAGCCACCACCTCCGCCTGCTGGCCCCACGGCCACCAGGATGCGTTCTGATCTGCCCCTGACCTCTGGACAGCACTCGCTCCATAATCACTGTATTAGGCCAGAGCACAGGGTTAGCTGAGCATGGACTATGTGCCCATACCCAAGCCCCCCTCCCTTCCTGTTGGGGAGGCAGAGCTTTCCCTCCCCCCCTGCCCCCCAAATAGGAAGAATATGTGAATACCAGGTCACCCGAGAAGACAAAGATCTTCTATACACACCCTTGACCTTTCTTACTTGGCCTGATTTCCACAAGAACCCTGAGAAGGAGGCAAAGCAGGACTTACTTGGCATCTCACCAACAAGGAAACTGAGGCTCAGTAACCAACTTACCAACTTGGTAACGAGAGTTCTTTCTGCTCCTCAGAACTACCTGTTTGTGGTCTGATGCTGTGAAACATTGACAACAAATGTCTCTCACTTGAGCCATGTGTTATCAGAAGACGATGCACCATCACAATCATTAGGTACTGTTCTTCATAAACATACTGATCTGCACATATTCGTCTGATTTTGTTGTTATGGTTAATATTTTTCTCTCCTGCAGAAAATACTCAGCACCATGAGCTCTTCTGTTCTGCCATCCGTATATTAAATTAATACTTCAACACATAGATTAAAACTTAGAGGTGAAAAATTTAGTCTTTGCAGCCAAGACCAGATATCACTTACCTTAACATTTATTAAGAATATTATTTGAAAATGTGACTCTGATGTTCATTGGAAACAAAAGTGTTGCATTGTTTGGAGGACCGTCTTATTCTGCTTCTGGGCCCCATAACAAAATACCGCAGATGGGGTGGCTTATAAACAGAAATTCACCTTCTCCCTGTTCTGGAGGCTGGAAGTCCAAGATCAAGGCACCAGCATTGTCGTGTTCCAGTGAGGGCCCTCTTCCTGCTTCATCTCCAGCATATTCTCCCTGCATCCTCACACAGTGGAAAAGCAGAGGGTTTTTCTCAGGCCTCCTTTGATAAGACATGAATGTCATCATGAGGGACCTGATCTTATGACCTAATCACATTTCCAAAGGCCCCACCTCTTAATTCCATCACGCTGAGCAGGGGCTAAGATTCCAACATATGAATCTGAGAGAGACAGGAAGAAATCTCAAAGAAAGAAGCTGGAATTCATGAATTTCTAGAACTGTGCTCAATCTCAGAGGCACCTTGCTTTTCGTATTCTTTTTCTGGACTTAAAGAACCAACTGTGAGGGGTCCTGGTGGAGGATACAAGGGACCTCTCTGTTGGACAATGGTAGACCTTGAGATTGGAGGCCACAATACACTATATGGAGAAAGAAGCACAGAATGAGGTTGGTACCCATGGGAAACACAGGGAGCCAGCAAGTGATGAGGCATCTCTGACTTGGCCTCTGGATGAAAGGATATTTTGACACGGACTAAAACACAAATCATTAATATTTCATCTCCTAAACCTATAGCACATTTGTTCTTGGGCTGGTATCTACATATTTAATAATGACGAACTCTGTATAATAACTAAGAAATGCTTTTCAGATGTTTAGCAAAGTAGAGCTTAGTGTTGTAGACGTATTGTAACTGCAATGTAAAATAATGGGTATTAACTTAAAACTGGACCAAAATAAAGTAGAAAAATACTTTATTGGTTTTAGTGTGTGGGATTATGGGTGAGTTTTTTTTTTCTGTAAATATTTATATTTTTACAAATTAAATAAATAAAATGTTTTTCTGTCTTAAAAAAAATATTATATCCCTTTTATTAGCAGCACAGTGGGTGATGGACATCCTTCCCTATTTCTCAACCCTAGCCTCAGTCCTCAACCCCAAGAATTTGGTGAAATTGAGTAATCAGAAATGATGTGTGGATCCAGAATGTCTGTGGAACACATTTTTTATAACAAAATAATTGTATGTAATTATATATTCTTACTTATGTTTGTACAGTGAAAGTGAAATATGCATAAGGAAAAAATCTAGGGTATAACTCATACTATTGTCATCTCTAGGAACAGAAGAATTATAAAGAACAATCACTTTCTACATTATATATTTTTGTAGATTTGAACTGTCTTCAACAAGCAACTATGTCTTTTGTCATCAGGCAAAATCAACAAACAATGAAGATAAATGTCATCTTTAAATAGTTATTTTCCCACCTGTCAAACCAAGCAGATACCAGCCCATGAAAACATCTCTTCCCACAAAACAACCAACAGCCCTGATTAGGGCCACAGAAGAAGCTGAGTCACATCTCACCTTCCCACCCTCCTGCCAAGCTGCAGTCACAGGCTCATCCTCCTGATCTGCCCCAAGCCCTCTAGGACCAGAAGAAGAAGCCCTCTGGCAATATTTTTAGTTGGCAGCTTTCAAATATCAATGGATTAAAATGGATTAATGGATGAAGAAAAGATGGTTTCCCAGGCTGTCATCCGAGGAGAAAGTCCATCCTCAGTGACCATTTTTGCGTTTCCCAGAGACTCAATAGAGAAATGTGTATAATATATAAATAACAGAAAATCAAGGTTGAAGGAAGAATCAGGGAGTTCCTAATGACCTGATGAGAAGATGAATGAGGGAAGAAATAAGGTGAATGTGAAGTGATCTCATTCTGGATGGTTATTAGAATTATGAGCAAACAGCCCCGGGCTTTTAAGTCGAGTCGTACTGTTCCAAAGTTACTGTTTGGAGACGCACAAAGGGAGGGGAGAAGCTTTTCATGCTCAGGCATCTCGGCCGAAATGTCAAGAATGTTGTCCAGTTTAAAAACTGACTTAATAACATTAGTGTCTCCTCCCTGAGCCAAGAAGAGACCTCCGTGGTGCCAGATGTCAGCACACAATTTCTCTCTCGCCCGGCCAATACATCTGAGTCTCTAAGTCACACTGGGGTGGGGTTGGGGGTAGGGGGTGGGGTGGGTGGTCCACCCAGGGAGCCAGGTAACAGCCTAAGGTGTGGCAAGCTCCAGGCCTCTGCTCCAGGCCCTCAATCAAAGAGTCCAGAGGAAATGCCAGCTGTCCAAACAGTTCAGGGGTCTGCCCCACCATCCCCAGGCAGAGACAAAGGCCTGGGAAGGCAAGCCTGCTATCTGACCCACCTCTTAGCACGAGACCCAGGTTATGAGCAAGAAACTGAGATGTAACAAAGAGGCTCACAGAGCTAGCAAGGGCAGAACTGAGAACCACAACTCAGGGAGAAGATATGTGGGGGCCTCTTGCCCTGAGTACTGGGGATCCAGCTGTGCTGTGCTTAGTCGCTCAGTCGTGTCGGACTCTTTGCGACCCCATGGACTGTAGCCTGCCAGGCACCTCTGTCCATGGGGATTCTCCATGCAAGAATACTGGAGAGGGTTGCCACGCCCTCTTTCAGGGGATCTTCCCAACCCTGGGATCGAACCCAGGTCTCCCGCACTGCAGGCAGATTCTTTACCATCTGAGCCACCAGGGAAGCCCAAGAATACTGGATTGGGTAGCCTATCCCTTCTCCAGGGGATCTTCCTAACCCAGGAATCGAACCAGGGTCTCCTGCATTGCAGGTAGATTCTTTACGAAGTGAGCTACCAGGAAAGCTACTGGGGATCCAGCTGTGACTAAACACCCACCCCTTCCATCCCCTGCCCCCACCCACCAACCTCATAGTCTGGAGGTGAAACTGACAAATGACTACATGTGATAACAGCTCCAAAGGGAGGATGGTCTGAGAAGCCACAGCCAGGAGACCAGAGTCAGACTGGGGCTAAGACTTCCTCAGGGCAGTGGCATTAGGCTGGAAGCTCCAGGCTGGGGAGGAGTCGAGTGCTCCAGGCTAAGGAAGAGCATGTATCAAGGTCCTGGGTTAGAAATGTCCTTCAGATGATTACCAAGTGGAAAAAAAAAATGTAACATGGCTGGAGAGTTGTAAGCAAGGGCCAGAGTGTCACAGACAGGACTGCTGAGGCCAGGGGGTGGCACAATGAGCAGCGGCAAGAGCCTGGGCTCCGGAGCCCGCCAGTCTTGGGTTCAAATCCTGACTCCACCTGCAATCAGCTGTGTCATCTGAGTAAGTGGCTTTACCTCTCTGAGCCTGTCTCTTCAAACACACAAAAAAATAGGGAATAATCCCTAGGTCTCTAGGTCAACGTCAAGGTTAAGTATCACACACACAAAGTGCTTTCCCTGGTGCTGGTAGCATTTGGGGTGGGGGGTGGGCATGTCTTAGGACAGACTATGCTAGATTGCAGGAAGCCCAAAACCATGACATCTTAGAGGTGTAATACAATAAAGGTTTATTTCTTACAAAAAGTCAGATGTGGGTCAGTCTGCCCACCTTCGTCTGGAACATTTGGCTCCAAGTTCTCTGTGGCAGAAGCAGAAAGAAAGATTGAGGGAGCACATCCGTTTTTTACTACCTTAGCCCAGAAGCAACCTTGGTGGCTCAGCTGGTAAAGAATCTGCCTGCAATGTGAGAAACTTGGGTTCAATCCCTGAGTTCAATGCTTAGGTTGGGAAGATCCCCTGGAGAAGGGAATGGCTACCCACTCCAGTGTTCTGGCCTGGAGAATCCCATGGACCGTATAGTCCATGTGGTCACAAAGAGTCAGACACGACTGAGCAACTTACACAAGGGCTTCCCAGGTGGTGCTAGTGGTAAAGAACCCGCCTGCCAATGCAGGAGATGTGAGAGACTCAGGTTTGATTCCTGGGTCAGGAAGATCCCCAGGAGAAGGGCATGGCAAGCCACTCCAGTATTCTTGCCTAGAGAATGCCATGGACAGAGAAGCCTGGCAGGCTACAGTCCATAGGGTCACACAGAGTCGTACACGACTGAAGCAACTCAACCCACACACACAACAGGTGTCACTTCTGCTCAAAGTCTATTGGCCAGAAGTCATCACATGGCCCAACTCTCTTGCAGTTGGATTTTTCTCTTACACTGGGAAATGTAAGACGGAATATAGATATTGGATGAGTACCAACTGTTATAAGCCACATGAAATTTTAAAAATCTTCTAATATTACTTGACCCAGATTTCTACTTTCTTTGAATTCTCTCCAGGGCCCCACAGAGCCATGACTTTTAGCGGAGAGGCTAGAACTCAGGGACCTGGGGATCATTTTGTTTGTCTTGCCCTGAGAACTATCCACCCAGTTTGCCTCTCCGGTCCACCCCCAGCTGGGCACCAACGTTGTCCCACCCCAAGACACTGACTGAAGGATAGGGCTCCCCGGCCACCACCGCAGGACAGATGCCCAGATCTGTGACCTCCTCCCACTCTTGCCTGTTTGGGAGCCCTGGGCACAGGCTGCAGATCATCTAGGCTGAAACTTCTGCGGAAAATGCCCTTCCTGAGCAATTAGGCCAACACAAACAAATCGGCCCAGAAAATCAAGGTTCCCACAGACACAGGGACTTGATCTTGAAGGAAGACAACATTTCCAGGCTTGTACCTCTTAATCAACACAATTATGCAGAGGCCTCTGCCGACAGTGCCCCGGCTAGTCTCTATCCAAGCCGCAGATATTGCTTGAATGGTAACAACCTAATTAGAGGAGCAAGGAGAGTGGGGAGGGAAAGGACAGTCATTGTGCTCTTTTTCGGGAGGCTCCATGCACACGTTCAAAGGAGCCATTCGGGCAAGTGGAGGGCCCTCCAGAGCCCCGAGAGCTCCAGGTGAGAGGGAAATGACAGCTGAATGCTAGGAAATCAGCATCACCTCCTGTAAACAGTGTACCCTTCCTCCTTCTAATAAGCCTATTTTCCCCCAGCTGGAAGGGGCCAGCAGTGGCAGGGAGGCCTTTGATGTGAGTCACTGGAAGCTTGATGCTGGCGCGGAGGCATTCTGTCGCAGGCTGAGCCCTTTCATCTCAGCAAAGAGGGTCACCCCCCTCAGTCGCGAGCCCACCTGGAAGACAGGTCTTTTATAACAGCGATGCTGGAATCAGCTGTCGAAGGAAAGCAGATGGTTTTGCTTTCACTCCTCTTGATCAAACTAGCCTATGTGGCTTCCTGGAGGCAGAAAGGGACGGGTGCGGGTGGGGCAGGTGTGGGGAGGCAGGGTTGTCACCGGGGAATAGATTATGCAAATATATTCATTGGTAGAAACACGAATGTTCTTAAGGAAGCCATCTGACTAAATTAGGAAAAAATGATTTCTGATCAATGAGCAGAGTTAGACCAAACTCCCCAGAAGAGTCTGCAGCGTTTCCCCCAGTCACTGCCAACAAGGCAGTTCCCTCTGCTTGCAGAGCCAGGGCCCTGCTCAACTGAGGACCACGGAAGGGAAGGGGTGATCACCCTCATACCAGCTGTTCATGCAGCATCCCTGAGAAGCCAGGGCAGAGCCAATGTGATCATTCACTCAACAGGATGTACCAGCAGATCCTAAGCTGAGCCTGGGTGGGTGACCAAGAAATCCTACACACACACACTCAACTTTCCATCAACTGACTTACAGAGCAGCTAAGGAGACTTCTAGAGAAAGAACTCAAAGGACATCAGCACCTGGGGCACAGCTACCTGAAGGCTGTAGGCAGGCATGTCTGGGAACTGGTGCAGAGGTCAAGTCCAAGGAGGGCCTATGGATCCAGAAAGAGAGTCCACCCAGGAAAGGGCCTGGCACTTCAAAGGCCTGAGGACCAGCGAGTGGTGCTTCTGGTGGCTGCTTTTCCCACCTCCCCCCGACCCAGCCAGCCCCAGGAGAGAGCAAGGCAGTGAGGCAGAAAATCACAGGAGCTGTAGCACCCCAATGCCCAGGCACCCCTGCTTTGGATTCCCTTTTAAAAATACCAAACCTGACAAAGGGGACAAAATTCCCCGCAGCAGGGTGATAGGTGGAGACCTGAGCAGGGAAGAGTGGTGGTCTTCAGAGAAGAGCAGCCCCCCTACAGCAGAGTGCCCAGGGCCAAGGTGGTCTCTCCAGATGGGTGAGGCAGGACTTAGCCAAACATATACACTGTGCTGCCAGCGGTGGGAGTGGGGGCAGAAATAGTGGCTGCCACAGCACCGTGGTTAGAAAAAGCCAGAGGACCCCATGGGAATGCAATGTGACACCCTGAGGCCTGCTGAAACCCTAGAGGTGAGGAAAAGACAGGGTCCAGGTTCTCATGATTCTACAGTTAGGGGCACAGGAGAGTGGGGTCTACATAGTAAGGGGGCTTCATCTACACCCAAAGGCTGTGGATGTTTCGGTCACACAAATAGTGCTGACCCTCATTGTGGCCCAGGTCTTGCACCTAGGGAATATGGGCAAGTCCTTCATCATTTCTGCACTCAAAGTTCCCAGCCCAGTGGAAGTGAAGACAGATGAACCTAAGATCGTAGCAAACGTTGCAGAGTCTCAGCCTAAAGCACTGACTGTGAGGGAGCAGAGAGCGAGCCATGCTGTCTGGGTGAGTGACAGAGGGCTTCTGAGAGGAGGTGGCATTTGAGTTGGGCCTTGAAGGTAAATAGGAGCTCATGAAGTGAAGCTGGAGGAAGAATAAGCCAGGCAGTGAGAACTTGAGTGAAGGACTGCAGGGGGAGGGCAAGTAGGGCTCAGAGGAGCTGGAATGCCCAGTGTCTCACCTGGGGAAGCGGGGGAGGTGGAGTGGGCGTGGAGGAGGGCTGTGAAGTGCCTGAGGCCAAGCTAGGGTGTTGGATCCCCGCTCAGAACCCAGACATGTGATGGTGTCAGGGCCTCCTCTTCTCCATCCTTTTGCAGTGGACACCCTATAAAGACACCTGGCTCCCAGGGCTGCACTCAGAGCAGGAGAGACCACTTATGGCAGGGACTCCAGAGTGATCTGCTGTCAGCCTGCCAAGTTTGAGGAAGATCAGAGTGAGAGCAGGACAGAGCCACACAGCATTGCTGCTCTTTCCTTTCAAAGCACACCTCTGCCCCATTGTAATCTCTAGTCCCCTAAGAAACGAGCTGTTGTTTTTCAGTCACTCAGTCATGTCCAACTCTTTGTGACCCCATGGACTGCAGCACACCAGGCTTCCCTGTCCTTCACCATCTTCCAGAGCTTGCTCAAACTCATGTCCATTGAGTTGGTGATGCCATCCAACCATCTCATCCTCTGTCGTCCTTTCCTCCTGCCTTCAGTCTTTCCCAGCATCAAGGTCTTTTCCAATGAGTCAGTTCTTTGCATTGGGGGCCAAAGTACTGGAGTTTCAGCTTCAGCATCAGTCCTTCCAATGAATATTCAGGACTGATTCCCTTTCTAACTTCCCCTATTTCTCAGCGGGAGGGGGCACCCAGCTTCCCCCACTCCTGCCCCCACACTAGCAAGTTTATTTACCCTTTCACAACTCCCTTTCACTGCTCCCCTTTTTCAGATGAGGGAATAAGGCTCAAGGTGGCTGAGCTGCCTTGCCACCCAGTGAGTGTAACTCAGATGTAGAAAGCGGCACACACTCCAGAATGACCATGGCCCCACATCAACCTAGTTCAACCTTGGAGGTAATTTGGCCTCTGTGAAGCCATGAACCTTTTCACTCCACAAGGCCTGGGAGACCCTAACCCAGGGAATGGTTCCTGAAATCCTACAAGGGTTTTTCCCGCCTGAAACGTTTATTTTTTGTTGCGCTGGGTCTTCGTTGCTGCGCACAAGTTTTCTCTAATTGTGGCAAGCAGGGGCTACTCTTGGTTGTGGAGCTCAGGCTCCTCATTGCAGTGGCTTTTCTTGTTGAGGAGCACAGGCTCTAGAGAATGGACTCAGTAGTGGCACGCAGGCTTAGTCTCTCCGTGGCATGTGGGATCTTCCAGCACCCAGGATCAAACCCACACCTCCTGCATTGGCAGGCAAACTCCCAACTACTGGACCAGCAGGGAATTCCACAGGCCTGAAAATTTAGCCAGTGATGCAAACTGCTGGCCAAGGAGAGAATGCAGTGGAAGTTGTCATGGGGTCTCCATTTCCAGTGCACCCATTAGTTGACTGTCCTCACTCAGCTGAACTCGGGTGACATCTCAGCTGTCCGCATCCCAGGCCAAACACCCATCAATTCCCACCCGAATCACAGTAACAGCCGCCTAACTTCTCTCCCTTCCTCCCCTTATCACTACCACTCACTTCCTCTATTCTCTATGAGGCAACCAGGAGAAATCTGTGGAATGCACACCTGACTGCATTCCTGTTTAAAATCCTTTCAAAGATCCTCATCACTTTAGAAAAAAAATTGAACTCCTTCATGACCCACAGAGCTCTCCCTGACTGAGTCTTGCCCCTCTCCATTAGAGCCATACTGGATTTCTTTCACTTAGTTTAAACATTCTCCACTTTCTCATCTCTAGACTTTTGCACATGCTGTTCCCTTGGCCTAAAACACTTTTCCCAAATCTCCACTAACTTCTGCAATCCTTTAAGGCTCAGCTTAAATATCACTAGCCCTGGGACTTCCCTGGTGGTCTAATGGCTAACGCTCTGCACTCCCAATGCAGGGGGCCCAGGTTCAATTCCTAGTCAGGGAACTAAATCCCACACGCCACAACTAAGAGGTTGCATGCCTCAACTAAAGATCCCACGTGCCTCAATGAAGATCAAAGGTCCTGCACATCACAGCTGGTATAGCCAAATAAATAAATAAATACCATTACTCCTATGTGGCTTTACCTAATCGTCACCCGCTGTGGGTCCCAGATGAGCTCTGCATTTTACCTTCTGTAATGCCTACCTTTCCTCATGGAACATTTATTGCCCTTGTTCTTAAATTCATCTCTTATAGATGTCTTCCCTGATAGACTATAAGCTTCAGGAGGGCAGAGGTGGCATTGTCTTGTTCTTCTCTGTACTGTATTCCTAATTCCAAGCAGTGTCTCATTCGTAATAGAGATCAATAAATATTTGATGAAGAAAGAAAGTAGAAGAACGAGAGGAGGAAAGAAGGAGGAGGTCTTGTCCTGTAAGAGTTGTCTCCCTTCCTTGGCTGTGTTAGTCGCTCAGTCGTGTCTGGCTTTGTGACCCCAGGCTCCCCTGTTCATGGGATTTCCCAGGCAAGAACACTGGAATGCGTTGCCATTTCCTTCTCCAAAGGATCTTCCCAACCCAGGGATTGAACCCTATGTCTCCTGAATTACAGGAAGATTCTTTACTGTATGAGCCTCCAGGGAAGCCCCAGCTGAGAAAACCACCTTCAGTAACACTATTGGCACTTCGTGGTGACTTATTCACTCCTCACAATGCGATGAGGTGAAGGCCATCAGTGGCCCCATTTGAGGAATCTCAGGGTCAGGGAGCTGAAGCAATTTGTCCAAGGTCACATAGGTAACAAGTGACAGCATTGGGAATTGAATTCAGATCTGAATCTAGAGACTGAGCTTCTAACCAGTACTGTACACTGCCTCCTGGGAAGATCGAACACGGTCATAGAGGCTGTAAGGATCTACTGTGTACAAGACTGAGTTCACCACAAAATAAAATAGGCATGAGGCTGCCTCTCCAAAGTGAATTACTTGGAGGGAGGAAAAGTTTAATCTTGAAATCCTTAAAATATATGCACATAAAACCCGAACTAATCGCTCTTAAAGACGCCAACCTCTCACATATCACCTGTTATCTGAGCAGAGAAGGGAAGCAAAATCCTCACTTGACAAGTATGTAAGCTGGAGAAGATAAGGAAGGTTAGAGACAACGGTGACCTCCGAGACTGCTGGGCAGAATGAAGAGAAATGAAGATTTTATTCTTAAAGCTGTTTGGGCCCAAGGGAGAAAAGTGCCTTCCTCCCTTTGTACCCAGGAGGTATGTTCAGGGAAGCAGCAGCTCAGTCCCCTTGGCCAGGCCAAACCAAGCATCCCTGGACACAGAAGGAAAGCGGGAAAGCTAGTAAAGATCTTTAACTATGGCAACATTTTCTCTTCTTTCTCAAAGGTCTGAGCCCTCCTTGGGAGCATAGCAGGTCTGGGTATGGTGTGGCATTCTGTGTGGGTTGACTACCTGATGTCATTCCCTGCTCCCTGCTTACAGAAGACCTATTTTCTTCTTGGTATCAGTAATTTACAAACTCATGCAAGTATATTTTGATTTGTCTAAGCCAGTTGAAGCCATTCTATCTCTCCAGCCAATGATTGCTTAGGAATGGGGATAGAATGTAATTCTAGACACTGACATATGAAGGGGGTAGAGGTTGTCTGCTGGAGGACTTCTAAGATCTTTGATCTTAAAGAGAGATGCCCGGAGCTGCTGCAGCTATCTTGTGACCATGGAAAACAGCTGAGAAGACATGACAAGAACTTGAGTCCCTGGTGAGGTCAGTAGAGGGCAGAAATAATCAACCCTGAAATTGCCCTAGCTCCAGGTTTCTTATTATGAATCATTAGACTATCTACCTTGCCTAAACATTTTTGGGTTGAGTCTTATATTTCTCATAGCTGAAAGTAACCTAATTGATATGTGTGAGGAAAGAACTGATCTTGGAGTTCAAAAGGATTCAGGTTCAAATTCCAATTCTGCAGCATGACTTTGGCCAAACCCTCAGACCTCTCTAGCCTCACCTTCCTCATCTCTTCCTATAGGGATTAAACTCATTCACTAGGCAGATATTTATGGATGCCTAGTCTGGAGGCAAGATGAGTGGCATGGTCCCTGTCCTGCAAGGGTACAGTTTGATAGGAGAATCCTGACACTTGCTCAAACAACTACCATATTTCCATTAATATATAATTAGTGTTGTTCAGTCACCCAGTCATGTCCAACTCTTGGCAACCCCATGGACTACAGCATGCCAGGCTTCCCTGTCCTTCACCATCTCCTGGAGCTTGCTCAAATTCATGTCCATTGAGTCAGTGATGCCATCCAACCATCTTGTCCACTGTCATCCCCTTCTCCTCCTGCCTTCAATCTTTCCCAGCATCAGGGTCTTTTCCAATGAGTCCAATGTTGTCTAGGTTTCTTTGGGATCCAAAATCACTGCAGATGGTGACTGCAGCCATGAAATTAAAAGATGCTTGCTCCTTGGAAAAAAAGCTATGACCAACCTAGGCAGCATATTAAAAAAGCAGAAACATTACTTTGCTGGAAAAGATCCATATAGTCAAAGCTGTGGTTTTTCCAGGAGTCACGTATGGATGTAAGAGTTGGACCATAAAGAAAGCTGAGTGCAAAAAATTGATGCTTTCGAACTGTGGTGTTGGAGAAGACTCTTGAGAGTCCTTGGACAGCAAAGAGATCAAACCAGTCAATCCTAAAGGAAATCAGTCCTGAATATTCATTGGAAGGACTGATGTTGAAGCTGAAGCTCCAACACTTTGCGAAGAGCCGACTCATTGGAAAAGACTCTGATGCTGGGAAAGATTGAAGGCAGGAGGAGAAGGGGATGACAGAGGATCAGATGTTTTGATGGCATCATCAACTTAACGGACATGAGTCTGAGCAAGCTCCAGGAGTTGGTGATGGACAGGGTAGCCTGGTGTGCTGCAGTCCATGGGATCACAGAATCAGACACGACTGAGCAACTGAACTGAAATGAACTAAACTAGGTTTGTCATAACTTTTCTTCCAAGGAGCAAGCATCTTTTAATTTCATGGCTGCAGTCACCATCTGCAGTCATTTTGGAGCCCAAGAAAATAAAGTCTGTCACTGTTTCCATTGTTTCACCATCTATTTGCCATGAAGTGATGGGACTGGATGCCATGATTTTCGTTTTTCGAATGTTGAGTTTCAAGCCAGCTTTTTCACTCTCCTCTTCCACCTTCATTAAAAGGCTCTTTAGTTCCTCTTTGCTTTCTGCCATAAGGGTGGTGTCATCTGCATATCGAGGTTATTGATACTTCTCCCAGCAGTCTTGATTCCAGCTTGTGCTCCATCCAGCCCGGCATTTTGCATGATGTACTCTGCATATAAGTTAAATAAGCAGGGTGACAATATATAGTCTTGATGTACTTCCCTTCCCAATTTTGAACCAGTCCATTGTTCCATGTCCGGTTCTAAGTGGTATTTCTTGACCTGCATACGGATTTCTCAGGAGGCAGGCAAGGTGGTACGGTATTCCCATCTCTTTCAGAATTTTCCAGTTTGTTGTGATCCACACAGTCAAAGGATTTAGTGTAGTCAATGAAACAGAAATAGATATTTTTCTGAAATTCTCTAACTTTTTCTATGATCCAATGGATGTTGGCAATTTGATCTCTGGCTCCTCTGCCTTTTCTAAATCCAGCTTGTACATCTGGAAGTTCTTGGTTCACATACTGTTGAAGCCTAGCTTGGAGAATTTTGAACATTACCTTGACTCATATGAAATGAGTGCAATTGTGCGGTAGTTTGAACATTCTTTGGCATTGCCTTTCTTTGGGATTGGAATGAAAACTGACCTTTTCCAGTCCTGTGGCCACTGCTGAGTTTTCCAAATGTGCTGACATATTGAGTGCAGCACTTTCACAGCATCGTCTTTTAGGATTTGAAATAGCTCAGCTGGAATTCCATCACCTCCACTAGCTTTGTTCGTTGTGATGCTTCCTGAGGCCCACTTGACTTTGCGCTCCAGGGGTGAGGCTTAATCGAGAGGAAATTAACAATGTCTGAGGCTTCCAGGGTTCTTGGGAGATGAATCTATTAGGCTGAGGATCTTGGACTTAAGTCTACAGAAATGGGAGCCACTACAGGAGAAGAGTAAGACAATCACGTGCTGAGGTTTGTATCCTGGAGTGATCCCTCTGGCTAAGGAATGAAGTACAGAAGGGACAGCAGCAGTGGAACAGTTAGGAGACTGCTTCAGGATGAAGCCAAGCCTGAGGCAGAGGAGCGGAGGGGAGCTAGTCTCTAAATGTGGCCTCCAACAATTCCTCCGCTCCCTCTGTGCTTAGCTGCCCTTCACGCCAAGAGGGGGAGACTGGTTCCCCTCCCCCTGAATCTGGGTAGACCTGTGATTTGCTTAAATTCCTGTGATTGTGAGAGTTAGCATTTTTCACTCTGGAGTTCAGCGGCCACTGGAAGTGGACTGGAGTTCAGTTCTAGAGAAGCTCAAACTAAACTACCAACCATCTTGGGCAATGGGACGCAGCTACAGGAGTGACCTCTGGAAGAGTATGGGAAGTAGAGTCACTCGACTGAAACCAATCAACCCACAGAATCGTGAAAACTAACAAATTTACATTTTAAGCCACTAGCTTCTGGTGTGCTTTGTTACACGGCAATAGCCAACTGATGCCTAGAGGGATGGAGAGGTGGGGAAGGATGCGGGGACTATTATGAGGGTCAGGGAAAAACATCCTGAAAGTTGTGTACACACAGTGTCAGGACTGCAGCTGTGTCTGTGTCTGTCCGTGTGTGTGTGTGTGTGTGTGTGTTGGTGGGCAGGCTCCCTGAAAGAGCTTCTGCAGTCTCTTAAGTAGAACCTGAGCCCCCACTCCCCGCTCTTGGAATGCAGGGGGCAATGTCGAAAGGCAAAACTCCTAATTTCTGATGTGATTTGACAAACAGCTGCACACCCTCTAACGGCAAGCTGCTGCTGTAGAAGCCAGGGGGAAGGGCTCTGCCGCAGGCTCCTGTGGGGTTTGTGGTTCACTTCCACATAGAAATCAAAGTGATTCAGAGGAAAGGGTCAAGATATGCTTTGTGGAAGAGGAGAGCATGTCTATTTTTCCTTTAGGGACAGAAAATGTCCACAAGGGATGCTAGGTAGAGAAGGCATCCTGGGAAGAGGAAAGAGCACCTGCAGAGGCACAGAGGCGGGCGGAGCACGGGGGCATGCGGGGAACCAGGAGAGGTAAGGTCGGGGCTGGTGGTGGGCGCAAGGGCTGCTGGGAGCCTCAGATGGCAGCCCTCACAGATTCTGAGCAACAGCTGCTCTTCTGCTCACAACCTTTACAACCCTCTCCCTGGTTTCTTGGGCAGCCTGGCCTTAGAATTGCCAAGAGCCTGGCCCACCACACCCTGGCAACCTTCCTTCAAACTCCAAACACTTAAAACATTCAGGATTCATGCAGAGAGGGGAAACTTGGGGTCAGGAGTCATGTACGGCTTCTAGTCCAAGCTTGTGACTCACTAGCTGTGTAACTCTGGGCAAATACTTTACTGTCTGAATTTTAGTCTTCGTTGTAAAGTAGGAACCAATAATGTTACCTATCTCACAGGTTAGCTGTGACAACTAAACATGATAAGGTGTGTGATAGTATTTGGAAGTTTTTTTACATGGCCTTTTTTCCCCTCCTCACTCCTTTTGGTTCTAAATGGAGGAAGTATGTCTAAATAGTACTGCCTTTTTTTTTTTTTTTTGCTGGACCCTGTCCCCTTCCCGGGTTTTTCCCTGATAGCTCAGTTGGTAAAGAATCCACCTGCAATGTGGGAGACCTGGGTTCGATCCCTGGGTTGGGATCTTCCCCTTCCCACCCTAACAGGCAAGTTTAGGAGAGAGTCTGCCTGTACTGAAGCCACTTAGCATGCACGCGCCTGGCATAGCCCAGTCCACCCTCAGGATCTGCACGTGCGCGCTGCTCTGCATTCTTCCGTGCTGGGTACCCACAGCACTCTAGGGCACAGCAGCCTGTTGATGGGTCCATGGGAATTCAGAGAGGTCACTGAGGGTGAAGAGTGAATTTGATTGCAAGCAGAAAGTACCTGGTACACCACCAGCTGCAGACTCATTCACTAAATCGTAGAAGACACCGACAATTGAAAAACATTCAGCCATTAAAAATCATATCAAAAAAACATTTATTGAAAAGGAATTCATTTCATCTTTCAGGGAAAAAGTACATATAAAACCTACAACATAATACAGCTTTGGTTAAAAATATATATACCCACATTGAAAAAGCTAAAGAAGGTTACCTCCAGATGACACAACTGTGAGTAATTTTTTCCCTCTTTGAATTTTTCATCATGTTCATACTGAACATTATTGGGGTTTGATCAGGCCCAATAAATACTTCTAGTTTCCCCATCCAGGATCTGAACTAACTAAATAGAATACAAAAGAATAAGACAGGTAGAGACCAAAGCATCGATTTTACTACTGATACTGGCAGGGCTGGAAGTGGGGCTTAGATGTACAGTCACAATGAGCTTCCTAAAATCCAACCCCTGAATTAGACAAACTTATACAGGCAGCATTGGAGAAGGAAATGGCAACCCACTCCAGTATTCTTGCCTGGAGAATCCCAGGGACGGCAGAGCCTGGTGGGCTGCCGTCTATGGGGTCGCACAGAGTCGGACACGACTGAAGCAACTTAGCAGTAGCATACAGGCAGCATGATCAGCTGCCCCTACATTGGAGGCAAATGGCTTTGACATTAACAGTAATAACAACAACAATAATTGTCATCATCACTACTTAGTGGATAGTTACTATGTCCAAGAGGCTGTGCTAAGTGTTCTACGTACATTAACACATTTCTTCCGGACGACAATCCTGAGAGATATGTTTTATTATCCTCTTTTTCAGGTGAAGAAGTGGGACATCTAGTTTAAGTAATTTTCCCAGTGTCACATAACAGGTGAGCTAGAATCCAAGCCCAGGTTGTCCAAGTCTGAAGTCCATGCTCTTCTCTCTTGGAGGGCATGTCAATGCCAGGATTTGAAACAGGTTCAAAGTCACTCGCAAAAGAGATTTCCCAACTGCTTATGACGAGATTCCTATTAAAGGAGCAGCCACCCAGACACTTTGTCTGGTACAGACCACAGTGTTACAGGAAATCAGCTGGTGGTGGATTCAGACAATCTGGGACCCCACGAAATGCTTATGTGACCCCAGAAAAATCCATCTCCTTTCCGGGCCTCAACTTCTCTGTCTGTAGAGTGAGGGCAATAGGTGAGTTGACTAGGCTGGCCCCTTCTAGCTCTGGGGCAGAGATCCTGGGAGCTCTGAGGCCCCGAGTTTCAGCTGAGTTGTGGTCCTGCTGGGCCTGAGTGGAGTAGAGTGCAGGTCTGCTGCGTAGAGCACACCCTTAGATCTCACAAATGGGTCTTGACCAGAAAAGAGGTCTGGTTCAGAAAATAGCAGTCAACTGGCAGATGTCTCCTGGGCCATGTTCAGCTGAATCCAGGAGACAGCCAGACAAGACAAATTAAGACATAATCAACTCTTACCCTCGAATCTCTGAAGAGGCCTGAGCGTGAACCCAGGTCAGCCCCACTTTCAGGACCGCGTTGTAAAGCAGCCATAGTGGATGTGGAAATCACTCTGTCCACTTCAAGTGACCACAGGAGACCGAAGGAGCTGCCACCACTGTAGCTGCAGCAAGAGCTCGAGAAGATGGTGGACTTGATAGCTGAGATCATATAAGTCATGCCCCCGTGTAGAGGGAATCCTTTCAGCCCTGCCCTCAGCGTCCCTGCCGCCCTCCAAAGCCCGCAAAGGCGAACACATGAAACTTCCTGCCCAGACGCCTACTCTCTGGATGGAAGCAACTCTCAACCGGCATCAGAGACAATTCCCCAGCTTCCTCAGCCCAGAGGTAATTCCAAAAGCTGTGTCCATGCTACCTCCCAGAATTCCCGGGGGATCACGCTCTGTGGGATCACTTGGGCTGGATTCTTCCTTCCCAGTCCCTCTTCCTCACCTTCACCCCTCACTGATGTTTCCTGGGATCAGCTCCCTGGATCTTACTTCATGTCTCTGATGGACAGGTCAGGCAGACGTGTTTCGCTCTGAAACAGAAGACCATCCCCCATACCCTGATTTCATGGCATCCTCGCAGGGGTGCCTCAGGGGTGCAGGCTCCAGCTTGTCCTTGACCTCCCTCCGTTTTCATCCATCTTCCCTTCCCAGCTGCCTGCCCTGGAGACATCAACCTCCAATATCAGGCAATATGATCAGAACTTACAGAGAATCCCACAGTGTGTAAAATTCAATCTTTGTAACAAATCTCTTAAGTGTAGATATATATCCTACAGGAAGGAAAATCAGAACAAAGTTTAGTATTAAAGTGTTAGTCGGGGTTCAGGAAAACCCTACTAAGAGATGAACATGGTCAACTTGTTTCTTCCTGGTGGCAGCTGCTCTTCTCTGATTGAATCCTCACCAATACACCTTGTTTCTGGGGGGACCCAAACCAAGATAGCCAGGAACTCCCAGGACCTATCGGGATAAATCAGCTCGAGTTAGAGTTCCCGTGGGTAGCCTGAGACAGAACTACAGACACAGCATCCTTAGAACAATATTTGGGATGTCATTTTGACCCTTCCCTCTGCCTTGAGAGGCCCATATGCTACACAATCAAACTTGATACTCCTATCTCACACTCCCTCCCATTCTTAGAAACAACACTGGCGTACTCTCCAGCATCCAACAAGAAATATTTCTCTTAAAATGTCAACAGCATTAAAAAACACTTTGCTTTTAAGTGGTGGCATGTTCCCTGGTGCTCAAAATCAAGAACCTCAGTGCAGACGCAGCCTATTTTTCTACACAATTCCCCATAGGTGAACCAGAAATGGAGTTCCAAGAGTTAGAAAAAAGCTGTCCAACCCTTTGTCTGGTTAAAGGATTGTAACAGTTGGCTGGAATCAGGCTGGGATTTTATGGGGGATCTAGGAGGATGAAACCCTTGAAACTTGGGAAACCTCCAGCTTCACAATCAGCATCCGTGAACAAAGCTACCTGTTCCCTCCTCCACTTTTCCACAAGGCTGTGGACAAACATATTGGCCTGTTTGCTGCCAGCTCACATGTGTTTCTGCCCTACCTGACCCTGAGCAACTCAAGGGCAGGATGCTGATGGCAAGCCGGCATCCCTGGCCCATGAGGCAGTGCATGGGTGGAGTTTAGTGAATGAGATCAAGGAAAAAGTGCCAGATATCAAGGCTCTTACCATGGAAGAGCACCAACCTTGGAAGAGCCCTCTGAGAACGTCCATTCCCACCTGCTCCCTCTATAGATAAGAAACTGAGGCTCAGGAAGGAGAAAGTCATAGACAAGCTGTGATCTCCTTGAAGAAGAATGAAGACCTGTCTATCTCTGTTTGCTCAGAACCAGCACAGGACCTGACATGGAGTAGGCATTAATCCTGCAAAATAAAGAAGGAAGGAAGAAAGGAAGGAAGGAATTTGGGTAGCAGTAATAACACACCTAGCTGTGCTGTGCTCAATCACGCCTGACTCTTTGCAACCCTACGGACTCTAGCCCTCCAGGTTCCTCTGTCCATGGGATTTTCCTGGCGAGAATACTGGAGTGGGTTGCCATGCCCTCCTCCAGGGGATCTTCCTGACACAGGGATCAAACCCACCTCTCTTGTTTCTGCTGCACTGCAGGCAGATTCTGCGGAACCACCGGGGAAACCCAATACACCTAGAACGGAAGTCAAATCTCCTGACTGCCAGATTCCTCCTCTTCTTTTATGCCTCCTTAGCCAACCCGTAAGCTCACATCTGATCAAAAACACACCTTCCCTTCCATTGTTTACCCAGAATTCTTTTGGAAAATTCACCCAGAATCCCTTGGGGTTGCTCACCCAGAATCCTGCTCCTCATTCAGAAAGCAGAACTTTTGTGATACCAATCAAAGGCATTTGGAGGGCAAAGGCATGAAAATCCTAGTTGCTAGGGCAGCTTTTCTAAGTCCATCAGATGAGGGTCTCCAGCTGTGAAAAGGAGAGTAGAAAGAAGACAGCTTTCAGTCCTTAGCACCACCTCCAGCCCCACATTCCCCACATAATGGTCACTGGGAGATATTAGCATCTAAATTATTTTAAGGAGATATAATAAGATTCACTCAGCAGGCCATTAATGACGAAAGAGATTATTACTGGAAAAAATCCAAGACTGACTTTGAACAGAGTTGGCTCATCTAAATGACCCTCTCCCTGCACCTCAGATGATCCTGGTCCCCAGAGGTTATACAGATTTGAAAAAGTAACTGCCATGGAACATGCTCACGTTTATGCAAGAGGGTCTTATGGAAGGAATCTCCAGAGAATTAGGGTCAGGAGTGCATAGCAGTGAGATAAATGAGATGTTCCCTGAATCGTAAGAATCCTCTGTGGCAGAATTTACAGGAAGCATCTCTAGTCTCCATATTTGGCAGGCGTCCAGCCGGAGTTGTCAAGTATTAGATTAATTTTAATTCAATGCAAAAAACCACATTAGTGGAGTGTTGCAATTGAGAGTTGAAATATACAAAAGCCAAGAGTCCTTGAAGTGAATCATTCCAAAGCCGGAGCATCATTCCAGGAGTCCATCAAAAAAGGCACATTCTTCAGAGCATCCCCCAGCTATCTGCCACCTTTCAGTCAGACTACTTAGCCAGGCAAATGAGCCACCTGGCAGTGACCTGAAGGGATGGATCTGTTGATGAATGTTACTTCACTGGTCCTGCTCACAAGAGGTAAAGTTCAAACTCCTTGATATGGCACTCAAGATCCCCCATGATCTAGCTCCAAATTGCCCCTCACAGCCTCATCTTTCAGTATAATCTTCGTGTTTTGCAGGCTGCAGTCACGCTAGCCCTCCGATTACTGTTGCTGATCTTCTTGCACACTTAACTTCCACTGAAGCCCTAGAAGGGAGCAGCCCAGACACCATGCGTTACCAGGGTAACCCCACCTCATTGTTGAGGAGGAAGGGAGTGCCTGACCGGGGGAGGCAGTCCATTGGCTAGCCATCAGTCAATCAGATTTCTCTTGAAAATGTGAACTAAGAGATATAAATGGTTGGTGGGTTGTAGTGGGTAGTAGTCCACGGATGAGGAAGACATTTTGAGGCAACGTGTAATGGTGAGCAAGTAAAGAGAGTCATTCCCCGGAGAGAACAACACAAGAGGCCACAGGATGGAGAGGGAAAGACGGCGGACCTGGGTTCCTGCCTCTGTCATGAAACTCCTCACTGGGCTTGCTGCTCTTGAGACCTGTGAGGTACCCCAACATCCTGATGTATTCTTTCTCTCACAAAACCTTCAGAGTAAGTGGCTTTCATGGGTTGCTTGAAAACACTCTCACTAGGAATATAAAACAGCAGTCCCTCTTGAATGCAGACAATGTTAGTCATCCCACCGGTCACCCTGTGGGTAGTCACAGGATGGCCCATATGACTGCTTCCCCCCAAGTCTGCATCCAGGAGTAATCCTCCAGCCTTCTTCTGCTGAGATTGCCTCATCCATGGGAGAAAGCCCTGTAGGTGGGATACTAGTCAGGGGTCTCCAGGGGAACACAACCCATATGATATATACATATATCACATATGTATATCTCATATATAAAGATTTATTTTAAGGAATTGGATCACATGAATATGGAAACTGACAAGTCCAAAGTCTGCAGGGTGGGCTGACAGGTTGGAGATCCAGAGCCAGTGTTGCAGTTCAAGTCCAAAGGCCATCTGCTGCAAAATTTTTGGGAGCTAGTCTTTTGTGCTAGCTAGGCCTTCAGCTGGTTGGATGAGGCCTAACCACATTACGGTGAGCAATGTGCTTTGTTCAATATCCACTGATTTCGATGCTAATCTCATCCAAAAACTCAGAAATATTCAGAATAATATTGACCAAGTATCTGGGCACCATGGTCTAGCCTAGCTGACACATAAAATTGACCACCATCACAGATGATAATTGTTTTTAAATGACCCTGGTGCTTGGGATGTGGGCTCCTGTTCCCAACACTCTGGCCTATGGAAGTTGAGCGTGACCACAGCCACTTCTGCCAGCCTCTCAGCTGCAGACCATACTCAAGACCATGCTGGACACCAATCCACTGTATGTCTCAAATTCCAGGGGTGATGTAGGCCCTCTTTTTAAGCTTAGGATAAAGATCCACTCTGTGCGTGGGACCAGGGAGGGAAATAGCATAGCACTCCAACAACTTGTTCAGAAGGACAAGTTCTCAATTGTCTTAGAGCCTAAGCCAACACTGAGAGAGAGAGGGCCATGTTGACATCCTTCACTATCTCCCGAGGGTTCCCATCTGCCATGAGACCTCCACGATGGGCCATGCTTCTGCCTTTGCTTATACCCATCCCTCAACCAAGAATACACTCTCTCCTCCTTTCTCCAACTCCAAGTAGTAAACGATGGAGCCAAGATTTTAAACCCAGATTTGTTGATCAAGTCCAGCACTCTCTCCATGATTCCAGAGCTGATAGGAAGCAGCTCACTACCTCACAGCAACCAGCCTACCTTGAGGAAGCTCCAACAGAAAATTACAAAATACCTGGGTCAGCTCAGGTGGGCACTGGAATCCAAGACTTAGAGGAAACCAGTGGTGTAGAGATACCCATCTTTAAACCAGTATCCAGCTGGGAGCTGGGACTTGTCCATGACGAGTAATATGCTACTGTTAGAAGGACAGGGGAAGGCATGAGTAAATCAGCTTCCTTACTTGGGTCTCTTTTAGGATGGTAAATAACCAACTCATACACCATCTTCCCTTCCCACATCCTTGGCAGACATTGCTAATGGAGCACTGCATCTTCCTTCCTAACACAATCTTCAAATCTTATGTAAGTCTACAGCATATCCAACTTTTTGCCAGTGAAAAGCCCCTCTGGTCTCCTTCTTTCACTGGTAAGGACAACTGTGATTACACAATTGTGATGACAATTGTGATTATCTCACCTGTATAATCCAGGATTGCCTCCCCATCTCAAGATCTTTAAGTATATCTTCAAAGTCACTTCTTCCTTATAAGGTAAGATATTCACAGGGATGAGAATACAGACATCTTTGGGGGCCACTATTCTGCCCAGCACATATACCTCATGGGATTGTCTAAAGGTCACATAAAACAATGCACGTAAACAGCTTAAACCCAGTGCCCAGCACTTAGTAAACCCTCAATGAATATTTGCTGTTGTTGCTGTTATGTTCCCCACCTCCATACCTGTTGCAAATAAGTGTTCAATAAATATTAAATGTTATTATGATTATTATTGCCATTGGGCCTCCTAGCACTGCTGGAGCCAGAATCTGACTCCAAAGTCCATGCTTTTATCCATTGCATCCTAAATTTTTTAATTAAACATTATTACACACCTTCTATGTGTTAAGCTTCGAATTGAACATTTTCTCCTATAGGTATATTCTCAGTCCGCCTCTATGGCATTTCTTACTCTAGATTGTATTTCATTTGTTTATGTGTCTCTTCTCCCATCTCTTCAAGGATAACAACACAGAGTGAAGCAACAATGGCCTCCCACGCAGCCTGACATAAAGTGGGCTCCCAGGAGATGGTCCAGAAAAGGCACAGTAAAAGCCAGACCCTACAGCTCTCGGAGGGCAGGGTATAGCATGGGGGATGGACCCCAGGCTCTCTCAGGACCAAGGTGGGGACCGCTGCCCAAGCTTCACAGGTGGCCTGAGATTAGCTGCTGTCAACCTGCTGGGCTGGGCTGGGGAGGCTGAGCAGAGTAACACCCCAACACCTGTGCCCTGTCAGGATGCCAGTCTCTCTGGAAGAAACGTCCCTCACAAATAATTAGCCAGCATGCACAGGAGCTACACATGGAACAGAGTAGGACCTTGGGCTCCTTTGCCCGAGTGCATGACTCGGTTGTCAGCCACCGGTCTGGAAAATTTCCACTTAGCAACATCTCTCTCTACTGTTGGGAGAACTAGCCCAGGCAGAGACACACCTCGGTGCATCCTTGTGAAACCAAAGAAGAGCAAGGGTAGAAATCAGGAACCTGAAACATGGCAAGTCTTTCCTCTTGCAGTAATAACAGGGGTGTGGGGTGGGATAATGTATTGAGTAGTTAAGAATCGAGTATCCTCTCTGCCCTCCTTAAACTCATGCTGCGAGTGTGGCCAGGCTCTTCGATGCCTCCTTTCCTTGGGGAGGTTTGTTTGATGACAAGAGGTCCAGAAAGGGAGTAGAGGTCACCTGCGAAATAGTTCCCTTCCCTGTGTTGTTTCTTAAGCCCTGAAATCATTGAGGAAGAGAGCCTGTAATTCTCTTTTGCCCACACTTTCCAGTCTCATCTCTCTCATGTTCCCCCACCCAAGATATGTACACCCGTGTACACACACACACACACACACACGCGTGCGCGCGTGCATGTGTACACACGTGTGCACAGCCACACGTGCATTTGCATGTACCCACATGCACCCACATACATAAGCTCATGTGTCCAATGCATGTTGTGAGTATACACATGTGCTGGTGTGTATGTGCACATTTGTGTTCATGTGTACATGCAAGTACAATCACAGGGCCACGCACATACGCACACATACTCATATGAATGCACACTATGCTCTGGTCATATTGAAATACTTGACTTCCTGAACTCATCCCACTTTCCCCTCTCATACCTCAAGACCTCTATATCAGCTATATCTCCTTTCTGGAACATCCTTTACCTCTTTTGTTAACCTAGCTACCTCTTCTTCTTAAACCAAGTCCACCCTTGCACTTTCAGCCCTAAGCTTTGTAAGTGCCTGTTTACTCCCCCACCTGAGCAACAAAATAACACAAATCTATTTTGATGACATTTATATTCCCAGCAACTAGCATGGGCCTATGATGACTATCTATGAAATGAGAGGGTAAGTGAATAAATGAATGGATGGACATAGAATCAAATCATTAGTTCACACCCACCACACCCCCAGGAAATTATGTGAGCCCCAGTCCCTGCCTTGGGCGCCCCCCCACCCCAGGACACATGGGCTATGTCCCAAAATGGCCATGACTATTCCCTATGCATCTCCTGCTCTAGGGCTCTTAGGGCATCTTTGGGGCAAGGGATTAGGGGGTACCCATAGTTTAACTGTGATTCAGAAATACCTTCAGGATCTCCAAATAATTAACATTTCATCAGGTTGAGTTGTTCCTCTCATGGACATTTCGAAACACTGTGACTCGAAGTGAAAGCCCATTGCTGATAGCATATCAGGAAAATCTCCAGGAGATACAGTGCCTTGTCCCAGCCCAAACTGATGGCCATGCCAAGCTGAGAGATAACAGGGTGAGGGGTCCTGGGAGGAGCTGGTGGCTGAGGACAGGGATGAAAAATGGCTGCTTTGAACTGGTTTCAGGGCTGGTTTGTTCTGAGATAGAACAAATGAGATTCCTGCCCTTGGACTTCTGTGCAGACTTCTCTCTGGGGAGAAAGCCAGGGCGGGAGGAGGGTGCATAACCCAGATCACTGGTGAAACTTAAGATGTCACCTCCCCACTTCCCATCCCACCCCTACTCTGTGAATCTAGCACCTGAGAGATCTCACAATACCAACCTCCTAAATGCCTCACTTTCTTCTCCAACCCTCCATCCGCAAACCTCTTCTCTTCCTGCGGCCCCCACTGGATGCCACCATTCACCCTCTCGTAGGTCACAAACCTGTCTTCCCCAAACATCCCCTTTCTTATCCTGCCCCTCTCCTACCCAGTTAATCCTTCCTGGCAATAACTGTCTCAGTGCCCCTTGCCCTTCACCCCAGCACCCCAGACTGGATCCACCTCATCATCTCACTCTAAACTACTAGAAAAGTACTTCACGGGTCCCCTCTTTTTCAGCCTCTTCCAAACTCAGTTCATTCTCCCAGAGGCAACCTTGCATTCATTCCTTCGTGCAAAAGCACCTTTTGTGCCCTGTGACATGCCATGTACTCTGGGGCTGAGAAGACAAATGCTAATAAGACACAGAGCTGATTATATCATTCTCCTGTTCAAAAACTCTTGATGGCTCTCCACTGCCCATGCAAGAGTCCATTCTCCCTAGCACCCCAGGTGGGGCCTCCCCTGATGAATTAACCTCTTCAAGTTAACCTCTTTGGCCACAGCTCAGCCCAGACATCCAAAGGTTCAAAGGCCACAAGACCACTCCCCATCCCCACACCAAGCCCCCTTCTGCCTCCACACCTTTCTTTCTCCCATTCCCTTCTTTCTTTTCCTCTTATCAAGTCCTCCTTATAATTCAGTGAGAAATGGCTCCCGTGATATTTCTTCTGCAGAGTTGCCATAATCCTCCAGGTTGGAATTAATCACCCAATTCTCTTCGCCTCCAAAGCATGGCTCTAATACCAGCATTATAACATCTATTTCTTCCAGGTTCGTGGTTTAGGTAATAAGGTGGGGAAATTATTATCTAACGGCTGACACCAGAATTTCTCTTAGGGAGGAAAATGTTGTCCTTTGGGAAAATATCTTGAACTCGAGCCCCTAAGTCCCTCCCTTGGGGTTCACAGATTCTAGAAAGATGGGAGGAGGGTTCTCATCTGTGTTTCTAAGAGGGAAGGTGGGGGAGGGAGGGTCTCCCTTTTGTACTGTGTAACCCAGGGTTCTCGGGGCGGGGGGAGGGGCTGGTCCAGAGTAGAGGAAAGAATGGAATGAGGGGATCTGGGGAGGAAGGCGTTTCCGGCCAATGGAACACAGGGGTGAGGGGGTGCTAGGCTGAAGCAGCAGGAAAGGTACGGGGAACCAGAAGCTGTCACTGGCATGCAATCTCCTTAGAGACACAGGAGCTGCTCAGAGATACCTGTGGATCTTGTCTCCAGGAACACACATGAGCACACATGCAGGACATGTTTGGTGTTTTTTTTTTTAATTTTTATACAATTTTTAAAGGTGAGTTTCCATTTACAGGTTAATACAAAATATTGTCCATATTCCCCATCCTTGAGCTTATCTTACACCCAGTAGTTTGTTCCTCCTGCCCCCCCACCCCTATATTTCCCTCCACCCCACTGGTAACCACTAGTTTGCTCTCTGTAACTGTGAGTCAGCTTCTTTTTTGTTACAATCACTAGTTTGTTGTATTTTTTTACATTCCGCATGTAAGTGATATCATACAGTATTTGTCTTGCTCTGCCTGACTGACTTCACTTGGCATAATGCCCTCCGAGTCCGTCCGTGCTGTGCAAATGGTAAAATTTTGTTCTTCTTTATGGCTGAATTGTATTCCATTGGTATATATATCACATCTTCTTCATCCATTCATCTGTTGATGGACATTTAGGTTGTTTCCATGCCTTGATTATTATAAATAATGCTGCTATGAACACTGGGCTGGCTGCGTGTAGCTTTTTTAATTCATTTTTTTGTTTGTTTGTTTGTTTCAGGTATATACTCAGGAGTGGAATTGCCAGGTCATATGGTAGTTCTATTTTTATTTTTTTGAGAAATCTCCATAATGTTTCCACAGTGGCTATACCAATTTACATTCCCACAAACAGCGTACAGCTTGTACATGATAAGTTTTGACCTGAATTTCAGGGGTTCACAGACTTTCTAAATCCTAACCACAAATGTTTGGTGGGAAGAAAGGAAGCCAGGTTAAGAATGGCTGCACTGAAAGCATAGTTAATGAGACAAGAAAAGGCAGGGGACAAGGCTGGAGCCATAGGCAGGAGGCTGGTCACATGGACGCACATGGACTGTCATGTTAGGGACTTGGGCTTAGTTCTCAGCATGATGGGCTGCTGTTCATATATGTTATAAAAGTCATTACAGATGCAGCAAGATTTAGGAAGAGATGCAAACAAGAGATGGCGAGGAGTAGCAAGGATGGGGAAAAATGAGGACAAATTGGAAAAACATCTTTTTAGAAAACGGAGGTTGTATTAATTTGCAAAGGCTGCTGTAACAAATTATCACACATTTTTTGTGCCTTAAAACAATACAAATGTGCTCCCTTGTAGAGAGGGAGGTCAGAAGTTTGAAGTCAGTTTCACTGGGCTGAAGGCAAGGTGTCAGCAGACCCAGTTCTTTCTGCAGGCTCCAGGGAAGAATCCATTTCCTTGTCAGTCTGGAAGTTTTCATGACCCCTTCCTCAAACCACTCCCAACTTCTTGTTTTGATCATCACATCTCCTCCTTCCTCTTCTGCAGTCAAATCTCCCTCTGCCTCCCTTGAGGAGGATGCTTATGATGACATGGGGACTCGCTTGAATAATCCAGGATAATCTCCCCATTACAAGATTCCTAAGTCAATCACATCTGCAACATTCCTTTTTGCCACATAAGGTAATATTCACAGGTTTCAAGGATTAGGACACACATATCTCTAGGGGAAGCAGCAACAGATTTTATTTTCTTGGGTTTCAAGATCACTGCAGATGGTGAGGGCCGCCATGAAATTAAAAGACGCTTGATCCTTGGAAGGAAAGCTAGGGTAAACCTAGACAGCATATTAAAAAGCAGAGACATCACTTTGCCGACAAAGGTTCATATAGCCAAAGCTATGGTTTTTCCAGTAGTCATGTACGGATGTGAGAGTTGGACCATAAAGAAGGCTGAGTGTCAAAAAGTTGATGCTTTCGAACTATGGTGCTAGAGAAGACTCTTGAGAGTCCCTTGGACTGCAAGGAGATCAAACCAATCAATCCTAAAGGAAATCAAGCCTGAATATTCATTAGAAGGACTGATGCTGAAGCTGAAGCTCCAATACTTTGGCCACCCGATGGAGAGCCGACTCATTGGAAAAGACCCTGATGCTGGGAAAGTCGAAGGCAAAAGAAGAAGCAGGTGGCAGAGGAGGAGATGTTTAGATGGCATCACCAACTCAACAGATATGAATTTGAGCAAACTCCTAAAGATACTGGAGGGCAGGGGAGCCTGGTGTGCTGCAGTCTATGGAGTTGTAAAGAGTCGGACAAGACTTGGTGACCGAACGACAACAATAACACTCTTTAGGGGCCATTATTCAGCCTATCACTGAGCTGTAATGACAGAACTTGCCAGTTTATGGGATTGTGTGAGTTGAAGGGAACAGAAGCATCCAGGAGGGCTTCAAGGTTTCTGGGTTGGGCTACCACCCAATGCTGAAGGCAGAGAGGAAGAGTCTCTCTGGATGGGTCTGCACACCACCCAACATGGGTATTTATGTCCTGGGTGGGGGTGGGGGGGATTAAAAGATACAAACTACTGTGTATAAAATAAGCTACAAGGATATACTGTATAGCACAAGGAATATTGCCAATATTTTACAATGACTACATATGGAGTGTAATCTTTAAAAATTGTGAATCAACTATATCTCAGCAAAAAACTCTTTTAGAGGATCATGAAGGGAATGCAAACCATGGAATCTGTTGAAAAATAGACAATGATGTTCAAAACAAATAATAGCTGACATGCATAGAGTGCTTACTCCTCTATCTGTGTGCCCCACACTCCTTATCTCATTTATTAAACTGCATGATGGTCTGATGGGAAGTTATTATGGTTTCATCATCCTCATTTCACAGACGAGAATACCAAGGCTCAGCAGACGCAGTAGCCTCCTCAGCATTACACTCACCCGGTAAGTGGCAGCATCAGGCTTCAATCCCAGCCTATATGGCTAAAGTCCCCTTATACTGTGCCACCAGGTACCTTCACACACTCCTCACTGATCCCACCAGCCGGGTCACCCCAAGCTCTGTCTCCAGACCTTGAGGAGCCCATATGTCGGACTCCTCCTCTGCATTCCCCTAGGGATCTGGAGGGCCACTTAGTATTTGCAGAGGTGAAGCTAGCTTATTTGCACAAACTTCCATGTAAAAGTCCGGCCCCAGAGTGCCTCTAGATGTCCTCATGAGTCTGGGTCAAAAGCTGTGGCTTCTCATCCCAGCTTCTGCCAAGCTGAGATGCAGCAGCCATCACTGATTTCTGTGGAGACCCCTTGGCAGCTCCACCGGCAGTTTCACCTGCTGCCTGGGACCACTGGGCTCAGAGCCCATGCAGAACACAAGGCTGCTCAGCATCCCAGTATCTGGGACCAGGCCACCTCTACCTGGGGTCACATAGCATTTCTAGGAGACCGTCTGCCATCTGCTCAACCTGGCTGATCCCTCAGTGCTCCAATCACACCAGTGAGGCCCCTCCTAGTGTGGGTGCCCACCAGAAGATGATCTTTCTGGGACCAACCAGGTTCACTCTGATCCCAGCCTCCAGTCTTAGCCCCAGCCCCACCTCTGCCAGATTGAGAAGGCAAATAGTCATCCTGCCTGGCAAGGCCCTTACCAGACATCTAAGACAGGGAATAAGAGTGTGGAGGAGGAAAAGGAGACAAATTCTTTTTACCCTCTGTTCCTCTCAGTTGTTTGGAAGTTAGACCTTTGCCATAACCTATATAAAAATTAAGAGATGGCACGGTGATTAAGAGCACAGGTGCTAATGTTACCCCTAGGGTCAAATCTAGCTCCTCTACTTACACTGGGGGGTCTGGATGAATTATTTTACCTCTCCATAGCTCGGTTTCCATGTCTGTAAAAACAGGATAATACTAAGAAAAGCATAGCAACTACTTCACACCGGTACAATAGTTAAAAGACACAGTCAATCTGGTTTTGAATCCCAGCTCTATTATCTACTAGCTGTGCAGCTTTGGGCAAGTTGCTTACATGTTCTGTACCTCAACTTTCTCATCTATCCATGAGGCTGATGATCATAATCCTATCTGCTTGATAGAGTTAGTATAAGGATTAAATGAGTTAATGTACCTGAATTACTTAGAAGAGTGCCTGGTACAGAGTAAGCACTGTGTAAATATGAGCTATTACTTAATAAATAAACATCAGCTATTAATGTAAATATATGTCATGGTTATTTTTACATAAATAAGATTATACTGTCAGTATTCTGCAACTTCTGTTTTTTATTTGGTGTGTCTTGCATTTCTTGGAGGTATATTCACCGCAGCATTTAAATTTGTGTCTTGCTCTTTTTAAACCTCTGCACCACTGGCTCACCACAATGAACCATAAGAAGAAAGTACTCAGCTTATTTAACTATTTCCCTATTGGTGAGCACTTAGGTTGTGCCTACTTTTTTGCTTTTATAAACCATGTTGCAATGATCATCCGTGCTCTCTGATGACGCATGTGAGTATTTCTCTGGGATAGATAACCACAGGTGGCATGGAGGTGGGGGAGGGGTTGTAGGGTATGTGCATTTTGATTTTTGATGGATGCTCTTCACTGGCAAAGAGGATCAACCAACTCACGTTACTACCTACAGTGCACAGTGCTCAACAGCACTCATCCCCTCACCCCTTCCCAGCACTAAATATTTTACCCATATTTATAAATTTCTACTGGCCTTTTAAAAGATATTTATTTATTTATTTGGCTGTGCTGGGTCTTCATTGCACCATGTGGGATCTTTAGTTGTGGCAGTGGGATCTAGTTCCCTGACCAGGGGTCGAACCTGAGTGCCCTCCGATAGGAGCACTGAGTCTTAGCCACTGGACCACCAGGGAGGTCCCTCTATCAGTCTAATGCGGTGGGGGAGTGGTCAGAAAAGGTTCATTTTATTGAACTCTTTCCCATGAGGTTGAGCATCTTTTCATATGTTTATAGCCATTCGTATTTCTCATCAGGCAATGGCACCCCACTCCTTTACTCTTGCCTGGAAAATCCCATGGATGGAGGAGCCTGGTAGGCTGCGGTCCATGGGGTCGCTAAGAGTCGGACACGACTGAGCGACTTCACTTTCACTTTTTGCTTTCATGCATTGGAGAAGGAAATGGCAACCCACTCCAGTGTTCTCGCCTGGAGAATCCCAGGGATGGCAGAGCCTGGTGGGCTGCCATCTATGGGGTCGCACAGAGTCGGACACTACTGAGGTGACTTAGCACTAGCAGCAGTATTTCTCATCTGTGATCTATCTGTTCACAGTTTTGCTCTGATTTTCTGCTGGCTTATTTGTCCTTTTTTGTATTGATTTGTAGGGCTAGGTGATCAATTGGGTGTGGGGAATGTGGAAGTCAAGAGAATTAAAAGTCACACCTGGTCTTTGGGCTTAGGCAAAAGTGGACACCGTGGGGCTATCTAGCACAGGAACACCGAGGGGACAGTGTCCAGATGGGCCTGTTGAGTACATGGTTGGATGGAGGCTTGGGCTCCAGCCTCCGAGCTGCTGCCATATCCTCCTCCCCTCATATTCAAGGGGACTTGGCCTTGAGGGGGACCATGGGCTCAGAGGGCCCCTGAACATCAGTATGAGTGATCATCATTCACAAATATCCAATAGCCATTGAGTGTCCACCATATACAAGACACTGTCCTAGGCAGTGAACACAGCAGTGAACGGACAGATGAGAACCCTGCTCTTGGTGAGTTTATATTTTAATAAGAGGCAGACAGTCAAGAACTGATGCTGAAGCTGAAGCTCCAATACTTTGGCCACCTGATGCAAAGAGCCGACTTATTAGAAAAGACCTCGATGCTGGGAAAGATTGAAGGCAGGAAGAGAAGGGGATGACAGGACGAGATGGTTGGATGGCATCACCGACTCAATGGACATGAGTTTGAGCAAGCTCCTCAAGAGATGGTGAGGGACAGGGAAACCTGGCAAGCTGCAGTCCATAGGGTCACAAAGAGTCGGACATGACTGAGTGACTGAACAACAACAGGACAATCAAAGAAAAACATAAATGTATAAATGAACAAAGACAGTTTCAGACAGTAAGTGCTATAATGGCAATCAATCAGTTACATGATAGAGAGTACAGATGGGGAGCACTTTGGTTAGGTGGCCAAAGACTTTCAGAGGAGGTAACATCTGATTCTAGATCTGTGCCATTAAGAAGAACCCTGCCAAGATCTGGGGGAGGGGCATCCCAACAAGCAGGAGGCAAGGTCAGAGCCAGGAAGAGGCTAGATATTACAGGGATGGAAAGAAGACCAAAACTGTGGGCGTGCAGCAGATAATAGGGGGATGACTGGTATGAGATGGAGTTGGCGAAATAGAAACTAGCCAGATCAGTTAGAGGCCCTAAAAGCCATGGCAGAGTTTGGAGTTTACTACCCATGGAAAGGAAAACTCTTACATATCACTAAGGTTCTCATTAGTGAGAGTCATGATATGATTGCTGCTTTAGAAAACCACTGTGGAGAGAATGGATTATAGGAAAGAAAGAGGGGGAACAATGAGACCAATTCAGGGGCTACTGAAGTAGTCTAGTGCGAGATGGTGGTGGTTTGGGTGTAGAAGTTAACAACAGAGGTGACGATAAGTGGAGGGCTATATTTTCGGTAGAGGCTACAGAACCACCAGTGGACAGATGGAAAGGAAGGAAAGGAGTTGACATCTCGATTTCTGGTCTAAGAAACTGCATGAATGGTGGCCTTATTTACTCAAATGAGGAAGATGGTGGGAGCAGGTACTACTGATTCGGGCAAGAGACAACAAAAACCGAGTACTTTATTTTGGATGTGTTAAGTTCAACATGCTTATTAGACATCCAGTGGCACTGTCAAGTCAGCTATTGGACAAGACTCAGAGCTAAAAGTAAAACTGTAGCTTTCTGCAAACAAATAGTATAGTGCCTATTCATTGCTCTGTGGCTTGAATTCCAACCCTCCACCTTCTTCCCAAAGAGCACCTAGATCTCCCTTTTGTTAGAATTCTCCAATAGTCTTGGCGGAAGGCTAATTCCCCATCCACTGCAGCTCTGATCACAACAGATGAGCTGGGGAAGGGATGGGGGGTATTGACGACTTTTGCATCTTCTCCACCCACTTCCTGAGACAGGCATGTCATGTAAGTTAGGCCTATCAGACCCTCACTCCAGATGCTTTGAAACGGGAGCAAATGCCTCGAAGATGGAGGTTGTGTTCAAAGGTCAGAGTCACAGCAGTGACCATGGTGCCTAAGGATGAGATTCTCCTGAGACTTAACCTTCACTGTGGTTCCTGCTGCCAAAACCCCACCTCTTTCCTATGATCTGGTCTCCCAGTTCCCAATAGTCTGGGAGCACCCAAACAGACTTTGAATAGGCTTGTTTTTTGCTTATAGCAGCTAGAGTTCCTTTCTGTTGCTCACAATAAGGAATCCTGTCTAACATATATAATATCAACATTAAAGGTCATGTGGCTGGATGAAATCACTCAGGGTAACAGTATAGAAAAAGAAGCACAGAGGAGAGGATGAGTTCTCTTATTGTTGTTGTTTAGTCAGTACTCATGTTTGACTCTTTGCAACCTCATGGACTGTAGCCCACTAAGGCCTTCTGTCCATGGGATTTCCCAGGCAAGAATACTGGAGTGGGTTGACATTTCCCTCTCCAGGGGATCTTCCTGGCTCAGGGATCGAACCTGTGTCTCCTGCAGTGGCAGGCAGATTCTTAACTGCTGAGCCACCAGGGAAGCCCACGAGTTCTCTTATAGATGAGCTATATTTGGGACACAGATTTGGAGACTGCTACAGACTGAAATGTGTTCCCACAAGATTCATGTTGAGACCCAATATGATGGTAGCTCAAGATAAGGCCTTTGGGAGGTGATTAGATCTAGATGAGATCATGAGGGTGGAGCCCTCATGATGAGATTAGTCCTCTTATAAGAAGAGATACAAGAGAGGTTCTCCAGGCAGCAAGAGGGTGGCTGCATACAACCCAGAGAGTCTTCACAAGACACCAATCCTGTTGGCATTCAGTCTTGGACTTTCCAGCCCCCAGAACTGTGAGAAATAACTCCTTAGAGTTTAAGCCACCCAGTCTATGGTGTTTTGTTACAAAAGCCCAAGCTACCTAAGGGGCTTCCCTTATGGCTCAGCTGGTAAAGAATCTGCCTGCAATTTGGGAGAACTGGGTTCAATCCCTTGGTTGGAAAGATCCCCTGGAGAAGGGAAAGGTTACCTACTCCAGTATTCTAGCCTAGAGAATTCCATGGACTCTATAGTCCATGAGGTCCCTAATGCTGAGAAAAATTGAAAGCAGGAGGAGAAAGGGACGACAGAGGATGAAATGGTTGGATGATATCACCGACACAATAGACATGAGTTTGAGTAGGCTCCAGGGATTGGTGATGGACAGGGAAGCCTGGCGTGCTGCAGTCCCTGGGGTCGCAAAGAGTCGGACACAACTGAGCGACTGAACTGAAGCTGCCTAAGACAGAGACCAAAACCTCCAGTGCAGCAATAGCTCTCAGAGGGGAAGTTATTACCATTCTCTTCAATAAGTAGCCTGGCCTGAAGCATCTTCTCTCCAGAGCTAGGCTAGTTCTCTAGAATAAGGAACAAGATTAGGCCTCCTAAGTGGGGATCCCAGTATGGTAAGACATGGGATATTTTCCTTAAGAGCAGAGTAGAGGTTGGTGGCTGAAAACAGTCATAAAGATTTGTCCCCACTAGTATTGTCACCAATGATCTAGCCCTAGGAGGTGATCTGTCACAGTGTGGAGGACAAAGGCAATGTTCCAGTGATGAAGAGGTTAAAAAAAAGATGGGGGAGATGAGCACAGTCAGAAAAGAAGAGGAAGGAACAGAAGAGACACAGACATAGGAAAAGGACGTGTGGACATGGCGGGAGGTGGGGGGATGAATTGGGAGACTGGGACTAATGTACGTGCCCTGCCATGTGTACGACACATAGCTAGTGGGAACCTGCTGTATAGCACAGGGAGCTCAGCTCGGTGCTCTGTGATGACCTAGATGGATGGGATGGAGTGGGGGATGGACGGGAGGACCAAAAGAGAGGGGATATATGTATACATAAAGCTGATTCACTTGGTTGTATAGCAGAAACTAACGCAACATTATAAAACAACTATACCCCTATTTTTAAAAAAAGAAAGGAGGAACATCTGGGACCCCAAAGAGTAAATTTCCCTACATTTCCATGCTATAGCACGAGGTCATATGGAAGTCAGATACCCATAAAGCAGGATGACTCATAGCACTATAGGGCCAAACTAGCACCAAAGGCATGAATCTCTAAGAATGCTCACCATCACCTCCATCACCCCTAAGTCCTTGATGTTGCACCTGAGCCTCAATCCTCATCCCACAGCAGCAAGAACAGTGGCTGCAGCAAGAGAGTGGGAGCAAGTAAAGGAAGTGAAGATCCCAGTGGTGGGGCCAGAGTCTACGTGGACTAGGGTAGGGCCTGCTCTGAATCCTGGGGGGAGCACCCTGGGGCTAGGGACTGGGCAGGGATGAGCAGCACTGTGAGGAGATGGGTAGGAGGAGAGTCCCCTCTAGGGAGGCCCTGTAATTGAACGTGTAAAATGTGAAGGCTCCCAGGCCTGTATTTTTCCAACTTTACTGTGCATCCATATCACTCAAGTTGCAGATTCCCTGAAATTTGTATTTTTCATATGGTCCCTCCCTCCTCCCTTATAGATGACTGAGAAATTTCAACTTTTGCAAAAACCTTCTAAAGGAACCTACCTATCACATATTCTCCCTTCAACAGTATTTGCCAAGTTGGAAAGCATCATTTTAAAGTGGTCCTTCTGTTAAGAGAGAGACAGAGAGAGAAAAGGGGGTGGAGAGAAGGAGAGAAAAGAGAAAGAAAAAGAATGAAAAGAAAAAAACTTCAAAAAATTTTTCCAAGTCAAACTGCAGCTCCACTGACTTTAACCTTTAACCCTCAAAAAGCCCCATCGTAGCTTTCAACTGTCAATCCAAGTGCTGAGCCTGAATTATCTAACCTTCAGCTTTAAAGAGCCACAGCAAAAAGGTCAGAAGGAAATCTACAGGACGTTGCAGCAAGTCTCTCTGCTTTGGACATTTGAAAGGTAGAAGACTTTCAAAGAGGGACACAGCCAAGAGGAGTCACCCGTTTAAAACAAAAGATCCTCAGCTGAGCCGGATAAGCCTTTGAAACAGCTTACTTGCAACTTAATTGGCCCTTATTGTTTAAATAATTAGAAGGAATCTCTGGAAAACACACAACTGATCCCTCACTCCTGTGCTTCAAACCTTTGACAGCTCCCCAGTGCCTCAAAGTATCTCCCCAAAGTGTGACCTGCAGGAAAGGATGTTCGGTGGATAAAGGGCTCCTTGTGGTGAAAAAGTTTGTAAAACACTGCACTCAACCGAGCTGAACAGGTTTTGCCCCTACAGGACTTGTCAGTGGCCTTATGATGCTCTGTGTATCGGTCTTTGCAGGAATGCAATATTGTAGCTTCTCTATACCTGACTTGACCACCACGGAATCCTAGCTTCAAGCAGCATCCCTTAGGACTGTGGTTGCGTGGAACACCTTTGAGAGTGACAGCAAATCCCCAAGTCTGGGTTCCACACCCGGTCCCCAGCCATATGTCCCGTCTCAGGACATTCTTTCCAAACACGCGCACCCACACCTGAGTTCTAACCACACCGGCCACTTGAGCTTTATGACGCACTTGGAACACTTTCGTGCTCTCACTGCCAGGAAAGCCTCTCCTCCCGCTCCATTCTCCTAAACTTCCACTCATGTTTTCAGTCCTTGATCAAACACATGGCCTCTGTGGACCTTCCCCTGCTCCCCCGGAAAAGTCCACTGCTTCCCGCTCTGGGCTCTATCACAATGCTGATCGACCTGCACTGTGATTAGCCCGAGTCCCTCTGTTATTAATTGAGAGCCTTGAAGAGGCTGGGAGTGTGAGCTGACTCCAGAAATGTGTGTTGGCAACACTAAGAGCTTCCATTTGTTGGTACTTCTGAAGGCCAAGCATTATTATATGCTCATGACATGCATTAACACACGTAGTCTTTACAACCTCACTTGCTGGGGAAGTATCATTTTTATCAATTACTATTATCCCTATTGCAGAGATGAGGAAGCCGAGACTCAGAAAAGCTAGCTTGCCCAAAGTCACGTGATGGGTGAGAGGCAGAGTAGGCATTCAACCTTATGCTCTCAAACATTGTATTATTTAAGAGAAGCAGGGGGTGAGGGAATCCCCTGGTTGTCCAGTGGTTAGGACTCTGCGCTGTCACTAAAGAGGGACAGGGTTCAATCCCTGATCCAGAAACTAAGATCTCACCAGTCACAGGGCACAGCCAAGAAAAACAGAGCAGACTGATTCAGAAGCTGCACGATGTCACCAAGGACTCGCTCGGGTTCTTCACATCTCTCCACTATCCATCCTCAGTGAATCCATGCTGCCCTCAGCCTGGCTCCCCTTGTGGTGCTGAGAGAGTGGCAACAATTACAGGCATCACATCCGGACACAACAATGTTCAGAGGGAGAAAGGGAACTTGGAGCAGAGGCTAAGAGCACTGTCTCTGGAGTCAAACAGCTATGGTTCCTAGATGTATGACCATAGGCAAGTTAGGAGTGTGCTGTAAAGAATGCAAAGATACAGCCAAGATGTAACAGGCTCTCTTGAAAGGAGCTCCCCATCTTCTCTCTTTCACCTTAAGTTTTTGCCTATAATATCCTTCCACGTTTTCTTTGTCTAACACACACCATTCTTTCTTTAGGAATGAGTTTCAACCTCACCTCCTCCAGGAAGCCTTCCCTGATGGCACCCTTCAGTCTGGGTTCAGTGACCCTGCTGGGCATCTCTGAGTGCTCTGTACTTGTCCCATTGTTGTACTCTCCCCATAACACTGTAATTATTGGTTTCATTGTCTTTCACACTAGACTATGAGCTTAGGAAAGGCAGAAAGCATGACTCTTGTCACCATCCACAGGAACTGCTCCAGTAACTGACACAAACAAAGAGCTTAAATAATAGTTGCTGGACAGCAAAGGAAACCATAAACCAAACAAAAAGACAGCTTCTGGACTAGGAGGAAATATTTGCAAACAGGCGATTAACAAGGGCTTAATCTCCAAAATATACAAACAGTTCATACAGCTCAATATCAAAAAAGCAAACAACTCAATCAAAAAATGGACAGAAGAAGACCTAAACAGACATTTCTCCAAAGACATACAGATGGCTAACAAGCACATGAAAAGATGCTCAACACTGCTAAGCATCTTATTATTATCGTATTATAATTATATAGTTATTGTGTTCAGTCATGTCTTATTCTTTGTGACCCCATGAACTGTAGCCCACCAGGCTCCTCTGTCCATAGAATTTTCCAGGCAAGAATACTGGAGTAGGTTGTCCTTTCTTACTCCAGGGGATCTCAACCCAGAGATTGAACCCGTGTCTCTTGCATCGCCTGCATTGGCAGGCAGATTCTTTACCACTAGCGCCACCTGGGAAGCCCCACATAATTATTAGAGAAATGCAAATCAAAAATAACAAATAGTCACCTCGTGCCAGTCAGAATGGAGTCTACAGAAACAAAGTGCAAGAGATAAAGGAACCCTCCTACATTGTTGGTGGTAATATAAATTGGTGTGGCCACTATGGAGAACAGTATGGAAGTTCCTTAAGAAACTAAAACTACAGCTACCATATGAGCCAGCAACCCCACTCCTGGGCATATATCCAGAAAAGACAAAAACTCTAATTTGAAAAGATACGTGAACCTTAATATTCACAGAAGCACTATACCTACAATAGCCAAGACATGGAAGCAACCTAAGCACTTACTGACAGATGAATGAATATAATGGAATATTACTCAGCCATAAAAAAGAGTGAAATAATGCCATTTGCAGCAACATGAATGGACCTAGAGATTATTTCACTAAACGAAGTCAGACAAAGAAAGACAAATATCAGATGATATCACTTATAGGTGGAATCTAAAATAATGATACAAATGAACTTATTTACAAAACAGAACAGACTCACAGACATAGAAAACAAACTTATGGTTACCAAAGGGAAAAGGTAGGCAAGGGATAAATTAGGAATATGGGATTAACAGATGCTACTACCATATATAAAATAATAACAAAGACCTCTGTATAGCACAGGGAACTATATTCAATATCTTGTAATAACCTATAATGAAAAAGAATCTGTATAAATAAAATAAATGTATAAATAAAATTTAGTCAATTTGCTGTACACCTAAAACTAAGTCAACACTGTAAATCAACTATACTTCAATTTAAAAAAAAAAAAAAAAGGCTGTTAGATGTTCAAGCAGAAGACAGGTCACTTAACTGAGGTGCTGCTCCACTGGCTTGGCAGTCCAGTTTTTAATAGATCATCCTCAGGCCTTGAGGTGGGCCATTCCCAAGCGCAGCAGATTGTCCTAGGACAAGGCGACCCATGTACCAGAAAAATGTCTCCTTAAATTTTCCCCCGCAATCTGGGATACGCTTCCCCCAAATGCAGACAGGAGTTGTGGGGCAAAGCACAAACTCTTGGGTCTCACAAACCCTAAGAGGCTCAAGCTGCCACCACTTCCTGGCCATGTTCTTGGGCAGATCTCTTCAACTCTCTGGGGCTGATGTGTTTCATCTGTAAAATGGGTTTAGAAAGACATAAATCACAGCAAGATCCTCTTTGACCCACCTCCCAAAGTCATGAAAGCAAAAACAAAAATAAACAAATAGGACCTAATTAAACTTAAAAGCTTTTGCACAGCAAAAGAAACAATAAAAAAGATTAAAAGACAACTCTCAGAATGGGAGAAAATAATTGCAGTGTAAGCAACTGACAAAGGATTAATCTCCAAAATATATAAGCAGCTCATACAGCTCAATAGAAGAAAACAAACAGCCCAATCAAAAAATGGGCAGAAGCCCTAAACAGACATTTCTCCAAAGAAGATGTACAGATGGCTAATAAGCCCATTAAAAGATGCTCAACATCACTCATTATTAGGGAAATGTAAATTAAAACTACAATGAGGTGTCACTTCACACCAGTCAGAATGGCCATCATTAAAAAAACTACAAACAATAAATGCTGGAGAGGATGTGGAGAAAAAAGAACCCTACCGTACTGTTGGTGGGCCTGCAAACTGGTAACAGCCACTATGGAGCACAGTATGGCGATTCCTTAACAACCCAGGAAAAAAAACTACCATGTGACCCAGCAATCCCACTACTGGGCATATACCCTGAGAAAACCACTATTCTAAAAACAACATGCACCCCAATGTTCATCACAGCATTATTTACAATAGCCAGGGCATGGCTAGACATCCTAGCAACCTAGATGTCCATTGACAAATGAATGGATAAAGAAGTTGTGGTACATATATACAGTGGAATATTACTCAGCCATAAGAAGGAACAAATTTGAGTCAGTTGTAGTGAAGTGGATACATCTAGTGCCTGTTATACAGAGTGAAGTAAGTCAGAAAGAGAAAAACAAATACTGTATATTAACACATATATATGAAATCTAGAAAAATAGTACTGATGAACCTATTTACAGGAAAGAAATGGAGTTGCAGACATAGAGAACAGTCCGGTGGACACAGCAGAGAAAGGAAAGGGTAGGACCAATTGAGAAAGCATCATTGACACATTTGGACTATCATGTGTAAAATGGATAACTAGCAGGAAGCTGCTGTATAACACAGGGAGCCCAGCCTGGTGCTCTGTGATGACTTAGAGGGGTTACATGGAGGGAAAGGAGGTTCATGAGGGAGGGGATATATATATATATAATTATGACTGATTCGTGTTGATGTATGACAGAGACCACCACATTGTAAAACAATTATCCTCCAGCAAAAATATCTTAAAAATTTAAAAAAAGAATATGTCCTCCAATGGGCAGATGTAAAGATGAAATGAGACAGGTTCTATAGAGAGCCAGACACATGATAAATCCCCAATCAACACTGACTCCTTTTAGCAGTATGTACATTCACAGTGACAAAGGTGGGCAGAATCAGTGGTCTATTTTAAAACCGTAGCTCTGGGCTTAGTTTCTGAAGCCTCAAAGAGGCTTGCTGTTGGGATGGCATGATGGGCTTGTGTTAGGGTGGCATGATGCTGTCAGGGTGGAAGTTTCGCTGGTCAAGCATACTACTGTCCCTCAACAAAGATGAACTCAAGAAGTTACAGATGAGGTCATCGACAGAGCTGAAAGATGCCGGCCAGTGGGCAGGGGCAAGCCGCGCTCTCTGAGTAATACTGCCTAATTGCATATTGAGTTGAGGAAGTGCTTTAGGAACAGAACGCTCATCAATTTTCCCTCTGGGACAGTTTTAGGAAGCTCTGCAGAGTAAGTTGCTCAAAAGCTCACCAGGAGGTTGGAAGGGAGCTCGATGAGGAGTCAGGACATGTTTAATTCATATTCCGGTTCTGCCAGCAGCTGTTCCCGGACCTCAAGCAGGTCCCTGCCCTGCATTGGCTGCAGTTAGACTCAGTGACCTCAAAAGTGCCTCTGAGTTCTGTGGCAGGTCTTACAGCATGGTGGCTAAGGTGGCAGCCTTTACTGGGTTCAAATTCCAGCTCTGCTACTCAGAAACTGTGATCCTCAAACAGTCACCCAAGCCCTCTTAAGCAAATCTCCAACTTGTGTCATGTGAATTGGGGATTAAAATTTCACTGACTTCACAGGACTGACTACCTCTATCTCCTACCAGCTCTTATGAGGATTAAAGGAGGCGATTACATAAAGCTCAGCCAGTCCCCGCACAGGAGCCCTTCAGTAAGTGGTGGCTGTTATGCTTATTTCAAGGCGTAATTCTCTTGGCACTTTTGATGACAGCGAAACCTAGGAAAACCTTGCACAGCCCGTGTATCTGACAGACATATAAATCCCCTCCAAAGAGAGATGTCACAACCCAGAGGACAGTGAGGGACTCTGTCCCAGGGCTTTGTAGCTTTCTGCTTCATTCAGTCTCAAAGTTCCTTTGAACTAGTCAAGCATCTACCTTATCAAGTTCTTTGGCTCTGAGCCTCAATCAAGTTTAGTATCAGGTGCATTTTGCTGCTTAACTGATGGCTTTTACTCCCAGTGGGGACTGACTCCACCTCAAAAAGGAAAAAAAAAAACAAAAAGGGCTTGTAGGGTTTGGGAAAGTGACAAGCTGTATATTTTACTCATTTTTGTTTTTAATATTCTTTTTTTTTTTTTTTTTAAGGAAAAAGAAAAGCTTTTGCTCTGTCAGTGGTTAAAAACCTGGGCTGGAGAATCAGACAGAATTGGATTTAAATCTGGGCTCTCTACCACTCACTATCCATGACCAAGGTAAAGTTACTTCATCCTTCAAAGACTCATCTCTCTCATTTGTAAAAGGAGGGGAGAAAAATTACCTATCTCTGGGGTTTTGGTGGGACTAAATGTGATAATGCAGGTAAAGCTCTTAGGGTACCATCCAGCATTCAGTAAGTATATAGTCAAAGCTATGGTTTTTCCAGTGGTCATGTATGGATGTGAGAGTTGGACTATAAAGAAAGCTGAGCACCAAAGAATTGATGCCTTTGAACTGTGGTGTTGGAGAAGACTCTTGAGAGTCCCTTGGACTGCAAGGAGATCCAACCAGTCCATCCTAAATGAAATCAGTCCTGAATATACATTAGAAGGACTGATGCTGAAACTGAAACTCCAATACTTTGGCCACCTGATGTGAAGAACTGACTCATTGGAAAAGACCCTGATGCCGGGAAAGATTGAAGGCGGGAAGAGAAGGGGACAACAAAGGATGAGATGGTTGGACGGCACCACTGACTCAGTGGAAATGAGTTTGAGCGAGCTCCAGCAGTTGGTGATGGACAGAGAAGCCTGGTGTGCTGCAGTCCATGGGGTCACAAAGAATCAGACCTGACTGAGCGACTGAACTGAACTGAAGTACTCAGTGTTATTATTATCACCAAGAAAACCTAGCAGGGAGTTAAACTAGCAAATGGTGAGGTTGTTAAGAGGCTGTGAATATTCATTAGGTACCTACCAATTGTGGTGTTTAGCTAGTTGGCAGACACTAGCAGAGAACAGACAACCAAGTGGTTACTCAGTGGCCCAGACACCCCCACAGGCTTTACGCTGTTCCAGATTGACAGAGTCCTCACCTCCCTCCCAGCCCTGACCTTCCTCTACTTGCTGGGCCTATCACAGGTGAGAACTGAACTAGAGGGGTTTTCATTGTCTAAATGTCTATAATGTATGTATTGTGCTGCTGTTTACAATACCCAGGACATGGAAGCAACCTAAATGTCCATCAACAGATGAATGGATAAAGAAGATGAGGTGTATATACACACACACATACATATATATACACAATTAATTACTAATCGGTCATTAAAAAAAGAATGAAATAATGCCGTTTGCATTATGGATGGACCCAGAGATTATCCTACTAAATAAAGTAAGTCAGGCAGAGAAAGACAAATATTATATGATATCACTTATACGTGGAATCCGAAAAATAGTAAAAATGAGCTTATTTACAAAACAGAAACAGACTCACAGACATAGGAAACAAACTTATGGCTACCAAAGGGGAAGAGGGAGAGGGATAAATTGGGAGCTTGAGATTAACAGATGCACACTATCATATATAAAACAGATAAATAAAAGGATGTACTGTATAGCACAGGGAACTATATTCAACATCTTGCAATAATTGTTGTTCAGTCACTAAGTCATGTCTGACTCTGTGAGGCCATGGACTGCAGCACACCAGCTATATGCAACTTCTTGCAATAAACCATAATGGAAAAGAATAAAAAAAGAATGTAGGCATATATTTATACATGCATATAACCAGATAAATATATGACTACATATGTATATATGTATATAACCAGATCGGGCTTCCCTGGTGGCTCAGCTGGTAAAGAATCTGCCTGCAATGCAGGAGACCTGGGTTCCATCACTGGGTTGGGAAGATCCCCTGGAGAAGAGAAAGGCTACCCATTCCAATATTCTGGCCTGGAGAATTCCATGGACTGTATAGTCCATGAGGTAACAAAGAGTGGATACAACTGAATGACTTAAAAAAAAAAAAAACAGATCACTTTGCTGGACACCTGAAACTAATACAATATTGTAAGTCAACTGTATTTCAATTTTTAAGAGAAAAAAATGCTGAATTTCTAAGCAATTGCTGTTTGTACATCCATCTGGTTGCTTAATCATATCTCTGATTAAGTCTTTCATAGTTACGTAAATTTTTCACCTTTAAGTCTTAGAGTAGATTTGGGGAGACATGATGCCTTTCCATTAATTTATACTCTGCCTTGGGACCAGGCTTTAAGGTCAGAGAGCCTAGGCCCTGTCTGCCCTCTTAGAGCAGTAGGCAGCATGTCAGTCTCATTATCAGAGAGCATGGGCCCAGCTCCCAGGCCTGCTGCTTTCTAAGTGCAGGGTCCTAGGAAGGTCACTAGCCTCTCCTCTCCCGGCCTGTCTTCCTCGGCTGTGACATGAGAATAAGGCCAACTTTCAGGGGGCCGGGGGGAAGGTTCGTTCAGAGGAGGGCAGAGGAGCCAGTCTCTGCCAAGCATCTCTCCAGGCCCTAGCCAGCAAGGTGGGAGAAGACACCATGTTCTTTTGCTGGCTTCACACTGGGGGGAGAGTGGGGTTGGGGTGCCATTTCTGACCACTCACAAGAGTGGGGGGGGGGGGTCCTCTGAAGAACAGAGTCAGCATGGAGGAAGCAGAGAAAGAAACCAGAGCTGAGGACCACGTTCAGCCCCAGTGCCCATCCATGATGCTTCTACACCATGAGGAAAATGCCATTGTTTGTTCAAAAAGAAAAATTAAGTGAGATTTTCTTTTTTTTCCAAAGCAGTTATCACTTCCTACTATATTATAGAAGTTCAGTTCAGTCACTCAGTCGTGTCCAACTCTTTGCAACCCCATGGACTGCAGCAGGCCAGGTTTCCCTGTCCTTCAGCCTCTCCTGGAGCTTGCTCAAACTCATGTCCATTGGGTCAGTGATGCCATCCAACCATCTCATCCTGTCACCCCTTTTCCCTCCTGACTTCAATCTTTCCCAGCATCAGGGTCTTTTCTAATGAGTCAGTTCTTCACATCAGGTGGCCAAAGTATTGGAGCTTCAGCATCTGAAGCTGAAGCATATTATGTAACATATCAATTTATTATGCTGATTGTTGGCTCTGTCTCTCTTCACGAGAATAAGCTCCACGAGGTAGGGAGCTCTTTTGCCTCTTGTATTTGCTGATCCATCTGTGGCACTCAGCAGGTAGTCAGTAAATAGTTGTTGAATGAATGAATGGGCTTTGAAATCTGGAGAAGGTTGAGATGTCGATATTAATAACTATCGATGGTTGCTCATAATTTATCTTTTTCATTTGCTGACTGGTTTGCCATTTAGCTGATAACCTGAGATGGAGCCAAAACTCCTCAGACCTCAGACAACGGCTAATGTTTGGTGCTTCATCTCAAAGGCAAAAAGTGGCAACAGGATCTTTGCATTCGGAGGTTCTTCCTTCTGAGAGCCTGTCCCTAAAATGCTGTGTGTCTTGGGCCCTCCTCTTGACTCTATTCTTATCTCAGTTCTCCTGGTCTCCTTCAGGAGCCCACCCTCTCCCAGGGCTGAAATATGCTTCTCTCTGCTGACATCCCCTGGACCTGGTCTCCAGCCCTGACTTCCAGAGTCAGATGAAAAGCTGCTTCTCTGACTTTTCCACTCCAATGAACTGTACACAGAACCTGTGCAGAATGAAAACACAAGGCCCTTCATGGACACTTTATTATGAATTTCAAGACAGGAACAGCAGAGCATTAAACTGAGAGTGGAACCCCTTTTGGCCCAGGGCACACACCCCTGAAGCCAGCCTTGACTGCAGACGTTTCTAACTTAGCAAGTCCAAGATCCAGCCCCTCATCTTTCTCCCATCTCCACAAGCTCCTCCTCCCAAGGCCCTCATCTCCAAGACCAGCCCCTCCACCCACCCAGTCCTCAAGTAGAATGCAGCCCTTCACCCCATCCCATTACCCAAGCCTACTGAATTTACTTTCCAGAGGCCTCCGTCTCTCTCGCTGCCTCTCACTTCTCTCCATCACTTCACCAACCCAGGCCAAGTCAATTCTACCACAACCTCCTAACCACACCCTGCCTCCCATCTCCCCTCTCTTCAAACCATTCTACAGATCACTGCAGACTGACCTTCTTAAAGTGCAAAATTTTAACATCAGGTCCAGACTCTTCAATATGAAAATAAGGCCCCCCTAGTGATGTAACTGTTGTTTCCTTCCCTAGTTTACAAGGCCATCCCCTTGAACTTGGTTTGGATCCTCCCCACGTACCTTTCTTGTTGCTTGAAACACCCTCCCTCTTACCCACTCCCCTCTCTCCTTCATTAGGGTTCTTCCAGGAAAGCTTCTTCAACTATCGGAGACCCAAGGGGACCTCTCCTGAGGCTCCCCCAGTCTTTCTCAGCGTTAGCCATGAAGTGGTTGCTGTTGTTGCTGAGTCATTAAGTCATGTTTGACTCTTTGTGACCCCATGGACTGCAGCACACCAGGCTTCCCTGTCTTTCACTGTCTCCCAGAATTGGCTTAAACTCATGTCCATTGAGTCAGTGATGCCATCCAATCATCTCATCCTCTGTCACCCCCTTCTCCTCCTGCCTTCATACTTTCCCAGCATCAGGGTCTTTTCCAATGAGTGGCCTCTTCACATCAGGTGGCCAAAGTACTGGAGCTTTAGCTTCTGCATCAGTCCTGCCAATGAATATTTAGGGTTGATTTCCTTCCGCATTGACTGGTTTGATCTCCTTGCAGTCCAAGGGACTCTCAAGAGTCTTCTCCAGCACCACAGTTTGAAAGCATCAATTCTTTGGCGCTCAGCCTTCTTTATGGTCCAACTCTCACAACCATTCATGATTATTGGAAAAACCATGAAGTGGTATGATTCCTACTTCCAATCTCTCAATAAGTGGTAAGGTACTAGGAAGTTTCTCTGTTCCCCACTGTATTCCTGGAACCTGCAGTGCACCTGGTTCTTTAAGGTCACTGTAGCTCTAACTAGAGTAGGTTCTAAGTAGGAAAATGGAGGACAATGTCCTTCTAAACAATGGAACAAAAATAAGTAGATAGACAAACATTTAAGTTTCATCAATATGTCTGCTTCAAAGTCTCTCTAGAATAGGTATGAGAGACATCGATCACACAAAATCTGATTTATTATAGGAGACGCAGGTACACATTTAACTTGGGGACGAGGAGGCAGGGGTGGGGCACAATCAAACTAACACATTCCTTCTCCAATATCCAGCCCACCCACCCCACCCTTTCTCTGAATCTTTGGGGCAAGACAACTGGGGCCATCTGGGGCAATACTCATTCAGCCTAGTGCAAGGCTAAGATGCCACTACCTTCCTGTATCCTAATAAGCTTCCTTCTTACAGAAACAGAGAGGAAGAACCTAACCCTGGATGAGAGGCAAGCATTTGTACCCACTATGACTTCATTTTCTGGTAGCCTGATCATTTAAAAACTTGAAAAAGAACAGGATGTCTTTTCTTTACCCGCATACCTAATTATCAAGACTACTAAAACTGTTTATATCATTTTAGGGGAATAAGATAAGAAAACATCTTAAGAGGAAACATGACCCATCCTTTCAAAGATGGACATCGTATGCGGGAAAACATTCTGAATGAGATCAATATAAACAGGGTTCATTGTATTTTAAATAGCAAGATTTAAGTAGGCTTTTATTCATAACAGGATGGACAGTCCTTGAAATTATGCTGAAGCATCAGGGGGAATAAAGGAGAGCAAGGAGTAAGTGATGGTCTGGAAAGTCTATCTTCAGGGTCCTAAATGAAGCAAAATTAAAATGCATCTTTCCAGAAAGCCAAATAAATTATAAGTAGAAACAATTAGGTGATGATAATTCCTCTAGTAAAAAGCATATGTATTTCTGTTTTCCTATTTATAATAGAGCTAGAAGGTTTCAGAGCCTTCCAGTTACATGCAGGCTGGTTTCAAATTGAGCTTTAATTTAAGATAAAAATACTCAGGGAAGAAATGAGGGCAGGAACTTTGGTCTAGATAGAACTGTAACTCACACTTATGATTACCCAGCTAGTTAGTTCCAGATTTCCACTGTGAAACCACAAAGGAATAAACAGTTCATCCTGAGAAAGCTGGGGTTCTGAATTGTGAAGGACTTCTTCTCAACCCTACAAATGCAAATATCATTTAAGGAGCAACCCTTACAAGTTCTCTCATCTAAAGGCAGGCTCTGAGACATGTTTATTTCTCAGGGAAAAAAAATAAGAGAGTTCTCCTGCTCTAGTTTGTACTTGGGAGCCCAGTTCACCAAGTAATGCTCAGCACCATTTTACAGGGCTTCTGGTTGAAGATGTCATTTTGATTTTAATGGGAAGATCAGTGAAATTTACAACCCAGGCAAGCTCCGACTCCCTCTCCTCCATCTATCCTGAAAGCAAACCAGAGGAAGACCAGCATCCCGGGAAGTAGTCAACACACGTGGATATTTCTAATTTACCCATAGAAAACTCTCCAGTTTAAAAAAAAAAAAAAAACAGGCTGGCTAGTAATCTATTTAAAACCGCGGCTGACATGATAAATGAAACAGAATAAATGTATACAGCGAGTGAGCCTCCTCGGGAACATGGTGGGGGCCGGAGTGCTTCTGCTGACAGCGACTTTCCCGTCAGTGGCCTGTCTCTCTTGGAGGCAGCTGTCAATCACGAGCGGCCCGCGCTCCCAGGGGAGTTCATTGTGCCCGCAGACAGTTGTGGAATAACTGCTCCTAGGCGTCGGAGCAGCAGATGGAGTGTATCTGTCAATCATTGTCACTAATTATTAACTTCTGTCACTCAGAGCAAGGCAACATCTCGGCGCCTGATCCGCTGTGATTTGATCTGCCACGCCACCTCGGAGACAGACAGAGCAACCCTTCATGCCGGTCACACTCCCAGCACTTTGCTGGGTCAGCTGCGGTGACTCAGTGTTCGCGCCCCACGACCGGCTGCCACACGTGGATGCGCAGGCGCATGCGCACACGGGGGCTTTGGGAGGCGCTGCCGCAGTGAGGGGCCTCCTCCAGGGGCCCAGGCCGCCGGCGCTCCGGCTCATTAATTATTGAGGCAGGACGGTTTTATCTTGGCCGCTGGCAGAACCAGGGCCAAAGTGTTAAGAGAAGACCAATTTGGAGGGTTTTCTTCTCTTCACACCACCCCGGGACCGGCGGTTACCAGTCAAGTTCACATTGATTATATTCCTATGATCTTTTCTCAACCCTCTGATTTTGGAGCTAGAGATGTCAGCCTGAATAATTAATTAAAGCATCTGGAGCAGGCTTTACAAACAGGAGCTTCAACCTAAGGGGATATTTGCTACCTTGGGTTCAGAGACCATCTTAGTGAAGAGACTTGGAAGGATGCTTTGGAATCTTCAAGGTCAGTCTCCCCCAGAGTGGGACATGACTTGCCCAAGGTCACACAGCTCACTGCACTGGTACCCCCAAGAAGACCTCACCTGTGCATGCATCTGGTGGGAGCTGCCCTTCCCCAGTTTGGGAAGATGAGGCAGGCTCCCTTGGAGAGGCTGACTCAGCATGGTGGTCACCCCCTCAGACTCTGGAATCAGACCACTGGACAATCTTGGATAAGTCACTTTACCTCTTTGAGCTATGACTTCCTCATCTGCAAAAGAAGGTTAATTCTAGAACCTTCCTCAAAGGTGGCTGCTGCTGCTGCGGCTAAGTCGCTTCAGTCGTGTCCGACTCTGTGCGACCCCATAGACGGCAGCCCACCAGGCTCCGTCGTCCCTGGGATTCTCCAGGCAAGAATACTGGAGTGGGTTGCCATTTCCTTCTCCAGTGCATGAAAGGGAAAAGTGAAAGTGAAGTCGCTCAGTCGTGTCCGACTCTTAGCGACCCCATGGACTTTAGCCCACCAGGCTCCTCCGTCCATGAGATTTTCCAGGCAAGAGTACTGGAGTGGGGTGCCATTGCCTTCTCCTCAAAGGTGGCTACAAGAGTTAAATGAGAATATTCCAGGTTAAATAACCTGGCACAGTGCCTGCCTGGCACATGTACAGTTCTTGATAAATAATAGCAACGATTGTGTATACCAGACCAGAGAGAGGGCTGGTCTAATCTCAAAAAGTAAAAATCGGATTTTAAGAACCATTGGAAAATGCTCATCAATTATTATTTTTTTAAGGGCAAGTGACTAGATTGACGTTAGCCAGGCTCTAAGTCTAACAAACCTAGTTGTAGTTCCCATAACTAGGTCCTTAGAGGCCTGCTGTGGTGGATTGACAAGGCATTATGGTAAGCATATCAATTGTTTATGTGTAAATAGTAAGGCACACTTGGCTGGGTCTCTTCAAAATCAGTTGTCCTCTTAGGGCAACTAAAGGCACTCCCCCTCACTCAGTCACCATTCCTATTTGCTTGTGCAAACCCTTTCTCTATGGAAGCTTCTTTGGGGAGTTCTAGCCCAACACTGGTTAGAAACCAAACCAGATTCCAAATCCTCAAATCACCAGGTCTTACTGCATTCACAAAAGCACTCTACTGTTTCCAGCATCTGCCAAGGATGCTCTAGGCCACCCAAGATTCAAAGCTGGTACTTCTCCCAACCTCCAAGGGTCCCACCAGACCCACTGTTCCATCACAATGGCTGTGTCACAAATTATCCCCAAAATTATCCTAAAGTATTCACTTATTACACTCGTGGGTCCTGCCAGTCAGGAATTTGGATGAGGCATAGCAGGGATGGGTGGTCTCTGCTCCACGATCCCTGGGGCCCCACTAGATGCTGGGCCAGTTGGGGCTCTTCAAGCATCTTTCTCTTTCTCCATGTAGCCCATTCACATGATCTCTCCAGCACATGAGCTTGAAGGTAGTCAAATGGCTTGCATGCAGCCCAGGGCTCCCAAGGGGCACGGAGAGGCCAGGGAAGGGAGGGGAGGAAAGTATAGGGGAGGAGAGGCCACCTATCACCTTCTATGATTTGACCTCCAAAGTCATACAGCCTCACTTCCCCCACACTCTCTTGGTCAAGGCAGTTACAAAAGTCCACCCAGGTTCATGGAGAGGGTCAACCTCACATTGCAAGAAGAGCAAGATTGGGATGCCTTTTAGTGGGGCCATCTTTGGACATGACAATCTGCCACACTCTCCATGAGACTCGCCTAGAAGCCAAACTGACACCATTTCCAGGGAAGGCTCATGGCTCCAGCTCCAGGTGAGGATGTGACCCCATCAAGGGTCAGCCATAGACCTTTGGGCTTCCCTGATAGTTCAGTTGGTAAAGAATCTGCCTGCAATGCAGGAGATTCTGGTTCAATTCCTGGGTTGGGAAGATCTGCTGGAGAAGAGATAGGCTACCCACTCCAGTATTCTTGGGCTTCCCTTGTGGCCCAGCTGGTAAAGAATCTACCTGCAATGTGGGAGACCTGGGCTCGATCCTTGGGTTGGAAAGATCCCCTAGAGAAGGGAAAAGCTACCCACTCCAGTATTCTGGCCTGGAGAATTCCATGGACTCTATAGTCCATGGGGTCGCAAAGAGTCAGACATGACTGAGCAACTTTCACTTTCACTTTCATGGACTCTCTAAAACTGTGAGTGGGAAGAAGTCTTGAGGGTGCTATCTTGACATCATGCTCAGCCTCTGCACACAGAGGGTCCAATCACAGTTAGTGCCTTTGACTGGCATTTACTCTGACAATTTCTTAGAATAAGTGATGCCACCCATGCCTGGAACGTACCATTCTCTTTTTGCCCCAGGGCCTTGGCATTTCCTCTGCTGGGAATCCTCAGGTCACTTGGCAGAGACACACGACAGGGTCCCACTTCATCTCAGCCTGTGGCTACCAGCATCCTTGTTCAAAATGAGCCCAAGTTCATTTTTCTTTCCTCTGTGAACTCTATATGGGCTCCTTCTTGCTCTCTGCCAATAGACAGTAAGCTTTCTATGCATGATAATAGATAGTACCTAGATTTACTACAGTGATCATTTCACAATATATACAAATATCAGATCATTATGTTGTACTGTACCTGAAACCAATATAATGTTTCATGTCAATTAACCCTCATTAAAATTTTTGCTGGGACTTCCCTGGTGGTCCAGTGTCCCCCTCCCAATGCAGGAGACACAAGTTCTGTCCCTGGTCCGGGAACTAAGATCCCACGTGCCAAGGGCATCTGAGCCCGCCTACCACAACTACTGAGCCCAGGCACTCTAGACCCCATGCTCTGCAACTAGAAGACCCTGCATGCTGCAACTAGAGAAGAAGCTCATGAGCTGCAACAAAGACCCAGCACAGCCAATTTTTTCTTTAAAGTTTTTGTAAAAAAAAAAAAACAACAACAAACAACAGTAAGCCTTGCTGTCTAAAGAACATCAAATTCTGTGGGTTTTTATGCCTTGAGTAAAATCAACCCCTCAGCTTGGGTAACAGACCTGGCCTCATGCAGACACTGTCCAGTAGAACTTTCTGTAATGATAGAAATGTTTTGCTCTTTTTACAGATCAATAGCCATCAGCCACAAATGGCTATTGAGCACTTAAAATGTGGCTAATACCTCTCCGCCCGACCGCCGCAGTGCCGCCATCATGGACACGAGCCGTGTGCAGCCCATCAAGCTTGCCAGGGTCACCAAGGTGTTGGGCAGGACCGGTTCGCAGGGACAGTGCACGCAGGTACGCGTAGAATTCATGGACGACACGAGCCGCTCCATCATCCGAAATGTGAAAGGCCCCGTGCGCGAGGGCGACGTGCTCACCCTGTTGGAGTCAGAGCGAGAGGCTCGGAGGCTGCGCTGAACTTGTGACTGGGTGCTGGATGTCTGGGTTGATGCCTTGGCCCACCGGGATGATCTGCTGTTAATAAAGCGTTTATATTGTATGTAAAAAAAAAAAAAAAAAAACGTGGCTAATACAACTGAAGGATGAAATCTTTGATTTTTTTACAATTTTTAAAAATTTATTTGTTTTTGATAATTGCTTTACAATGTTGTGTTGGTTTCTGCCATACATCAACATGAATCTGCCACGGATATACATGCATCCCTTCCCTCTTAAACCTCCCAACCACCTCCCACTCCATTCCACCCCTTTAGGTTGTCACGGAGCACCAGGATGAGCTCTCTGCATCATATACAAATTCCCACTAGCTATCTATTTTACATATGGTAGTGTATGTTTCAGTACTACTCTCTCAATTCGTCCCACCCTCTCCTTCCTCCACTGCGTCCACAAGGCTATTCTCTATGTCTGCATGAGGGATCAAATCGTAATTTTATTTTTGTTTCATGAACTTGGACTTCAATTAAACTAGCCACATGTGGCTCCTTGCTACCATATTGGACAGTGCAGATTCCGTTCTCAGGCCTCCAGACAGGTCTAGCTTCTAAGACAGAGAAGAGATTCAAGGCTCAAGGACGACCCTACAGGAGACAGGCTCACCACTGTGCCTCTGGACCCCCTGGGTCCTGACTAGCTTGGAGCATCATTTAAAGAGAAAAGAAGAAATAACAAAAGGTGAGCTCAGAACCCTTCTCCACTGATTGCTCCATTCAATCTGATCTTTTCTGAAAATTATATTCAGACTGCTTCTCTCACTAAATATTAGAAGGCCGAGGAGCAGGGATTCAGCAGTAGAAAACCAACAGGCTTCTGCCTTGAGCATCCTCTCCATCATGCCAGCACCTGCCCAGAAAGCAGAAAACATCTCAGGCCCATTTTTTTACTTTTAATTCTGAAAGATCAGAATGCAAGAGCCACCCAGCAGGTGGTGAAAAGAGTATGCAGAGTGTGCTCCGGGAAGGAATCTAAAAACACCAGGACCAGCCCTCAGCTTAATCTGGGGCTGACAGGGGCTTCAAGCAGAACTAATGGCTCAGTTACAGACCTCATTAGGGGATGGGATTTTCCCACTTTCCTTACTGTGATTGAGGGTTGTTTTTTTTCCCCCCTCTCTGCTGTTGAGCAGAAGGAGTAACAATGTTAAATTATTTGCCGTTTTCAAGAGGGGGAAAAAATCAATTAAAAAAGAGAGAGAAGGTAAAAATGAATTTCTCAATCATTGGTGCTGATTATTGAAGACAGGATTTTCCCCTGCAGAGCTACTGCAAAGCAAAAACGGTACTTCTAGGGCATTTGCTAAAGAAAAAGTTCTTTTTCACTGGTGATTGTCACTGCCATGTCCCACCCCTTTCCCGCAAAAGGGGCTTGGAATTCTTCAGTTTAATCTCCAGCTTGGCGCAGTCTCCTTGATGTTCCAATCTGGGGTGCTCAGAAAAGGAGATTTTATATGGAAGCAGCCATGCCGTGCTCACCGTGGACAAACGCAGAGCCCTTATGAAATAAAAATGCATTTTGTCCCTCCTGCAGACCTTTCTGGGGAAAGCCTGGCTGCCCTTCCTGCCAATGAGTCTCTTTCTAGAAAATAGGGAAATGAACTCCCCAATACCAAGCCTCCTTATCTGTCCACCCTTGTGCTGAACCAGAAGCTTTCTGCACCCCAAGCAAACCTCCATCTCTGCTCTCATAACCTCTAGGAAGTCGAATTGCTAACAATATTTCCGTTTGGAGAAACTTTTATAAAATATTACAATCAATTCAATTGCATTAACACACTTGAACCTCTTAAGTTCACCACAGTGGAAAACATAATACTTCTCTATTACATCAAATGTCTGGTCAGATCTGTATCATAGGAAACTGAAAGCAGAGGCACTGGGGGTGGGGGGGCTGTTTATCCCAACTTAGCAAAAGGAATTATCTGACAGTTGGAAATGAAAAACTTCTAATAAACATTATGGTTTATTGAAAAGTTTAAACAATAAGATTAAGGAAACTTCTGCAATATTAAGAAATGTATATTATCCTACTTTACCTTGCTTGGGGAATTCCTCAAGGATTTATTATTCTGTTACACCACCAAAAAGCCTGTGTTATGTTAAGAGATTCTGTCTTCCTGCCTGCATTCCGCATGAATCTAAAATTAAGAGGCAATCTTTCTTCAGCACGTTGTACTTCCCTAAATTAGGTTTGGTTTCCAGTGCAGAATTTGGAAGCCAGTGTTTTTCCTCCGGGTACCATTGGCCCCTAATAATAAATGCTCTAGAGAAAAGAGTCCCCTTTTCTCTAGTGCTTTTGTTGTTCCCACTGAAAAATATATGCCTGTGAGGCTGGTGAGGATGCTGGCATGGAAGCTGATCCCCAGAGCCAGGGGCCCAGGGTACAGGGTGATGGGCAGGAGCTTGGGGCTGCTGCAGGAAGTGGTCTAGCCTTTGACTAGCCAGGAACAAACAGGTCCTTGGGTGTTTCAGCCTTCCAGAGAGCAGCCTCTAAAATCCTCAGAATATGGTCAACCTATGAGTGGCCTGACCCATGGCAATGTCCTGCTTCCTGGACTACCTTACTCCCCCTTGAAAGGAACTCATCTTTCAGTGGGTCTCCACCTGACCCCCAGCAGCCTACCAAGTCTCTCTCCAGGCATGAGAGATTTTAGGAGAATCAGGGTAGGGTGTTGCTAGCAGGATCTAAAGCTCCAGATGGGAAAAGAATCTAACACTTGACCAGTCATCCAACAACCTCTCAAGGTTCAGATGCCTCCACTATAAATAAAGGGTGTTGATAATATCAGCCAGATGTAACCCCAGTCTGGGGGAGCTACCGATGGCCTTTTCAAACTTTCCCAGGATGTGAGTTGTGTCCGCAGACTCACACACCTGTGGTCTTAATTCTGCTCCCCCATCATGCCTCTGTTCTGCCCATCACCCCAAGTGAAAAACTCAGCCGCTTGACTAGTGTCCACTGGAAATCCATTCACTCTGAGCATTTAGTGAGTTTCAGTGGAATCAATGAAGACGGTAACAGCAAAGGAAGTGGGGAGAGGGGAGAGGGAGGTGCCGCATCAGAGAGTACAGAGCATGCCACCCCTCCCCCATCTTGCACTACCAGTTCACTGATAATCCCACAGCTTTTTAGTAGCAGTGAGCATTCCACCACCTCAGTGACACTCCCTGCAGCAGGCACTCCTGCCTCTGAATTGTTTATGCAGCGGGGCGGGGGGAAAAGCACCCAGAGTCATCCACACTCAGCCTCCTGGGAGGACCAACTGCAGGGCATGGGGCAGATAATACAGCCTTTGGCTAGGATTTGAAGGTTTCTCTCCTCCACATTGCTAATTAGCACCTGCTGAAGCTGAATCTATAATCCTGGTCGAGTTCATGCCAGCCCAAACAACAGGGTATTTAGATCCAGTTGGAGAGGATCCATGTGTAAGACCAGGATAAGGAGATGTGCATTATTGTCTCACATACGCCTCACTCCTCGGGTAGCCTCTAGAAATCTGTGTGTTTCTGAGCCTCAGTTTACCCCAGCTACAGAATGGGCATCATTTTTTGTCCATACTGGTACTAAATGGATCTTTACCAATGCCACCATCTTTTATAACTGAAACTCCAAACCAAAACTACTTTTCTGTCCCAGAATCAATTTATTTCAACAACCTGTGGTGGTTTAGTTCTTACTTCTCCCCTTAAAATCAAATTCGCTAAAGACCCCTTGGTCTCTTGAATGCCACCCCCCTCAGTTAGAGGTGTGAGGACAAAGCTTGGCTCCCACAGGTTAGCTCATTTAGGACTTGCTTTCATCCACTCTGTTCATGTATGTTGGAAATGTCCCCAAATGCATTTTAATCTCCATCTGCCATTATAGGGAAATTTTCCCAAATTTTTTTATTATTACATCTTGTAGTTCTAGAACGTAATGTTTAACTATCAAACCTCAAGACAGGCTTGTCCTTCAAAATTCCAGATCTTTCCTCTCTTGGAAATTTCTGCATCATGAATTGTTAAAGTGTTAAAAATGTAATGGTTTGCAATGGTATTCAACTGTATTTCTTTTTTCAGCACAATAGAATTTACACTCCAATCTGACTTTCCTCAGCTCCACAGGAAGCAACCAGGCAGCTTCATTTCTTGTCCAAGGAAGGTCACTTTACCAAACTGGACATCCCAATAATGCCCCAATAACTAATTCACAAAGCTAGGAAAAATAGACAATGAAGCCAAGTATAACAGAAACCACAACACACAACAGAACCCACTCATCATGATATTTGGTCTGGTCTGGCCACAGTCACAGCTTCCGTATAATCTAAACCCTCTAATGTGAAAACCTCTAAACCCAAGCATATCGTTTGCTGTGTAGAAAAGATGAGATTGAGCTGCAAAGACACACAAGTGCTAAAAACAACAACATTCATCTTCCTGAATGTTAGAGAGAATCCTCCCTACTTCACAGAATCTTGGGGTGAAAAGAAACAGCACATTTTCTCCCTATTACCCCATTTGCTCTTCACAACCTCCTGTGAAGTTGATATGTCTGTGCCCATTTCATAGATGGGGAAACTGAGGCTCTTTTCAGCAGTGATTTGCCAGAAATCGCACTATTAGGGAATTGCAGAGGTAGGAAGTTGTACTCAGTTCTGTCCAGCTTTAAAGCTCTTCTCACTGGTTTTTAATAGTCCAATCAATGCCCACCCCACTCTCCATACCCACGCCCATCATCTAATGCCTGAATCCCTTCTGAAACTTCCAAATATCTAGTGGCCATCCTGCCTCTGCTTGAATGCCTACAGTGGCAGGGGGCTCACTCCCTTATGAAGGAGCCTCCGTCCCCCATCAGCTCCTCTACCCTTTCTTGCCTCTCCACTGGGGAGAGCCAGGAAGATTTTCACGCCCACCGAGGTAGAATGATAAAAGGGAAGCCTCAGAGCTAGCTTTTAAAAAATTAAAATTAGAAACAATCATTCAAATCAGAGAGGAACAAAAACAGACAATACAGCCTGCTCCAAAGTACTCGTCAATTTTCCTTTTCAAAGGAAAATGGGAACAGGTGAAGGCAGTAGGTGATGGAGGAGACATCCCTCCATGGGTCTGAGTGAGTCCAGCTGGACACATCTGGGAGATGGCTTCTATCATCAACCCAGGTGAACATCCAGGGAAATGTGGATGGCCTTTTCTCACATCCTTACACTGTGTCTAGGAGGGAAAAAACACTGCACAAGTTTTGTGGATCAGCAGAGAAATGCAACAGTTTGACTGATTCAACTCAGCTAAGGAGTTGGAACCAGCTTTGCCGTATCTCTCACGTGCTTGTGGTATACCAGGATCTCTGCTGGAATCTTCACCTGTCATTGCATCTCCTAACTGCCCTGGGAGGCAGATGCCATTATTGTCCCTGTTTTATAGATGAGGATTTGAAAATCTTCTTTATCTCCGTGCTCTGACCCAGTCATTGGCAACTGAGCCTCAGTTGCCCCATGTCACTAGCAAGTGGCAGAGCTGGAATTTGACCCCACTGGGTTTCAGAACCTGTGCTCTTAATCACTGGCTACACTGCCTCAGTATACTGTGGCTGTAAGCATGGTGCTTACACAATAGGCAGCAAGCGTGTGTGTGCTCAGTCATGTCGGACTCTTTGGTTCCTCTGTCCATGGGATTAACTAGGCAAGAATACTGGAGTGGGTTGGCATTTCCTTCTCCGGGGGATCTTCTTGACCCAGGGATGGAACTCAGACCAGTAACTTTTATGAGGCCAAAAATCAACCAACCAACAAGCTGGAAAAATAAAATTCATACAGAAACCACAAGTCCAAAATCACTGGTGAGAGTAGAGGCTGCTAAAAAGCTTCCAAATCTGTTTTCATGGTCAGTATAATATCAAAACCAAAACTCCACAAAGAACCAAAAATGAAAATATCTTATCATATTCATGAATATTGAATAATAATCTAAATAGATGATTAGCAAACAGGCTCCTACCACATATTAGAAGACTAACATACCATGACTAAATGGAGTTCATCCCAGGAATGCAAGGCTGGTTCAATTTTAGAAAGTCTATTACTATAATTCACTATAATAACCAATTAAAAAATAAGGACCATATGATCATTTTACAGGTGCTGGAAGAGATTTTATAAATTTCAACATTCATTCCAGATTTTTGAAACAGAAAAACTCAATAAAATAGGAATAGGTAGATACTTCATTAACACGATTTATACATCTTAAGCATCAACACAAAATTTAGGCAATGCTGAGTATTGGCTAGGATGCAGAGCAACTGGAACTCTCATATACTGTTGGTGGACATGCCAAACTTTTTGAAAAAGGTCTGGTACTTTCTTATAAAATCCAATATATACCTATCATCTTACAACCTAGCAATTTTCCTAGGTATATTTCCTAGAGGAATGAAAGCAAATGTCCTCAAAAGACTTTTACATAAATATTCATAACACCTTTATTCATATTAGCCTAAGACTGGAAAGTATCTGGGTATTCATCAATAGGATAATAGTTAAGCAAGCTGTAGTATATTCATGTATTGAATATCTTAGTCTGCTTGGGCTGTTATAACAAAATACCAAGGACTGGTGGCTTAAACAACCCAGAAGTCTATTTTTTCACAGTTCTGTAGACTAGACAGTCCAAGGTGAAGGTGTTAGCATGGTCTGGTTCTAGCGAAGGAGCTTTTGTTGGGTTGCAGATGGCTAGCTTCTCATTGCATCTGCACATGGAGAGGAAAAAGAAAGGGAGAGAGAGAGCTTTGCAGTGTCTCTTCTTATAAGGGCACTAATGCCATCAGACCAGGGCTCCATCACGATGGCCTCATCTAACCCTAACTGTCTCCCAAGGGCCCCATCTCCAACTACCATCACATTGGGGGCTCAGGCTTCAATGTATCAATTTTGGGGGGAACACAGCCTTCACTTCCTAAAAATGAAATAAGACCTAGCAATGAAAGGACTGCTGATACCTATAGCAACATGAATGTATCTCAAAAACATTACACTTTCTGAAATAAAACTTACACAAGAGAATGATTTATTTTATATGAAATTCTAGAAGAAATCTAACTAATCTATGGTAGGAAAAAAATCACAACTGTGGTTGCCTGAGGTGGAGGGATGGGAACTGAGCTAGGAATGAATACAATAGTATTCTGGAATTATAGTAATATCATATATTGATAAGAGTTTAGGTTATGGAAATGTATGAATTCGTCTAAATTCACAGAATGGTAGAATTAGGATCTGTGCATTGAATTGTATGTAAATTTTACCCTCCTTAAAAAAAAGGAACCATCTCAAACATTGAACTCTGGTTAATGAGATGCATGCTGAAATTTTTAGAAGTAAATTGCACTGATGTCTTCAACTCACTTTGAAATGCATCCAAAAAAATCAAATAGAAAGATGGATGGATGAAGCGAATGGTAGATGGATAGATATGTAATAAAACATGTAATAATATGTTAATTGTAGCAACCAGGGGCTGGGTATGTGAGTGTTTGCTATATACAATTCTCTCCACTTTTCTGATATTTGAAATTTTTCATAATAAAATGTTAGAGAAAAAAGCCAGCTTCATACTTAACAGTAAAATACTAGAAGCATTTCCATTAAAATCAGAAATAAGTCAAGGATTTTCACTATCCATCAATATTAACTTAATTTCTTTCTGAAAGTACCGGCAAGGTTACAAACTCAAATGCCTTCAGGGGCCATGCAGGTAATGAAAAAAGTAAAGAGAATTAGGTTTAAAAAAAATAGGGACAGGTTAAATTCTAGAGTCTTGACCCATCTTAGGACAGCAGCTCATGAGTTCCAATGCATTTTCTCCTGCAGGAATACCAGCCCAGTGTGGTCTAATCACCTAAAATTTCACATGAAGCTAGGATTCCAGCTTTTGGTGTATGTGGGAAAGCTCTCAATTTTTTAAAAGATGGTTTAATTGTTTTGCAAATACAGAAAATACACCTGGCCCTAGAACACTTAGTTATCAACCTCCAGAGTGACAAATAAATAAAAAGAAGGTCATTTACATGTGGAACCCAGAAAACAATACAAATAAACGTATATGCAAAATAGAAACAGACTCATAGAAAACATACTGGTAGTTACCAAAAAGGAGAGAGGGGCAAAGTAGGGGCATGGGATTAAAAGATACAAACTACTATGTATAAAATAAACAATAAGGATATACTGTATAGCACAGGGAAAAAGAGCCATTATCCCCTTGTAACTTTTAATGGCGTATAATCTATAAAAATACTGAATCACTATGCTATACACCTGAAGCTAATATTATAAATCAACTATACTTCAACTTAAAAAATTAAAACTTTTAAAAGGAAAGTAAATCCAAAATAATCAACTGAAAATCTATTAGAAAATCTAAGAGTTTCAGTAAGATGAGTAATTACAGATGTAATATATAAACACTGATAGCTTTCCTATACATAAATCACAAGCCATTAGAAAATATACAGGAAGGAAAAAAATGTCATCTATAATAGCAACAAAAGAAAGAAAGAAACCTAACAAGAAATGAGCAGGATCTAAAAGAACAAAGCTTTACTGAAGGTGCATCAGGCAGTATTGGCTAAATGATGTTGCAGAAACAAATGGCACCAAAATCCCAGTGGTTTAACACACCTGAAGTCAGTTGAGTATCGAAGCGGCTTTCCTCCTGTGTGGTTCACTGATAGGCTTGCTTGGATCCTACAACACCTCATGCTTCTATAATAACCAAAGCAAAGGAAGAAAACAGAGAAAACCACACGTGAGTTTGTCATTGTCTCAGCCCCAAAGTGTCACATGTCCCCTTTACTCATATTTCACTGGGCAGAACCAGTTAGGTAGCCCCACCATGTCCAAGATGCTGCAAAATATAGGAGAACAAATTAAATACTTGCTGAGCATTTTCTCCTCCAGAGTAAAAGAAAGTCATATTATGACCTTGACAGAAAAGAATGAAGATATCAATTCTCCCTAAATTATGCCATAAATGTAACATAATCCCAAAATATCAAAAGAATAATTCTTGGAACAAGACAAGTAAATCTTAAGTTTATATGTAAAAATAAGCATATAAATATAGCCAGGAAAATTCTGGGGAAAAAAAGAATAATGGCATGGTGATTGATCCTATTACACATTAAAATATAAAACATCAGTAATTAAAATAATTTGGTACTGAAACATGAATAGACCAACCAATCAACGGAGAGAATAAAGGGTCTAGAAATAGACACAAACATATATCAGGATTAGGTATATAATAAAGATGGCATTTCAAAACAATGAGAAAATATTTGATTCTTTAATAAATACGGTTGGAACAACTGGCTAGCCATTTTGGGGAAAAAAATTAAATTATTACCTCATTTCTTATACTAAAACATATTCTGAAAAGATGAAAGATTTAAACACTAAAAAATGAAATTAGAAACATAAGAAAGAAAACATGAATAATATTTTTGAAAATGTAAAAAATATTTTTAAGATCTTTCCAAGTAAAATACACATATGATGAATTATTTCAAAATTAATCAATTTAACTACACCAAGATGTAAAAATTTCTGCCAGACAAAAAAAAAACCAAATCAAAAGACAATGTCAAGCTGGAAAAAAAACTAATTTCCATAATATTATGTAAGAACTCTTAGAAACCAAGAAGAAAAAGTCCAACAACCCAATAGAAAAAAAGATCATAAAAAGAACACAAATGACTTAAATATTTTAAAAGATGTTCAGCCTCAGCCATTAAAACAATGAATTATTTTTTACCTAGCAGACTGGCAAAGATAAAAAATGTAATAATACCTAGTGTAGACAAAGAAATGGAGATACCAGCATGCTCATGAATTATCAACAGGGGTATAAATGGGTACAACTTTCTCTGAAGGACAAATTGGCAATAAGTTTCACATTTTCAATCTACTTATTCTCTGAGCCAGCAGTTTTGCCTCTAAGAATTTGTCTTACAGGCATGCTCACACACATGTACCAAAAGTATGTTTGCTGCAGCTTTTTTATGGGATCACCAAAAAAATAAAATAAAAATAACTGAAAAACTTAAACATTTGTCAGTAGGATAGCTAAACACTTCAAGAAGTATAGTGAATGTCATACAAAGAGACCTTGGAAAGAGACACTAATAAAAGCAGATGCTCAAGGTGGAAGGAGAACACCCACCGGGGAGACAGGGATAGGAGTAAGACTTCTGAATATATTCCTCTTCCATGATTCTGATTTTTGAATCTTTTGAATGTATTACCTATTTCAAAAAAAAAATTGAATTGAAATAAAAAAACAAGGAGAAGAAGGAGATCGATCTGTATATGCCAATAAAAAATGATCTCCAAATACAATGTTAGCAGGGGAAAAGCAAGGTTCAGAAGCCTGTGGAGTATGCTACTGTTTATGTGGCAAAGTGTATGCATTGAAAACGTCTAGAAAGATACATAAGAAACTACTAACAGCAGTTTCCTCTCTAACAAGGAAACTAGAAATCTGGAGTGGAAGAATTACTTTTCACTTCATACCCACTAATGCTTGTTAACAAACTAATGCAATACAATTTCAAATATTTAATCCTCAGGTCAAAATCACTAGTCTAGAATCACCCTGATGAAATCAGCAGAATCTCACAGAAAAAGATGTAAAGCTTGTGTGTGAGATTTAAAATTAAAAAAAAGAAAAAAAAAATCTAGCAGGGTAGGGAAAGAGCCCCCTGCCAACATTCAGTGACCTAAAAGATACATCTAGCTGGGCACTGAGCTTTGGGAGAAGAACAGGAGTTCAGAGTCAAGTCCACTTGAATCCTAACTTTGCCACTTGTTGGCTGTGTGATCTCAGGCAAGTTCCTTCACCTCTCTGGGCCTGTTTCTTCATTCCTTAAAAAACGAATTATTACACTTGCCTTCTGTTATGATGATTAAATGACATGGTACAGGTAAGGCTCTTAAAGACCTAGCATGTAGCAAGCATTTAATTAGTAGTAGCAAGAGAAAGGTTAAGTTAATTATTATACCCTGGTGCTCTGGAATATTATTATACGGTTTTGAAAAGAATTACACAGGACTTGGCCTGATAACGTGGAAAGATCTCCAGGCACATTCTTACGCGAAGAAAGCAAGTGAGAGACCAGAATGCATAACAGGATTGCAGCATGCGGGGAGGGAGGACCTATATTATGTTTCGATTAGGAATTTTTTTTAAAAATCGAATTGTTATATTAAAAAGTCTGGAAGGCTCCATACCAATTGTAAACGGTGTTTATCTCTGGAGAGGAAGTTTGGGGAAAGACAGGTTGGGAGGACTTTCGCTTTTTACTTCATGTGTCGCGGTATTGTCCGAGCTTTTCACTATTAGCGTTGATCACTTTTTATTTTAAAAGAAGTAAAGACCTTTTCATTAGAAAATTAATGGGAATTAGGAATCAGGGGGAGGCTTCTGCAGCGGCCGGGGAGGTGGGGCGGCAAGGCGCCCACTCCTAGCTCTTGATACAGACCTCCCTACCCGCTCCGCGTCCCCTGCCCTCCCCCCAGCGCGCCCCTGCCCTGGAGGACCGCGGGGGGCACACAGGTTCACTGGGGCCGCGGGGACGGGAAGGGGTCAGGGGACCGAGGGTGGAGGGATCCGCGAGGGACTCGGGGGTGGAGGGGGCGCGGCGGCCAAGGGCGCGGAGGTGGAGAAGGGACGCCGGGGGCCAAGGGGGACCCGGGGTGAAGGGGGCGCGCGGGAGCAGGGAAGGGGGGACACAGAGCCACGGGGGCGCGGGGCCCCGGAGCGTGCGGCCCGGGCAAGCCGGGCGCCCGCTGAGCCCGCGGGCCTCGCCGCCGCGCCGTCAGCGCCACCATCAGCCGCGCCGCGTGCGGCCCCGTGTCCCCTGCTGCTCGCGGCCGCGGGCCCCCGGCAGCAATAATGAGGCAGAGCGCCGTGACCGCGGCCCCGGGCTGCGCCGCCGCCAGCCACGCGGGCGCCGCATTAGCATTTCCGAGGCCTTCCTGTTTGTTCTTTTGTGCTCATTTTCCAGCCTGAATGCTCAGCACATCCCAGGCCGCGTCCTTAGCAGCGGGGCCACCGAGGCAGAACGCGGCTGCCCGGGTTTGGGAAGGCGCGCCGGCCGCGGGCCCGGTGGCCTCCGGAGGACCCCTGCCTCCCGCCCTGCCCGACCAGACCTCCTTGGGGACGGCCCCCCAGGGAAGAAAAGGCTGGGAAGGAAACCGGGCAGAGACAGGCTTCCCCCCAGAATATGCCCTGAGCGTGGGCCGTCGTCTCTGCAATTTCGGCGGGGGCGCACAGGCTCCAGAGACCGGAGTGAGCTTGGGTCCGGGCTCTGCCACGAAATAATATGGTGCCCTGATCTACAGGCTCTTCTCTGTGTGCCTCGATTTCCCCACCTTAAAAATGAAGCTGAGTGCGTATCTCTTCCGAGTAAATGCTTGTAAAGCACTTAGTGCTTGACACATTATCTAATTTATTCTTCAACAATCCTGAGAGGTGGGTATTAATACTGTCAAAGTAAATGGAGCTCAGAGGGGTGAAGTGGCAGAGGTCTTGACAGCTAGGGAGCTGCCGCACGGCTGGAGGAAGCAGCCAAGAGCAGAAGTATTTGTCTCTAAGGTAGACTGAGGCGTTCTCTTTGCGACTGACGTTTTCAGGCCCATGAGTTTAAATGAGGAGGCTGGAGAAGGCTATGCTTGGGGTGACACTTTTTAATAAGGGGCTAAGGAGCCCCGGTTCAAATGTAAGTGTGCATGCATCTGCTAACCCCAGCATCAGTTTAAAAGACCAGCTGCCTCTTTCCACCACTGGTGCACCAAGTGTACGCTAAGCACCTGCCCATAGCCTGGGGAAAGGGACTGGGGAAGGGGGCGCAAAACCTACTACAAAGCTACAGTCATCAAGACAGCATGGCACTGGCATAAGGCTAGGCATAGATCAATGGAATAGAATGAAAGTCCAGAAACACGCCTTTACATTTATGGTCAATTGATTTTTTACAAAGGAGTCAAGCTATGTTTACCTATGGCTGATTCATGTTGAGATTTGACAGAAAACAAAATTCTGTAAAGCAATTATCCTTCAATTAAAAATAAATAGATTAAAAAAAATAATAACTCAATGGGGAAAGACTAGTCCTTACAACAAATAATGCTGATACAACTGGATAGCCACATCATCATACACAGAAAAGAACTGAAAATAGATCACAGGCCTAAATGTAAGAGCTAAAACTATAGGACTCTTAGGCGAAAACATAGGAGTAAATCTTTGTAGCTTCATGGTAAGCAGTGGTTTTTCACGTATAATACTGAAAGTGTGTGTGCATGTGCACAAAGGAAAACCGAACTACATCAAAATTTAAAACATTTGAGCTAAAAAAAAGAAAAGACAATCCCCAAATAGGAGAAAATATTTGCAAATCACATATCTAGTTAAGGGACTTGTATCTAGAATATATAAAGAACTTTTACAACTTGATAATAAAAAGATACCTACCTGATTATTTTTAATAGGGAAAGAATTTGAATAGATATTTTCCAAAAGAGATATACCAAATGTACATGAAAATAAGTACATGAAAAGATGTTCAATATCATTCATGAGGGAAATCATGTTAAAAATACAATGAGCTACTACCTCACCCACTAGGATAGCTATAGCCAAACAGGCAGGATGTGGAGACGCTGGAGCCCTCATACACTACTGGTGGGAATGCGGAATGCTGTAGTGACTGGAAAACAGTTAAACAGAGAGTTACCATGTGACTCAGCAATTCTACTCCTAGGTATGTACCCAAGAGAACTGAAAACATATGTCCACACAAAAACTTGTATATGAATGTTCACAGCAGCTTTTATTCATAATAGCTAAAATGTATTAAAACTCAGGCTTCCCAGGGGGCACTAGTGGTAAAGAACCCACCTGCCAATGCAGGAGACATAAGAGACTCAGGTTCGATCCCTGAGCCAGGAAGATCCCCTAAAGGAGGGCATGGCAACCCACTCCAGTATTCTTGCCTGGAGAAGCCCATGGACAGAGGAGCCTGGCGGGCTACAGTCCATAGGGTCACAAAGAGTTGGACATGATTAAAGTGACTTAGCATGCATGCATGTGTTAAAACCCAAATGTCCATCAACTGATGAATGGAAAAATAAAATATGGCATATCAGTACAATGAAATATTCAGCCAGCACTGTCTCCAGGTATAGGAAGTGGTCTCTATCTGTGTTGAACGAGTGACCGAATGGAAGGTGAAAGAATGACTTCAGCTGAAAGTGGTCAATCCACATTCCCTGGGTCCCTGGAGAAAATCTCAAGGCACAAGTAAAGTCCTACCCTGAAGCAGTGTGGGGACCCTGCCTGGCTCCCCCACCTCCTGGCTGTGTGAGCTTGCGCTGCCCTCTTGGAGCATGTTCACTCACCTGTCACAGAGTCATCAGTGCCTGCCCACTTCCCTTCAGGGCTGTGTGACTCAAATGGAGTGTGGCACGTATTAAGTGCAATCTTCACACTCAAGTGGCCAAGGAATCTTTTTATTTTTTTAAGTAAGTTTAAGTCCAGCTCTGAAGACCCAGCCCTCTAAACCACTGGAAATCTAAACAGGCATGACTAGGTCTCTTCCTTGCCCCAGGGTTGCTCCAGGATACTGGGGTCTTGGGCAGGACCAAGCCTCAGACAGGCCCTCTGGTCACTACCTGCCCTACTTGTTCCAAAGGATGTGCCGGGAGGCCCAGCCTTACAGTCCCTTAGGCCAGACCAACTCTGCTACCCCCATACCCCACAGCCAGCCTTCTGAGGCTGTGTTCTCTCTCCCAGAAATGGGTCCCTGGGATCCCTTTAGAGGAATCCACTACCCTCTCCCATCCCAGGCTCATGAACCCTCTGTCTTCTCCCTCTCTCAGTGCTTTCCAAGGCAGTCCCTACTTTCTAAGCCAGCCAGCAACATTTTCAAGGAACTTTGGCTTTTACAGAACAAGAGCCCTCTCTTCAATCAACTCCTGCTTTGCCCCGGGAATTTGAAGGACCAGGCTATTGGCTTAGAGCATAAGGTCTGGAGAATAGAAAAAAAAAAAAAAGCAAAATGCATTCATATGTCAAAAATAGATCCTGCCACAAGCATGTACCAAAAAAGCTCTAATAGATCACGAAGGGCCATGCCTAGGGTAGAAGTTACACAGCCTGAGCAGGGCTTTACTTACTTCCACGTGGGGACATCATTTGGGAAATGCCCTGCCACAGGAGGCGTGGCAGGCAAATAATAATTTGTGGAAAGAAGAAAAAGGTCTGACTTCTTCAGTCCCAAGCAGCAAGTTTTTCCGACTTAAGCAAGGCCTTCAAAATTCAAAACTCAGTTGCTTGATACCCGACGTTGGCCTTTGGGCTTGCTTTGGTTTCTCTGTTGTTCTAGACCAAGGGCAGGATCTGCAACCAGAGTGCCGGCGCTGACTGCCCCAACTGGGCTGCTACTTTAGAGAAAACATCTTGCTGAGCCATCCTGGGAATACCCACAACCATTCTGACACTGAACACACTAAACACTAGCTTCCGAATGCCAGCACCCTCCTCTCTTTGAGATGGTATTTCACTTAATCTGTAGAAGAGTCTTCCTGCATTTCTCTCTCTTTTTTTTTCTTCTTTCACCACATGGGATCTCAGTTCCCCGGGGATCGAACCCGAGCCCCTATGTAGTGGAAGTGAGGAGTCTTAATCACTGGACTGCCAGGGAAGTCCCTGCATTCCTCTTTTGACACCAAGAAAATTACAGCACAGAGAAGTGGGTTCAACTAGCATCTGTCTGACTCCCGAGGCTGTGTTCCTAACCTCCCTCACACATACTGCCTCCAGTTGTTTTTTAAAACTCTGGAAATTTACCCGCGATGGGAGAAGAAAACTCATTAGTCCCCTGGGAGAAAATTACTAGCTTCTAGCAGGATTTTGGGGCTTTTCTGGTGGCTGAGATGGTAAAGAATCCACCTGCAATGTGCGAGACCTGGGTTCAATCCCTGGGTTGGGAATATCCCCTAGAGGAGGGCATGGCAACCCGCTCCAGTATTCTTGCCGGGAGAATCCCATGGACAGAGGAGCCTGGAGGGATACAGTCTATGGAGTCACAAAGAGTTGGACACGACTGAGCGACTAAACACACAGCAACAGCAGGATTTGGGGGAGAGGGTTACTCAGCACTGGCCCACAGAGCACCAGTAGGGGGCAGAGTCACAATAGCCCTGGTGTGTGTAATACTGCCCCTCACTGTCTCGGACTGCCCTGGGGTTCTGGGGCTCAAGATACAAGATCAAATGCCCAGGTAGTCCACACCACATCATACTTCTGCTCAAACATCTTCAAGGCTTTCCCATCACCCCCACAACCAGACCTCTCGACCTTTTTCCAATCTGCTGTGGAGCAAGCACTGGTCTGGAGTCTGGCGATCTGAACTTTGTTTTCCTCCTGGGACCTTGACTTCCTCCTCTGAGAAAAGAGCGTCCACATCCCTCGGCCCTTCCAGCTCTAGTGGGTCTCTCTGCAGTCCCCTCTCTCAGCCTTTCACACTTCACCCAAAGGATTTGCCTTGCCCTGAATCCTCATGCTTTCTCTCCCCTTTGTTTGTTCATGATAATCCTTTCTTGTGAAATCTTCCTCCCTCCCATCTCTGCCCACCCACATCCTCCTCCTACTCCTAGCCCAAACATCACTTCCTCCAAGAAGTCTGCTAAAGTCCCAAGAGGAAGCCATCTCATCCCCTCTGCACTCTCCCAGCACGATGTTGGTGGTTTTCCCTTCTTTATTTTTTCCTGGGGTGGGGGAAAATTTCTGAATTTTGCATTCAGAAAACTGGTGGCACAACATTGTGAACTTACGTTAGTTACCTAACATTGTTGAACTATACACTTAAAAATAGTTAAGATAGTAACTTTTATGCAATGTATATTTTATCATAAAACTAAATAAGATAAAAATCAATAACTTGCTCAGACCTTTAAAAAAAAAAGAGTAGATTTAGGCTGAATCCCTCAAGAGTCTCAGTAGGAACAGAGCAGCAGAAAAGATGCTCTTAAAGTTTCAAATATTTGGGTATAAAATTTGTTTTAATGTCCATGAACCATTCATATATACATATGCTCCAAACGAGCTCATTTTTCTTCTCCTTTCTGCTCTGAAGGGTGACATAAAGATCACCAGCACAGGAAAGATCTGAACGACCTGCTGATTACAGGATAATATTCATACAATGAGGTTAAAAGCACTGGCTGAAAAGTTCTTTCATAAAACCTGCTACATGAGAAGAGAAAATAATTTATGAGAACATGAACAATTAGCACTTTGTAAAAAAGAAATAATGCACTTAACTTGATCCCTATATTTAACATCAATTAAAGATTATCCTCATGAATGAAACTCGACCTGGAAATTAACAAGGGATTTAAATTGCATTATGCAAGCGAAAGATAGAAACCAAGAAGCCAGTATGCGAGCTCAGGGCTTCCAATATTCAGCTAGGCTGGCATCTGTACAATGAAGCCTGACCATTTCTTCACATTTCTCTGAGCCACAAGATGTTGCTGCAACATATAAGAACATTTGTTTCAGCCCCAAAATTTCATGATAAAAATCCCTAGGTAGCTGCAAGCACGAGGTTGGCACCCTTCATTTTTAAAAATAACTTCTGGGTCATTTTTTTTTTTAACTAATAAAACTAACCAAGAGATTCCCTTTAAAAGAATGTCTGCATTGCTTCTAGATTTGACTCTGAATCATTTCCATAAAACAAGTGAATCTATAGGGTGAGGGTAGATCAGAAATTATATTCTGGGTCACCTAGTTTCTTCCCAAGTTACAGAGCATTTTATTCTCTAAAATGAGCAGCTCAAAGGGTGTGAAATGGGTCTTAGAAAACAAGTGTGGACTGTAGCTACTTATGTGTGATTTTTAAAAAATAAGTTACCTTGTACCGAGCCATACTCTGTGCTAAGCAACACACAACCCAGGAGGCCAGTTTTACTACCCCCATTTTATAACTAAGAAGACAGAGGCCCAGAGAGTTCACTTATTGAGGTTCACATGGGCAGATCTGGGATGGGAACCCAGGTTCCTCTGTTTCCAGAGTTCACTAGCAGTCATACTCTTTACCGTGGAGGGCAGAGATGATGGCAGAAGCAGAGAAACCCTCAAAGAAGACATGCACAAGACCCCCCTCAGAATGCCCCAGAGCCTGTGTCTAGAACCAGAGGCTGAATCTCTGTTTGTCTCCTGATACAAAGCATCATGCTGCTCCCCAGGGGACATGTCAGGACCACAACTCTGATGCTGATTGCTAAGAATTGCCCCACTGGGAGGAAGCAGAGAGCTTCTTACCATCATTCAGACCCCCTGCAAGAAAGGGTCTTGTTCACAGCCCCATGAGAGATTTGGCTTTGCTTTGTTTTTTGTTTTTTTTTTTCCTTCTATCGCTGTCACTCTTGCTACATCCAAGTTTTCTGGTTATTGTTTCTAGTGCCAGATCTGGGGACAATTTACCTCTTTGCTGAGAGAAAAATTCGGCTCTCATAGTCCTGGCTTGGTGTGTGTGTGTGCAGAGCATAGGCTTCCCATTGTTATCTTGGGAAAGAGAAAGCAGATGTTAACCGCTACCCCTTGAGAATTCACCTTGCTGTGCTGTAAAAGTCTGCATTATTAATATTCCAAAATCCTTCCACTCTTGTACGCATCTTAGATGGGAGTGCATTTTTGAGAATTCAAAAATGTGGAGAGGGTGGAGGTGGCAGAAGTTTATTAAATTGGCCCAGGGCAGTTTTGAAATTTGAAAGTTTCTCACTCTCCATGGCTCTGGGCCAACTCACAGCCAACTTGGTTGAATAGCTTGTGCAGAAGTTTCTCACTGGGTAGCCTTCTCCATCCTCACAGAGGGTGAAGGGCAAGTACAGTGGGTACCTAGCGAGGAGAGATTCATCCAGCTCCACTCTGGAAAAAGGGCACAGTGGCAAAAGGAAGACACTCCATAAGACTTCACAGTAAGTGCATTAAATATTAGTTAAATTAATCGATCACTTTTAGACAAATAATTCTAAGGCAACTTCTCTGTTCTATAAGCCAGCAATGAAACTCAGCAGTTTCTTCCTCCTCTGATCCGGCTGACCCATTGGAAAGTAAGAGCTGGGGCACGCTTTTTTTCACTCTATTTTGAAAAAAAAAAAAGAGAGAAACAGAAAAACCAAACACCCACTCATTGCAAAATTGTAAAATAATTGTAAAGGGTATTTCCCAACATACAAATGTGCTTTGCAGCAAATAACTGCAAGTTTCTGTAACAATAGAGCAGAGCAAATAAGTCCAGAGTTTTGAAATCAGAAGGACTTAGGCTGAGTTCCACCTCTGTTCCTTTCCAGCTGTGTCACCATAAGCAAGTTAATTAACCTCCTTGAGCCTCAGTTTCCTCCCTTGCCAAATGGAGATGACAACAGCACCTACTTTATAGGTCTGCTCTGAAGATTAAATAAGATACTGGAGACAGAGAGTGTCTGACACATACTAGGCGCCCAAGGAATGTTAGCTGCCTCATGTTATTATTTTCATCATCATTATTGTTGGTGAGGTTGTTTTTCAAGTACACTGGCCCCCAGATGCAGTAGCATCCACACATCCTACCCTGAGACCAACAGTTGGGATCTGATTTTGCCTCAGGAGCTAGACCCAAGGATCTCCTAACAGGAGACAAACTGTAAAATAAAGGCACTTTCCAGTAGGAAAGGCCTCTCTTCCCCAACCCTCAGCCCCACCCCCTGGTTTTGATCTCAGAATTCCCAGCTACTGAAGATTTATTAAGGCCATTTGGGGATAGGGAGAAACGAAAGACAAAATAGAATCTATTTCTGTAATTAACTGCTTAACTAGAGCTTTCAATTAATGGAATCTCTTAAAGAAGAGAGGGATGGATACCCACCATCTCTCATCTGTCTTCCCAGGGGTGAGTTGTTCCCTAGCCCAAGGGCAAAGTGCCATCCCAAGGGAACTCAGGTGAGTCCTGTTTGTTACCTCCTGAGCCTAAGGCATCTGAGGACAGAAGACCCTCGAGGGTTTGTAGTAGTAATAAAAGGTGGGGTCAGCGGAGCCCGGAGCGGGAGACGGACGTTTACGAAAGACTGGCACAGGTCAGGATGAAACCGAAAAGACTGGTCTCATTAACACAAAGTAACCGGCCAAGTTAACTGACCCAGAGCCCATCTTCCCCGAGCATTTGGGGAAAGGGAGCTTGCTGAAGCCACAGCGCCTGGTGTGGGAGGCTGAGCGGCGCTCCCTGCAGAGGGAGCTGTGCAGGCGCTCCCCCGCCCGGGAAGACAGCCATCCATCACTCCGGGAGCGGCAGCGGTGGGGACGTGAACTCGGTCACCTCCTCCCCCTCTCCCTTCCCCTGCAGGCTCCGAGGAGCCGAGGCGGTGGCGGCAGCGCGAGGAACAGAACGCGCTGCAAACTGCTTGGCTACCCCCTTTGCAAGACTGACGCCGCCGACACAAGTTTTTCCATTTCCCCAAACAGCCTCTTCGGCTGCCAATAAAGACGGCGGCGCTAGGCCCAGGCACACGGTCAAAGGAGGCCTTTCCAGCGGCTTCGGAGAGGCCCTCTGCACCCGCGGCGCGCGCTGAGGGCCCCGGGGGACGCTCAATCTTCCCCTCTCTGTCTGCTGGTGGGCACGCCGGCGACCCGGGCCGATTGCAAGGTTGTGCGGAATAATTACCGAGTAATTGATGGCGGGCCTGATAAGGTCCAAGTCCCCTTCGAAACCGCCGTCTGCGTCCTGCGTGGGTAAGGCACGGTTAACGCCCTGGATCCTACTTTCGCAGGGCTCTGAGGCTCTGAGTTGACAGGCTCCATTAGAGAACGGCTGTGTCATGGAAATTGTGGTCTTAACAGAGGGGTATGTAGTGGATACCCAATTACCTGAACCAGCCTACACTGGCTGGCAGGCCTCTCTCCCTGCCTGCTTAATGGGATCAGGGGCTGTTCTCATCCCTGACCTAACCCATCACCATGAACTAACTCCACAGACCTGTCCTCATTGGACTTGACCTGCAGGGCAAAGATTGGGGAAGGCATGGCCTGGAGACCCACAGCAGGGGAAACAATGTCCCTTCCATGCCTGACCAATTCCTAGACCCAGGCCTTCTACCAAGAAGCTTCAGATGCTTCTCCAAACCAAAGCAAACTGCAGAACTTTGCAAGGCTCTCAGATCTAAAGTAGAAAAGTCTTTGGAACAAGGCTTGCAGCTGTGCAAGACATGTGGATGCCAGGGAGTGACCTTGAGAAAGGCCTCCCGGGTCCTCAGTGATCCCCTCCCCGCCCCCCCGCCCCCCCACCAAGTGCCACGACAAGGCCCAATCTCAGAACCTGAAGCAGATCAGGTCTGTCCCTGACCAGTGCATGAAGATGGCTGCTAGGCCAGGACAAATTCTGGTGCAGCCCCCTTCCTTCTAGAAAGCAGAGAAGGCACCTGCAGAGAAGGGACTTGCCTGGAGAAGGGAGGGGAGAGGGTGTTTGTAAACCTCACCTGCTCCCAAAAGAAAAACTTGGAGCCCAAAAGAAAGAGGCCAATAAAACAAATCCACCAATTCACACCACACACTCCAGAGACAACAGGACTGGCCACAGGCCCCTGGGTCCTCCCTTCCCCCTACTCAGGAAGGACGGTATTTGCCCCACCACCACCATGGCCCCCTCCTCTACACAAACAAATGTCTCTCTCCAGTGGCTGGACCCAGGTCCCAAGGTGTGCTAGCCTCAGAGACACGCCAATCGCTGCTCCCCAAAGGTGGGGCCGTGGGGATGGGGAGAGGAGGGGTGACTGTCCGCCACTGCGGGTCTTGGTGGACCAAGCATCGCCGTGGCTGAGAGGCCAGCAGGGACTGGCCCAGGGTCACCACGCCCCTAGTGAGGCTCAGAACGCTCAAGTCTGGGGCAGAGAGAAGGGGGAAGGCTTAACCGTGGGCCACGTCTAAAGGGACCGGATTAGGACTGGCCAGGTGGCCTCCCTGAGGGCCCTGCGCCGGCGCGCCCTGGATTGCCAGGGCTGAAAGCGCCGCCACCCCGCGGAGAATCCCGGAGCTCCCTCGGACCCCGCGCCAGGAAAGCCCGGAACAAGACCCTGTTCATTCCAGGCAGGGGAGCCTGGACTGCTTCTAGCAACCCTCTTCCCTTGGTCACTTGGACCCTGTCACCCGGTCCTGGGTACCCACGGCAGCGCCTCCCACGGAGCAGCCCGCGGGGCCTCCGGCCGGACCCTCTGGAGCTTGGCGGCAGCCCCCGCTGAGCCCTGTCTGGCCGCGCGCGCGGCGGAGACCAAGGCTGCCATCTAGCGGGCACGGTGGGCGGGAGCCGGGGGGACCGGAGCCGGGGGGATCCCGGGGTCCGCTGCAGCCCGGCAGGGTTTGGAAGCCAAGGACTCGGCTCAAACTTCAGCGCAAGCTGTGTGACCCTGGACAAGCCCCCGACCCTTTTTGAATCAAACCTGTTTTCCTGGTAAAACGGAGAGGGAACGACTTCTCCGCTCAGGGTCGTCGGGAAAGATGTGTCGGGGAGAAAGGCGCAGCCCCCTTCCTCCAGGCCAGCCCTCAGCACGCCTGCTTCACACCCCACTCCTGCCCAAATGAGTCTTGAGCAAACCCAGTCACCCCAAGACGGGAGAAGAAGGCGGCGCTGAGGAAAGCCAGCAAAGCAGGAATCCGCACTGAACAGCAGGATCCTTTTCTAGGAATTGTAAACCCAGAATTGTAAATAAAATGCTAATGATTTATTCGTGCTCAAACTCCGGGGGCTGCGTCGCAGCTTTTGAAGACAATTCCAAGCGAAGCTTTCCAGGAAGGCAGGCCTCCCCGCGGCGCCTTCCAGGGCTCACGGGGGGCTTCCAGGCGGTGGTTCTCGGCCGAGAACTCTGAACTGCCCTCGACTGAGACCTGTACGGGGTTAGAGGAGGACTGGTCTTTTTCCTTCAGTCCGCAACTGAGTCAGACCCCTAAGCATTCACCCATCATTCATTCAACAAATATTTATCCATCACTAAGTACCTACCAAACCCTTAGCTAAAACCTGGGGATCAAAACAGACATAGAATTCACATCTGGTTGGGTAAGTTTGACTTAATGAACAATCCTAGAAATAAATCCATGCAAATTACAGTGAGTGCCTCAAAGAGGAAAAAAAGCAAGAGTATAGATTTTTAACTTCCAAGGAGGGATTCCATAAAAGTTCTGGAAGCTTCCAGGGGCTCTGGAGGGTGGAGCTGAGGGTTGATCTTTGAGTGTCCTAAATATTTCACAGTATTTCTTCAAGGACGAGCTTCTAAAAAAAAAAAAAACAAACTTAAAAACAATTCAACAATATGTATAGACATCTGCTGCGCGTGGTACCCATGGTGATGCCTGACCTGGCTGGGTAAGGTGGGGATCACTGAGCACCCGTAGGTTGAGAAGGAGAACACAGATAGCCCATCAGACTGCTGTCCAACCAGTGCAACCCACAAAGCAGCAGCGAGAGCCTCGCTTTTAGCTGCTTCTCCCGACAAAGCAAGAAGCTCAGCGCATCCTGGGAGAAGCCACAGTGGCTACAAACCCTACCCCTCAGATCAGGAGACCTGGAGCAGCCCCACCCAGCTCCCAGAGCTCCCTGCAAAAGCACCTTGCAGGCTGTGTTTGTTTTTAATAAACCTCTCTTCCCCACACTCCCTTTTATGTAATTTCTTGAGAAATGGTGAGTCTCTGGTTAACACTGACCTTTCCAAGGTCTTTTTGCATATAAGACACAAATGTACTAAGGATGATCCAGATTCCTGCTTCTATCACTAAGCTGGTTTTTGCGTTTCAGGGGCCTCCATCAGCCCACCAAGGAAATAGTTCCTCCCTCGCTGGTCACTGAAGGCCATATTGTTGAGGAAATTCAGGCATCCTGCAGAGGGCTATTCTAAATAACTTTTATTCCTTCCTTCAGTGGACAAATTTTTATTGCTCTCCTACTGTGCATGTGTGCTAAGTTGCTTCAGTCATGTTCCACTCTTTGCAATCCCATGGACTGTAGCCCTCTGTCCATGGGATTATCTGGGCAAGAATACTGGAGTGGGTTGCCATGCCCTTCTGCAGGGGGATCTCCCCAACCCAGGGTTCGAACCTGCCTCTCATGTCTCCTGCATTGGCAGGCAGAATCTTTACCACTAGTGTGACTTGTAGACTGACTCTATACTGGGTCCTGGTGATGTAAGGCAGATAAAACACCTCCTGCCCTTAGGGGGCTCACAGTTTTAAGTCTGGCTTCTCCTTTGCAAAGCAAGGAGTTAGGAATTCCCTTTCCCTGGCCTGGCTGTGTCGAGACATGGACCCCAGTACAATCCTTTGAATTAGTGTATGCTTTGAGGGAATTCATAAAGCAATCAGGTCCCTAATGCTATAAAAAGAGGATAGCATTTGATCAAAGCATCCAGAACCAAAGTCCAAAGAACAACCTTTCTGGGACACAGTTGTTCCAACTCCTCCCCTGTAAGCTAAGTTTTATCATGCTTTATTTCACAAGGCTGGGTTCTAATAAGTTTCTTTAAGATAGTTCCCATGTAAAAGGAAAAATGCTTGCAATGAAAATGAATGAAATTCAACTACAGGAAACAGTATGGATGAATCTCATAATGTTAGAACCAAGAAATAAGACACATACATACAAGATGATTCCATTTATCCAAAGTTTAAAAGCAAGCAGCAATAAGCTATTTGGGTGGGAACATTATGAAGAAAGGCAAGGATAACGGTCAAGAGAGGGATTATTTCTAGGAGGGAGGGGTTGAGATAAGGGAGGGGCAAACAGTGGGCTTTGGGGGAGCTGGTCTAGTTCTTAACCTGTATTGTGGCTGCAAAGTTATTTGCTTTATATAGTATTTGTCAAATAAAGTCTGTTTTATGCACATTTCTATATATGTGTGATAGCTCGCGGAGAAGGCAATGACACCCCACCCACTCCAGTACTCTTGCCTGGAAAATCCCATGGATGGAGGAGCCTGGTAGGCTGCAGTTCATGGGGTCGCTAAGAGTCTGACACAACTGAGCGACTTCACTTTCACTTTTCACTTTCATGCATTGGAGAAGGAAATGGCAACCCACTCCAGTGTTCTTGCCTGGAGAATCCCAGGGACAGCAGAGCCTGGTGGGCTGCCATCTATGGGATCACACAGAGTCGGACACGACTGAGGTGACTTAGCAGTGATAGCTCACAATAAAAAACATGTTCAAGAAATAGGTAGAAAAGTAATATCCAACCTGTTTTTTAATGTATTACAATTTTCTTCAAACTGAATTCTTCAGTTTGAGTATCTATACCCTTCCTGAATTCTCTATAACTGCTGTATCAACCCTTTGTTTGATTCTCTCACGTGACGGCAACAGATTCTAATCCTGACTCAGCTTTATAGATAACACAGATGAGGGAGAGCTCAGCCCAGGAGCTGGAATTCTGGTTCTGTAGTATTACTAATTTACTGTGTGACCTTGGACAAGTCCCTTCCCTCTCTGGGCTTCCGTTTCCTCTAGTACACAATGAGGGGGTTAGAGGAGATGATTCCCCAGGTCTGTAGTTATGTGAGAGGTATCTTGCATGTTGAGCGAGGTTTTCTCTGTTCTAGAAACCCCCTTCCATCTCCCAAAGGACCCATACTTGTGGAGCCCAGCAAATCTCACAGTAATGTCACACTGCAGAGGAAGTGAGTGCACATCCTAAAAGCAAGGCCATCAAACACCCCAGGTGGCTGTCTGAAACTGCCATAGGCACCCTGTCTTTCACCACCTCCCAGCATCCACGCCCAGAGAATCCCAGCGCCTTCAGTTCTCAGATGTCTCCCTTTGGCGAAGGTAAGAGCTGTCTTTGGGCCTGATGGCCCTTAGGGACGTGAACACTGCTAAAATCCCATTGATTAATCGGGTCCCACCCTTGGATCAATGGCTGGCATTAGGCGAGCTTAGCACAGTTTTATTAGTCTGGCTGCCCTCTTGTAGATGTTATAGATGAAGAAATAAAATGAGGAGGAGAGGGAAAAAGGACAAAATCATTAGTCTGAAAGGAGCAAAAGAGCATCCTCTCTATTTTGTATTCAGATTTAGAACTGCACTGGGAGCACACACAACAATCCATTTTTATGCTGTTTCCAGAAGTTCAGTTCAGCCTCCTGATTTCTCACTTTGCCTGAGAGCTAAGATCCCAGGAGGATCTGATCCAGAGCCAAGGCCAGCCTGGGCTCTTAAGCCATTCCAGGACCCCCCAAACACCTAAGGTCCCATTCATTAATTTGTTCATTTCTCACAAGGGTAGAAGGCTTTTGCCTGATGCAGGGGAACGGCCCTAATCCTCCACCAGAAAGTCCATCTTGAAAGGGTCCTGTTTGCTCTGAAGGTACTGCTCCTCGCACAGGACTTGCAGAGAAACCTGCTATACACACATCCCCTTGTTTCCAAAGCTTTGGTTCCAACAGAGGAAACCCATGGCCTCTGCTCACTGAGAGAGACGCTCTCCAGAGAGACACTTTGAATTAAGACCAGAAATGCTTTTAAAAGACTTCAGTCCCTGGCCTTCTGATGATGACCTCTTCCTTAATTTTGTGATGGCTTCATGTGCCTCCTTCCATCATCTAGGTAGCTATAAAAAGCTAAACACCTCCTACTAACCCCATTAGGATGAAAGCGGAGGATTTTATTATTCATTTTTAATAGGAAGAGGCTCAAACTCCCCCAGGAAGTGTAAAAGGTAGGGTTTTGATGTATCTGATGTGGAGAGGTTGCAACAAAGCCGAACCCCCGAGAACGGGGAAGCCTTGTCAGAGGACAAACAGGAAAGACCAGGGTGACCGGCTTCCGCACACAAGGCAATGATCTCAGGCAGCCCCAACTGACTTCTCCAAGGCGCTGAGCTCTGCGGCACGAACTGCTTTCAGAACCTGCCTGGGAATCCAGGAATACCCTGAATCCCCTAGAACACCGTCTCCTGATAATTGTCTGTTAAACATTTGCAACTCACACACAAAGGTAACTAATCGGAATGGTTCCCTCCAGGACCACACTGTTCATAACAGTGATAAAGCCCCTGCCACAGACAGCGTCATTATCCAAACGCCATTAACGTCAATATTCGTATCAAATGCCATCTGGCAAAGAAGCCTGCAAGCCTTAACCCCTCCTACTCTGGGACTTGGCAGCCTGGTGGGGTGAGGGTGGCCCACAGCCCTCCTCCCCCTGTAGCCTGATGCTCCGGACAGGCCTGCCAGGGAATCAGGGCCCAGCTAGTAGGCTGATCCCGGGAGGAGACTGAGGCATATATACAAAGAAGAGCAAGACAAGAAGAGCAAAAACGTCTAATTTATTCACTGCCGTTGACTTTTCTTCAAGTCTTAATTATGAAGATGCAGTCAACTGCTCCTCCACATTGTCATAATAGGAAACTGATTGAGTATTTATATAAACCTCGAAAGAATCATTGTTTGGAAGAGAAACAGAACTTAACCGCCCGCCGGTCCTTGGGGTTGCCTTGCAGACAGCGTCATCTCCAGAACCCTATACTTAAGTTGAAAGAGCTTTCTGCAGGGAGTAATTAGGTGACCCCAGAACACGAGTTCTTCTTGGAGAGAGAGGCTGCGTGCTTGGGCCACAGCTCAGCTCCTCCTCGGGGCTGGATCCCGTTTCCTCAGCCACTGCATTTCTGTCACCAGATGGCCCTCTGAGAATCACGAGTCACCAGGCCATGGGGCCATCCTCCCTGAGCGTGGGCATGTGAAGGCAATGGAGAAGGCAGGAGCCTTGTAGGTGTGGGCTTGTCAAAGTGGTGCTAGACACAGGCAGAAAGAAACACAAGAGCAAGCTTCAAGGAGATCCTCACAAACCACGCCGGGCCTCATTTTTTCCCTCTGTCAACTGTCACTATTATGGTTCTGTTGCTGTTGTCGTTTAGTCACTAAGTCATATCCAACTCTTTTGCAACCCCATGGACTGTAGCCCGCCAGGCTCTTCTGTCCATGGGATTTCCCCAAAATACTGGGAAATTTCCAGTATTATTTCCAAAAATACTGGAGTGGGTTATGATTTCCTTCTCCAGGGGATCTTCCCAACCCAGGAATGGAAACCACGTCTCCTGCATTGCAGGCAGATTCTCTACCACTGAGCTGCCTGGGAATAGATAGCTATAAATGAATCAATGCATACCTGTTGCATGGGGTTATGGTGAGATTTTGAGTGAAGTAGTAATGATGATGGTGATGATGTTGATGGTTGTCATTTATGGAGTATATGTGTCAGGTACAAGGCTGAGTGCTTCATGTTTTATCTCATCTAATCCTCACCACAATCATGTTAAAAAGTATTGATCTCCATTTCATACAAGCAAAACAGAGGTTCAGAGAAGTTAGGTGAGCTACCTAAGCTTACCTTAGCTAAGTAACCTACTAAGTGGGACAGCTAGAATTTGAGATCAAATCCACCCAGCTCTAGTGCCCAAGTACTTGACCACTATTCCACCCTCCTCCCAAAAGCATTTTGTGAGCTCTGATATACTGAGCACAGGATCTTGAATTAGAAGGCCAGCGTTTCAGTCCCAGCCCCACTGACGGCTAGCTGTGTGACCTTGGGTTGGTCACTTTGCCTCTCTGAGTCAAAGTTTGTTTTCCTGCCTCATGGAGCAGCAGTGATGCTCTTAGGATATGAAGGCTGAGACTAACTGCTCTTAATGGGTAAAGTACTGCACAGATGAAAAGAGCAACCACCAGGCTTGCTCCTAGGAGAGCAGCATGGACCAGCAGTAAACAGCTGGGAAGCAGCGGCAGCATCTGCAAAGATGAGTGGCTTTGAGGACGCACCAGGGAAGGAGGCTCTGTTTGAGCCCAGGGTCTGAGGCAGCCAAAAAGCAGAACAACTGTTTCTAACCACAGTGGGCTCCCAAGAGAGCAACCAAGGGCCAGAGAGATGGGAACTGGGGCTATCTGGGAACAATGGACTCCCAGAACCAGGAACCTGGGCGATGGTAAGGGGAACATAATTGCCCTTAGCAGCAGCTGCCAGGTCTTTTGTACTGAGACGTGACTGACCGGCAGCAGCACTTAGAACTGCTCTGACTTATACTGTCCTTAGAACGGCTCTGACTTATACTGTCTCAGTGAAAAGTGAAAAAGTAATCATAAGGCAGGAAGCTCTTCTCTAATCCCATTGTAAATCCTTTTGGGAGAGATACTGGGCTCAATAAATTCAAAAAACAAAACAGAAAGAAGGGAGCTTCCCGACACAGCCCACCAAGTGCTGTCCTAGGGAGGAATTCCTTCATTGAGAGGGAAGTCTTTAGTCCCGAAAAGTAGTTCTGTAGCCACCCTTTGTAATCACCCAGCACAAAGCCTTCATACTGAAGATAGGGACAGACTCTGAGAGGAGATATCGTTATTTCCTGGAAGAATCTAAGTCTTTGGTGCCTCTACTCCATGTAGCTCCTGTGATAAAAGCAGAATCATCCCACAGTCCTTCTCCCTTTCTATATGCCTCTTGGGGCCAGCATAGTGGACACTTGTCAAGGGCTAGGATGGGGTAGGTTTGGAGGTCAGGACAGAACTGGAGTTCTCTGGCCTTGGAAAGCAGAAGACACCACTGCCAGATGGGAGCGAAGTCAGAATGAAGCTCTGAGTCCGGAGCAAGAAGGTAAGTCCAGCGAGGCAGGTCAGTATCTAGTGGAAAATCTGTGTGATTGCATCGAATTCCAGCCAGCATTTAGAGCTCACCTTTACAACCGATGAGGACTTGACTCATGGCTTGGTCAGCCCTGTTCAGAAAAGATCGGAGAGGATGGGTGCTTGGAGTGAATAGGAGCCGCCCCTGCTCGTGCCTGTACCCTGACATACATAGGACCCTCTGAAAACCTTGGGCACATCCTTCTTCGACTCTAACCTACTAATACTGCAACTCTGGCAGAGAGAGCTTTTTCCTTTTCTACTTTTCCCTAATGCATTCAGACAGAAGAGTCATTAATACTTCACAAGGAATGAAAAATCAAAGGAAGAAGACAATTTTTTGCTGTATTTCTTAAACATTTGGGTAAGAAAAGTCAGATGCCAAAAAAAAAATCCCCATTTACATCTTTTAAAATGTGAGCAATTAATATTTTCCATGGAGGTTCACGCTCCCTCTCTTCATTCTGTTTTCAGGGTATTGTTAAGCCATGCTTTGTAATTTGTTGCATGTTTAAATATTCAGTCTGTATTTCATTTGGGCTCCACATTTAATTCAGCCAACATGTTCATTTTAAGATCAATACTGTCATAACTATGTTGAAAAATTAAATTATTGTAACTTTATTTACATTTCTTAAAAGTACTGTGAAAATTATTCTTAACCAGGACCTAATCAATGTTAGAGTCTAAAAATATGCCACTCTGCATGAAGCTATAAAAAGATTAATGTACATTTTTTTACAAGAAATTAGTAGCTTAATGAAGTGGATAAAAACGCTGTCACAATTTTTATTGGATCTAAATTGCATAGTAGTGGAGGTACAGTAAGTGCCTTCTACATAATGACATAATGAGTCATGACTGGTGCTGGAAGGCTAATTTGCCCTTAACTGACACAAAACCAGGGAATTAACATCCCAGTCGCTCTACGCCAATAGCAGATGCATTATTTCATTGCACAGCAGGGTTTTTAACTAAACTCTTAACTGTAGAAATATTGATCTATTCTTCTGTGAAATGATGAAATTGGAATTTTTTAAAAGGACGTCTTAAATTATGGCTGCTGCAGTGACATTTGCTTTCACAGTACCACGTCTGCCGACAGAGCAAATGTAACCAGAGAAGTTTGATGAGGCTCCTACCTGTGTTTTAGAATCTTTAGTCAGAGGAGAGAGGAAGGGGAAATTTTGTGTGAGAGCAAATGCTGGCGTTTGAGAAAATGACGGACCATCTATAGGAGCCCCAGTTCTAGAGGAAATGTTCTTGAGCATTGTCCTAGCCCAAGTACTGGTTTCCTTTAAAGAGTATTTAGTGCTTGAAAGTTGTTTGGGGAAAAACACCACCAAAACAATAATATTCAACTTAAGTCCAAAATAATAATGTAGTGGTGCAAGGTAGCCTGGGAGAAGTTGAAGGAGCTAGAGACCCTCATAAGAGATAAATATAAAGTTAGAGACACTGTACTACCACGGTTTCAATTTTGTGATTCATTCATTCACTCATTCATTCATTCTGCCTATATTTACTTAGCACCTATCAAGTGCCAGAGGTAGATAAAAACAGTCAATTCTCTATGGGGGCTAATGATTGCTTCTGTCAAATAGTGCATTGCAACATATTTCTTTGTTTAACCAAGTGAATCAAACTTCATCTTGCTTTGAAATTTTTGCAATAAACCTGGTAATAACTGCAGACAGTTTGAGCTATCGCAACCCAGGAAGTTAAAAGAAAAAAGAACAGTGTAGAGACTAGCAGATATACATCTGACACCTCTCATGTGTCTCTATCGACACATGAGTTAGCATCAAAAAATAGTAGTAATAATAAAGATTGGCAAAATCCAAATTCTTTGTGATCAAGGAGCTGGCAGACCAAATCTATATAACTCAATTCAACAAGCTTGTATTATGCTTATGACCTAAACCTGGACACCCAGAGTAACTAGATGTGGTTGGATCCAGAGGATCTCAACAACACTAAAAGACAGCAAGTCACAACGGGACAGCCTTATTAGGACAAGCTGGTATCACTATTTTTTTAAGTCAGCCCCAAGTGATTCTGGAGTGCAGCTGGGGTTCACAACCACTGCTTAAAAGGCATACAACATAACAACAATAGAGACTGCTCAGACCACACTCAGAAAGTTGGAGGACTTGACGATCAGGCTCTGACTAGGAGCAGAAAGGGAAAGAGCCATACATCGGCAAGGTGAGGATGCACAAAAAAGGGGCAATTTGAGTTACTGGAAACTACAGACAACAAATTGGGTCCCATATGCAGGTTCTTTAATGTCTGAGCCACCAGGGAAGCCCTAACACTGTTCCGAGTCTAGGACCATGTTCTACTGTATATTAGAAATCACAAGACCTCTACTCCTCATCTTCCCTTCAATTTGTATATGATATTTTTAAATCCGTGTGTGTGTGTGTATATATGTATATTTATGTAGTTATTTATAAAAAGGATACATATTCATTGTAGAAAAATTGGAAAACTATTAAAAAGGTTAAAAAAAAAGGAAGATTTTTCAAATCTGTCATTTTTAAAGAAGTACAAGAATCGATCACTTTTAAACCATCCAAAAATGATCTGACAGCAACACATGTGTGAAAGATCCCATTCTTAGACTCTCATCCAGCATCATCCCTTGGGAAAAAGTGCCCATTTGATAAGGAGAAAGGGAAGCTGGTTGTTCTTTTAATTTGCGTTTCTTTCTATTACTTGTGAGGTGTTATGGGTTTTCATGTTTTGGGCCTCCTCTACTTTGTGTGTCTGTGTCATTTTTTCTCCTCACTCTACTTTGGAATGTGTTTCTTATGATTTGTAAAATTACTTTAAGAATATTAACATTATCTATTACACATTAGTGAGCGTTTTCCCTGGTTTCTCTGTTTTGTTTATAGTACATTTTGACATAAAAAGCTTTCCATTCTTATGGGGCAGGGGGAGCAGACAACAAACAGAACTCTGTTAAATTGCCTCTAATATATTGCTTATTTCTCCTCCCTACACTCTACGTGTATCGACAAATCCCTGGGACATGGAGTCAAAAGATCATTTAAATAGTCACTTACTAGCGTTTAATTGAGGGCACCCAACTTCATGTCTCTAAATCTGTTTTCCTTCATCAACATCCCAGCTTTTATCAGGATGAAATTCAGTCAACACTCTAATGGCAAGAACTTGGCTATCTTGCCCACTGATATGTCCTCAAGATCTAAAACAGAGTACTCAGTAGGCACTCAACATTGTGGTCACTCACAGCAAGCCCAGATGCCACTGTCTTAACCTGTCAGAATCTGTATCTTGTAGTCCCGCCATTTACATCTTTGCCATGATTCCCCAAGTACAGTAATGTATGTATTGAGTGTAGAGTATGAGGATAGGCCTGTTCTGAGCATCCCTGGTGGATATGAAAGAGGGCTACTGCACAAACTCTGCCTTCAGCCTAGTGACAACTCTTGTAGGATTTCACTGTACATACAGAATTCAAAGAGGAGATGAGATGAGCCAGAATGTGGGCCAGGAGTCTCACTGAGAAGTGAGATCAAGAAGGGAAAAGCAGAACCACGGAAGGCTTGTTAAAGAAGGAGGCCCCCAGCAAGAGATTTGAAGGATGAAGATTCTTCCAACATGCAGTGGCGAGGAGGCTTCGAGCCCAGATTTTAAACAAGGATCCAGGCTTGCTTTTCCTCCTGACTATTGGCCTAATGTGTTACTTGACCACAAGACAATTGTATTATATATTCATGATTTCCCTCACCCAGACTATTTTACTTGCTCATTGGCAATCACACCACATGCTAGTGTACTGGTTTCTAGAAAAGCGCTCCTTTTCCTCTTAGGATTGGAAACCCCAGGGAAAAAATGTGAAACCCAGAACATTCAGCCAAGTCAGGCTTTCATTGTAGTTCTAAATCAACCTAAGTGGTTTATGTTCAGATTCACAACTGATTCTTCACTTTTTTGAGTGCAGACACACTGGAGAGTGAGAAGAAAAGTGGGTTCCTTCTGTCCATGGGGTTCCTTCTGGTACATGTAATTTTGCACACAAATGCAGGAGCTCTCAGAACCCCTGTAGCCCATCCAATGACTCCTAGGGTCATACAGTGAACCCCTGGCATCAGAAGTTGACCCTGAAGAGTAGCCAGCAAACTGCAGCCTTCAGATTCTGTAATTATTATAATCTCCTTGGCCTGAAAAGGATTGTTTTGGGCATTTTGCAACTGGCTACAAAATCTGAATCTTTCCAGTTTACTTCTTTCAAGAGATAATTTCCTTTATCACTCACTACCTGTCCAAGTTCCTACCTAAGAATTACAACTGAAAGAGTGTGTAGGTGTGTAAGTTAAGATAATACCAACTGCTATAACAAATCAAGTCTAAGGACTTCCCTGGTGGTCCAATGGTTAAGAATCCAATGCTGAAGCCAATCCAAAGCCTTCCAATGCTGAAGATGCAGGTTCAGTCCTTGGTCTGGGAACTAAGATCCCACATGCCCCAGGGCAACTACTGAACCCTCAGGCGCTGAAGCCTATGTGCCACAATTAGTGAACCCTGCATGACTCAACTAATATCCCGCATGATGCGATGAAGATCCTGCATGTCTCAACTAAGACCCGACACAGTCAAATAAACAAACAAAAACTAAATCAAGTCCGTCATCTCAAAGACTTCACATCATTTATTCACAGTTTATGTAACATTCCAATGCAACTGTTTCTGGTCAGCAAATGAGGCTCTCACAGTCTGTCCGGGAATCCAGGCTCCACCCACATCAAAACTCTGCATTTTCTGAAGAGTTGTAATGCTCTTGGGCGGCCATCTTGTGGAAAGAAAGGATAATGAGTGGGAGGATTTTATCGGTTAGACCTGCAGTGGTGTGCACCACTCCCTCACATTCTTAGAGCCAGAATTCAATCATATAACCATCTGCAATTGCAAGGGAGGCTGGAAATGTTATCCCTGCGCCCAAGAGGAGAAAGCTTATTGGTGAACAGGTATCCTGCTTCGACCACGATGGATGACTACAGCTATTCTCAAACTGCTCTTGGGCAAGCTGTTCAGAGTCCTCACTAGCCATTTTTCCTCCTCGTTTTGTAGACTCAGCCTCTAAGGAGTTCTGCCACTACCAAGAAGGAAGCCCTTTGCTCAGGCATCAGACAAGTGAGACTTCAAATCCAAGCTCTGCCAGTAACGAGCAATATGTTCCTGGAAGTTCATCTCTGTGCCTCAGTTTTCTCATCTATAAAGTGGACCACACAATAGCTCTAACCTCATGACATTACTTATTTAACTTATATGCAGAGTACGTCATAAAAATGCTGGGCTGGATGAATCACAAGCTAGAATCAAGATTGCCCAGAGAAATATTAACAACATCAGATATGCAGATGATACCACCCTAATGGCAGAAAGCGAAGAGGAACTAAAGAGCCTCCTGATGAAGGTGAAAGATGAGAGTGAAAAAAACGGGCTTAAAACTCATAATTCAAAAAACTAAGATCATGGCACCCTATTCTACCACTCCACGGCAAATATATGGGGAAAAATGGAAACAGTGACAGATTTTATTTTCTTGGGCTCCAAAATCACTGTGGATGGTGACTGCAGCCATGAAATTAAAAGACGCTTGTTCCTTGGAAGAAAAGCTATGACAAACCTAAACAGCATATTAAAAGGCAGAGACATTACTTTGCCAACAAAGGTCCGAATAGTTAGAACTATGGTTTTTCCAGTAGTCATGTACGGATGTGAGAGATGGACCATAAAGAAAGCAGAGTGCTGAAGAATTGATTCTTTTGAACTGTGGTGTTGGAGAAGACTCTTGAGAGTCCCTTGGACTGCAAGGAGATCAAACCAGCCAATCTTAAAGAAAATCAACCCTGAATATTCATTGGAAGAACTGATGCTAAAGCTGAAGTTCCAATACTTTGGCCACCTGATGCAAAGAGTCAACTCATTGGAAAAGACCCTGATGCTGGGGGGGTGGAGAAGGGAGTGACAGAGAATGAGATTGTTGGATGGCATCATTGACTCAATGGACATGAATTTGAGCAAACTCTTCGAGATAGTAAAGGACAGGGAAGCCTGGTGTGCTGTGCTGCAGTCCATGAGATTGCAAAGAGTCAGACACAACTTAGTGACTAGACAACAACAGCAACATAACATTGGTGGACTACATGAGAAGGCACAAGTAAAGTTCTTAGCCTGATTGTTGGTGAGTTGTAAGCACTCAACTAACCTAATACCAATGCTACTGCTAATAATACTTATAACAAAGACAAAGCTATTATTATGGGGCTTCCCTGGTGGCTCAGACAGTAAAGAATCCGCCTGCAATGCAGGAGACCTGGATTCAATCCTGGGGTTGGGAAGATTCCCTGGAGAAGGAAATGGCTACCCACTCCAGTATTCTTGCCTGAAGAATTCCATGGACAAAGGAGCCTGGTGGGCTACTGTCCATGGGGTCACAAAGAGTCAGACGCGACTGAGTGACTAACACCTTCGCTTTCACTTACATTTCCTTTTTTTATAGGCTAGTCCAGATTTTGAAAATGAAGAATCTAAGAGATAAGCCAAGGCTTCTGTAAGAATTTTGATGAAATGTGATAAAGATTTGGCCTGGGGTAAAATGAAAAAGAATTCCAGTGTTCAACAGGTACTTTTATAACCATTATCTTGGATCTGAAAGAAATCAAGAATAAATAATTTGGGGACTTCCCTGGTAGCTCAGTGGGTAAGACTCTGTGGTTCCAGTGCAGGAAGTGAGAGTTCAATTCCTGGTCAGACAACTAAAATCCCACATGCCACATGGTGCAGCCAAAAATTTTTTTAAAAAATAAGTAATTCCAAGATTTAATAATACATTGGGAGAGGAAAGTAAAGAACCTATAGAAGTTGCAAATGGTCCAGATCTCCAGTTCAGAGGTTTTTCCAAGTCTCCAGTACTTCTAAGTAAAATTAAGATCTATTTGCTCTCACCCTTCAGATCTCTTGCTGCATTTCACATTTCACAATCTACCTGGTTTTCTTCTCACAGTAAGGATCATTCTGACTTCTTCCCCAGCGAGCCTCCTTCTACTGATCAACCATGGCCTTCACTCAGTCCTGCCCCCAATCCCTCCCTCAAACTTCAGCTCAGCCTCCAGCTCAGCCTTGTCACTCGAGTTGTCCAGGGAACATTTCCACTAAGATCCTGTGACCTTTGACACCTAAATGAGTTCCTTTTTGCCAAATAGGCTGCCTTTCTCAATTATCCCATTTCTATCAATACCCCACCACAAGGGTCATGCAGTGAGGACACAGAGCCCAGAGAACTTTCCGTCTTAACAACTAACCAGGAAGAGCTGCAGTGCAGCTATAAAGCATCCTCCAAGCATGAAATGGCAAACAGCTCTAATTTCCAAAGACAGGTATTAGAAAATGTCAGTAGGGCTCTAAGCTTACTTTTTAGTTCATCTTACAAAAGTGTAAAGCCAATACCTTGTCTGGGACAAGGTTCCAGTACAGAGAGTTCCAGTACTGTTTTTTAGAGTAAGATAGGCTCAAATAAGGGCTTCCCAGGTAGCACTAGTGGTAAAGAATCTGCCAGCCAATGTAGGAGACACAAGAGAAGCGGATTCGATCCCTGGGTCGGGAAGATCCCCTGGAGGAGGGCATGGCAACCTACTCCAGTATTCTTGCCTGAAGAATCCCATGGACAGAGAAGCCTGACAGTACTTAGGGTTGCAAAGAGTCAGACACGACTGAAGCAACTTAGCACCCACACACACAGGCTCAAATAAATTAACATTCTCTTCTCAGCTGACTCATTACCTAGAACACAAACTTTGCATGCCTGTTTGAATAGAGACAGGAGAGAGGACAATGAAAAGAAAGGAAGGAATATACACAACTTACTAACATGAGTGTTAACAGTACCTCTCTTAAAAAACAAGAACAGCAAAAAGAACATTTGTAGAAGATCAATATTCCATTTTTACAACCCAAGCTCCTATCTATGTTGTAGTAAACCAGATTTTAATTGTCTGCCGTGTCCCTTCTGATATTTGATCACTTTAGCTCAAAAGATGCTTTTTTAAAAAAGAAAAATTTAGTAGATTTACAACTTTGTATCAGTTTCAAGTATATAGCTTCCCTGGTGGCTCAGTCCATAAAGAATCCGCCTGCAATGAAGGAGACTGCCTGCAATGCAGGAGACCTGGGTTCAACCCCTGAGTTGGGAAGACCCCTGGAGAAGGAAATGACAGCCTACTCCAGTATTCTTGTCTGGGAAATTCCATGGACAGAGGAACCTAGCAGGCTACAGTCCGTTGGATCACAAGAGTCAGACACGACTTAGCAACTAAACCACCATCACCACCAGGAATACAGCAAAGTGATTTGGTTACACAAACATATATATATTCTTTTTCAGATTCTTTCCATTACAGGTTATTAGAAGATATTGAATATAGTTCCCTGTGTTATACAGTAGGTCCTTGTTGTTTATCTATTATAATATAGTAGTATGTATCTGTTACTCCCAAACTCCTAATTTATCCCTCTTTCCTTCCCCTTTGTTAACCTTAAGACTGTGTTCTATACCTGTGAGTCTGTCTCTGTTTTTTAAATAAGTTCATTTGTATCCATTTTTAGATTTCATATTTAAGTGGTATCCTTTGATACTTATCTTTCTCTGATTTATTTCACTTAGTGTGATAATCTCTAGGTCCATCATGTTGCTGCAAATGGCATTATTTCATTCTTTTTGTGACTAATATTCCTCTGTATACATATCGCATCTTTATTCATTCATCTGTCAATGGACACTTAGGCTGCTTTCATGTCTTGGCTACTGTAAACAGTGCTGCTATGAACATTGGGTACATGTATCTTTTCAAATTAGATTTTCCAGTTTTTCCGGCTATATGCCCAGTAGTGGGATTGCTGGCTCATATGGTAGCTCTATTTTTAGTTTTTTAAGGAACCTCCATACTATTCTCGTAGTGGCTGCACCAATTTACATTTCCACCAACATTGTAGGAGGGTTCCCTTTTCTCCACACCTTCTCCAGCATTTATTATTTATAGACTTTTTGATGATGGCCAGTCTAGTCAAGGCTATGTTTTTTCCAGTGGTCATGTATGGATGTGAGAGTTGGACTATAAAGAAAGCTGAGCGCCAAAGAATTGATGCTTTTGAACTGTGGTGTTGGAGAAGACTCTTGAGAGTCCCTTGGACTGCAAGGAGATCCAATCAATCCATCCTAAAAGAGATCAATCCTAGGTGTTCATTGGAAGGACTGATGTTGAAGCTGAAACTCCAATACTTTGGCCACCTCATGCGAAGAGTTGACTCATTGGAAAAGACCCTAATGCTGGGTAGGATTGGGGCAGGAGGAGAAGGGGACGACAGAGGATGAGATGGTTGGATGGCATCACCGACTCGATGGACATGGGTTTGGGTAGACTCCGGGAGTTGGTGATGGACAGAGAGGCCTGGCGTGCTGCAATTCATGGGGTCGCAAAGAGTAGGACACGACTGAGCGACTGAACTGAACTGATTCTGACTGGCATGAGGTGATTTCTCATTGTTTTGCATTTCTCTAATAATTAGCAATATTGAGCAAAAGGATGGTTTTTGAAGTGCAAAGGTCTTAAAGTGGAAGTTGCAGTACTTTTTGAACGACACATTGGTAGTAATGGGCACTGGGGGGTGGGGGAAGGGGGTAACTAGTTTCCTTCTACTCAGTTCCTCGTTACAACTGTCCTTTTGCAATTTTCTCAGTTATATTTTAAACAGTTCTGAAGTTACACTGATGAATCTAGTTTTTTTACATTAAAATTTGTCTTTGTGGAACAAAGTCACAGCTGGGGATTGTGGAAAGATGATATGTCCATGGAAGGATAATGTGCTGCAGCCTTTTCTTTTGCAGTGTTTTAGCTCTCAAGTGTGAAATAATTACACAAACCTCATCTGAGGCCAAAAAAAATGATGAATGCAGCAATTATCATTCAAACGTGGCATTTCCTTCCAAACGAGCACCCCCATTACTACCCGCCCCCAGTGCCCATTACTACCGATGTGTTGTTAGAAAAGTACTGCAACTTCCACCTTAAGACCCTTGCACTTCAAAAACCATCCTTTTGCTCAACATTGCTAATTATTAGAGAAATGCAAATTTCCTTCCTTCAAGAGCACATTCATCTATGGCAGATGGCTTGGTGAGCAAGTCGTTCTGCCTGCTATAGGCATAAGGACAGCATGGGCTTATTAAAGCTCCTTTGTAACCCATAATCCAATGAAGAAAATGATGTTATGACCTTCATCCTATTCAACCCCTTGTTAAAAAGCTGGTAATTAACAGAAAAAGTGAAAATCACAAACTGCTTCGCCTCCAACAAAATCTCAAATCAGCACGGAGTATGATTTCAGGGGAAATAACTTCAGCAATCCTTTGACTCTCTAAGTTAGGTGTACGCTTGGGTGATACAGGTAACTGAGAAACTTGCAGAACACAGCCAACTTCTGGGAGCCTGAAAGCTTGAGTTTAAGTGATACAACACCGCCACCTAGAGGTCAACCAGTGAGGAATTGGACACTGCAGCCAAACCCGGTAAAAAGCTTGACAAGCTTACTGCCCAGCTGGGAAAAGCATCATTGCCTTCACATCAAAGCTGCAATGAGAGACATTTAAATGAGTCTGGGTTTTCCTCAACATATGAGATATTGCAGAAATTCTACAGAGTAGAAAATATGCTTCCCCCATCACTACCTACAAAGACAGGTGCTGAGCAAGTCACCAAAAAAGGGGGCAGAGAACAAACCCACCCATGTCAAGGTGCTAGGGAGGCTCAGCGGTTTGAGGGCTTTTGTAGAAGATAGGACATTTAAGCTGACATTGGTAGGATGAACAGAATTTCTATAAGCCAAGGGAAGCAGATTCCAAGCTGAAGGAACAGCATGAACTACTAATTTCAATTATGAAAATATACAAGATTTACTCATCACCAGTTCACTACAGGTTATATTAAGCCACTTGGAAAATGGAATAAAAAATCATATTTCCAACCCCACTGAAAACATGCCAGTAAAGTGTCCTTCCGTGTATTTTTTTAATATGCTGTCACGCCCTTCTGTTTGCGATCCAATGAACTATAGCCCGCCAGGCTCCTCTGTCCATGGGATTCTCCAGGCAAGAATACCAGAGTGGGCGGCCATTTCCTCCTCCAGGGGATCTTCCCAACCTAGGCACTGAACCCAAGTCTCCTGGACTGGCAGGCAGGTTCTTTACCACTGAGTCACCTGTGAAGCCCATGCTCTTGAAAAGGCATTTCTTAAAACAATCAAACTTAGGAACATGGGCTATAAACCAAGGTAATCAGACTTACTCCTTTACTGCAGGTCTTCCTCAAAGAATTTAGTATTTTACTGTACATAGTAAATCGCCGAGAACTACAGAATGCGGTTTCCAAACTTTACATAATTTGTTTCTGCACAATTTTCCATGAACAAACCCTCGCTCCCTATAAAGGCAGTGAGGTAAAGTGATGGTTGAAGGATGCAGGTTCTAGAATCAAACAGCATGGACTTCAATTCTAGCTCCACCACTATGCCTCCACAGGCCTGTTTCCCCATCTGCAAATAGAACTAGAGGACCTACCTCACCAGGTACTGTGAAGATTACATGAGGTAATACACACAGAAAACCCCTGAAATAATTAGTAGTTGCTACCCCTTCATGTCCCTCCCTCCACGCTCTTTACAGCTAGACTCAGCTCCATAGGACCAGTTCAAGCACTACTAATGGAAATACACTCCAGCTTTGCCTAGCTGCCGCCTACAGTCCCTTGGAAGACTGTGTTCCTTCAAGGTCTCTGGGGGACAAAAGGGGAATGTTTCAAGTTACTTTGGTAGCTTAGATGAAAAATAACAATATTCACTAATTAACCTCTTCTGGATATAACTCCAAGAGCTGTCAGCAGTTGCAAAACAAAACAGGACCGATACAGAACCTTAACAAAGCCCACGAATCACACACATTAAGCTTGTGACAATCATAATTTTATCTTTCAAGTCATTTGTTTCTGTGTGTACACACAGAATCCTAAATGTAGGAGGTAAATATATACAATTCCAAATACCTTGAGCATTCGGTTATTGAGACATTATTACATAAGTGTGTCTGTGTACACATATACACATGTATGTATGTATGAGTGTGTGTGAACAGGAGAGGCAGTGTTATGTGAAACAGTTCAAACACCCTGCTGCAAAAGATGATAAAGGTTTTCTTCCACCATCCCTGCCAGCTCTCTGAGGTAGCCTGGTAACATATAAACATCCATGGAGATGCAAAACATTTCAGGCAAATCCTTAAGTTTTGACTTTTGTTTCCTTTTTCCTGAGTCTGTTTCACCATTTTCCACTTGTTCTCCTTATCACTCCCTGAGTTTATAACTTCCCACAGTAGTAGAAAAAAAGTATTTTATGGGCACCTGTGTCCCTCTTGAAGCATTATCTCCACTGGGTCAACAGGAGCCTGAGGCTGGAGATGCAGGCAGGCAGCACAGGGCTGCCAGGTCTGGAGCACAGGCACCCCTTCACCACTAACTAGATCTATGACTGAGCTGCCACCTGGCTTACCCCGCACAGCACAGTACACACCTGTTGCTCTGGTGCAGTTATTAATGGCATCCCTTTCACTCTCAACAGTACCCTGGATTTAGAGTTTAAGTTACAGTGGTCATCCCATCTATCACCCTAGACATGGCTCTTAACTCCTCTGGATTCCAATCTCCATAATTTGAAAATGGATATAGGATTAGATAGTACTTTAAGGGCTTTTTTGTTTTAATCTGTTTTTGTGATTTCCATTTTTTTAAATAGCCCAATCACAAAATTAAAAATCTTTCAACCTCTACCTACCTCCCTCCTAATATATATATTTTCCCCAACCAGTTGAGATCCAACCTAACTATATAAGCAGAACAGACATTAAGAGTCAATAATGAGTATCTCAGAAACTGGAAGAAATGAAAACTGCAATCAATACGTATTTTGTATTATGTGTTCTACTTAACTCATTCCTTTACATGCTTCCTGGCTTAGATGTTGTACACCAATTATGCAAGGCCCTGGATAGTCCCCACCATGAACCACCACAACCAGAAGACCCATTTTTACCTGTTTCGATCTCCTAAACAGAAAAGGGCAAAGAAGAGATGCCTGGACACAAGGCATGCAATTCCTGCACCAGGACAGAACTTTTAAGTCCTGAAACATACAACATCTTAACCATACGAGGCAGCAAAAGAAACGGACAATAAAACCACAGAGGGGCCAGCCAGTGTTTCCTTGCCCCAACCCTCCATACCTTATGCAAATAAAAAACTGATTTTGGAGTAAATACATTTATTGATACCCATTTTATATAGTTCAATGAAATAACCTATAAATATAAAAGCATTTTTCTTTTGGATATCACCATGGTCCATGTAAATACTCAACAGTCAGAATCATCTGCAGGAAGCACTCCAAGTCACAGAGTTGGGTTTACAGACCTGAATACACATATTTCATATAACAGTGGCACTTATGTACTCAAGTGGTCCAGTGGCTTTGGAATATATGACAACTGGGCATGTGGAATAAAAGTAATGTGTAAGTTTAAGTCAATGGGAAGGGTATCAACCTTCAACAACAAAAAACAATTATAAATCAATATCCTAGGTGAAGAAAGTACCACAGTTGACACTTGGTGTCGGAACACTGGAGACAAAAGTATGTTTAACGACACACGTGGTGTCGTATGCTCTCTTCAACCCCCAGTGGACAGTCCACCAGTGCCTTTGGGTAATTCAGGGTCAACAAAACAGCAATTCTTAACAGAATCTCAACAGCTTAGAATAAAAGGTATGTGGGAACTAGTATCAAGTTTAAAGAAAAATGAGCTAAATATTTCAATGACATGATGAGTTTTTCTCCTAAGAGGAGGAAGAGATTGTGGGGAAAACAACCTTTTTAATTCTTTTTTTTTAACAGTGATCAGAATCATTTATCAAATGTGAGGGAAGGAACCCAGGTATCTGGTATCCAAAACACAGGTGCAAAAATTTTCTTCTATCTCAAAGTTTGTTCCTCAACACTTGCGAGGGAACGAACACAGCAGCCACTGTTGGAGACTTGCTCTCGACTTGATGCAGCATAGAATTTTCTCATTTCTTCAGAAACAAATACAGGAATGTCCTTTTTTGCTGCAGTCAGACCATGTGTCTTCTGAGTTAGCAAGCAAATGCATTTAGAAGGTCTGAGGTGTGCAAGGTCCAAAATTGAAATCTGAAAGGCAGTGTTAGAACTTAAGCGAGGCAAGATTTTTAGAGACTACTCAAATGAAAATCTAAGTGAAGCATATAAAAATTCAGTTCTTTCTATTATTTTCAACTGGTATTTGATGGCGACATTCCCTGGTAAGGACGGGTTAAGGGCTGTTATCTCCAGGTCCAAGATATCCCAACTACTTAAAGTAGGGCCCCCAAGAGGAGAAAGACACACACTTCTGTGGTCTCTGGAATTCTTTTTTGCCTTTTTTTTTTTTTTAAGAAATAGTAGCTTCAGTTGCACACCACTGGCTGAAGGGGTTTTCATCCAAATGAGAAACTCTACCCCTTGTCTCTAGTGGAACAGGTACCAGGTTCCCACAAGCGGCAACTCCCATGTCCTGTAGCACGTGGCATCTGACCCTGGAGTGAAGAATAAGCTGGCACAGAGCCCCGATCGCTGGCATCCAGGCTAGATGGCGTTTCGTGGCGTGCCGTTGTGTGTCAACGCTTTCAGGCTGGGGGCACTGGTCTGGTGACTACAGCTCCTGTGAGAAGTCACACCCACCTCAAAAACCTCATGAATAGCTTTTCGGAAACAATGGAAGTTATAGTCTATTAAACCTGCAGGAGAGAAAAAGGAAGATCAGGCGCCTGAATGTCAACTATCTGCTAGGAAACATTTGGTGACGGAAATAAATAATTGGTATGTATTTTAAAACATATATCCAATTGAGAAATTCTCTACAATGGAAGCACGATAAAGCATACGCCCAAGTTGTTAATACTGATTACCTCTGGGCCTGAGAATGAAGAGGGTAAATAAAAAAGCAATTAGGAAGACAAATTCGCTAAGAAAATTTACAATGAACTCTAAAGTGAAAGTAAAATACTTTCGATACATCAAGTTTTTCCTTTTACAAGTCTCTGGGGCAGGCAAAGAAAAGCTGAAGGAAAACAGTTGGAACAATATTTGGGCAACCTGCTCAGTAGAGCCACGGGGATCGGAGGTATCAGAAAGGCCCATAGGGCAGAGCCTCAGGAAGCCAGCTCCCCCACCTCAGAGGGGAGGGAGGGCAACTCTGTCCTTATCTGCTTATGAACTGGTTTCCAAATCAGATTTTAGTCAAAGGGTTCCTTGCAGGTACATATGGACATATGACCAATTCCGGCCACGAAGAAAAGTGCAAGTGTGTGAGACTTCCATGGAGTCTCCTTAAAAGGAAGACCTCCCTCTTCCTCCCTCAGTCCTCCTCAGTGCCCAGAATTTGGGGAAGATTGCTGGAGATCCAGAAGTCCTTCCACATCACGAGAACCTGAAACTAGCAGCCAGTAATGAGAACAGCAGAGCTGAAAGAGAAGCACCTAGGTCCTCGAGGATACTGAGACAGAAAGACAACACGCAAGAAACAAACCACAAGCATCTAGTGGCAAAGTGACTACAGATGGGGAAGTAGCCCCAAAGGTGGGAGAGTCAAGTGCAAGGCAAAAGCAGCCAAGAAAACTTCAGGGCGGAGACAAGACTCTTGAGGATATGGGCAAGATTTAAATAGGCAGGAAAGAGGAGCAAAATCACAAGAAAATGGCAGGGAGTTTGCCCTGAGAGAACACAGCACACAGGTGGAAGACAGGAAAGAAGCTGGTCTGACTGGAGATGGGAGCAGACAATTCTTGGGAGAAGTACTGGGAATGGAGTCTGAAGAAGCAGGTTAGAGTCAAATTAAGGAGCTCCTTCAGATTCAGAAAAAAATAAAGGTTTTGATAAGTTCAACTACATTAAAATTGAGTTCTCTGCAAATGGTAAAATTAAACTGACAATCAAGGAAACATGAATAGTGGGTAGATATGTGGTGATGATATGAAATCACTGTTAATTTTTTTTTTAACATCTATTAGTGGTAATACTGTTATGCTTTAAAAAGGGCACTACTTCTTAGAGATACCTGCTGAAATCTCTATAGACAAAATGATTTGATGTCAGAGATTTGCTTCCAAATAACCCAATAGGAGAAAAACTATAGAGATGAAATAAGAATGGCTATGATTTTGATAGTTGTTCAGTCTGGGTGATAGATAAGAAGGGCTTCCTTACATTATTTTCTCTACTGTTTTATGTCTGACAGTTTCCACAACAAAGGATAAAAAAGAATGAACATATACAGGAAACAAGACCGACCATGTGTTCATGACTGAAAGCAGGGACAGGTACATGGAATCACTGTGCCGCTCAACTTTTGTGTTTACTTGAAAATTTCCAAGAGCCAAAAGTTTTTTTTTAATTTTTAAAGATTAGAATGGAGAAAAACAAGAAACTCCTAAGAGGTACAATAAAGATAAAAGTATAGGAACAAATAAATTACTAGAGAAGCCTAAACAGACATGAAAGAGTACCTGCAATGAAAAAGACACTTGCTCTAACCAGTAATTAGAGAAATAAAAATGAGGCCCAAATGAGACATCGTTTCCCACCTACCAAACTGACAACAACTGAACATTCTAACAACATTAAACATTAGCAGGAAATGAAGTGACAGAAATGCCCACAAAGCACTGTCTGGGGTGAAAACGATAAAGCCACTTTGGAGAGCAATTCAATAATACCTAATAAAACTGACATGAACTTGAGCAGGAGACATGAACTTGGGCAAACTTTGGGAGATGGTGAGGGACAGAGAGGCCTAGGGGGCTGCAGTCCATGGGGTCACAAAGAGTCAGACTGGGCGACTGGACAACAACAATAAAACTGAACGCATACGCCCTCCATAAATTCCACTCCTAAATACTTACTATTCTAGAGAAATTCTCTGTATGTGCAAAGGCAAGCTTGTTCATGAACATTTCTTGCAAAACTATTTGTAATCTTAAAAATCATGTAAACATACAGCAAAAAGAATATAAACTGTGATATACGCACTCCACAGACAGTGACAAAGAATGAACTGAAGCAACATGCTATTGATATGGATAAACCTCAAAACCAAACTTGAATGAAGAGAAACAAGCAAGTTGCAGAAGATGATTTACATTCTGACATGGTTTACACAAAGATACATAATACCCTATATAGTTTAAGGATAGAGAAGAAGTAAAAGACTAATTCAGACACAGGAAGAAGAAAACACTACATTCAACAGAGCACAAGAGAGGGTTTCAACTGAGAAATACACAAAAGACAAACATGTATTGGTCACGTTTCAGATCTTACGCTCAAAGGGGAATATACACATTTTTGTTTTATCAAAAAAACTCTGTATATCTAAAATATTTCATTAATATGAGCATCAGTGAAATAATATTAATTCATTCAATATTAATTAATATCACAAACCCAGAGAGAAGAACAGGAACTTAGTTGCAGTGAATAACAGAGCTACTACAGATCCTTGAGCAGTTAAATAACATGATAAAAGGAATATTCTGAAAACTAGTCTGCCTTTAGAATAAAAGACGATATAGACTGAGCCCTCAATATATGTTGAATGCAGCACCTTAGGCCTAGATGACAGGCCTAAGAGACCTGGAGACATTGCTGGACTCCTGCTGGACTGGAGACACCAACAGTGGAAATGGATAGGACACCCTAGAAAGTTCCACAAGAAACAAATGTTACAAGTTGGTGAAGATTCAAGGAAAACCACAGAAAAGAACGGAAAAAGGAGAACAAAGAACACCCTCTGTGAGATGCTGTGCAAGGGCCTCGGAAGCAATTACACCACACGATTACCAGACTGCACACAGCTAAACGTGGACACCAGGAAAATGGCGTAACTAATAACAGAAGGAGAGTAGCCAGGAGAGTCACGAAACAATGGGGAAAATATCCATCGGCTTTTGACACCATGGAGAGAGAAACATTTACGTGAAGATGCCTTACTAACACTTCAAACACGGGATGGCAATAGGCCCGAATCAGTCAACTACACGGAGATTAGCTGAAGCCACAGATGTGATGTGCTGGCCGGGAGAATAAGTGAAGAAGGGAGCCAGAAGCCCTGGTTCTGAAGGGCACTCAGAACTGACAAAAAGAAAAATGATTAGAAGAAACAGCTGGTCAGAGAAACAGACACAGAGAAGAACTCAAAGAGCTCTGCTTTGGGAAAGCAGAGAGAAGAGAGCTTGAGGGAGGACTGGATGACAGGGTCACATGCTTTGGAAGGCTGAAGAGGAAAGGCCACCAAATGTGGCAAGAAGGAGACCTGATAACTTCTCAAACCACCTCAGCAGACTGGTTCAGGTGGAAGCCAAATGCAGGCAGACAGGTAACAGAAGGATGTGCAATCAGAGGCTGGAATAAAAAATGTGATTTAAAAACAAAAGACCAAAAGAAGCCAGGAGAAAGCATGGACTGTACATGGAGGGAAAGGCACAAAAGTAGTTGAAAACGTCATGAAAGTGAAAGTGTTAAGTCACTCAGTCATGTCCAATTCTTTGTGACCCCACAGACTGTAGCCTGCAAGGCTCCTCTGTCCATGGAATTCTCCAGGCAAGAATACTAGAGTAGGTTGCCATGCCCTTCTCCAGGGGATCAAACTAACTGGTAAATCGTCTAACACTGCAACAATGTTTTCTCTTGTTTTCCAGAACCTAAGAAATTATGACAAAGACCTTTATATGAAGATGGTTTTTAAAATGTCATTACCTTTTCTTTCAAAACTTTCTTCCCTAAGGATGCAAACCAGTGCCAAAAATTTAGTCACCTCCTTTAAATACAGGACAGTTGTGTTATTCAGCTTGATGATGGCCATGGACTCTTTGTCATAAGCACTTCCACTTCCATCTTCCTTTAACCTGTTTTAAAACAAAGTATCGTTCATTATAGGTTTCCCAACTCAGCATTTTGTCACATTTGCACAACAAGGCTTTCTACCCAAGGCTTTCTACCCAGTTTCCTAAATGTCTTTTGAGAAAACATGCTGGCTCGACCACAGTGGAACAGAAGCTGTGTTTAGCTGTGGGTGCCCAGCCCCTGCTGCATAATCATTCCATGTGCTCACACCACCTTGTTGACCTAGGATGCGTGGAACGCAGCAGACTTCTCATTTTCCCTCACACTAATCAGTGCTGACACCCTCCGCAAATAATGGAGGACTTGAAATATGGGAATTGTCAGTAGTGAAAAAGGAGTAAGTACAAAAACTACAGTAAGTATGGTCTATCAAAGATACTGTGGAATCCTGTTGCCTGCAAAGTGAGCCTTACAGGGTCTGAAAGCTATTTCATTTATCAGATTCGATTGTCAGAATTACATGGAGTCCCCCTTCAAAAAACACAAATCAAGAGCCAAGTAAGCAACAAACTGAACTTCAATAAAGCATACCAAGTTTCACACACAGGTTAATAACACTCAAGTAATGGCTGTTTCTCTTCTTTTTTATAATGTCCTTTATCACGTGTAATGTAGTTTACAATGTACCTCATACTGAAAATAAAATTTACAACTAAATTTGATTCTTTAATTATAAAAAATACATTCTATTCATCTATTTTTAAAATTAGGAAAGGGAACATGAAACTTTTCTGCATAACCTACAGACAAAATCACATTTTCGCTGGGGAAAGAATAAAAACAAAGGTGAGCATGTAATCACAAAACTGACAGGAATTGAAAACAAGAATAGACAGGTAAAGAAGAGCTAAGACGAATGCATTCTCCTACCCCGAGGCAGCTGGAGAAAGATACTGACAAGTTAGGCAGAAAGACCAAGGTGCAGGGTAGGGACAGAGAGATGAAAGAGGAATTTAGACTAGGTGGAACACAGAAGAACAACAGATCAAGGACACAGGTATCAAAAAGCAAAGGTAATGTCACAGCATCAGGACAGTGCTTGGGAGGGCTGACATTAACATACAAGATGAACCATCACTATGAGAGGCTGCAGAGGTTACTGGCTTTTGAAATAATTATTAGTAAATCCACCAAAGTTTTCACTTGTCTTCTGGACTATTCTACAAAACCACTTCTTCACAAATTTCTGTATAAAGTGTGGTGAATTTGCATAAAAGAAGTTTATACTTTAGAGACTTCTTAGAAACTGAGATGTATAGGTCAAACATTCCTTGCTTCTGTGCTCTCTGAAAGATTAAGTACTCCTCAGTTCCACAGAGCCTGAAATCTAACTAGGAACCTGTACATACTAGTTATTCAGTGTTTTAAATAAATCAGTCTAGTTTATTGATCTAACAGTAGTGAAAAGTCACAGTAGTGAGAAGACACAGTACAAACCCCCCAAATTAAAGCAGGTGAAACTTTCACTGATAATTAAGTCTGGCACTAGTCACACCTTCTCAACTGCTCCTGTCCATCCATTCATCAAGAGTAAGACCCAGCAGTCCATTCACAGAGAAATTATGCTCCAAACTGAAGCAGTATGGTCAGAACAATTCTACTTCATACAGTACTTGCTAGATGCCTCAGAAATTAATCCCCCTAACAAATCAAACTGGTGGTTTTCCACTTGTCTGAGCTCTTACAAATATATATATAAACACAACTTACCCATATATACAAGACACATCAATTACAACATCAATCATGTCACAGCAAAGTTCATATGACTGCATATCCACAGGAGAACTGTCTGTTGCAATATAGATTTTGCTGACAACATCGAAGAGAAAAGCTTTTTCAATACCTGAATTCTTGAAAAAAGCAAAATCGAGTGTTCATTTTTTAAAGAATCACAATTCGTAAACTTATCAAAGATCCTCAATCATTAACATCCAAGAGCATTTTTAATGATACAACCCAATACCAAGAGTAAACAGTACTTGCTTAGGAGACACTTCTCTTATCCAAAGAAGAAAAGTCGAATTGTTTCTCTGCTCTGATTTACTGACATAATAGCACACTCAAATTTGTTCTTCTTTCATCCTCTTTACTTAAATGAATTATTTTCTAAGACACCACCAAAAAACAAACAAAAACATCCTCCAAAAATCAAGCCACGCTACATTTTTAATAATCCTTTTCTTGACAATAATCAATCTCTGATTCAAATGATCCTGCTACCAGAAAGGTTTGATGTGGCACTCAGCAGACAATGGTCACATCAACATCTAGCATAGTGCAAAAGCCCAAAGAATTGGTGATCACTACACAGAGTCCTTCAAAGTAGTGTTTGGAAAATACAGTCACTGAATGCTAAACTGATGGGAAGAATATCCTTTTTAATTAAGCTGAATCCTCAAAATAAGAAATGTGAAATATGACACTGAGATTACAGTTAACAAGGATCAACTTTTCAATGTGACCTCCTAAGGCAGAGATTAAACTAAGTCTAATTCCCATCACCCAGTATATCCCAGTTTCTACTCTTCCTTCAGGAAAAGAGATCACGAAGATATTTTTAATTAAGAAAAACATGAGAAAATTTTTCATCAGGGCCTTTTAAGACAAAAAAAGGTGAGTATTAAGGAAAATTTCAGAAAATAATTCAAGCCATTTTTTAAATGTTTCTATTATTTATTTAACTGTATCATTAGTCTTTAAGCTTGACTCAGATTAATTCAAGGCATTTTTTTGGAAAATTTGATAATACAAATATATTCAACAAAAACAGAACCAGAAATGACAGCACACTTACTGATATAAAGATATTTAATAGGTTTTCCAAGGTCGGTAGCTGTGGGATAAGTTTCTGCACCACCTTACTAAAGGCTTCAAATATTGAATGGTCATAGATACTAGTCAAATAAAAGCTGAAAGACACAACACAGTTTGATTAATTTGAAAAATAAATCTTAAGTCCAGCAACAATTATCACAATACATAAAATTTTAAGTTTCTTCACATTTGACTTCAGGAAGTTCAAATAAAGCCTATTTTGTGCACCATCTCCCTCACTCAAGATGACAAATGCAATTTCCCCACCTGGCTCGTAGCTCTCCATCCCTTTAATACATTTACACAGAGGGCAACTGAGGTGGTACTAGGAAAACATTTTCAGATGCAGAAACCTGAACATTCACCTAAGTCCTTGCAATCTGATCCAAAAAGCTTGGTTTCTTAAGCCCCCAACTGACAAAAAACCAAGAGAAAGCTCAGAGGAGATAGGTGACATTTATTAAATAAGAATACAGTACAGGTTTCTACTAAAATGTTACCTCCTCAGAAAGTTCCTTCCTGACCCCACCTATAACGGTACTCCTGTACCCTTTGCTTTCAACCTCTTCCCCCTTTGTTTTTCTGCACAGCACTGATGAGTAAAATTACACTATATGTTTATTTATGTGCTTTTGAGCGGTCTCATTCATCAGAATGTAAGCTCCATGAGAATAAAGGCTGTCAGCCTTGCTCACAGCTGCATGCCCACTGCCCTGTAGAGTATTCATGAATATTTGTTGAGTAAACAAATGAATAAAACTGGCACTTAGAATTTATGTAAATAACATGCTAAGGAAGATGAGAGCAGGAGCTCTAGAGAGAAGGGACAGCTATCTGGAGGCCTAAAAGGATACACAAAGAAGTAAATTTGTAGATTTAACAAAACATATACTTGAGAGAGAGAGAGGCTCTTAACAATTTAAACAGTGTGGTCAACTGTACCTGCTTTTTCACTCAGGAAGTATACTCTTAGTTACACAGCTGTATCCATTACGTAATTATAAACACAGATAACAAAGTCAGAGACACAGACCTGTTTATATCACACTTTTTATCATAATTCAAAGATACTTTCAAAGAGTGCACCTAACAACCTAACTTAGGTGGGGCTCTAATCTAGATGTTAGAACAATGGAAGAGGTAAGACCAAGATTATCCCTCCACAGGTACTAAGGTAAAGGAATATTTTAGGTTAGCAATGTAAGAAGGTCCTGCAGGAACTGTGAGGTTTGGAGGATGGGGACAGGAAGAACCTCCCAAGGCACAGGGCATTCTAGGAAGCTGAGTTTCTGGAAACTGGAAATTAAAAGAACCTCATCCATAGGTCTGCTAGTAATTAATAAAAGTTTAATGCTGTTAACAAGGCCCAGGGCCCCACAGAGAACTGGAAAAAGGGGTAGTGTATACCACTGAGGTGGGTGCTCTGGAAAGGGACACAGACATGGTGCTAAGAGGATGAGAAGGGTTCCTATGGGTCCTGGAGAACACAGGACAATCATGGCTTAAAATCCATCATTCATGGTAGAAAATAAGACTGAGGAATTTTATTGGAAGATACTTTCACTTTCTCCTACAAATACTGAATTTTTTTTAAAGCATGAATTACTTGTACATATTTTAATCCAGGCTAAAGGTCAACGGGACTTTTCTGTGTGGTTTCTTAGGAGAGTAACAAAAAGATCTTACAGCCGGAGGCCCTAGGGAATATTAGGGTAGGGATGGGGGTTGGCTTGAGCCTGGAGGGAAGTCATTATAACAGACCAAGGATAAGGAAATAGCTACGGTTGTCTCTCCGCTGCTTCCCCTTAAGTTGTTTGTACCATCAAAAGAACATTTTCTTGGGTACTTTTTATTACTCATTTCTACCTAAACCATAAAAAAGATGCAAGAAATAATTCTCACATATTTTTAAAATACAAGCACACAAAACCATGGAGTTTATCTAGTAGGTGTTCTTCAATATTAATTTTGCAATGAGAATTACGAAATCAGCAGTTCTTTAACTTGATAGCAACCCTAAGCAGATAATGGATACAATCACGTCACCCAATTTTTAGAGGTTTATAAAAGCATAAAGTGTTTTAAAAAACATAAGAAACATTAGAATCCAAACTTAAAATGTGCCCTCTTTAAAAGGCTCTTCCTACTGAGAGAGATACTGTGAAAGATCAAGCTACCGAGTTCTACAACGAATGTGAGATTCCTTGAACTGAGGCAAGGAGGGTGGGGAAAAAAAAAAAAATGAAACCAAGAGAGGGGAATCCCAAAGCAGATTTAATGCCATGAGGAAACAGCCTGACTCCAGTCTCTTGAGATGAACTTGTAAACACACCTACAGAAACAGACCTCGCATGACTTCAACCTCTGGGAAAATGCAAAAAAGCAGGGGAATTAACTTCTCAATAACATCAGGCTCCCAAAACTGCTTGAATTCAACAGAGATCAAAAACATTACACATTTGGGAAGGGTATACCATTAACAGAGAGCTACGTGTTTGTAATGACAGAGATGGGAATACATTTACACACTTTTCAGGGCTCCCATATCAAACACACAGGTTGTTACCTAAGGTGGAGTTTTTCTAGCCCAGCATCTGCAAGGTCATCATTGGCCCTTTGATGAATGTCCCTCTGTGTTTCTATTTTGTGATCATCAGACAGACCATCAACTTTGTGAATAAAAACCTCAAAATTCATGTCTGGGTTAACTTTGTAGGCTTTAGAAACAGTAATGTGAAGTCTTGTTAAAGCCTCCATGTAGTCATCCTGTAAGTCAGAACAAAATATTTTTTAAAAAGAAATCTTACGTTAGGAAAGCCTCAAACCACCTCTTTACCCAACCACAGAATATATATTACCCTAATCATTCATAAGTATTCAAACAACTACATTAACTTATACCACTAAATAAATCTTCAATCTGTCTTGATAAAGAATTCAACTACCAAGTTAATGCTTGTAATTTTTAATACTGATAAGAAAAGGAAATGGAAAATGGACACTTCTTCCCAATAAAAATTTTTTTAAGTAATCCCAGCTCTGCCATTTATTAGATGTGTGACTTTAAGCAGGTTGCTTAAATTCTGTGATCTCAGTTTACTCAGCCATAGAATTGTAATTACAATACCTACCTTACAGCACTGTGAAGAAGAAATTAAATTAGGTCACATGTATGAACGCACTCGTAACAGAGTCTGTACCTCATAACTCATTCCTAGATAATGCTTAAGCTTAGGAAAAAACTAAGATTCTTAAGAATAGAGACATGTCCCATTTACCCAAGTGTCTGCCACATGCTAGGCCCTCAATAAGTGCTAGTTGAGCTCAACTGAATGTGGACAACTAAAAAGACGATTCATTTAATATTTACCAACTCAGTTCTCACACTCCCCATTACAGGCACAGAGAAGACCTTGTCAGTGAGTGACAACATTACAACAGTTAATAAAAATATACCAATATCTACTAATAACAAAAACGGAACACTGCTCATTAACTAGAACTCAGAGACATAAACCCTATCTCCCAGTCATCTCATATTCTGTACCTGCGCAAAGGCATGCCTGCTCCTAAAGCACCGCTGCAGGTACATCTCTCACAGTTAGGAAATCTAGCGGCAAAGAAACAAGCTGCAAGAAGCACATGACAAGATAAACAACTTTCCTTTGTTCCTACATCTTCCGCCATCAAAGAAAGTAAACATCATTTCCAACTACCTGTGCATCAATGACATATATCAGCGCTCCTGTTCCCCTGAAGATCATCTCGTAGTCAAAAGTTGGGTCAAAAAAGTCCATTTGCCCAGGAAAATCCCATATTTGGAAATTCACAAAGGAGCTATTAGAAATGTCATCTTTGTAAATCTTGTTGGTACTTTCCAAAAAGAGGGTCTCATTGGGTGACATTTTATGAAACACCACCTGTTAAAAGAAAAAAAGACAATTTAACGACTATTCCACATTTTATTTACAATAAACACAAAACTCCACCCAGAATTAACATTAAGAATTTGACCCTACCGCAAAAATTTTAAAAGAGATGAAAAGTAAATGGTGTATCCATTGGTACTCACTACTCTCCAACTTCTAACAGAAAACATCAAATTACTAAAACCAAATCACCCAAAAAAGCTAAAACTTTTCTATTTTCTCTGTATACAATACTAGCAGTAGCAATGTCTCTCCTCATTTTTTCTCCCCATTACATTGTATAAATTCTGCTCTAAGATTACGAAAATTTATAGCTAAAGTTTAAGAAGTTTTGTTCATCGAAAAATATCAGAATGCCCACATCAGGTTCTAATGAATAATCAGAAAAGAAACTGACTGGACCCTGTCCTTCACGGGTTTGCAGTCTTGTGGAAGAAATAAAACAAAGGCAAATTATACCAAATAGGAAAAGGCATATTGGTAGAGAAGGAATATTTGTAAGGAGAGGACAAATGGGACTTGACAAGAAAAAGACAGCTCCCATGAGAAAAAAAAAAAGGTAAACGCAATTAAGAATCACAAATATCACAATCCACACAATTCCAACATGAAACTAATTTCCCTCTACTCGCTGGATGAGAAAAACGGATAGTTACTCCTGAGGTTTAGACGATGAGAAATAATGTAATGAATCAAAGTAAGTTTGCTTAAAACTTGCCATCAATGTACTCAGATTTTGCTGTAACGGTGAAAAGATAAATAAAACACAATAATCCCGTAAGTCTGGAAAGCTACTTTTTAATAAAATCATCATGTCTACAGAATATCACGCAGAGATTTATTTTGGAGATCTTTGCCTCAGAGTGAAAAGAGCAAAAGGCCACGTATCTGGCATTTTATCGCCAGCTCACCTTGCGTTTAAGAGGAATGGCTGATGGAGGGCGTCAACCCTGCCTCTATTGCCCCTTACTAAAAAAGCGAATAGCCCTCCATCCTTTCCTGCCATTTCCCAAGTGAAAGCACATGTACAAAGGTCTGTAAATATTCCCCAGGTCTCAAGACTTTTGTAGCCACACAGAGGGGAAATCACTACTAATTATACTCACCGGACTAAAAGTGCTAAAACAGGTGGAAGAACAGCCCCCATTCCCACTAAGGAATGCCACAGTGAAGTCTCCTTCGTACTAGTAACAAGAGGAGGCATTACAAAGGCCAAGAAGTTTAGTCACACCTCTTTCTGACGCTGCTCCCTGGGGCTCACCTGGGAAGCCCTGCAAACTCAGGTAACCTGAAGGGAGAGGCACACACAGAACCGGAGTCGAGGAGGGAGTGTGGTAAAGTTCTCCGAGTTAGAACCGGGGAGCAAGTCTCAGGTTCGTGAATGGCACAGGAGCTGGGTCCCAGGAAGTGAGGTCCCAGGAGGTGAGGCCACGGGCACCTGCCTCGCTCCGACCACTCGGGGAGCGCGGGGATCCACTTGGCCTCGGCTGACCTGGGCGTGGACTCCAAGATCGGGGTCCCGGAGCGAACCGCGCCCGGGCTCTGCTTCCCAGAGGAGAAGAGAAAGCGCGCTGGGATAGTCCAGCCGGCCACCCCGGCCGCCGCCCTCCTCAGGGCCTCCCCTCTCGGCTGGCCCCCGGCGACCCCGGGGAGGGGAGGGGGAGGGGCGGAGGGCCCGAACGGCCCCACTCACCTTCTGGATGGAGGACTTGCCGCTGCGCCGGAGGCCCATGAGCAGAATCCTCGGCTTGGAGCTGTCAGCGCCCCCCGGGCCACAGCCTCCTCCGGCCCCCGCCCCAACCCCGCCGCCCGCGGCTGCGGCCTCTTCTTCCTCCTCCTCCACGCCGTAGCCGAAATCCTTTGGGAACGAATCCGCCGCTCCGTAACTGCCGGCGAGGGGCGTCTCCTCCGCCCCGTACTGCAGGGACATGGTGCTGGAGCCGCCGCCGCCGCCCGCGCCCTGACAGGCCAGGCCAGGCCAACCCAGGCCGCCGCCTCCCCAGTCCGCCGCCGCCGCCGCCCCCGGCAGCCGCCGCCGCTGTGCGGCCCGCCCCCAGGAGCCCGGCTCTCATAGGCTCCCCGCCCGAGCGCGGCCCCTCATTGGTCACCTGAGCTGCCACTCGGGAGCAGCAAGGTAGGTGGTGCCCGTCACGTGCCCGGAATCACCTGACTCGGAGCCGTGGAGGGGGGAGGAGGAGTCACGAGGAGGGTGGCCGGGCCGAGCCTTCTGCCCTCCGCCCCAGCCCGCACTTCGGTCCGACCCAGCCACGCGCCTCGCTTCTCACCGCTCTCTTCTCTTCTTCGGGACTCCGGAGGCCAACGCAATGAGTGACGCTCTCTGGGCACTTGGGAGAATTGACTGTCCTCCTCCTACTATTGTGTTTGCCCAACCAATACTTACTGATGTCCGCGAAGTCCTGGGGCACACGGGGCACAAAACTGGAACTACCTCGGACCCTGCCTGCCCTCAAGTTGCCCCAAGGTTAATGGAGATCGGACCTCTGAGTAAGTAGCTTCTGTATGAGATAGGAAGTGGGAAGGTCAAAGGTGCAGATAAAAATGCTCGGCATGGGTGGGTGAGAGCATCTCTAAGGAGCTGGCGTCTGAACAGGTCTGGAAGGATGGCGTTGGTTGGGATGTTCAAAGGTAGAGAGGAGGAGCTAGCCAGAGTGAGGGCAAAACCTCAAACAAGGCCGAGTCATCGGTGAGATCGTTTGTTCCAGCAGGTAGCTGGACCCTGATAGGAAAGCAAATGCTAGCAAGCTAGAATCTTACCCTCTTTCTTCAGCAAATCAGTGAATATTGCTACTGTTTCACACTCATCAGGATCTGATTCCCCCTCCTCCCCACCCAGTGTCTACTTCTTTAGTAATTCCATCACCCCATGGAACATTGCATCTTCTGTGACCTCCTTCAGATCAGAGACCAAAGGAATGAATAATGAAAGCAGACCAGAACAAATGCTTGTCAGCAAAATATGGGAAAGCTAGAGGAATTTTACTCTTCACAGGGCGGCTTTAGAATTGGAAATTTAGCCAAAGATGGCCCTCTTAAAGAAGACATGGGGGTGGTGGTATTGATCTTTCAAGGAAATTTTCTTGATTATGAAGGGAAAGCAGGTATACAAATCTGGAAGTTGGTTTTGTCTGAATCTCGACGTTAAAGGTAGGACTTCCTTAGAGGTCATCTAGTGCAACCTCTCACCTAAAAAGAATCCACTGGACAGTGTCTCTGACGCTGCATGAAAAGACTTGCAGCATACATTTCAGTCGAGCCCAGGGAAGAGAGCTCACTATCTCAATAGGCAAACAATTCCACTGTGGTAAAACTTGGCTTAAAAGTCTTATTCAGGCCAAAAATCACACTCCTTGGAGCTTATACACCACAGTCTGTTAGCAGTGGTCATCTTTTTTATGACAGCACCTCAGATATTGGATTATAGTCTTCATTACCCACTGTCTTCTATGTTCCACATTAAACATACTTCAGCCAGGTCTTCTACAGTAATGTCCAGTAGCACTTCCTGTGATGACAGAAATGTTCCACATCTATACTGCTCAATATAGTAGCCAGTGTGGATTGAGCACTTAAATTGCTGCTAGTGTGACTCAGGAACTGAATTTTTAATTTTACGTGCCAGATGTGGCTAGCAGCCACCATGTTGGACAATACAGCTTTGTGGTTTCAAATGTACTCTCCAAATTTATATGCAATTGAACTTGTCAACATCCATCACATGTCTGACACCTACAACACAATAAGGACCAATAGAGCCTTCGGCATGACTGTTTAGCACCTGGACAGTATTTCTATTAATGCTTTCCAGAATGGAATTTTTAAAAAAATATACAGGGTATAAGTGATTCACACTAACAGTCACTGGAACCAGTACTTTGTCAGCAATCCCTCAGTGCCTAAAGTTGTAGAGCTGCATTTTTAACCTAAATGTAAGACTTGATATTTCAACTTTTTCGTTTAGGCATTCCCAAGTTGTGAATTGTTTTCAAGCTCATCTCAATACAGTCTACCAACAAGCCCCTTCCAACTCTGTGGCAGTTAGAGAATTAGCATTACTACCATCTGACCCATATGTAGTCCTTTATAATTTGCAAGGTACCTTTTACATCCATTATATTTTATTTGACCCTTATAACACGTTGTGAGATAGGCAAATTTGAAATCTATATTTTATAGATAAGGCAGCTGGAACAGGAGGAACTGAACAGATCGGATCCTTTTTTTTACTCCATTGAGCATCATGTATACTGTCTTCATCCAGATCCTTGATAGAAATGTTGAAGAGGACCTGCAGAGGCCAGGCTCACCCTGAATTCTTACACAGCACTGACTGATACAGCAGTGTAAGCATGTCAGTTCCCCCCGAAAGTCTGATTATCCAGCCCACAGGTTGCCATTTTCAAAAGGATGGTACAGGAGACAATCACCTGATTTACATAAATATTAATACCAGTTTCATTAGGGAAAAAAGCAAATAAGGGTTGCTGCTGCTGCTGCTGCGAAGTCACTTCAGTCGTGTCCGACTCTGTGCGACCCCATAGACGGTAGCCCACCAGGCTCCCCCGTCCCTGGGATTCTCCAGGCAAGAACACTGGAGTGGGTTGCCATTTCCTTCTCCAATGCATGAAAGTGAAAAGTGAAAGTGAAGTCTCTCAGTCATGTCCGACGCTTAGCGACCCCATGGACTGCAGCCTACCAGGCTCCTCCGTCCATGGGAGTTTCCCGGCAAGAGTACTGGAGTGGGTTGCCATTTCCTTCTCCGAAATAAGGGTTGGCTGCCAGAAAAAATTTCTACTTGCCTGTCCACAAAGGGACTATCACACCAACTGGTTAAAGAAGCCACGTCTCCCTCTCTTCCAAACCCCCCCTTGAGGCCATGTTTTATTATTATTTATCGTTTTTAGCACATCCTATCCCACACTGATTATATACATGTCTTATAGTTAACTTCAAGTCATTCATCTTTATAATACTCGGCCCACTGCTGTCCCTGTAGGAGGCACTCAAACTGGTAAAAGATAAACCAATTCAAGTAAATGTTCTTCCAGCCATATCTGACTCCCCTACAAAAACAAACTTGTGACTGGAAGAGACAGACCACTGCCACATTCCTGCCAATGTGACTGATTAAAATGCCCTTATAACTGGCTTGGTCAGAGCTTCTAGCAGGTACTGAGGCTTTTGCTAGTTAAAAACCAGCTTTCATTGTATTGTTTTCTCTGTGTGTTTTGACCAAAAAATAAAGACATTTCTGTAACACTGGGGACAGAATACATGACATAGGGCTACTTCTTAATAATGCTAGTCAATCAATAAGGAAAATAAGTGATGAGTAACAAAAACATCTGACTGTAGGTCTTCCAAGAAAGGAAAAAGGACTAACAAACAAGAATATAGTGCTTTACCATTTACAAATCTTTCACATACATTCCATTTGACCCTCACAACAACCCTGTGAGGTAGGCAGCACAGATATTATTTTCATTTAACAGATGAGAAAAGTGAATCTCTGAGCAATTAACTAATGTGCCCAAGGTTCTACAATTGGTAAATAATTGGTATTCATATCAGTCTTTGGCCTAAAGATTCAGCACCCCACCTCCCCTCACACTTGCCTACCTACTTCACAGGGATAATGAAGATAAAATGAATTCAAAGCTAGAAAAATACTTTGAGGGAAAAAAGCACTATATAATTATACCCGCAAACTATAATTTTCCACAATATATGGCTCATTCCCCTTGTCATCCAGGCTTGTGCGTGAACCCAGAATTTTATATTGCCTCTGTTCTGTGTTCCGCTAAGCAACTAAGTAAAGCAGGGGAACAGTGTGATCCTCTTTAAGTTTATATAAATTACAATCAGGGTAACTGCTATTACAGGAAATTGAAAAACAACACAGAAAGGCCAATGTGCAACTGGGACCCAGGGAAGCACAGTAAAGCAAGGCAACATTATCAGATAGGGCATGATTGCATAGAAGGAAAGGTGGTGTCAGAGTTCACACTGGCACACACACAGGTATCTAAGGCAAAGTGGTGGCAAAGAGTCATTCGTTCCACCTAATATAAACAAGAGCAGAAGATTCATGAGACCCCCATGCAACAGCATCGTGTATCACACAGATCTCTCCAGCTGCCTACAGAGAATATAAAACAGTGTCATCTTCATTTTAAAGAATGACTGTACCTGTGCTCATAATCCTGAGCTAAACCAAGGAATAGCTCTGTGCTAAACTTCCTTGGCTAAAATACAACCAGTACCATCATTCCTAGTCAGACTGATAGAATGTCTTTTAAGGTAATGAATTCGATGGCTGTGTTTATAGATTTTTTTTTTTTCTTTCCAGGATTCACTTTTGATTCTCCTGCTTTTTTAAGACCCAAAGAAAGTTATACTGAGTTTTTATTGGTGATTCTAAGTATATGTGTTTATAACAGTTAACGTGTGATAGGTGAATTTAACATATTTAAAAGAGTGCTATAGCATCTGTTCGGAAAAGATTATATACTGTACAAACTATTCGAGTCATACAAAACCATTTTTTTCAGTGTCTTTTCAACTGAGAAGAATCCTATTCAGCACGTTTCTCCTCCTGAGGTGGTTCATACTGAGCAAGCTATGGGGGCAAAGACAGAGGCGTTTAGGTGAATTTTATTCTAAATTGGGTAAAAAAAAAAAAACTTTTAACAGTAATAAAATGAGTCAACTACTTTGTTCAATTTAATGACTGAATCAGTTTATAAAATCCTAGCCTTTTTAAACCAGTGAGTTTTTAATATTTAATACAATCAAACCTAGTGAAAGTTTTTTTTGTATAAACCTTAAAAATTACTGGGAAACTAAAATTTAATTCCCATTCATGACTGCACTGCACAAACATCTGCTATGCAATAATCCGTATCTTCCCAAAGATGTTGTGGCTTATATAGTAAAGGTACTTTCTTCCTCTCCACTGTAAGTTTACTGAAAACTTTCTTCTAGAACGTAGAAAAAAAAAATCATGTGACATATATTAATGCAAAAGCAGCTAATGTCTTCCACTTTAAACGGTGCCAAAAAAGTTATCTAGCGTTTATACACTGAAATCTTGAATAGTTTTAAGATACTGAATTATCTCTAATGCCGAACTGTGGTTACTGCAAGAACACTAAGATTTGAGTTGTTCCAATTAGCTGTCAGATTCGAGAAGCTAGACTTCACTGTGCTTTAGTTTCCTCACCTATAAAATAGTCTGTGTACCTGTGTCATTTATCTCACAAAGTTGTTGAGAAGATAAAACACATTATGAGCAATGCCTAGAGTCATGTGAAATGCATTATGTGATTCAGAATGCGGTAAAACCTCAAAGGCTTAGTTGACTAAAAGTTTATGAAAATTCTCATGGGAGTTTAAACAAAGAAAAAACTTCAGCACTAGACAAAATTAAGTGCAAACAAATGTACAGAGTGCAAACAAGTTTACAGCTAACACATTTCAGGGCCACCACATAACTACAGATCATGCACTGCACAGTCTTAAGGGGTGCCATTCGCAAAGCAGTGGCCCCATACTGACCTACTTAACTGCCTAAGACGTCCAGAAATTTCCGTTTACTTACAAACCAGTATTCTTCACCAGTATTTTCATCATTTTGCTGATGAAGGTTCCCAAGAACCTCTTCTTGACCACACTTTGCTCATCCTGTTTACAATTTGCTTGTGGTTTTCTAGACAGGGTATCAGCTTGTCCTTGCAGTTAACTGAGCTGAGATTGATATTCACCCTCCTTCCTCCTCTACTGTCCATTTTAGTGAGGTTCTGATCATATAATCATTAAAGGTGAAATTATTTTTAACATGAATTCTTTCAAAAATTTTACCTTTGTTTTCAGTTTTTTATTTTCTTCTACAATAGCTTCATATTTCTCTTTCATTTCTGCCAATTCTAGGCGAAGCAGCTCTATTTCTGGATTTTCTGGGGTAGCAGCTCCTAAGTGATGCTTTAGAAAACTAATATCAAAGTTAAGGATTTACTTGAGCTCATTAAAACTAATGAAATAGCCCTCTATTGAAATAACTCTGATGAGAGTCACCCCAACCCTACCACCAATATTTACCCAGATATCAAAATCCAAATACTCAAAGAAAGTAACTTTTTCAATAGAATAAAGGCCTTTTTCTGACTTGAAAAATGAAAAGGATACTCCAAAGCACTATTAGGTTTCTCTGGTTCTTCATATAAGGCTACCAATACTGCAAATCAAAAAGCAGAAAAAAAAATTAAAGTCTTAAAATGGCCAAAATTATATGCCATACCTCAGTAAATAGTAAGCGTCTATTATACACCACACACATCACTAGGACATACCAGGGTGAACAAGACAAAGTCCTTGTTCTCAATGTATTTACAGTCTAGTGCAAAAGAGTATCAAGCATCAATAAGGGTAATGGGTGATGGGAGCACACTGGAAGAACACCTAACTCAGCCCAGGGCACCAGGGAAGGGAAATAAGACCTAAGACCTAAGCAATGAAGGTTTCAGATAAAAAGGGAAGGCCAAGGGCCAAAGAACAATGTATTCAGGAACTGAAAATTCAAGTGTGGCTAGATGGAGTTGTGAACTGAAAGGAAGCTGAAAAGGTGGTTAGGGAGGAGATTGGAGGATCCTGCAAGTTCAGTCGGGCCTTGATCCTTAAAACAAAATGGCATATAATTAAAACAGTTTTAAGCAGGGGAGTGACCGGATCACTCTTGACTCCTGTGTGGAGTCAAGTAGGCTAACAAGTGGGACAGGGATTTAAACGGAGGAAGAGCAATTACGGCTCAGTGGTAAAGGATCCGCCTGTTAATGGAGACGGGGTTTGATCCCTGGGTGGGGAAGATCCCCTAGAAAAGGAAATGGCAACCAGTATTCTTGCCTGGAAAATCCCATGGACAGAGGAACCTGGCGGGCTTCAGTCCATGGGATCGCAAGAGTCTTAGACACAACCTAGCAACTAAACAACAACAACATGCTAATCAGTTTAAAAAGAGAGTGACCTGGGAATTCCCTGGCTGTCCAGTGGTTAGGACTCCAAGCTTTCACTACAGGGGGAATGGGCCCGATCCTTGGTCAGAGAACTAAAATCCTGCATGCCACGTGGCATCCCCCACCACCACCAAAAAAAAAAAAATAGAAGCGACCTGTACTAGAGTTAACAGAGGGATGAAAACAAGGTAGATACATTTGAGAAAAATTTTTAGAGAATCAATAAGGCTGTGGTTAACTGTTGGAAGAAAGCAGCTTTGAATCCAAAATAGTCTTCAAGAATGAAGTTTCACACACTACATGCTAAACAACCACCAACCAAAAACTACCAGTAATCAACGTGCTCAAATTAAAATACATACTTTAGTGGTTTCATATCCAGTAATTCATGTCAGCACTACCTTTTCCATCTTATATTGAACACATACCTTCTAGGATCTGAGTAGTAACTCAGATAAAAATCTCTCTAAATCAATGGTTAAGTTTTTTGTGCACAAAATTCTGAAAAATCTGATCAAAGACCAAAAGCTGTAACTACATACAAAAAAACATGAATATCTAGGCCCCAAGTTAAGAACTCTTGTAAACCAACTTAACATGCTTTGCTCTTTTTAGTTTTAATAACATCAAAATAATTTATAGACAGCATGAAAAAAAATCAAACGGCCAACTACTACAAACAACTTACATTAAGTTCTGATAGTTATACTTTTAAATGTATTTACAGCACTATTTTTTGAGAAATTGGCATATTTATGTCACCACTAACCTCTCCTCTCCTTCCCTCTTCTTTCAGTTACAGGACACTTTATTCCTCTACTTACTAGCTTTTTCTTCAAACTATATACTCAACCCTCTGTTTCTTCTTCCATTAATTCCCACTGATTCCTACCAAATTCTAATTTTATAAGACATAAGTACTCTTACCTTTTCTTCCTCTTTTTCTCCTACCCTTTTAGCTTCTAAATTTCTGTCAGTGGTACTTAGAAGGTTGGTAATTACAGAACATAATGTAAATGTCAAGTTCCTGTGTTTTTTTTTTCTGTGTTTTTCTATAGATGAAATATACTTCCTTTTAAACAGACAAGAACTCTATACCCAGTGTTTCCCTTTTTATCTTAGCAGCCAGGATTTTTAGAGGTTGATACAGTGCTCAACGGAGAAGGCAATGGCACCCCACTCCAGTACTCTTGCCTGGAAAATCCCATGGACGGAAGAGCCTGGTAGGCTACAGTCCAGGGGGTCGCTAAGAGTCGGACACGACTGAGCGACTTCACTTTCACTTTTCCCTTTCATGCATTGGAGAAGGAAATGGCAACCCACTCCAGTACTCTTGCCTGGAAAATCCCATGGACGGAAGAGCCTGGTAGGCTACAGTCCAGGGGGTCGCTAAGAGTCGGACACGACTGAGCGACTTCACTTTCACTTTTCCCTTTCATGCATTGGAGAAGGAAATGGCAACCCACTCCAGTATTCTCCCCTGGAGAATCCTAGGGACGGCGGAGCCTGGTGGGCTGCCATCTATGGGGTCGCACAGAGTCGGACACGACTGAAGTGACTTAGCACAGTGCTCAAAATAACTTAAATGCCTTTTCTTCCAAATGACTTATCTTTAGCCATTCTTATAGTGCTTTAGCGTTAGAAGCAGTTTAAATCCTCGTGGAAATAAGCTGGATAAAAATTATATGTTAAATCTGTGTGAAGTACACAAAATCAAATGTTAAATAGATCATATCAGTAGATACTCTGTTGTCTGATGTTACTTAGGAAACTGAAAACCCAGGAATGTTGAGGGGGAATATCAGTAGATGTCAGCAAGTGAAAAGAAGCCTCCAAGGGTTTATTTTCTCATGAAGGAAAATCCACATATGGCCACAAGGCTTAATATCTTCATTTACCTCCTACAATGGTCACTTCTCTGCCCTTTACCAATGTATGTTTCATTTACTCTGTCCAGCCACTCTGGCTTCCTTATACTTCCTGAAGCTCAACAGCACACTTCTTTGAGTTCTTTGTTCAAAGGTTACTTAAGAGAGGCCTTCCCCCACCACCCTAGGTAAAATGCCACACCCATCCCTCTATCAGCAATGTTCTTTTCACAACACTTACCACTGGTTGACACTATGTATTTATTATCTGTCTTCCCCAACGAGTATGTAAGTTCATTTAGAGCACTGGCCTTCCCCCCCACTTCCCCCCACTGTTGTATCCTCAGTGCCTATAACAGACACCTGAATAAAATGGTTAAATAAATGAAAGAAATGTGCTTGTGGAGTTTTTTGAGGGGAGGGGAAGGGCCATGAAATTCCAATAATGTGATACTTTCCAGGATGACAGCACAGTGCTTTCACACTCCCTTAATGTTTACTGAAATTTGCAGAGATAGGAAATTGAAACTAAGGTAGGTAGCAATTCAAAATGACCAACCCAGGCTTGAGAATTAAAAGCCCTGCTTTCTGCTAAGACCCAGAGTTGTTGTTCCCCCAGAGTTTTCTAACTTTTGCTGCTGGACAAAGAGCAGGTACCAAAGTATTTCCAGATACTTAACTTTACTTCTCATAGGGACCCAAATCATCCCTGCTAGCTCCTCTGTTCCACACCCTTGAAAGGCCCAGCCAGTGAGCTATCACTCCGCATTCGCCTTACTGCCTAGCTGATGAAATAAGCAGGACACACACTAGCTCTTGGAAGCCTCCAGTGTCAATCACCTTATTCATCTACTTAGATCTTGAAGTCCAGATTAAGAGATACAGTGTAACGACTTCCATTTTAAAAAGTGAAAACATAACCATTTTGATGTGTCCTCACGTTCTTTAAACTAATTCTTTTAATTACGAAATCTGCACAAAGTAGGAGTTGATCGAGACTACAAAACGGGGTTCAGTTGAAAAGCCACATCCAAAGAGCTATTTCAGGGATTAGGTTCACTTAACTACTTTATAAGCTGCTTTCAAATCTGGTCATTTTCCCGTTTGTCCTTTGTTCGAGGGGAAATGTTTCTGTACACGATTTGGAGGGCTCGGAAAAAACTGTCAGGAGAGAGGAGCTGGGCTCTCCCAAGGTCTCTAGCAACATGCTCACTGCGGCGGCTAGAGGCAGAGCAACGGAAGTTGGAGGGACTTTGCAACAGCTGCAAGAGTTTTACTCACCACGGGGAGGGTGAGGCTACCCGACCGGGGCAGCGTCCGGCAGCCAGGCGTGCGCCGGTCCCCGCTGACCCCCTCGCCAGACCCGGAGTGGGTCCCTCCTGTTCCCCTCCTGCCCCACACCACGGCCCATTCGGGGCACCGGCCGAGGAACACGACGACAGCATGAGGAACCCTCTCTTGGCCCATGCTCACCCTTGGTCAGCGTGTCCAGCACCCCCGACTTCTCCAAGTACCTCCGGAACTGCTCGCGCTTCGAGTCGGCGGCCTGAGGAGACACGGCGGGTCAGTGGCCGAAGCCCGGGGGCCAGAGCAGGAAGGAGCCGGGAGTCCGGCAACGCCGCCTCCGCCTCACTACCTCAAGCCCCCCAAACCTGCGCGCACGCCCCCACTCCCACCCGAGCCGACCAGCGCCTGGCTACCGCCCGCACGCCCCCAGCCACGCCGCGCCCCCCTCACTTTGTAATGGGCCATAGTGACAGCGGCAGCGGCGTAGCTGGCGCCGGAGACCGTGGCTGGCGGGCTCGGAGCAGCACTGCTCATGCGCGGAAGGGCACGGGCGCCTGCGCACTTGGGATCCCCGGGCCGGGATTGCCGGGGTGTGGCCTGTTTTCATGGCGACCAGGACGCTCTGAATGCCCCATAGTGAGATAAGCCGAAAGAGGCTGCGTGCGTCCGCCCCCCTGGTTAGCGAAGCCTCGCCTCTCCTTCCTCTTCCGGTCCTCGCCAAGATTTGGTTGCTTAGTAGGAGGCTACGTTTTGGTAACTCGGGGTTAGTGTCCAGGTGGGGCCAAAGATGGGCGAGGCGCCAAGGGGCGGGGCCTGCGGAGCCCTGGAGCGCGAGGACTCACTCCAGACGCCGAGAGTGGGCGGACCCGTCTCAGCTAGGACGTCAGAAGCCGCGGCAGCCGGCGCCTACTGGTTTGTCGACTCTCGTTTTGAAAGAGCGCGCACGACCGTCGAGGACAACCCTTGGATTTCCAATGGCTGGAAGACTGCTCAGAATCGTCTGTTTGGGCTCCAGCTCTGACGTTTGGAGTCACCTTGTTTTGTGGCCGACTTGATGTGGGTCTCCAGAGGGTGAGCAGTAATGTATTAATAATAGCTAGCACTTTTGAGCGCTTACTATATGCCTGGCAGTGCGTTAAACACCTGTGTTTCTTATTTTACTCCTCACACCATCCTTGTTAGCTAGATACTGTTAGTAAAATGTCATGGTTAGATGGCCAGTGAGTAGTAGAGCCAAGACTCGGATCCTGGCACTGAATCACGATGCTGCTGCTGCTGCTGCTAAGTCGCTTCAGTCGTGTCCCACTCTGTGCGACCCCATAGACGACAGCCCATCAGGCTCCCCCGTCCCTGGGATTCTCCGGGCAAGAACACTGGAGTGGGTTGCCATTTCCTTCTTCAATGCATGAAAGTGAAAAGTGAAAGTGAAGTCGCTCAGTCGTGTCCGACTCTTAGCGACCCCATGGACTGCAGCCTATCAGGCTCCTCCATCCATGGGATTTTCCAGGCAAGAGTACTGGAGTGGGGTGCATTGCCTTCTCCGAATCACGATGCTATAAACTGGTAAAAGAAAGCGACATCTTTTTAGGATTTTATTGACTAGAAGCAACATGATGATTACATCCAGGACACATCGGATTGCAGTCCATAAGGAAACTAAGTTAAGAACCAAGGGCAGACAAAGTTTAATCAGTGTCCAGAAATAAAAGATCAGTAACTAAAAGCGGGAATTACATAGATCAAGAACAATCTCCGAAGACTGTTTTCCCTTAAAGGAAAAACCTGGTTCCATTTAGCTTCAATTCTGACATAGATTTTTCCCAGAATCAGTGTTTTTCTGAAGGGAACCCACCAAAAAGTAATCCTGATTTGGTAACTCTGTGTCTTTAAACTTGAAACTAATCCTTCCCAGTTCAGAACTAGAGCCATTTTCCCTTTTTTTTAATATAAATTTATTTATTTTAGTTGGGGGCTAATTACTTTACAATATTGTAGTGGTTTTTGCCATACATTGACATGAATCAGCCATGGGTTTACATCTGTTCCCCATCCTGAACCCCCCTCCCACCTCCCTCCCCATCCCATCCCTCTGGGTCATCCCATTGCCCCAGCCCTGAGCATTTGTCTCATGCATCGAACCTGGAATGGTGTTCTGTTTCACATGTGATAATATACATGTTTCAATGCTGTTCTCCCAGAACGTCCCACCCTCACCTTCTCCCTCGGAGTCCATAAGACTGTTCTATGCATCTGTGTCTCTTATTCTGTCTCGTATATAGGGTTATCGTTACCATCTTTCAAATTCCATATATATGCATTAGTATACTGTATTGGTGTTTTTCTTTCTGGCTTATTTCACTCTGTATAATGGGCTCCACATTTTCCCTTTTTAAAATGGATTTGTAGTAGTTTGTCTAAACAGCTGGTCTTCAGAGCTGCCCTATCTGTTTTTTCTGTGCTCCACCATCACTAGGCTACTTCTGTGATAATGTAATATGTAGAATGTCTAAACGCCAACGGATGTTCAGATCTGAAGGTCTGTGGGAGCCCGCCTTCCAATGAGGTTGTTTGTCAGTGACGCTAAATGATTTGGAGTACAAGCAGTAGGGTTACTGCAGGTTCTGACCAACTCGGATTCAAAGGACAGCCCTCTCAAAGAATCAGGAGTGTCTGGAATGTCAAGTGGTTGAAAGTCTCCCTGTGAAAGAGGAAGGGTTCTGGTTGTGCTCTCCCTGAGCTGGCCCTTGAGGTTACCTTTAGGAGGTAATGCCTGGTTTTCATTTTCTGCAGAGGGACCCCGGGTAGCACGAGGCCACTTCGGTTTCCAGGTGCAGTTAGCTGGCAGAGAGAAAGCTGTTTGGGGTGACTGTCCCACATGGTTGTTAAGCTCTATAGCATCACCTGGACTAGAATAGTGACCTTTAAAGTAGTGATTTCTTTTGCTGTGTTTGCCATCAATTTCTCTTTTTCCCCTCAACTGGTTACCATTAACTTCTTTTCCAGACAGTTTATGAGTGTCTTCTTTATTACTTGAGCTGACGTTTTGAAGATGACCACGGGCCGTACTAAATGTGGACATCTCAGAAAGCCGAGTTTCCTGTTCATCCAAAATGCCTTTGTCATCATTTCCAATATGGTTATCAGGATCTGTCCGAAATGCAGAGGGATTTAAACTAGGATACGCTGCTGTGTGTGTTTGCTTTTCCACTAACAGACTGTAATCAGGTGCAGAAGAGAGTCGTTTCAGTGAGTTTGCAGATGTGTTTTGATATTTGGCAAGGTTTTGTTTTGACTTGGTACAAATTTCATTATGTTCATCCTTCAATTTATATTGTCCCAAAAGGCCTCTTTTAATCTTTTTAAAACCTAGATGGGAAATTTCTAAAACATTTAAGAAAAGTGAAACAGTCGCTATGGATTGCATGAATAATAGGAATATCGTCTTTTCTGTGGGTCTAGAGACAAAACAATCAATTGTATTTGGACATGGGTGGCCGTGGCATTTAAATAGAGGCTCTAAGTGAAATCCATATAAAAGATATTGTCCAATCATGAACCCAACTTCAACCACAGAGCGAGTGAAAATGTGTATCACATAAGTGCAGAGCAAGGTTCCTCTGAGTGGAACTTTATTTACTTTCCTTTGCTCCAGCTGACACAGTTCTTCCTCCAGTCGCCTCCGATCCCCAGGTGTTTCAAGCTCTACCTCCTCCAGTTCACCTCTCAGTTGCGCCTTCTTCATCTGCCTCTCCTTCTCCAGAACTCTCAGTCGGTACAAAGCATGGCCCATGTAGACCAGGGATGGTGAAGACACAAATATCACCTGCAAAACCCAGTATCTAATGAGGGAGATAGGGAAGGCCTGATCATAGCATACATTTCTGCAGCCGGGTTGTTCTGTATTACAGATGAAGCCAGACTGCTCATCATTCCAGACATCTTCAGCTGCTACACCCAGAACAAGCATTCGAAATATGAACAGGATGGTGAGCCACATCTTTCCAATCACGGTGGAGTGGATATGAACCTCCTCCAGAATGCCTCCAAGGAAATTCCAGTCCCCCATGTTTATTTAGTCAGTCATCTTATCTCTGAAGCCCACCAAATAGGAGGCAGATACATTCTTCCATTTCTGAAGCGTGTGCTATTTCTTAAGCAAACCTGTGGCCAAAAGACGAACAAAGCATCACTCTTTCAGCATGGTGGTTGCTCTCTTTTTTCCCTAGAAAGTTGTAATGTTACCAAGAAGATGTTTAAGATGTCAAGAATAGAAAGTCATTTACGTTTATACCTTATAATGCAGTGGGGGGAAAAAAATACCTGGAGGAGGGGTGTATGTATTCTCTATGAAGAATAGAATTGTAGGAGTTCCTGGAAGAAAGGAGTCTTACTTGGCTTTTTGCTTTGTTATTTTAAACTGAGAACTCTTAGAGAGGTTTCTGAGACTACTGACTTGATCTTACAAACCTATTTATTAAGATTATTTTATATGAAAGATGTGACCAATGTCAGTGATTTTAAAATCTCATTTATGTACAAAGGAAAAGGCATGTGTTTCATTTCATAATCCAGTAAGGTACAGCATTTTATGAAACCAAAGGAGACAGATCTGGCTCTTGCTATAAGAATTTAGATCAGTTTTTTAATCCACATTTAAATGTCTAAATTCTCGAGTCTTTCTGGCAGTTTTTGAGCATTTTCAGAAATCATTCCAGTAAAAATATTTATGAATATTTAGGTAATTATTACTGTACTTTGCTATGAAAAATTGCTGTGAGGATGTTATTAGATATTGCTTGGATCATTGGTATGTTGGTAGTAGTATAGAAATTTTGATTACAACAAAAGCTATATGACCCTTTTAAGACATATAGCTTGCTTTGTGGAGCAAGCAGTAGGGCGAGTTATAATTCAGATGCTTGGATTATCAGCCAGTAGGTTCCATATTAGAGTTGATACCCTGGGATATCTAAGAGGAAATATATCCCAAAGGAAAGAGAAAAGAGGAGAATGTTTTCATTCATTTTCATTTAATATATAGATGCATGTCCTGTATTCTTCATAGAAAGGGAAATGTTACACAATCAAACAACATACTGGGATATTGTAACCGCAAGATATACTCATCACAGAACTCCTCTGAGCTGGGTGTATTGTTTCCCCATTTTACAGATAGGTAAACTGAAGCACACCTTAGATTACCCAATGTCATACAGCTAGAACTGGTGTTCAAAGGTCAGTGTGGTTCTAAAGTCACCTCTTAACTGTTTCACTAAACTGTTATTTTTCTTCTCTAAATACACTTCAATTTTTCATGAGAGAGATATTAAGAAATCACCTATTTTCTCTTACAATTTCAATTATTTAAACTAGGTATGTCAAATAGTGAAAGTTTTGATTTTTTAAATAACAGGTTCTAGAGTCTTTAGTTCCTTTTTGAAAGCTTTATATAGTTCAAAAGTTGCAAAAGCGTCAGCCTTCTAAAATTTAGTTGTATTCCTGAGATAGAGAAATTTTGTATTTGACTTTATTATGTTAATAGCAGTATACTCTTTGACCCACAGTCCAAAGCACTTTAAAATATGAGCAAAGATATTATTCTTATTGTTGTTTATAATAATTATAACTTGAAACTATCCAAATAATTATCAATACAAGAAAGACTGTATTTGTACATATAAGTAATAGTACATCCACAGTATGGTACTATGCAACCAGTAAAGATAATAAATATATACTAATATAAAAAGACATTGGATATATTGTTTCAGTGACATTCAGGTTATAAAACAGAATACTATAGCCCATTGTAAATTTATTTATATGTAGAGATGCATACAATAAAGCCTAGAAGGATATTCATCAAAATATTAACTGTGATTATCTCTGGGTAGAATGATAATTGACTTAAGTTTTTATAATTATATTTTTATGTTTAATTTCTTTTACCATGAGCACTTTACTTTTAAAATTACCAAAGAAAATTAAAGTCTTTTTTTTCCACTAAAAGGACAAGTGCATAGTATTTTCCGAAAGAGGAAGTACTGTTATGTAGCTTCAAATCTTAGGTCCTCAAGCTTTCATAGCAAATAGCATGAATACTACTATACATAGCTACAGTAGCATAAAATTCAAAAGAAAAAGAAAAAATATTTCAAATTACTCTTAATTAGCTAAGACAGAGAGATTAACACAGACCTTTCTTGATCTAGGTAAATTTGAAGCAGATCACGCTTAAAAGTTATACCACAGCCATCTTCAATGTGTTTTCTTAATGTGTCCCTTTGCAGGTGTAGAGCAGATTCAGTTTGGTTCAGCACAGTGAGTCAGCCATCAGCTAAACTCCATCTCCCTGCCTTCATTCTTGCTTCTCACACAGTGCCACCCAATGGAAGTTTTTTTAATCCAATGGAACTTTTTGCAGCAGCGTTGGAGTAGACTGTCTGCACTGTTCGATAAGATGGCCACTATTAATACATAGCTATTGAGTACTTGCAACGAGGCTTGTGTAACAGAGACACAGTTTTTAATTTCATTTAATTTTAATTAAATGTAAATAGCTACATGTGCCTAGTGGCTACCTTATTGGGCAGCCCACAGAAAGAATATTTCCAATATTTCTCATAATACAGCACAGTTTAGAAGACTAAAACTGTGAGCCCCAAATTAAGCTGAATAAATGGTTCCTCTATTATTCAGAAATGTCAAATTTAAAATGCCAGACATTTGTGTGCTTTTTTAATGGTAACTTTGCCTCCTGGAGACCCAGAAAGATATCACTGTTTTTGGTGATGTAAACAATGTTTCTAGTACCAAAATAACCTAACTAGATAATAACTTCTTAGTCATCAGTCTTAATAATCAATGGGTCATGTCTGATTTCATGGTTAGATGAATCCTATTTCTCTGTCTAGTTTTCTATTATTAACAATTACTTTGCACTTTAGGTCATTAAAGATCTCCAGAGTACTGACCTGGTGGGTTGGTGATGGCAGATAAATATTTCTTCCTTGGGCTTCTTTGCCATCTAATAGCTACTTTTCAGTTTAAATTCAACCCTTTCATCAGGAAATATATATATATTCATAATCGTGTGTTATATATTATATAAATTATATGTTATGTATAATATATAAATTATAAATTATTAATAAACTTAAAATGTTAAGCTTCATTAGTGTTACATATGAATTAAAATAATATTTTTTAATCAAAATGTACATTTTTTCAAGATTTATAAAGCCACCTTTTGGCAAATGTATGAGGAAACTATCACTGTCATATAATATCAGTAAGAATATAACTGGATACAACTATTTAAAAGGTAATTTAGGGGATTCCCTGGCATCCATTGGTTAGAGGGGCTTCCCTAGTGGCTCAGCGGTAAAGAATCGGGCCGCATTGCAGGAGATGCACGAGACCCAGTTTCCATCCCTGAGTTGGGAAGATCCCTTGGAGGAGAGCATGGCAACCCACTCCAGGATTCTTGCCTGGAGAATCCTATGGACACAAGACCCTGGCAGGCTACAGTCCATAGGGTTGCAAAGAGTTGAATACAACTGAAGCAACTTAGCACACACCAGTGGTTAGAACTCAAAACTTTTACTGTGGTGGTCCAGGTTCAATCCTTGGTTGGGGATCTAAGATCCTGCAAGCTGTGTGGCACAGCCAAAAAAAAAAAAGAAGTAGTTTAAATCTATCAAAATTAATATAACATTTCTGCTTCTGGATGCTTGAAATACCAATTCATTCAATCATTCTCGAAGACACACCGTACATACTAGGATGCTCACGTAGCACTGTTGGTAATGGTACAAAATCAGCAGCAACTTAAGTGTTCAATAGAGGAATGGTTAAGTAAACAATAGCACATCTTTTTTGTTTAGTTACTAAGTCATGTCCAACTCTTTGTGACCCCATGGACTGTAGCCAGCTGCTGTGTCCACGGGATTCTCCATCCTGAGCGGGTTTCCATGCCCTCCTCCAGGGGATCTTCCAGACCCAGTAATCAAATGCACGTCTCCTGTGTCTCCTGCGTTGCCCACGGATTCTTTACTCACTGAGCCACCTGGGAAGCCCTGTCAAGTCATTAGCAACCTTTAAGTCCTGCCCCCTCTTAGACAAATTATTTGGGTTTTTTTTTTTTTTTTTAAAGAGTTCTCATAGCCTCCTCTGGAGAAGGCACTGGCAACCCACTCCAGTACTCTTGCCTGGAAAATCCCATGGACGGAGGAGCCTGGTAGGCTGCGGTCCATGGGTTGCGCAGAGTCAGACACGACTGAAGCGACTTCACTTTCACTTTTCACTTTCATGCATTGGAGAAGGCACTGGCAACCCACTCCGGTACTCTTGCCTGGAGAATCCCAGGGGCGGGGGACCCTGGTGGGCTGCCATCTATGGGGTCGCACAGAGTCGGACACGACTGAAGTGACTTAGCAGCAGCAGCATAGCCTCCTCTCTAAGATGCAGAGTAATAGCTGCCTTTCTGGGTTGTTAAAAGATTAACAATAATGCACATAAAGCACCCCAAACAGTGACCTTTGACTCAAACAGTGATGGAAAGTGATAATCAGTAGTCTGACAGATATGAAAAGTTTTTATTATCAGCAGAGTACATTATTTGTGGATTCTATCAAGCAATCTCTATACTATATCCTCCTAAGAGCAACTTCTTTTAGAGAATGCATGCCCTTGACACGGCATGCCTAGAAAAGAGCCAGTCTCTGGTTCTCACTTCCCTTCCCTTTTCTCTATTCCTCTTCCCCCTCATTCCCTCGGAAGAGCTCCTTCCTTAAACCCTAACCCCTTTTGTAAGCAGTCTTTGAAACCGACAACTTCAGGGGTGTTTGTTCTCTTTATAAAATTGTTAGCATTTGCTGGACTTCTCTGTTTCTTCATAGACAGTTCTCCAGTTTTGTTTTTTTTTTCCCCCCAGATGGCCCTTTTTATTCATTGGTTTGTGTTAGGGGCAAGTCAGTTCGCTGGGGATAGGAAAATGTTGAAAAACACAGCAAATAAAACAAAAGCTAAATAAGCTGCAATCGCTGTCCAAAACCTTGGATCTTTCATCAGTGCCTGATCAAAGCAGCTGAACACAGTATAACCAATGGACATTCCAGCAAATCCACCCGCAATGTGAGCTGCAAAAGACACCTTGGGAGAAAAGGGGAAAATGAAAATGAGTGAAGAAAATGCTAATTGTATATTTCAGCTGCATCTCTCTTACTAGAGAACAAATACCATCCCAGTCAAAGAGTCTTAAAAGTCTGAATAGCAAGGCAGTGAGACAAAAAAGACAACAAAACTCCATCATGCAAAGCTAAAAAAATGCCATTTCACTGACTCTTGAGTACACGCGACAGCCATCCTGTGTCTCTTCTAGGCCACCATTGCATTTAGGATGGTTGTGTACAAGGCCAGCCAAGAGAGTAAGAGTTGAGATTAGTGAGGGTTCTTTGTAGGAACATAATCTTATCCCAGATAAATGGAATGTCTGAATTAAAACACAGGTAATAACATACACACAAATACTCAAACAAAAATTACCAAATTCAGGAACCAATTTCAATAAAACTGGAAACCTTTGCCAGTTTTCTTTATATTATAAATTCATCTGGACCCATATTATTGCTGCTTTCCAATCTGCATTTTATTCTCCATAAGACAGTAGAGTCTCTTCACTCCTGTTTTTTGGAACAGCTACCCATATAGCAGGTGCAGAGAACTGGAGCCAGTTATCTGGGCTATGAGAGAAGTGAAAAGGACAACCCAAAAGGCCAGTTTGCTCAGGAATTTTCTTAACTTCCAAATGGGAATCTGACAGCTTTAAATCTCAGAATTGTTGCTGCCCCTATTTGGTGACCCTTTTTAGCTATTGATATCATAGGTAAGCAAATTTCTATTTAAAAAGTAATAAGCTGAACTCACCGGAGACCCATTTGCAGGAACAAAGAACCGTCTGTAGAGAGCAAATCCCATGTCCGACACAACTAGAAGGGAAAGCAGCCTGATGAAGCCCCAGGATCTCTGCAAGTGTACCAGTTATTTTTCGTTCCCCTCTAGCAATGGTAACATGTATTGAGACTTACCTGGTACTCTGTGCCAGGTACTGTTCTAAGAACTTTGCATGTACTAACTTTGTATCATTAATCCTCACAACAATGCCATGAAATTAGTACTGTCATTACCCCATTTTATAGATGCATTGATCCAACAAGTATTTATTAATGTTCTCCCATGTGCCAGCCACTATTCTAGGTGGTGGATATACTGCCATGAAAAGATTAGACTGCCTCATGGAACTGAAAGTCTTAGCTGGGCAAGGCGAATGAATAAGTAAAACATAGTATTGTCAAAGGATGCTTAGTGCTGTAGAGAGTATACCAAGAGAAGAAGGAGAGTTGAGAATGCTGGGAGTTGGGTGTGATTTTTAACTGGAGAGTCAAGAAGGATCTCAAGGAGAATATGCCATCTGATGAAGATAAGGGAGCAAGCCATGCTGACCTTTGAAAGAGCTTCTAGGCAGACTGAAGTACAAAGTCCCTAAAGCAGGACCAACAGTGCCTGGTATGTTTGAAGAATACCAAAGCAGTCGATTTGATGGCATGGATGGTTCCCCTTTTCGCTGGGGAATCCCAGCATCACTGGGAACTTACTAGAAATGAAAACTCTCAGGCCCACCCCAAACTTTCTGAACCAGAAACTCTACAGGTATGATTCAACAGTCTGTGCTTTATCAAGACCTGCAGATGATTCTGGACTCAAGTTGGGGATGAAGTTGTAGGTGAGGAGATCAAACCGTGGCAGATACAGATCACGTAGAGCCTTATGGACCCTCGTAAGGACTTTGACTTTTACCCTTTAGAAGCTTTTGAGCACAGAAGTGTGACATGTCTGACTTGGGTTTTTAATAACTTTTATTTATTTATTTATTGGCTGTACTGGGTCTTCCTTGATGCATGAGAGGCCAGCGGGGTCTCTAGTTGCGGTGCACAGGCTTCTCATTGCAGTGGCTTCTCTTGCTGAGCACAGGCTCTAGGGTTCAAGGGCTTCAGTATTTGCGGTGTGAGGGCTCAGTAGTTGCGGTCCCCTAGGCTCGATAGTTGTGGCGCATGGGCTTAGTTGCTCCATGGCATGTGGGATCCTCCCTGATCAGGGATCGAACCGTGTCTCCTGAACTGGCAGGTGGTCTCTTTACCACCGAGCCACCAGGGAAACCCCCTGACTCACATTTTTAAAAGATGATTCTTGCTGCCGTATAGAAAACATACTCTAAAGAAGCAAAGACAGAAGCAGGCAGGCAAATTAATTACTACTATTGCAGCACCTCGAGTGAAGAAAGACCTGGTGTTTTATACATAAAGAAACCAAGACACAAAGGCTAAGTACTCACCCAAGGCCACATACTCTGAGGCAGTGGTGGGATTTGAACCTTAAGCCGTCTGACTATGGGGGCTTCACTCTCACCCACCTAATCACCCCTAATTAAAAGATGAAAGCTTACACCTTGTCTTGAAGATCCCTAAGGAGCTCCCAAGATGAAAGGTTGTGGCTGTGAGCCATGAACGATGCCGGGATTCTTGGCCTCCAGAGGAAAGGCTTTTGATGTGAGGCCAGAGACGAGGCTTGACCACTTGGAGCTTTTGTGTAGCAAAGTTTTTATTAAAAGTATAAAAGAGATAAAGCTTCTCACATAGACATCAGAAGGGGGCAGGAGAGTAGCCCCTTTCCAGTTTTTTGCAAGGCATCTTATACTCTTTAGCAAGCTGCTGATCATAGATAAAGAAACCCCTCAAGGCTGAGAGAGTTGCCCCCCTGTCTGGCTCTTGCCCACAACAGATACATCTACACAAGTGGAGTCATCTCTGGACCTAGACATCTCTGGGCAAGATACTAAAGGAAAACAGACCTCCAAGCAGGATACATAGTTTTATTAACATAGCCTAAGAAAAACATTCCCATGAGTAAGATGTATTGTTTTGTTGGGCAATTAGCCCCTCAAGTTTGGGAAAAAGTAACTTTCAGGAAGAGCCCATTGTCTCACAGCAACAGAATTAAAGGCTCCTCCTACCTGGCTAAAGCGGGAGCAAAGGAATGGAGGAAAAAAAAGTCCACCACTGCCATTTGTCTCCTCTTGCAGTTTGGGGACCTCTGGCCCCCTTAGTGAGACCTGCCTACTCATTAACCCTTTCATAACTACCAGCAGGAATACAGAAGACAGCCCAAGAAAGGAAGTGATTGCACAGTCACTAATGGAACAGTAGTAGTCAGAACGTAAGACGTTCCTCAAATAAGCCATATCGGTGATGCTAAAGGACCTTCCAGGCTTCTTGGGTTAGAAGAACTCTGCCCTACATGTGTGCTTGGAAACATCTCCTGCAACTGTCACATTCCACACCCATCCCCCAATGCCCTATGCTCTGCTTAGTGAGTGTCCTAGGAGACCTAGCCCTTGCCTTTGGGAAAATAGCATCAGGACCATGTGTTCCTGCTAGCTTCCCTTTCAATACAGTATTGATGCTGAAGTCACTGGGTAGGAATTGAGGTCGAGGAAGTACTCAATATTAATTTAATTCTAAATGACTATCATACCAAATGCTAGATAAATGTGGCTGTTATTGTATTTTAAGTCATTTGCATTTCCTGATGGAGTGTAAATAACAGATATAGTACTAGGAAAGTATAAGAAAACCACCACAGGGCAGACTTACTAGAAACAGTTACTTTGGTCTAGTCTTTCAGAGTAGGAGGCCTCCTTTCAAAAACTCTCTGTAACCCTTACCACGTCAGTTTCTCCATTTAGTTTCTCTTCTGCCTTCTGACTTGTATCTGCTTGGCCCTTTCTGCTTCCAGAGGGTGTTTACTTTTCTAAACTGCTGCAGTCTCTAAACTGAGACCTGTCTTCTCACCTGAAAAGAAGCCCGTATTCCAATAAACCAAATCATTATCTTCAATAAAACCTAACACTCATTTTAAGGGAGTTGCCTTTATATGGGTTTTTTGAAGGACGAAAGTTGAGATTTCCTGAACTTTTTCCAGGGAAGCTCAGTTGCTTTGTTAGAAAACACATCTAAAAATTGGTGCTTAATGAAGGAAGGTCCGTAAGACCAACTGTCCTTCACAGCTAAGAATATTTACCATTTAAAAAAAAAAACTACAAATTTTCCCAAGGAAACGTGTTTAAAATTAAAATTATTTGTGTTTCATTAATCTGGAGTTTGTTGTAGGTGTGTGTGCATGCATGCTCAGTTGTGGCTGACTCTTTGGGACCCCATGTGCTGTAACCTGCCAGGCTCCTCTGTCCATGGAATTTTCCAGGCAAGAATGCTGGAGCAGATTGCTCTTTCCTTCTCCAAGGATCTTCCCAACCCAGGGATCAAACCCGCATCTTGCATCTCCTGCATTGGCAGGCAGGTTCTTTACAGCTGAGCCACCAGGGAAGCCCCAACCAGGCCAAAGAACTTTTAGAAAAAATGGCATGTGGGGAAGGTTGATGTTAGCTGTCCTACCTGTGTTTGTAGGATATAGTAAAACCACATCATTCAGTGACTGTATTACTTACCTCAAGAATGACAGAATGTTACATAAACTGTATTTGGAGATAACTTTGTGCATGAGGAAAGGGTTTTTACTCCACCATTAAAGAGTATTAGAGAACTAAAATCATTGCTCCACTGAGAGTTTGAGGCTTATTTTACAAAAGTCGTTATTTGAAAGAAACAGATCAACTGAAAACCCAGGTAACTTGTGTAAGAATATTTTTCTGTCTAAGGGCTTGTTCCTTGGTTCTGGTTGTGACCCTTAACAACTCAGGTAGCTCAGCTCACACAGTGACTCCTCCTAACTAACTCCCAGACATCTGCCCTCCTTCCTGTGCTGACTGTTTTCCCTCTTTTTAAATTTCTCGGTGATGTCTATGGAGAAAAACATTATATACAGTATGGTATAAACTATAAACAAGTCACTTCTTTTCTATCTGGGTGAAATGTTTTATAATTATACTATTCATAAACTAAACTTAGTCTCTTTTTTGAACACTTGATATCAATTTGCAGGATCATTTTTTTCCTACTATGTGGACAGCCAAAATTGCGCGCGCGTGTGCTAAGTCTCTTCAGTCATGTCAGATTCTTTGCAGCCTATGGACGGTAGCCCACTAGGCTCCTCTGTCCATGGGATTCTCCAGGCAAGAACACTAGAGTGGGTCGTGCCCTCCTCCAGGTTATCTTCCCGACCCAGGGATTGAACCCATGTCTCTTACGTCGCCTGCATTGGCAGGCGGGTTCTTTACCACTAGCGCCACCTGGGAAGCCCTGAAAGCCAAAAGTAGCCTGTATCAAATGTCACTTCTGTCTTTGTCTTCAAGTCTGAGCCTTAAGGTCAGCCTTCTCCCCACACCCTCTGTGCAGATACAGCTGCAGCAGGAGCAGGCTCGGAAATACAAGTTACAAGCCCTGCCTTTGCTCTTGTTTGCTTCTGCTCTGTATGGCCTGCCATCATCCAAAGTCCCGACTTTCAGACCCAACTAAAATTCTACCTCTTCTCCAGAATGAGGCTTCCTAAGCTCCTTCGTGGGGAAGGCAATGGCACCCCACTCCAGTACTCTTGCCTGGAAAATCCTGTGGACGGAGGAGCCTGGTAGGCTACAGTCCATGGGGTCGCGAAGAGTCAGGCATGACTGAGCGACTTCACTTTCACTTTTTCCTTTCATGCGCTGGAGAAGGAAATGGCAACCCACTCCAGTGTTCTTGCCTGGAGAATCCCAGGGACGGCGGAGCCTGGTGGGCTGCCGTCTATGGGGTCGCACAGAGTTGGACACGACTGAAGCGACTTAGCAGCAGCAAGCTCCTTCAGCATGTCCTTCTCCACTATCATTCTGGAGATTTCCAAAGCCACATCAGTCATCCTCCTGGTTCCCTGACCCCTCTCTTCCTGCACCTCTGCTCTCATCTTCAATCCTCAGCCACCACTCCATGCTTATATCTTAGATCAGTTTTTTTTTAATCTGAAAATGTAGAAATTGAAGAAGAAAATGGATAATGTGAATAGTTTTTAAATTTTCCCTTTCAAACAAAATTGTATACAGAATCTAGTTTATGAGTGAGAAAAATCCAGTGTATAAAAAATAAATGACAGGGACTTCTCTGGTAATCCAGTGGGTGAGAATCTGCCTCCCAATGCAGAGGATGTAGGATCCCTGGTAGGAGAATGAAGATCCCGCATGCCACAGGGCAGCTGAGCCCGCACACTGCAACTAGAGAAGCCCTCGCACCACAATGAAGAGCCCACACAGTCAGAAATAAATAGGGCTTCCCTGGGAGCTCAGTGGTAAAGAATCCACCTGCCAGTGTAAGAGACACGGATGATCCCTGGTCTGGGAAGATCCCACATGCCATGGAGCAACTAAGCCCATTCAGCACCACTATTAAGCCTATGCTCTGGGGCCTTGCAACCGCAGCTACTGAAGCCCGCACATCCTAGAGCTCCTGCTCCTCAACAGGAAAAGCCGCTGCAATGAGAAGCCCAAGCGCTGTAACTAGAGAGCAGCCCCCACGCCCTACAACTAGAGAAAAGCCCATGTGGTAACAAAGACCCAGCACAACCAAAATAAATAAAAGTAAATAATTAATTTTTTTAATTTAATAAAAAATAAATGACAGCAGAAGGTAACAATGTAAATCAGCTATACTCCAATAAAAAATTTTTTAAAATAAAAAACATAAGTGATGTTATTGTGGATGAAGTGGACGGAGTACCTCGAGCCCTGCTCTCGACTCCCCCACACCCCAGAAACAGGCCCCTCTAGGAACCACCCTCCAGGGTCTGCGAGAACTCCACTCGTATCCTTCTGCTTCAAGCTAGTAGCTGAACCATTGTTTCAGACTCTGGGCTCATGGTCATCCTGCATGTCCTGTGTTTGGGAAATATGAGAAGGCCTTTGAAGGTTGAACCCATAAACTTGAAGCTGTGAAGTATTCACAAAACACTTACTTATAAGAACAATGATGAGTAGTCTGACAACTCCAAAAGCAGGAATCATTTCTTGAAAATTCTTGCAAAGAGATAAATGACAGTAATAATAACATAAGTTATCTATTGGCAAAGAAAGCCTCAACTGTACTCCCCCTCCATCTGCTTTTTCTTTTAAAATAAAGTGTGTCTAAAATTGGCAAAAAAAAATAATAATAATAAAAAAATAATAATAAAGTGTGTCAAATGTTTGCCAATCAAAGCATCGGTGTAACAGTCCAGTTTTCAAATGTATTTGGGAAGTACAATGCCGGTATACTTTGGAGTGAAAATGAAACATGATATTCCTTGATATAGCAAGAAATACTCTAAATATAAGTAACAAAAAATCAACTCTTAATATGTCAGATAGTTAATAGATGCTGTCAAACTAAATCTGGTGAAAATATTTCCAAGTTTTTTGTTTAATATTCATTTGATACAGCTTTAGCCTCTTTCTAAGTAGGAGTTAGCAAAGACAGCTAAAATTTGAGCATTACCTTGGTTGTTTTAAAAATAATTTTTTAAAAATTTAAAACACTGGTCCAAAAACACTCGGTTTGATTTTAGTTTCGAAAAGCCTCAGACCAACTTGCATTACCCTCATGTGTTACTAGAGGACCGAGCAGACTCCGAAAGACACCTCTATTTCAACCCAAATTACCTGTCCCTTCCCTTTGAAGTTATTAACTTTCTTCCCAGAGAGAAATGCTAAAATATCTGTGTTAATTCAAAATCAATTATTTTCAAACTGTTGTGACCAAGACCTACATTAACAAATAATTTACGTAACAATCCAGCACACACATAAACAATACTTACTCTTTATTATACATGATGCATACTGAAATTTTTGTGTAAAAGGATTTTCACAGTCCCTTCAACTGAGTTCACAACTCCTAATGTGATGCAACCCAAGGTTTGAAAAACATTTTTCTAAATGACTTCTAGTTTGGGAACGGTTTTTTAATTGCTTCAAATTTTTCCTCTTAGAGTATTTTTAAAAGGCACACCTACATGGTTAAAGGGTTAATTTAATCAGGATTTTACCCTGTTTTAAAAAGTGATTGGCATCTCACATACTATATCATGGTTGTGTAAAATGGTATGCCAACTTTGGAGGCATTTATATATAAAAATGTAAAGCCTTCACCCAGTAAGTCCACTTCTAGGAATCTGCCTACAAAAGAATCACACAAATACAAAAAGACAGGTGAAAGAACATTCCTGACAGCATTATTTTGCAATGTAAAAGGCTGTAACCACCCTGAATCTTTTCTTTCAACGAAAAATTGAGTGAGTAGGGCTACTACATACAAGGTGCTGTGGAGCACTTGAAAAGACTGAGGTGGATTTCTGTGTCCTACTCAAGTATCCTGTGAGTAGATAGGATACTTTATTTTAAGATACAGAATAATGTAAGGGTAGTTCCATTTTTGTAGTGTTACTATTGGTAGAATTTTGAATACATACAGAAAACACCTTAACGGACGTATATCAGACTGGTAACAGATACTAAACTGGGGACTTTGACTTTTCTATTTTTCAATTTTGAACTTTATTTAGTATTTATTACTTTTGAGATCAGAGATGAAAGGAAAACTCTTGTGGTCAGATGGAAGATGTGTGCTTAGTAAATATTGATAAATAAGATTCCCTGAACCAAATACCAGTAATTATTTTTAAATTTTTTCTTAAGGTCCATAGATTGATTCCCAAAGTTCTTACCACTAGAACATTCATAAAATAGCCTCCCATCAGAGCATAGACTCCTCCTGAAGCTCCCACAAGAGATTTGAGTGGGTCAAAGATGGAGCTGGCAAGGGATCCTAAAGAAATAAAACAAAGAATTTCAGACATGACTATAAGAATCATGAAGGGTAAATCTTTCTAATCTAAGGTAAAAGTTGGGGAAGCTTGGGCCATTATATTAACAAACAACAAATTCACTTTGTTCCTTCCATACTAGTGTGATCTAACTCTGTCAATTATTATGAAACATTCAATGTTCATTATGAAGGCACTCTAACAGTGACAAAAACAAATACTCTGAAACCAGAATTAGCAACTGTGTGACTTGAGCAAGTTTTTTTAATGTCTCTGTGCCTTTGTTTCCCTTTCTATAAAAATGGAGGTGTTAAATAGAACTTACTTCAGTGGGTTGTCAGGGGAAATAAATGAGTTTACATGTACATCATGATTAGAATACTCCCTGACATGTGTTACATATTTGTTAGCTGTTGTTTCAAAATATCCTACACGTTTAACCAAAACTATCAAAATACCTGAGACATTCCAACATTTTATTATCTATGGGCTGGCTTTCTCATGGAGTCAAGATGTGGTCTCAGAATCCTTCTTAATATACCATTCAATCAGTTTCACCAAGCAAGACGAAATTCTGTTTGCTAATTCAATCTTACCTTGTCTGAACCAAAACAAGGCTTTAGAACCACCTTATCCCAACTCTGAAGTGTTCTCTATACTGCTTAGTTCTATTATTCCCTTGCCTTCAAGTCCCTCCTTCATCTTTTAAGATACAATTCAATACCTACTTTAGGACTGCTCTAGTGGCCCAGTGGTAAGCATCTGCCTGCCACTGCAGGGCCAGAGGTTCGATTCCTGGTCCCAGAAGATCCGACATGCTGTAAGCCCACACCCTAGAGCTCATGCTCCGCAACAAGGGTAGCCACTGCAGTGAGAAGCCAACTACAGAGTACCCCCCACCCCGCGCCTACCACAACTAGAGAAAGCCCAGCAACAAAGACCCAGTGCAGCCCAAAAGAGGTTCTCATTAAAAAGTAGCTACTCAATGCAAAAAAGGGGAAGTGTCTGATCTTAGGAATCTTACAAACAGATGATCAGTTATCAAAAAATGCAGACTCTAATAATAACTGTGATTTTTTAAATGTGATAAATTTGCTATGGAAGCACTTAGGAAAGAATGACTTTCTGAGCAGAAAGGTGGAGGCCCTGCTACTCTGAGAGCAAGGAGACAGCGTTTTTTAAAATTTATTTATTTATTATAATTGGAGGCTGATTACCTTACAATATTGTGGTGGTTTTTGCCATACTTTGACATCAATCAGCCACAGGTGGGTGGTCCCAGTGCACCAGCTTCGAGTGCCCTGTTTCATGGATCGAACTTGGACTGGTCATCTGTTTCACATGTGGTAATATACATGTTTCATTGCTGTTCTCACAAATCATCCCACCCTCGCATTCTCCCACAGAGTCCAAAAGTCTGTTCTTTATATCTGTGTCTCTTTTGCTGTCTCACATGTAGGGTCGTTGTTACCATCTTTCTAAATTCCGTATATATGCGTTAATATACTGTATTGATGTTTTCTTTCTGACTTACTTCACTCTGTATAATAGGCTCCAGTTTCATCCAACTCTTTAGAACTGACTCAAATGCATTCTTTTTAACAGCTGAGACATATTCCATTCTCAAAAACGACACAGTGATCTCTGCTTGTTTCCAAGGCAAGCTATTCAATATCATGGTTATCCAAGCCTATGCCCCAGCCAGTAACACTGAAGAAGCTGAAGTTGAATGGTTCTATGAAGACCTACAAGACCTTCTAGAACTAACACCCAAAAAAGATGTCCTTTTCATTATAGGGGACTGGAATGCAAAAGTAGGAAGTCAAGAAACACCTGGAGTAACAGGCAAATTTGGCCTTGGAGTACAGAATGAAGCAGGGCAAAGGCTAATAAGAGTTCTGCCAAGAGAGTGCACTGGTCATAGCAAATACCCTCTTCCAACAACACAAGAGAAGACTCTACACGTGGACATCACCAGATGGTCAACACCGAAATCAGATTGATTATATTCTTTGCAGCCAAAGATGGAGAAGCTCTATATAGTCAGCAAAAACAAGACGGGAGCGGACTGTGGCGCAGATCATGAACTCCTTGTTGCCAAATTCAGACTTAAATTGAAGAAAATAGGGAAATCCACTAGACCATTCAGGTATGACCTAAATCAAATCCCTTATGATTATGCAGTGGAAGTGAGAAATAGATTTAAGGGACTAGATCTGATAGAGTGCCTGATGAACTATGGACAGAGGTTCGTGACATTGTATGGGAGACAGGGATCAAGACCATCCCCATGGAAAACAAATGCAAAAAAGCAAAATGGCTGTCTGAGGAGGCCTTACAAATAGCTGTGAAAAGAAGAGAAGTGAAAAGCAAAGGAGAAAAGGAAAGATATTCCCATCTGAAAGCAGAGTTCCAAAGAATAGCAAGGAGAGATAAGAAAGCCTTCCTCAGTGATCAGTGCAAAGAAATAGAGGAAAACAACAGAATGGGAAAGACTAGAGATCTCTTCAAGAAAATTAAGAGATACCAAGGGAACATTTCATGCAAAGATGGGCTCGATAAAGGACAGAAATGGTATGGACCTAACAGAAGCAGAAGATATTGAGAACAGGTGGCAAGAATACACAGAAGAACTGTACAAAAAAGATCTTCATGACCCAGATAATCACGATGGTGTGATCACTCACCTAGAGCCAGACATCCTGGAATGTGAAGTCAAGTGGGCCTTAGGAAGCATCACTACGAACAAAGCTAGTGGAGGTGATGGAATTCCAGTTGAGTTAGTTCAAATCCTGAAAGATGATGCTGTGAAAGTGCTGCACTCAATATGCCAGCAAATTTGGAAAACTCAGCAGTGGCCATAGGACTGGAAAAGGTCAGTTTTCATTCCAATCCCAAAGAAAGGCAATGCCAAAGAATGTTCAAACTACCGCACAATTGCACTAGTAAAGTAATGCTCAAAATTCTCCAAGCCAGGCTTCAGCAATACGTGAACCGTGAGCTTCCAGATGTTCAAGCTGGTTTTAGAAAAGGCAGAGGAACCAGAGATCAAATTGCCAACATCCGCTGAATCATCGAAAAAGCAAGAGAGTTCCAGAAAAACATCTATTTCTGCTTTATTGACTATGCCAAAGCCTTTGACTGTGTGAATCACAATAAACTGTGGAAAATTCTTAAAGAGATGGGAATACCAGACCACCTGACCTGTCTCTTGAGAAACCTGTCTGCAGGTCAGGAAGCAACAGTTAGAACTGGACATGGAACAACAAACTCGTTCCAAATAGGAAAAGGAGTCCGTCAAGGCTGTATATTGTCACCCTGCTTATTTAACTTATATGCAGAGTACATCATGAGAAACACTGGGCTGGAAGAAGCACAAGCTGGAATCAAGATCACCGGGAGAAATATCAATAAACTCAGATATGCAGATGACACCACCCTTATGGCAGAAAGTGAAGAGGAACTAAAAAGCCTCTTGATGAAAGTGAAAGAGGAGAGTGAAAAAGTTGGCTTAAAGTTCAACATTCAGAAAACTAAGATCATGGCATCCGGTCCCATCACTTCATGGGAAATAGATGGGGAAACAGTGGAAACAGTCAGACTTTATTTTGGGGCTCCAAAATCACTGCAGATGGTGATTGCAGCCATGAAATTAAAAGACGCTTACTCCTTGGAAGGAAAGTTGTGACCAACCTAGATAGCATATTAAAAAGCAGAAACATTACTTTGCCAACAAAGTTCCATCTAGTCAAGGCTATGGTTTTTCCAGTAGTCATGTATGTTTGTGAGAGTTGGACTGTGAAGAAAGCTGAGCGCCAAAGAATTGATGCTTTGGAACTGTGGTGTTGGAGACTCTTGCAAGTCCCTTGGGCTGCAAGGAGATCCAACCAGTCCATCCTAAAGGAGATCAGCCCTAGGTGTTCATTGGAAGGACGGATGTTGAAGCTGAAACTCCAATACTTTGGCCACCTCATGCAAAGAGTTGACTCATTGGGAAAGATCCTGACACTGGGAAGGATTGGGGGCAGGAGGAGAAGGGGATGACAGAGGATTAGATGGCTGGATGGCATCACCGACTCGATGGACATGAGCTTGGGTAAACTCCGGGAGCTGGTGATGGATAGGGAGGCCTGGCGTGCTGCAATTCATGGGGTCGCAAAGAGTCGGACACAACTGAGCGACTGAACTGAACTGAATATTCCATTGTGTATATGTACAACAACTTTCTTATCCATTCGTCTGCCGATGGACCTCTAGGTTGCTTCCGTGTCCTAACTATTGTAAACAATGCTGTGTTGAACATTGGGGTATACATGGCGAGACAGCATTTTGATTAAATTCTGAAGACACTTTAAGATTTGGACAGGAAAAGGGACAAGGCCAGGATTTAGGGATCTGGAAAAGCAAAGACATAGAAACAAAGTTGTATGGGCTACTGAAGATAAGTGAGAAGCAGTCCAATAGGGTTAAAGCAGTGGTTCTCAAATGTTAACCTACAAACTAGAGCTGGGGTGGTTGTGTCTTAGTTATGAGAAATTTATTTTTAAAATACAGATGTCCACTTCCGGCCACAGTGAAGTAACAGGACAAGAGTTTTCCTCCTACTTGAAAGCAATGGACAAAATACATGAAACAGTGGTCTTAAAGATACTCGACATCAGATAACAAGGGACAATGAACCCTAAGAAACAAGAAATAAATGAGTTGACTAATTGCCCAGCTTACTGCCTTGAAAGAGACTGCAGGTAGCCATGCATGAAGGGGAAACCTAGGCAGATCACAGTAAACTTCAAGTTGATGAGATATAGAGTCTAGAGTCTAGGTCTATATAGAGCTCAGCAGCTAAAGTTCAGACTCCTTCCAAGTAACTTAACTGAGTTACAGAGCAAATCTAAAGAATACTTACACGAATACAATAATACCTTCCATCCAAAGATAAAATGTCTAGCATCCAAACAAAAACTCAGACATGCAAAACATGCAAAGAAGCATGAAATTATGACCCATAATGAAGAGAAAAAAATCAATTAAAACCTACCAAAACTAAAAAAAAAAAACCAAACCCTAAAAGTAAACTTATTTATGATTTAGCAGTCCCACCCAGAGGGAACTATAACTTGAGAAGATACACACACCCCAGTGTTCGTTGCACTACTCGTTACATAGCCAAGACATGGAAGCAACCTAAACATCCATCTAGAGATGAATGGGTAAATAACATGTGATATGTATACACAAGGGAATATCGTTGTTTAGTCGCTAAGTCATGTCCAACTCTTTTGTGACCCCCTGGACTGTAGCCCTCCAAGCTCCTCTGTCCAAGGGATTTCCCAAGCAAGAATACTGGAGTCGGTTGCTGTTTCCTTCTCCAGGGAATCTTCCTGACCCAGGGATCGAACCCACATTTCCTGCATTGCAGGCAGATTCTTTGCCACTGAGCCATCAAGGAACCCTCACAATGGAATACTAGTCAGTCATAAAAAAGAGTGAAATAATACCATTTGCAGCAACACAGGTGGATTCAGAGATTATCATACTAAATGAAGTAAGCTACACAGAGAAAGGCGTATCATATGATGCTATCTATATGTGGAATCTGTAAAAAATGATACAAATGAACTTATTCTTAAAACAGAAATAGTCACAGGCATAGAAAACAAACTTATGGTTACCAAAAGGGAAGGGGAAAGAAAAAATAGGAGTCTGGGATTAATATATACAACTATTATATATAAAATAGATAACCAACAAGGGCCTACTGTATAGAACAGGGAACTATACTCAATATCTAGTAGGAACCTATAAGGGAAAAGAATCTGAAAAAGAATGTGTGTGTGTGTGTGTGTGTGTGTGCGCGCGCGTGCATGTCTGTACAACTGAATCACTTCTGCACTCCTAAAACTAACATAACATTTTAAATCAGCTATATTTTAATTTAAAAAAATCTATCCAAACTGACACAGGTGTAAGATTTCGCAAATAAGGGCAATAAATAATTATTTCAAATATATTCAATGTGTTCAAAAGTTAAATAGCAATAAAACAGGCTCCAATCAAACTTCTAAAGATGAAAAGTACAACATCTAAGATGAAATAACAAACTTGTTGAATTGATTGACCAATTAGACATTACAAAAGAAAAACTTAGTGAACATGAAGACGTGGCAATAAAACTATCCAAAATAAAACACACAGGGGACTACCCTGGCAGTCCAGTGGTTAAGACTCACCACTTCCACTCCAGGAGACACAGGTTCAATCCCCAGTCAGAGAACTAAGCTCCCCCATATCGTGGGGTTAAAAAAAAAAAACAAGAATATTTTTAAAAATATATACAGCATTGATGAGCTATAGGTCAATTTCAAGCAGCCTCATAATATGTATAATAATAATAAGTGCATAATTGGAGTCCCCAGAAAAGAAGAATGAAGGCAGATAAAAAATACTTGAAGAAATAATAACGAAATTTTTTCCAAAGTTTTGTGAAAACTATAAACCTACAGATTCAAGAACCTCAAAAAACCCAACACAGGAATCAAGAAGAAAACTACAACAAGGCGTAACAAAATCACATCTTCAAAACAAGTCTTAAAAGTATCTTAGAATAAAAAGACACGCTGCATACTGAGAAAGGTAAGGATGACAAGAGATTTATCATCAGAAACAGTGCAAATGAGAACAACAGTAGAGCGACATTTTAAAGTAAAGAAAGGAAAATACTGTCAAGCTAGAACTGCAAACCTCAAACTATATTACAGAAATGAAGGCAAAAGACAGATTTTCTTTTTCAGACATACAGAGGCTGAAATAATAGATGACTAGCATTTCCATGCTATGAGAAATGTTAAAGGAAATCTTCAGGAAGAAGGAAAAAGATATTAGATGGAAAAATAAAGCTACACAAAGGATAGAGAGCATTAGAAATGGTAAGAACATGCAAATATACAGGATTTTGTTATTATTTAAATCTCTTTAGAAGTCCATTGTTTAACAGTTAAACTATTGGACTACTAGAAATAATAAGTGAATTTATCAAGCTTAGAGGGTACAAGATCAATACCAAAAAAATCAACTGTATTTCTATGTAAAGCAATGAAAATCAGAAATAGAAATTTTAAAAATAGTACCATTTATAGTACATCAAAAATATGAAATGTAGAAATAAATATGACCCCAAAAATGGGCAAGCTCTAAACACCGAAAGCTAAAGAAGATGCTGAAAGGAATTCTGAAAGACCTAAATAAACAGCAGTCTATACCTTGTTCGTGGGTTGGAAGACTCTCATATTGTTAAAATGTCTATTCTTCCCCAGTTGATCTAAAGATACATTGCAATCCAAATCAAAATCCTAGTAGACTATCTTATAGAAATTAACAAACTGATTCTCAAGTTTACATGGAAATGCAGAGGCCCTAGAATAACCAAAACAACTTGAAAAAGAGCAAAGTTGGAGCACTGAGGTGTCCCAATTTCAAAACTTAGTAGAAAACTACTTAATCAAGATAGTATGGAATTGATGTAAAGATATACAAATATATGAGAGAAACACAACAGAAAGTCCAGAAATAAACCCACATATATGTGGACAACTGATTTTGACAAGATACAAAGGCAATTTATTACAGAAGAGATTGTCTTCTCAACCAATGATGCTGGCACAATCAGACATTTACATGCAAAAAAGTGATACTTCAGTCCATACCTTGCACCATGAATAAAAATGGATCATATACCTATATGTAAAGTCTAAGATTATAAAACTTCTAGAGCAAAACATAGAGAAAAATCTTTGTGATTTTAGATCAAGCAAAATTTCTTAAATATGACACTGAAAGCATAATTCCTAAAATTTAAAAACTGATATATTATATTTAATCAAAATTCAGTAATTTGAGTCTTCAGAATGTACTATTAAGAGAAAAAACAAGCAACAGACTCGGAGGAAATATTTATAAGTCATATTTCTGATAAAGAACTTGTAGTTAGAATATATAATAAGGAATGTAAATCAATTTTTTTTAATATTTGTTTGTATCTGTGTCAGCCCTTAGCTGTGGTTCGTTGCGGCCTTAGTTGTTCTGCGGCATGTGGGATCTTAGTCTCCCAACCAGGGCTCAAACCCGTGTCCCCTGCACTGAAAGGCAGATTCTTAACCACTGGACCACCAGGGAAGTCCCTAATTCAGTTTTTAAATTGGCAAAAGATTTAAACATATACTTTACCAAAGAAGATGTATGGGTAGCAACTAAGCACATTAAAAGATGCTCACCGTCATTGTCATTAGGAAATGTAAATTTAAACCCAATGAAATACCTTTATATACCTAACAGATTGGCTAAAATTAAAAGACTGATCATACCAAGTGTTGATGAGGATACAGAGGAGCTGGAACTTATGGTGAGGATGTTAGAATTAAACTATACACTTTGTTACCATATGACTTAATTCCACTCACAGATATTAATATATACACAAGAGATCCACACAAAAACTTGTACACAAATATTCATGGCAGTGTTACGCATAATAGACAAAAGTGAAAACAACCCAAATGTCCACCAAATGGTGAATGGATAAAGAAAATGTGGTATATCCATACAATGGAATATCATCCAACAATAAAAAGGAATGTAGTACTAATACATGCTACAACATGGGTGAAGGATTAAAACATTATGCTTAAAAAAAAAGTCAAGAAAAGACCACATATTTTATTATTTCATTTATATGAAATGTCTAGAATGGGTAGATATAAAGAGACAGAAATTAGATTAGTGGTTGCCTAAGGCTAGGGAAGGGATTTGGGGTAAGGAGTGGGAAGTGACTTCTAATGGCTACAGGGTTTCTTTGGAGCACAAAAGTGTTTTAAATTTAGATTGTGATAACCCTGTAAATAAACAGGGTGCATAACCCTGTTAATAAACTAAAAAACACTGAATTATACACTTTAAATGGGTGCATTATAGGTTGTATGAATTATTGATATATCTTAGAAAAGCTGTTTTAAAAGTTTGATAGTTTCTTAAAAGTTAAATATAACCCTATGATAGAATCCAGCCATTCTATTCCTAGGTAATTGTCCAAGAGAACTGAAAACATTTGTCCACACAAAGACTGTACTGTGTTCATAGTAACTTCATCTGTAATAACCCCAAACTGGAAACATCCCAAATGTCCATCAACTGGAGAGTGAATAAACAAATTTCAGTATCTTCCCACAATGAAATACTACTCAGCAACAAAAAGGAATCAACTGTTTATACGCAACAGCAACATGGACACACCTCAGAATAATTATGCTGAATAACATAAGTGACCAAAAAAAAGTACATATTTCATTATTCCATTTATATAAAATTCTAGAAAATACAAGTTAATCTATGATGATCAATGGTTGCCAGGGGAAGGTATAAGGAGGATAAGGAGAGGCAGGAAGAGGTGATTCCATCAGATTACAGGAACTCTGAGGGGAGTAATGTTCATTAACTTGACTGTGGATAGTTTCAGTTATATACACATATCAAAACGTCAGCAGTGGACTTCTCTGGTGGTACAGTGCATAAGAATTCACCTGCCAACGCAGAGGACATGGGTTCGATTCCTGGTCCAGGAAGACTCCACATGCTGCAGAGCAACTAAGTCCACGTGCCACAACTACTGAGCCTGAGCACCTGGAGCCTGTGCTGTGCAACAAGAGAAGTCACCCAACGCACCAAAACGAAGAGTCGCAACTAGAGAAACCCTACGTCTAGCAACGAAGACCCAGCGCAACCAAAAATAAATTACTTTTTAAAATCAGCAGTTATTATATGTCGATTATACCTCTCTAAGGGCTTCCCCAGTGGCTCAGTGGTAAAGAGTCACCCTGCAATGCTGGAGACTTGCAGGAGACGCAGGTTCAATCCCTGGGTCAGGAAGATCCCCTGGAAAAGGAAATGGCAACCTGCTGCAGTATTCTTGCCTGGGAAGTTCCATGCAAGAAGCTTGGCGGGCTGCAGTCCATGGAGTGGCAAAGAGACAGACATGACAGAGCAACTAAACAGCAACAAAAAAAAACCTCACTGAACAGAAAAATGAAAAAGCAAAAAAACCCCCACAGATCCTAGGGCCATGTTCTTGGAGATTCTGATTCAGGAGATCTGGGTGCGATCTGAATAATTTTAGTTGTAATAAGTTCTTCAGGTGATTCTGATGGTCAGTCAGATTAGGGGACCCAGGGCTGGAGTGAAGGCCAGTAGTCCTCAATTTTTATGAATCACCTGTGGACTTGTCCAAATGCAAATTCTGGTTAGTATGTCTGGTGTGGGGCCCCAAAATTCTGCATGTTAACAAGATCTCAGTTGAGGACAGTGCTGCCGATTCGGTGACCGCACTTTGCCTGGAGTAAGGATAGGAAAACTAGACTTATGTTTTGTATGAAGGAATCCAGGAAAAAAGCAAAGCAATGGAAGAAATAGGTGAAAGGAGTCAAAAGGTAAAAATAAAGTATTACTGCTGTCCTCATTTAAAAAGCAAAGCAAGAAAGACACTACCAGAAAGAAACTTTCATAGATGATAGATATGTTTAAGGCATAGAATATGGTGATGGTTTTATGGGTGTACTTTTCTCCAAATTCGTCAAGTTGTGTACATTAAATATGTACAAAATTTTGTATGTCAGTTACACCTCAAAAGTGATTTTTTTGAATGTTTTATGTTATATAAACATGTCTAACATCTTCATATATATTCTTCCCTGAAGAAAAAGGAGAAAAGAATAAAAGGCAGTGGGGCCAGATGGTGGAGGGTAATACAGAGCAATCTCAGACATTTCAGGGACTTTCTGGTGCAGTGGTTGAGAATCCACCTCCCAATGCAGGGGACCTGGGTTAGTTGCCCCATGGCAACTAAAGCCCACCTGCCACAATGAAGACCCAACCCAGCTCCCCTCCACCCCCCCCAAAAAAAAATCTTGGATGTTTCAACTTTCTATCAGCCACTGTAAGTGTTTTAGGAAGGATGTGTTTGAGGAAGGTGACCAGCAGCAGTGTGAAGGAGAGACCGATAGATACAGCAAAGAGATACCTGCCAAAAGGTATTGCAAAAATAGGCAGAGGACGTGAACAGGTTATTCACGTTCTCTCCTCTCTCTCCCTATGCTGAAACTGGGGCACAGCTGATTCCACAGGTTGAAATCCAGCTGTGGGGGAAACAAGCCAGGAAAAACGAGTGTGTGCAGGAACACAAGGAGGAGGTGGAACAACAGCATCCACAAAGGCAGGAGGGAAGTAAGTTGGGGAGCTGCGTCACTAGGCCTGGCCAAGCCCATCTCTTTACCGCGTCTTTACCACGGCTTCCCACTCTCCATCCCCACTGCTCTAGGAAGCAGGCACAGTTGTGATTGGTAAAGTTTTGAGCACTGCCATGGGTCGGATTGGGTCCTCCCCTCCCCAAAATATGTTTAAGTCCTAACCCCCAGCACCTCAGAATGTGACCTTATTTGGAAACAGGATTGTTACAGATGTGAGTGGGTAAGAGGAGGTCATATTGGCCTTGGAAACTAATACAACCACCCCCTGCAATATAGGTATATTCACTTATAAATTACGTGTATTGATATATGTACCACTACTTTAATGTTTTGTAAAATCACAAACATAGAATTTTAAAGGATGGGACATATTGGTAACATGATATTTTAAAATTATTTTTACTTCATTAATGATACAAAAAATTCTTATCAAGAAGTAAAAAGACATGGGGGAAACTGAAATGAATATTACTAAGTGAAACCAATCTGCAAAGGCTACATAGTGTATGATTCCAACTATATGACATTCTGGAAAAGGAAACAATGGAGACAGTAAAAGGATACCCTTTATAATACTACAATGATGGATACGTGTCAGTATACATTTGTCCAAAACCACATAATGTACAACACCAAAGATGAACCCTAGTTTTAATGGACTTTAGGTGCTTATGATGCCATCAATGTAGGTTCATCAGTTGCAACAAATGTACCATTCTGTTGATAATGGAGGCGGCTATGCAGGTGTGGGGACGGGATGAATGGGAAACTTCAGTACTGTCCTCTCGGTTTTGCCGTGAACCCAAAACTGCTCTAAAAATTAGTCTTTGAAAAAAAAAAAAAAATCTTTCAATGAGCAGTGTTATTAAATAAGGGCTTCCCAGGTGGCGTTAGAACCCACCTGCCAATGCGGGAGACACAAGAGACGCAGGTTCAATCCTTGGGTCGGGAAGATCCCCTGGAGGAGGGCTGGCAACCCACTCAAATATTCTTGACTGGAGAATCCCATGGACACAGGAGCCTGTCAGGCTACAGTCCATAGGGTCGCAAAGAGTCAAACACAGCTGAAGCAGCTTAGCACGCATGCACATTATTAAATAAGCATTATTATATTTTAAAATCCTAGTTAAATATCATGCCACAGAAATACAGAGATTTTTTTTCAAAGCAGCAGAGTTTTACTTTAATGTTATGTTTGCTCATAAATGACTGAAAAAGCTGATAGGCAAGAGGCTAACACGCTGCGGTCTAAAGCAACGTCAAGGCCACTGAGAACATCCTTCAGGAAAGAGACTGTGTTCTAAATCTCCCCCACCTGGGGCAAGGGCAGCAGAAGGGGTTACTGGGATAGACAAATAAATACACATGGTCTTACCTTTGCCACCAGGGCTGGCGGCCCAGGACCCCAAGGCACATGATCGGAGGTCGATTGCTTGGAACTTCCAAAGCCTCCCAAATGTTTGGGTCTTTGAGGGAAAGGCTGAGGTTTTGGGAGGGCCCATGTGCCAGCTGGAAGGGCCCTCAGCCAGCTCCCTCCTCCTGCTCCAGCCCCAGGGAGAGCCTAACTCCCTGCTGGCCAGGCCTGCTGGGCCCTGGGATGGGGGCAGACTTTCACCCCAGCAGCCCCTGCCAAAGGGATATTTTGGTGTTCCCTGCCATGCAGTGTCAGGTGCTGAGGCCCGGCAGTGGCCCTGAAGCAGAAGTAAGCCAAATGCACATGAAAAATTGTGATTCCCCAAGACACACTTAGTTATACCGGCACAGGGTTGTCACTTTTCTCAGGGGGTAGATTTGTGATTGCTGGGCCTTAGGAAGAGGGAGTGGGGGGCTGTTGAGGCTCCTTGCCAGGGTGGAAAGGCAGGTGGGAGGAGGAGGCAAGGGTCCCAAGGCAGGGGGTAGGTAGGAGCTTGGCACCTACAACTAGGGGCTACCAGTACCTTCATGTTTATTTCCAGAGTGCGGGATGCTCTGCGGAGGGTGGGGCACATGGTGCTGGCTGGCAGCCTCTAGCCAGTAGTGTGTGTGTTGGGGGCGAGAGTGGGGCAGGGAAGGGCAAGGGCCCCCAAGCATCTGTGGTGAGGCCCTAACAGGAATCTGCCCTAAAGGTGGCTGACAGTGGCCCACCTGTAACAGAGCCCTGCTCTCAAAGGCAGGGGCCAGCCCAGCAGGGTGACCTCCCAGGCATGGGCAAGCCAGGCTGAACCCAGCCACAGCAGGAGTTGCAAGGAAAAGTGGTAATGAATAGTGGTAGGAGAAGTAGGTGCAGACAGGGCACAGTGAATGCGGGGTGGGCCCAGCGGCCAGGGCCCATCCATCAGAAGGCGAAGTAGTACTCCTTGGGGTGGCCCACATGGTCCAGGCAGGTATATTGGCTCATGGGCAGGGGTCCGCACATCTGTACCAGCAGCCTCCTCCTCCAGGGATGGAAGGTGGTCCTGGATCATCTCCCCATTCTTGAAGCTGTGGCTGTAGTCCCAGGCTTCAGGGACTCTGTCCACCGTGTACCAGAGCTTGAAGCATGCAGAATGTTTGTTCCTCAGTTTCTCCAGCTCGGGCTGCAGCACAATGTCCTTCTCGCTGGGGTCCTTCATGATGGCATGGATCACCCACAGCATTGAGGTGATGCTGGTCCCTCCAGCGATCATGCCCACAGACTTCAGCATCTTGAAGACAGGGTTTGATGTCTTGTCCAGACAGATGGCAAACTTTGCTTTGCCCTGGTAGACCAGCAGCCCATTGGAGCCCCACACCTCAAATGGTGTCTCCCATCTTCATGCCTTCCATGGACTGGGACATCTTTCCTCCAGTGGAAAACGTGGGGTGGGTGTCTTTAAAGTAAACCTTGATGACCAGGTCCACAAAGCCCTGGTCGTCATCACTGGAAACGGGCGTGTAGGGCCAAAGGACCAAGTTCCTGTTGATTCGAGCAGAGAGGTAGATGTGCTGGCCAACAGGGAGGCCCAAGATGTGCTGGGGTGACGGCAGAGCAAAGCAGAACTGCCGGGTATCCTGGCTGATGACCTCCTTGTTGATGAGCCACAGCAGGTACTTGATGTCCCAACTCTGGAGCATGATGGCCAGGATGGAGTGCTGGAACAGCTTCCCAAGGAGGCTGCACAGAAGCCAGACTGGGGGGAGGACCACGTGGCCCAGTGTGCCCAGCTGGGCCCCCATATTGGCACCACTCTGCACTCACTCCACAACTGCCACCACCAAGACCCGCAAAGATGTACTTTTAAGTTCAGTTATTTTCCATAGAAACTTTTTTCTTAATCACTTAAACTATGAAATTAAAAAAGTGATGTCCAGTTTCAGCTGGAAGAATTGCATTGTTTGCGTGTGTGTGTGTGCACGCGCGCGTGCACGCATTCAGTCTCTTCAGTCGCATCTGACTCTCTGAGGCTATGGACTATAGCCTGCCGGGCTCCTCAGTCCATGGGATTCTCCAGGCAAGAACACTGGAGTGGATTGCCATTTCCTCTCCCAAGAGATCTTACCCACTCAGAGATGGGACCCATGTCTCCTGTGTCTCCTGCATTGCAGGCAGATTCTTTACCCTCTGAGCCACCAGGGAAGCCCCATCATTGTCTATGCTTATTCCAATTATCCAAAAAATTTGTTGTAATATGGCTATTAATTCCCACCTTCCCTAACATCAGTCAGTTGTTCTTGCAAACTAATCAGAAAGTGTTACATCAGTAAGTTTAAAATTTACTAAAACTCTCCACTGAGACATTTTAAATCAGATGAGTAAAGTGTTTGCTGGCTTTTTAAGTGTGAACTTTAAAGAGTTACTTCACCTTCTTCAGCAGCAAAACCACATAATGATGGAATGATTTCCAATAACCAGTTTTCAAAATGCCCTTTTCAGAGCATGGGTATTTTTGGAAAAGCAGTTACATTCTCACTTCTTAAGAGAAAAATACTATTATGTCTTCAAAGGGACATATTTTGTGTTTGTTTTTCAACATCTGTAAAGTAGCTTACTAGTGAAAGCCCTTTGTTATCACAGAAAAAACAGACACCCAACTGTTTTTAAAAGAAAAATACAGAAACTAATCAGTAAATGAGCAAAAAATGAGAGGAATCCCTCTCGCTGATTTCAGGACTTACGGATACAGTGGTACTGACTGTGTGGTATTAGTAGAGAGAGAGACACATTGATCAGTGAAACAAAAAGGAGAACCCAGAAATAGTTCCATGAAACTACAACCACCTGATTTTTGACAAGGTATAAAAGCAACTCAGTGAAGGAAAAATGGTCTTTTCAGCAGTTTATTCTGATATTCACAGACAAACAAAAAGAAAATCTGAACCTCATGCTTTATGGAAAAACTAACCAACTCAAATAAATCACATATTTAAATGTAAAGTGCAAAACATAACTTTGGAAGATAACACAGAGAATAAATTCAAGACTTAGGGCTCAGTGAAGAGTTCTTAGACATGACACCAAAAGCATGACTCGTAAAAGGAAAAAACTGATAAACTAGACCTCATCAAAACTGAAAACTTTCGCTCTGTGAAAGATTCTGCTAAGACAATGAAAACATAAGCTACAGACTGAGAGAATATCTGTAAACTACATAGTCTATAAAGCACTAAGTCTGGGATATATAAAGAAGTCTCAAAATTCAACAGTTAAAAAAAATCTAATTAGATAGCAAAATTCATGAACAGATATTTCACTGAAGAGGATACATAAATGGCAAATAAGCACATGAAGAGATGTTTAACATCATTAGCCACTAGGGAACATGCAAGTTAAGACCATGATGAGATCACACACACGTGAGCACAGCTAAAATCAAAAAGAGTGACAGTGGACTTTCCTGGTATCCCAGTGGTTAAGAATCCACCTGCCAACTTAGGGGACACAGGTTCGATCCCTGGTCCAGGGAGATGGCACATGCTGCAGGGCAGCTAAGCCCATGTGCCACAACTACTGACGCCTGCGTGCCTAGAGCCCGTGCTCTACAAGAAAAGCCACCGTAATGAGAAGCCCGCACACCCACAGCTAGAGAGTAGCCTCCACTCGCCACAACTAGAGAAAGCCCGAGTGCAGCAGCAGAGACCCAGCTCAGCCAGAAATAGATAAATGTTTTAAAAAATAGTGACCACACCAAATGCTGGTGAGGATGTGGAGAACTGAATTGCTTACACAGTAGTGGGAGGAAAGTGAAATGGAACAGCCATTCTGGAAAACATTTTGGCTGGTTCTTAAAAAAACTAAATATGCAACTATCATACAACTCAACCAACTTGCTCTTGGGCATTCATCCTAGAGAAATGAAAACTCAAGTTCAGAAAACTATACTTAACGTTTTAAAAAACCTGTACACAAATGCTTACTGGAACTTTATTTATATAACCAAAAACTGGAAACAATACAGATATCCCCCAGTGAGTGAACGATTAAACTGGTGGTAGTATTCCATCCGTACCATTGAATACTACCCAGCAATAAAAATGAATAAACTATTGATATATACAACAACCTACATGACTCTCCAGAGGCTTATGCTGAGTGAAGAAAGCTAATCCTAAATGGCTATACACTGTATTATTCCATTTATATAACATTATTGAAGTGAGAAAATTATAGAGACAGAGAACAGATTTAGTGGGGTTGCCAGGGAGGTGGAAGAAAAAGGGGTATGGCTATAAAAATGAAACTGTGAGGAATCTTTGTGATGTTGGAAATATTTTGTACTTTGTATCTTTGTATCTTAGTGTGGATATCCTGATTAGGATACTGTACTGTGGTTTTGTCAGCTGTTACCATTGGGGGTAACTAGTTAAAGGGTATATGAGACCTATAGGTATTTATTTCTTACAGTGTAAATTTATAATTATCTCAAAAAGTTTAATTTTTTAAAGTTTCTAATAAATAAATGGATAGATAGGGGTTCTAATATTTTCTGCCCACACAGTAATGAATTATTGGCATACCCACTTTGAGAGATCATTGGCACATGCTGCTAGTCCCAGGACGCTAGTCCCTACCCAGTCTTTGGGTCCCTTTAGCTGTTCTCAATGTTCTCTTGAAGTTATCTTTCTTAAATGCAAATTTGATCACGTTATTTCCCAAAATCGTTAGTCTTGGGACATAAGGACCTTCTGGCTTTAGTCCTTTATCCAGTACATACACCTGGCCACCAAACTTCTCACAGTCTCCAACTGTGCAGAACTCTGACTCGGAGGCACCTGCGAATGGGCACAAAGACCTCTCGATATGCTTATCTCTAGATAACTTATTTCTAAACTTACCAGGTGCCCTAGCACATATTAGGAATGCAGTAAATCTTGATTTAAAAGTTTATTACCTTTGCTTATTACCTCCTAAGGGTCCAGAGATGTTGATTCTGTGTTATATTTGGAACACTAACCTGCTATGACTCCTGCCAGGTACACCAGCCCCACTCGGAGGCCTTTGTGGACCATTTCCAAGGGGATACCCAGACCGAGCTGCATAATAAGATTCCCCAGGATGTGCTGAACTCTGTAGAGACAAACACCATTGTCAAACATTATGACTAGCCCAGGCAGTTATTTCCTTGGGAGGTTAACAGGCATTGATATGTTGTTTCTAGTTAAGAACATGCTTAATGTGAATTCCATTTTCTAATTTTTTTAGGTGACTTTTTAAAGAGATAAACTCTTACATGGAGCTTCAATATGTGAAGCAGTTAAAAGGACATTTTAGAAATATACTTTTACTTTATAAGTTTTGTTTTACAATAATTACTGATAATGTCAAACAGCAGTGAGGAAGCTTTAAGGAATGGAATATAAGCTTGCAATTATGGGTTTAGCTGACAGTTGCCATCACATGTCAGCCTCAGCACTTGATTTTGTTTTAGTTGCGAGTGAATTACTAATTCACTCAATTCACTCATACTGAGTTGAAATTTCGTAGGTTTTTAAACATCTCTTGCAAGCTCAAGGTAGTCTTTAATAAAACAGAGGTGGTGGGACTTCCCTGGCGATCCAGTGGCTAAGATTGCACTCGCTCCTAATGTAGGAAGCCTGGATTTGATCCCTGGTCAGGGAACTAGATCCCACAAGCCACAGCTAAGACCTGGCATAGCCGAAGAAATAAATAAAACAGATATGGCAAGAGAAACCTCATTCCCAGTTCTGTATTTAAAAGGTTTTAAGTTTACCAGAATGGGAAAAAAACAATGTTTACCTAGTAACACTAGCTAAACTTGGTTTCTCTCATATAAATATACTATAATTTGATATATAACATTGTTGAGTACAAATGCTTTTTATTATAGTTTATAAATATGGAAAAATATTTTTAAGTGAAATTGACATTACTTTGCTTGTCAAACCCCACGGGCATCTATGGAAACTCTCTGAATGTCATTTAGCAAATCTCCATATAACAGTAATCCTTAATTTAGTTGCTATGTAGCAAAATGCTTTCGTTTTTTTGAGTGGGCATGGTGAATCAGAATTCTGAGCGAAGTCATAAAAGGCTATTAGCATTTAAGAGACTGTAAGCAAAACTAAAAGGCAGGCACTGCATCACCTATTGCTTGTATTATTCTAAATAAACTGTTTTACATCCATCAAAATGTTGATAAATTATGTTTTTAACTTTGGCAGAGGTGGGGAAGAAGGCACTGGCAATTCACATTTTAAAGGGAACATTTAACAACACCACACAACTTGGGGGACACGGTTCTGGTTTGGTGATAATTTGGTCTCTTCTCATTTATATTCCTACATAAATACCAATATTAGGCAGTTACAATACAATACAAAGTACACTGGACTTGGAGTTAGCACTAATGGGTTGAGATCCTCACTCTACAAATGACTACATCCTGTAAGCCTCGCACAAAACAGCAGGAGCAGTGCTTGCCTCCTAGGGTTGCCAGGAGCATCAAACAAGATTATGGATATAAAAGTGCCTGATCAATAATAAACCACCTATAGCTCAGGGAACTGTGCTCAATATTCTGTAACAACCTCATTGGGAAAAGAATTTGAAAAAGAATAAGTACATGTACATATATAACTGAATTACTTTGTTGTACACCTGAAACTAACACAGCATTGTTAATCAACTATAGTCCAATATAAAATAAAAAGTTAAAATAATAATAATAAAGTACCAAACAAATGTTCAGGGTTATGGTTACTTACAGTCACCTCTGATATCAGTGACTCAACTGTCATTCCTTACCCAGCATGAACCAGCATGTATGAGATAAATCTCCAGGCTTCCTCCCGCTTCTCAGGATTGTAGATAAAGGGACTCTCCAAGATGCCCGTGTCCAAGGTGATCCACTGTTTCTGAGGCTTCCATACAGCATAGTAAATAAATACCGCCAGCTGACAGGGAGGGGCAGACACTAAAGTTAACCATGCCTGCTGCAGAAAGCGGCCCCATTAAAGCCCATGGGCACTACCTCTGTTTGAAACAATTTGCTCTTAAGAGAGCCGTTCCATACTATGTGCTCAGATGGCAGGAATTCAATTCCCTGATGTACATCTGACCATGTAACTGTAGGTATCTCCTACTTCTTCCAGCAATTAGGAGCAGCCCTAGACCAAACTTCAAAGAAGAATCTTTCTTGAACCCACTTTCCCCTCCTCCTCTGCCCTCCTCTTCCCACCTTCACTATTTGGTCCTTCATTTACAACTTAATATGAAATTAGGTCACTGCTGGCTTCTGAAAAATAGAGGAGGGAAAGGGAAAAATAGTAACTTTACAGTGGGAAAACCTAGCAAACATGATCTTAACCAAGTGATGAAGGCTCATGTCACAGGGATGTCATGTGGATGTCCCCCATTCCCTAATGTGATGTGATGAGAAGGGTACTTCACTTCTGTGGTCTTCCTCCCCCAAACCCATAACTCCAGTCTAACCATGAGAAAAAAACATCAGACAAACCCAGACAGAGGGACATTGTATAGGATACCCGGCCAGTACTCCTCAAGACTATGAAGACCATGGAAAGCAAACACTGAGAGAGGGTCAGAGATCAGAGTAGACGGGGAGAAGTGACAACTAAACACAGTGTGATACCCTGGGTTCCAAAGTACAAAAGGGACAGAAAGAGGTCACTGATGGAAAAACTGGTAAAATTCAAATTAAGCCTGGAGTTTAGTTAATACTAATATAACAATATGAGTTTCCTAGTTTTGACAAATGTAAAACTATGGAAATGTAATATATTAACATTGGGAGAAATTGGGTAAGGAGCATAAGGAACTCTTTTACTATCTCAATAACTTTTCTATAAAGCTAAAATGACATTACTTTGCCAACAAAGGTCCATCTAGTCAAGGCTATGGTTTTTCTAGTGGTCATGTATGGATGTGAGAGTTGGATAGTGAAGAAAGCTGAGCGCTGAAGAATTGATGCTTTTGAACTGTGGTGTTGGAGATGACTCTTGGACTGCAAGGAGATCCCACCAGTCCATCCTAAAGGAGATCCGTCCTGGGTGTTCATTGGAAGGACTGATGTTGAAGCTGAAACTCCAATACTTTGGCCACCTCATGCGAAGAGTTGACTCATTGGAAAAGACCCTGATGCTGGGAAGGATTGGGGGCAGGAGGAGAAGGGGACGACAGAGGATGAGATGGTTGGATGGCATCACTGACTCGATGGACATGGGTTTGGGTAAACTCCGGGAGTTGGTGATGGACAAGAAGGCCTGGTGTGCTGCGATTCATGGGGTCGCAAAGAGTCGGACACGACTGAGCGACTGAACTGAACTGAAAATTACTCCAAAATAAAAAATTTGCTGAAAAAATTTGGCAGCACCACTCAGTCTGCAGGATCTTAGTTTCTTGACCAGGGATTGAACCCAGGCCCCTGCAGTAAAAGTATCAAATTCTAACCTCTGAACCGCCAGGGAATTCCCCCTTTTCTTTTTTTAATGTACAGTCTATCACCTCCAGCAAAATATTGAGTAGAAATTGTGATGATGGGCATTCTTGTCTTATTTCTGATTCTAAAGGAAAAAATGATTTTAACATTTCAGTGTTTGTAGTATTAAGCCCCTAAGATGGTCCTCAAGGGTCCTCACCACTTAATATTCACACCCTTGAATAGTTTCCTCCTTCAGTGAATCAGGGCTGGTTTCTGTGTCTGCCCCAACCAAAACAGCATTGACAAAAGCTTCTTTCAGGAATGCTACATTTTGGGCTTACCTTTATATAAGCCATAAGAGGCCAGGTCCCTATGATAGTTAAATTTATGTGTCAACCTAACCAAACCACAGTATTTGGTCAACAAACATCATTCTACATGTTTCTGTGACTTTGAATAAAGCAGACTACCCTCCATAATGCAGGTGAGCTCATATCAGTTGAAGGCTTAATAGAACAAACACTCCTTGACCAAGAAGGAATTGTGCCAACAAATGGCGTTTGAACTTCAACTTATCCCCAGGTTGCTGGTCTGCTGGCCCACCCTGTAGATGTTAAATTTGCCAAGCCTCCGCAATTACATGAGCCAATTCCTTAAAATAAATCAATCTCTCTTTCTACATATATATATATGTGTATAGATAGATGATAGATAGTGTGTGTATGTGTACATCCTATTGATGCTGCTTCTTTAAAGAACCCTGACTAATACAGTCCTTGATAAGAAAGTTAAAATCTGGAGGCAACCTATAGCCCTTAAACATACGGCTCCTGATACACCTTACCAATCAATCAAAGTTGGTTCATGAGATCAAACCAATTGGAAACCCAGAGATTATTTGATCTCTAAAGCCCCACCAACTAAAATGAAATGAAACCACTGCAACTGTGGTCAATGCTGGGCAGAGGAGTTGTTTGAAAAATAAAACTCAACACTTGACTGAAAGTGTCTGGGAAGGCAGGAAGAACCTGGGAAGGGAACTCTGAAGAGTTCTGTGTGAGTGGTGCCGCCACCCCCAAGCTCTCTTCATATGTTTTCCAGTCGTTTCTCTAGATCTGATCTAAAGCGCCAGTGTATCTGCAGCCCCCCAGGAGTCCTTGAGCCAGTGGACACCACCCGGCGTGTTTACCTCAGCGATGCTGATGGAGATGATGAACACAGGGGGCGGGAGGCAGTTAGCTCTTTCCAGGTATGTTCTTCGCACCGGTTCAGGAAGCATCCATTTTGAGACAATCCTATGGACCTTTCTAGGCTTGAAGGGATCTTTACCTGTCCTGCCCTCTCTCATTTTCTCCTCTTCCAGCTCTTCTTTCATCTCTCTATCCATATTCAGACTCACATCCTCCTCTATCTCCAAGTCATGAGCAGCAGCCATTGTCCTGGGTCCTCCTCCACCTGAAAGGAACAAGACTGTCAGGGGAAAACAGATGACCCTATAGTTTTCGGGCCATAGCTCTTTCCTGGGCTCTCTGGCACAACCATTGGTTTCCAGTGCCTTCCCAGTGAGTCAGTAGAAGGTGGCTGAAGATCTGTTGCCCAAATACACGTAATATCCATACCCTCACCATCCAGGTATAATTGTGAAAAAGTACTAAGTTCTCCCCAGCTGAGAAAGAGGACTCCCCAGAAGTCACTTATGGAATTACCTACTGTCAGCCCCCAGAGGGTGGACTGGAGCTTTGGGATGGCAGCTCTACCTCATACACCCTTTCCTTCCCCTCTGCCACTGACTCCCAAGGCAATTATTAGTGTAAGAGATAGCTTTGCCATGAGGCGATGCAGCTCAGAGTCTAAGCCACACACATGCGTAACCGAATTCAGTTTTGACTAGCTTAAGTAAATAGTCTCCTCTCAACTCTTAGTTTCATCTTGCTTCTACTCCCAAGCCAAACACAGGTCTCTGGCTTCTGATTCCGAATCAAAAATTATTTAATGAGCATCGACTGTGTATCAGGTACTATGCTGAGAGGTACTATGTATCAGGTACCCATTTTAGTTTAAAAAATTCCCCTCCCCTCAAAAAAGACTTAAAACCACATCATCTCTTTCTAAATTATCAGTGTCCCTTCTAACATGCCACCGCTGCCATTCTGTGGCACATGAGTTAAGGAGGCCATTGCTTCCTGGTCCTTCAGGTGCAGTGCAGCAACTCTCGCTGAAACACATCTTCCAAGCAACTCTTTGACGTCTGACACTCTTGGCTGAGATCCTACTAATTTCTACACCCAGTATCCCCTTGAACTCAATCCTCAATATCCAAACACTCTAGCATTTATTCAACAGATATCTGTTGAACACCTACTATGTATCAGGCCACCATTCCTATCCCAAAGTGTTTACAATGTCATGGAGGAGGCTGAGGTCAAAAAAATCACACAAATAATTGTATAATTACAGCTGTGCTAAGAGACACCAAGCAGATGCATAAGTTACTGAGGCAGCATGTCTGTAACAGTGAGGCCTGAACTACATACTCCCTCCTCTCCATGTGTCGTGGTGCTATCTGTCCAGTCTTTCTCCTTTTGGTTTAGTTCTGTTATATTTTACTTCTGGTTGAACTATTTAATCAAATATTTTCATAGTCAAAAAAATGGGTGCTGCTGCTGCTTAGTCACTTCAGTCGTGTCCGACTCTGTGCAGCCCTATGGACTGCAGCCTACCAAGCTCCTCAGTCCATAGGATTCTCCAGGCAAGAGTACTAGAGTGGGTTGCTATGACCTCCTCTGGGGGATCTTCGCAACCCAGGGATCGAACTTGGGTCTCCTGCATTGCAGGCAGATTCTTTACCACTGAGCCACCAGGGGAGCCCCTGGCAGGGATGGGGGAGGCTCAAATACATTAAAGGAAAAAATAATATTGCCAGACACTACATAGAGTACAGTCCAATTTTTAAAAAAGTAATGTATTGATATACAGGGAAAACATCTGGAGAATTAACCATGATTATATTTGCATGAAGGGATGTCACTAGATTTTTGCCCTTTATGCAGGAGTGGGTCCACATTTTATGTATGCTGAAGCGTAAACAATATGGGGGGGTGCTCTTTGGAAAAAATAACATTAAATTAAAATTATAAAACAGAAAAACTATAAAAGTACTTAGAGTGCTTTAGAAGAAGCCTGTGTAAGTAGAAATCTGAAGCGTAAGCTTTGTTAGTGTCACAGATAACCCAGCCAAAACAATCTTAAAAAAGAAGAACAAAACAGGAGGTACCGCATTCTCTGATCTCAAACTATAATTTAAAAAACTACAGTAATCAAAACAGTATGGTACTGGCACAAAAACAGATACAGAGCAAAGGAATTGAATAGAGAGGCCAGAAATGAACTCACACCTATACGGGCAATTAACCTATGACAAAGGAAGCAAGAATATACAGTGGGGAAAAGATGGCATCACACCACATACAAAAATAAACTCAAAATGGATTAAAGACTAAAATGTAAGACCTGAAACCATAAAAATTCTAGAAGAAAACACATGCAGTCTGCTCTTTGACATCAGTCTTAGCAATATTTTTTCTGGATATGTCTCCTCAGGAAAGGGAAACAAAAGCAAAAATAAACAAATGGGACTGTATCATACTAAAAAGCTTTTGCACAGCAAAGAAAACTACCAACAAAAGGAAAAGGCTGCCTACTGAATGGGAGGAGATACTTGCAAATGATAGATCTGACAAGGAATCAATATCCAAAATATATAAAGAATTCATAATACAACCCAGCACAAAAAACAAACAAACCCAATGGAAGAATGGACAGAGGACCTGAATAGATATTTTTCCTATAAAGAAGTCATACAGATGGCCAATAGACACATGAAAATATGCACATCACTAATCATCAGAGAAACACAATCAGAACCACAATGAGGGGGATTTCCTGGCATCTCAGTGGTTAGGACTCCACATTTTTCACTGCTGTGGCCCAGGTTCAATCCCTGGTCGGGAAAATAGATCCAACAAATCATGCAGTGCAGCCAAAAACAAACAATCAAAAAAAACACAATGAGAATCACTTCACACCTGACAGAAAGGCCGTTAACAAGAAAGACAACATAACAAGTGTTGGCCAGGATGCTGAGAAAAGACAGCCTTCGCGCACAGTTGGTAGAAATGTACATTGGTACAGCCACTATGGAAAGTAGTACATGGTGGTGGTTTAGTCACTAAGTTGGGTCCAACTCTTGAGACCCTGTGGACTCTAGCCTGCCAGGCTCCTTTGTCCACAAATTTCCCAGGCAAGAATACTGGAGTAGGTTGTCATTTCCTTCTCCAGGGGATCTTCCTAACCCAGGGATCAAATCAGAGTCTCCTGCACTGCAGGTGGTTTCTTTACCAACGGAGCCACCAGGGAAGTCCATGGAAAACAGTATATGGATTCCTCAAAGAAAAGGAGAATTACCATTAGATCCAGAAATTCCATTTCCAGGCATTTATCCAAAGAAAATGAAAATGTACCTCTATGTTAAATGCTAAATTATTTACAATAGCTAAGATATGGAAGCAATCTAAAGTGTCCATCAATAGATGCATGGATAAAGAGTATGTGGTATGCACACACACGCACACACACACAAAGGAATATTTCTCAGCCATGAAACAGAATAAAATCTTGCTGTGCAACAACACGGATGGACTGAAAGGGTATTATGCTAAGAGAAATGAGTCAGGCAGAGAAAGACAAATACTGTATGATTTCATCTACACGGGTAATCTAAAGACACGTGAACAAACACAACCAAACAGAAACAGAGTCATAGATACAGAGAACAAACAGGTTTTTGCCAGAGAGGAGGAGGTTGGAAGGAGGTAAGAAAAAGGTGGGAGATGAAGAGGTACATTTCAGCTACAAAATAAATGTCACAGGAATAAAACGTAGTGTGGGGAATACAGTCAATAATTGGGTAATAGCTATGTATGGTAACAGATGACAACCAGACTTTTCATGGTGATCGTTTTGAAATGTAGAGAAATAACAAATCACTGTGCTGAGTACCAGGAAGTAACAGTGTTGTGGGTCAATTATTTCAAAAACAAATAACGTCATAGAAAAAAGATCATCCACATCAGATATATGTGACTACCAAAGGTGGGGGTGGGAGGGGGAATTAGGTGAAGGTAGTTAAAAGGTACAAATTCCTGCTGCTGCTGCTCACTCAGCTGGGTCCACCTCTTTGCGATCCCATGGACTGTAGCCTGCCAGGCTCCTCTATCCATGGGATTCTCCCAGAAAGAATCCTGGAGTGGGGTGTCATTTACTCCTCCACGGGGATCTTCCCGGCCCAGGGATTGAACCCACATCTCTTACCTCTGCTGTGGTTATAAGATAAATGTGTACTAGGGATGTAACAGTACAACATCGTAAAGATAATTAACATTGCTGTACATTATAAATGAAAGTTGTTAAGAGAATAAATCCCAATAGTTCTCATCATGAAGAAAATTTTTTTTCGATTTTTTTAATGTTGTGTCTATATGAAATGATAGATGCTCACTAAATGTATTGTGGTAATCATTTCATGATATATGTAAGTTGTACAACAATCACTATGTTGTACACCTTAAACTTAAAAAAAAAATAAGATATAATAAAAACAGAGCCATATGTATGAGACCTTTGCTGGACCCTAAATTCTCAAGCACTGTACTATTTCTTCCCTCCCCTTGTGGATCAATGTCTTGAAGGATGAGTTTGTACCCATTAAACACCTTGTCATCTGCAACCCCGATCGAAACTGCTCTGCTAAGTTATGCCCTTTAAACAAACCCACTTCTGTTGTAATGGGAGTCCTAACGAAGTGTGCAGAGCAGCCCAGTCTCTTCAAAGCACATCCTCATGCAAATTCTCACGTACTCCTCCGAACAATCTGGGAAGAAAAGGCAAGCAATATGTTCCCAATTCTCACCTTCCACTCTCCTAACTGAGCTTCCTGTTGAAAACCCTTCATCCTTGCCTTTCATCCCAACCACATTCCATCGGCTGACTTCTTTTTCCCACTACCCAGCCACAGGCATCCCCTCTGCGCACTTCAGCAACACTGTCCTCCTGCAACTGGCCTTCTCTAACTTGGTGGGAAAAGGCAGTATCAAGGTCACTAAAGGGCAGGTACACAGGCTGGACAGACCTGGGGAATGGCCATGTCTTATTTTTATAGGCCACCCCAGTAAATAGCCCTGGATCTGGGACCGTGAGCCATAGAATGGGGGCTTCAAGGGGTGGGAGGCAGGGGGAATGGAGAATTATATGTTTAATGGGTACAGAGTTTTCAGTTTGGGAAGATGAAAAAGTTCGGGAGATGGATGATGGTGATGGTTGTACAACAATGTGAATGCTATGAATTACACACTTAAAAACAGTTAAAATGGTAAATTTTACGTTATATGTATTTTACCAAACACACAAACTAAATAATAATATTAAATTTTCAAGGTCACTGTGAAGACTAGATAGAATATACTGTTTGTCATCAGCATGTGCTTAATCAGCAGTACCCAATGTCACTGACATTTTCGGCTTAGTCCAGTGTATCTAAACTTCCTCTCACGCACATGCTCAGATGCCCGGTCATGTCTGGCTCTTTACGACCCCATGGAGTATAGCCCTCCTCTGTCCATGGGATTCTCTCAGCAAGAATGCTGAAGTAGGGTGCCATTTCCTTCTCCAGGGGATCTTCTGACCCAGGGATCAAGCCCACGTCTCTTATGTCTCCTGCATTGGAAGTGGTACATCTTCCCAGCTGGTACCACTAGCACCGCCTGGGAAACCCTCTAAGTTTTTCACTGAACTTTCCTCCTTTTTTGGGGGGTGTGTGGGAGGGCCACATCGAGCAGTATGCAGGATCTTAGTTCCCCAACCAGGGATCGAACCCAGGCCCCTTGCAGTGGCAGCACAAAGTCCTAACCACTGGACTGCGAGGGAAGTCCCTAAAATTAACCGTTTTACAGTATACAATTCAGTAGCAATAAATACATTTATAGTGTGGTGCAACCATCACCACTATCTATTTCCAAAATTTTTTCATCACCCCAGACAAAACCTCATACTCAATAAGAAGTCTCTTCCCTATTGCTCCATCCCTCCAGCCTCAGGCAACCATTAATCTGCTTTTGGTCTCTATGGATTTACCTATTCTAGATATTTCATATAAATGGAATTATAAAATATGTGGCCTTTTGAGCCTGGCTTCTTTCACTTAAAGTCTTCAGGGTTCATCCATGCTGTAGCATGTGTCAGTACATCATTCCTTATTATGGCTGAATAATACTGCATTGTTTAGATAAATAAATAAAACCACATTGTTCATCCATTCATGTGTTTAAGGGCATTTGGGTTGTTTCCACCTTTTGGCTACTGTGAATAGAGCTGCTATGAACATCCCAGATACAAGTTTTTATTCAAATACATGTTTTCAATTCTTTCAGGTATATACCTAAGAGTGGAATTGCTGGGTCATATGGTAATTCTATGTTTAATTTATCAGGAAATCTTCGGATCCCGTTTTAAAGTGGTTAAGACTCTGCGCTTCCACTGCAGGTGACACAAGTTCGATCCCTGGTTGGGAAACTAAGATCCCGCAAGGCAAGTAATGAGGTGGAAAAAAAAAAAAATTAAAGTGGGGCTAAGGATAGCACTTACTTCATAACATGTTTCATTGTTTTTTTTATTGCAGTATAGTTGATTTACAGTGTTGTGCCAATCTCTGCTGTGCACCAAAGTGACTCAGTTATACACATATAGACATTCTTTTATTTATATTCTTTTTTATTATGGTTTATCACAGGATATTGATTACAGCTTCCTGTTCCATACAGTAGGCCCTTGTTGTTGATCCACTCTAAATGTAATAGTTTGCATCTACCAACCCCACCTCATAGAGTTTTGGGGGAAGATTATTTAAGATAACACATATAAAGCCTTAGAACAGTTTCTGGCACATAGTAAACACGCCTTAATTATTAGTCTTATCTGCTATGGATGGATGAGTGGGTATGTGGATAGGCAGACAGATGGCTAGAAGGAAGGGTGGGGCTGAGTCTGGGGTCTATTTTCACACTCAAGTTACTAGGAATTAGGTCACATTTAATTTTTTTTCAAATGTATTCCATTAGGCAAGGTTGCACATTATAATAGATTATAGTTAATAAATTTAAGGAAGTCCCCTTTTATGACTTTTTTCCCGGTAACTTTGCTGAAAATAAAGGCTTCTTCCCTCACACTCACCCAGTCTCCGAGGGTCAGACTCTAAGTGTACAGAGATAACTACTGGGTTGGCCAAAAATTTCATTCGGGCTTTTTGCAACATTTTGTCGAAAACCTGGATGAACTTTTTGGCCAATCCAGTATTTTATTAATTTTCCTTGCATATTGATCATTATTTCTAGTTTGTTTCATGTCTCATAAATGGCAAAACAGAGTATGGATTTAAGATCAGCAGCTCTTAAACGCAAATACTAAGGCACTTTTTAAAGAAGTTCAGGGACTCCCTGGTGGTCCAGTGGCTAAGACTCTATACTCTCAACGCAGGGGGCCTGAGTTCAATCCCTGGTCAGGGAACTAGATCCCACATTCCACAGCTGAGACTTGGTGCAGGAAAATAAATAAATACTTTTTTAAAAAATAAGTTCAAGTAGGAGTGATTAACATTGTATTAATAAGCCTGAGTCATACATGATCATTTCATGAGGAAATAAAATTCCACATTGTTAATAACACAACTTTTTCTCTATAAAAGGGCTTCCCTGGTGACTCAGACAGTAAAGAATCTGCCTGCAATGTGGGAGACCCACGTTAAATCCCTGGGTTGGGAAGATCCCCTGCAGAAAGGAATGACCACCCACTCCAGTATTCTTGCCTGGAGAATTCTCATGGACAGAGGAGCCTGGCAGGCTACAGTCGACAGGGTCACAAAGAGTAAGACACAACTGAGTGACTCACACACACACACACACACACACACACACAACACCCCTATAAAAGGAGCTAGAAAAACAAGGTTTACATTTCCCCCCCAATTTTCTTCTTTTTTCCAGACTTCAAAATTTCCAGAAATTTTATGACCTCAAGGCCATCATTTTAGTTATTTTAGTGAAATATACTTCCTGTGTTGCAAAAGTATCTGACCCATTCAGTTTAGCGGAGCTCACTCTGTGTCTGCTTTCTTCCTTGGTATGTGTGTGAGTGTGTATTAGTCACTCGGTTGTGTTCAACTCTTTGCGAGCTCATGGACTGTAGCCCACCAGGCTCCTCTGTTCATGGGATTCTCCAGGCAAAAATACTGGAGTCAGTTGCCACTCCCTTCTCCAGGGGATCTTCCCAACCCAGGGATTGAACCTGGGTCTCCTGCATTGCAAGCAGATTCTTTACTGTCTGAGCCACCAGGGAAGACCTTCTTTCTTGGTACATGCAATAAAGGGATCTGACAGCTAGGTCTACCTACTGTAGTAGATTCTAGAAATAAATGAACATGTTGGTGGTGATGGCGGCATTTTGTTTTTATCTCTCTTCTCAAACACTGTCACACTCTGACTTCCGTACCTGTCTGTGTGCCTGTTGCATGAATATCGAGGCCTCTCTCTGGTTCATCTCCACAGGTGCTGCTTCTCGTCTGACATTCCCTGTCCCTCCCACTCCTGTTTACCTTCTGCTCCCACAGCTGAATTTCTGCGCACAATTCACCACCGTGGAAACACTACTGACCAGATTGGCAACAATGAAAAACACTGATCCATACTTATGAGGCTATATGGAAATGGGTGCCGTTTATGAGGTATAATTGATGCAGGCTTTTCACAAGGCGGTTGGGCGGTTTCTGTAAAATATGAAACTTATATACCTTTCAACAGACTCATTCTACTTCTAGAAATCTACTTCTAGAAATGTATTTGAGCAAGTACTCAAGGCTATCATTCAAAGATGTTCAGAGCAGAACTATTTATAGTAGTGAAAAATTACAAAGAACCTTAAAGTACTTTAATCAGGTTGTTGTATTCTCTGATAGTTCTACTTCCTTATACCGTGCTGAAATCTGCTCACCTGGGTCAAAGCTTCCCCTCCCTAGGGCCTGGGTCAAAGGTTCCCCTCTCTAGGGCCTCACAAAGCAAGTCTAAGCTAGGGTCATGTCATTAATCATGAGAGTGTAGTCTATGTACGCCATGGGTTCTATAATTCAAAATTGAGATAGGTTATCTGAATTTTCTGGATTACCAGAATTTTCGGAGTCTCAGTCCATAGCACAAGATCTCAAAACAAGTCAGCAATGATTACAACACATTATAGTCTCAGAAATATAAGAACATCTACAGCTATTATTTACTTGGTCACTCTCATCACAGTGTTACTCATGGAGTAAATTGTTTACTACATTGACTGCTTCCTTATTCATTAAGCAAAGATCATGCAGGTTTCTTAAGCTTTCTTGAATGTAGACTTGATATTATGCCTCAGCTCCTACCTTTTATCTGCAGCAAGTGTCTGTCAACTCTTTGTTGAAATCACACACACACGAACACACACACACACACATTCAGATCAAAACTGGGTGGGACTGCTGTGAAATGTTCTCATCCTACACTTAGAGAACAACTGGGGTAGATTATTAAAAAGAATACTGGAAAAGTAGAAAAGACTCAGAGCCTTCTGGTTAAAAATGGAGATGTTCCCCTGCACACAAGAACTGAAGACCTTCCCTTCAAGTTAGCAATTATTCTCAAGAAGAGGAAAAATGGAAAGAACTTTTCTACTTCCTGACCTTACCTGGTATAAGCATTGCTCTCGTTATGAATCATGGAGCCAGTGTGCTGGCCAAGGATTGGAAAGGGGAGGACTGTGCTTATTTACCCAGAATAGTGATCTGCCTTTAAAAAATATGTATCTGTAGAAAAAGAAATTTCCATAAGAAGATTTACATAGGAGACTCTAGACATTGGCAAGGGATTTTTCTGAAGACCGCTTGTGAAGTGAAAGTCACTCAGTCATGTCTGACTCTTTGTGACCCCATGGACAATACAGTCCATGGAATTCTCCAGACCAGAATACTAGAGTGGGTATTCTTTCCCCTCTCCAGGGAATTGAACCCAGGTCTCCTGCATTGCAGGCAGATTCTTTATCGGCTGAGCCACAAGGGAAGCCCAAGAATACTGGAGTGGGTAGCCTATCCCTTCTCCAGTGGATCTTCCCAACCCAGGAATCAAACTGGGGTCTCCTGAATTGCCCATGGATTCTTTACCAACTAAGCTATCAGGGAAGCCCAAAGACCTCTTGCTGCTGCTAAGTCGCTTCAGTCGTGTCCAACTCTGTGTGACCCCATAGACAGCAGCCCACCAGGCTCCGCTGTCCCTGGGATTCTCCAGGCAAGAATACTTAGGTGCCCTTATTCACTATTGAGAATACTGATAGGGACAGAGTAAAGAGACAAAGTTGGTAACTAAATAGTTAATCCCACTAGGGGATTATAAGTAAAGAAAAAAGTATGGGAGACCCTTGTAAGTTAATGATCACTCAAGAAAGCAGGTATGCTAACCACAAAACCAAGCAGGGCTGCTTAACAACAAAACCACATAACAGAAATATGAGACATGCCCCCTGACAGTACAACCATGGCGGCATGAGACCCACATCTTGCCCAGTGAGCCTGGTAAGTTAATAACCCATAGGACATGCTCTCTGCACACACGAAAAACAATAATTTATGGGAAAATAACATTTCAAAGTGAAAGATCCTCAATGTACTGAGATCTGAGATAATTTTTCTATAGTGTCATGACAGTCACAGTGTCTTGACCATGCAGGGACAAAAAAACTCCCCCACCTGACATAGAGGAGGAGCTGATGATGGAAGCATGACATCCACTCAAGAATGAGGAAGAAAGCGGTTTTCTCCCTTTCTGACTTCTCCTTTGATTATAAAACTGTAGCCCACTAAATTCTTGGGCTGGGGCACCTTCTCGCCTGCCCACTTATAAGCCTCACAAGCATCCTGTTCTAATAAATTACTTCTTATCTATCACTTTGCCTCTCACTGAATTCTTTCTGCACTGAGACGTAAAGGACTGGAGCTCCTTGGAGTCCCTCAAAATGCCGTGTAGCATTTTCAATATCACATAGTGTTTCTCAAAATTATGTTATAAATTAAGTCAAAAAAATTTAAGTTAAGGACTTCTGTAACTGAGCAGGACCCTCTGGGGCCTTCCCAGGACTGACCTCTCTGCCATATCCTCTGCTTCTGCTCCTCTCTAAAGTACCTAGACAACAGTATCTGATGCACATTTCCTGAATTTTTGCAGATACTAAAACCCCCACCAAATGAAAGACATTAACTACCTGATGACCATGAGCACAGAGTCCCCAGACCTACTGAACCTAAGGATTGATAATGTTAACCCTGTGACACCACCCTGTTACCTCATCAGAGAATTATGTGCCAGCTCATCACATACCCTGGGTCGCCCCTTCCTTGCCTTGCCTTTAAAAAATGCTTGGCTGAAACCCATTAGGGAGTTCAGGTGTTTTGAGAACTAGCCACCCTGGACTCCTTGCTTGATGCCCTGCAATAAACACAGCACTTTCCTTCACCACAACCCAATGTCAGTAGATTGGCTTCAGTGCATGGATGAGTAGATCCAAGTTTGGTTCTGTAACACTTCCACTGTATTCTTTTGATAATGCTTATGTAATGGTCATTTGTTAATTTTCTCAGCCAATTACTCATTTCATGAATCTGGGTGGGCAGCAAGGACCACTTCCCAGTACAAAAGCTAAAAATGTCCAATACTCACTTTTCCAGGTTCTGAGGCTCAGGTATGTGACCTGGGCTTCAGCAATCAGCTGCATTTGCTTAGAATTTGGAGGATTGGAGCTGTGGATGGGGAAGATTCTTTACATGGTGCACTTTAAAGCAATGGCAGCAGTATCTGGTGTCCATCCAGCTGTGCCACTGGAGTCAGTGTGGCACCCAGCATCCAATGCCAGCTGTGTCTTCCATGCAGGTTGAAGGAATGAGCAGGCAGCAGCGACAATGTGGCTCTTTTTGCCTACCTGGCCCTGTAATTTTGGTGTACTTCTAACTGCCTGGACTCCCTTTGTTTCTGCTTATTTCCTTCCAGTGATCTTGTAATCTACCATGACATTGTGATATATTAAGAAATATATGTATTTGGTCTTCCTCCCCAGCTCCAGGCACTGAGCTCCTAAAACCCTTGAAATTTCCTGAGTGATAGGTATGAGAGGAATATCTTTTGCTATTCTTAATAAGCGTCTTTCAACTGTACCTGAGTTTATGCAAATGAAGTTGTTCTTAGAGGATGGGGACTGGTCACCAGAGGAAACAACCATGTGATTAGAGGGTTGGAACTTTCAGTCCCCCACCTCTGGGATGGGAAGAAGTGCTCGAAACTGAGTTTAATCACCAGTGGTCAATAATTTAATCAATCATCCCTGTGTAATTGAATCTCCATACAAATCCTAAACAAATGGGTTTGGAGAGCTTCCAGGTTAGGTGCACAGTTCAAGGTGGGAGGATGATGCATTTACAGAAGGTGTGGAGGCTCTACGTCCTTTCCCACATACCTTGCCCTATGCATCTCTTCCATTTGGCTGCTCTTGAGTTGTAGTCTTTATAATAAACTGATAATAGTAGGTAATGTCCTGTCCTGAGTTCAGTGAGCTGCTCTAGTAAATTATAGAACCCAAGGAGGGAGGTGACAGAAACGCTGAAATTATAGCCATTTGGTCAAAAGCCCTGGAAGCCTAGGCTTGCAACTGCATCTGAAATAGGGAGCAGCTTTGTGGGACTGAGCCCTTAATCTGTAGGGTAGTCAGCGTCAGAATTGCTTGACATGGAAAGCCCACACATTTGGTGTCAGAAGTGTGAGTACTATTAGAGGTCCACTCTATCTCACAATCTCTGTGATCTTCCAACAGGAGGCTGACACAGTTTTGTTGCTGTGTTCCTCAAGCCCAGAAAGTTCCTGATGCGTGGAAGGTGTTCAGAAAATACTTGTATGTGAGTAAAAGGTAAACAAACTCTCTGCAACTTTGATGCATTAGTAAAGCTACAATTGTTCCAAAATACAAAGTTTATTTAAAAGAATACTGGAAGGAGGGAGGGAAGGAGAGCGGAATTCCATGTACACCATATTAACTAAGAGTTTTGGTTACTTCTCTTATACTGCGAAGCACTTCCCCTCATCCTTTTCCTCCACACACCCCAGCCCATTGTCATCATTCTGCCATCACTGAGCCTTCATCGAGACCTGCAGAGCTACCATGCTGTATTGGTTACAAAAGGGACTGTTACCTGTCTTCAGGGAGCACTATTCCTTGTGCTTGGCACTGTGAAGACTCGAGTTCTACTCCCCTCAATATCTTACAGCATTATTGTAAGAATCAAATGAAATCCTAAGAGTAACCATAATAGTGAGCACTTACTGTGTGCCTGGTTCTATGCCAAACACTTTAAGAGCACGCTCTTCTTTACTTCTTACAACAGTCTTGTAAGTTGGGATAATAACATCCCCAATTTATGGATAAGGTAACTCAGTCTTCCTGAGTACCTTGCTCAGGGTCATAGAGCTAGTGAGAAGAAAGCTGGAACAGGAGACTTTGAAGGATCTGACTCCAAAGACCCCGTGTGTTCCTCTGCCTTGTGATTTCCATGTAACAAATGTTCAAGAAGTGTGCATAGTTTTGAGTATTTTCATCCCATCCTTCCCTCTTTTCTCCTCCCACGTCCTCCTCCAGCTCTCCGATCAGATCCCGACTAGACCCTGAGAGTTCCCAGATGGGAACTGTAGAAGAACTGGCAAGCGGGGCTGGGAACACCCACCACTCCCATTACTGCCGCAAGGAGTCAAGATGGAGAAGGACGTCCAGGAAAGAAAAAGGATGTGATTCTCTGAGAACCCGAGGACTAAGTCAGGCTCACCTTCCCTTCTTCACCTCACCCAGGAGAGCACTGCCAAGGCCACCAACCTTAGGACAACTCCTCTTTGGCAGAAGATGCTTTCGATTACTAACTTGTGCTGCTTTCCCAGCTGCATGCAAACAAGTAGGTTTCAGACATCTGAATTGTTTTTTTAAACAGCTGGCCCCACCCATTCATTGGTACCAGGCGGGCCCTTGCAGAGGCTGAGTCCGGCCTTGATGTGGCCGGGGTGTCCAGAAGGCTGGGCGACAGACTATGCTGGGTGTACCCAATTGCTGCCCAGCTGGGCCTAGTTGGGAGGCTTTGGGTGGTGTTGCTAGGCAACCTGGGTAATTGGAGAGGCCACGGATTGGGCTTCTGGGCCACAGAGACGAACAGCCTCCTTCATCACACTGCAGACCATCATTATGCCTCATTCCAGAGTCCTGCAGCAATCTCTCTGTGGTTATAGCCTGAAAGAGGGCTTTTTTAGCTACAGAAATTAAGAACCAGCCTTTCAAATTTATGGGTTTGTGGTTGTGGTTGTTTTCTTTTCACTACATCTCCTAGAACACGCTTGAAATAAATAGGCAAAAGATTTTAAAACCAAATAGAAAGTACCTTCACAAATCCCCTTTTCCAAAAGCGTTCCTTCTTCCTGAAGTAAATAAAGCACACTTGCCCTCAATTGTGAGGGCACCTAAGGTAGGGATGCTCTTCTTCCTGAGGTCCACCACGTGTTAAAAGATTCTTCTTTGGAATCCCACAACTGTGGCTGTGGTTCAAGGTGGGGGTACCAAGACTCTGGTCATGTACAAGACCTCTCAGTGGAATAACTTCTTTGTGTCTCTCCCATTCGAAGACCATCACGGTACTGCCCCTTCCCAATCCACAGAACCACTTTCACTTGTGGGGTTTTTAGTTTGTGTTTTGTTTTCGTTTCATTCGGCCATGCCTCAAGGCTTGCAGAATCTTAGTTGCCTGAACGGGGATCGAACTTCGGCCCACAGCAGTAAAAGTGCTGAGCCCTAACCACTGGACCACCAGGGAATCCCCGTCACTTGTGGTATTTTGATGAATCCTCCTAGCTGCCCTGTGGAGAAGACACCATTTTTATTCCCATTTTACAGATGAACAACTAAGGCAAAAAGAGGTACCTGTGACTGCACATCAAAAGCAAAGCCAGAGCACTGTCCCATTCTTCTGAGGCTAGATCCTGAGCCACTCCACTATTAATATACCCACTGCCTCCCCACAGAGCTATTTAAGTACTCTATTATAACATTCTTGTGTTCTATTATAATAAATAATAGTAATAATAACACATACTGTAAAGACCAAAGCTTTATGTTGTATCTCATACTATCCTCACCACATTTTCCTTGTTGATTGTGGTTAGACTTTCAAAGTTGCCTCATGCACACTAAGAAACAGAATGTGGAAGAAGTCCCAAAGACACACTATTTAACTAGGCTAATGACCCAGCCCACTAGAGCACAGGGCTAAAGGAAAACTCCCAGATGGCACAGGTGGTAAAGAACCCATCTGCCAATGCAGGAGACATAAGAGACACAAGTTTGATCCCTGGCTTGGGAAGATCCCCTGGAGGAAGAAATGGCAACCTACTCCAGTACTCTTGCCCGGAGAATCCCATGGACAGAGAAGCCTGGCGGGCTACAGTTCATGGGGTCACACAGAGTCAGGCATGACTGAAGTGACTTAGCATACAGCACGCAATGACCTAGCCCACCAGAGCACAGGGCTGAAAGAAAATTCCCAACCTCCTTAATTCAAGGAGTTGGCTCTGTTTGATAACATTATGATACTATTACAGTCCCTTCAGTAAGGAGGCAGAATCACTGCTCTCATTAGGTATTTGTAGGTATTCTTCAAAAAGCCTTTCACTGCCTCATCTTCATAATGGTTCATTGATGATAACCAACTGTGCTGCTTTGCACGGGACTAGGGATATGTGTTTTAGGGTGCTAAAATTAGGACAGTCCTGGGCACACCAAGGACAGCTGGTCACCCTGACATAAACCAGCTACAGAGTCATCTTAAAAAGTCAAGTGGAGATGGTTGGTTCTAATCCTAGGGCAGTGGTTCTTAACCCTGGCTACACATCAGAATTGTCTATGGAGATAGTAAAGCAGTTGAACTAAGGCCTCTGGAGCTAGGGCCTGGGCACTGGGATTTTTTGATGTGCAGCTAAGATTGAAACCCCCTGCCCTAGAAATTTGGATTCTGGGCTGGGGTCTTGCCCAGGAATCTGCCTGTCTTTGTAACAGTTCCCCAGGGGATTCTCATGTACACTATAATTTGATAACCAATGAATTCTTACGTGATGTGTGAAGTTATTGGACAACATACCCTGAATGCCTTGTATATGCTATACTCGGGAAACACACAAAAAAACAAAAAGCAAAACCACTTCCTATTCCCCAGGCCCTCTTCATTCCCCAGTGGAGAACAAAGACCTATAAATTGTTACAACACAGTATACAGTAGTTGCCCCTTATCCACAGCAATACATTCCAAGTTCTCAGGGAATATCTGATCCTGTGGGTAGCACCAAATTTTATCTACACAATGGTTTTTCCTATACACACATATCTATGGTAAAGTTTAATTTATAAATTAAACATTAACAACAATAACTAATAATAAAATGGAATAATTAAAACAATATTCTGTAATAAAAGTTGTGTGAATGTTGTCATCTTTCTCTCTCTCTCCAAATGTCTTCTTGTACAAATTTAATGCTATTTCCATCTTAACTAAGCACTTATCACACATTGTGGCTGTAACTTTTGCAGTTTGAGGTGAGATAGCAAACCTAGCATGAATTTTTTTTTTCCTTCCTCACAATTTCATAGATAGATGATTCATTTTTACCACAGATCTTAGCAGCCTCAGAATGCAATTTTTTTTCTTACCATTTGTTGTTGTTATTGGTGGTCACACCATGTGACTTGTGGAATCTTAGTTCCCTGACCAGGAATTGAACTTGTGCCCCCTACAGTGGGAACACAGAGTCCTCGGCACTGAACCACCAGGGAAGTTCCCTTTTTTCTTTCCTTATTAAGTCAGGAACTTTCACCTTTTCACTTAAAGGAAACACTTGACAGCTTATCTGTGGCATATCCGAATTGCCAGCATTATTACCCTTGTGGTTTGGGGCCATTATTAAGTAAAATAAGGCTGACTTTGGCATACCTCAACTGATAACCAAGACTGCAGCTAGGTGACTGGGCAGGATACACTAGACAAAGAAACGATTCATGTCCCGGGCCAGATGGAGCAGGACAACTTGAGGTTTCATCAAGCTACTCAGAAGAGTGCACAATTCAAAATTTATGAATTGTTCATTTCTGGAATTTTCCACTGAAGATTTTCAAACCAAGGTTGACTTCAGGTAACTGAAACTGGGGAAAGCAAAACCTCGGGTAAGAAGGGGGCACTACTGAACTGTGGTTTAGATTCTAAGGTGGGTCAGTATCATCAGGGCAGTTGTCGTCCCTCAGTTTCCAGGAGCCCAGTGTGGCAGATTAAAGACGGGGCATATTACTTGCTGTTTCTCCACTAAAAGGTGGTTTTGTTTCCCCACCTTGAATCTGGGCCAGTCCTGTGGCTCGTCTTGACTGATAACACGAGGCAGAAGTAGTGCCGGATACCTCCAAGGCCAGGCCTGCGGAGATCTGCAGCCCTACTTCTGTTCCTCTTGGAACGTTCCCTCTTTGAGGTCTGACGTCATATAAGAAGAATGACCTCCACTGAGGCCACCATCCCATGAGGAAGTCCAAGCTACTCATAAGGCGAGAGAGCCCACGTAGAAGAGCACCAAAGTGCCAGACCTATGAGTGAAGCCTTCTTGGACCTTCCAGCCCAGTTTATCCACCAGCTGAATATAGCCGAGGGAATGATCTCAGCTGACACCACATGCAGCAGAACTGCTCACTTAAACCCAAATTCCGGACCCACAGACTCATGACAAAATCAAATGGCCGTTGTTGGGAGTTACTATGCTTTATAGTGATTTGTTATATGGCAATAGTAACTAGCAGCCCTCATCAGAACTAGAGGATGACGTGACATTCCACACCATTCTGCCTTCCTGTTAACACCGTTCATCTTCACACTCCCTCAGCAGAGTAGACAGCAACTGTCTCACCTGAAAGAGCCTCTCAATTCATCTCCATCACTGTTTCCATTCCTGCCCCACTTCCAAAACAAAACACAATCATACGTCAGAGTACATCGACTGTCTACTTAAAAATTCTTCAGTGGGGGGACTTTCCTGGTGGTCCAGTGACTGGGAGTCCACTTTGCAATGCAGGGGACACTGTTCAATCCTTGGTCTGGGAGGATCTCACATGCCCTAGAGCAACTGAGCCTATGCGTCACAACTACTGAGCCCATGCGTGGCTACTACTGAAGCCCAAGCATTAGAGTCCGTGTTCTGCAACAAGAGAAGCCTCCTCAATGAGAAGTCCCCACAAAGCAACTAGAGGGTAGCCCCTGCTCACTGCAACTAAAGAAAGCCCACGCACAGTAACAACGACCCAGCACAGCCAAAATACATAAATCCTTCAGTGTTTCCCATTGTCTTCAGGGTAAATACAGGATCCTTGGCATGGCTGATAAATCCTGTACCACCTAGCTCCAGCCTCCTTTTAACCTTCTACTACTCTCCCAACATCTCTGTGCTGCAACCACAGGGGCTTCTTTCTGTCTCAAGCACACACCAAGCTCTCTCCTGTCTCAGGGTCTTTGCACTTGCTGTTCCCGCTGCCTAACCCTTTCTCCTCCCCACTCCCTACACCCCAAACCCCAGCACACACTCAAGGCTAGCTCTTTTTCTGGTCTCTCCGTAGTGGCAGCCCAACCTCTGCCCACCCCATATACTCTATCGCATCCCCCTTCTTACTCACTTTCAGCACTTAACTATCTAAAAATACCTGGTTTGGGGATTTCCCTGGTGGTCTAGTGGTTAATAATCTACCTTCCAATGTAGGGTACGTGGGTTCAATCTCTGGTCAGGGAACTAAGATTCCACATTGGTTGGTTGGTTGGCTTAGTCGCTAAGTCATGTCAGATTCTTGCAACCCCATGGACTGTAGCCCGCCAGGCTCCTCTGTCCATGGGATTTTCCAGGCAAGAATACTAGAGCGGATTGCCATTTCCTTCCCCAGGGGATCTTCCTGACCCAGGAATCGAACCCAGGTCTCCTGCATTGCAGGCAGATTCTTTACTGACTGAGCTATGAGAGAAGATTCCACATGCCACGGGGCAACTAAGCCTGTGTGCCACAACTACAGAGCCTACACACTGCAGCTACTGAGCCAGAGCTCTGGAGCCCATGTGCTGCAACAAATTGAAGCTCACATGCCACAATCATTAATGATCCCACATGCCACAAAGATCATCTCTGGCATGACAACTAAGACTCAGTGTTGCTGTTGTTGTTGTTTTCAGTCACTAAGTTGTGTCCGGCTCTTTGCAACCCCATGAACTGGAGCATGCAAGCCAGGCTTCCCTGTCCTTCACTATTTCCTGGCATTTGCTCAAATTCATATCCATTGAGCTGGTAATGCTATCTAACCATCTCAGCCTCTGCCACTTTCTTCTCCTTTCGCTGCCTAAGACTCGATGCAGTCAAATAAATATGTAAAAATAAAAATCTGGTTTGTTTATCTGTTGTCTGTCTCTTTCTATTAGAACATAAGCTCCAGGGAAGTAGGAAATTTTCCTTTTTATCCCATCTAATGGTGCTTACTGTTTGCTGAATAAACCACCAAGTGAGTAGAAGAAGGAAGATGGAGAAATTTGGAAAGAACACTGAATTGCCACACTCAGAACACCCTGGTTCTTGCTCCAATTCTGCCTCCTGCTTATCTCCAGACAAGCCACTTCACCTCACCTGATCAGTCCCCCATGATGTCCCTGGACAACGATGTTGTGTGTGCCATACACCTGTCGTGTTCACATTTTTACTCATGAAGCCCCATAAGAATTTCGGACAAGCTATGTTACTCTCATACATTTTTAAGTCAACAATAAATCATTCCTCACAAATTAAAATCAGTTGCAAGATAGAACTTTCTGGCATAGTCTTTATTAGAGACATGCTTTAGATATGTCTTCCTCCAAACCTTGGAGCTACAGATTTAGCTTGCTCAGTTTATGGAAAATGTCTGCCATATAATCCAATTGTCAAAGCCAGTCCTCACTGTCAAATCGATCAGCCAAACCAGAATAATCTTCTGTCTGTAAGAGAATCCACCTTCATTCTTTTCTTCCTTGTTACCTCTAATTAATTTTTTATTGAGGTATAGTTGACTTGTGATACTATGTTAGTTTCAGGTGTACAACATAGTAATTCAAAAATTTTATCGGTTATACTCCATTTAAAGCTGCTATAAAATATTGGCTATATTCCTTGTGCTATATAATATATCCCTGTAGCTTATTTATTTTACACGTAGTAGCCTGAACCTCTCAGTCTCCTACTCCTATATTGCCCCATCCCTTTCTCTCTCCCCACTGGTAATCACTAGTTTTGGTCTTACTGAGCGCCTAGCAATTCTAGCTCCCACCCTCCACTAGGCCTTTTCATGAGCATCTCTCTCTGCTGGAACATCTTCCCTCCCCAATTTGTTCTCCTGGCCAAGTCCTAACACCCCCTCCAAGACTCTGTCCTAACATTTCCTCTGCAAAGCCTTATTAAGCCTCTACTATTCTTGCCTGGAGAATCCCAGGGACGGAGGAGCCTGGTGGGCTGCCGTCTATGGGGTCGCACAGAGTCGGACACGACTGAAGCGACTTAGCAGCAGCAGCATGCACCTGCCATTGTGCTAAGCAAGGAATACAGTAACCAATAAAGCAGACATGGAAGAATCAAATGCCCCTTAGGGTACCACTGTCTTCTTTGTATTATCACTGTCTCCTCCACAAGGCTGTGAAAGCCCTGAAGATAGAACTTCTGTTTTATTCATCTTTTAAATTTATTTATTTATTTATGCTTGGCTGTGCTGGGTCTTCGTTGCTGCGTGGGCTATTCTCTACTTGTGGTGTGCAGGCTTCTCATTGTGGTGGCTTCTCTTGTTGTAAAGCATGGGATTTAGGGCGAGTGGGCTTCAGTAATTGCAGCTCCCGGGCTCTAGAGCATAGGCTCAATAATTGTGGTGAATGGACCAAGTTGCTCCATGGCATGTGGGATCTTCCCAGATCAGGGAATCGAACCCACGTATCCTGCATTGGCAGGCGTATTCTTTACTACTGAGTCACCAGGGAAGACCCATTTTATTCATTTTTGAATCCCTATTATGGAACCCATGGAACGAATCAGATTATGTTTGTTGAATTAACTTACTCACTAAAGATTCATCGATCGAACATTTCTATATCAGGAACATACAGGGTGCTCACTATAAGCTGTGAACATATACATAGGATCAACAGAGCACATGACTGAATGAATGAAGTATGAATGAGTGACTGAATGAAGGAATCAGGGGAGGACTGTGCTCTTTCCCACTTCGATGAAGCAGCCAAGAGCAGGAGATGTACTGATGAACAGCAAGTGAGAAGCCAGTGTCTAGGAAGCTAGGGGAAGGCTGATGCCCTTTTGCTCTTTCTGATACACAGAAACTTGAAGGACAATAAGGATTTGAACAAAGTGCACGGAGTCCAGAGTCTGACCTAGATTTGAATTCTGGATCCACTACTTATTATTAGCCATGTGACCTTAGGCAAATCCCTTTGTCTGTTCTTATCTTCATGTCCTCGACTGTAAAATGGGGCTGAGGATAATATAATAGGGTTATGATTAAATGAGATTACGCATTTAAAAGGCTGTAACCTGAGGCCAGGCAGAGTTGGTGGTAGGAACTGATGGTTCCCATCACTGACTCTAAGTATGCAAATTCAGAAACACAGCGGGAGAGCCTTCCTTTCCTTCCAGCTAGAGGTCCCAGCCCTGATCGCTGTTCTAACCTCAAACGGCAGGAGGCGCTTTCCCTATTCAGCCCCTCCCTTCACCACCTGCCCCTTCACTCCCAGCTCAGTGTTTACAGGTCGGCCCAAGTGCCTTCAAGGCCAAGGGCGTCTGCTACGTCTTTACAAGATAAATAGGGGAGGGTGGCAGTTAGGGTGGGTCATGGCAGGAAGCGGGCCAAAGAAGCACAGGTGTTTCTGGAGGCCCTGCTGTGTGCCTGGCACTGGGCTTGGTGTTTGATATGTATCATCTCATGTCCATGGAGTCCCAGCAACAACAACAACAGCTTATGTCCTCGTCATAACAATACTATTTAGAGCTAAGGAAACTGACGTTCAGGAAGAGGTAGGATATCAATCCAAATGCCTCTAAGACTCCAAAAGTGTTTCCACTCTGCCTCACTGGCCACCTGCTTATAGATGATCACCCTACATTTGTGAAATAAATTTCGGTTCTCTTATTCCCAGGAAGAGCAGAAACTGTGTGTCCCACCCCTAACTTCACCCCTGCCCCACCCTATCCCCCCACCCCACCCCCACCCCCCACCCTCCGCGGAGAACCATGAATAAAGAATAAAAAGTAACATATTAAGGAGTGAACAGATCCTTCAGACACCCATACCAGGAAGGAGGAAACAACCTCGGAGAGTTGCTGGGCAGGAAGCAGCCAGAGACTGCCGGTCCCTGGCTGTGGTCTCCCAGGGCCAAGTTCTAGCGAAGACTAGGATCTGGCTCAGTTGGAGGGAGGAGAGAACTGGGGACTGGAGTTGGGGACAGGTTACTGAGAACGGGATGAAGGGAGAGAAAGAAGGCGAGAGATTGACCAGGGCTCAGAGGGGCAATGGCATTACCTGGTCCTCCCACCATCGGGGAGAGGGGTGAGTCAGAGACAGCCCCCTGACTCCTGGCCCAACCTGCTGCCAACTTTTAAAATGAAAGTAGCAGGATCCCAAGCGGACACTCCTGAAGCCTCCTCCGGAAGGAGGTTGCCAAGGAAGCACTCCTCGGTCGGCCCTGGGCCTCGGGCGCTTCCCCCCACCCCACCCACCCAACAGAGGGACCGGGTCGACGGCTCCCAGCGCCCTCAGCTTACCTGGGGGAGGCCAAGGTGCATCCCAGGCAGGATAGGCTGCTCCCTGCCTTCCAGGCCGAGGGGCTGCCTCAGGTGTCCTGAAGTTCCCGCCCTGGCAGACACTCCTAGGTCGCTCCTCAAATTAAAATCCTCCGCACAGGTTCCCGCTCGCCCAGCCCCCGGGGGAGGGAGCCCGAGGAAATCCCCTCCCAGCCCTGAGAGGGCCGGGGCCGGGCCAGCCAGCTCGGCAGCCTCAGCCCTGGGCTGGCCCTGGATGAATGAGCCCTCCCGCTCCGCCTGTCTGGGTTTGAGCCAGGGAGCCTGTGACCGCCTCTTCGCTCTTCTTGGCCCTGGCCCTGAACTCCGATCCTCTTCCTAGTCCTACCCTCCCAGGTCTCTTGCCCTGCGTTCTCAGCTCTCTGGACAAAGACCTCCGCCGGAGGACCCCTTTCTTTTCCCACCTTCTTATTTCTTGATTCCTTCTCAAAAAGATGCCGGAGAGCAAGAGAGCTTATTATTGATGCATCCCACAGGGGTCCGCACCCCAAGACCCAGAGCAAGACAGAGCCGGAAAGAGAATGGATGGTGGCGGGGAGGAAGTCTAAGGAAAAAACAGTCTTCCCTCCTGTGTTTCTTCTTTACTCACAAAGGGATACCATCCAACACTTCTGACACCAGATGTGTGGGTTTAACCCACCCCAAACAGTTCTGCAATAGCAGCTGGGTGTCCTCCAGTTTAACTCAGTTCTGACACAATCTACCTGAAGCAAATGTCAGATCCCACAGGTGAAGGCCTCAGACTGCTGCCCACTTCAGAAGCCAATTGCAAGAAGTAGGTCCCCAGGTCACCCACAGCTTTCGTCCAACTTAGCTACACATCAGAGGTTCCTGTGTTCCCTTCCTGAGATCTATAGGGTGAGGTCTGGATGACTACCAAGCATGGGAGTGTCTGTCCTCATGGAGTTGGGATGCAACACCCTACCCATAGGTGGATGCGTTTACCAACCTGGAAAGTCCCCGAACTCCTAATGTTGGGATTTTATGGAGACCTCCTCACAAAGGCATGATCAATTATTAACTCCATGTCCAGCCCCTCTATCCTGTCCGAGGACAGAAAATTTCAATCTTCTAATACTGCCTGGCTTGGTCTTTCTAGTGACCAACTCCCATTCAGGAGCTCACCCACAGTGGCCTCGTTAGAACAAAAGATGTTCATTGTGCTCTTATCTGGACTGAGAAGTTTTACAAGTCTTTTAAGAGCCTTGTGACAGGGACAGAGTCAAAAATCAAATATTAGAACAAAAAGATGCTGGCAGCGCTCTTATCACTTGGGAAATTACAAGACTTTTAGGCGCTCTCTCTAAACCAGGAACCTGGGACAGAGACCAATATATATATATATATATATATATATTTTTTTTTTCTATTATCTCACACAGGGGAACCAAACAGCTGGAAAAAAGATATTTAGGAGTGGTACAGAAATAGCAACTGAAGCCCTGGGAGTGGGTGAGTTCACTCAGGGAGAGAAACCAGAGAAAGGAGAAAAGGGAATCTAGCACAGGACCTTGGGAAATACCAAGGGACATGCAGAGGATGGGGCAGGAAAAAGAAAGAGGAAAGGGGATGTGCATGGTGGTCCAGTAGCTGACTCCACACTCCCAATGCAAGGAGCCCAGGTTTGATCCCTGGTCAGGGAGCTAGATCCCACATATAGCAACTAAGATTTTGCATGCTGTAACTAAGACCTGGCACAGCCAAATAAATAAATAAATAGGAAATAAAGAAAGAGGAAAAGGCCAGAAATGAGAGCCAAGGGTTTGAGTCAGTTTGGGCTCCTATAACAACACATTATAGGGACCTGGCAGTCCAGTGGTTAAGACTCCACCTTCCAATGAGTTGGCTACTTGGTTGGGGAACTGAGGTCCCAAAAGTCGCAGGGTGCAGCCAAAAGTTAAAAACAAACTGGCTGACTGGCTGGCTTAAACAACGCTCATTTTCCAGTTCTGGATGCCGGGAAGTCCAAGATCAAGGTGCTGGCAGATCAGTGTCTCGAGATGGCCTTCTTCCTGGCTTGCAGACAGTCACCTTCTCTCCAAGTCCTCATCTGGTGGAAAGCAGAGAGAAGCAAGCTCTCTGGCATCTCTGCAAAAGGGCTCTCATCTCTTCATGAGGGCTCCACCCTCCTGACCTAATTATCCCCCAGAGGCTCCATGTCCAACACCATCACATGGGAGCTTGGGGTTTCAACACATGAACTGGCTGGAGAGGGAACACAATCCCACTATAGGGGTTGAGCAGAAAGTCCAGAAAAACAGATGCGAATTGGAGCAGACAGAGCAAGTAGGCTGAAGTGGGGAGGGGTGACCCTGGAAAGCACTAAAGATGGATAGCTGAGCCTTTCTTCAAGAGCTTAAGGGAGTGGCACCCCACCCCTATTTCCTGACTAAAGTAAGTGGCACGGTCACCTGTTAGGAGTTAGAGGGATAGCGGTTGGGTGGAAGATTGAAGGGAATTGTCAAATGTTTGAAAAAACTGTTGGGAGGAGAGAAACTCGACCAAAGTGATGTAGGGGCTCACAGAGAAGCGTGGAGAGTCCAATCAGAACAACGCACGTACGTGCAGACTTCCCTTGTGGTCCAGTGGTTGAGAATCCACCTACCAATGCAGGGGGTGTGCATTTGATCCAGGGTTGGGAAACAAAGGTCCCAAGCCTGGGTGCTGTAACTACTCAGCACATGGCACTCTGGAGCCTGCGCCCTTAAATAAAAAGAACAACACAGATTAACAAGGAGGCAAGGCTAAGGGGCCCTCAGGGCAGCTCCTGTCCTAAGTGACATGATGGTAAGATCAATGGGAGATGGGTGAGACTCATGGGGAATGCCACCAACACCGTTCAGCTCCCAGATCTGGGGGGAGATTTTCCGTAAGATGGGAACTCTCTACAGAGAAAAGTCCGGCTTTAAGGGACTATGGGCAGCCATAAAAGTGCAAAGAGCATCTGAGACCAGCAGTGGCCGTGCTGGGTTGCAGAACTGCACAGGAACAGTGGCTGTGCCAACTCAACTCCAGGATCCAGTTCTCCCCACCAAGTAAAGCAGGACACAGGCTGTCAGAGACACCACAGTGCAGTCCAGCCTCCAACCAACCCCCCGTGTTCTTGTCTCACCCTCAACAAGCTGCTTCCCGATTATGACTTGGTTTCTTAAGGTGTGTGATTTCACAGAGGGAAGGTGTCGGCCCACACCCAACAAACACTTAAATTAGGGAGCTCTCAGAGAGCAAAGCCTATACCTATTTATCTCTGTGTCCCCAGCACCCAACACAGGGTTCAGCATTCAGCTGGGGTTCAAAAAGCTATTTGAAAAACAGATCTGGAGAAGACTGATATGCCTTTAAATACATTTTGTAAATTAATAAATTCTCATTTGGGATTTGTATATCGGTTGCTGTTGAACCCCATTCATATGGATCAGTATCTACAAATCATGTCAGGGCTGAAACTTTGACAAGCTCATGTTTCTAAACCCGCAAAATTCAGAGCCTGGCCCTGCACTGTGGTGAATTCTCCAAAATCATACTCATTCCCTTTTTAAAAATTTATTTTATTGAAGTATAGTTGATTTACAAATTGTGTTCTTTTCTGCTGTACATCAAAGTGATTTTATATATATATACATACATTCTTTTTCATATTCTTTTCCATTATGGTTTATCAGGAGATATTGAATATCCCTGTGTTATACAGCAGGGCCTTCTTTATCCATCCTGTATATAATAATTTGCATCTGCTAATCCCAAATTCTCAATCCATCCCTCCCCCATCCCCTCCCCCTTGGCAACCACAAGTCTGTTCTCTATGTCTGTAAGTCTGTTTCTGTTTTGCAAAGAAGTTTATTTGTGTCATACTTTATATTCCACATATAAGTAATAAAATATGGTATTTGTCTTTCTATTTCTGACTTACTTCACTTAGTATGTTAATCTCTAGGTCCATCCATGTTGCTACAAACAACATTATTTCATTCTTTTTTATGGCTGAGTAGTATTCCATTGTATATAAAGATCATGGCCCTTCGAGGTCAGTGAAACAGGCTTCTTCTTTGTAAAGTAACATACCCAGCACCATCCCTCCTCATCCAGCCAACATCATGAGATCTAGATCTTTTGCCTGGGAATTCCTAGGCAGCCCAGTGTTCAGGACTGGGCTTTGCTGCTCTGGCAAAGAATGTAGTAGGGTGGTAGGACTGATTTGGGTTTGGGTGCTATAGGAAGGCAAGGGCCACACATCTTTTCAGCTCACCACACCCAGCTCCTCCCCATTCATCCCTCAAAACTTTGGCTGTCGTGTATGTAATCTGTGCCCAGAATTTGTTTCATTGATTTTTCAGTCTCCTCAGAAAGAGGACATTTAACTCAGGCTGGGCCAATTTGTTTCCTTTTCCTAAAAATGGCCAGAGGGGAAGGGAGACTCTACTTTGTCTCTGCTTATAGCTGTAACTGGAGAAGGAAATGGCAACCCACTCCAGTGTTCTTGCCTGGAGAATCCCAGGGACAGAGGAGCCTGGTGGGCTGCCATCTACGGGGTCACACAGAGTTGGACACAACTAAAGTGACTTAAAAAATGACTTAGCAGCAGCAGCAGCATAGCTGTAACTAAAAGAAGTAAACCTGGGAGCTACAGAGAGTTCCTTATGAAGAGATGAAGAGTTAACTAATCTTTTCCGCGGCACTCTGAACTTGCCACACAACTTCTGACACTTCTGGTCATCAAATGTGTGACCACTAAGCAATTCTCAGTGACCCCAGCTGGGTGTCCTACAATTAACTCTGTTCTGACACGATCGCCCTGAAGAGAGTGTCACATCGCACAGATGAAGGGCTCAGTCCCATGAGACTGTCCCCATTCCAGATGCCTGTCCCAAATAACAGGCTACCCACAACTTCTAAACACCTTGGTTACAAATTGGAGGTTCCCACATTCCTCTACTCAGATTTGATTAACTTGCTACAGTGGATCACAGAACTCAGAAACCCATTTACCAGTCTGTTAAAACATTATACGATAAAGGATACAGATGAAGAGGTAGGTGAAGACACACAGGACAAGGTCTGGGAGGGTCCCAAGAGCAGGAGCTTCTGTTTCCATGGAGTTAGGGTGCACACCTTCCCAGTATATGGCTGTATTCACTGGCATGAAAGCTTTCAGAAGCCCGTGCTATTGACATTTTACAGAGGCTTACTTTTATAGGTGTGATCAATTATTTACTCCTATTTCCAACCCCTCTACCCTCACTAGAGAAGTGGGGGGTGGAGGCAGGGCTGAAAATTCCAAGCTTCTAATCATGGCTCGGTCTTTCTGGTGACCAGCCCCCATCCAGGAGCCCACTCAAAGTTGCTCCATTAGAGAGAAAGATGCTTTTATCTATTAAGAAACTACAAGGGTGTCAGCAGCTAAGCCAGGAACTGGCTGCAAAGACTTATGCATATGTTCTATTATCTCACACACATCATAACACCTACCACAATGTAGTTAAAATACCTGAGTGTGTGTCTTTCTCTTTCCCTGCTAAAGGGCATGCCCTGGGATTATGAGTTCTTCAAGAACAGTAACCTTCACTGTTTCATCTTTGTACCCATGCAGTTATGCCCCAAATCTGACACCAAGTAGGAAACAATGAATGTTTGTTGAACTTTCAAACTGGGCAACAAAAATGAGGTTCCCACCTTCCCCAGGTGAAGACTCCCTCAGCCACCAGCAGGTGTCAGGACATGTCTCTGTGGCTTCTGGCTACCAAGCTCCTTGTCCGATCCGTAGCGACTGGTACAAGTACAGGTGAGTCACTGGAGGTATGAAGAGTGACCGCCTGGACAACTCTAAGGCCAGGGTGTCAGGCTCTAACAAGAAGTGGTATAATTGAGGCTGCAACAAGCTACTCCTCATATTCCTCCAGATTCCCAGTAGCATGTTTCCCGAATGTTGAGCTCTTGCCTAAACAGGTTGTATATGTCTGTGTGTGTTAGTTGCTCAGTCGTGTCCGACTCTTTGCGACTCCATGGACTGCAGCCTGCCAGGCTCCTCTGTACCTGGGATTCTCCAGGCAAGAAGACTGGAGAGGGTTGCCATTTCCTCCTCCACCTAAACAGGTTAGATGAACTGCAAAGAGAAGCCTCTCAATAAGTGATCTTTCCTTATGGGTTTTAACATTCTATGTCTAAAGGACAAATAAATTGTTAAAAAGATACTCATCTATGAAAAAGTACAGAAAATCTAATACAGCGGAGCTGGTAAAGAATACACCTGCAATGCGGGAGACCTGGGTTTGATCCCTGGGTTGGGAAAATCCACCGGAGAAGGGACCAGCTACCCACTCCGTATTCTGGCCTGGAGAATTCCATGGACTGTATAGTCCATGGGGTCGCAAAGAGTTGGAGATGACTGAGGACTTTCACTTCACTTCAAAAAAAAAAAATCAAAAACAAGGCAAACAAAAGAAACTAGATAAAATGAAAAGAAAATCTTTTTAATGCATGACTGACCTTGACCGGAATGTGAGGAGTCTCTAGGAGAAAACAGGCGTAAGCAAGTGTGAGAGTCATATTTGTGCCAGTGTCATATACAGATTCCTAGTGACCCAGCATCTGTGTTTTCACGGACCATGGAGGTAAGGAAAAGTGAAAGTCACTCAGTCATGTCCGACACTTTGCAACCACATGGACTGTGGTGAATTCTCCAGGCCAGAATACTGGCGTAGGTTTGCCATGCCTTCCTCCATGGGATCTTTGCAACCCAGGGATCGAACCCAGGCCTCCCACATTACAAGTGAATTCTTTACCATCTGAGCCACCAGGGAAATCCAAGAAAACTGGAGTGGGTAGCCTATCCTTTCTCCAGGGGATTCTTCTCTAGCCAGGAATCAAACTGGGGTCTCCTGCATTGCAGGTGAATTCTTGAACAGCTGAGCTACAGGGAAGCCCATCCTAGACCTAAAGAGAGCAGAAAATAAAGTCAGAGGTCAAGGCTGAGCCTCTCCAGTACCCAAGCCACTAATACTCTCAGTGGAAGCGAGCAAAGTGAAAACAAAAACTGGGAGAGTGGGAGTGGGGATGCAGGCCTATCTTCACTAGGATCAGAGAAGAGTGAAAAATAAACACAAAACTGTCTCTCCTAAGAATTCTCTATCCCATGCCTCCACTTACATGTGTTCACCTTGGGACGTATTCTCCTTATCTGTATGAACCAAACACTCCAGGATGGAAATTTAGAGTGTTTCTGGATTGGCAGGACAGAGAGATAGCTGGGAGAAGCAAACCCAAACTTCCTCTTGAAGAATATGATTAAACTCAGGCCTCAAATATTTCCCGCAAAGTTTCAACATCACTCACAATTTTTTTAAAAAGCTTCTGACCACTCGAAGAAACAAATCCCTACAAGCAGAAACAACCAACTAGAGGATCATATGCGTAAAGATCAGAAATATGGGGGTTTTTTTAATTGAAAAGAAAATTGGGGGCTGCGTTGACTCTCCGTTGCTGCACATGGGCTTTCTCTAGTTGTGTTGAGTGGGGTCTACTCTTCAGTGTGGTGCCTGGGCCTCTTATTGCAGTGGTTTCTCTTGCTGCAGAGCATGGACTCTAGACACTTGGGCTTCAGTAGTTGCAGCCCTCCAGGATCTGGGGCTTAGACTCAATACCTGTGATACACAGGATTAGTGGGATGTGGGTGGGGTCCTGTGCCATGTGGGATCTTTCCAGACCAGGGATTGAACCTGTGTCCTCAGCATTGCAAATTGGATTCTTAACTACTGGACCACCAGGAAAGTCCCGAGATACTGCTATTTTGAACTATAAACTATAATTTAATTATGTTTAATGTGTTGAAATAAATTAGAGGGATTTAAAAGTACAGCCAAGAAAAATCAAATAGCAATGACTGGAAGTCTAGGCAAGTAACAAGAGAATCTAAAAATTCTGGATATTTTCCTTTGTTAAATTTTACTAGAGAAATTTAGGAACCCTTGACTGCCAGAAAAACCAACAGTAGAGTGATTGGAAGGATTGGTATATGCAGCATGATTTCTGACTGTATTCACTGTATTGAAGTTCACTGTGCTGAAAGTTGGTCAGGGGATGTAGCTCAGTGGTAGAGCGCATGCTTTGCATGTATGAGGCCCTGGGTTCAATCCCCAGCATCTCCATATTTTGGGCTTCCCACATGGCTCAGTGGTAAAGAATCTGCCTGCTAGTGCAAAAGATGCACAAGATGCAGGTTTGATCTCTTGGCTCAGGAAGATCCTCTGGAGTAGGAAAGAGTAACCCATTCCAGTATTCTTGTCTGGAAAATTCCATCGGCAGAGGAGCCTGGCAGGCTACAGTCCATGGGGTCACAAGGAGTTGGACGTGACCGAGTATATGCGCGCGCGCACACACACACACACATGCGCGCGCCTGCAAGTTACAGAGATTGGTGAAAGTTTTAATTTAGAACTGTTGACCTTAGTTAAGCTTCTCAGAACTTTTTTTGATAAAATATATATAACATAGTATTTACCATTTTAGCTATCTTTAAGTGTACAACTCAGTGGATTCTCGTTGCTTTTTAAGTCTTCTCTTTGTTCTTGATGTTTTATTGTTCAGTCGCTAAGTCATGTCCAACTCTGCGAGCCCATGGACTGCAGCACACCAGGCTTCCCTGTCCTCCACTATCTCCTGGAGTTTGCTGAAACTCATGTCCATTGAGTAAGTGATGCTATGTAACCATCTCATCCTTTGCCTCCACATTTTCCTGTTGCCTTAAGTCTTTCCCAGTATCAGGGTCTTTTCTAATGAGTCAGCTCTGTGCATCAGGTGGCCAAAGTATTGAAGCTTTACCTTCAGCATCAACTCTTCTAATGAATATTCAGGGTTGATTTCTTTAGGATTGACTGATTTGATCTCCTTGCTGTCCAAGGGACTCTCAATAGTCTTCTCCAGGTTCACAGTTCGAAAACATCAATTCTTCTCTCCTTAGCCTTCTTTATGGTCCAACTCGCACATCTGTACATGACTACTAGAAAAACTATAGCTTTGACTAGACAGACCTTTGTCGGCAAAGTGATGTCTGCTTTTTAATATTCAGTTTAGGTTTGTCATAGGTTTCCTTCCAAGGAGCAAGCATCTTTTAATTTCATGGCTTCAATCACCATCCACAGTGATTTTGGAGCCTAGGAAAAGAAAATCTGTCACTGCTACCGCTTTTTCCCCTTCTATTTGCCATGAAGTGATGGGACCAGATGCCATGATCTTAGTTTTTTGGTGATGGTTTTATAACATGGTGAATATAACCAGTACCACTGAATTGTATATTTAAAATTGCTTCAAATGGCAAATTTCACATTATATGTATTTTACCAGAATAATAAAATATGTAAGAAAAATACCAAAAAGATAAATTTAAAATCTGGAAATTTAAAAAACGTATTTTCAAATGATTGATGGTCAAGGAAGAAATCATCATGGAAACTAGAAAATAGATCAGGACTGATTTCCTTTAGGATTGACTGGTTTGATCTCCTGGCAGTACAAGGGACTCTCAAGAGTCTTCTCCAACACCACAGTTCAATAGCATCAATTCTTTGGCGCTTAGCCTTCTTTATGGTCCAACTCCTATATCCATACAAGACTACTGGGAAAACCATAGCTTTGGCGAAGTAATGTCTCTGCTTTTTAATATAGCTTTTCTTTCAAAGAGGAAGCATCTTTTAGCTGCAACCACCATCAGCAGTGATTTTTGAGCCCCCCAAAATAAAGTCTGTCACTGTTTCCATTGTTTCCCCATCTATTTGCCTTGAAGTGATGGGCCCCGATGCCATCTCAGTTTTTTAAATGTTGAGTTTTAAGCCAATTTTTTTCACTCTCCTCTTTCACTTTCATCAAGAAGCTGTTTAGTTCCTCTTTGCTTTCTGCCATAAGGGTTGTGTCATCTGCATATCTGAGGTTATTGATATTTCTCCTGGCAATCTTGATTCCAGCTTGTGCTTCCTCCAGCCCAGAGTTTTTCATGATGTAGTCTGCATATAAGTTAAATAAGCAGGGTGACAACGTACAGCCTTGATGTACTCCTTTTCCTATTTGGAACCAGTCTGTTGTTCCATGTCCGGTTCTAACTGTTGCTTCCTGACCTGCAGACAGGTTTCTCAGGAGGCAGGTAAGATGGTCTGGTATTCCCATCTCTTTCAGAATTTTCCACAGTTTATTGTGGTCCACACAGTCAAAGGCTTTAGCATAGCCAATGAAGCAAATGTTTTTCTGGAATTCTCTTGCTTTTTCTATGATCCAACAGATGTTGGCAATTTGATCTCCATTTCCTCTGCCTTTTCTAAATCCAGCTTGAACATCTGGAAGTTCGCGGTTCACATACTGTTGAAGCCTGGCGTGGAGAATTTTGAGCATTACTTTGCTAGCGTGTGAGATGAGTGCAATTGTGCAGTAGTTTGAACATTCTTTGGCATTGTCTTTGGGACTGGAATGAAAACTGACCTTTTCCAGTCCCGTGGCCACTGCTGAGTTTTCCAAATGTGCTGGCATAGTGAGTGCAGCACTTTCACAGCATCATCTTTTAGGATTTGAACTAGCTCAACTGGAATTCCATCACCTCCACTAGCTTTGTGCATAGTGATGCTTCCTAAGGCCCACTTGACTTCACATTCCAGGATGTCTGGCTCTAGGTGAGTGATGATCACACCATTGTGATTATCTGGGTCTTTAAGATCTTTTTTGTATAGTTCTGTGTATTCTCACCATCTCTTCTTAATATCTTCTGCTTCTGTTAGGTCCATGCTGTTTCTATCTTTTACTGTGCCCATCTTTGCATGAAATATTCCCTTGGTACCTCTAATTTTCTTGAAGAACTCTCTAGTCTTTCCCCATCCAATGATTTCCTCTGTTTCTTTGCATTGATCACTTAGTAAGGTTTTCTTATCTCACCTTGCTATTCTTTGGAACTCTGCATTCAGATGAATATATCTTTCCTTTTCTCCTTTGCCTTTCACTTCTCTTCTTTTCTCAGCTATTTGTATGGCCTCCTCAGACAACTATTTTGCCTTTTTTCATTTTTTTTTTCTTGGGGATGATTTTGATCACAGCCTCCTGTACAATGTTATAAACCACCATCCATACTTCTTCAGGCACTCTGTCTGTCAGATCTAATTCCTTGAATCTATTTCTCACTTCCACTGTATAATCATAAGGGATTTGATTTAGGTCATACCTGAATGATCTAGTGGTTTTTCCCACTTTCTTCAATATAAGTCTAAATTTGGCAATAAGGATTTCATGATCGGAGCCACAGTCACTTCCCGATTTTGTTTTTGCTGACTGTATAGAGCTTCTCCAATATCAGCTGCAAAGAATATAATCAATCTGATTTCGGTATTGACCATCTGGTGATGTCCATGTGTAGAGTCATCTCTCGTGTTGTTGGAAGAGGGCAGTTGCTATTTATGTAGTAATTAATGACAAATTCATGACAGGTAATATATAAAATAAAATTTTCTTTGCAGTAAAATATTCCTTTAATTATTGTTCTAGAGGGGATAAATCAAGGAACTAGCAATCTGTATGATAACGACACTCAAGCAGTATCTCTTCTTTTGATTTTAGTATTTCCAATTTTGGTTTATTAGCATCTTAGAAGAACATAATGGTTTGATATACTGAGGCCTAATTATGTTGGACTGTCTTGATCTGGCTTAAGTATTAATATTATGGTAGGCATTTGTGAATATGGGGGATCAGTTGAATAGTCTGTTCCTGAAATGCTGCTGCTGCTGCTAAGTCACTTCAGTCGTGTCCGACTCTGTGCGACCCCACAGACGGCAGCCCACCAGGCTCTGCCGTCCCTAGGATTCTCCAGGCAAGAACACTGGAGTGGGTTGCCATTTCCTTCTCCAGTGCATGAAAGGGAAAAGTGAAAGTGAAGTCGCTCAGTCGTGTCTGACTCCTAGCGACCCCATGGACTGTAGCCCACCAGGCTCCTCTGTCCATGGGATTTTCCAGGCAAGAGTAGTGGAGTGGGGTGCCATTGCCTTCTCTGGTTCCTGAAATAGCACTATATAATTTCCACTTTGGGGAATACTTAATTCTTTTTTGAAAAATATATTTCATTTATTTTATTTGGTTGCATTGAGTCTTAGTTATAGCATATGGTATCTAGTTCCCTGAGCAGGGATCAAACCCAGGCCCCCTCCATTGGGAGCACAGAGTCTTAGCCACTGGACCACACAGAAAATCCTGGGAATACATAATTCTAAGTTGACATTCCTAGTAGAATAAGCTTTATTTTCCCAGAACTCCAGTACCTATTTTAAATGTTTTTTAATTTTTAAAAACTGGTAATTGTTTTTTAACTGGATATATGTGTGATACATTATAGATTATTTGCATATAAAATTGTTTCTAAAGTGAAAAAAAAAGGAAGACAATTTAGTCTTTCTTAGCTACAAAAAGAAGGCTTTCTGGACCATAAAGCTAATTATGACGCTTATTTCATTTAAAGATCATATACAGAAGACCTAACTAGACATTTCTCCAAAGAAGATATACAGATGGCAAATAGACACATGAGAAGATGCTCAGCATTTCTAATTATTAAATAAATGCAAATCAAAGCTGCACTAAGGTACCACCTCACACCAGTCAGAATGGTCATCACTAAAAAGTCTACAAGCAACAAATGCTGGAGAGGGTATGGAGAAAGAGGAACCCTCCTACTCTCTTGGTGGGAATGTAAGTTGGTGCAGCCAGTACGGAGAACAGTATGGCAGTTTCTTCAGTTCAGTTCAGTCGCTCAGTCGTGTCTGACTCTTTGTGACTCCATGAACCGCAGCACGCCAGGCCTCCCTGTCCATCACCAACTCCCAGAGTTTACCCAATCTCATGTCCATTGAGTCGGTGATGCCATCCAACCATCTCATCCTCTGTCATCCCCTTCTCCTCCTGCCCTCAATCTTTCCCAGCATCAGGGTCTTTTCAAATGAGTCAGCTCTTCACATCAGGTGGTCAAAATATCGGAGTTTCAGCTTCAACATCAGTCCTTCCAATGAACACCCAGGACTGATTTCCTTTAGGATGGACTGGTTGGATCTCCTTGCTGTCCAAGGGACTCTTAAGAGTCTTCTCCAACACCACAGTTCAAAAGCATCCATTCTTCGGTGCTCAGATTTCTTTATAGTCCAACTCTCACATCCATACATGACCAATGGAAAAACCATAGCTTTGACTAGATGGACCTTTGTTGACAAAGTAATGTCTCTGCTTTTTAATATGCTGTCTAGGTTGGTCATAACTTTCCTTCCAAGGAGTAAGCGTCTTTTAATTTCATGGCTACAATCACCATCTGCAGTGATTTTGGAGCCCCCAAAAATAAAGTCAGCCACTGTTTCCACTGTTTCCCTGTCTATCTGCCATGAAGTGATGGGACCGGATGCCATGATCTTAGTTTTCTGAATGTTGAGCTTTAAGCCAACTTTTTCACTCTCCTCTTTCACTTTCATTAAGAGGCTCTTTAGTTCTTCTTCACTTTCTGCCATAAGGGTGGTGTCATCTGCATATCTGAGGTTATTGATATTTCTCCCAGCAATCTCGATTCCAGCTTGTGCTTCCTCCAGCCCAGTGTTTCTCATGATGCACTCTGCATATAAGTTAAATAAGCAGGGTGACAATATATAGCCTTGACATACTCCTTTTCCTATGTGGAACCAGTCTGTTGTTCCATGTCCAGTTCTAACTGTTGCTTCCTGACCTGCATACAGGTTTCTCAAGAGGCAGGTCAGGTGGTCTGTTATTCCCATCTCTTTCAGAATTTTCCACAGTTTACTGTGATCCACACAGTCAAAGGCTTTGGCATAGTCAATAAAGCAGAAATAGATGTTTTTCTGGAACTCTCTTGCTTTTTCGATGATCCAGCGGATGTTGGCAATTTGATCTCTGGTTCCTCTGCCTTTTCTAAATCCATCTTGAACATCTGGAAGTTCACGGTTCACATATAGCTGAAGCCTGGCTTGGAGAATTTTGAGCATTATTTTACTAGCATGTGAGATGAGTGTAATTGTGTGGTAGTTTGAGCATTCTTTGGCATTGCCTTTCTTTGGGATTGGAATGAAAACTGACCTTTTCCAGTCCCGTGGCCACTGCTGAGTTTTCCAAATGTGCTGGCATTTTGAGTGCAGCACTTTCACAGCATCATCTTTTAGGATTTGAAATAACTCAACTGGAATTCCATCACCTCCACTAGCTTTGTTCATAGTGATACTTCTTAAGGCCCACTGGACTTCACACTCCAGGATGTCTGGCTTTAGGCAAGTGATCACACCATCATGATTATCTGGGTCATGAAGATCTTTTTTGTGAACGTCGACATTCTAGGAATCAGTGAACTAAGATGGACTGGAATGGGTGAATTTAACTCAGGTGACCATTATATCTACTACTGTGGGCAGGAATCCCTTAGAAGAAATGGCGTAGCCATCATAGTCAACAAAAGAGTCCGAAATGCAGTACCTCAAAAACGACAGATTGATCTCTGTTCGTTTCCAAGGCAAACCATTCAATATCACAGTAATCCAAGTCTATGCCCCTACCAGTAACGCTGGAGAAGCTGAAGTTGAACGGTTCTATGAAGACCTACAAGACCTTTTAGAACTAACATCCAAAAAAGATGTCTTTTTCATTATAGGCGACTGGAATGCAAAAGTAAGAAGCCAAGAAATACCTGGAGTAACAGGCAAATTTGGCCTTGGAATACAGAATGAAGCAGGGCAAAGGCGAATAGAGTTTTGCCAAGAGAACGCACTGGTCATAGCAAACACCCTCTTCCAACAACACAAGAGAAGACTCTACACATTGACATCACCAGATGGTCAACACCAAAATCAGATTGATTATATTCTTTGCAGCCAAAGATGGAGAAGCTCTACACAGTCAGCAAAAACAAGACCGGGAGCTGACTATGGCTCAGATCATGAACTCCTTATTGCCAAATTCAGACTTAAATTGAAGAAAGTGGGGAAAACCACTAGACCATTCAGGTATGACCTAAATCAAATCCTTTATGATTATACAGTGGAAGTGACAAATAGATTTAAAGGATTAGATCTGATAGGCAGAGTGCCTGATGAACTATGGACAGAGGTTTGTGACATTGTACAGGAGACAGGGATCAAGATCATCCCCAAGAATAAGAAATGCAAAAAAGCAAAATGGCTGTCTGAGGAGGCCTTACAAATAGCTGTGAAAAAAAGAGAAGAGAAAAGCAAAGGAGAAAAGGAAAGATATATTCTTCTGAATGCAGAGTTCCAAAGAATAGCAAGGAGAGATATGAAAGCCTTCCTCAGCAATCATTGCAAAGAAATAGAGGAAAACAATAGAATGGGAAAGACTAGAGATCTCTTCAAGAAAATTTGAGATACTAGGAACATTTCATGCAAAGATGGGCTCAATAAAGGACAGAAATGGTATGGACCTAACAGAAGTAGAAGATATTAAGAAGAGGTGGCAAGAATACAGAGAAGAACTATACAAAAAAGATCTTCATGACCCTGATAATTACAATGGTGTGATCACTCACCTAGAGCCAGACATCCTGGAATGTGAAGTCAAGTGGGCCTTAGGAAGCATCACTCCGAACAAAGCTAGTCACAGTTCCTTAAAAAGCTAAAAATAGAATTGCCATGTGATCCAGCAATCCCACTCCTGAGCATACAGCTGGAGAAAACTATAATTTGAAAATATGCATGCACCCCTATGTTCATAGCAGCACTGTTCACAAGAGCCAAGACATGGAAACAACCTATGTGTTCATTAACACATGAATGGATGAAGAACACATGGTACATATATACAATGGAATACTACTCAGCCCATAAAGGAACAAAATAATGCCATCTGCAGCAGCATGGATACTACTAGAGATTATCATACTAAGTGAAGTAAGTCAGAAAGAGAAAGACAAATAGAATATGATGTGGAATCTCAAGTGGTGTATATGAATCCATCTACAAAACAAACTTGCAGACAATGTGAGCAGATTTATGGTTGCCAAAGGGGAGGGGAAGAGGGAAGGGATGGACTGGGAGTTTGGGATTAGTAATTGTAAACTATTACTTACAGGATGGATAAGCAACAAGGTCCTACTGTATAGCGCAGGAATTATTCAATATCCTGCGATAAATCATAATTGAAAAGAATATAAAAAGGAATATAGATATGTGTATAACTGAGTCACTTTGCTGTTCAGCAGAAATTAACACAGCATTATGAATCAAGTATGTGTGTGTGTTTGTGTGTGTTAGTCACTCAGTCATGTCTGACTCTTTGCGACTCTTTGGACAGCAGCCCTCCAGACTCCTCTGTCCATGGGATTTTTCAGGCAACAATACTGGAGATCCTACTCCAGGTGATCTTCTCAACCCAAGGATCAAACCCAAATCTCCTGCATCTCCTGCATTGGCAGGTGGATTCTTTACCACTGCACCACCTGGGAAGCCCTTTGTATATATACTTACTCATCAATTCTAAGACATAGAGAGATTAAGTGATTCTAGCTGGTGAGTGGCAGAACCCAGGTAGACTGGCACCACATCCTGGCTCTCCTTAGCAAAGTTTTGATCAAGGGTTTTCTGATTGTATTTTACAGCATTGGTTGCTGTGGTGAAATAAAGACAGTTGTAAATTCTTGTCAGTGTTCCCATTGAGATCTAAACCTTATTTCCTCTCCCTTTGAATCGAGGCTGGCCCTGTAATTTTCTTTGGCTAAAAGAATGTGAGGGGATTGATGTTTAACTTTTGAGGCAAGGGTTAAGAGATCTGTAGCATCTACTTCCTGTACTTGGAGCTCTTCCTCTTGGAACCCAGCTGACATGCTTTAAGAACCTCAAGATTGTGGAGAAGCCGTGTGAAGGATGACTGGAGACTCTGGCCAACAGCCCCAGATGTTGAGCTCCCGGCCGGCTGCCAGTCAGATGAGGGAGCATCTTCAAATGTTTCTGCCCATTTGAACCTGAGATTACTGAAGCCCCGGCTAATCCCACAAAGGAAAGAAGAGCTGTTCAGCTGAGCACAGTCAACTCGAAGAATTGTGAGAGATGAATAGCTATGGTGGTTGGCTTAATTCACCAAGTTTTAGGAGCATTTGTTATGGAGCAATGGACAATCGAAAGAGTTGACAGTAATAGGATTTCCCCTAAATGAAGTTAAATGGCAACCAACTAATTTAAGGCTTAGGGAAATCGTATTGCCAAGAAACAAAACCAAAACATAACAGGGATCTATTATGCAACCCCTAAGGCAATCTCCAGTCCTAAATATTTTACCAGTACAAAGAGTGACGCTGAATTGGAACAGCTCCCCGGAGAGGAATCCTCTCTGTTTCCCCTCTCAAGGAGTATCTCTGAAGGATCTTGGGCAAGAAAAATCACTTAGTGGTTATAACCTAGGATGCCCAGATTCTCTAACAAAGGAATTTACTTACCAGAAGGAACTGATCTCTACATAGAGCTGCATAGGTTGTTGAGTGCCCACCTGGTGGAGGCACCATTCATATAAACTGTCATGTGAATGGTATCCTAGAAGTATAAATGCGGTGCCCTCATCAGGAAAATGAACTAATGAATGAACGAATATTCTATCAGGGCTTGGAATATATCTGTATGTTGTACCTTATCTTTCCCCTTTTTAAAACGAGAGATTTAACTGATGTCTGTACTACTTTGCTAGGAATGCCATGACAAAGTACCACTGACTGGATGGCTTAAACAACAGAAATTTATTTTCTCATAGTTCTGGAGGCTAGAATTCCAAGAACAAGGTGTTGGCAATATTGTTTTTTTCCAAGTTTCTCTCGTTGGCTTATAGGTGACTGTCTTCTCCCTGTATTTTTACACTGTACGTGTCTATGGCAAAATTTCCTCTTCTTGTAAGTCTACCAGTCTTATTTAATTAGAGCCTACCTCTAATAACCTCTTTAACTTGATTACCTCTTTAGACCCTATCTCCAAATAGTCATATTCTGAAATACAGAGGCTTAGGTCTTCAGCATATGAAATTTTGAAGACTATAATTCATCCCAGGTTTCCCTGGTGGCTCAGTGGTAAACAATGCATCTGCAATGCAAGAGACCCAGGTTCTATCCCTGGGTTGGGAAGATCCCCTGGAGAAGGAAATGACAGCCCACTCAATATTCTTGCCTGGGAAATCCCATGGACAGAGGAGCCTGGTGGGCTAAGAGTTGAACAGGACTTAACAACTAAACAACAACAACAACAAATAATTCTGCCCACAAGGTCACCCCATTTTTCCTGTGCTGTTGTATATACAATATATTCCAGTGTTCTTGCCTGGAGAATCCCAGGGACGGTGGAGCCTGGTAGGCTGCCGTCTATGGGGTCGCACAGAGTCAGACACAACTGAAGCAACTTAGCAGCAGCAGCAGCTTATAGTTAAACGTATCATTTTAGCCATACATTGTAAGATCTGAATCTGATTGAGATTGGACATCACCTTGAGATTCTGTACTCAGAGATGGATGCAACAGCCAGATGTAATTTTGAATGTGGATGCTTTTGAAGTTGTATATGGCTTAATTGCATTGTATTTTATAGGGAATTTTGGGGAAAGTATGTGTGAGAAGAAAGAGCATGTGTGTGTACCTACCATATACGTGTGTTTGATCATCAGGTACACCCTAATAAATAGCTGTGGTATTACACATGTAGCACTTCTCCTTTCTTTTGGAAACTAACTCCTCCCTTCTCACCATTCATGGAAGACATCATGGGAAAGACCATATATTTACCTAACTACATCCCTCCTGGCCACAGTAAATTGGTCTGAGGCGGGCACTTCATTCTAGTCAAGCCAATTAAAATCCTTCTCCGGGATTTTTCAGGCTTGAATTGGATAACATTTGTCCTTCTCCAGGATGGAAGTTGTACACTGAAAAAATTAGGACCTGCTGGTTACATTTCTTGCTATATAAAAAAAGCCAGATTCCAATGAGGAAAAAAATGAAACCAATGTGCTAAAGATAAAATAAAACAAAGTAAAACAAACAAACAAAAACCCTAAAAAACAGAGACAAAATAGGGAAAGAGTCCCACAGCCTACCTGTATTCCTCACTCACCTCAAATCAACAGATTTGAATGAGCCCCAAATATTTTTCCAATTGCGCCTAATATGGTTTGAATTGAGGTTTTTCTTAAACCAAAAGAATCCTCATTAACCTAGTATGTCATGGTCAATTTTATGTGCCAATTTGACTGGCTTTGGAGTGCCCAGATTAAATATTATATCTGGATGAGTGGATAGGATTTTCTGGATGAGATTAGCACTTGAATCAGTGGACTCAGCAAAGTAGCTTGCCCTGTGGGTGGGCATCATTCAACCTGTTGAAGACCTGAATAAAACAAAAATTTGAAGAAGGAGGAATTCCTCCCTTTTTGCTTGCTACTTGCTTCAGTTGGGACATCTCATCTTGTCTTCTCTGTCCCTCAGGCTGGGATTTAAACCATCAGTTCCCCTGGTTCTCAGGCCTTTGGACTCAGACTGAATTGCATCAACATCATCAGTTTTCCTGGGTCTGCAGCTTGTAGACAGAAGATTGTGGGACTTCTCAGCCTCCATAATTGCATGAGCCAATTTGTTACACCCCCCCACCACACACATATATATAATTAACAATTTGTTATACAGATATATAGATGTATCCAAAGAACCCTAACAAATACAATTAAGACATATAATAGCATAGGTGGATCCATGCTATCACTTGGCCATACTTCTGTAATGAAAAGTGTGTTCCTTAAGCTTCAAATCCTGCTGGCAAAAACCCTACCTAAGTGGTAGGATGTTTCTTCTTTCTTTGTATCCATCAAGATTCTTTTTTTTTCCAGCTACTTGTGATGTGGGATCTTAGTTCCCTGACCAGGGATGGAACCTGTGCCCCCACAGTGGAAGCACAAAGTCTTAACCACTGGAATACCAGGGAAGTCCCTCCGTCAAGATTCTTAATTTCAAGCAATAAAAACTAATTCTGTATATTTTAGGCAGAAAGAAATTTATTAAAAGGATATTAAGTTGCTCACAGAATCAGTGGGAGAACTGAAGAGAAGACTCACATTCTGGGTCACACAACGAGAAACAGCTAAAGTCAAGTTACAGAATTGGTCTGGTGACAAGGACCTGTGCCATGGCCACAGAACACTGGACATGAAGCCTTTGTTGATGATTCAACCAGCATTAAGTATTGGACTGATCACTACTCCTGCAGCCACTGCTTTTCCAGCAAATGATCTTCCTGAAACCATTTTTTCTAGCTATCTTTGAGGCTGGCGTGCCAAATTGGCAGAGCCTGGTCCATGTGCTGATGTTCTGGCTGCAAGGGATGCGGAAAGAAAGTTCCTACCACTTTGGCTTTTATAGAGGATGATAAGATCTCTAGGTCAGATTCATAACCTGAGGGAATTTCACAAATGCAGGACAAGGGGCCCCAATGCTGAGGGACAGGAAGAAATGTTGTATCTACTACGCACTTAAACATTCAAGAGCAGCCCTGCTTGGGACATCAGGTCAGGACTGGATCAGTACACTTCACAGAGCCTACTGCAAACAAGACTCACAAATTGTAGTGATCTATACTTAGAGCTGGTCTTGCCAGGTGGCGCTAGGGGTAAAGAACCCGCCCTCCAATGCAGGAGACATAAGAGACAGGAGTTCGACCCCTGTGTCGGTAAGATCCACTGGAGGAGGACACGGCAACCCTTCTCCAAGTACTCTTGCTTGGAGAATCCCATGGACAGAGGAGCCTGGCAGGCTACGGTCCAGAGGGTCACAAAGAATTGGACACACCTGAAGCAACTTAGCATGTGTGCATGCTTACTTGGAGCCGGTTATTGAATGAGGATTGATTTAAGTCAGTCACAGCTTTCACCAAGAAAACTATTCTCTCTGCCACATTAGAGAAGTGGGGAAACAGGAAGTTGTCCTAATTATTGGTTCTGAGAACAGAACACCTTACCCAAGATCTAGGGGAGAGGAAGGCACTGCCAGAGCGATGATTTCCTAAATCATCACATGTTGCTTCACTTCTCTGTCACTTAACTCAGTTCCAGATTCAACAAAAGTTTCTTACACATGTATTGGGGAATTTAAAACACATCCAGTTGCAAGAATGTGTAGGAAATGTAGTCTCAGGTTTCTAGCCTTTGCAGTATAGGGAGGCAGGATAGGAGGGGATTGGCACATATGTGCCGATAGCTGTCTACCCTACCTACCTGAGATACTACTCATTCTACCTTTATTCAGTCTCTGAATGCTATTTTTTTTTTAAATCAATTTTACAAAAAGATGTTCAATATTGTTAATTAATAGAGAAATGAAAATCAAAATTACAGTGAGGAATCATCTCACACCAGGATGGCCATCATTAAAAAGTCTACAAGTAACAAATGCTGGAGGGGTGTGGAGAAAAACACCTATACTGTTGGTGGGGATGTAAATTGGTGCAGCCATTGTGGAAAACAGTATGGATGTTCCTTAAAAAGCTAAAAATAGAGTTACTATATGATCCAGCAATCCCACTCCTGGGCATATACCCAGACAAAGCTATATATACTTTGAAAAGATATAAGCACCTTTATGTTCACAGTAGCACTGCTTAAATAGCCAAGTCATGGAAGCAACCTAAATATCCATCAGCAGATGAATGGATAAAGAAGATGTGGTATACATATATATATATATATACACACACATACATATACATATAATGGACTACTACTTAGCCATAAAAAAGAACAAAATAATGCCATTTGCAGCAACATGGACACAACTGAGATTATCATACTAAGTGAAGTAAGCCACATAGAGAAAGACTAATATCATCTGATATCCCTTATAAATGGAATCTAAGAAAAATGAAACAAGTAAACTTATTACAAAAGAGAAACAGAATCACAGACATAGAAAACAAATTCATCATTACAAAGGGAATAGGTAGTGGTGGGGGAGGAGACATAAATAAGGAGTTTGAGATTAACATACATACTACTGTATATAAAATAAGTAAACAACAAGGACCTACTGTACAGCACAGGGAACTATATTCAGTATCTTGTTATTAAGAACTTATAATGGAAAAGAACCTGGAAAAGAATATATATATATATTTATATACAACTTGGCTGTACATCTGAAACTAACACATTGTAAATTAACTGTACTTCAATTAAAAAATAAAAAATTATTTTAATAGAAAATACATTACAAGAAAAAGTAATCAAAAAGGCAAAATGGTTGTCTGAGGAGGCCTTACAAATAGCTGAGAAAAAAAGAGAAGTGAAAGGCAAAGGAGAAAAGGAAAGATGTATCCATCTGAATGCAGAGTTCCAAAGAATAGCAAGGAGAGATAAGAAAGTCTTCCTCAGTGATCAATGCAGAGAAACAGAGGAAATCAATAGAATGCAAAAGACTAGAGATCTCTTCAAAAAAATTAGAGATACCAAGGGAACATTTCATGCAAAGATGGGCACAATAAAGGACAGAAATTGTAGGGACCTAACAGAACTGGAAGATATTAAGAAGAGGTGGCAAGAATACACGAAGAACTGTGAAAAAAAGATCTTTAGGACCCAGATAACCACGATGGTGTGATCACTTACCTAAAGCCAGACATCCTGGAATGTGAAGTCAAGTGGGCCTTAGGAAGCATCACTATGAACAAAGCCAGTGGAGGTGATGGAATTCCAGTTGAGCTATTTCCAATCCTAAAAGATGATACCGTGAAAGTGCTGCACTCAAAATGCCAGCACATTTGGAAAACTCAGCAGGGGCCACAGGACTGGAAAGGGTCAGTTTTCATTCCAGTCCCAAAGACAATGCCAAAGAATGTTCAAACTACTGCACAATTGCACTCATCTCATACGCTAGCAAAGTAATGCTCAAAATTCTCCAAGCCAAGCTTCAACAGCATGTGAACTGTGAACTTCCAGATGTTCAAGCTGGATTTAGAAAAGGCAGAAGAACCAGAGATCAAATTGCCAACATCCGTTGGATCATCGAAAAAGCTAGAGAGTTCCAGAAAAACATCTACTTCTGCTTTATTGACTACGTTTAAGCCTTTTACTGTGTGGATCCAAATTGGAAAAGGAATATGTCTAGGCTGTATATTGTCACCCTGCTTGTTTAACTTATATGCAGAGTACATCATGCAAAATATTGGGCTGGATGAAGCGCAAGTTGGAATCAAGATTGTTGGGAGAAACATCAGTAACCTCAGATACGTAGATGACACCACCCTTAGGGAAGAAAGCAAAGAAGAACTAAAGAGCCTCTTGATGAAAGTGAAAGAGGAGAGTGAAAAAATTGGCTTAAAACTTAACATTCAAAAAACTAAAGTCATGGCATCCGGTCCCATCACTTCAAGGCAAATAAATGGGGAAACAATGGAAACAGTGCCAAACTCTATTTTGGGGGGCTCCAAAATCACTGAAGATGGTGACTGCAGCCATGAAATTAAAAGATGCTTGCTCCTTGGAAGAAAAGCTATGACCAACCTAGACAGCATATTAAAAAGCAGAGACTTTACCAACAAAGGTCCGTCTAGTCAAAGCTATGGTTTTTCCAGTAGTCATATGTGGACGTGAGAGTTGGACTATAAAGAAAGCTGAGTGACGAAGAATTGATGCTTTTGAACTGTGGTGTTGGAGAACACTCTTGAGAGTCCCTTGGACTGCAAGGAGATCCAACCAGTCCATCCTAAAGGAAATCAGTCCTGAATATTCCTTGGAAAGACTGATGCTGAAGCTGAAGCTCCACTACTTTGGCCACCTGATTCAAAGAACTGACTCATTGGAAAAGACCGTGATGCTGGGAAAGATTAAAAGCAGGAGGACAAGGGGATGGCAGAGGATGAGATGGTTTGATGGCATCACTGACTCAATGGACATGAGTTTGAGCAAGCTCCAGGAGTTGGTGATGGACAGGGAAGTCTGACGTGCTGCAGTTCATGGGATCACAAAGAGGCGGACATGACTGAGCGACTGAACTGAGCTGACATTCACATAGTAAGACAATTCAAACATTGTTAACTGTACACAATGTAATGTAAACCTCTTACCCTCCTCTATCCTCCAATCCCCCAGTTTTCCTCCTAAGAATCATTAACTTCTACCAGGTTCATATTTATATTTTCAAAGATAATCTAGCGGTATGTGAATGTGTGCTTCTCCCTTTTTGTTTACCTATATGGAGTATAAAATACACTTTCCAATCTACCTTTTTTTTTTTGTCAGTCCAATCTACTTTTAATAGCCAGTGAAAGACAAGAGTCCTAGAGAGGATAAGGACGGACTGACAACAAAGAAAACTCCATTTCTTTTTCACACAGTTTCTCTCTTTTTTAAAAAATTCTTTATTTCTTACAAAATATTGCAAAATATTTAAACAACACAAAAAATGAAAGTGTCCCTTAAATTTCCAAAAAGTGACTACTCTAAATAGTTTGCATATCTATCTATCTGTGTGTGTGGTTTTTATAGCTTTGAATTTTTTTCTCTACATTGCTTTGTTTTTTGTTAGCCAGAGTGTTGGTTCTGAATTTACCTCACAGCCCTGTAAGCTATTAAGACAATGGTTCCAGTCTTAATTGATTCCTTAAATCTTATGTCTCTACTGAGACTCCTCAGAGCAAACAAATATGGTTAATCTAACTGGGCACTTGCTGTTCCTTGGTTATAGACTCTTGATACTCAAGGTCCAATATTCCCTCTTGGAATATGCCAAACTTCTCTCCACAATTTCTGCAATTAACTCTGCATGTATTCCCTAACACAATAGAATCCTGGTTTTTGTCCCCTCAGACTCATCCCTCTCTTCTGATCACAGACCTGTGATTGTCCCTGGACACAAAAGGATCCCAGCATAACCCAAAACAGGTGACTCAAGACTTTCCTTGAGATTTTTCAAAGCAGAGTTGGGAGAAAGATGCTCCTTTCCTTTCTAATTAAAATGCTGAGATTATGTGACTCCGGAACTGCTGGCAGCTACAGATCCACCCTTATGGTGAAATCAGAGCTATTTCCCATAGCAATGCTACCATGTATTAATATGTCTTTATTTCAGCTTGTTGAGATATAATTTACTTCACAGGGACAAAGACCAGCAAATTGTTTAGTATGCATTTAGTTGCTCAGTTGTGTTAGACTCTTTGTGACCCCATGGACTGTAGCCTGCCAGGCTCCTCTGTTCATGGGATTCTACAGGCAAGAATACTGGCGTGGGTAGCCATTCTCTTCTCCAGAGGATCTTCGTGACCCAGGGATCCAACCCAAGTTTCCTACATTGCAGGCAGATTCTTTACCATCTGAGCCACCAGGGAAACCTCATTATTTAGTATACAACAGGTAACATTTGCCCTTTTGCCATATACACAGGTTCTAGGGGTTAGGAAGTGGTATCTTTGGAGGCCACAGTTTAGCCTACCACATTGTAAACTAAAGGCAACGTTCCCCATAGAGAGCTATTGTGAGCCTTAACAAAATTAACACATATAAAACTTGTCTGTAAGTTTCTCAAAAAATACTGGCTATTGTTTTGATTATTCATTTCTGTAATGTACTTGTTGGTTTCTGGCCTGAGCACCCTTCTTATTTTGAGGAAATGTCCCATTTATGGTCGCAGCTCAGGAAGGGATGATAAGAAGCCCCAAACTTTGTTCCATGCTGCTTTAAACATTCATGATATTAGCCATCTCACTCTTTTTTTCTCCCTTTTATTTGTCATCCTCTATCACCTTTTTTTTTTTTTTTTTGGAAAAGACCCTGATGCTGGGAAAGACTGAAGGCAGGAGAAAGGACAACAGAGGACAAGATGGTTGGATGGCATCACCAACTCAATGGACATGAATTTGAGCAAGCTCCAGGAGATGGTGAAGGAAGCCTGGTGTGCTGCCTTCCATAGGGTGGCAAAGAGTCAGACGTGACTGAGCGACTGAACAACAACATCAAAATCAACTTTTTATTCACTCCACTTCAGAAGGGACATAGGATCGTGGTTGAATTCACAGACTCCGACCCAGACTTTTTGAATCCTGACCCTAACTCCATTTTAGCTGTGCGATCTTGGATGGTTTACGTTAATTCTCCATACCATAGTTTCCTTTAAAAAACTCCTGCCTTGTAAATTTGCATACTTCTGATCCATGCTTTCTAATAGCTGCATTAAATGTACCATGCTTTATTCAATCACTCCTTCAACAATGAACATTTTCTTTCATCTCGGTTTGGCCATAATGAACAATGCGGCAATATACATGCTTGTAAATACATTCTAGTGTTTTTATTTTATAGGATGACTTCCCAAAAATGGAATTTGTAGAGGAAAGGCTATGTTTTTATTTTTAGCAGATGTCACCGAAATGCTTTCTGAAAAGACTGTACCAGTTAACAGCAATATATAATAACTGCCTCTTTTTCGGCAATTTCACCAGCAATAAAATTAGATGAATTTTTAAACTTTCACAGTCTGATAAATAAAAAGTGATATCTCCCTGTTAACTTTCATTTTGCATTTCTTTGGCTATTATAAGTGAGACTTAGCACTTATATGCTTCTAGTCTATTCAGACTTGATCTTCTTTGAATTACTTCTTCATGTCCTCTCTCCATTTTTTCTACAGGTTTATCAGTTCCTTCTTAACTGTTTGTATGTGTTTCTCCTATGTTTAGATGTTAACTATCTATTTTCTCTATTGCATTTCCTCCCAGATTTGCTGTCTCTTTTATAAATTCATTTTAAAGGTTTCATTTGGTCAAATAGTTCTTTTATTTTATAATCTATAAGTCTGCCACTCTCCTAGATTGTACATATGACCGCCTATATTTTCTTCCTTTCTTTAAACATATACAAAATAAAAGTAGTTGCTTTTATTTTTGAATGTTTCCTCTTTATTCTTTTTAATGATTCTATTTATTTATTTTTTTTGTCTGGGGCCCTTGGCAGTGAAACCATGAAGTCCTAACCACTGGACCACCAGGAATTCTCAGTTTTCCTTTATAAATTATGTAAAACAGATTCAAATTTCAGCAAAATGTTTTAAGCAACTGCTGTTTATACAGGTACTTTACCAGAGAAAGTGTCTTTTTTTCCATTAGATTTATTGAGATGATTGACAAACAAAAATTGTATATATTTAGGTTGTACAACATGATTTTTTTAAGGTACTCAATGGAATGATTTAATATATGTATGCATGTGAAATGATCATTACAATCAACTTAATTAATATGTCCATCGTTTCACATAGTTACCTTTTGTGTGTTACCTTTTGTATTCTCAGCAAATTTTAAGTACACAGTGCAATATTATTAACTATAATCACCAGATCCCCTCCTAAATTTTCTTCTACGATTTTTATTATTTTACTTTATGTTTACATTTAAATGATAATATTTCAACCATATTTTGAAATTGTCTGAGATGGGGTCAAATTATTTTCTTCCATCTACAGAACCAGCTTTATAGCATCATTTACTAGAGGGTGTTCTATAGGTTACAATCTGGTGCTCTCTGGATAGTTTACAGTTTCAGATTTTATGCCCTCTTTAATTTCGTGTTATCTACAAGTCTGTTTATTAATTTCCAAGCATTCAAAGGTTTTCTTATCACCTTTTATTATGCATTTCTAATTTTATTGGATTACAATTAGAGTATACCCTATAAACTTGTTTTATTAAAGATATGTTAATGTTTTCTTTGTGAACCAAGTATATGGTCTAATTCTGTAAATGATTCATGGACACATGAAAAAGAAGGATATTATATATTCAGTGGATGATAGGTTTCATAAATGACTACTAAATCAAATTCATTAATTTCATTACTCAATTCCTCTAAGTTTTGCCTATTCTTTACTAAGTTCTGTTTAATCACAATATGATTGTATTTCTATCAGGTTCTCCTTGACTTTCTAATAGTTTTTGCTTTATATATTTACCTACCATGTTCTTTAGTTTGTGATTATTAAAACTTCTTTTTTAATTATTCATATTATATTAACCAATTTAGTGCTTTTCTTTAGATCTTTCTTTAGATCCCTCCTGATATTAACATTGCCTCTTCTATTTTCCCTTTGCTTAACATTGCCAGGGATGCCTTGCTCACTCCCTTATTTTCAACTTTTCTGTATCATTTTGTTTTAAATGTTTCTTATATGTAGTACACAGCTTAGGTTTTTTTTTTTTAACACTATCTGACAGTCTAGTTTTCAACAGGGTAGCTTAGTTTATTTACACTTAATGGTAATTAGTAACATTCACCTTAGTTCTGCCAACTGATACCATGTTTATTATTTATTTTGCTGATTCTCTGGTTTTATCAAATTATGATTCATTCCCCCCTTTTCCTTGTCATTTGTTAGTCGCTCATTGCTCAGTCTTGTCCAGCTCTTTTGCAACACCATGGACACAGGCCATCAGGTTCCTCTGTCCATGGAATTTTTCAGGCAAGAATACTGGAGTGGGTTGCCATTTCCTCCTCCAGGGGATCTTCCCAACCCATGAATGAAACATGAGCCTCTTGCATTAGCAGGCGGATTCTTTACCACTGAGCCATCTGGGAAATCCCGGTTGTTTACTAAGCTCCACTATATTTTTCCATTTTACCTATGATTTCTTTTCTTTTTCCTATGCTGATTAATGTGCACAGATCTTTCTACCATCATTTAAAAAATACATCAACTATTTGCCCTATAGAGATGCTTCCTTCCCTACTTCTTCTTTCTCTTCCCCTCAAAAGATAAGATCTTTTGAATATTTTTATTTCCCCATTCTCCACTCACATTAAGGCTTTGGATGGGTTTTACCATGTTTCTCCTCAATCCTCTACCACAATTTCTAGGGTTTACTTTTATAATTTGCTATGCTTTGCTTCAGGCTATTATTGGAATTTCTTTTGCAGTATACCTGCATGTTGTGAAAAGTATTAGTCACTCAATGTCCAACTCTTTGTGACCTCATGGACCGTAGTCCGCCAGGCTCTAATGTCCATGGAATTCTCCAGGAAAGAATACTGGAGTGGGTAGCCACTCCCTTCTCTAGAGGATCTTCTTGACTCAGGAATTGAACCCAGGTCTCCTGCACTGCAGACAGTTTCTTTACCATCTGAGCCACCAGAGAAGCCCTGCATATATACATATATTTTGGCCACAGAAGGCGACTTGCAGGATCCTAGTTTCCTGACCAGGGCTTGAAGCTGTGCCCTCTGCAGTGGAAGCAGAGAGTCTTAATCACTGGACTGCTAGAAAATTCCATGCAAAATATTTCTTCCATCTCATCTTAATAGTTCTTTTAGCCTTTGTATTATACAGTCCCAGATAGTTTATTAATATCCAATGAATATATGTCAGATATGCAGATGATATCACTCTAATGGCAAAAAGTGAATAGGAACTAAAGAGCCTCTTGATGAGGGTGAAAGAGGAGAGTGAAAAAGCTGGCTTAAAACTCAACATTCAAAAAACGAAGACCATGGCATCCAATCCCATCACTTCTTGGCAAATAGGTGGGAAAAAAGTGGAAACAGTGACAGATTTTATTTTCTTGGGCTTCAAAATAGCTGCAGACAGTGACTGCAGCCATGCAATTAAAAGATGCTTGCTCCTTGAAAGAAAAGCTATGATAAACCTAGACAGCATATTAAAAAGCAGACATCACTTTGCCGACAAAGGTCCGTATAGTCAAAGCTATGGTTTTTCCAGTAGTCGTGTACAGATGTGAGAGTTGGACCATAAAGAAGGCTGAGTACTGAAGAACTGATGCTTTCAAACTGTGGTGTTGGAGAAGACTATTGAGAGTGCCTTGGACAGCAAGGAGATCAAACCAGTCAGTCCTAAAGGATATCAAGCCTGAATATTCATTGGAAGGACTTATGCTGAAGCCAAAGCTCCAACCCTTTGGCCACCTGATGTGAAGAACTGACTCATTGGAAAAAACCCTGATGCTGGGAAAGATTGAAGGCAGGAGAAGGGGACAACAAAGGACGAGATGGTTGGATGGTATCACCAACTCAATGGACTTGAGTTTGAGCAAGCTCCGGGAGATGGTGAAGGACAGGGAAGCCTGCTGTGCTGCAGTCCATGGGGTCGCAAAGAGTTCGACAAGACTTAGTGACTCAACAACAGCATGTTATATATTTAGCTAGTCTATCAATATCCAGTGGATATTGATATACTATCTGAAAATGAATCTATAATTAAATATATATGAGCTTTCTTTTGAAATCATATGTATTTTATTTCATACATTTAAAAACGTTCAGAGAAGAATTTTGTTTCACAGGAAAAAAAGGGTAAGAATGCCTACTCTAGACAATCGCAGCTTCTCCGACGACTTCAATGACCATTTCTACAGCGATGACTGTCATTTTTTTCTCCAATCTATGCTTGTCCTGAATTCCAGGCCCACAAATTTGCACATACACACTTACACACACCACACTTGAGAATCCCATGGAGTCCTTTAAAGGAACCTCTAATTCAACATTTCCAAAACTACATTCATATCTTCTAGTTCTTGTCCAGTGAAATCTTTCTCAGAAAATGGTGCTGAGAAAGCCAGAAGCCAGGAATCATGCCTGAGTCTTTCTTCTCCTCATCAAGATCTGTTCATTTCATCTTTGGAAACCTTGCTCATATCAGTCCACTTCCCTCCATACCTTGATCATTGGTATTTACCTGCTTTAGTGGAACACGAGGAGTGAAATCAGACTGGTGTAGGTTGATGGATGGTAGGTGGGAAATAGCCACTATAAAAAAGTTCCTATGGAAAGCTTGGGCGAAGAATCCCAGAAGATTTTGGAAGACACTATCCTTTGCTCCTTGCATTCCCAGCCCCAACTTTAGCCCAGCCATCCTCCTGGGTCAGACAACTGCTGGCACCAGTAAACAGAGTCTCAGACCTATTGTTGAGCATCCACAGGGTGAATGAACTATCATAGAAACATCCCCAGGTAGGGATAGCAAAGAATTTGTTGTGTGCCAGGAGGTGGGAAGTTCCTTATAATATTATACAACAATAACCTCAGATATGCGGATGACACCACCCTTATGGCAGAAAGTGAAGAACTAAAGAGCCTCTTGATGAAAGTGAAAGAGGAGAGTGAAAACGTTGGTTTAAAGCTCGTCATTCAGAAAACTAAGACCAGGCATCTGGTCCCATCACTTCATGGCAAATAGATGCGGAAACAACAGAAATAGAGACTTTATTTTGGGGGGCTCCAAAATCACTGGAGATGACTACAGCCATGAAATTAAAAGATGCTTGCTCCTTGGAAGAAAAGCTATGACAAACCTAGACTGCATGTTAAAAAACAGAGACATTACTTTGCCGACAAAGGTCTGTCTAGTCAAAGCTTTGGTTTTTCCAGTAGTCATGTATGGATGTGAGAGTTGAACCATAAAGAAAGCTGAGTGCCAAAGAATTGATGTTTTTGAACTGTGGTGTTGGAGAAGACTCTTGAGAGTCCCTTGGACTGCTAGGAGATCCAACCAGTCAATCCTAGAGGAAATCAGTTATGAATATTCATTGGAAGGACTGATGTTGAAGCTGAAACTCCAAAACTTTGGCCATCTGATGCAAATAACTGACTCCGTAGAAAAGACCCTGATGCTGGGAAAGATTGAAGGCAAGAGGAGAAGGGGATGACAGAGGATGAGATGGTTGGATGGTATCACCGACTCGATGGACATGAGTTTGAGCAAGCTCCAGGAGTTGGTGATGGACAGGGAAGCCTGGCGTGCTGCAGTCCATGGTGTCTGCAGAGAACCGGGCATGACTGAGTGACTGAATTGACCCAAACTAATAGGCATTAAGTGCTCAGGCACTAGCCTCCTGCATTGGTTTTTCCTCTCCTGACTCTGCATTCATACTCTGCACCACAGCCACTTAAGACTTCTTTTGATTCTTCAAACACATTATATCTCTTCTATCACTGGACTTTGGATATTCTGTCCCCTTGGTTCAGGGTGTTCCCAACCTCTCTTTGCTTAGTTAATTCCTAGCTCAGATGTCACTGATGGTTTATGGTGAACAATGTTGGATTCGTGATCTCCGAAGAAGATTTAGCTTTGGCACCAGGGACCAGGCTTGATCACTCAAGAGCTTTGTGTAGCAGAGTTTTATTAAATTGAAAAAGGACAGAAAAAGCTTCTAACATAGAAATCAGAACGGGGACTGAGAGTGCCCCCCTAGCTAGTCTTATCAAGGCCTTTTATATACTTTTACCAGACTCACCCAAAATATATCTTAAATTAATAAGATTAGCACTAACAATAGAAAAGTCTGATCAGATCCACTCCCACAATATATGTCTTAAGATAACAAGATTAGTCAGAAGGTTCTTGTTAAGGAGAAACATGTCCTCGAGCAAGATACATTGTTATATTGACTAAGACAAAGCAATGTAGGAGAAAAATGTTTGTCCTTTTCTCCTCCTTGAGAGCCCCAGGCCCCTTTTTCTTCTTCTCAAGGGCCCTGGACCCCTTCCTCCTTGAGGGCCCTGGACTTCTTATCAACATACCTAAGAATTAGCTCTCTCATCACTTCTTCAGGGAAGTCTTCATTGTTCTCCAAGACAAGATCTCTGCTGTACTCTCTCATAATATCTTGTCTTTTTCCTTTACAGACTTGTCACAGTTTGTGATTATACGGTTGTCCTTGTTACAATTTGATTAATGTCTGCCATCTTTACTAGACTGGAATTCCTAGGAGGGCAGGAACCATCTCTCTTTCTATACCATAGTATCTTCAGCCATTATAATATAGTGTCTGGTCCATGGTAGGTAATTAGTAGTGTATGTGGTGTATGTGCATGACTGGTCAAGTATCTGAGTATGCAAAGCAAAGCAGACCTGAACGATGATAATGACCTCATAAGGAGACATCAAACTAAGAAGTTGTCAGAGCAGCCCATCTGCTTTCTTCACTGGTTGGGCCACTGTCATCTGCAGTGTATAATAGGATATATCACCTACTTGTTTGGTTTCTGAATCAACTAAATCCACCCTCATTCAGCAATGTGGACTACCAGCTTTCAGGGACACAGCACAACCTTGAAATGATAACCAATTATTCATTTGACCAATATTTCTTCTGTGCCCACCCCTCTTGTATTCAAGCAGTGTACTGGCGATGGGGAAACACACATGAATGAGGCTTGGTTATTATTTTCAAGGAATTCATAGCTTTGAAGCACAGTCAGACATGTAAACAAATTATAACTTCCTGTTTTAAAACACTAATATTACAAGACACTCCCAAAATTTTAAAGTATCACAGAGAAGAGACTATCAAAGGATTTACCAAAGCCCTAGCTAGAAGAGATGCTATTTAGAACAATGACCTTTTCAAACCTTCTGAGCTCTAACTTCGGACCAGTTTAGACCACAAGAACGGAGAAGGAAATGGCAACCAACTCCAGTGTTCTTGCCTGGAGAATCCCAGCGACAGCAGAGCCTGGTGGGTCCGCACAGAGTCAGACAGAGTCGGACATGACTGAAGCGACTTAGCAGCAGCAGCAGCAGACCACAAGAAAGCAATTGGCTTGGACCGCATTAGACAAGTTCCTTAAAAAACAACCATCCATAGGTTACTTTTATGTCCTTGGCTTTTATTGGACATAAGAAATATCAATTTAATTTTTGCTTTGCATTTGTTGTTTAAATCTGCTTATTTGCTTTATTACATAGTTTACTGTTTCCTAACAAGTCACAGGAGAAATCACATTTAGAATTTAGTGTTAAGAAAAAAAAAATCTATGGTCTGTCTCCTCTGCCAAACTGATTCCTTTCAGATGACAAGATCTATTGAACATGTACTGTGCTTTCACTTTTGCCCTGGCAGCTAGAAAACTGAGAACAAAAATATCAAATTCAGTCCCAGCCATGTTTACCCTCAGGATAATTGTGATCTCCTTTTTCTTTGGCCCTAGTGCTCTACTTCTAGGAGTTTTGTTTGTCGCTCTTGTGTTTTTTGTATTGTTTTCGTCTGTTGTAAACCTTTATGTCCTTATGGAAAAGAAAGAGGATAAAATAAGCTAACCATTTGGTATGTGCAGTCATTTTAGAATTATTTCTGCTATTTGTCAAAGATAAATGCAAAAAAACACAAAAACCCTATGTTTAGATCTTAAAAAAGTTTGAACAAACTGGGGAGGACAAAGAAATGCAACAGAAAGACACAAAGAATGGAACTTGAGGGACTATTGCGCATTTTCTCTGACTCAAATACTGGGCCACATTGATCTGGCATAGGTCTAGTAGAAGAGAGTATCTGAAATTTGGACTGTTTAGGAAAATCCCAGAGATATGGTTAGGCAGACAGATCCCAGCAGGCATGACCATCACATATATATATGTCATTACAGAATAGATTTAGCCTTTTTTCTTTCTTTTTTTGCTTTAGCCTTTTTTCGATCACAGATCCCTTTGACCATCTCTTGAAAGCACTGAAACTACTTACCAATAATAGACTTTCACATAGTTTCTGAAAACAGAACAATCCAGTTTTCTATTTATCTTTCCAGAATATCAAAAGTACTTTATAGCTGGCACCGCTTCACAGAATTCAGATAGCCCTGAGGAAGCACCTGAGCTGCCAGGTCAAACAGGGGGCCTAGCAAATCAGCTGTCAGCTCAAGTTCTTACCACTCTGACACCATTCTTGGATGATTGAAACCAGGGGCGTGTTTTCTGTTTGTTTTTAACTGTTTCGAGTAACATACCCCTTTGATGAGTTGATAAAGATACGGGTCATAGATACATAGACACACACACACACACACGCAATTCTGTACGCAATTTTATGGGGTTGATGGACTTCCATTAAATCCATCCTCAGATTCTGGCTTTCGTTTAAGTGAAGGCTTTCCTGGACTGGGGGTGGGAAGGCAATGTCCTTGTAGAACTTTTAGTATAACCGTCTCTCTTATCACTGGGACTGGAGCGTCTTGAATGGAATGAGGTAACCGGACAGGAAGACACAGACCCCCCCATAGCCTCTGGACAGGCCTCTCCAGGCTCTCCCTTCCCCCAATTCCCATTCGCGCAGGTGCGAAAACCTAAGGGGCCACCCGGGCGTTTCGGCTCTGGAAGGTGGGGGGAGGATGGGACCCTGAGAGGAGTAGAGGCGGAGGTGGGGGCCTTCCCGAGGTTGCTTGGTGACCAAACTCTCCGCCCAGATCGTTCCATTTCCTCAGTAGGGGGCGCCGCGGGCCAGAACGTTGCTGACGGACCTCCCAGAGCGGCCCTCTTCCGGCTTCCCCCCCTCCGCTGGGTGGTGGCGAGGTCCCGTGACGTCACAGGAGGCGGGGTCAGCGCTGCTGCCGGGTGCTGGAGGCGCCATTGGCGCCGGCTTGGCTTGCGAGCTCCGCTGAGGAGCGGGAGGTTGGGCCTCGGTTACAACCGCGTCGACTCCTGGTCCCTGGTCTTTCAGCGGCATGGCGTGCGGGGCGACATTGAAGCGGCCCATGGAGTTCGAGGCGGCGCTGCTGAGCCCTGGCTCTCCGAAGCGGCGGCGCTGCGCCCCTCTGTCCGGCCCCACTCCGGGCCTCAGGCCCCCGGACGCCGAACCGCCCCCGCTGCTTCAGATGCAGACCCCACCGCCGACTCTGCAGCAGCCCGCCCCGCCTGGCAGCGAGCGGCGCCTTCCAACTCCCGGTAACCAGCGCTGCGGGCTTGGCAGAAAGCCAGGCCCAGGCGTTTTGGGGGGGGGGTAGGGTGGGGGTGGGAGAAGATCATGAACGCTAGGCTAGTTCACTTGCGGACCCCTTCTTTGCCCTGAGAAAAGGGAACAGGGGTGCCGCTGAGCCTTGTCGCTTCCGGGGATGGAAGACATCCGGGAGGGGTAGTAGGGCCAAAGAGTCGGCTTTCGGTTTTCCTGGAACTGGGGAGCCTAGAGGAGTGGGCAGCGGGAGCAAGATGGAAATAGCTCCGGCCGTTCGGGGCCCTCCCAGACCTTGGAGCCTCCTTTCTCCGCTGCCCTCCCCTGTACTGAGCCGCCCTGCAGATCCAGTGGGCCATGGAAAATTGGATTCTGCTCACGAACCTGGCCTTGAGGGTGTGGGGGTTGGGGGCGGGTTACTGGGAAGGGGCCTGAGAACGTGCTGTGCAGCGCTGTGCTGGGACTTGTAGGGAGACCTGATTTCCAGTAGTCTTTAGGGATCTCAGGCCGCCCTCGAAGTCGTGGAATCCGATTTCAACCTGTTTCTAAGAGACTGGCCACGTTCTTTTATTGTATGGCTATTGTCTTGCACCATATATGGCTTGAAATCGGTAGATCGTTAGCTAGAATTTGAGAATCCTTCAACATACAGAGGCTCCGGAAGCAGAAATTCAATTATCCGTAACAGAGATTCTCCTTCGGTAAGGCATTCCACACAGGCCAGGGAAAGACGAGAACTGGTGTGACAATAAAGTTAAAAAAAGAAAGAAAGAAAAAAACTCGGCTCCTAATCACAGCGCAGGAATAGAGGGAAAGGTGTATCAGAATGAATATTTAGCAGTTTTAAAGGGCTCCCGGAAATGGGGGGGGGGGTGGCTCACAGCTGGACTTTGGCAATTCATTTCTTTGTGTGTTTTTCTATTTCTCAAGCGTTAGCAAAACCTGGAGATTGCCTTAAAATCTTTCTTTTCTTACGCCCTTTCAGTTACCAATGTCTTTAGCCATTATTTCCTCCCCACTCTGCATATTGCATATCCACAGTGCAGATTTGAGGCCCTCATCCTCACACCAAGATCCCAGTGGTAGCCAGCCAGGCTCTCTTAGGCACTGTGTCTTTTCTCACGTTCACCTCACCTCTCCTCTTGTCTTGGTAGTCAAGGGATTTATCTGCTATAGCCATTTCTTGCCTAGTCAGTCTTTTATACATTTCCCCCCAAAACTATGCCTTTGCTTTTTTCCCCCAGCCCCATTTGGCTGTACCTTATCCTTGACTTCCATCATGTTTTTTTCACCTGTTTGCTAATCCAAATACAGTTATTCTTCAAGTCTTCCATCCTTACCTGACTAACGCTGCCCCATAAGGAACTGTGTTCTGTTTTAATTGTCTGATCACTTAATGTTGCAAAGCTTTGTGTACTGAATGAAATAATGTTTGCAAAAGCAGGGGACATAGATACCCTCTTGAAGAGATATATTTTTCTTCCACTGCTAAAGATACCCAAAGTTAGTCACATAATCTTTCTGGATAGCTCTTCTCCTGCAAAATAGAATTAATACTTGCCTCATCTATCTTGATGGATTTTATGTGTATTTCTTATTTCTTCCAGTACTACCATCTACATTAATTCTGTGTAGTTTACAATATAGCAAATGCTGAATGTATTTGGAGGCCTAAATATGGCAGAGTGCTATACTGGGGTTGCTGGGGTTTTTTTTAATCATAAAATTTATTTTTTGCATGGATTTCTTGGTCATTTCATGTGAAAGTATTTTATTTGAAATATTCATTTGTAAAGATTGATCAGTTATGTTTCTTAATGCTTATTGGACTGTGATTCTGGCATGAAAGAACCAATATGATTTGTTGCTTTGGCTTAAGTGGAAGATGCCTTATGGATTAAAATGGAAGAATGGGGGAGAAAATATTAGTTGCTATACCAAAGGAATAAAGTCAACTAATAGAAGAGTGAATTTAAAAATCAGTGACTTCATTTTAAAATATCCTAGTTAACTCAAAAGTTCTCTGAGAAATAGTCAAGAAACTGTTCTTACTGAACTTAAAAAGGGAGGGAGGGTATGTAATAGAGCACTTTTTATGGAAGGAGCCTATAAAATTAAGCCTTTTGTATTGTTTAAAGAAACTAGGTGGATACCAGGCATGGAAAGGGCTTGCTGACCTCCAGGAGATGTTTGTAAACATGGATTGAGTTTAGATGTAAAACAGTTAATTAATAATTGATCATGAATGAGGGTTGGAGAATAACTTCAGAAAGAGATAACATTTTAGCTGGGTCTTGAGTAATGTTAGGGGGAGAGACATCCTCAGATCAAGCAAAGGAAAAGTGTTAGAGCAAAGGCCAGAAAACCCACAGGTTAAAGAAAGGATAGTTTAAGGCAACTGGGTTGTAGTGGGAGATGGAACTGGAAAAATAATTTGGGGCCAAGTCTTGGAAGGCAAGGGATACCATGTTCAAGAGTTTGAATTTGGTCTATAGCAACCAGGAGCCATTGTAGAATTTTGAAGATGGGCTTAGTTTGGTATAACCTGGAAGCACAATCTCAAATAATAATGGGAGGCAAGAATTTAAATTATTATCCACTGTTAATTTTTTTTAAAATGTCTTTTCCTGTTTTATGTGGCTTTCTTGGGAAGAAAATCACAGCTACTTCTTTTTATCCTGTGCATACCATGTTTGGACTCTTGGACTTGCCAGTCCTTCTGCCAGCCTTAATGTTGTATCTTTCCATTTGTTCACTTTGTTATACAGGAGGCGGTTAGAAGTTTATCAAAGACCTTCTGTTCTCATGAGCATTGTCCTCATACTTGTCCTTTCTTGTTTCAAGTCTTTGCAGTTCCTTACATCCTTGTATTGATTCTGGCAAGTATGTACTTGGAGAATAATATATTTTGAAGATGAAGCAGAGACTTCATATCAGGGATCTAAAACATGAACTTCATAGCACTCTGAAAGGAAAGGTTTGCTAATCCTGCATTGTTCCAGTGTTCAGGCTGAGAATTCTGGAGTTGAGCTATGTGTGGAGCTACATTGAGCTCATGTCAGACTGTATCATCACTTCTTACGGCATTATTAATGTCTTTGGTGTAGATGCTCACAACTTTTTCGGTAGACATTTAACATTTGTTTTGAAGTACTAGGCTACTAATCCTGAATGATTTCCCAGGGTCATAGTCACATAGGTAGGAAGGAAACAATGGCATTATTAGCAATTACCCCTGTTTTAAATAATATATGGTTATAGCACGTATAAGAATAATGTAAGTAGGGGAGTGATACAGCTTCCTGGTTTTCATTTTTTATGAGGAAGCTCTGTTATCTGGAAAGTGAATACATGTTTTACTCCCCCCCACCCCCCAAAACACACACACACAGACACACACACACAGACACACACACACACAGACACACACACACACACACACACACACACACACACAAAACTTGAAAACCACATCCTTTCAGATTCTGTATTGTCTCTGGGAGAGGCCTTCAGAGTGGTTAGTGATTTGTGTGTTTTGGGCTCCCTTTAATAGCATTAGCAATTGATTTATTACCTTGATACAGAATAGTAATCTGAATCCTACCAAATACTGCCTCATATAGGATCAAAAAATTTATTGCTAAGCTCTGACCACCCATTCCAAGCAATAATGTCAGATCTTCTCTTGATCAGTGTCTAAGCTGTGAACCTAATGATTTCTGCTGACCCCTTCCCCAAAGATCTTAAATCCCAAACAGGACAAGAGTTTCATTGTTAGAAGCCCTTGGGTAGTAAGAGACTCTTAATTCCCTGGTTTGTGGAATTGTGCAACTCAACAGAGATCAAAAATAGCTCTTTATTAGGTGAAGGATGGCTTTGTTTGTTTATTTGTTGCTGTAAATTGTCCTAGTTAATCCTACAGCAAACGGCAGATCTGGTCATCATTGTCACAGGAAAAGAAGCAAAGGGAACTATTAATATCTGGGTGGTTCATGCCAAAATAGCTGCTACCCTATGTAGTTATTGAAACAGTGGCAATAAGAGGAAGCACTTCGGGGTTTATAGGAGGAGTGCTCTATCTGGTATAAACATTTTTCTTGTTAATATAACATGGAAGGAGGGACAGGAAGCGTGAAGAAGTAACAATAAAGTGCATGCTCAAGTGTGTTTCTTTTTTATTAGAGCAAATTTTTCAGAACATAAAACAAGAATATAGTCGTTATCAGAGGTGGAGACATTTAGAAGTTGTTCTTAATCAGAGTGAAGCTTGTACTTCGGAAAGTCAGCCTCACTCCTCAACACTCCCAGCACCTAGTTCTCCAGGTAAGCATGTTTTAGTGTGCATAATCCATATAAGACTTTGTAATTGGTAATTTTAATGGTTTCCTAAGCCAGAATTGATTTCATCTAAGTAATAAAATTGGTAAAGTGTGTAAATTATATTACTACTTATAAATACTTTTAAAACCAGTCATGACATTGCAAAAGACCTTACTTAGATTGATTTGATTGACCTTTCTTCCACCCAGTTCAAGACTACCCTTTGTAACTGCAGCATCTAGTACCATAGCCAGTAGCCACATGTAGCCGTTTAATTTAAAATTACTTAACATTTAATAAAATTTTAGTTTCTCAACTGCTGTAGCCATATTTCAAATACTTAACAGCCACCTGTGACTGTTGTATTAGACAGCACTATAGAACATTTCCGTTATTGGAGAAAGTTGTGTGACAGCATTGCTCTATAACATCGACAGGTGGTCAGAGAGGATGTGCTCAAAAATAGCATCTCAGGGTTGCAGGGAACCTTCATGGTCACATAGTTCAGCCATGAGTCCCTGCAAGTAGTCAACAGGCCAGGGCTCAAACATCACCACTGGTAGTGAACTCTGCCTACTTTAACAGTAGAGGAATTTATTTCCTCACAGAATATTCTCCTTTTAACAGTTCTTAGAGTTAAAAATTGCCTTGATTAAAATTAGTCTCCTTGTAGAACACAGATTAATGTTAGCCAGGAGGTGGGGGAGTGGGGAATGGGGACAGATTGCTTAATGGATAAGGGGTGTTACTTGGAGTGGTGGAAATATTTTGAAATTAGAGGTGGTGGTTGTACATTATGACTATACTAAATGCCTCTGAATTGTTCAGTTTTAAAATGGTTCATTTTGTGTGAATTTCATATCAAATAATTTTTATTGAAATTGTCTTCTTATAACCCAGAGGTCTTGGCTCTCAGACAACACCCTTTCCAATTAATTGCTCTTGCACATACATGAGTGATAAATCTTTCAGTGATTGTAACTAGCAAGTCTCCTTAATATTCTCCTGGGATTTCAGTAATATAATTTTGAAGTAATAGAATATTATGAGTAGAGAAACAATTATAAATAATTTAACTGGTTTATGGCCTAAGAGGGCTCAAGAAACAGATTTCAGGCTGAGCTTTGAGGAAAATTCAGAACTGGGGCAGAGCTGCTGCTTTTATCATGATCAGGAAGCCAATTTCCATCTGGCATCCCGGTGGAAATTTTGGTTTCCAGCTGCAATCTTATGAACATTTCATTTTCCTCAACCTAGTTTCAAAAGGGATCAAAGATGAGATGTGTAGTGCCTAATTGTCTCTTTGCTTCATACGTCAGTGACTTAGTTTTTTATATCGGGCAGGTCAGCTATTTCTTATCAGAATCATCTGTGTAACTTAAACAGTCCCCAAGCCCTTTTACCTCAGAATTAAATCAATATGTATCTTTTTTGTTGTTTATTCTACAGATAATTATGATGTATCACCATGATTAAACATAGGTGGGGATGATCTCCAAGGATCAGGGTAGCTCTTATGTGTGCTGTGCTGTGCTTAGTTGCTCAGGCATGTACAACTCATTGCAACCCCATGGACTATGGGGGTTCTCCAGGCAGGAATACTGGAGTGGGTTGCCATGCCCTCCTCCGGAGAATCTTCCCAACCCAGGGTTCGAACCCAGGTTTCCCACATTGCAGGTGGATTCTTCACCACCTGAGCCACCAGGGAAGCCCAAGAATACTGGGGTGGGTAGCCTATCCCTTCTCCAGGGGATCTTCCCGACCCAGGAATCGAACCAGGGTCTCCTGCATTGTGGGCGGATTCTTTACCAGCTGAGTTACCAGGGAAGCCCAGCTCTTACACTGTGAACCTATTTTCTCTAATCCAGTCTTTATATCAGCTTTAACCTTTTTGTTCTTGACCAGGTGAACATTCTGTATGGGCTCAGATTATTAATGGCATCAGAACCATTTTTCTGTGTGCATATAAGCTAGCACACTTGAACACACTTTCTTCCTACTTAATTTGCCTTGTAGAATGAATGTCAGAAACACCGAATATTTGTCTTTTGGCCAGGTTCCTCCTGGATGAAAAAGGACCAGCCCACCTTCACCCTCCGACAAGTTGGAATAATATGTGAACGTCTCTTAAAAGACTATGAAGATAAAATTCGGGAGGAATATGAGCAAATCCTCAATACTAAACTAGCAGGTAGGCTGATGCAGTGGCTATGACCATTGTTAGTGGGATTCAGTAAGGATTAATCCTGGTTAAGTAAATGGTAAGTTAGAAAAAGCATAAAACTTAATACCAGAGAGTTTAATGAATTTTAACTATTAAGTTCCTCTCCTTGATTACTCTCTTTTGGATTCTAAGCATTTTATTTATACATTTTATGGAAGGACTTTAATTTACATTTTCGAAACAAGATAAGCCAAGCTTTTCTTTCAAGAATTTTCCATATGAATAAAGGCATTGAGAAGGTTATTTGGACTAGCTGGTGGATAGACAGGTGGTAGGGATCATGCTAACCTCCCAACAGGTGGCTGGGAAGAGTATAGTCAACATATTCAGACTTCTGGTGGAAGTCCCTTTGTGGATGTGGGAAGTCGGGCATCCTGTGATTTAGAGGTACTTTAAAGTCTGGAAAGCACCGCCCAGGCTAGAACAGAGTGATTAGTGATGGCAACAAGTAAAGCCTTTTGTAAAAGGAAGGGATCTAAATCAAGAAGAGAAAGTAGTACCTGTTGAGTGAAAGAGGATGATGTTGTGATCAGAGAGGTTTTTAGGCAACAACTTCTTCCTGTAACTTTATTGTTTCCTCACCTGGTGGCCCACGTTACAGAATGTCAATAGATTGGCTTTAAATTGAGAACTGTTCACTTAACAGAGTTAAATGAATTTCTTTATAGCAGAACCTCTTTGATCCTTTACTACACTAACGGTGTGTATCATAAGAAGAAGCTGTAGTATGTCATTCCCCTCTTTTGCCCCCGCTCCAAAATTGTTTGGACTTCTTTGTTCATGGATGTCAGACTGCCTTCTATCTTTCTACTGAGTTTCCCTTCAGAAGGTAACGTCTGTGGAACTGTCCGTATTTAGGTGCTGTGGAATTTTCTCTTAGCTTCCTAGCCATTCCCCCTCTGTCACTCAATGTGTGTGTTGAAATTTATAGCAAAGATTAAGTGCAGGAAAAGAGCTTCAAGCTTCGTGTCCTACAGGGGAGTCACTAAAATTTGCTGACTTGCAGTGCGCACAGCTGCCTGTCTTGGGGAGCCATTAGCAGGAGAAGGAATTATGGCAGGAGTGAGATTATTAGGAAAATGTTAGAGATGATCAGTGACCAAACCTAGGAGCTAGGGATTTGGCTCTGGGTTCTAAGAAAGAGGAATAGATCTCAGAGTGACCATTATACGGAGGGCCTAAGAGTGGGTAATGTTAAATGGGAATCTGTTCTTGAACTCGATTCTTGAAAAACTATGGGAGAGTTTCTGGGGATAGTATATACTGTCTTTCCCCTCACAGAACAATATGAATCTTTTGTGAAATTCACACATGATCAGATTATGCGACGATATGGGACACGGCCAACAAGCTGTAAGTATTGCCAAGTTTTTCATTGACTTTTTCAACTTCCAAGAGCAAGATTTTGGCACTGAGTACCTTGTCTCTTGGGAGCAAAAAGCCCCTGTGAAGTAAAATAATAGATGACATTTAAAGAATACTTACATGTCCAGCACTGTGCTGAACCTTTTAAATCCTCCCAAAGTTTATTTAATCCATAATTCCCCTGTGAAGGAGAAACTACTACTTGTCCCATTTTAAAGGTAAGAGTATTTAAAGAAGTTAAATAATTTGTCCAAGCTCATATCGCTAGTGGTTCAGCCAGGATTAAAACCCAGGTAGTCTGACTTCATTGCCAATTTATTACCTGACTTTTCCCTCAGAAAGGTAGTTTCAGCTGTTAATTTATGAAAATTGAATCCTTAAGCTAGCTTATCAAGTGTGTGGTCAGAATTTCTTAATTCTAAAGATCTTGTCACTACTAGTTGCTCAAAACATAAATTATAAACAACTATATATGTAAACTGAATCTAAGTTCTTGAGAAAGAACTATCTTTCTTAAATTCTTGCGAATTTAGGACCTCTTGAGTGGTGATTCATAGCCTCCATACTGTTTATCACATTCACCATTAGTTAATATTAAAAAAGCATGACCCTAAACTCTTTTGTTTTTTATTCCTAATTTATAGATGTGTCCTGAAGCTTTCTTGCATATCTGGGTACCAGGTTTGACCTCAAGAGATGGCTGCTGTACACTTTTTGCAACTGGTTTGATATCACATTTCAGCTCCAACTTTGCATCCTGAGAACACTTAAATGTTTCTGCAGGTCCATTTTATACAACTTGAAAGACCTTAAAACTTTCTGGTTGCCACAAGCATATCTTTCTTTTCTGCTCATCGAATAAACAGCTGTGCCCTACTGTGATAGATTTTCCAAACAAAAACACCTGGAGCAGCAGTTTAGCAAAAATATGCCCTCAGTGGCACTCAACAAATGGAGTTTCCCCAAGCACAGTTCTGTAAGAAGTGTGTGTGAGAGTGTGTATACATGTGTGTATGTGTATTTTAAGTTATTATTTGTATTGTGCAAATTTTTTTGATCTTGGGGATTCTGGCTGTGAATTTGATGCACGACAATTATGGTTAAAAACATTTGCTTGGTCTACAGAAGATCATTAATGTTTTGTGACCATATAAGTTGTAACAGTGGATTGTTTTATGTGTAGGTATTATTGTTAAATACAGGGACTGTTTCCAGGCACAGAATATGAATCATAAGTTAGGATGGACATTAGATGTGATTATGATGACATAGCAAAGGTCTGTGGTCCTAGGTCTACAAATGTGTGGTGAGGAATTAGAACAAACTGGAGACAGGCCATTTGACACCTGATTCTGCCTCGCCGTGTTAGAACATTACTTTGACTCCAAGCCTTAAAAACCCACGTGGAGTCTGTGCTCACCTCATTCACAAGGGAGCTCCCTGGACACTGAACCTCTCAGAAGGAAAAAGTCTCCTCTGGAACAGGAGCATTAGGGTTTGATTGGGAGCATAACAAAGGTGGGCGCGGGCTGTGACAGGCCCCAGAGGCACTGCTGCTTGGGAGGAGCCACTTCACCTTTGTATCAGTTATTAAAAATAGAATTTGGATCCTTTGGTCAGGTTCCCCCAAATTCTTTTAAGAAATGTCCATGTTCAACTGCTTAAGCTTTGTTTTGGCAACCCCTGCCCAAAGTTGCTTACAGACTGTTCTTCACCTTATTTCCAAGGCTGAGGAACAGAAAGTAGCCTCTGTTTTGAGGAGGTGGAAGTTAAGTATACATTTATTTTTTACTGTGACTTGTTCAGGACCACATTTTACAAAATGCCTTGTTTCCTTTATTATTGTTTCTGGAAAGGAAAGTTCTATTAAAATTGTTTTAGTTTGAATATAGACTAGTTTTTTTAATTAAGGCTTATTTTGGGGAAAAAAAAAACACAAAACTTGAGTTTAATTCAAACATATGCCAGTACCTTCCAAAGTAAGGTAATATTCAGAGACAGTTGTCCTGATCATATGGCTTAGAAAAATTTATGGAATATTCACATTCGAAGATTCCTTATTAATGAATGTCTTTGACTTAAATCTAACCAAAACAACAACATTATTCTTTGTACATTTTCATTATATAGTGTTAATAAGCTTAGTTGCAAACAAATAAAATACTTAAGCTATTTGTTTACCTTGCCTTCTTAATACTGTGATATGTTTATTGATTCAAATAATTTATGTGAGGCTGCTATAACTATTTCTCCATTTCAACATTACATTTAAGATTTAAAGACTTTTTAAAGCCCAGAAGTGATCTTTTAATTATTAAAGAATTATTTTGACTTCATGTTTGAAGGGCAGTGTGTTTCATCTCTTCTTTGTCCAGGGTAGTCACTTCTTCCTGGAAGAGAAGAATAGCAGTGGCTGTAATGAGAGTGGCCTTACAGTGGGATAGTCACAGCAAAACAAGGGAAGGGCAGCTGTGGGGGCATCAGACATCCTGAAGGATGGACCAGGAATGGGGCATGGTGCTTCACGGAAGTCTTTTTGATAGAGAGTCAGTGTGATATGCTAGCTCACTGTCGCTGGTGTCAGCCCCATTCCTACTAAATGGCTTCTGGGTGGGAAATAGAATAGGTCTCTGTAAGGAAGAAGACGGATACCCTCTCACTGCACCCAGTATTGTTAGGCTGTTGTATCATCATATGGTTACCCTATAGGGCCACGAGGTGTAAGACCAAACCACCATGACTGGGTTTTGGGATCTTCTCAGAAGGGACTAGACATGTTTGTTTAATGTTTTATGGAGAGAAAAGACGAATCCTAGATCAGAAAATGGGGACATGTAAGGTGATCCTTAGACAAGTGAAAGGAGTTTTTTCTCTAGAACTTGATTGCTAGGGCTTTGAACTTAGGGGCAGTTCCCAGGTAGGGAAGTGTCTTTGTCTTGTGGAAATAGGTCAAGGCCAAGGGAAGAAGTCAACCTACAGAGACCTGTAAGAATGGGCCAGGACCTATGGTCTCAGAAGAGCTGTGTATAGTGAACTAGTTAAAAAAAATCTTAATTCCATTTATTATCTTTCAGTAAAGTCTTCCTCTTAAGGGGAAGGAAGGGAGTAAGTGTCCAGGCATACCTAGGTCAAGGAGTACAGGGGAGATCAAAGTTTGTGAGGCAGTGGTAATTGTTAGGAATTCCCAAGGAGGAGAAGAATATCAGGAGACACAAGAACTTGGGCCAACCTTCCCCACATGGTGAGTCTTCTCTATCCAGCAGGTAGGGTTGGTTCATGTAGTAGTTACAGGAATGATCTTTGGATGTTTGTAGCCCTAGAATTTAGTCTGCTCTGTCACTAATTTGCTATGTGAGCCTTGCCAAGCTACTGAACTTGCTGAGCCATAGTTTCCTTGTCTGTAAAATGAGGGTTAATTGTATGTACATCATTGGGGTTTGTTTTCAAATGTGAGATTACATTTTCCATGTAAAGTATTTAGCACAGTTTGGGACATAGAATATACACTTGAAAATGTTACAGCAGGTTTCTTTACAGTGGTCTTCATCAGATATGAAGACCAAAACCCTTTCTTTCTGCATTGGTGATTCTCAACTTCCAGAATGAATAGCCCCTTGTTAACATCAAATCTACATTCTCTTAGAATTTGTACTTTCTAAGTGTTTGACTGAAAAATAAAAGATGAATGACAACTGAATTCAGTGATGCCTTTCAGTGAATCTGTATTTTGTTACTCACTTAGCAGGGATCAGCAAACTGTGGCCTATTTTTTGTAAATTTACACTGGAACACTGCCACACCTATTTGTTTGCACCTGTGGCTGCTTTCACATTGCAACTGCAGAGCCAGAGACAGGATGGTCCACAGAGTGAAAATACTCTTTGGCCCTTTATAGAAAAATGTGTGGGTTCCTGCGCTGTAGCATCAATAGACATTTTAGAAAGGTTACAAACAAGGCAAATTTGGTGCATCATGGATGGGAGAGTCACACCTCAGATCAAGGTATGATGAAAAATTCCTCTGCTTACCAAGGTAAACTGAATGCTGTTATGGAACAATGACTTCTGTGCTGCTCTGGTGATTCTTTAAAAGGCCTTCAGAGTGTGTGTAGTCTTCTATAGTTGCAGTTAACCTGGACTTTGAATAAGGTTGACACCTTCAGCGAAAAAAGATGCAGGTTTACCTAGGGAAAAATCTCCAGGTCTCCATGCCAAACCACACATTCAAATAAATAATTAGCTCTTCATTGTAGGAATGGTGTGATACTTTGTCTAAAATTTAATACCTGTATTCATAGACCTCATGTTTTTACTGCTGTTGGTTACAGTGTTTTGTCTCTGTGCCAGGTTATCTGTGACCTGGACAGTGTATTTGAAAAATGATTCGTAGGAATAAACAGGAAAAGGATGCAGCATCCACCCCTAGGAAGGCTATCTGGTTGCCTGTTTTTTAAGGAATATTACCAAACCTTAATTGAGATTAAAGGCTGGAGGTTCCATGGATCATCCAGGTAACATAGCCAGGTGTCAGGTCCATGTGAGAAGTGGTTTCCTTTTGTTTCACCCATATCTTGAAAGTGTAATACTTTGGAATCCCTGCTTAAGGTGTCTGTGGTAGCGAGTTCCCACTTTTAGCTCGGCCTTAGGGTTTGATTTTTGTCTCCTTCAGTCCGTGGCGTTCCTGAAAGTGTAATTCAGGCATCCAGGGGCTTTTTCCATGTTAGCAAATACCTTAAGAGACAGCAGCTTTGAGTTCTAGGCTGTCTAGGTTCTCATACTTAGATCTTGGCTCAGTGATTCCTCGAAACTAGTTTGTGCTTTTAAGAAAATGATCCTTAACATTTCAACTGTTGTTTAGCTGGTCTTGGCAGTAGCCTGATCCACATTTTCTGAGGCATAGTACCCAGTATGCCTTCAGGTTAATAGGACAAAAGTAGGGAGAGACATGTTTATATTGGCTTTGAATGTTTTTCAGTCATTCAGCAAGTATTACTGGTATCTTCTGAGTTCTTTATTTGTGGAAGACAGATACATGATTTTGGGGGGGGGGGGGCACACCCAGTGGCTTGCAGATGTTAGTTCCCTGACTAGGGATTGAACCCAGGCCTGTGGCAGTGAAAAAATGAAGTCTCAATCCCTGGACCACCAGGGAATACCCTGTGAGTTTTAAAAGCCTGACAAGTTATGTTAAATAGCCCTACTCTGTCTTATGTCACATAAATAAATACTTAGATGGATCTTGATTCCTGAAAAGGAGCTCAGTCGAGCAAAGAATGTGAGTGGGCAAAGTAAAGCTGCTGTGTCATGTGAATGGTACAGGTAGTGGACTGAGAAAAAGGAGATGGTAGATGCTTCTAAGTAGCAATAGTGGTCAGGGAAGGCTTCATTTAGGATGGTGGTGTTGGAATGAGGTTTCAAAGGGTGAACAGGGCTCAGACAAAAGTAATAATTAGGACTTGAAATAAGCAAAGGCTGCGTGGTGGGAAATTGTGCTGGTGTTCAGGCACAACATTCTTGTTTCAGCCAGAGTAGAAAACGCATGGTGGATCTTGGGAAGAGAGCGTGAAGGTGGTAGGGGCTAGATAATGAAGGGCTTTGACCACCGGGGTTTCCCTTTCCTCTGTAGGAATCTCAAGAGTTTGAGGGAAACTAACTGAAGTGAGTACCAGACAGAAGGGCAAATAGCAAACTAGAGATGGACCAGTCACAGGCCTTTCTTTGTTGTCCAGTTACAGATAACAAAGGCCTGAACACTGATGGGGGAGGATAATTAAACGGGGCTCTGGCTTTGCCTGGCTAAGAAGGGCATGGCGCGCTTCCGACAGGCACATTTAAAGATCCTTTTTCTTTTGGCTTGGCTTATCTGTGTCTCTTATTTAATCCAGCCCAATTCCATAGCTGCTGCTGTTGAATGGTTTTGTCCTGTATTTTGTTTTTCACAGATTCTCTTAAATCCACCTATTATTCTTAAAGGTTCTGGTTAGCTGTTGCATGGATTATTAAATTTTCCTCTCAGACTGTCCATCATGGTGCCCCTATTCTGCCTGGAATTAAATCCCTTCTGACTTGACAAATGGCTGCCTCAAGTGGCAGTTGTCTTTCTGCTGCCTTCTTGAAGGCGGTGTTAATGTAGCCATTTGATGAATGCTTGTTGAGTACCTACTGTGTTCTAGGCACTAGGAATATATCACTGAGCTGGATAGACAAAGTCCGTGCTCTTAATGGTGCTGACATTGTTGTGAGGCAATACAAACAAACTAGTAAACAGTTTAATCCAAGATTTAAAAGTTTGAAGGAAATCAAATGGGAATGATAGAACCGGATGCCTGAATTGGGTGGCAAAAGATACCTGAGGAAGTGGTTGTGTAATGCATTTATGAGTCTACATGACTCTTCCACTAGACTGAGCTGTTGGTAGCACCTTGAACTGTTGTCTATTGGCTCTTAAATGATGAGTGACTAATGGATTATGTGGCTGCTCCTCCCCTTCGCCAGTAGTCAGTACACTAACTGAAACTCTTCCTTGACTCTCAGATAAGTAACTTCAAGCTTTCTGCAGGTTGTCTCTCTGCAGCAAAGGTAAGAGAGATGCAGTCCTTACCCTAGAGAGGCTCGAGGTCTCTGGGCAGGAAGGTGATGAAACTTGCTCTGATGTATTCTGTGCACCTGGACAGAAAGCAGAGTGTTTCCTGTGGAAGGCCACTCTTGACAGCTTCCCTCCAGGTGTTTTAATTACCCTAATCTGTACTCAGGAAGGCTGACTCACTGGTAAAGCTATATTGGTCTATAAAACCAGACTCTAGTGTGTTAATTCATGAGGAGAAATGTGTCTGGTGCGGTAGACAGCAGCCCCATTGGCCTTACTGTGTTTCCTGTATACTTTAGCAGCACTCAGGGATCTTAGTTCTCAGACCAGGAGTGGATCTGGTTACCCTGCAGTGGAAGGCCGAGTCATAACCACTGGACTGCCAGGGAAGTCCCTTAGTGTTTTCATGTAATCATACCACTTGGGAAGCCTAATTAAAATCAAGAAAAACTCCATGTAACAGAGCAAGGAGACTTTAATTCTAGTGATGGAATGTTGATCAACATCCAATTACCCCTCCCACAAGCCTGGCCCCCTGGGGCCTTCCTCTCCCCTCCCACCCCCACTTCAGTGGTTCCTGGTTTTGTTGCATCTTTTACCTGATACTGTGAAAGTGAAAGTGAAGTCGTTCAGTCGTGTCTTTTGTGACCCCATGGACTGTAGCCTACCACCCTCCTCTGTCCATGGGATTGTCCATGGGATTTTCCAGTCAAGAGTACTGGAGTGGGTTGTCATTTCCTTCTCCACCTGTATCTCCCCCCAAATGGCACATCTTTTGCTCTTTAAGAGTCACTCTGTCATTTTATTTCAGGCCTTGGGATCCGTTACTTTCACTTTCGGATTGCTTTGCTTATTGCTTTTGTTGAGTCTATCCTATAGCTCCTGGCTTGGGAGTGAGGGTTGGGGGAAAAGTTTTCAAACTGTGTCTTTCCCACTTGTGCTAGGATCCTCAGGCTACCCAGTTTATTCAAATCTGTTGGACAGTGGTATCAGATAAGGCCTAAAGTTCCCAATGTGCTAAATTATAGATGGCCTATCTGCAGAAAGGTAGCATTAAATGCTTTTATCAGGTTATGACTGAGCTGTGTAAACAGGAAATTATACAGATCAAGGATCAAGGACAGAAGTCCCGAGAAATAGATCCAGGGGTCATTAAATCTGTAACTGTCCACAGCCCCAGCTCACGCAGCAGCGAGGTTAATTTTCAGGGGAACGGGAATAGGAAGGGGTCGGAGGGCTGGAGCTTCAATTAACACAGCCCTCCTGTTCTTTGAAGATGGGAGCAAGGCTCTGTTGGGGAAGTACAGACCTAGGCCTGTTCCACCCGGCCTCTGAGCCCCAGGGTTCCCCAATAAAGAATGAACAAGGCGACAGCTCTGGCTTGTTTCTCTGTGCATAATATCCTTTGACTTCGTTGTACAACGACGCTTCCAAGAAGCAGAGGCTTGCAGAAAAAGGAAAAAAAGATATACGAGGGGAATACAAGAGGTGGTAACGCGCCCCACCCCCCGTCAGAGTTAAGTCTCTTTAAAAAGCCCAGGAATCCAAGCTGGCGCCCACGGTCGGCATAGCAACGGCGCAGGCGCAGTTCTGGCGTAGGATTTCTGGGAACTGTAGTTTTCCCATCTTCGGGAGAGCTCTGTCATGGACATCCTTGCACAGCCGCACCAACACCGGAGCCGAATGCACTGTCCAATGGAGGGGCTTGGCGTATCAACAGTTAAGATCTATAATAGGAAACAGTATATGTATAACTGGGCTGGTGGGACCTCAACAAAGCCCTAGTAAATGCTCAGGAAGGTTCCATAGAAAGCTTCGTGCGATAAACGATGAGAACGGATTAGGCATTTGCCCGGGGGAAAGTAGGAAGTCTGTAATGATCCTACAAAATTTGGAAGCATGAGAACACCAGGGTATTGAATACCGGTTGGTGAACAATGGGATCTGAGGAGTTAGAAATGGAAAGAAATCAGATCATGGTCTTGAATGCCAAACCCAAAAATCTGGGCCTTTTCTTGAATAACCTTACACAGAGCCCAAGCAACATGAATGACCCCCTTCCTTTGCATTCTCCTTTTATTCATCTTTGTTTTAACCACTTGCCACAGCATTTTATGCCTTCATCCCAAGAACTCAACAAGGGTCATGGTTGAGATAAGAGCTCAGGAAGTGTTTTCTGAATGATCAGATTTGAGTCTTTAGAAAAGCTTGCAACAACCATAAGAAGAGAGGGTAAGAAGAGAGTAAGGCTGGATGTAAAAAAACATCGAAGTTCAAAGTAAATCGCTTTCCCAGTCTGTAATTTTCCCTCGATCCAAGGTTTGAAATATGGCAGCTTAAAGGCCATTTCCATGATGGGTTTTGTTTGGTCAGCACTTTAAAAAAAAATTAGTTGCCCCGCTTTTTAAAATGGAATGTTTCACATTTAAGCAATAACAAAAAATTTCTGGCTTCTAGTGAAAAATTTGAAGAGTTGACAATTTGGAGCCCTGATTCTTGACAGCAACAGAGTGGAGCTGAGGAGCTGCTGCCCCCTTTAGACGGGACATATGCTCTTCAGTTTGCACATTCCCCACCATTCCTCTCCCCCAAGCTGAGGCCAAGGATCAGTTCCCATTTATCATAATGCTTTTGTTTTCATTTCCTTACAGTGAGCTAGCTCTGGCCTAGGAGGCTTTTGAATTGCCCGTCTTTGTACTAATCTACCTCACCTTGTATCTGAGGAGTGATTCAATGAAAGTAATATTTTAGAAAGATTAGTCAGTGCAAAACAGACTGAAGTGAGAAGCCAGGAGGCAGAGAGGAAGAAATAAATTGAAAATCTATTGAAGGAATATTTGAAAGCATTTGGCCAGTGATTAAATATTGGATGAAGCAGGAGGAAAAGGCAAAATACAGCTTCAGAGTTTACTACCTGAATGGCTGGAAAGATGCTATCACCAACAGTAAATGGGAGACGTGAAAGGGGTAGTGGTGATCACTACCTTGCTACCTCTAGTATTTTGTAGGCAAGGGCCATGAGTTACCAATTCCATAATCTTCCAGTATTGTGCTGGACATGCATTAGGTGCCCAGGAAATTCTAGCTGAACTGAAACTGATCTAAGGTGGGGTACATATCTGATGAGGGGGGAAGGAAAGAATTGGAATGCTGGAACAAAACCAGTACATCGTGGGACCTCAGGCATTCTCCTCAGAGTGGATGAAACTAGGGCTTGGGGAGAGTTAATGAGTTTTGGAGAAAAATCTATGCAAAAGTCCTGAAGAAGAGCAGGAATTTGGCATGCAGAAATGGAAGGGGGAGGGGGTAATTGTTATCCTTCCAAGGGAAAGAAGAAAAAAAGAGAGATTGGATAGCAGGATTTTCCTGGAATACACGGAAGAGCAAGCTCTCGGTGGGGGCATTAGGCAGGGTTTTGGACAATGAGGCTGGGAAGGTTGGAACACCAGACTTCTCCAGTTTTGAGAGCTCATCGCTTAAAAGGAAAAGAAATCTGCAGTCCAGAGCCACTGCCGCCACCCCCATCTTCCCTGCCTTGGGGAGGGCATCAGGTCACTGCATCCAGGGGGGCTCGGAAAGGGAAAGAGGCATAGTCTCCACCGCAGCACCTGCACCCACCACGCAGAGCATCAAGTGTGTGGTGGTGAGCGAAGGGGCTGTGGTCAAAACATGCTACACAAGCAACATCTTCCCCAAGGAGTACATTCCACAGTGTTCAACAACTATAGTGTCGAGAGTGCAGTTGATGGGTGTCCAGAATGCAGTTGACGGGTGTCCAGAGTGCAGCTGATGGTTGCCCAGTGAACCTGAACCTGCAGGACACAGCAGGCCAGGAGTATGATCACCTCCACACACTCTCCTACCCTCAAACCAACATGTTTGTCATCTGTTTCTCCACTGCCATCCGCCTTCCTATGAGAATGTGCAGCACAAGTGGCATTCAGAGGTGTGCCACCACTGCCCTGAGATGCCCATCCTCTTGGTGGGCACCAAGAAGGACCTGCCACCCTAAAGCTGCCTGAAGGAGCAGGGCCAGGTGGTGGCCCAGAAGATCCAAGCTGTGCTTGGCCCTGCGGCAGGATGGCATCAAGGAGGTGTTTACCGGGGCTGTTTAGCACTGGTCAACCCCATGCCAATCTAGCATGGGCAGTCCTGCATCCTCTTGTGACCTGGCACTCAGCTTGGAGGCTTCCCCTGCCCCCCCACCAGCTGCACCTTTGTGTCTTGGTGCCTCGCCTGCCCCCAGCTGTGCCTTAAGGACTAATTCTGGCACCCCTTTGCCAAATGCCTTTTTCTCCTTAAGGGGACCCACAGGGAAAGGGGCTCTGGGCCCTGCCCCATATTGCTTGGAAACACCAAGTATTCTTGAGAGCTCACCCAGGTCAAAGTTGGACCCCTCCTCCAAGAAGCCAACCCAGTGCCTCCTCCCCAATTCCCCCTACTCACTCGTTGACCTAGTTTTCCACACAGATATTGCTGCCTGTCCTGGTGCCTTCTCTCAGGAGGGCTCAGCAGACCCTAGCCTCTCCCTCACTGCTCTTCAAATTGCTCCGCCCTCAAGATGCTCTCTCTTCCACAGGGAAGAAGCCACTGAATCCTAGCAAGATGAATGTGCCCTAACCTACCCCCATGTGCCTGGGCCTCATGCATCTGCTGACTGACTGGGTCCCACCCCCATTGGGCTCCTGGGGCCCCTCTACACCCATCAGCATCTATAAAACCTTCTGTCTCCAGTGAAGAAAAAAAAAAGTTTTCAGCCCAAACCCCCAATAAATATTTTACAAGTTATTTATATATACATTATGCCCTTTATATGTATTATATATATATATTTATATATATTATGCCCTTTATAAACATTAACACACAAACAAGAAATTAAAAAACACAAAAAATTAGAAATATTCTACTATATTCTATTTTCTTCCCACTTTCCCAACATATATCACATACACTTTATGGTACCCACACCCCGCGCAGCTGCTTCAGCCCCAACCCCACCACCACTTTGGGGCTCCTGCTGTAAACAAGGGGAACCTCTGGAAGTTCAGAAACAGAGGGGCATGGTCTCTGACGACTCTCTAGAATCCGCAAACTTGAAAAACTGAGACACAAAAAACTGCGACTGTCTTAGAGTGCTTTCCACGTGCCAGGAAACGCCTCAGCGCTTTGGTGATGGTTTACTCGCTAAATCCTGTCCGACTCTTGAGACTCCATGGGCTGTAACCAGCCAGGCTCCTCTGTCCATGGAACTCTCCAGGCAAGAATATTGGAGTGGGTTGCCATATCCTCCTCTAGAGAATCTTCCTGACCCAGGGATCGAACTCTCTTCTCTTACATTTCCTGCATTGGCAGGCGAGTTCTTTACCACTAGGGCATCCTGGGAAACCCAGTGCTTTGATAGAACTCACTTAATCCCCCAAGCAACCCTATACGCTGTACTATTATCTTTTAAGATTATTTTTATCTTAAAATGAAACAGAAGCAGAGCGAGGATAAGAAACTTTGCCAGCTGACAGAAGTGGCGGCGCAAGAACTGGAACCCACCCTGGGTGTGTCCACACTCCATGAGCTTAACCGCCACCGGAAGGGGATGAACAGGGTTTCCTTGGTCAAGTCCCTCACCAATCATAGCTGTGGTGAGAGTCCCAGGCACTGTGGGAGGAAGCAGCAGGATATCATTAAACCCCGGGCATGCCTCTCACGCGGTTGTCTGGACAAGGTCCGCTGGTTCGCAGTCTCTAGAGGTCAACTCAGACAGTCGCGCAGGCGCAGACGGATGGGCTTGGTCTCTATGGTTCCGGGGCGCGACGGCGGAAGGCAGGTCGGCTCCCGGCGTCGCGCTGCAAGAGTCGCGAAGCGGGCTTCCTTTGCGGCAGGCCTCCTTGTCGCCTGAGAATCGTCTAGGAGACGCGGTCAGCGAGGAGAAAAGGACACAACGGCCGTACGGTAGGGCTGTGTGTGTCTGCTGGGCGATAGAGGCTAAAGAGCGTCCTTCCGAGATGTCTTTAACAGATTTCCTCTTGGCTTGCTGGGTGGATGACCTTTCTCCCTGGCCATATTTTCTGCTTTCCCAGGCTCCTTGGCCCACACAGCCTATGTCACTGAAGCCTATAGACCGCGCCTCTCTCGGTTATTTTTCCAGGTTGACTTAACTTTCTGACAGACTCATACTTGGCCTTCTGTTTCTTCACCTGAAGTCCACGTTCCTTGCACAGCTTCCTGCGTGACCATGCGGGATTTAGGCCCTGCCGACCTCTAAAGCTCGTTTCGTTCTTCCCGACGGGCACGCTGCGCTCCAGCCGCGTCTGGGTGCTCAGTGTACCCCAGACATAACCCAGTACACCGGCTGTAACTCGTGCAGCGTGTGCCCTGCTGGGATGCTCTGTCACTGACCTGCACTGGATCCGTATCAAACGCCACCCGTCTTAAAGGCATTTTCCCAGTTGCCCGGACAGAACAGGTGCTTCCTCCTTACCTCTTGCGCTCCTCCGTTGATTCCCAATTCTCTCTGTGTGTCCTCATGCTAGTGCTTAGGTTGCAGTAACTGGAGCATTATTACTCAGTAAATGACTGAAAGAATGGGTAGAAAACTTTAAAATTACATCCACCTGTAAGTCTGCCACTCATAAACATAACTGCTGACCTTTTTTTGTGCTTCCTTCCAGTCTTCTTTTGAAGTTTTTTTGTTTTGTTTTGTTTTTTAGCATTATCGTAACCCCCCCTTTTTTTCATTAAACAGTAAATGTATATTTTGTGTGTATTATCTGCCCCCCACCATTGTCTACCAAATAGGTACTGGATTTAATTATTCATTTATCTTACTTCACTGGTGGCTCAGACGGTAAAAAGTCGGCCTGAAATGCAGGAGACCCAGGTTCAATCCCTGGGTTGGGAAGATCCCCTGGAAGGTCGTGGCGACCCACTCCAGTATTCTTGCCTGGAGAATTCCATGGACAGAGAAGCCCGGTGGGCTACAGTCCATGGGGTCGAAAAGAGTGGGGACATGACTGAGAGACAAACAGTTTCACTTTCTCTATTGTTGCACTTTTGTTTGAATTTCTTTTTTTTTTCCCCCCAACAATTATTGAGCTCCTATCTGACTGGTCCGTATCCTCAAGGTTGTTCAAAAGGGAGATACGCATATGAATAGTACATTACAGGGGCGTGCAAGGTACTATGAAAAGTCTAATGCTGATGCTGTGCTAACACAGGATGACATTCCCACTTCAAGATGGCTTCTTAGAAGTGTCATCTAAGTTGATATGGATCAAAAAATGTAAAGAAATGTTTTTATGCTTGTGCTTTGTTATTTCAGTTATTTCTTCAGATCTATCTCAACGCATTGGGATTACTGAGTCAAAATATTCAATACAGAGACTTCTTTAGTGGTCCAGTGGCTTAGACTCTACACTGCCAATGCAGGGGTCTGGGTTCAATTCCTGGTTAGGAAACTAGAGCCCACATGCCGAAAGAGTTCGCATGCTGCAACTAAAAGATCCTGCATGCTTCAACTTAAGACCCTGCACTGCCAAATAAATAAATATATTTTAAAAATTCAATAAAACACACTTTTCAACTTTTGATTTAAATGACCTTATCAATATAGAGGATTTTTAATGCATTGTTTTTTGGTTCAAGTTCCCTTTTCCTTGAGTTTGAGTTTTGTGAAAGCATGAAAATTGCTTATGTACCATAAACTGGAAGAACGTGTGTAATGAAAAAGTTTGGGGAGAAGAAGTTGGGAGACTAGTACAAAATATCTTTCTAGAGGGCTGTCTGTCATAATTATCTCATTTTTCTCAGAAGTTTCTCATTTGACTGCAATTTTATGGCATTCTTTTTTTTTTTTCCTTCCACTTCAGCCATGCCTTTCTTTGATGTGCAGAAAAAGCTGGGTGTTGACTTAGACCACTGGATGACAATCCAAAGTGCTGAGCAGCCTCACAGGATTCCAGCTCGATGCCATGCTTTTGAGAAAGAATGGATAGAGTGTGCACATGGAATTGGTAGTATCCGAGCAGAGAAGGAATGCAAAATAGAATTTGAGGATTTCAGAGAATGTCTGCTTCGACAGAAAACGGTGAGGAAGTGATGAAGATGGGAATTGAGTTACTTCCTTGTTTCTCTAGAGCTACTTTTAAATACTTTTAACTGATCATTGGGCATTGGCTTGCCCCATGTGAATTGGCAAAACTTTTGTGTGAAATACCTTCTCTACTTAGGTACCATGTCAAGGAAGTTAACTGTGTTAACTTGTTCAGTGTTCTTCCTCATATTCTCACATATTGGGTTGGTTGGCCAAAAAGTTCATTAGGGTTTTCCCATCAAACTTTTTGGTGAACCCAATATTTTCCTTAGCATTGTACCCTGCTGCAGCCATCAGGTTAGAAATTGCACGTGTAGATTTCCATTTTTGCATAGGCTGTAAAGTAACGAGTATCAACTAGTCTTGGGTGTTTGTCCTTGAAAATGTTTGGGCAAATATACTTCAAATTCATTGAACCCTCACTGGGGAAGAGATTAAAATCCTGCAGCTCTATTACACTGAACCTGATAAAACAACCTCTAGATTTCTACTCTGTGGAAGATGGAGGTGTTAATGAGATTGTTTTAGGTGATCCACCCCACTCCAGTACTCTTGCCTGGAAAATCCCATGGACGTAGGAGCCTGGTGGGTTGCCGTCTATGGGGTCGCACAGAGTCAGACACGACTGAAGCGACTTAGCAGTAGCAGCAGCAGACCAAAAATGCAGAGGAAAAAGTGTTAGTAGCAGAGTGTTTACCTCCTCAAGAGTTGAATGAATTGCATAATATATAGGGTCCTGTTCTCCTTTAGAGAAGAAATCTTTAGCTGCTGGCTGTCATTTTGCCTATTTCTGTGCTCCACATATAACATAGAATTATTTTTATTACTGTCAACTCCTTGGGGTTCAGGGATACAATTTAGATTTTCAGTTAAATATATCTCTAAAGTTATCTGTATCAATTTTAAAATTGCTTATCTTTTATAATCTGCTATTGGCATTTGGGTGAAGTAAAGCCAAATTTGGAAGGAGTAAAGGGTTGTCAGGTAATAATTTTGTCATGTTCTCTGAAAGAATATTGATCATTGAGTGATACTGTAGTAGACAAGGAGTGGGTGGTGGCTGGCCACCACCCAGCTAGTTAGTTCACAGAATGTCATAACTTCTCTTCTGCAGGCCCCGCTTATTCCTTGCTCAGATTAACACTTGATTTATTATGGAAAATTTACACCAAGAAGAGACAGTGTGATGAGGTGGGAAGAATATTAGATTGGGGGTTGGGAGAGCTGGATTTTGATGCTGGTTTTACCACCACTAGTTTTGTGACTTCAAGAAAGTCTTTCCCACCTAATCTTGGTTTCCTTATCTGGAAATATAGTGGTGTTCTCAGGTCACTTCCTCATCCTGTGAATTTCTGAAGAGAGATGTTGCCATTTTAGAGGTCATCTAAGTGAAGATGTTAGTGAATCAAAGAATTAGAATCAAGCACTTTTCTAAGTTCTTAGAATGTAATAGTACATATATTTCTTGCAATAATCTCCTATGAGATGCTTTAGAATTATTTTCCCCACTGTATGATTAAAACATTGAAGCAAGGAAATATTAAGTCCGTTACCTAAGGTCACATAGCCCAGTATGAGGTGGAAATACCATTTGAACCTGGCAGTGCAGATTCTAGACCCTGTGCTTGTATTCAGAACACCAAGTCATGATTGGTTCTAGCTGGGAGAGAGATTTGACATATGGCTGTGTGATACCTCAACCATAAGTAGTTTTATGTTGGGAAATTCTTTACTAGAGAAATGTTAAGAATACAGTTTTTTAAATGGTTAATGTTTAGTATTGGGAATACCTAAAGTTTTTTTCTACTGAAGTTACATCCTCATTCTTTAAAGTTAATGGGATGTTTAATTGAATATATCACCTCTTCATGCCTTTGTGAAAACCTAGTCATTCACTCAAAAAGTATTTTTTGGATCACCTATTATGTCAGCAACTATTCCAGGTACTGGGAATATAGCAGTAAGCAAAACAGCAAAAAGTCCCTGCCCTAATGGAACTTATTCGTGGGGCCAGGGTTAGGGGTGGGATACAGAAAATCTACAAACAAGGTAAGAAATAGTGTGTCAGGTATTGGTAAGTGCAGTGGGGAAAATAAAAAGGATAGGAAACACTGGTATGGTTGTTCTATGCTTCAATGGAGTGCCCCTAAAAGAGCTCAGTGATAGAAAACATTTGAGCAGAGACTTGGAGATTGTGAACCATTTGCACTTGAGGGAAGAGGAAGCAGCGAATGGAAGGGTCTCTGAGCTGGAGCAGAGAAAGCTGGAGGAAGGTATAGACATAAAGTCAGAGAGAAGGGTCTTATAAGTCCTTCTAGGGAAGGATTCAGCCTTTCCTCTCAGTATGATGAAAGCCATTGGGTTTTGAGCCAAGGAATAGTGCATTAAGTTTTAGTAAGTCTATTTTCCATGTCACAGAATCTGTTAATTATGGCTCTTACACAGTCTTGGATACGTTGATTTTCATCTGTAGGGAACGTCCTACTGAGGGGAAAAGGCAGAACTCAAGGCCCTGCCTATCTGAGTGACTACTGGCTGAGCACATACCATGTCTTTCAGTGTGGTCCAGAGACCTCATTTGCCTGTTTCTGCTTCATTCATATCTAGTGAACAGTCACCAGCATATGCTGTGAGGTGATGTCAGCTTTTCATATTTTTAAAGATTTTAGTATGCACAACTATACCTCTTAAAGCTGCTGTATCTCTATTATTTTTGTAAATGCTTATATTCCTATATATAATAGGGACATATTAGTTATCAGTTTTCAAGGACATATTACTAGATATACAGCAGAAATTGATTTGTTAAAAGCTTGGGAAATTGATTCTTTAAAGATGGGATTTATCTCAGAGGCCCTCCAGGATGAAAAGCTTCCATAGTTTAAAAATGAAACCAGTTTTGTATTCAGCTTCTCCAGTGCTCACTTTCTGGTGCATATCTCCCTCCGAGATTAAGTATTTTCCTCTTTTGACAGATAAAACGTCTGAATGCCATCAAGAAACAGCGGGATAAGCTAATCAAGGAAGGGAAGTACACGCCTCCACCTCACCACTAGGGCCAGAAGGATCTTCGGCCCTGAGCAGAGCAGCTGCCAGTGGCTGGAGACTGATTCTCACGTTCTCTCTTCTCCGCTAGAAACTCTACGTACTAAAAACCCCTTTGTGAGAGTGTCTAAAAATAAAGGATTGCTCCATCGTATTTGTTCTATTTTCTTTTGGATCATACTTTTCTTTTTTTTTTTTTTAGTTCTACCAGTTTATTGCTACCAACCCATCTCCCTCCCCCCTCATGCACGCGTGCTCAGTCATGTAACCCCATGGACTGCAGCCCACCAGGCTCCTCTGTCCACGGACTTTTCCAGGCAAGAATACTGGAGTGGGTTGCCATTTCCTTCTCCTGGATCATACTTTTCAATAATGAGGTTGCAACCTATTTTTTAAGTTTGGTAAAATGCCTTTCCCTTAAAAATTAGCATCAAGGGAATATCAGTGGTATATTAGTACTTCTGATTGAAATGCTTAGAAACATGTTTTTAAAAGAAAAAATTCAGATGTAGAAGGGAAGGTATGATCCCTAGAAAATTAAATATTGAGAATATAATGAAAACCTCAGATATCTTGAACATTTCTTGAACTATTTTTTGTCTTAAAATGCATATAACGTAAAATATACCGTCTCGACCTTTTTTTTCTTTTTTTAATTTTTGACCTTGTGGCTTGCAGGATCTTAGTTCCCCAACTAGGGATCAAAGCTGCCTCCTTGGCAGCGAAAGCAGAGTCCTAACCACTGGACCAGGAAACCAAGAAATTCCTCTTAACCATTTTTCAGTGTACAGTTCAGTGGTATTAAGTACATTCACATTGTTGTATGACCGTTCATCTCCAGAATTCTTTTCATCTTGGAAATCTGAAACTATGCCCATGAAACAATAACTTCCTCTTCCCTCATCCCCCTAGCACCTGGCAACCACTATTCTACTTTCTAGGTCTATGATGTTGACTACTCTTAAGTACCTCAGTGTAAGCGGAATCATATAGTATTTGTCTTTTTGTGTCAGAATTATGTCAGTTAACATACATAGCATATATCAGAATTTCTTTTTTGATGCTGAATAGTTTTCCATTGTATGCACATACCACATCTTGTTTATCCATCCATCTGTCAATAGCCTCTTGGGTTGTCTGCATGTTTTAGCTGTTACGAATAATGCTGCTATCAATATGGTTATACAGATACCTCCTTGAGACCCTGCTTTCAATTACACTCCCACCAATAGTGCAGAAAGGTTCTAATTTCTCCACGTCTTCACCAACATCTGTTGTTTTCTGGAGTTTTTTGATAGCTACCAAATAGAAGTGAAGTATCTCACTGTACTTTTTATTTGCATTTCCATAATTATTAGTGATGTTGCATCCTTTCATGTGCTTACTGGCCATTTGTGTATCTTGACTATTATACGGACATATGTCTATTCAAGTCTTTTGTTCATTTTTAATTGAGGTTTTTTTTGTTACGGAGTTTTAGGAGTTTTCTATATATTTGGAATGTTGATTCAGATATGTAATTTGTAAATCCTTTCTCCCATCCTGTAGATTGCCTTTTTACTCTGTTGATAGTATCTTTTGATGCAGAAATTTAAAGTTCCTCCAGGGGATTTCCCTGGTGATCCAGTGGCCTAGCCTCCAAACTCCCAATGCAGGGGACCAAGTTTGATCCCCAGTCAGGGAACTAGATCCCACATGCCACAACTAAAGATCCTGCATGCCACAGTGGAGATCAGAGATCCCACATGCTGCAACTAAGATCTGGCACAGCCAAATAAATATTAAAGAGTCTATGAATTTTAGGATGGGTTTTTCTATTTCTGCAAAAAAATTGAGATTTTGATAGAGATAGCATTAAATCTGTAAATTGCTTAGGGTAGTATTGATGTCTTAATAAGTCTTCCAGTCCATGAATATGAGATTTCTTTCCACTTATTAATGTCTTTAATTTCTTTCAGATATGTTTTATAGTTTTCATGGTACAAGTCTTCCAGCTCCTTGGTATTTTTTTAGATGCTGTTTTAAAACAGTTTTATTTTATATTGGAGTATAGTTGGTTTACAATGTTACATTCGTTTCAGGTGCACATGAAGTGATTCAGTTACATTATTTTACAGATTCTTTCCCATATATGTTATTACAGAGTATTGGGTAGAGCTCTCTGTGCTATACAATAGGTCCTTGTTGATTATCTGTTAGGTGCTATTTTAAATGGAATTGTTTTTGTAATTTTCTTTTCAGATTGCTCATTGTTAGTCTTAGAGCATTTTAGGCCATAAATGTCAACTGTAAGGCTTGAATATAACAAACTGAAGCAGTAAACAGTGCTCAGTTGTGTCCAACTCTTCTCAGCCCGATGGGCTGTAGCCTCCCAGGCTCCTCTGTCCATGGAATTCTCCAGGCAAGAATACTGGAGTGGGTTGCCATTTCCTTCCCCTAGGGATCAAACCCGAATGTGCATCTCCCGCACTGGCAGGCGGATTCTTTACCACTGTGCAGTTCTCAAAAGGGAAAGCACATTGTGTCCTAGTCTTAGAATTGGAAATAGGGGATTTGGCATTCAAGCAGGGTCCTGCTTATTCCTTGTGTTAGCCAAGCACGTTTTCTTAAACTAATCATTAATCCATCACAATGGAGAAGCAAACTGGAGGCCTTCCAGCAAGATCCTGTGCTGTGGCCCTGGGTTAGGTTGTTTTATTTTCTCTAAACACACAAACTTCTCTGAATTCTTAAAGTCCCAAATGGTTTTAAGTGCATACATATTTATGGGAAAGCAGAGGCCAATTGGAAAAATCAGAGAGGATAGCAGAATACTAATCAAGGCTTAATGTAGGTACATGCTCTTTCATGCAAAGATATCTTTTATTCCTGAGCTCTGGGTTGTGTTGATAGAATTAAGGGAAAGCAAATCCCACAAGATTATATTTACCTAAAGGTAAAAAATGTGTGATAGAGAACACTTAGTTGTATGTGTTGGGAAGAATTGCCTTGATGTCTTTACAGGATATGAGAAAGCTTCCTTTACATCAGATATCCGTAAACAGCTCTGGGACCAGCAACCCTGCTTCTTTGTATATTTAGCAAACTTTGTGCCTTAATCAGTTTTTTGAGAAAGTAGGACAGCAACGTTATGAGTTGGTGAAAGCAAGGAGCCAGCTCCAAGACCCCCGTTCTTTAAGCATTCTAATATGAACAAGCAGAGCTATCTTTTTGAACAACTAGGCTGGTAAGAATAGGACTGAGAAGGTTGGGGGACAGAATGGACAGAAGGCTGTGAGGTTCTTTGCTTTTGATGATGAAACACGAAGTTACTTGCTGCTCTTGCCCCTTCCCTTCATCTGGAAGATGGGACTCATAACTTCTTTGGTCTGTGCTTTTTAACCCTGACTGTCACAAAGGAAACCACTGAATATTTTGGCAACTGCATTTCAATTTTTCATTTAATTTTTTTGAATAGGTAATTTATGTAGCTTAAAATTCAAACTGGATATATAATGAAAAATCTTCCCGAAGCATCCTATTCCCCTCCCTAGAGGCCACCAATGTTTTCAGTATTCTACAGATTCTGTCTACACATACATACACACGTTTTCTTTACCCTTTTTGAAACAAATGGTAGCGAATTGTTCATGTAGTTTATGCATTTTGCTTTTTTGTCCTTACTATATTCTCAAAAAGGGTCTATATTAGGCACATGACCCAGTTGAAGCCAACGGATGACTTGCTTGGAATCCTAGAAGAGAGGAGTTATATTTCCTCTGGGTTTAATACTGAGGAGATTTAGTTTTTATGCTGACAGGCATAAATAATGTAGTTGTGCACATTCTCGGGGTGATTACATTCTGGGACTCTGTCGGAGTTGACTCTAAAGATGAATCCCTTAAGCATCTGCCTGCTAATGCAGGGGACGCAGGTTCAACCCCTGGTCCAGGAACTAAGATCCCACACTCCATGGGGCAACTAAGCTTCTTTGTGCCACAACTACTGAGCCCGTACTCTAGAGCCCACGAGCTGAAACTACTGAGCCCAAGTGCCCTAGAGCCAGCACTCCCCAACAAGAGAAGCCACCACAATGAGAAGCCCAGGCACTGCAAGTAGAAAGTAGCCCCCACTTGCCGCAATGAGAGAAGGCCCACTCACAGCAGTGAAGACCCAGTGCAGCCATAAATAAATAAAAATTTATAAAAAGATGAATCACAAATGTATAGAAGTGCAACCAACACATTTACAGCTCAAAACCTAGCAAGATCAAACAGCAGCACCTGGGAAGGTTGCCATTTGGATTAATCACAGGTGAAATCAATCTAATTAAAATGACAACTCATCTCCAATCCTACTCTAGAAGGAATCTGAATGATCATTTCCTCTAAAGGTTAGAGGAAGCGTTTCTACTTTTTGGGAAATAAGCAAGTAGTATACTATATTAGGGAGAAGGCAATGGCACCCCACTCCAGTACTCTTGTCTGGAAAATCCCAGGGACAGGGGAGCCTGGTGGGCTGCCGTCTATGGGGTTGCACAGAGTCAGACACGACTGGAGCGACTTAGCAGCAGCAGCAGCAGCATACTGTATTAGCGCCTTCCCTGGTGACTCACATCATCTTGATTATCTGGGTCATGAAGATCTTTTTTGTACAGTTCTTCTGTGTATTCTAGCCACCTCTTCTTAATATCTTCTGCTTCTGTTAGGTCCATACCATTTCTGTCCTTTATCGAGCCCATCTTTGCATGAAATGTTCCCTTGGTATCTCTAATTTTCTTGAAGAGATCTCTAGTCTTTCCCATTCTGTTGTTTTCCTCTATTTCTTTGCACTGATTGCTGAGGAAGGCTTTCTTATCTCTCCCTGCTATTCTTTGGAACTCTGCATTCAGATGGGAATATCTTTCCTTTTCTCCTTTGCTTTTCACTTCTCTTCTTTTCACTGCTATTTGTAAGGCCTCCTCAGACAGCCATTTTGCTTTTTTGCATTTCTTTTCCGTGGGGATGGTCTTGATCCCTGTCTCCTGTACAGTGTCACAAACCTCCATCCATAGTTCGTCAGGCACTCTGTCTATCAGATCTAGTCCCTTAAATCTATTTCTTACTTCCACTGTATAATCATAACGGATTTGATTTAGGTCATACCTGAATGGTCTAGTGGTTTTCCCCACTTTCTTCAATTTAAGTCTGAATTTGCCAACAAGGAGTTCATGATATGAGCCACAGTCTGCTTCTGGTCTTGTTTTTGCTGACTGTATAGAGCTTCTCCATTTTGGCTGCAAAGAATATAATCAATCTGATTTTGGTGTTGACCATCTGGTGATGTCCAGGTGTAGAGGCTTCTCTTGTGTTGTTGGAAGAGGGTGTTTGCTATGACCAGTGCATTCTCTTGGCAAAACTCTATTAGCCTTTGCCCTGATTCATTCTGTACACCAAGGCCAAATTTGCCTGTTACTCCAGGTTTTTCCTGACTTCCTACTTTTGCATTCCAGTCTCCTATAATGAAAAGGACATCTTTTTTGGGTGTTAGTTCTAAAAGGTCTTGTAGGTCTTCATAGAACCATTCAACTTCAGCTTCTTCAGCTTTACTGGTCAGGGCATAGACTTGGATTACCGTGGTATTGAATGGTTTCCCTTGGAAACGAACAGAGATCATTCTGTCATTTTTGAGATTGCATCCAAGTACTGCATTTCGGACTCTTTTGTTGACTATGATGGCTACTCCGTTTCTTCTAAGGGATTCCTGCACACAGTAGTAGATATAATGGTCATCTGAGTTAAATTCACCCATTCCAGTCCATCTTAGTTCACTGATTCCTAGAATGTCAACGTTCACTCTTGCCATCTCCTGTTTGACCACTTCCAATTTGCCTTGATTCATGGAACTAACATTCCAGGTTCCTATGCAATATTGCTCTTTACAGCATCAGACCTTGCTTCTAGCATCAGTCACATCCACAGCTAGGTATTGTTTTTGCTTTGGCTCCATCTCATCATTCTTTCTGGAGTTATTTCTCCACTGATCTGCAGTAGCATATTGAGCACCTACCAACCTGGGGAGTTCATCTTTCAGTGTCCTATCTTTTTGCCTTTTCATACTGTTCATGGGGTTCTCAAGGCAAGAATACTGAAGTGGTAGAGCCAGACATCCTGGAATGTGAAGTCAAGTGGGCCTTGGAAAGCATCACTACGAACAAAGCTAGTGGAGGTGATGGAATTCCAGTTGAGCTATTTCAAATCCTGAAAGATGATGCTGTGAAAGTGCTGCACTCAATATGCCAGCAAATTTGGAAAGCTCAGCAGGGCCACAGGACTGGAAAAGGTCAGTTTTCATTCCAATCCCAAAGAAAGGCAATGCCAAAGAATGCTTGAACTACCGCACAATTGCACTCATCTCACATGCTAATAAAGTAATACTCAAAATTCTCCAAGCCAGGCTTCAGCAATACGTGAACCGTGAACTTCCAGATGTTCAAGATGGATTTAGAGAAGGCAGAGGAACCAGAGATCAAATTGCCAACATCTGTTGGATCATCAAAAAAGCAAGAGAGTTCCAGAAAAGCTCTATTTCTGCTTTATTGACTATGCCAAAGCCTTTGGCTGTGTGGATCACAATAAACTGTGGAAAATTCTGAAAGAGATGGGAATACCAGACCACCTGACCTGCCTCTTGAGAAACCTGTATGCAGGTCAGGAAGCAACAGTTAGAACTGGACATGGAACAACAGACTGGTTCCAAATAGGAAAAGGGGTGCGTCAAGGCTGTATATTGTCACCCTGCTTATTTAACTTCTATGCAGAGTACATCATGAGAAATGCTGGGCTGGAAGAAGCACAAGCTGGAATCAAGATTGCCAGGAGAAATATCAATAACTTCAGATATGCAGATGACACCACCCTTATGGCAGAAAGTGAAGAACTAAAGAGCCTCTTGATGAAAGTGAAAGAGGAGAGTCAAAAAGTTGGCTTAAAGCTCAACATTCAGAAAACTAAGATCATGGCATCTGGTCCCATCACTTCATGGGAAATGGATGGGGAAACAGTGGAAACAGTGTCAGACTTTATTTTGGGGGGCTCCATAATCACTGCTGATGGTGATTGCAGCCATGAAATGAAAAGACGCTTACTCCTTGGAAGGAAAGTTATGACCAACATAGATAGCATATTTAAAAGTAGAGACATTACTTTGCCAACAAAGATCCGTCTAGTCAAGGCTATGATTTTTCCAGTAGTCATGTATGGATGTGAGATTTGGACGGTGAAGAAAGCTGAGGGCCGAAGAATTGATGCTTTTGAACTGTGCTGTTGGAGAAGACTCTTGAGAGTCCCTTGGACTGCAAGGAGATCCAACCAGTCTATCCTGAAGGAGATCAGTCCTGGGTGATCATTGGAAGGACTGATGTTGAAGCTGAAACTCCAATACTTTGGCCACCTCCTGTGAAGAGTTGACTCATTGGAAAAGACCCTAATGCTGGGAAGGATTGGGGGCAGGAGGAGAAGGGGACGACATAGGATGAGATGGCTGGATGGCATCACCAACTCGATGGACATGGGCTTGGGTAGACTCTGGGAGTTGGTGATGGACAGGGAGGCCTGGCGTGCTGCGATTCATGGGGTCGGAAAGAGTCGAACACGACTGAGCAACTGAACTGAACTGGTTACTCAGATCGTAAAGAATCTGCCTGAAATGCAAGAGATCCAGGTTCAATCTCTTGGTCAGGAAGATCCCCTAGAGAAGGGAATGGCAACCCACTCCAGTGTTCTTGCCTGGAGAATCCCAGGAATGGCGGAGCCTGGTGGGCTGCCATCTATGGGGTCGCACAGAGTCAGACACGACTGAAGCGACTTAGCAGCAAACAGTATCTGGAATAAAATATGAAATCATGAGACGTGCAGAGAAGCAAGAAAACTTGAAATTTATGAAAATTTAAGAACATTTGACCTATAAGGAGAAAAAGTTAACCAAACTGTTGTAAACATAATTATAAACAAATGAAAATTCTAGAACTGGAAAATACAATGTCTGAAATAAACTCATTGAATGGGCTTAATGGTAGACTGGATACTGTAAAAGAAAGAATCAGTTAATACGAAGACAGATCAATAAAAATGATCAAAATTAAAGTAGGGAAAAAAGACTGTAGGGAAAAAATATCAGTTATCTATGGAATAATATAAAACAGTCTATATATAATTGGGCTTCCCTGGTGGCTCAGCTGGTAAAGAATCCACCTGCAATGTGGGAGACCTGGGTTCAATCCCTGGGTTGGGAAGATCCCATGGAGAAGGGAACAGCTACCCACTCCAGTATTCTGGCCTGGAGAATTTCAAGGACTGTATAGTCCGCAGTGTCACAAAGGGTCGGACACAACTGAGAGACTTTCACTTTCACTTCACATATAATTAGAGTCTCAAAAGGAGAGGAAAGAGATAATACAGCATATAACATATTTGAAAACAATCTGAAAATGCAATTAAGAAAACAATTTCATTTATAATAGCATCAAAAAGAATTTTAAAAATTTAACAAAGAAAGGTAAAACATAATCTTAAAGTACAAAATATTAGTGAAGGAAATTAAAGCAAACCTTTAAAATGTAAAGTCATCCATGTTCAGGATCAGAAGACAAAATTGTTAGGATGGCAATACTTCTCAAATTGTTCTACATATTCAGCATATTCCCTATCAGAATCTCAGCTAGCTTCTTTGTCAAAATCAGCAGTTCAGTTCAGTTCTTCAGTTGTGTCCGACTGTCTGCGACCCCATGGACTGCAGCATGCCAGGCTTCCCTGTCCATCACCAACTCCTGGTGCCTACTCAAACTCATGTTCATCATCCCCATCGGTGATGGCATCCAACCATCTCATCCTCTGTCGTCCCCTTCTCCTCCTGCCTTCAATCTTTCCCAGCATCAGGGTCTTTTCCAATGAGTTGGTTCTTCACATCAGGTCACCAAAGTATTGGAGTTCCAGCCCCCCAAAATCAATAAATTATTCTTAAAATTCATATAGAATTATAAGAGGCCCAGAATAGCCAAAAGAATCTTGAAGATGAAGAACGATGTTGAAGGACTCTCACCTTCCCAATTTCAAAACTTAATACAAAGCAACACTAATCAAGATAGTGTGGTATTAGTGTAAGGATAAATATTTAGATCAATGGAATAGAACTGAGAGTCCAGAAATTAACCCATATATCTATGGTCAATTGATTTTTGACAAGTGTGCCAAGACCATTTATTGGGGAAAGAATAATCTTTTTAACAAATGGTGCTGTGATAGCTGGATAATCCACATGTAAGAGAATGAAGTTTGGACTTCCCTGGTGGTCCAGTGGGTAGGGATCTGCCTGCCAGATGGGTACATGGGTTCAGTCCCTGGTTTGAGAAGATTCTGAATGCCACTGGGCAACTAAGTCCATGTGCCACAACTACTGAAGCCCACGTGCCATAGAGCCTGTGTACCGCAACAAGAAAAGCAACCATAGTAAGTCTGTGGACAGCAACTAAAGTAGCCTGCACTTGCTGCAACTAGAGAAAAGTCACACACAGCAACAAAGACACAGTGTTGCCAAAAATCAATTAAATTTTAAAAATAAAAAATATGTATATATTTTAAAAAAATGAAATTTGATCCCTAGTCACCATATACAAATCAGAGTGTCTTTTCACAGACCCATTCTAGCACTGGATAAAATCAAGTTTCCACAAATTCAAGGAAATCAACCAGTAATAAAACTGCCTGAAAGAACCAAAATCAACTTCAGAAAATAACAGCAAAAGTCAGAGTCTCTATAACTTATATTATTCCCAGTGTTCAATATACAGTAGACATGTTTACTGTAAACAGGAAACATGACCCATAGTAAAGGAAAAGAGCAGTCAACAGAAACAGACCCCCTGGAGACTCAGAAGTCCAATTAGCAGACAAGGACTTAAAAGCATCCATTAAAAATACGTTCAAGGAATTAAAAGTAGAATCATCATAGTGCATGAACACAGGGGAAATCTTAGAAGAGAAATAAAAACCCAGGAAAAGAACCAAAGAAAATTTTAGAATGCAAAACTGCAGTATCTAAAATTTCAAATTCACTAAATGGGCATAACAACAAATTGAAGACAATAAATGAATAAATGTAAAGGTAGATTTTTTCTTCTTTAATGTCTCTGAAAACTACAAAATAGTGATGAGAGAAATTAAAGAAGACTTGGGTAGGCTGCTTCTGCAATGACTCTCAGTGATCCCCACACCCTTACATGATGCCCTATGTAATCGCCTTTGGTTGTGTGTGACCTGATTTAGTGACTTGCTCCTAACAAATAGAATAGGGCAAAAGTGATGGGGTGTCACTTCAAAGGTTAATTTACAAAATACTGTTAACTTCCATCTTGCTGATTCTTTCTCTCCCTCAATCTCACTCACTCTTCTCACTTGCTCACTCTAAAGAAGAAAGCTCCCATGTTTTAACCTGCCTAGGACATTGACACCACCACCCAGCAGTAAGAAGATGTCACTCATCCGTCCAGAGGAGGTTTTGCAAGAGAAGAAATTGATGGAAGGGATTTTTAAACCTGTATATGAAGTCCAAAGCAAATCCCTGAGTGATCCACATGTCAGACTGAATACAATCAATATGGCAAATATTTGAGAACTGAATTATAATGTGCAGTATTATGTAGGTTTTCAGCTTGGTCTCAGGTAGCACACAAATGAAGCAGACCAGAATAGCAACCAAGCACTCTGAAAATTAAATCATCTTTGGAATGACAGCACATGAAATTAAGCCAGAACCTGCATGCTAAACTAAATAGGGTGACTGCCAGCTAAAATAGAAGATTTTAATAGGATCAGAGTTTTCTAACATAATATGCAAAGTGCCCAGCTTTCAATAGAAAATCACTCATCATGCCAAAAACTAGGAACCTGAATGAGAAAACATAATCAATAGATGCCAGCACTAAGACTTCAGATGTTGAACTTATCTAACAAAGATTTTGAAGTAGTCATCATAAAAACGCTTCAACAAGCAATCACAAACTCTCTTGAAACATAATGAAAATCTCAGCAACTAGAGAAATATATAAAAGAACCAATCTGAAATTATTAAACTAAAAAATACAGCAACCAAAACAAAAAATTCACTGGATGGGCTCAGCAGTGGAATGAAAATACAGAAGAAAGAATTGGTGAACTTGAAGATAGACAAATAGCACAGTTTCAGAAAAAAAATAGAATGTATTTATGATCTGGGGTTGGCAAAGATATCTTACAAAGAACACAGAAGTTAGTAACCATTATTAAAAAATTGATAGATTGGATTTCATCAAAATGAAGACATTATTCATCAAAAGATACTATTAAAAAATGAATAGGTAACCCAGGATTGGGAGAAATCTTCAAAACACATATATCTGACAAACGTCTTATATCCAGAGTTTGTGTATATATATACATATTTAGTGGCAGGGGATGTATATACACACATGTGCATATATTATATTTCTGCAAACCTATAATTAAAAGGCTAACAACCTCAGGGCTTATTTGTTTGCTTGTTTTTTTAATGGCAGAGGACTTGAATAAATACTTCCACAAAGGAAGATATATGAATGGTCGATGAGCATATAAGAAGTACTCAGTCCTCATGGCTGCTGCTGCTGCTAAGTCGCTTCAGTCGTGTCCGACTCTGTGCAACCCCATAGACCACAGCCCATCAGGCTCCTCTGTCTCTGGGATTCTCCAAGCAAGAATACTGAAGTGGGTTGCTAGTAACCAGGAAACTACAAATTGAAACTATAGTGAAAGGGACTTCCCTGGTGGTCTAGTGGTTAGGACTCTGAGATTCCACTGCAGGGGCACAGGTTCGATCCCTGGTGGGAGAACTAAGATCCTACAAGCTGTGCAGCCAGAAAAAAAGAAAGAAATGGTTTATTTGTCAGCATTCTGAACAATAACAACAAATACCCAAGAATCATGGGGCCCAAATGCGGACTATCCAAGCTAGAGCAAAGAGAGAGCTATGATAGAATAGATGAGATGAACAAAGAGTTTACTGATGGCATTGGGAGCCCTTGAAAGTGTAGGAGCAAAGGGATGACATGGTCAGAGCTTTGGAAAATTGATCAGGTGGTCTCTGAGAAGGATGGGTGGAAAGGACAAGAACTGGATCTATGTCTTTTTTTAAAACTTTTTGTCATATGTTGGAGTATAGCCAATTAACAACATTGTAAAAAAAAAAAACAAAACAATGTTGTGATAGTTTCAAAGTGAAAGTGAAAGTTGCTCAGTCATTTCTGACTCTTTGCAACCCCATAGACTATACAGTCCATGGAATTCTCTAGGCCAGAATACTGGAGTGGGTAGCCTTTCCCAGCTCCAGGGGATCTTCCCAACCCAGGGATCGAACCCAGGTCTCCCAAATTGCAGGTGTATTCTTCACCAGCAGAGCCACAAGGGAAGCCCAAGAATACTGGAGTGGGTGGCAGCAAAGGCCTCAGCCAGATCTATGTTTTTTAATAGGAAACACATATTGGCCCCACAATCTGTTGCTTGGAGGAAGCAGGGAGACTAGTTGAGACCAATGCAGGGACACAGACTTGGCCTGGAAGAGTGATAATGAAAACGCAGAGGAGGGGGTAGAAAAGAGTCACCTTGAAGGTAAAGTCCCTGCCGTCCTAAGGGAGGGCAGCCCTGGCGTCCCCACCCGAGTCAGTTGAAACGATGTCCTCTCGTCACTCCCACCACCCAACCCTGGCACCTGGAGGACTCAGTTCCAGTGACCACTCAAATTCCTGTAACTGGCAGTTGTCAGTTGTGGAGCAGAGATTTGTGAAGAAACAGTCCAGACTGGGGAATTTATTATTAATCTGCATATCATTTGAAGACACTTATCTGCCAGAAGATAAAGACCTGAGCAACCCTGGACTTCTGTGGCTCTCACTGCCTGGCAGTTCTCCAGCCATGAAAGGGAGAGGGAGAACTCAACGTTCCCACAGAATCCCCAATGAAGCCTCAAGTTTGGTGGACATGTTACTTGCATCATAATATCAGGTATCCTCCAACCCACTCTTGATGAGTTACATCTGGAGTGGGGTTTGTGGTATGTAGTGTCTACCAGGATTGGGTATCTAGCCTAGGACCGGTTCCAAAAGGAAGGCCTGAGCAAAGTGTCCTGCCAGCCCAGAGAGTGGAGAGTCGGGTGACAACCACTCCAGGAGGAATGACAGCTCCATTGCAGGCTCTGTTCTCCTGCTCCTGCCAGAACGAAGGATACCAGCCACTATGCTGCCCCATGTTCTTCAGAGTAAGTCCTAGTTGGGGTTCTGAAGGATTGATGAGACTAAACCTGAAAGCTGATTCTATGGTACAGGCTATGAACTGTCCTCGGAGGGTCCCCACAGGAAACACAGGGCACAACCAATTTAGGAAGATTTGAAGAAGGTTTAATAAGCTTGCTGCTTACAGCGGTGTGGGCAGGATGTAGAGAAACCACAAAGGAGAATGTAATACTTCAGAGTGTGAGGAGGCACAGGAGGGAGCTGCTCCTGGAAGCCAGAGACACACGGAGCTGGGCAGAGGGGCCCTGGGAGGAACTGCCAGCCTGCAGCAGCCCCGCAGTGGGGAGGAGGCTGGGGAGGAGGCCTGGTTTCACACTCCTCTCTCCCCCTCTCTTCCCCACCCAGCTCCTCACCGGCCAAACCTAAACAGAGGTCAAAGGACAAGAGAGCCCACTGCTGTTGTCTTATCACTCCTGGGGCGTGGAGAAGGGTGAAGAAGAGCGAAGAGCAGAACTGGAGAGGCCAATGGAACATATCCTGCACACAGGCAGAGAGATCTGGAGTCAAACCCCTGCTGTGTGACCTTGAGCAAGGCACACACCCTCTCTGAGCTGCAGTTCTTCAGCTGCAAAGTAGAGATCATTCTATTTACTTCACAGAGTTTCCCTGACAATTAAGTGAATACACGTACACACACAACCCAGAGCTACTTTGGACAAAACAGGTACTAGATGAATGATAACCGATGTTGCTTCTTCTCTTCCCCTCAGCCTCCGCCTTTTCCGCCGCCCCCTCCCTGTCCTTCCTACTATACTATGGGTCTCTTGAAGGATCTCTGACTTGAGCTTCCTCCTAGTCTGATACCAGTGCTCTTGTTCCCTTATGCCACTGAGGGCTAGGCACATGGCACTGTGGACAAGGAGAATGATAATGTCCCAGGCCAAACACGCCTGCAAGATGTATTGAACTGAGGCCCTTGTTGATACCCTTGTTTTGTGTTTGACCTCCCCAGAGGCGGATCACGTAAAGGAAGCCAAAGCTCCTGCAGGAAGCCCATGTCCGCTGTCAATTGTCAGACTTTGTTTTATCCAAACAGAGCACAGAGATTCTCATCATTCCTCAGCTCTGGTCAGAGTCAACAGTGGCTGTTCTTGCACATAAAAAACCAGAGGTGGGAATTCCCTGGTGGTTCAGTGGTTAAGACGCCATGCTCTCATTGCCAAGGGCCCAGGTTTGATCTCTGGTCAGGGAACTGAGATCCCACACATTGTGTGATGCAGCTCCCCCTGCCAAAAAAAAAAAAAAAGAAAGAAGGCCAGAGGTCATGAGCTGGGGACAGGGAGGGCTGAGGATTCAGGCAGCAGAAGGTGGATAGCTTTCTCTTGATATTTCCCTCTCAGGAGGAAGCCGGAGTGCCAGGTTTCAAAGATACTAAGCGGCCCATGTGGCCTCATGCCCCTGAAGGGGGTCAGTGAACTCAAGTTTTTTTTTTTAATTTTCATTTTGTACTTGGGTATAGCTGATTAATGATGTTGTGATAGTTTTAGGTGAACAGCAAAGGGACTCAGCCATGCACATACATATGTCCATTCTCTCCCATACTCCCCTCCCATCCAGGCTGCCACAGAGCGTTGAGCAGAATTCCATGTGCTATACAGTAGGTCCTTGTTGGTTAACTATTTTCAATATAGCAGAGTGTACATGTCCATTCCAAACTCCCTAACTAGTGCTATGTTATGCTATGCTAAGTCACTTCAGTCATGTCCATCTCTTTGCGACGTAAGCTGCCAGGCTCCTCTGTCCATGGGATTCTCCAGGCAAGAATACTAGAGTAGGTTGCCATTCCCTTCTCCAGGGGATCTTCCCACCCCAGGGATGGAACTCACGTCTCTTATGTCTCCTACATTGGCAGGCGGGTTCTTTACCACTAGTACCACCTGGGAAGCCCAACGATCCCTTGCCCCGGGCAACCATAAGTTCAGAGCTCAAAAGTTTGAAAACATCTGCCTAGAGATGATTTTGCTGCCCCACTAGTACTGGCAGATTTGGGCACTGAAATGGCAGAGCTTACCAGGCTCTTCTTTGAATCTAGAACTACTTGTTTGAATCCATGATGAGAAACAGAGCATTTTTAGATCTCTCCTTGGATCTGTTGAACCTTCCACATTACTGGGATCACCAGTCTGGCTGGAGCCACCAACACAGCATTCTTTGGTGTTTTAGAACACAAAGCTACTTTCCCTCAGGGCTTCACTTTGCAGCCACTGAACATCCAAGGCTTTTGCTGACTTACATTTTTCTCTGGGCCAACTGGCTCATTCTGTAGGGCTTCCACAAGAATGGGCTGGGAGCTTAACTCTGGGTCATGTCCTGATTAGGGTTTCTCAAGAGGAGGAATGAGCTAGCTATTTCCTGAGATGAGAGAGGGGAATTTTTTTCTTTCTTACTGTAGCTGCTCAGAACAGTCTGTGCTAAAGCTGAGTTTTGTGCTGGGAGAGAGAGAACATTTTTGCAATGATGTAGCAGAATCCTCAAGGATTCTGCCAATGGCTCTTTTCCTGATGTCATATTCAATCTCTCTTGTGGCCAACACTTCCTGGAGATCAAATACAAGTTCTGAAGCAGAGATAGCAAGTTCAGCCTCCTACAGTCATGTAAGAACTAGCAATACAAGCCTTTTGTCACTATAAATACAGGCATTGCAAGAGGAGCGGGACCTGTGGTCAGCTCACTACAGTGTTATTACATAACCTCATCACAGGGGCAGGGGAAGCCCAGCTCCAGCCAATTGTTACCCGGCAGAAACACAGGCCAGGATGATTTACCTTCCAATGTTTCAGGAAAAACCTGAAGTCTACATTTTTATGGGAAATATGGGATTTTCAAGTGTTGCTTTTAATTTTTTTAAAGGATGCGGAACAACTTCCTCTTCTGAAAGGATAGACTAGATCTATTTTCCCTATTCCTCCTACTAAGCACAGATTAAAACCCTGGACATTATTTATTAAACAAACACAAGACTCTGAAAGAGAAGAATGCAGGCTGGCTAGGGACCTCAAGACCCAAGGAATGACTCAGCAGTGAGTTCTCCACATTTTCTCTTTGCCTCAAATATGTTTGACTGGGTATTAGAGAAGCCAGCAACCTCAAAATGTAATGGGTACAGAAAAAAGCCCCAAGAAAAGCCTGATTTCTCCAGTCAAGGAGCCAGAAAAGGAGCAGCCTAGAAAGACAGACAACTTTTAGATATTCCCTCTACTCCAAGCCCACTTCTACCCCCATCAGCCAAGGTCAACTGGAAAGCCTAGACCTCTGACCTCCCCAGGCTATAATGAGGCATTTCCCCTCCTTTCTAGGGTGGTGTCAGAAGAGACCTAGATACCTACTCAGGACTTTCGCCACTGGTCAGTAACTGAAGGCCATCTCTCCCCACAATGACAATAGAGGAAGTGAGAAGGAACCCCTTCCTCTCTCAGCCAGTCTGATATCAGTGAGGACCTCGTGGGAAACCTGAACTTCCACCCTTTCCCAGCAGAAGATGTCAATGGAGGCCACATGGAGGACTCGGACTTCCACTCTCACCTGGTAGTAAGGAGGCAGCACCCCCTCTTTGTGACAGAAGTGGCGTTAGAGGAGGCCTACTGAAACATAAGTTATAAATAAGATCCAGAGTCTTACAACACAATATCCAAAATTTTCAGGTCTTAGTCAAAGGTCACTTGTCATAACAAGACTAGAAAAATCTGAACTTGACTAAGAAAAGACAAACTATAGACCCCAGTACCAAAATGACACAGACAGGATAATTATCTGAAAAGGATTCTGAAGTAACCATCATAAAAATGTTTCAATGTGTTCAGTGACAAACACGTTTGAAACAAATGAAACAATTGAGAAACTCTCGGCAAAGAAATACAAAGCCTCAGCCAAACAATATAATGCATAAACAAGAACCAAGTAGAAATTTTAGATTACAGAAATACAATAACAGAAATAAAAACTCAATGCATGAGTTCAACAGTAAAATGGAGAGAAGAGAGGAAAAGATCAGTGAGCTTGAAAACTTCATTTAGAAAGCTAAGTACCTTAATCTGCACAACAGAATGCAAATAGAGTGAAAAACAACAAAATAAAACAAAAGGCCAAAATATTGCCTCAGGAACATGTGGGACCATAAGATCTAGGGGGACTTCCCCGGTGGCGCAGTGGCTAAGACTCCATGTTCCCAATGCAGGGGGCCCAGGTTTGATCCCTGCTCAGGGAACTAGATCCTGCATACTGCAGCTAAAGATCCTGCATGGCAGTAGATACCACATGCCACAACTAAGACCCAGCATAGCCAAATAAGTAAATAAATATGTGTATGTACATATATATTTATATATTATATAAAAGATCTAACATTCATGTCATCAGAGTCATAGAAGAAGAGGAGAAAGAGTGTTCAAAGAAATAATGGTTGAAATTTGCCCCCAAATTGGCAAAAGACATAAACCTATAGACTCACAAAGCTATGCAAACCTCAAAAAAAGATAAGCTTACGCCAAAACACATCATAGTCAAACTTCTGAAAACAAAGGCAATAACCTTGGAAGCAGCCAGGGAGAAATGACACATTACTTATAGAGAGAAAATGACTCAGATGAGGGCAGTTTTCTCGTCAGAAACCACAGAGACCAGAAGAAAGTAGCACAAGATTTTTCAAATGCTAAAAGAAAAGAACTGTCAATCTAAAATCATACCCAGTGAAAATATTCTTCAGAACTAAGGGAAAATCAAAACATTCCTAGAAAAAGGAAACTGAGTGATTAATTTGGAATGGACTTACCCTATATGGATTGCTAAAGGAAGTTGTCTAAGGAAATAGTAACAGAAGGAATCTTGAAACACTGGTTAGGAAAAAAAGAACAACAAAAAGAGCAAATATATGGATAAATACAAAAAATTTTCCTTCTCCTTTTCAATGTTCTAAGTTATGTTTGACTACAGAAGCAAAAATTATAACATTTTTTAATATGGTTCTCAATGTATGTAGAGGAATTGCTTAAGACAATTACATTATAAAGAGAGGGGGCTTCCCTGGTGGCTCAGTGGTAAAGAATCTGCCTGTCAGTGCAGGAGGCGGGGGTTCCATTCCTGGGTGGGGAAGATCCCCTGCAGAAGGAAATGGCAACCCACTCCAGTATTCTTGCCTGGGAAATCCCAAGGACGGAGGAGCCTGGCTGGCTACGTCCATTGGGCTGCAAAGAGTTGGACATAGCGACTAAACAACAACAGAAGGTTCTACATTTCACGTGAATTGATAAAGTATCATGAGAGTATACTATGCTAAGTTACGTATATGTAATGTAATACCTTGAGCGACCACTGATAAAGCAACCAAATGATGAAGGAAAATACACTCAAACCACTGTTTTTTGTTTTTGTTTTTGGCCACGACATAAGGCTTTCAGGATTTCAGTTCCATGACCAGGGATTGAACAGGGGTCATGACAGTGAAAGCCCCAAGTCCTAACCACTGGGCCACCAGGGAATTCCCTCAAAACACTGTTGATAGGACTTCCCTGGTGGTCCCGTGGTTAAGAATCTGCCTGCCAATGCAGAGGACACGGGTTTGATCCCTGGTCCATGGAGATCCCACATGCCACAGAGCAACTAAGCCCAAGAGCCACAGCTACTGAAGCCTGTGTGCTCCAGAGCCTGTGCTCCGCAGTGAGAGAAGCCATAGCAATGAGAAGCCCTCACACCGCAGCTAGAGAGTCGCCCCTGCTCGCCCCAACTAGAGAAAACCCATACGCAGCAACGAAGACCCAGCGCAGCCAAAAATACATAATCAAAAAAAAACCCCACTGTTGATAAGTCGTGTGATGAGAGGGAAATTATACCCCTAAATGGTTGTATTTTCCTAATATAAGGGAAAGGCTCAAATCTAATGAGGAAAAGTCCCAAATCAATAATCTAAGCTCCCGGTCATGAAAAACCTACACATTTGAAGCATATTAACTTAGCTACTCTAGACATTCCTCACAAAGTTAAAGTTAACATTTGCTTTGTTTTTATTGAGAGTTAATAAAATAAATGACTACAAGAAAAAAAATCAAAGTTCCCACCTAAAGGAAGTAGAAAACTAAGTAAGCCCAAAAAAGCAGGTTTAAGGAAATAATAAAAAGCAGAAATCCACAAAATTGGAAAGAGAAAAACAATATAGAATATCAATGAAACAAAAAAGCTCATTTTTTGAAAAGATCAACAAAACTAACAAGCCTAAAGAAAGACTGACCAAAAAAGAGAGAAGACAGGAATCCTAAATATTGGTAATAAAACAGGCTGCTGCTAAAATTCCCACAGATATCAAAAGACAAATAAGGGAATATTGTGAACAATATTATATGCATGCATTTGACAACATAGATGGAAAGGACCAATTCCTCAAAAAGCACAAACTAAAAAAAAAGCACAAACTACTACAACTCATTCAGTATGAAATAGATAATTTGAATGATGTCTTAACTATTAAGGAAATTGAATTCATAATTTTAGAACTCCCAAAATAGAAATCTCCATGCCCAGATGGTTTCAGTGTAGAATTCCCCCAAACATTTAAATAAGAATTAACACCAATTCTGTACAACCTTATCCAGAAAATAAAAGAGAGGAAATAGTTCCTAACTCATTTTATGAGGCCAATATTACCTGATACCAAAATTAGAAAAAGACAATTAAAAAAAAAAAGAGTACTACTGACCAATATCCTTCAGTACAGATACAGATACAAAAATTCTTTACAAGTTACTAGCAAATAGAATTCAGCAATGGGCTTCCCACGTGGCGCTAATGGTAAAGAACCTGCTTGCCAATGCAGGAGACGCAGGAGACCTGAGTTTGATCCCTGGGTTGGGAAGATCCCCTGGAAGAGGGCATGGCAACCCACTCCAGTATTCTTGCCAGGAGAATCCCCATGGACAGAGGAGTCTGGCAGGCTGCAGTCCATAGGGTCACAAAGAGTTGGACACGACTGAAGCGACTTAGCACATACCACAGAATTCAGCAATATGTAAAAAGCTTAAACACCACGACCAAAAGGACTTTATTCCAGGGATGCAATGCTAGTGCAACATTCAAAAATCAGTTAATTTAGTCCAACAAATTAGCAGGCTAAAGAAAAATAAATTGAAACAGAGAAAGCACTTCACTTATGGTAAAAGCTTTCAGAAAACAAGGAATAGAGGGAAATTTCTTCAACTTGATAAGGAGTATCTACAAAAACCTACAGCTAACACCATACTTAAATAATAAAAGACCAAATGCTTTCCCTTAAGGATGGAACAAGGTAAGGATGTCCACTCTAACCAATCTTATTCAATAGTGCTGGAAGGTCTAATCAATGCAACAAGAATAGGAAAGGAAATAAAAGGTATACGGATTGGAAAAGAAGAAATAAGACTGTCTTTGTAGGTGACATTATGATCAATGTGAAAGATCCTGTTCAGGGACTTTGATTAAGACTTTGCCTTCCAACACAGAGGGTGCGGGTTCAGCCCTTGGTCAGAGAGCTATGATCCCACATGCCTCAAGGCCAAAAAACCAGAACGCAAACAACAGAAGCAATATTGTAACAAATTCAATAAAGACTTAAAAATACAGTCCTTTTTAAAAAAAGAAAAGAAAAGATCCTGTTAAGAGAATAAAAAGAGAAAATATAGAGTGGGAGGAGATATTTGTAGACCATTTATCTGACCGACAACTCTAATCTAGAATAAAGAATATTCAAAACTCAACAGTAAAAAAAAAAATCTAATTAAAAAATGGACAAAAGACTTGTTGCGACATTTCACCAAAGAGAATATAGATGGCAGATTAGCATGTGAAACAAAGTTCAACATCACTAGCCACTAAGACAACGTAAATTAAGACCATGATGAGTCATCACTACACACCTATGAGAACAGCTAAAATAAAAAATAGTGTCATTAGCAAATGCTGGCGAAGATGTGAAGAAAATGAATCATATACATTGCAGGAATGCAAAATGCCAGACACTCTGTAGAATAGTTTGATCTTTTCTTTACTTTCTCTTTACTATTTATTTATTTATGAGTGTGTTGGAACTTCATTACTGCACTCGGGCTCAGTAGCTGTGGCTTGAGGAAACTTGGCAGACCAGAGATCGAACTTGAGTCCCCTGAATTGGCAGGCAGAGTCTTAACCACAGGACCACCAGGGAGTCCCTGTTATTTTCTTTAAAAATTAAACATATATTTGCCATACAATCCAGAAATCATACTTCTGGGTATTCATTGCAGATAAAAAGAAACTTATGTCCACATGAAAACCCATAGGCGATTGTTTGCAGCAACTTTATTTGTAATAGCCTAAACCTGAAAACAACCCAAATGTCTCTCAGTTTGGTGAATGGTTAAAGAAAGTGTGATATATTCATATCAAGTGTAGTGGGTTAAATGGGGGCCCCTCAAAAGGTATGTTCACTTCCTAATTCCCACAACTGTGAATGTGACCTTATTGAAAAAATGTTCTTCCCAGTGTGATTAAGGATTTTCAGATAAGACCATTCTGAATTATCTGAGTGTACCCTAAATCCAATGATAAGCATCCTTATATGAGCTAGAAGAGAGGACATAGTGAAGAAGGTGGCCTTAAAATACAGATAGAGGTTGGATGTATGCAGCCACAAGCCAAGGAATGGCTGGAGCCAGCAGAAACTGGAAGAGGCAAGGAAAGATTCTCCTCTAGAGCCTTTGTGAGCAGTGTGGCTTTGATGGCATCTTGATGTGGAACTTCTGGCCTCCAGAACTAGGAGAGAATAAATTTCTACTGGTTTTAGCCTCCAACTCTGTGCTTATTTGTTTTGATAGCTGTAGGAAACAGATATACTATGAAGCAAGGGCATGGACCAAACAAATCAGCAGCAACTTAGACGGATCTCAAGGGCTGAGTGAAAAAAATCATCTCATAAGGTCACATAGTGTATAATTCCATTCACACTGCATTCCCAAAAGACAAAACTGTAGAGAGGAAAAACAGACAAGTGGTTGTCAGGGGATACGAATGGTGAGGAGAGGGGTATGACTACAAAGGAGTCTACAAGGGAGCTCTTGGTGGTGATGGAACAGTTCTATACCTTGGTTGCCCTGGTGGTTAACTGACTGTAAAGATGATCAAATGACACAGACTTATCTGTTCACATCATACATGTGTGAATTTCCTGTTCTTGATATTGTATTGATACTACAATTAGGTAAGATGTAATCATTGGGGAAAACTGGGTGAAGAGCATGTGTGACCTTTCTGTACTGCCTTTGCAACTTCCTGTGAATCTATAATTATTTCAAAATAAAGAAAAAGGTTTTTAAAAAGTTTAGTAGCACGAGAGAGCTTTATGGGTTAATGCATATATTTTGTGCGTTGATTATGATAGTGATTACATGGGTGAATACTGCTCTCAAAACTCATCCACCCAGACTCTTAAAATGGGTGTATGTTATTGCATGTAAACTACACCTCAATAAAGTTGAGGTATTTGAAGTTAAAAAGCGTCAAGTGTTTTATCTCTCCCTAGGATGGTACCCAGAGGCATTCAGAATGGTCCAGGGTTTAACATCTTTGTACACTCTGCTCCAATACAGTCTCTAACAAAAGTAGGCTGTCCTGAATCCCTGATAGTAGAATTGTTTACCTTTATACTGAGGAGGCTGGGAAAGCACCAACATCCACACGTGGTGTGTGCCCAGGTGGACATCGAGGAGTTCAAAATGTGAGACGTAAAGTTCTCATGAGGTTTTTCTGAACAAAAACATATCAGCAGGCCTGTGGTGGTTCCGTGTGTGCTAAATGTGTCTGACAAGACCAGGCATACTTTCCTTTTTTTTTACTTTTTTTTTTTTTTTTTTTACTTTCCTTATTGAGCAGCAGAAAATCATTGTGAAGGTGTTGAAGGTACAACCACAGTCAGAAAGCTAAATTTTAAAAAATGAAGCTTTTCGAGTAATCAAAAGTCAAAACAATAGCCAAAAAAAAAGGTGTGTGGACCAAACTTTCAACCTCAGTTTTTCTAGGTCAAGCACTGGTATAGTCTACTTTTTCTTGCCCTCTTCGCAACCCCATGTACTTTAGTCCACAAGGCTCCTCTGTCCATGGAATTCTCCAGGCAAGAATACTGGAGTGGGATGCCATTCCCTTCTCCAGGGGATATTCCCAACCCGGGGATAGAAACCACACCTCCTGCATTGGCAAGTGGGTTCTTCACCACCAAGCCACCTGGAAAACCCCTTTCCTACCCTATATCTTAGAAATCAACATCTAATACTGAGTACTTAAATGCAAGTGTTCCTTTGCCTCTCTAATATCTGGTAGGGAATATAACAGGTCAACGTTTACCAGTGAAGGTCTGTAAAGGCTTGCTGGAAAGGAGGTAGAGGCTCTGGCCTACAGTCTAATAAAATAACTTTTTTGCCGGGGCGAGGGGGGCGGGTACACACCTCGCACTGCAGCATGCAGATTCTTAGTTCCCGGACCAGGGATCAAACCCTTGCCCTCTGTAGCGGACGTGCTGAGTCTTAACCACTGGACCGCCAGAGAAGTCCCCAATAGCATAGTTTAGATTGTCTCTTGCTAACATACCTGAAGCCATTCCCTCTCCTTTTGGTCCAAGGAGTAAGCACATAGAACCAAACAACCTTAGGTTATACCCTCTCTGTCCTAGAGAACAAATACTCCTGGACATCAGAATAGAAAGTCTGGACCAGGGGCATCACTCTTTGTATCATTTGGATTGTTATTTCTCTTTCTATATCTTCTTTCTTTATTAGACTATGAGCTGGAGGGCAGGACTTTTCTGTTTCTCTAACCCTCTCCATCCTTACCATCTAGCAGTCACTCAAGAATCCTTTGCTAGGTTTCTCTGGTGGTCTCGTATTTAAGAATCCATCTGTCAATGCCAGGGACACGGGTTTGATCCCTGGTCCGGGAAGATCCCACATGCTGTGGAGCAACTAAGCCCATGCACCACATCTGAGCCTATGCACCACAACTACTGAAGCCCACACACCCAAGAGCCTTGGCTCCCCAACAAGAGAAGCCACCGCAGTGAGAGGCCCGAGTGCAGCAGTGAAGAGTGGTGCCCAGCTCACCGCAACTAGAGAAAGCCCTCATGGAGCAGCAAGGACCCAGCACAGCCAAAAACAAACAAATAAGTACATCTCAAAAATGGACGCTTTGTCACTGATGAATTATACTGCCATTCGTTCAGGGAATACCCAGCTATCTATGATATGAAATGGAAATTTATATTTAAGAACAAATTGGTAAGCAGACTTGCTTTACATGAAGACAGTAGGTAAAATACTTATATGGAAGCCTTTCCTGTCGCAGACCAACCTATTTAGCTTCACACCATTTATCATTTTAGCAGCCAAAATCACTTCTAGGAACAGAGCCTAAAGAAATAATAGCATACGTACATAAAAAAGCATGTGAAAGAAGATTTGTTGTAGCATTGTTTATATTTAACAAATTAAAAATAGAACGTCAATGAGGAAATAGTAAGCTAGATGATGGCACTCCCCAAATGTCATACTAAGTAGGCACAAAAATGGAGAGGCAGACTTTGAAAGAGTTCTAATTGTAATTTATTATTGATTTATTTATTGGTTGCGCTGAGTCTTCGTTGCTGCCTTCAGGCTTCCACTAACTGTAGTGAGCAGGCCAAGTGCACAGGCCACAGAAGTGGAGCCCAGAACCAAGGTCACCTCCAAAGCTGATGGAGCCCCTTTGTAACTGTTGTCAAAAGCCCCCATGATAATCACTAACTGGCTCCAAGTTAGGCAAACATGCCCACTCCAGTAAACACTCTATGGTGCCCCAACCAGTCACCTAAAGCCAACCTTCCAGTAAGAATTTTCTTGGTCTTGAGGCTATAAAAATTGGCTATTAACCCATGAAAACTGTCACCTTTCCCTGGTCAGTCAGGAGGTCAGCCCACTGCGCTTGCAGCGCCAACTTTATCTCTGCTCTTTGTTCTTAATAAACTCACTCCCTTCTGAATTCTCTGTGTCTAGAAATTCTTTTCCAACTCATGCTCGAATTGCCTCAACATGTACCACCAGCAAAGTCCCAAAGTTCTACATTAAAAGAGATGTAAGATATATAACACAATAATCAAAAACATGACTGACAAGAGATTAAAAAATTTAAAAGAAAATGCAAGTTTCAGAGTTCAGGTATATTTAGTTCAATTCAGTCTCTCAGTCATGTCCAGCTCTTTGCGACCCCATGGACTGCAACATGCCAGGGTTCCCTGTCCATCACCAATTCCCGGAGCTTGCTCAAAGTCATGTTCATGGAGTTGGTGATGCCATCCAACCACCTCATCCTCTGTCATCCCCTTTTCCTGCCTTCAATTTTTCCCAGCATCAAGGTCTTTTCTAATGAGTTAGTTCTTTGCATCAAGTGGCCAAAGTATTGGAGCTTCAGCTTTAGCATCAGTCCTTCCCATGGAATATTCAGGACTGATTTCCTTTAGAATTGACTGGTTTGATCTCCTTGCAATCTAAGGGACTCTCAAGAGTCTTCTCCAACACTACAGCTCAAAAGCATCAATTCTGCGGTGTTCAGCTTTCTTTACAGTCCAACTCTCACATCCATACATCACTACTGGAAAAACCATAGCTTTGACTATATGGACCTTTGTTGGCAAAGTAATGTCTCTGCTTTTTAATATGCTGTCTAGGTTTGTCGGTTTTCCCTGGTAGTTCAGCTGGTAAAGAATTCACCTGCAACTCAGGAGACCTCAGTTCAATTCCTGGATGGGGAGATCCCCTGGAGAAGGGATAGGCTACCCACTCCAGTATTCTTGGGATTCGCTGGTGGCTCAGATGGTAAAGAATCTGCCCTAAATGCGGGAGACCTGGGTTCGATCCCTAGGTTGGGAAGATCCCCTGCAGGAGGACATGGCAACCCAATCCAGTCTTCTTGCCTGGAGAATCTCCATGGACAGAGGAGCCTGGCAGGCTACAGTCTATAGGTCACAAAAAATCAGACACAACTGAGCAACTAAGCACACTAGGTTTGTCATTGCTTTTCTTCCAAGGAGCAAGCGTCTTTTAATTTCATGGCTGCAGTCACCAGCTGCAGTGATTTTGGAGCCCAAGAAAATAAAGTCTCTCACTGTTTTCATTGTTTTCCCATCTATTTGCCATTAGGCAATGGGACCAGATGCCATGATCTTCAGTTTTTTGAAATGTTGAATTTTAAGCCAGCTTTTTCACTCTCCTCTTTCACCTTCATCAAGAGGCTCTTTAGTTCCTCTTTGCTTTCTGCCATAATGGTGGTGTCATCTGCATATCTGAGGTTATTGATATTTCTCCTGGCAAACTTGATTCCAGCTTGTGCTTCATCCGGTCTGGTGTTTCACATGATGTACTCTACATATAAGTTAAATAAGCAGGGTGACAATGTACAGTCTCGACATACTTGTTTCCCAATTTGGAACCAGTCCCTTGTTCCATGTCCGGTTCTAACTGTTGCTTCTTGACCTGCAGACAGATTTCTCAGGAGGCAGGTCAGGTGGTCTGGTATTCCTATCTCTTTCAGAATTTTCCACAGTTTGTTGTGATCCACACAGTCAAAGGCTTTAGCATAGGCAATGAAGCAGAAGTAGATATTTTTCTGGAATTCTCTGGCTTTTCTTTTTGTTGGCAATTAACAACCATATATATCTATATGTATATATGTAGCTAAGTATATATATACTTGGCGACTAAACAACTATATATATATATGTATATATATGGTTACCATGTGGGCTTCCCTTGTGGCTGAGCGTGTAAAGAATCTGCCTGCAATGCAGAAGACCTGGGTTCAACCCCTGGGTTGGGAAGATCCCCTGGAGAAGGGAAAGGCTACCCACTCCAGTATTCTGGCCTGGAGAATTCCATGGGCTGTACTGTCCAAGGGATCGTGAAGAGTCGGACACGACTGAGTGACTTTCACTTTCAGTTTCATAGTTACTATGTGCTCAATCATGTCTGACTCTTTGCCACACCATGGACTGTAGCCTGTCAGGTTCCTCTGTCAATAGGATTTCCTAGGCAAGAATACTGGAGTGGATTGCCATTTCCTTCTCCAGGGGATCTTCCCAACCCAGCGATTAAACCCACATCAGTGCTGGATTTAGTTGTGGCATGCAAGATCTTCGATCTTTATTTTGGCATAGAACTCTTAGTTGCAGCATGTGAGATCTAGTTCTCTGACCATGAGAGCTCTGCATTGAGATCGAGAAGTCTTAGCAACTCTACCATCAGGGAAGTCCCTCTTGTCTGATTTCACTTCAGTGCCTTCCCTCTGATTGGGCTTTGACCAGCTCTCTCAGAGGCTAGAGTTTAAATATTTATTGAGCACTATTATTGCCAGATGGTATTCTGGAGAGTAGGGGTGTAGCAGTGACCAAACAGGCACAGATTGCCTTCATAGAACTTACAATCTCCCTTGGAACCAGATCCCATGGCTGAGCTCCATTTTCCACTGCTTATGTCCACAGCCCATCGCCCACATGAGAAAAGATCTGCAAAGCATCTGTCTTTATTCCTGACACTTAAAAGACAGTGTGGCATCATAGAAGGTAGTCAGTTTTGGGACCTTATGACTTGGGGCATATCTTCCACATGGTACTTACAAGCTACAAGACCTTGCACAAGCCATTTATCCTCAAGCCCTAATTTCCACGTCTGTAAAAATGGGATGATGACAATACCTATCTTGTAGGGCTGTAAGGATTGAATATACTGATATTTGCAAAGTGTAAGTCACCCTATCTGAACAATAAGCATTTAACATATGGTAAATGAGTTTCGTATGTCATAACCAGGAGCCTTGTACAGAGGGCTTGGAAGGGAGAGTGACTCAGCATCCAGGAACTGGGACAAGAGAATAGAAGAGTGTCAAGGAGAAGCAGGCTCTAAGCAGCCGTCCCTAGCTGGAGCATGTCCGCTGAAAGCGGACAGAGAAGCGGCAGATGATGGGCAGCCGCTCCTGCAGGATCATCTCTGGTCTGGTGTGTGGGGGTGGGGGTGGGGGTGGGGGGAATCGGAGAGCAACTAGCAAAGAAGAGTGGGCAGCAGGGCTGAGGCAGCGTGCAGGTCCCAGGAATCCGGATGGCGAAGGGACAGGGGCAATGGAAGACTGGAACAGAGGCATCCAAGCCTGCCCCCAAGTCCCCTACCTACATCCCTGCTTGCCCTTCCTCCACTCCTCTGTCCCTGGCCGCCTCTTTAGGAAACTCTCATGGATGGCATTCTTTCTGATTTCTTCCTTTTTATTACTTCTTTCAGATCAATAGTTGAGCAAGGGGACTTCCTTGGTGGTCCAGTGGTTAAGAAGTCACCTTGCAATGCCGGGGGTATGGGTTCCATCCCTGGTCAGGGAACTAAATCCCACATCCACGAGGCAACTAAACCTGAGTGCCAGAAAGAAGACCCAGTGCAGCCAAAAAAGAAAAAATTATAATAATAGTTGAACATGCCCAAATCTTTATCTGCTTAAAAAACATATAAGCAAACAAACATCCACCCCCACATCCCCTCTGTCACTACCCTACCATTTCTCCTTCCCTTCACTGCCACACCCTCCATCACCTTCCCACTACTCCTCAGCTCTCTCCAGCCTGGCTTCTCCCCTCAGAAGTCTGCTGCGCCCGCTCCTACCCAACCCCAAGAATAAGAGAAGACTTGCTGTGCACCCTGTTGCAGGCCTTCGATGTCTCTGGGCCTCTGGAGAGGGAGCTGGTTTCCCTGTGCAGCAGAAGAGGGATAGAGGGCTCCACCCCGCCTCCCCTGTCACCGAAAAGAGTAGACTGACAAGGAACATCTGCCCTGCATTTCATGTCACAGTGGGACGTAACATGCTCCTTGTTCAGTGCCCTTTAGCGGTTTTTCCATCACACTCAGAATGAGGCTCGTACTGCTCTGAACTGGGCCTCTCAGGGCTCCTGCCCTTCACTCCAGCCAGCTTCATCGTCTATCCTGCCACCTCTCACTCTTTTCTGAGCCTCCTGGCTCTCCTCTAACACAAAAAACTTATTCTTGCCACTCCTACCTTGGCACTTTTGCACTTAGTGTTTGCTCTGCCTGAAACATTGTTCTTCTACACTGCATAGCACAGAATATACGAGCCACTGGTGGCTCCTGAATACCTGAAATGTGGCTCTTCCAAATTGAGATGGGCCACAAGTGTAAAATGCACATGGGATTTTGAGAACTCAGTTCTCAAAAAGAATTGTAATACCTAGTGAATGCTTTTTATATGCGTTGCATTCTGCAATGATATTAATAGTTGCAGCATGTGGGATGTAGTTCCTTGACCAGGGATTGAATCCGGGTCCCCTGCATTGGGAGCTTGGGGTCTTAGCCACTGGATCACCAAAGAAATCCCTTCAGATTCAACTTTTCAGTCACTCGCTTCTAACTGAACATGGCCTCTCCATTGTTCCTTGACTCCCCTAGCTTTTGTCCTGCCTCTCTGGGCTGTTCTCTTCCACCTAAACCTTAATTGTTGGTCCAGCTCGGGGCTCTGTCAGTCTTCTCTCCTCACTCTTAACACTTGCCCTGGGTGAGTACAACATGGGTTCACTTTCCATCCTCATGCAGACAGCTCCCAAATCCAGCTCCAGCCCTGGCCTTTCTTCTGAACTCCACGCCTGGGGATCTCTACTGTGTAGGCCAGTCAGTTAGTTCAGTTGCTCAGTCATCGGACTCTTTGCAACCCCATGGACTGCAGCACGCCAGGCCTCTCTGTCCATCACCAACTCCTGGAGTTTACTCAAACTCATGTCCATTGAGTCGGTGATGCCATCCAACCATCTCATCCTCTGTCGTCCCCTCCTCCTCCTGCCTTCAATCTTTCCCAAGATCTGGGTCTTTTCAAATGAGTCAGTTCTTCGCATCAGGTGGCCAAAGTATTGGAGCTTCAGCTTCGGCATCAGTTCTTCCAAAGAATATTCAGGATTGATTTCCTCTAGGATGGACTGGTTGGATCTCCTTACAGTGCAAGGGACTCTCAAGAGTCCTCCAACACAATAGTTCAAAAGCATCAATTCTTCGATGCTCAGTTTTCTTTACAGTCCAACTCTCACATCCATATATGACTACTGGAGAAACCATAGCTTTGACTAGATGGACCTTTGTTGGCAAAGTAACATCTTTGTTTTTTAATATGCTGTCAAGGTTGGTCATAACTTTTCTTCCAAGGAGCGAGCGTCTTTTAATTTCATGGCTGCAGTCACCATCTGCAGTGATTTTGAAGCCCAAAACAATAAAGTCTGACACTGTTTCCACTGTTTCCCCATCCATTTCCCATGAAGTGATGAGACAAGATGCCATGAATGTTTTCTGAATGTTGAGCTTTAAGCCAAATTTTTCACTCTCCTCTTTCACTTTCATCAAGAGGCTCTTTGGTTCTTCTTTACTTTCTGCCATAAAGATGGTGTCATCTGCATATCTGAGGTTATTGATATTTCTCCCGGCAATCTTGATTCCAGCTTGTGCTTCATCCAGCCCAGCATTTCTCATGATGTACTCTGCATATAAGTTAAATAAGCAGGGTGACAATATACAGCCTTGACATACTCCTTTTCCTATTTGGAACCAGTCTGTTGTTCCATGTCCAGTTCTAACTGTTGCTTCCTGACCTGCATACAGGTTTCTCAAGAGACAGGTCAGATGGTCTGTTATTCCCATCTCTTTCAGAATTTTCCACAGTTTATTGTGATCCACACAGTCAAAGGCTTTGGCATAATCAATAAAGCAGAAGTAGATGTTTTTCTGGAACTCTCTTGCTTTTTTGATGATCCAGTGGATGTTGGCAATTTGATCCCTGGTTTCCTTGCCTTGTCTAAATCCAGCTTGAACATCTGGAAGCTCATGATTCACATACTGTTGGAGCTGGCTTGGAGAATTTTGAGCATCACTTTACTAGTGTGTGAGATGAGTGCAATTTTGTGATAGTTTGAGCATTCTTTGGCATTGCCTTTCTTTGGGATTGGAATGAAAACTGACATTTTCCAGTCCCGTGGCCACTGCTGAGGTTTCCAAATTTGCTGGCATATCAAGTGCAGCACTTTCACAGCATCATCTTTCAGGATTTGAACTAGCTCAACTGGAATTCCATCATCTCCACTAGCTTTGTTCGTAGTGATGCTTCCTAAGGCTCATCACATTCCAGGATGTCTGGCTCTAAGTGAGTGATCATACCTTCATGATTAGCTGGGTTGTGAAGATCTTTTTTGTACAGTTCTTCTGTGTATTCTTGCCACCTCTTCTTAATACCTCTGCTTCTTTTAGGTCCATACCATTTCTGTCCTTTATTGTGCCCATCTTTGCATGAAATGTTCCCTTGGTATCTCTGATTTTCTTGAAGAGATCTCTAGTCTTTTCCATTCTATTGTTTTCCTCTCTTTCTTTGCATTGATTGCTGAGGAAGGCTTTCTTATCTCTCCTTGCTATTCTTTGGAACTCTGCATTAAATGGGTATATCTTTCCTTTACTCCTTTGCCTTTCACTTCTCTTCTTTTCACAGCTATTTGTAAGGCCTTCTCAGACAACCATTTTGCCTTTTTGCATTTCTTTTTCTTGGGGATGGTCTAGATCCCTGCCTCTTGTACAATGTCACAAACCTCCATCCATAGTTCATCAGGCACTCTGTCTGTCTGATTTAATCCCTTGAATCTATTTTTCACTTCCATTGTATAATCGTAAGGGATTTGATCTGGGTCGTACCTGAATGGTCTAGTGGTTTTCCTTACCTTCTGCAATTTAAGTCTGAATTTGGCAATAAGGAGTTCGTGATCTGAGCCATAGTCAGCTCCTGGTCTTGTTTTTGCTGACTGTCTAGAGTTTCTCTATCTTTGGCTGCAAAGAATATAATCAATCTGATTTTGGTGTTGACCATCTGGTGATGTCCAGGTGTAGAGGCTTCTCTTGTGTTGTTGGAAGAGGGTGTTTGCTATGACCAGTGTGTTTTCTTGGCAAAACTCTATTAGCCTTTGCCCTGCTTCACTCTGTACTCCAAGTCCAAATTCGCCTGTTACTTCAGGTGCTTCTTGACTTCCTATTTTTGGATTCCAGTTCCCTATAATGAAAAGGCCATCGTTTTGGGTGTTAGTTCTAGAAGGTCTTGTAGATCTTCATAGAACCATTCAACTTCAGCTTCTTCAGCATTATTGGTCGGGGAATAGACTTGGATTACTGTAATATTGAATGGTTTGCCTTGGAAACGAACAGAGATCATTCTGTTGTTTTTGAGACTGCATCCAAGTTCTGCATTTCGGACTCTTTTGTTGACTATGATGGCTACTCCATCATACTACTCCATCTCTACTATGCAAGCCAAGGACACTTCAAAGGGAACATGTCTAAAAATGAACACAGTATCTTTCTCCCAAACCTGCTCTTCTTTCTATGTAACCTTAGAGAATGACACCATTAATCTGCCTGAGACAGAAATCTGGAAGTCACTCTTGGCATCTCTTCTCCTTCACCCTCTAAATCTAGTTCATCCTTAAGTCCTACTGGCACCATTCTATATACCTTTGATTCTATGCACTTCTCCCCATTTTCACCACTATCACTCTTGTCCAAGATCTTGTCTTGCCAGGACATGTTTAAATGTCTTCTAACTGGCACCTACTGGTGGCTTTCTCACACTCAATTTAACCTCTTTGTAGTTTATTCTCCTACAGCACCTAGAGTGAGTGATTTTCTTTTCTAGAATGCATACAGGATAAAGTTCTTCCCTCTTTAAAATGTTAGAATGGGGGACTTCCCTGGTGGCCTAGTGATTAAGACTCCACACTCCCAGTGCATGAGGCCTGGGTTTGATCCCTGGTCAAGGAACTAGATTTCACAGGCCACAACTAAAAAAAAAGATCCTGCATGTTGCAAGGAAGATCAAAGATCCTGCATGTTTCAACTAAGACCTGGTGCAGTCAAATAAATAAATAATTTTTTAATTAAAAAAATAAAAATAAAATGTTAAAATGGCTATCATGAAAGAGACAAGTGATAAGTATTAGTGAGAATGGGGAGAAATGCAACTCTTGTGCACTATTGATAGGAATAAGGAATATAAGTTGGTGCAGCCACTGTGGAAAACTGTATAAGAGTCCCTCAAAAAATTAAAAATAGAACTATCATTTGATACAGCAGTCTCACTTCTAGGTATACTTCCAAAGGAAATGAAAACAGAAAATAAAAGAGATATCTTCACTCCCGTGTTCATTGCAGCGTTATCTACAATAGCCAAAATTTGGAAACCATCTGAGTGTCCATCAACAGATGAATGGATAAAGACAATGTGTGATATCAGTAGATATATATCATATACATGTGGGAATATTACTCACCCATGAAAAAATAAGGAATCCTGCCATTTGTGACAGCAGGGATGGACCCTGAGGGCATTTTACGAAGTGAAATAAACCAAAGACAATTACTGTACAGCATCACTATGTGTAGAATCTCAAAAAGAAGAAAAAGAAGTCAAACTCATAGAAAGAAAGAGTAGAAAAGTGGTTGCAAGGACTAGAGGATAGGGGACATGGGGGAGGCTGGTAAAAGGGCACAAACTTTTAGCTATAAGATGACCAAATTTCAAACCACAGCATTTCACATGATCTCTCCCAACTACTTCCCCAGCTTCATTTTCAACAACTTACCCCCAGCACTCTTCATGTCAATTATTCTGAACTTCTTCAATTTTCTGAGTACCTTATCCTCTCAACTTCAGGTCTTCGTACACAGTGATCTCTCTGATGGTAAGTCTCTTCCTCTGCTGTCCTCACTTCATTGATTCATTTGGTTATTCTTTTGTTCATTTGACAAGTATCTGTTGAAAGCTTACCATGTGACCCGCTCTGTAGGGATACAGCAGTGAAGAGCACAGACCTGGTCCTCCCACTCATGAAGCATCCTGGAGAAGGAGACAGAAAAGCAGCAAGTAAACACATGAGCAAGATGATGGAAAAGTGACAAATGTTACGAAGGAAATAAAATGAGGTCTAAACGAGAGGGCTACATTAGACGGGTGGTCAAAAAAGGCCTCTTTGTGAAGGTGATTTGTAAACTGAGTCTTGGATGATGAAGGAGACCCCAGTTATGCAAAGAATTTAGGCAGGGGGTAGTTGTAGGCAACCAGAACAGTTCTGCAAAGCCCCAAAATGAGAACGAGATTCGTTTATTAAAGGAAGAGGAAGATGGTCTGATTTGTTGGAGTCCAGTGACCAAGGAATCTAGAGATTAGGTCTAAGCAAGGACTAGATTGTATAAAGTGTTATGGACCATTTTATTCTAAGTAGAAACTGGAACTGTGCATGACATGATTTATGTTTAAAAAGATTCACTTTGGCTGCTTCTTGGATTGAAATGGGGGTGGGAGCAAGAGTGGAAACGGAGGTGATTTGGAAGGTAAGCCCAGTTGTCCAGGTGAGCAATGGATTAAGGCATTAATAGTAAGAGAAAAGCAGAAGAAATGAATGAATTCAGAATACATTATGGAGGCAGTTTATCAGATGTTTCTGATGGGGAAAAGGGGAATAAGAGAAAGAAAAGTCAAGAGTAACTACTAGATCTTTGACTTGAGTAAATGGGCAGGTAGTGGAGCTGTTTTCTGAGATGGCCAAGATGGGAGAGGAACAGTTTTGTGGGTGGTCAGGGAAGATATCAAAGTTCCACATGGGGCATTTTGAGTTTGAAGTGCCTATGAGACAATCAGGTAAGGGTGAGAATGCAAGGAAGCAACTGGATGTGAGTTGAGCTAGGAGGAAAAAGATGAGAACTAAGCTACAGATGGGACATGAGTCTGGAAGTCAACCGTGTATGGCTGGGGGAATCATAAAGATCAGAGTGGAAACATTCTAGGCAGAGCTTAGAAATCTGTAAGGTCCCTCCCAGTTTGGGGATTCTGGGCTATTTCCTCTGTTTGGATACTTGACTTTACAGGGCTCCAGCCTCTACACATGCTCATGTTTTATCTTCACCTTCAGTGAGACACCTGTCTGATTCCAGAGAGTCCAGAGGAGCAGGTGGGGAGAGAGGACAACAGTGGAAGGAAAAGTCAATGTTGAAGAGCAAGCTTTTCATTTCCTTTCCAATGAAAATTTCCATTGGCATGAAGACCTAGAAGAACAAAGATGAAATGCTTGGTAAAAATACCTGGCCTCGAGCTTCTAGAAAGTGTTCCTTCTCTGTTTTCCCTTCCAGGGTATATCCTGTACTTTCCCCATCGCAGCATGAATCAGTGGAGGTATAACTGCCCGTTTGCTTGTCCATCTCCACCTAGACTGTGAGCAACACAAGGACAGGGGCCATGCTTGTCTGGTTCATTTTAAAAATGAATCAGCACAAATCTTAGTGCTTGACACTGAGTCGATGCTTAATGAGGGTTTGCTGAATGGATAGGTTAGAGTACATGTCATTCTTCTGATGTGTCTGGAAAGCAGGTGGCCCAAGTAGTAATCTAGGAACTTAGTTCAGGACTCCAAACGGGATAAAAAGTTGTTTTGTCACCCCTCCAAGGAAAGAACCCTGCTCAAGTGTATGGGGTATGAGGTCCCCTAGTTCCAAGGCCACTAATTTCTGAAGGGAATTAGCAGAGACCTTTAGTTAGTGAAATAAGGAACAGTAAAGGCTTACTTATCAGGCTCAGAGGAAATTTTATTGATAGAAGGGAATAATTTTTTTTTTTTGGTCACACTGCCCAGTATGTGGAACTTCCCCAATCAGAGATCAAACCTGAGTCCCCAGCAGTGGAAGCATGTAGTCTCAACCACTGGACCACTGGAGAAGTCCAGAAGGGGATCATTTTTAAGTGCTTGTCCCCTCTATCACCCTGTGACTCCTCAAGGACAAAGACCTGATCAGATTCACATCTGTGTTCCCAGCAGTACTCAAAACTGTCTCCAGCACATAGTATTCCTCAATAAAAAATTGCTAAAATGAATCGAAGCCCAGTAGCCCAAGGTTACTGGCCAGCTGCCAGCTGCAAAGAGCTTGGCACATGGCACCAGCAGCTCAACCCCAGGCAAGGTAGCACTGCTGGAACTAGAGACTCAGGGAGACACAACCGAATGTCCTAAGTCCAGAAGCTTCTGGAAGCTCCACCTTCTCATAGCCCACGACATGAATAATTCAGGACAAGACTGGTGGTCAGGTTTGGGAAGGACACTGAGAGTGGAGAGGAGCAAAACCCGCCCATGTTCTCTAGTTAGGGAGGCAGGGACTGCAGGCATCCTAGGGACTCGACAGCCCTCCCCCAAGGGTTCCCCTCAGCTGGCCCCGCCTTGCAAGGCCCCTGCCCACAGATCCTGCCCTCGAGGAGACTCAGCTTCATCCCCAGGCTCCCCACACTCTGGTTATGCATTCAGCCGGTCTTCCCCCTTGGCACCCCTGTTCTGCTCTCACCAGGGAAGGACTATTGCATTCATTTCTAAGCTGAGAATGATTGCTTTATTGCCTCTTCAGCTTTGTATCTCAGGCATAAAGGAACTTCAGAATCAGGCTAGAGAATTCTTCCGGTCTGAGGCCTCTACAGGCTTCTGTGGAGAGAAATCCTACACAGGGACTGGCACTATTAGTCCAGGTACTGTCTAGTTTACAACTACGGACTCCTGACCTTTCTCTGCAAGTCTAAGCATTATATGTAGTCCAAGGAAAAGAACACTTGACTGAATCAAAGAACTTGGGTTCTTTGCCTTGGCTTCAGACAGTGGAGGGGAGAAGAAAATGGCAAATTACTCCAGCATTCTTGCCTGGGAAATCCCATGGACAGAGGAACCTGGTAGACTACAGTCCATGGGGCTGCAAATGAGTTGGACATGACTGAGTGACTAAATGACAACAGCAAACAGTGGAGACTGGTGGTTAGAGCATGACATTTGGAGGTAGGCATGGTTCTAACCCAAGCCTCAATACTAGTTTGCTTTGTGGGCTTTAGTAAGTCACACAAGCTCTGAAAGTCTCTGTTTCCTTATTTGTAAAATGAGGATAATAATGATACCTACTGTACAAGGTTATGGGGAGGATTTAATGAGATAATATATACAGAATACCCAGAGCATTGTCTAGTTCTTAATAAACTTTAGTAAATGATAGTTCCTTTCCCTTCTTAATGGGGGAATGCATGCAAACAAGAACATAAAAGGTTTCAGTGAGTGGAAAACATCCCTTCCCATCCCCACTGTCCCTTTTCAGGATCGGAGCTTCATTACCTCTTGCTGGGACTATTGCAGTAGTCTCCCAGCATAACCACTGTTATGAACTATTTTTTTTAAGTCTGTTAAAAACTAGACTTAAAAAATAGTCACAGCCTAACAGCTGAGAGTTATATTTTATTTGATGGGAATTTTTAGGACTTCAAGCCAGGAGATAGCATCTCAAGTAACCTTGAGAGAACTTCTCGGAAGAGGGGGGGTTGAGGTTGGTGTGGGATGGAGGGAATCAAGTGGTACAGAAGTTTGTAACAAAGGGCAGGTAGTCTGAACATCAAGAGTACTTTCGTGAATTAAAGAAAACCAGATATCTCAAGTTAAGAAATTCAGTGCTTTTCTATGTATGGGATGATGCAAGAGTCTGGGCTCACTGAAATCATTTCTTTCATATGCATCTCAGCTATCTGGGGCCAGCAATCCTGTATTTTTTCTCAGTGCTCACCCTAAGGAGTAGCTGCAGCCGATGACTGCCCATCAAAGGTATTGTTCTCCTTCCTGGTTGCCCTGGAGGGCTAGAATCCATGATGACTGTGATATCCTTGTTTATTGATATGGCAGGAAATACTTCATTTCTCACCACCCACACCTATCTTGAACTCATCTTTGGTTTCTTTCATCGTTCTGCTTTCTATCTTCCTGGGAAGCTCATAACCGCCTAATTTAGACCAAATTCCTTAGTTTGAAGGTCAAGATCCTCTGTAAGTTGATCCAACCCATATTTCCCCAACAGTCATGGTGAAAAACAACTGCAAGAGGTGGGGTGTGAACACTGGATTCCAGTCTTGGATTGACTACAATCTTCCCAGATGACTGAGTAAATCATCTAATCTGTTCCCACTTCCAGAAACTGAAGTATTGATCTTAACACTGCCTCATGGGATGCCATGATTTATAGCTAATTGTCCATCTTTACTGCTAACCCAGTGGAGCAATGGACAGGGACCACACACATCACTGTGTCCTTAGCACTCGGCACAGTGTCTAGCACGGGTTACATAGTTGTTGAACGAATGAGTGAACAGCACGGTGTGGATTACCTGTGGTGCGACCCAGGTGAGGCACCTTGCGCTGTTCCCAGGAGGCTCGCCCAAATGGTAACTGTTGCTGTGCAGCCTACTAGTGAAGTGACTTTAGGCAAATACCCTTCTTTCTCTGGACATATTCATGGATCTGTACTAGGAGAGCACTGAAGGCACTTATTTACTATATTATTAGGCAGAGCATACAGAGGAGCTCAAAACATGTTTGCTCAGTGGATGACGCCTCTTCCAAGGCTCTGAATGGGGCGGCTGCTGCTGTCTAAACCAGAGCCTGAGTTTTTTCCTGGGGCCTGGTTCCACTCTGCCTTTTACCCTGAGGGGAAGACGGGGCCTCCTTCTGGTCCCTCCTACATTCAGTTCCCGAAGCCCGAAGCCCGGTGGGTAAGTGGATCGGCAGGGCGCTCTCGGAAGGGGGAGCAGGAGCCCTAGGAGCAGAGACGGAACATGGATGGGTTTAGAAGATGCCGGCAAAAATGGGAGCAGGCAGGGAAACGGGCTGGTTCCAGAACCGGGACCGGGCTGAGAGCCCCGCAGCTTGGGAGAGCGCCCCCAGGACCAGGGATGAGGAGCTCCAAGGGGGCGGGCCGCGTGAGGCAGGCCCGGGTCAGCGAGCGGCCGCGGGGCCGGGACACAGAGGGCGCCGGAGCCGAGGGCGGGGAATGTGGGGGGTGTGAGTTGGCCCCGGGGATGCGAGCGGCCGCAGGGGAGGAGTCATCGGGGGAAGGACCCAGAGAGAAGACCCGGGGGCAGCGACAGGACGCGGGGTCAGTGCGGAGGGCGCGCGGGGCGCGCGGAAACGGCCTCGGGTGGGGTGTAGGGCGGGGAGCGCGCATCGGGGGGCGGGGGGCGGCGCCGGCGCCGGGGGTGGGGGAGCGAGTTGGGCGGCTGCGCCGGCTCCGCTTCAGCCGCCGCCGCTAGGGCGCGGGGGGCGGGGGGCTCGGCGCCGCGAGCTCGGCCATTGTGGGAGCCGCTCCCCTCGGCTCGGCGGCGCTCCCCTCCGCTGCGCTTCCGCCCCGGGCACGCTCCGCCACTGCCGCCTTCGCTGCCGCCTCCGCCGCCGCCGGTCCTCCGCCGCACGGGTTCCCAGGGTAAGGCGCGGGGCGCGGGGCTGGCGGCGGGCTCCCCGCCCGTCTGCTCGGGGTGCGCCGCGGCGGCCGGGGTGCGGTGCCTCCTAGCTCGGGGCGGCAGCGCCTGATCCGGGGTAGCGGGCGGCAGCGGGAAGGCTGGTTGACAGGCGCTGGCATCGCGGCCGTCCGGACCTCGCACCTGCAGCCCAGGCAGCGGGCGACGGGCATCGCCGAGCGCGCGCCGGGATTTCCCTCGGCAGGCACTGCCCAGGCTAAAGGGAGGCGTGTTCTCTGGGAAAATGGGACACCGAGCCCTCCTGGACCGGACGAGAGACCTGCGGGAGCGGGCAGGGCCGGGCGGGGAAGGTGGCTGCCGGGCTCCGGGTCTCCGCCGCTGGCCGGGGCGCCTGATCGGTTCCTGGTCGCGCGTCCGCATGGCGCGGCCCCGCTCTTTGTCAACCGCGCGCGGCGGGCACGCGGACCCACCCCAGTCGCCTCTGGCCCTCGGCGCGCCCTCCCCCGCCGTGGGGAAGGGGTGAGGGGGGAAGGCCCGCCACCCGAGAGCTGCAGGTGAGGTGCCGGTCGCCGACCTGGCCTGCGACCTTTGGAGTGGGTTGGGGGCGTGGGCGCGCGCTCCCGGGAACGGGGAATTGATGGAGCAGCTCAGGTGACCGAGGGGTGGGGCGACAGCCGCGAGGTCAAACAGGTGTTTGTGAGGGTCTGGAGACTGACCCGGGTAGAGCTGGAGAGACCGGTTCTCAGGCCGGAGGTCTTGGCTGAGCTGGCCTTTGTAGTAAAATGGGCGTCTCGGGGAGGAAGCAGGTGGTCTGAGAGGAGGGGCGTTTTCCTGCCCAGGGCTGAGGATAGGGATGGAAGGACGACCCGAATTTCCCCGAGGTGGGGGCGGTCACTTATGTACTTGACTTGGCTAACGGAAGTGGGAGGCGGACACCAGAATGTAATGGGGGTTACATGCTAGAATAAAAGGCAGAGCTGTGCCAGGACCCAGGTGCTTTCCTTTCTGCCTTTCGGGGGCTGGATTCCTTCTTGATCTTCTAGGGGAAGAAGGCCCAAATGCTGCTGGCACAGGAGGTACCCTGGCAGGGATCTTATGCTTGCTGGAGGCTGCCTAGAAGCCTCCTGCACCATTTGATGTTTCTTTTGTTATCTCTCCTCACTCTGTGCCTATGATGGGGATCTGCCAGTGACCCAGGAGGTGTTTCTGCCTCTTGCTGCCTCCAGGCTAAGATTCCCAGAATCCAGGAGGAGCTGTGCCCAGAGACTCATGGTGTCCAGACATTTAGCTGTCTCAGCACAGCCCTCTGTGCCGGTATTCCCCATAAGGGAAAGGAGACAGTTACTGCCCTCCCTGGACCCTGAAGCCCCAGTGAGAGCTGTTTGCTTGGACTGGATTTGGGGTTGAAGGCATGTACCACAGGGACTCTGATGAGGCCTTTGGGGTGATGGGCCATGTATAGCAGATGGTTCTGGGAAGTGAACTTGACCTGGCTGAGGGAAGCATGCCTAGTCTGGCTGGTGGAGCCCAGCTGGCCTCAGAGTGTTTGTGTTTCCACTCAGATCCCTCCTGTAGCTAAACCGACCAGAAAAATGGACTTTCTGTACCACCTCCCCCACTCCCATGCTGTGCCAGTTATATCTACAACAACCCCTTGGCATAGAATAGGCAAAGGAACATTTTATCCTATGTCTTGGGTGCCATGTATGGCACCAGCCAGTTTTTTATATTTGCTATGTTCTCAAGACAGCAACTTAGAAGTTGAAATATTACCCCCATTTTGCAGATGGGGAAGCTGAGTCTCAGAGAAGTGAAATGATTTGCCCCGATCACACCAATTATAAGTGGCCAAACCAGAAACTAAACCCAGGTCTTTCTTACTTCAAGTTTAGTACTTTTTAAACTTTTTAAAAATATATTTGCCAGAGGCAGTACAGGAGAAATCAAGAATTTCTGCCTTTTCTAACCCATGCTTTGTATCATTCCTAACATTGAGATCATGCTTTAGCTTTTTGAAAATACTTCCCATCTGTTGCCCCGTTTTATCTTTACAACATTCCCGGGAGGTAAGTAGAACAGGAATGTAATAATAGATGATGTTTGTGGAGTGCTTATTGGATACCGGACTCTGTTAAGCGCTTTACCTGCAGGATCTCATTTAGTCCATGCAAACAACCTTGTGAGGTAGTTGCTATTATATCCCCCTTTTATAGATGAGGATTCTGAGGCTCAGAGATGTTAAGTGGCTTCCCCAGGGTCAAACAGCTAGTAAATGATGGGGTAGAACTTGCTGGGAAAGATTGAAGGTTGAAGAAGAGGGCGACAGAGGATGAGATGGTTGGATGGCCTCACTGATTCAACGGACATGAACTTGGGCAGACTCCAGGAGACAGTGGGGGACAGGGAGACCTGGCGTACTGCAGTCCATGGGGTCACAAAGAGTCAGACACAACTTAGCAACTGAACAACAGCAAAGAACTTGAATCCAGATATTTCTATCCGTGAGACCTGTAAGCTTAATCCTCCATGAGTACCAGGTAACCGAAATAGTGCTTACTAGTAAAGGAGCTAACTTTTGTTTGTTTATTTGGCCACACCATGCAGGACCTTAGTTCCCACCAGGGACTGAGCCTGTGGCTCCTGCCAAGGAAGTGCAGTCAACCAGTGGACCACTAAGGATGTCCCCAATAGGAGCTAACTTTTACAGTGTTTTAAGATTTATGGACACCTTCACATACATTACGTCATGTGATTTCCCCCAAGCCCCATGAATTAGTTTTGCTGTGATACTTATCCCCATTTTCCAGATAAGGAAATTGAGGTTCAGAGAGGTAAAGAGATCAAGTCAGTGGCAGAACCAGGGTTAGAACCTCTGCCTCCCGAGTCCCAGTGTTCGTTTTGCAGCCCCTTCGGTCTATTCACGTGCACTCCTCTCCCCTACAGATCACTTCTCCAGGGGCTGCAGGCCCTCCAGCTGCAGCCCCGGCCTGGGCCATGTCTTCTTCAGATGAAGAAACACTCAGTGAGCGGTCATGCCGGAGTGAGCGGTCATGTCGGAGTGAGCGGTCTTACAGGAGTGAGCGGTCAGGGAGCCTGTCTCCCTGTCCCCCAGGGGATACCTTACCCTGGAACCTGCCACTGCATGAGCAGAAAAAGCGGAAAAGCCAGGACTCAGTGCTGGACCCTGCGGAGCGTGCTGTGGTCAGAGTCGCCGGTAAGAGAGGCCTGGAGTGAGCTGGTGCTGTGGGTGTCCTGGCTGGGGGTGGGGTGGTGCAGGGGCCTCCCCTGGGCTCTCCGACAAGCCAGCTGGAGCCCAGTTTGGAGTTATTACTACTGGAAAGATGATGAAAAGACATTAAAGAAAAATTTGAAAGAGGAAATTCTGCCACTCCTAATCCCAGTGTGCTAATATGAGTGTTTTCCTTTTTTATCTTCTTCCATGCCTTGGTCCCCATGCAGTTATATTTTCCATGTAGTTGCCTTCATGGCTCATGTACCATTGTGGATCTGATTTTTTTCTGCTTACTCCTACATCAAAAAGATTTTCCATATGACATCTCAGGCTTTATAGTTGCCATTTTTAAAGGCTGTGTAATATTTCACAATTTTTAAAATCCTACTCATTTTTCTTTTTTGAGGGGGGCCACAATCGACAATGCTGCAGTGAACATCTTTATGAATCAAAACATCTGACTTCATAGAGTTATTTCCTTGGAATAAAGTCCTTGGAGAAGGCGGTTTCACTCACATTGCCTTCTAAAAATGTGGTTCCTGTTTACCCTTTCTGCAGAGTGAAGGCTGGGGCTGCTGCCCCTTTGCCGAGCAGCAGAACCGTTGCCAGGGCAGTGGTCACCAGCCCAGATGTTGGAGTCAGAGAGGGGAGGTGCTGGACTACAGCCCCGCCTCCGACCAGCTGTGTGATTCTGGGCAGGTCTCTCACCCCTGCCTGAGCCTCACCTTCCTCCTCTTGAGGATGCTTCCTGTGCAGGGCTCTTGTGAGGATTAGAGGAGAAAATGTATATAAAGCTCTTAGCACGGTTCTTGGCTCAGGAAAGGGGAAGCGCTCTCTCTGCTGCTTCCACCAGAGGCTGGATCCGGAGCTGCCTCCGTGGGTTGTGCTTAGCATCTCAGGAGGCGTTGGTGCCAGAGTGCAGATAGAAAGACAGACAAAGCAGTGCCTGCAGCGAATTCAGTGACATCACCCACTTTCAATCCATCACCAAGGCCTGTCCTGCTCCCTCTTTTGCATCCCTCAAACAATGCGCCCTGCCCGCCTCCTCTTTATCATCTCTACCTGTACCACCAAACACCGTCTGATAGTTCTCCTCCTTCCAGTCCTGCCCCACTTCCTCCACATGACTGACAGAGTATTCTGTTCAAAAATCAAACCTGATTCTCTTCCTCAGCTGCTTACCAACCTTCTTTGGCTCTTCATCCCGTGGGATAAAGGCTGTACAGACGCCCATCAAAATTACCCCTATTCTCAGGCACCCTGCCACAGGGAGCTGTTCCTTGACCCCCACAGATCAGACCTCCATTCCTGAACTTTCTTCTGTGCGAGGTGGTGGAAGCCCCTCTCCTCTTGTAAGTGCCGCCTCCTCTGTCCCTGTTGCCCCAGAGGTATCCAGAGCTCCCTCCTCCGCTCTTGTATTCATGCTTTTCTCTCCTCTGTGTTCCCTGGTACAGTAGGGCAGTTATCCCATGGAGTGCCCGTCACTCCCTCAGGACTGTGAACAATTCCGGACCTTCTCTTGTTGATTTTTTTTTTTTTTCCATTGATGGTTTTACCCCCAGCTCTTTGCACAGGGCCTTGTGCATATTGGAGATCAACCAGTATTGAATGAATGAAGACAAGGAGTGTTGAGAGGATAATATGTGACAGATTGTGATCCAGGAACAGGCAGTGGGTTGTAATGGAAAGCTTGACAGAGAGAGGGCTATTTGGGCTCAAGTAATCAGGAAGGGATTTAAAAGGGGTTGAGCCTCAAGGGAGGAGACCTGGAAGACAAGCTGGAGAGTTTGAACCCCTTTTGTGGGCTTTCCTTGTGGCTCAGCTGGTAAAGAATCCACCTGCAATGCGGGAGACCTGGGTTTGATCTCTGGGTTGGGAAGATCCTCTGGAGAAGGGAAAGGCTACCCACTCCAGTATTCTAGCCTGAAGAATTCCATGGACTGTACAGTCTCCATGGGGTCGCAAAAAGTCGGACACGACTGAGCGACTTTCACTGTGGGCAGTAGGAAGCCCTTGGAGGAAGCACTCTTTGGTCCCTCTCAAGACCTCAGGGACAATGGCATCAGTCAGTGAAGTTTCAGAGCTGTCCCTATGATGCAGGAGGGGTTTATTTGTTTCCAGCCTTGAAGGGCCCTCATTGAGGGGCCTCTAAACGTTCAAACCCCTCATTATTCTGAAGGCAACAGGGTAGAGGCCTCCTTCTCCCTTCCTCACACCCTGTAGCCCCATGCTCCATCACCCATGTGCACAGATGTGGAGCCTGCGGATATGGAGGGTCAACTGTATCACGTCAACTGATCTGTAAGGGACTTGAGCATCTGTGGATTTTGGTGCCTCCTGGGGTTCTGGAACCAATCCCTTGTACACACTGAGGGATGACTGTACTTATAGATTCCTTTGTGATGAATTCCCCTCCCAGGCTTCTTTGAAGAGCCCCAAGGGATGATTTGCCTGCTGTTTAGCATTCCGAGTCTAGAACAGAAATGGACTCAAGGGGGCTCAGTCCCTGAGGGTTCTGCTGGGTCCACTGAACCATGGGACAGGCAGGCCCCGTGCTGTTGCGGGCACCGGGACTGATCTTCTTTACATCCTGACATTGCCACGTGACTGTCTTGGGGAGGGGGCTGGGCCAGTGAGGCTGAAAATGGGGAGACTGCCATGGTTAAAAATAACTTGTGTGCCGCAGTTGGGCGTGTTTCGTTAGCAGGAGAGAGGAGAGGCAGTGGAGGAGAGGCGGGACTGCTACTTCAGGGCCCCGGCTGAAATCTTCCTGTGATTTCAGAGCATGGTGGGGGTTCTACCAGAGTAATTAAGAAGGCAGCCTTCCTTCTCCGGCAACTGCTTCCTGCAAGGGTGGGAAGGGCACGTCTGGGAGACCCTGTGTGCTCTGAAGCTCTCTGAAGTTAGAACTTACCTTCGGGGAGGAAATGAAGTCAGTCTTATCCTGGAAGCCAGCTGAGGCCTGTGTAATTTTCTCCTCCCTGTGGGCCTGGGTTCTGAAGCAAAGTAGGGGCGTCTGAGTCAGTCTCACCAAATACACAGACTGCCCCGGTGCCTGGCCTCCTCGGTGTCCTGCACGGGTCTCAGGGCCTCCCTCATGCTGAAGAGGCAAATGGGGGACCCCGGCTGATGACACATGTCGGATGGAGAGGCATGTCGGGCTGAGAAAACTGCTGATCGCAAGTCTACAAAATCAGAACAGGTTCCAGGGGCCCCACACATGCTATAACCAATTCTCCCCATCCTCATCTTTGCCCTCCATTTTTTTTCTTCTCTCTACCTTGCTAGCCTGTTCTCAACTCGTTAAGCCCAGCCACACCAAAGTGGAACATTAGTCGTTAAGGAGAAAACCTTGTTTCTGTTGATGATAGAGATTTCATGATAACAGCACATTAGGTGGGACACGTGTTAGAATCTGAGGCCCAGAGGATTTAAGGGACTTGCCTGGAGTCACACAGGACCAGTAGACCCAGATCTTCTAACTCCAGGTACATTGCTATTTCCATTCCCTTAGGCAATACCTGACAACCAGGCCAGCTGAATTTTTCTGCTGGCTACAATCTAAACAGCTGGCTGGATGTCCAGACTCACCAGAGAGTCATTCTGGTCACATCTGGGAGAGGCTTCACAATCCTGAGCTATAGAAAAAAGCAGAGACAAAGATGTAGTGGAGTTTGCCTCTTCGGAGCCTTTAACTCTCTGTTATTGAACAGCAATAGAAATATCCTTCACTGGTGAAGAGTGGGCAGGGCCCATGGAAGGGGGGAGGTGGAGAGGGTACTTGGGCAAGGAGCGCAACCCTACAGGGTAAAGGGGGCAGAGGAGAGAAGGTTGTATCCCTTGGGGCTTGTGAGGCCTGGGGGGAGAAAAAACCAGTGCAGGACCCAAGTCACATGGCTGGACACTGCATGACTCTAGGGGGCGCCATTTATGCTTTTTGTCACTGTAAATTTGTCTTTTACTGTGGCAAGTTTCCTGCAGATGGCAGTAAAGTGTCTGAAAGAAGGGACCCTGTTTGGCCTAGGGGCTGGGCTTGGGGGCAGGAGGGATTCCTCATCTACCTACCAATCAGGAATTCAACCATGTAACATCACATATTCAGGACCCTCCCTGTTCTTGGCATTGATACTTAAAGATGACTGAAGAGGTAATTCCTTCTTCATGGAACTAGTTCAGAGGACAGAAGGGAAAAAATAATTACTCTCCTGTATGTGTTGTGAAATAGGGCTTCCTAGGTGGTGCAGTGGAAGAGAATTGCCTGCCAATGTAGAAGACACAAGAGATGGGGATTCGATCCCTGGATCGGGAAGATCCCCTGAAGTAGGAAATGGCAACCCACTCCAGTATTGTTGCCTGGAAAATTCTGTGGTCAGAGGAGCCTGGAGGGCTACAGTCCATGGGGTTGCGAAGAATCGGACATGAATGAGCAACTGAGCATGCACACATGTATTGTGAAAGCGGGGAGCACAGGGACTCAGGGCTGAGGCATGGCCTCCCATGAACCAGTAGGAAGCATCTGTAGGATTTGTTCTTGGGAGCCCTTCAGCAGGTGCTCATGAAGTCATCATCCCCAACATTTGTCCCAAGGTGGTCTCCCATAAGAAGCCTTCCCTGATTTCTCCACCAGTCAGACAGCAATTGTGTCTCTAGCCTTGTTTTAACTGGCCTTCTGTTAAAGCTCACTGTTTCCAGGTGTGTTTCCCTCACCGGATCTAGAGTTAACTGTAGTCAGGAGGCCCATCTCAACCTTCCTGGTTTTGCCCCAAGATCTCACTCTGAGAAGGTGGGCTCTGGAAGCTAAAGGCTCAGTGAGGGCTGTGAAATGCAACTTGATGCTGGTGTTTTCTCCTGCTTTTGAGCCTAAGCTCAGCTACTGGAGTGATTCAAGGGCTCACCCCTGGGGAGACAGCCTTGAGAGCTGTTGCTTGGTCAGGGGAAGAAGCTTGCTTCTCTGTGCCCATGTGTCTCTCCTCCAGGATAGAAGCTCTCAGAAGGTTCCTGTTTGCTTGGTCATTCATTCATTCTGTTAAAAAAAGTGGGTTTAGCCCCAGCTGTGTGCCGGGCACTGTGGAGACAAGTGAATCTGGAGTCAGAAAACCCGAGTGAATGATTTTACTTCTTTGGACTTTGATTTCCTTATCTGTGCAAGGGAGGTGATGACATCTGATTCGAATGATCATTGGATGAGAGTCAAAACATGCCAGACAAACATGGGTTAACATGTCTGATACTGCACTTGACGTGTCATTCCTTGTTTCTTCCCTGGGCAGCTAGAGGAGACAGTGGGGAGGGACTCCAGAAAGCCAGCAGTTTCCTAGGTGAGCAAGGAAGAGGCCCCAGGTCTCTTAGTCTTGTGCCTTTTTTTGTTCACTCCAGGGCTTTGTCAAAGAGCAGATGGAAGTGTGTGTGTGTGTGTGTGTGTGTGTGTGTGTCTGTGTTTCTGGCCGAGCCATGATGGGAAGAATGGGATGCGGGGGCAGGGAGGACGGATGCCTAAAAATTCCATTGGGAATCTCTACTCCTGAGCGCAAGGAGCCTCCTCCTCCTTTCCGGCTCCTCTGCTTCTTACTGGCAGGATCCTCAGAGTCCCAGGCCCTGTCCTGGAGCTCTGTTTCAGTAGCAGGAGAGATGAACAGGAGAGAGTCCCTGAAAGTGGGGCAGAATGAATTGTAGCTACACACCACCGGCTCGGCTCCAGCTCTTTGAAAGTGAATCTGGGTCACATTAGCTGCAGGGATGGAAAGCGACCACGTGGGCAGAATTCTGTGCAAGCAGCAGAAAAGACAGCCAAGCTGTCCTTTCTCTGAGGCTCAGGGTCCCTGTGGGACCCCCCAGCTGGTCAGGGAAGGTGGTTGTCACATTGTGAGGTGCCATCTTTATGTCGCTGAATTTCCATCATGCTTTTTGAGTGACTTCCCAGGTGACACAGAGACAGGTTTGGAGCGGCAGTCTGACTCATGCCCTTTCTGTTCTGAGAGCAGCCTAGAACCGAGGTTAGGAATGTGGAGGAAGGATCAGTTAACTTGGGGGGCTGTGGAAGGCTGCCATTTCTCAGCCCCAGGGAGTTTGATGCCTCCAGAGGGGCTGACAGTGCAGCAGGATCAGGGGCTGCACTTCTCTTTTATTCCAGTGGTCCTTCCCCTGGGGAAAGGTTTGTGAACACACCTGGGTGTGAATGTTAAGAACCCATCGTCACCATCGTGCTATCTCCAGCCTGGCCAGTTGCTGTGGCTAGGACCTGCCGTGATTTGGCCGTGGGTCTGCCTCTTGCCACCTGTCGGGTAGAAGCCGGCCAGCTTCCTGGCTGTGCCTTGGCTTCCCTGCAGGAGTAGAGCTGGTACTTGTGGCTATAATCTCTGCCCAGACTTAGAATGCTGCTGCAGAGACGGTCTGGAAGGCCTTGTAACTTGAGGAGTGATTATGGGCTGAAACTTCCGTCCTCAGCTATGTCCCACCCCTACCCCAAAAGGTACTAGGCTTTCGCCTTTGGGTCAAGGGGAGGATTCCGCCTGAAGCCTCAAGTGGATGTGTCTCTAGGCATCCTCTTCCCTTCTCATTCCTTTCTTTCTTCTTTTCCTAAATCTTCCATTCATTCACTCCAGGGAATGGCTTTGGGAGTTGGCTGGAGTCCCAGTTCCATCACTTCATCAGGTGGGTGACCCTGAGTAGTTACTAACTTCACTGAGCCTCACTTTCTCACAGTTAAAATGAGGGCGCAAGAGTGCCACTCAGGTCTTGCAGGTGGATTAAATGAGATAGTGGGAGTGAGGGACTTGGCCCATGTCTGCCGTGCAGTCAGACTTGATACATGTTAGCTATTCTCATTAATATTATTCATTCATTCATGCAATTGTGCACTAATTTATGATTTTTTGATTCATCCCTTTGCTCATTCATTGATCATGCACTTGTTCATTTAACCATATTCCTAGGGCTGCTGTGTGGGCTTCCTAGGTGGCGCTAGTGGTGAACCTGCCTGCCAATGCAGGAGACATAAGAGATATGGGTTCAGTTGTGAAGTAGGGAAGATCCCTGGAGGAGGGCATGGCAACCCACTGCAGTATTCTTGCCCAGAGAATCCCATGGACAGAGGAGCCTGGTGGGTTACAGTCCAATGGGTCACAAAGGGTCGGACACGTCTGAAAGCACACACCCGCATCCAGGACTGCTGTGTGCTAGGCTCAGAGTGGGCTTCAGAACCCCGCTCCAGCCTGTGAAGGCAGCTAGGATGCAGCATGAACTGTGCACATTGCAAGCCCAGAGTTGTGAGGACGTTCCGAGAGGGAAGGGCTTCCTTCTACTTCTGCCCTGCCTCCTAGCTTAGAGCAATGATGGCATTTGATCTGCGACTTGGAAAAGAGATAGGAATTTGCCAGGACAGCCTGAAGAGAGAGGGTATGTCCCTGTTGCTTGTTTCTGTTCTTGCTCTCCTTTCTTTGGCCTCAGTAGAAAGGATGGAAGGGAGGTGAAGAGAGAACAGCTGATGGGAGTTAGGATGAAAGAATCCAGAGGGTGGTTTGGGGAATTGAACTCTGGACTCAGTCCAGGAGCTCCTCAGAGCTGATGCCAGCTGGGATCCCCTAGTAAGCAGTAGTTGGAAAAGCTACTGTGTTTTGAGTCTGAAACATGTGCCAGGCATGAACATGTATTGTTTAATCCTTATGGAACCTTGGAAAGTTGTTGCTATTCTCCCTTTTTACAGAAGAGGAAAGTTGAGGAACTTGTTTGAGCTCATACAATTGGCCGATAGTGGAACTGGGATGCAGTTCCACTGCTGAACCTGCACAGCATCCCCTGAAACACAACATGGGCACGTGCCCTTTGGAGATGTTCATTGCTGGCGTTCAAGTTGGCCTAACTCCAAATCCCCTGCCTTCTGCAGAACACTGCAAACATATACTATAAAGTTGTGAGAATACAATAAACCTCCATCACCCAGATTCAAGAATTATCAATTCATGGCCAGTCTCAGTTCATAACATCCCCCAATTCCGCTTCCCCAGTTATATAGATGTAAATTCCAGAAATCACATACTTTCCGCTCCCACAGGTTTCCCTGGTGGCTCAGTGGTAAAGACTCCGCCTGCCAATGCAGGGGACATGGGTTTGATCCCTGGGTCGGGAATCTCCCCTGATGTAGGAAATGGCAACCCACTCCAGTATTCTTGCCTGGGCAGTCCCATGGACAGAGGAGCCTGGCAGGCTACACTCCATGGGGTGGCAAAAGAGTTGGACACGACTTCGTGACTAGACGATAACACCTCCCACACTTCTTAACTAGTATATTGCCTTTCCCCCCGTAGGAAGTATATCAGTTTCTTTGCTCAGTAGTTCTGTCTGAAGTCTGGCCAAGTTCCACCAAACCATTTCACAGAAGTACGAGGAGGGAGTTTTGACTCCTGGCCCAGGGCTGTGTCAGTGTTGCTCGTCTGATCCTCAGTTCCTTCTGGCTTGAGGTTCATGCCCTACTCCCCGGACACACAGAGCTGGGCTGGAGCATACCTGGTTCTGTGTCTGAAATCTTGATTTCTGAGGATGGTGTCTGTCTGGTTTGCCTAAAATACTTCAAATCCACAGACCCTGGGTTTGAATCAGCACCCTACCAATGTACTTGAGGAAAGTACCCCCAAAATAGATTTTTGAGGATTTGGTCTTGAGAGACTGAAGTGGAGATGCTAACGGAGTGAAATCTTTTAAAATCATGTGCTGTGTTGTGCACAGTCGCTTCAGTCCTGTCCGACTCTTTGCTGCCTAGTGGACTGTGGCCTGCCAGGCTCCTCTGTCTGTGGGATTCTCCAGGCAAGAATACTGGAGTGGGTTGCCATGCCCTCCTCCAGGGGATCTTCCCAAACCAGGAATTGAACCTATATCTCTGGTGTCTCCTGCATTGCAGGCAGGTTCTTTACCTACTGAGCAACCCGGGAAGCCCTAGAGGGAAGGAATTCTGTTCTTGTGCGAATCCATGTAACTTGGCCCCAGGTCTGAGCTGTCACTGTTGAATTGTTCCATGTGACTCTGATCTTCAGCAGGAGTAGCCACTGCTCTCTAAAGCCTGAGGTAGTATAAGCTGGGGAGATGTTTCAAGTGGAGGGGAGGTTCATGGGTTATGAGCCACACCCCCTAATTTGGGGAGCCTCCCAATTCCCCAAGGAGTCCAGACTGCCTGTGGCCCTGTTTGGTAGGAACTTCAGAGGCCCCCCACCCCACTGGATGAGGCCCTCCCCTGACCCAGAGCAGGAAGGGAGATTGGGTGTGGTTGAGTACACTGGTCTCATGTCGGCTTAGATTCCTTAAAAGAGAAAATAAAACATATTCACAGAGACTGGGAGATCGGAAAGGGGCCAGTACCTTTCCAGCTTCTACTGATGTTTCAAGTGCCAAATTTTGTGCTTAGGCTCTTCTGTGCTTTGTTGACCTAATCCTTGAAATAACTTGAGGAGGCAGACGTGCTGCAATAGAGGAAACAAACCCAGAGAGTTGGGTAACTTGCTGAAGGTCTCCCAGCCAGTGAGGGACCAAGCTGGGAATGGCACTAGCTCTGCCTAGGGCAACCCACTGCCTCCCCCATTACAAGGAACAGTAGTTTAATAATAGCTAACATCTGTGTGCCACTTCAAGGTTCACAGAATGTCTTAACACCCATTATCTCCAAGGAGCCTTGGGAAGCTCGGGGTGGGCAAGACATTCCACGCCCCTTTGAGGCAACTGCCTATCAGGGGTCCAGCTTCTGCTCATTTCCCCCAGTAAGGATTGAAGAGTCTTTGGCATTGGCTCTGATAAGCCAGAGGAGAAGGCCCAGGGAGAGGCTGAGGTGGAGAGACTTGGCCAGTTGCTATGGTAACCCAGATGGCTGAGTAACCATTTTGAGGGTTGCTATGGTGACGGGGTGATGGGCTGCTGGGTGGCTGGGATCTTGTCTTTCTGGGTGGCTGGCACCATCCAGGCCTCATAAATTAGTGGTGTTGTACTTTCTGAACGGAAGAGGGCAGCATGATAGTGGGCAAATTCCTACCCCAGAAGCAGATTTGGGAACTTCAGGCAAAGTTTAGCAAGGGTTTCCAGGGGCTGGGCTGAAAAGGAGCTTTGGTTGGGACTAGCTAAAGCTGATGTCTAAAAGGATGGTGGGGCTGGGCCTGGAGGCAGGTCTTCTAAGCCTGGAACTAGATTTTCTTCCAAGAGTTGGCCAATGGATAGCCCCTTTGGTGTCTGTCGTCTATCTGGCTCCGGCTCTTGTTAGGACACAGGAGACAGTGTACCTCTGCAAAGAGGACCAGAGAAAACACACACACACACCCTCCCTACTAGCAAGTAATTTATTTATAAAGAAGCAATTAACACATGTAAAATAATGCAGCATGAGCCAAGCTGAAGAAGTGCTGGGAGTAAGCCTTCCAAAGCCTGGAGGAGGAGCACCAGCAGGAGAAATGATTTGCACTTCCCTCTTTCCTCTCTGTGCATGACCTGCCCTCAGCTCTCGGCCACTGAGTGGACACTGAATTGGACTCAGTTGTCTTGAATCGCAGATCTAGTTCACAGCCCCTGCCCCTGTGTGTTTTCAGCAAGGCACCCATGCATTCAGGAAATATTTACTGAGCACCCACTAGGTGCAAAGCATTGTGTTCGGCCATATGATGAAGAAAGTGAAATCAATTCTTCTGCCTCAAAGAACTTGTGAACCAGGGCGCTAGGAGGCAGTGATGTAGATAGATATGCGTAGTACTTGTGGTTGCCCCAGGAATGGGGAAAGAATTGGTTTGTGGTTGGGATTTTGAGAAGAGCCTCTTCTATCTGAATTGACTGAAAAATAACCTCAGGTCATTTTCAGGTGAGCTTTACAAGATGCGCAGGGGATCATTAGGTGGAGTTGGGGATGGAGGACATTCCAGGCAAAGGTTCTGAGTTTGATTATTAGGGATAAGGGAAATCAGACTGTAAAGGAAGGTAGATGTCAGAATATGGAGGACTTTGAATGCTGGGCAGAGATAAGGGAAGCTGTGAGAGAAGCATACTTTCTTAAATACCCTCGCCTTCTAGGGAGTCAAGAAGCCACAGGCAGCTGAGTATTTTAGGATCATCTGGTTCAGTCATTCATGCATTTAATCAAAAGTTAAAACAAATATTTAATCAGTGCCCTCTGGGCCAGGTCATTTGCTAAATGCTAAGGACCCAGTGATGAACAAGACACACAAACAATGGCCCTCAGGGAGCTAATGACTTAGTAAGGAAGGAAGACACTGAACCTGTAACTTCAGTGTGATGGTTACTACCTAAGGGGAGAAGAGAGGCAGGAGGGCCTACTAATCTGAGAGATCAAGGCTGGCTTCCCTGTGGGATTTTCAGCAGAGGCCTGAGCAGGAGTGAGCCAGGACAGAAGAGGAAAGCAGTGGAGGGTTCTGGCCTGGGAGAAAGGCAGGTGGGAGGGCCTTGAGGCGAGAGAGCCCATGGGAGGAGGTGAAAGAAGAGGAGCCGTAGGCAGAGAGGCACCTGGGGAGGCTTTTAAGGAGAGGACACTGAGAGAAAATAGGGCTTGATTTACGTGCATTACCCCTTCCCACCACTAGATGTCCTTCGGAGTACACCTTGTCTCCTTCAGCTTCCCCATGGCAGCCTATTTGGAAATGCAACAGCAGTCTCACTATTGGAGCAAAGGCAAATCATAGACCAAAAGGAGAGAGCCTCAGAGCTGTCCCAATTGTGTGGTCTGGCTATAAATTTAGACTGTTGCTTGGAAAAAACCAAAAACCTCCCCTTCCTAGGCTTCATTCTTCCCATCACCCCCCACCCCCCCAGCAGCCGCTTTGTTCCTCTATCCTTGTAAAATTTTCTCTGTATAAAACAGGAACATCAGCCAAACATGTGGACTTCCCCCTTTCCATTCATTAGAAGAATGCATCACTTCAAAATCTCATGGGAGCATTTAAATGCAAATCATGTCAAGAAGCCCTTCTAGCCACAACCCAAACCAGAACTTTCTTCCTTAATTACCATGCTTCTTAATGGCATCTCAACCCCTTGCCCTCTCCCCCAGATCATCCCCCAGGCCTCCAACAAAGCCTGGTTCCCAGAACAGATTCTCATTCCCTTCCTGCACTTGTCTTTCCGCACCTTTGGCAAACCTCAGTCACAATTCTTGAGGAACCTGCTCACTAAGTGGTGCATGTAGCAGCCCCAGGAAGGGATGGAGCAACTTTCCAATTTACTGTGCTGAAAATGAGGAGGCAGATGTCTGTTTGGGGGCGAGGGTGGAGGTGTGTGTGTCTGTATGTTTGTGTCTGGGCTTTCCTAGCTCCTCTGCTATGAAATAATATAGGAAATGCAGATGACTCAGCGTGAATACAGTCAAGATCCTCGGAGTTAGCATTTCTATATTCTCCTCTGTTTACGAAAAATGTGCTTATGCCATCCATCACCAACTTCTGCATCCTGCATTTTCTACTAAAAGCCTTTTATTTATTTTAAAAAGAATAAACCTCAAGCTTCTTCTCTTCCTTTTCTTAAACTGAGCTCATTAGCAGCTGATGCCAAACTGCGAACTAGCTTTTTTTGAGCACAGAGGACTAACCTGGAAGGAAATGAGCATTTGTCCAAGGCGCCTCCCTGTCTGTCCTCTTTCAGGCCCTTCCCTGTATGATCTCTATGCCTAGAAGTTGGGCAAGTCAGCACCATTTGATGGAAAAAGATATGATTAATGACTTGCTCACACAATTTCTGATCATGGTATGATGTGGAAACAACCATCAAGCACCTATTAGTGAAAAGCATCATCTCTTCTTGTTATTAATGTGCTTGCTGAGCACTGGCAAATACTTGGCACTACTCACAGCGTACAGAGATGCAGGCCTTGGAGTGAGAAGCTTCTCTTAAAAATCCCGAGAATGGGAACTGAAATGGAAGCCCAAGTCCCAGTTTTGTCAGCTTAGTGTCACATGAATTCTTTTTTGACTTGCTAGTGTGCTGTTATTATGAGATCAGCGCGCTTAATTTTTAACTCACAACCACATTTCCACCTGCTTCCCACCGCCCTCCCCCTGCGCCCCCAAAATTAACAGACTTGCTGAGGCTGGGAAGGATAATGGCTGCGATAGGTGTAGCTGTGGGCAAAAAATCACCTGCATTTACCTCAGTTCCTCATTCACTGCTTTTGCCCCAGTGCAGTCCATGAATACTGGGCCTGAAGGATACGCAACTGAATGGAAGATCGGAGGATGTTGGGAATGCCCTCCTCAAAATGGTCCCTAGTAGATTCCTACCCGCCTTCACCAGCACTCTTTCTTCATTCTTTCCCTTTTCCCTGATGACTGAGAGTAACTGGCTTGCCTTTTTCTTCTGTGAGCAGTTAGGCTCCAGAAGCCTTTTGTTACACAGCAGACCTGGTTCAGCCTCAGGTTCCCCCATTTCTCCCTTTTGATCTAAGCCTCTCTGCTCCCGTGGCTGTCACACTGTAATAATATTCCTGTTGCATCGCTTCCCTGTAGATGTGCAGTCAGAATCCTGTTTTCATCCCCTCAGTTGTCATTTCTCAGGCTCTGGCTCCTCGTTCTTGGCCTGGTTTATTTCATGGTGCTGGGATTCAGTTTCTTCCGTTTCTGGAAAACCCTTTGTTCCTGGGATTCTTTGTGGTCTGAGTGTTCCCTTGGCCTCACCCGGCGGCCCGTCTGGATCTTGCCGCGGCCTCCTCCTGACCGTGTCTGGCCCTGCGACCTATCTAGGTCTTTGGCTCGCTCCCTAACCTTCAGCGTCTCTGGGTCCTTCTCCAGCCGCGGCACAGGCCCAGCTCGGCTTCTCTCCAGCCAGGGGGCTCCCTCCTTTGTCCCGGCTCCGGGTGTGGGTCCGCCCCGAGTGGGGCAGCCCGCCCGCCCCGCGGAGCGGGCCCCGGGCTCTCCCCACCGCGGCGGCCGGCCGGGCCTTTCATCCCGACGCGTCGGGGGCCTCCCGCCCGGCGGGGCTCGGGCGGAACGCCCCCGCGGCGGCCGGCCTCCCGCCCCCACATCCGCCTCCTCCGCGTCGCGGCCGCGCGGGGGTCCACAGACCCCGGGGGTGGGGGTTGCGGTGGAGGGGGTCGGGGGCTGCCGCTCGGGGCCCGAGGAGGCGGCGGGGAGAGGGGCGGGGAGCGGGCCGGGCCTGGAGCTCCTGACGGGAGGAGCCGCCGCCACCGCCGGCGGCGGGGCGGGCTGAGGGAGGAGCGGAGCCGAGGGGTGGGGAGGCGGAAACGCCAGCGGGACCGGCGGCGGAGCGCGAGCGGGCTGAGGAGCGGAGCGCGAGCGGCAGGCCGGACGAGGCGGGCGCGGAGCGGAGAACCGAGAGCCGGGGCACCGCCACCACCGTCGCCCTCGGGCCGCACAAAGGGGTCGAGGCTGGGGCTGCCGCCTCAGCGCGCCGGCCTGGAAGCGTCGCCCGCCGGGGCCCCGGGAGAGTGCGGCGCGGGCGGCCATGGCCGGCTACGTGCCGGGTCAGCAGCCGGCCAACCGCAACCAGGAGAAGGAGTTCGTGCAGGCGTACGAGGATGTGCTGGAGCGCTACAAAGGTGCGGCGGCGGGCGGCGGGCGGCGGGCGGGCCGGGCCGGGGACAGGCTGGAGCCGGGCCCGCGGCAGGTGGGGCGGCGGGCGGGGTGGCGCCCACCCGCGCTGGGGCCTGGCCGGAGCGGCCGTGGGCCGGAGCCGGCTCGTTTCTAGAGTTGAGATGAGCCTCCGAGCCCTCTCCCACCTGGGACGGCGCCTTCACAGCACTAGTTACATTATGTGCCCTGTTATCTGGCCTCGCTAGAAAGAGGCGAGGCCAGGCGCCGCTTCGGAGACCAAACGCGGCGGGGAGTGCGGGGAGGAGGAGGAGGAGCTGGGGCGGGAGAAGCCACCGGTTCCTGGAGAGGCTCGGACCTCCGCGTGCCCGCCGGGGTCCCTCGCCCCCTTTTGTCTCCTTCGGCCTCCTATCAGTCGCGTGGCAGCGGAGGTTGTGAATCACCTTGGTTCCTTGGGGGTCGGGGGGGCAGCGGGTGAGCATCGGGCGGGGTCGGTGAGCGTGCAGGTTTGGTGGCGAGGCCGCCACCCACCCCCAGCCCCTGGGCTTCCAGCCTGATAGAGGCAGGGGTCTACTGCTCGCCGTCCTCCCCACCCCCTAAAGATTTGTCTTGGGAGCTCGGATTTCCAACCCCTGGAAGCTCTCTTGCTAAGCAGTTCTGCAAGTTAATGCCTTATCCAAAGCCCGGGTGTCTGCAGAGAAAGTTTTGACAGGCCCCGAGGCTGGTGGACCGCGTTTGCCTAACTGCTGGAGGTGCCCCTTAAGTGGACGCAGGGATGCGTGGCCTCGGGAGGCCCGTGCTTTGATCTTTAACATCTAGTTCTGGGATTTTGCTTTGTGTGGCGGTTGTGCTTGCCACAGACATGGAGATTTCCCCAGAAACTACATAGGCAGCACTTTCTCCTATTTTATTCAGCTGGGGCCCTTGTGACTGGGCCTTTAGTTTCTTTTCATCTGAAGGAGAGGAAACTTCAGCCCTTTTGACCGAGTCCAGCATACTTGTTTATGGCAGCTACTCAGTGAGGGGAAACTAATGAAGAAGCTGTAAAACGCTCCATTCCCCCCCACCCCCACCCCCACCGTGCCATTAGAGCTCTGCTTGGGAATGCAGCAGAGAGAGAGAGAGGTAAAATGCTGAAATGGACCTGCTTAGGAGTTCTGCTTGTTCCCTTTGCATCAGCTCCTGTAAGCTGTCCAGGTTTTCTTGCCTGCAGCAAGTTTTCTGTCAACCCCCCTGTGGTCTTTCTTTTAAGAAATGTTCATTTCAGTGCACAAAGAGATTAGATTGTGCTGCTGAACTTCATTGAAAAAAAATGCTGCTAAGTGGATGGTTTCATTAAGTTTCCTTTGCAGGATTTTGGGCAACTCTTGTGCCCCTCTGGGTCTGTCTCTGGCTGCTGTAGCTTTAAAAACCAGCAGAATTAAAACAAAAATAGGTGAAGAAATCCCAGTACTTCAGTGGATCATCTTGCTGGTGGCCTGCAGCTGAAAGGAAGTGCGATTGCTGGCAGGTGAAACTAGGAAAGAAGGGGGAAGTAGGGCTTGTTCCAGGAGAGGCTCCTGTGTCCAGTCCTTTCAGCTGTTTCAATCAGTTTGGCCTTCCTCTGAAGGACTTTGATCAGGTGTATAGGAATTTGATCCTTTCCAGACAGAGATCTCTTTTTTGAGCGAAAGAATGAGTCAAAAATGGTGGGCCAGAGTCAATTAACTTGAGCTATATGAGACTGTTGTGCAGTCTGCTTTATGATAAGTGCCAAAGAATTTCTCTCCCTTCTCTGCACCATTCTCACTGGGAAGTCAGGGTGGATTAGCGTCCGAACCTTTGTTACTTTGCTGTGTGGAATTCCTGCATTTTCCAGACTTAGAAATCCCCTTATTACTTTATAGAGGACTGTTTGCCTAAGCTGGAATCAATAGAGGGAGCAGGGGAGGTAGTTTGTGAGGTTAAGCCAAACATTCTTTTGGAGAGAGTTGGGGAAAGAGATGTTGATGATGATGGGGGTCCTAGAGACTCATTGTTTGACCCCTAAATGACTTGGATCTCTCTGCTTCTATTAATTTGTAGTCACCTCACTCTACAAATGAAACAGGATTTTCGTATTCAGAAGGAGAGCTTAAGTTTTCAGTTGCATAAACTGTCCCAGAAGGGGCAAAGATGAGAAGGGAAGCGATGCATTTGCAGCATGAGGGGAGTAGGGCAGTATGTATTGCAGCTGTATTAGGGTTGGTTGTCAAGCATGGGTTTTCCAGAATTGTGCCTGGCAACCATTTGCCTGTGTGCTGGTAGTGAGCATGGTTTTGGCAGGATTGGATGCAGCCTGGACATAACACTCTCTCATTTCCTAAATATCCCAAAGGCTCTTGCAGACCTTGACTGGCCAGCAAACAGGAGGTACTAAGCTTAGTTTAGTACCTAAACTTCGGATCCTAACATTTTACAGTGGGCAGCAACCTGACAGAATCAGGGTAGGTTCTTCATTCTTCCGATCCTCCAACGAACAACTATGAAATATCTTTTAAAGGTAACATCGTGTTAGCCATGGAGATGCCAGAATTTTGAATGAGATCTGGTTCCTGCCCTTGGTCATTCATATCTAGCAAGGGAAACATACATGCAAGCAAATCATTGTGATCCTGTGATCAGTGCTGGAACAGACATGTGGGTAAAGAGCTGAGGAAGCAGAGGAGGGATGAGTATCTCCACTTGGGGTTCTCTGGGAGGTCTGAGACAAGTGGTGACATTTGAGTGAGCCTTTAGGATAAATGGGGTTTAGTCTGATAGAGGAGCGTAGGTAGGGGAGAAGGCAGAGGAAATAATAGTGCAAAGGCATGAAGGTGTGAACTGAATGGAGAGGTTTGAGGAATGGGAGTAGTTGAGTGTGGCTGAAGATCTAGAGTTTTGTGGGAGCAGGTGATACTGTAAAGAACTCAGAGTCCATCATGTAAAGACTCTTTTGTGGCTTCATTCCATGGGCATTGGGGGAGTCAGTCATTAAAAGTTAGAAAAAAAAAAGCAACCATTTGCAGGCCAATTTTATTGCTTCATGATAGAGGACAACCTGTCCAGTGATTGGAAATTCTTACTGCTGCCTGGAGCACACTTCTTAAACCAAAGTGCTTATGAAGCTCATAATCAGATGATTGCTTGGTAAATATCAAAACAAGAGAGAAATGTTTCATCCAGATGATGATATGTAGATGATCACATGTACACTCAGGTCCTTATGAACACCAATGGAAGCTAAGAAGGAACAGTCAGAGAGATAGAACCAGAAGCTGATTCTTTTCTTAGCGTAGAGACAAACCCTATCCTTGGTCACTTATGGATAAAGTTTTAGCTTTTAGAGAGAAGGTTTAGGAACAGACACACTCTGGATTTGAGGTGGGTGGTTAAACAAAAAGGGTAATATGTAAGGAGGAATTAGGCTATGTTTTCACAAAGCCCTAAAGACTGAAGAGCCTTTACATGCCAGGCTGGACTAGAAATAAAAAAGAACGTTTATATTTCAACATTGGTAACATGGACTATTTGCTACTTAAAAACTTCAGAGTTCTCACTAGGTGCCAGGGGTATATGAAGCTAGTTAGGACTGCTTTTTTTGTTTTTTTTAATCATACCACAGAAAAGAACTTTAGAAAACTTAGTGCACAGAGAGTTAGGAGTGAAGGGTCTGCATACTGTTTAACAAATCCAGCAAGGCTTTGCATTTCTTCAGTCCTAGTTTTGCCATTTACCTACTCTGTGTGACCTTGGAAAAGTTGCTTAACCTCTGAGCTTTGCATTTCTCATCTGTTAAAATGGGGATGATAATACTAACTCCTTGGGATTCATAAGAATATAAATGAGCTATTGACACATATTAGGCCATTAATGTTCAGCAAACCTTCATATATTGTATATAGTACTTTGTATTTTACAGAGCGACCTCATATTCATTACCTTATTTGATCTCCATAATATCCTGTAAGGAAAGTATTATACACGTGGGCAAATTTAGTAATAGAGACTTAAATTATTGTCCAGTAGTCAGTCAGAGGATCCTGGTGGCTCAGATGGTAAAGAATCTGCCTGCAATATAGGAGACCCAGGTTCAATCCCTGAGTCAGGAAGACCCCCCGGAGAAGGGAATGGCTACCCACTTCAGTTTTCTTCCCTGGAGAATTCCAGGAACAGAGGAGTCTGGCAAATTGCAGTCTGTGGGGTTGCAAAGAGTCAGACACACTAAGCGACTTTGAGCAACTTCAGTGAGAGGATCCAGGCTTCTAGATGAAAGTTTCATGCTGTATTACAGAACGAAATTTAAAAATCAGAGCAGTGACTTGGTTGAAGTGAGTTAATTGTGAAAATACTTTAGTCATTACTATCATTGTTAGTATCATTATTGTTATCAGTTTTTAGCCCCTAAACTACCGTCAGATGTCTTATGTGGCCTGCATTTCCAGAGCTATGAGCTGTGAAGGATTTCTTTTTCTCTCATTAAGGGAGAGGTTTCATGGTATATAAGTCACTGAAACAATGTAGTGCAAAGTGGTAAAGTTTTGTTAACACAGTGGTTGGAAAATACAAGCTTAGGATTTGGTATTGTTTATCTTAAGTGACACTCTGAAGCAATCTCTTAGTTAAATGTACACTTGGTTTTTAAGTTCCTTTTTAGAACACAGCGCATGAATTGGAGTGGATAGCTTCTAGACAGAACAATAGAGTAATTGCTACTTCTGATCATGGACACTGTTAATTCAGAAAGTGAGTCAAGTCCGTCTGCTGGGAAATCACAAGGTTTGGCCACATTCATGCTGTTGAAATCATAAATGTGTGCATGTGCTAACAGTGCTTATGAGAGCTACTGCTTGCTTGCTTACTGTCTTGGACTTGCTTGGCAAGTGACATCATCCACACCAGGGAAATGCATCAGCTGAGGCCTTATTGTCCTGGTACTTTTCAGTGCCACTTTCAGGTTTTCAAGATCATCGTATAGAGAATACTTCACAGTGCACATCTGGGAACAGGATCAAAGTCACAAGTGAACAATTATGGGTTGCGCAATGAGTTGGTAGTGTTTTCTCAATGATCTTGAAAACACCCAGGCACTCCTTTTACTAAATAAGGTTGGCACTTTCAGCTTCTGACAATTATATGTTGAGGCACATTGCGACTAGGTGTGTGGAGTGCTAAAGCTCCTGCCTTTGCTCCTCATGGTTTTGGTTGGAGTTTAAGTCTCTGTTCTCTTGCTTCTGTCAGGGGCATTTACTAATTTCCAGGCCTGGAGGAGCTCTTTCAGACCCATTGGCTTGGTTTGTTTGCAGTATCTAAGAATGTTTATTCTGACTTTTTTGCTACGTCTAGTAAAATACTATCTTTTTCTTCCAGAACTTCTCAGTTCCTGGAATAAATTACACTGAATTTCTGAGTCTTTGTCTCCAGTTTTTTGGGCCTTCCATAATTTGACTTGTTCTGCACAACTAATTCTATCCACTGTGATGGCTCTGTGCTTCATTTGGGCAGGTCTCAGTAATCATTCCCTCAGGTCCTCATACCTGCCCCTGTGCCTTCATGTTCTCTCTTCCTGGAATGCCCACTCCCTTTCTCTTTGATTCTTCACATCTTATCTCTCCTTATTAGCGCTAAGCACAAGGCTTGTGTCCTCCATGCAGCTTTCTCCCATTCCTCTATCAAAAATTGATCTCTCCCTTCGCTGATCTCCTGGAATGTCTACCTCATAATTAGTCTTTTAACTATATACTGTTTTGTGTTATTCTTGCATTGCCTCATGTCTGTTTGAATTGTTTCCCTAATGAGATTTTATATTCTTACAGAGTAGGGACTTTTCATACTTCTTTTGCATGTGGTCCATTGGCAGGGAATTTCTCTCAAGAGAAAGGGCAATCTTGGCAGCACTTCCAAGTCATATTTCAAGATAATTTTCTTTTCATATTCTAAAAGTCATATGTGCTTAATGCAGAAAATGATTTAAAAAAAATACAGGGCGATATGTAGAGCTTTGGATTATATGCCTTTTGTGTACGTGTGGAGAATGTGGAAAGGCAGGCCTACCTACAGATAGATGTGCTCTAGCTGGAGAGAAGGCAGCTCTCAAGAACAGGCCCTTTTTAGCAGCCTGGGATCTGATACCCTTAGCTTGCTTCTGGCTCCATAAATTTTGTGTCAGATTGTGAGTCTGCTTTCGTGGGGCCCAAACACTTATTTTTCTTTCACTGTTCGAGACTGCTTTCTTCTTCAGAACTATGTGTCAGTTATCAGGATGTGCCAGTTATCAGGGTTGATTTGGGCTGTTGCCTAGGACAAGTTAATTAATTGGTCAGTCAGCGTCTTTCTTTTGGGCAAGGGCTTTGCCAGCTGTACTGTTGGGTTGCCTCTTACCATAGCAAATTTCTCTCATCATTTTTATTCAGAATGGTAGATGGTTCCTTTGTGTGGGTAAAAGAACAAGCTTGAAGTGTCTGTTGAAGTTCGGATGGTTTCAACCTGAAGGAGCACGTTGGATTGAAATATATAGGAAGGGAGTTTTTGTGGCCATATTTTTTAGTGGGTCTTCAACAGTGAAAAGTTCACTTTTGTACACTGCATTCTACTAGCAGCTATAAACAGATACTCTATTGGGGAGTGTGTTAATTGGAAGATGGGGGCGCTTAGTGTTGAAAAATAACATTAAGATTAGGGGTCAATGGAAAGAAGGTCCTGAATGCTCATACGGGGAGCCTGAGTTGTCTGCAATGGACAGGATTAGTGTAGTGACTGTGTAAATGATGAATGAGAGTGGAGATTGACTCTCTAGGATGTCACTGTTGCAACTGAGTCAAGAGGTTAAATTAAGGGATATTAAAGAGGGAGGGGCCTGTTTGAGAGACATTCTGGGCAGGGCTTCCCAGGTGGCATTGACAAAAGAGATGTGGGTTCCATCTCTGGGTTGGGAAGATCCCCTGAGAAGGGCATGGCAACCCACTCCTGTATTCTTGCCTGGAGAATCACTGTGCACAGAGGAGGCTGGTGGGCTACAGTCCATAGGGTCGCAAAGAATCCGACACGACTGAAGTGACTTAGCATGCACAGGGACCTAAGTTTAGATACTGTACTAGTATTGCTAACTCTTCTAGAAGATTTTGTCTTGAAAAGAATTAACTACCACTTGTTCCAGGGCTACTCCAAAGCAAAATCTTTTTTCTTGTTAAAAAATCTTCTAAAGATTTTACTCCATCTGAACTTGTTAGATAGGGCTGTGTGTTTGAACCTAAGGCTCAAAATTGGGTTTCTTGGTCATTACATATCATTTAAATTAGCAATGCTGAGTGCCCCAGACACTTACTCTTCTCATCCTCTGACAACCTTCATCATATGCTTCCAGGAACACCTGCTGAGAATTGCAGAAGAAGTCCTCTTAAATCCCTTCTAAAATCTTCCATTATATCTTCAAGTGCTAATCTCCCACAGTGTCAGGGGGTTGTTGGAGGATCCATTCATTCATTTAACTGGTGTTTATTTAGTGGCCAGGTCTTGTGGCATGTGGGATCTTAGTTCCCCAACTAGGGATCGAAGCCACGCCCTGAAGTGGAAGCGCGGGAGTCTTAACCTCTGGGCCACCAGGGAAGTTCCAGTAATCATTTATTGAATATCTACTCCTAACTAGGCAGTAGGCGAAGTGCTGAAGGAACAAAGATAATGTCCTTGCATCTCTTTGACGTGACAGTTTAACAGGGAAGACATTTTGGTAGACTGACAATGACCTTCCATTGCAGGGAGTGCTAGTGAACAGATGAGCCTAGTGCCATGGTAGCGAAAAGGAGTACCCACGACAGCCAGAGTGGGGAAGGGCCAGGGAAGCCATCCAAGAGGAAATGACCGACTTGCCACCTAGAGAATTCAGAACTCTGGGCAGAAAGTTCAGGTCAAGGGCATTCTGGGCAGCATGAACAGGAGGAGGGATGGAGAGTCTTAGGAGAGGAAACACTGGGTCTTAGTAAGGGTGGAGTGGAGGATGTGAGGGGAGGAGAAATGAGATGAGGTAGGAAAAGTGGGCAGGGCTGGAATGTTGACTGACTGTATCATACTGCAGAGAGTTTAGACCTCACCCTACAGGCTTTGGGGAGCCATTGAAGGATCTTAGGCAAGGAAGACTAGGATTGGATTTACACTTTAGAAATACCCCTGCTCTAGCAGAGTTGTGACAGAGGACTGGAGAGGGGCAAGGCTAATGACAGACCAGTTAGGTGGCTGTTAGAGTAATTTATGAGTGATTTGAATTTAAACTAAGGTGTGGACATAGCAATGTAAAGTGGACAAATCAAGGAATCTTAAGGGGTAAAATCCATGGGTTTTGTTGACTAATTGGATGTGGTGTGAGAGGGGAGAACCTAGGATGACTTACAGGTTTCTGTGTGGGTGGGTGGTGTCATTAACTAAAATTGGGAGTCTAAGAGGAGGAAGGTTATTTGTGGGGACTGGTGGCAGTGCTGGCGCAGGGGATGGTACTGAGTTCCGCTTTGGCTGTGTTGAAGTTGGGGTTTCTGAGGGGTGCCGGCAGGGTTGCCCTGCCGGAGGGCACCTATAGGATATGGAGCTCAGGAGAGCTCTAGATAGGAGTGGACGGCCCAGGAGATTGCTGAGCGAGTGTGTGCACACTGAGAGACAAAAACCCTGGGGAACTCTGAGGAGAGGGTGGTTCGGGGACCGGAGGAAGAGGATCCTGTGAAGGAAATTGTCCACCGAAAGCGAGTGCCCAGAGATGTAGGACGAAGGGGGGAGACCTGAGTTCAAGAAGGAAGTTGTGTCACACCGTGTCAGATTATTTAGAGGTCAAGCAAGATAAGAACTTCTGCTCTGTTAGAAAGGTCACCTTTTCCTGGAGCATTTTCAAAGGCAGTGTGGAAAAGTATAGTCCAGAAAGCAGTGGGTTGGGGAGTGAATGAGAAGTAGGTTTTGAAACCTAGACTTTGATGAAGCAGAGAGGAGGAAGGCCCAGACTAGTTAGAGGGGGATGTAGGGTGGAGGGCATTTTGCTTGTTAATTGTGACACAGAATTAAGCATTAACACAGAATTAAGTTTACGTGCTATTTGGGAAGAGTCAGCAGAGGAAAGAATAAAATTCAAGGGAGGGAGAGAATAATTGATGAAAGCATGAGATCCAGAGTCAAACTAGGAATGTGTCTGATGAGAAAGATAGAGGGAGGAAGGCAAGAATGCAGGTGGTCGAGCTGCTTGATTAGACGCCAGGGAATCCTCCTGATGGATTCTGTTCTCTCTGGAAGTAGGGGGTGAAGTTATCTGCTGAGAGCAGGGGTTGTGCGTCTGTGTACGTGTGTGCATGCTTGCCCAGGGGTCTTCATTCTCTCCCTCTAACCCCAGGAGCACTCAACAACCTGAGTCTAGACACTGAGAAAGCAGACAGGTGGATTGATCCAGGATCCAAGTTTTCCAGTGTAGGTTTGATGGAAGAATAAAGGGTCCTTACAGAACGGGGGAGTGGGGGGCTTCCTTGGTAGCTCAGCTGGTAAAGAATCCGCTTGCAATGCAGGAGACCCCGGTTCGATTCCCAGTTTGAGAAGATCCCCTGGAGAAGGGATAGGTTACCCGCTCCAGTATTCTTGGGCTTCCCTGGTGGCTCAGATGGTAAAGAATCTGCTTGCAATGCGGGAGACCTGGATTCTGTCCCTGGGTAGGAAAAGTCCCCTATAGGAGGGCATGGCGACCCACTCCAGTATTCTTGCCTGGAGGATCCCATGGACAGAGGAGCCTGGCAGACTACAGTCTATGGGGTTGCAAAGGCTTGGAGACGACTGAGCGACTAAGCACGTATGCACAGAATCAGGGGTCTTTCTATGAAAATGTAACATCTGCTTGGTTATCGATTGTTTGTATTATTTTCTGACTTTTATTTTGTGCCCCCTAGAAAAATTTTAAACTCTTTCAGGGCAGGAACCTTATGTAACTTGTATATTCTTTTGTATCATTTAGTAAAGTACAGGGCAGAAATTGATTTCTTCTCTATTTGTTGCCTTAATCTGACTTTTGCGGTTAGGAGCATCTTGACTCTTGACAAGGAGAGAGGCTTTTCTCCCTTGTGGTCTTTAATCCTCATCTCACTGTCTATTGTGGGAGTCCTCACGAGCTAGCCTCGCTTACTCTCCCCAAGGCAGTTGAGCTCAGGAACATTGGTGCTTTCCATGAAGACTGCAGGGTTAGTATTTCCTATTCTATTTGGACCAGGCTTGTGAAGTCCGGGTTCTTTGCAAGACTAAACAGAGTAGCTATTGTGGAGGATGCAGCCTCCTTTTTGTTGATTTTGGCAGGCAGGCAGGCAGCGAACGTGATGGATTTGTTCTCATGACTCAGAACTTCCCCTGCCTTACCTTAGCAGGTTCAGTATAATCAAAGTGAAGTCACTCAGTCATGTCTGACTCTTTGTGACCACATGGACTGTAGCCTACCAGGCTTTTCTGTCCATGGGACTTTCCGGGCAAGAATACTGGAGTGAGTTGCCATTTCCTTCTCCAGGGGATCTTCTCAACACAGGGATCAAACCTGGGTTTCCTGCGTTGCAGGCAGACTCTTCCCTGAGCCACCAGGGAAGGTTAATATATAATCACCAGGGAAGGTCAATATAATCACTATTTTTCAAATCATGATAGTGTCCTTCAGAGTTTATCTGACTTTTATATCTACAAAGAGTATTAGTTACCCTTCCCTTTGTCCTCTGCTTGCTTGGGTTTTTTACCTTTAGTGTAGAGGGTGTTTCCTGGTGTATTAGGTCCCCTTCAGAATTGACTTAGGTCTTCCCCCTGTGATATTCTCTACCTGATTTAGTTGTTAACTGGTATGTTCTCCACAGTGTGACTTGTTTTCTGTTCTTTGTTTTGTCAATTTGGACTCTATATTGGGTAAACTTGGTGTGAGTCATCCCTGGGAATGGAAGGTGTGTCTCCACTAATTTGGAGAATCTCTGATCTCCTTTCAGTCCCTGGTTTGGCTGATCCAGTGCAGTTTCTGAGTCCTGCAGGAGGTGTGTGTGTGTGTGTGCTTGCTTGTTCCTTGCCTCTCCTTTCACAAAGTGCAATGGATGTACTCCAGGGGATGCTGCTTTACATGTATGATCACCCTCTGCTAGCCTTGTCATCACCATCAGCCAAAAAATGCCTGTGTTAAGAGCCTCTTTGAATGTAGTACAGTATCTACCACTGAATAAGTGGAGTTCATAAACCCTCTCTCTGCCTCCCGGGAATGAAAGTATACAGTAGATGTTACAAATGACAGACAATAAAGAAAGTATAAGCAGTTGACACATAGTAGATGGTGACTCCTTTTTTAGCTATAATTTTCCCAGTAGAAATTCTCCTAAAAGAGACCTAGTCCAGAGGGAAAGGGATTTGACAGAGTTAAACTTATCTTCTGTTCCAAGCAGAGTGACAGGGAGCTGCTGTCCATGGCCCTTTGGTGTCAGGCAGTTTCTCTCAGAGCCCTTTCCTGTTGTGCAGAACCTTATTTCCATGTTCCCTCTCCATACAACCAGGTCAGAATCCTAACTGGGCCCCTTGCTCTCTGTAACCTGTGGCTGAAGTGGTAGGCAGGAGACCATCTGGAACACTTGGGTTCCCTGTACAATTGTAACATGAGGAAATTCATCCCAGACCTACTGCAGACACTCATGCCCACACAGACACCAGAAATGAGCCATGGGGTTGCTGTTGGATTGGAAAGAAACTGGTCTGGCTTGGTCTGGGGCACCTCTGGGCATAGGAATGTAGGACCCATCCCAGCCTCTGTTGGTTAGTTTCCCAAAAGGAGAACGGACCAGACTAGTTCAGGTGGGGTGCTTTGAGATCCTCACCTCTCCCAGAGGACTGATTCATTGTTTTTATTGTTTTTTTTTTTTTATTGTTGTTATTTTTAATTAGTATCATAACACTATTCATGTAGTGCTGCCTTTATCAGGAAGAATGGGTGTCTGTGAGGGGCTGGAATTTCCCTCCACCTGCCTGTGGGAGGGAGAGCTTTAGAGGGAGCATTAGAGTCCCATCGCCCAGGCCTCCTCTCTGGCATCATCCTGTGGGTGGCTCCTGGGGTGAGGCTGTGGAGGCCCTGGCATGAATATGCCATTGAGAAGGGATAAGAGACAGTAGCCGCTGTAGCTGTGGGCACAGGTTGTATGTTAGTAAGTGAAGATGGGTATGGGGGCACTGCTCTGGGGGCTGACAAAGGCAGCCTGTCATCTCTGTTGCTGTTGTTAGCTGCTTGCCTTTGCCTTTGTCTAAAAGCAGAGCCAAACCTTCTGCATTCTTTCCTCTTCCACCTCCTCCTCTTGATTACATCTCACTTTCGGACTTGTAAAGATGTATAATGCCTTCAACAGATAGGCTTGTGATAATATGGATAGTTGAATAAATAAAAGCTCCAGAGATTAGAAAGCTGAGTGGGGATTTGATTAGTGGTTTAAGTATAACAAGTGTTTTTCTTGCAACTCATCATAAACCAAAACTGCCTTGTAGCATTTCTTATGTTTTTTTTGTTGGTTAACTTTTTGTGTATGTTTGTTTGAACTTCCCAACCTAATTATGATCTTGCTCAGGGTGTAGGTTGTGTTAAATGAGATGCATGTGATGTACTAATACTTGAACAAACTGAACCACTTTGCAAATGTTGGTGGTGGTTATATTTCTTTGTTCTTCCAACCACTTACAGCACCTGCAATGGGTTCTTCCATACGATTGTCCCACAGACATCTCAAACTTGTTATGTCCAAATGGGCATCATTGTCCCCCTCCCTGCTCCCAGACCTACTTCACTTCCTGAGTCCCCCGCTCAGTTGAATGTCTTCCTCACCCATCCAGGTGTCCAAGCCAGGAATGTGGCTTCATGCAGGTCTCCTCCCTCTCCTGCATCCTGCCCAGGCGACCAGTCTTTCAGCATGTCCCCTGGATTCTGTTTCCTGTGACTCTACCTCTCATCTCCTCCAGCTGCACTGCTAATATACGAGTTCAGAGCCTTATCTCTTACCAGTACTGCTGTGATTGCTCTTTACTCCAGCTATGCTCTTACTTCAAACTCCTACCTGAAAAAAAACTTTCCAAAAGTGTAAAACTATTCACATCAGGTGGTATGTTAGTAAGAGAACATAGTGTGGACAGTTTATTTTTTTGTCTCTATGTTGGGTGGTAAAGGGAAAAAAAAAAACTCTGAAAAACCATCCCTACGTGTTTCTCAAAGGGTGCCTGTGCAGTTACACACAAGCTGTAGAGAAAAACGAGAAACAGAAAGACCAAAGACAGCAGTTCTAGTTCTCCATGGCAGACCAACTAAAGTTGTCTTTTCTGCACCACGCTTTTTTCCCCCTGAGGGGGTGCACCGTTTCTGGAGGTACTGCAATATCAGGTTGGAGCTAGGAGTGAATGGAGCAATCTCCTATTCCAACTCCCTGCTCCAAAAATCCATTTAATATATTGTCCTCGGATAGAGGGTGTATCAGATATTAAACTTGTAAGTGTGGGCAGTTTTAAGGGAGCTAATAAAGGCAGAAAATATTTGTTGCTGTTATTAGCTGCTTCCTCTTGTTTACATATTTGTCTAAAAGCAGAGCTGAAGTTCCTGCATGCTTTTGTTTATTAACTCTTGTATTGCTAGCACCCAGAAGAGTGTCTGGTGTATGCTGTTGTTTAGTCAGTAAGTTGTGTCCAATTCTTTGCAACCCCATGGACCCCCGCCAGGCTCCTCTGTCCATGGGATTCTCCAGGCAAGAATACTGGAGTAGGTTGCCATTTTCCTTCTCCAGGGGATCTTCCTGACCCAGGGATGGAACCTGCATCTCCTGCATTGGCAGATGGGTTCTTTACCGTTGAGTAAGATGCTCAATAAATATTTGTCAAATGAATGAACTGGAAATGATCAGTTGAGCTGACTCTTGTTCCTTGAAAGGAAATGAAATGAGGAATGGAAAAGTGTTAGTAACTTGCCCAAGGTCATGTAACTGGAGCCAGATCTCACAGGTGAGTGGTGATTTTTCTTTCTTTCTTTCTTTTTTTTAATAAAACCACGCCGAAACACAGTTCCATTATGTGATTTGGTACATATGCATATTATCGGCCTAACTGTGTATCCCTGTGAGCAGGGGTGGGAAGAGGAAACTCATTTTAAGCCCTAACTGAATACTAGGTGCTTTATCTCATTTAATCGTCACAAGTAGCATCCTGTGACAGTCCAATGATATTGGTGGATATTACAGATGAGGAGGCCAAAGCTTAAGGAACCTAAATGAGTTCCCTGAGGGTCACGTGCTGGTAAGCAACTGAACTAGGTTTTTGTACTCAGGCCTGGTGAACTCCACTGGGCAGGAGGCCCTCTTACCTTAAATTTTGATTTTGTAGTCTGAGTTGCTTTAAAGCAACTTAAGATTTTCAAGTCAGACTGCTCTTGAAAATGGTCTGATTTGAACTGCTCAAATAGAGTGGCAGTATTGTTTATGTTGTTGTTGTTCAGTCGTTATGTTGTGCGTTGTGTCTGACTCTTTGCGACCCCATGGACTGTAGCACACCAGGTTCCCCAGTCCTTCGCCATCTGCCAGAGTTTGCTCAGATTCATGTCCATTGAATTGGTGATACTATTTACCCATCTCATTCTCTGCCACCCCCTTCTCCTTTTGCCTTCAATTTTTCATAGCATCAGGGTCTCTTCTAGTGAATTGGCTCTGTGCATCAAGTGGCCAAAGTATTAGAGCTTCAGCATCAGTCTTTCCATTGAATATTCAGGATTGTTTCAGTTTAGTTCAGTTCAGTCGCTCAGTCGTACCCAACTCTTTGCAATCGCATAGACTGCAGCACGCCAGGCCTCCTTTCCATCGCCAGCTCCCAGAGCTTGCTCAAACCCATGTCCATCGAGTCGGTGATGCCATCCAACCGTCTCATCCTCTGTCGTCCCCTTCTCCTCCTGCCCTCAATCTTTCCTAGCATCAGGGTCTTTTCCAGTGAGTCAGTTCTTCGCATCAGGTGGCCAAAGTACTGGAGTTTCAGCTTCAGCATCAGTCCTTCCAGTGAGTATTCAGAATTGTTTACCATAAGCCAACCCCATGGAATAGAGGGAGGGATCGTGGTGACCGAGAGGGGTCTGCGGAGCTCGAGTCAAAAAAACAATCCCATGCTCTGGGTAATGCTATCCCTCCATTCAACCACATCACACAGAACTGAATTTCAGACTTGTTTTCTAACCTCGGCACCCAGGACCACTTTAGAAAGGCTCAGGCCAGTGCAGCACTTCTGAATGTGTTTGGTAGTGTTCATAAGCACTAAGAGCACAGACAAAGATGATAGCTAAAATGTAGGACAGGTAGAGCAGGAGAGAGGACCGAGCCTGATTGAAACTAGCTGTTTCTGTAGTGAGTAGGCAGACCGTAATTACCTGTGTTGCTCAGAGACCTAAACTGACAGTGAGGGTGGGGAGAGGTCACACCCATTATCTTTGGAGAAATGATGGGAGTAAGTAATCCTTAGTTTCCAGTTTACTCCAGGAGCTTTCACTCACCTTTAAGAGTCACATGTGGACTTTGAGGTGGCACCTAGTCACCCCAGATCATCCAAGCATAAGGTTAACATTGTTTTTGTTAGAAATCCCCTTGGATTCCCCAGCCATTCATTTTGAATTCTCTATTAGCTTCCTCTCCGTAGCTTTGTGTAGCCTGCCTTAGAAAAGAGAGTGGGGCCCAGGAGGGGAGAGAAAGGAGCAGGGAAGGTGGCAGAGAAACAAAGACTTAATTAGGAGGTTCCTCTGTCTTTTGGGAGTTAAAGTCCTTTTCATTAGCTGATTGCTGAGCTGGGAATGGAGACCCAGGAGGAGGAGGAAGAATTGTTGTAATGGAAGCAGAATAGTTAGACACTTGGTGATCCAGGACTAGCAGCATTCATAGCACCTGGGAGCTTGTTAGAAATGCACAGTGTTAGGCTCCACCCCAGACCTGCTAAATCAGTTTTTATTTTAGCGAGATTTCCAGGTGATTCCATGCAAAGTTTGAACAGCACCAAGTTGGTAATAAACAAAGTGGTTCAGTGTAAGGGATTTTGGAGTCTGATAGATCTGGGATTGAGACCTGGTTTGGCCATTGAATAGCTGTGTGACCTTGGATGAATTCTTTAATCTGTCTGTGTCTCAGCTTCTTATCTGCAGAATAAAGGAACTCTCTACTTCATTGGACTGCTGGGGAGAGTAAATGAAATACTGATTCTTTCGGCAGTTGATGGTGTCTTAGATTTAGTGAAATTTAGTAATGTCTGTAACATATCAAATACTGAGCCTAGTACAGAGTAAAAAATAAATGTTATTGCTAATAACTGAATTAGGCAAATTTACAGGAACAAAGAGCCTATTTCTCATTTCCCTCTCTCTTTATCTCTCATTGAGCGCATTTGTCTGCAGTTTAATAAAACTACAGTCAGTATGTGTATCCTCTTTGATGTTTTACTTAGCATTATTTAATAATAGTTGGAGCAGAAGCAGCTAACAAATATAACACTTATTAATATTCCAGGCAGAAAAATTTATGTGTCTCTTTATTCATTCAGTCCTTAGAGTAACCATGTGAGACAGAATCTCCATTTTCAGATGAGGAAACCAAACAGAGAGGTGAAGTGACCTGCCCAGATCACACAGTTGGTAAATTGCAGAGCCAAGATTTGAACTGAGGTAGTCAGTTTCTAGTATCCCTGCTCTCTGTTTTCATGTGTTGCTGTTGTCCTCAAACTTATGGGATGTAATGGAAATCAGGGGACTTGGGTTGGGTACCTAATTCTGATACTAACTTATTTTGTGACTCTGGTCAAGTCAATTTACTTCTTTGGGCCAATTTCCTTATGTAAAAATGGCAGAATTAGATGGGATTTATAAAGTCTCTTTATTAATTCACTCAACACACAGTGCTTGAAATTAATAAAAGATTGTTAATTGATTCGAAAGTACTTGCTCAAGCAGGTTGGTTTAGTTAAAAACAAGGGGTTGGAATGTTGGCTCAGCCACTTTCTGGCTGTATAATGTTGGGTAACTTACTTAACCTTTCTAAACATTGATTTTCTCACTAGTAATGGGGAGATAGTTCATACCATGCAGGGATTTATGAAATTTGAATAAGATAATGTGTATTAGCACCTAATATCCATGAGGCACACGGATACCCAATGTACAAGAGTTCTCTTTCCTTTCTTTATATCCAGGGATGGTTAAGGAAGCAGATAGACTAGGTTCAAAAGGAGTAAGAATCTATATTGGTCCTAGTGAATTTTTCCCATAGTGGTATTTTCATTGTTGGGAAAAAAAGTGTATATATAGCCAGGTCCTGTTATTTTTAAGTAATCCACCTTTGATTTTAAATTAAAATTTGCTTAAAAAAATACATAGTTTATGAGCAGTTATTGTTGTTTAGTCACTAAGTCATGTCTGACTCTTGCGACCCCATGGACCGTAGCCCACCAGGCTCCTCTGTCCATGGTATTTCCCAGGCAAGAATACTGGAGTGAGTTGCCATTTCCTTCTCCAGGGGGTCTTCCCCACCCAGGGATCTAACCCATGTCTCTTGCATTGGCAGGTGGATTCTTTACCACTGAGCCACCAGGGAAGCCCCATTAAAGTAGGATAAATGCCAATTAAAAAAAAATGATTTACTGCTTTCCTGGGGCTGCTAAATACCACAAACTGAATGGCTTAACACATTATTGACCAGAGATGTATTAATATATCCTTTGTTACCCAAATGTTATTGGCCAGAGATGTTCCAATATTCACTTACATAACAAATTGCTGGCCACTGGCATTAGTTTTCTGCAAAAATTCCCCAGTCAATAATGTGTTAAACAACAAAATTTATTATCTGCCAGTTCTGAAAGCTAGATATCCAAAATCAGGGTGTCAGCAGGATTGACTTCTTCTGAGGCCTGCGAGGGAGAATCTGTTCCAGGCCTTTTGCCCAGCTTCTGGTAGCCTCAGGCATTCCTTGGCTTGCAGATGGCTTGTCTCTAGGTGCTCTTACATCGTTCATATGTGTCTGTCTTTTTATAAGAAAACCAGTCTTATATTGGGTTAGAGTTCACCCTGAGGATCTCATCTTAACTTGATCATTTGTAAAGCCCATATTTCCAAATAAAGTCACGTTCACAGGTGCTGTGAGTTAGGACTTAAACATCTTTTGGGAGACACAATTCAAACTGTAGCAGTTTGTTTGCTGCTGCTGCTAAGTCGCTTCAGTTGTGTCCGACTCTGTGCGACCCCATAGACGGCAGCCCACCAGGTTCCCCCGTCCCTGGGATTCTCCAGGCAAGAACACTGGAGTGGGTTGCCATTTCCTTCTCCAATGCATGAAAGTGAAAAGTGAAAGTGAAGTCGCTCAGTCGTGTCCGACTGTTCGTGACCCCATGGGCTGCAGCCTACCAGGCTCCTCCATCCATGGGATTTTCCAGGCAAGAGTACTGGAGTGGGGTGCCATTGCCTTCTCCAGCAGTTTGTTTAGCTACTTCTAACCTTGAGAGAAGAGCATGTATGAAATTAACTTCTGCTTGTCTCTGAGAATTTATTACTAACACTTTTTTTTAAAACTTTCTAAATGTGCATACATATATCTCCTCCCTCTTGGACCTCCCTCCATCCCACCCAACCTAATTCATCACAGAGCACTGAGCTGAGCTTCCTGTGCTTTATAGAAGGTTCCCACTAGCTATCTATTTTATATATGGTAGTGTATATATACATCAATTTGAAAGAGTGTTTCAGAGTCACATGATCATGCAGAGTTGATGTTTGTCTGCAGGTACCGGAACAGGTTCTGACTGAGTAGTCCCCCATGCTGTTTGGTTACTGCCCATCTTTGTGCCAGATAATGGTTTGAAATACTCCTCTACCTCTCAGAATAAATAGGAAGTTTTCATGCGAGCAGAACAGTGATTGTCATCCTTAAAAGTTTTTTCCCCAACTTCTCAGGGCTACCTGCTTCCTGTGGCTCCCAGCCTCTTCCTTCATCTTGAAAGTCGGCCATGTTGAGTCTTTCACCGTCCTTCCGCCATCTTCCCCCTCTTCGCTACGATTCTTTTGGTAGGGACACAGGAAGAAGCCAGGGTCACCCCCTGTCCTGCTAATTCTACACCTTGCTTTTGGCATCATTTAGGGAAGAGAGGGGAAATGGATCTGGTACATAGCATTGTAGGATATGTCTTTTTTGTGTGTGTGTGAACTGAATGGATTAATAATAATAGCTCCCATTAGTTGAATTTTTACCGTGTGCCAGGGACTGTGTTAAGCACTTTATATACACTAGCCCATTTCATTCTCATAACAACCTCATGAAGTAGATATCACTATTATCATCATTTTACAGAGGAGAAAGTGTAGGCACTTGTAGCTCAGTTGGTAAAGAATCTGCCTGCAATACAGGAGAGCCAGGTTTGATTCCTGGGTCGGGAAGGTCCCCTGGAGAAGGGAATGGCAATCCACTCCAGTATTCTTGCCTGGAGAATCCTATGGACAAAGGAGCCTGGCAGGCTACAGTCCATGGGGTCGCAGGAGTTGGACACAACATAGCGACTAAACCATCACCACAGAGGAGAAAAGTGATGCTCAAGCCAGTGAAATAACTTGCCCAAGGCCACATCTAGAAAAATAACTCTGTGGGACAACAGAACTCCTGCTCTTAACCACCATATTATACTTTCCCTTCATTTCCTTGAATAGAACTGCTTGACCCGAGTCTCCTCCTTTTCTCTAAAAACTCCTGGTTCTGGAAGTACACTGACTGAAGGATCGGGGAAGTGACCTTTATGTGCATGTTTTGGAGTTCTTATTGTTGGTGAGCGGGAACGGGAGTGTGACTTGTGACTTCAGTTGGCACTTCTTACCTAGTGGTTTCAGTCTTGCCAAGGGGCCCTAGTCAGGTGTGGGACGTTGTGAGTTACTTTAAAACAAAAAATACTGTTCTAGAACTGAAGAGAAAAACACACAGGCTTCCTATGCTTATCTAACTGTCATTATGATTACAAAATTATACATGCTTATTGTAAATTTAAGCAGTGCAAATTAAAAGGTAAAAGTTTTCAAGTGTTTCTCTCTCTAGTCCCACTGGTCAGTGTAAATGGTCTTTTAAGTTTAGTTTGTATTCTTTCAGCTTTTTCCTCGCCAGGCTTACTGGTTTTTTTTTTTTTTAATTGAAGGATAGTTGATTTATAGTGTTATGTTAGTTTCTGGTGTACAAAAAAGTGATTTAGTTAGTTATATATATATACATACATATATATTCTTTTTTATATTGTTTTCCATTATGGTCTGTTGTAGGATATTGAAAATGGTTCGGACTTTGTTGTTTACCTGTTTTATATATGGTAGTTTGTATCTGGGCTTCCCTGGTGGCTCAGATGGTAAAAAATCCGCCTGCAATGTGGGAAACCTGGGTTTGATCCCTGGGTTGGGAAGATCCCCTGGAGGAGGGCATGGCAACCCACTTCAGCATTCTTGCCTGGAGAATCCCATAGACAGAGGAGCCTGGCGGGCTACAGTCCATGGGGTCACAAAGAGTCGTACACAACTGAGCAACTAAGCACACACACAGTTGGTATCTACTGATCACAAACTCCTAATTTATTCCTCTCCTACTCTGCTTTCTCCTTTTGTAACCATAAGTTTGTATTCTATGTCTGTGAGTCTATTCCTGTTTAGTAAATAAGTTTATTTGTATCATATTCTAGATTCCACATTTAAGTAATATTGTATGATATTTGTCTTTCTCTTTTTGACTTCACTTAGAATGGTAATCTCTAGGTCAATCCACATTGCCACAATGACATGATTTCATTCTCTTTTATTGCCAGGCTAACTCTGGGCTTCTGTGGTGGCTCAGTGGTAAAGGATCTGCCTAGCAATGCAGGAGTTGTGAATTTGATTCCTGAGTGGGGAAGATCCCTAGGAGAAGGAAATGGCAACCCACTCCAGTATTCTTACCTGGGAAATCCCATGGACAGAGGAGCCTGGTGGGTCACAGTCCATGGGGTGGCAAAAGAGTAGGACATGACTTAGTGAATAACCCAAGAAATTAAAAATGCAAACTTGCTTTGGAACTGCCCCTCTCCATCCTTTACTCCTTCATGCTGGTCATCGCTCTTCTCCCAAAGCCTGGTCTATTTTATTTATTTACTAAAGGTGACGTTTACCTCTGTGCCCTCTAGAAAGCAGTCTTTCATTGGGAAGGGCTTTGTAGGAGAGAGAGGCTGTAGATTATATGTCAGTTTAGCATAAGGCTAGAATTTCTTAGTAGAAGACACAGTCTCCACGTTTTGGCTCCGTACTGCGATTCTTGTTTTAGACCCCTGTCATCCTTTGCTGTACTCATGTGCCTCTGCACGTACTTTACTCACACTCCAAATCATTTCTAGTTCATTTGTCTTGCTTGCATTATTGCCTCTGTCTGCAGAGTCCTCCTAAATCTATTCTCTTGAAAACTTATCCTTCCTGACTCATTCCAGATCTTCTGTTCTTATTGATGACTTTTTGAGTTCTTTTGAGTAAGTAAATTAGCCACTCTCTTCTCTGCTTTAATATTCTGTGCACACATATATTACTTATTTTTATCATAGCATTTATTTTTAATGCAGATGTTTTAGTATGTTTTTGTTATGTTTATTAAGTAAATAAAAACTCATGATTTTTGCTTTATTTAGACAATATTCATGTTTTTATGTGGACCATTTTTAAAGTCTTCATTGAGTTTGTTAACAGTATTGCTTCTGTTTTATGTTTCGGTTTTTTGGGTGCCAGGCACATGGGATCTTATAAGGCTCCCTGACCAGGGACTGAACCCACACCCCTTGCATTGGAAGGCAGAGTCTTAACCCCTGAACTGCCAGGGAAGTCCCAAGACAATATTCATCTGGATTTACCAAATATTTATCTTTTTTTAAAAGTTGCTTTTCCTTTCTCCTAGCATGTCCAGTCTTCCATTTGGGATAATTTTCCTTCTGCTTGAAAAAGTCCCTGTACTGATACTCTGTAGTGTGGCCTGCTGGGTAATACGGCCTCTTTCTTTGTATTTGCCTCTTATTTGTTTTTGTTGCCATCTGTCTGGCTTACTTTGGGACTTTGGTTTGGTATTTAGGACTTGTACCTCTGCTGGAGCCATCCCCTTTTCTATCAGGTCTGTCCCCACCTGTTGAAATCCTACATGAGAGCTCAGCTTGAGTCCTCCCTTTTCCCAGTACTCCTCTGCAAACCATACTAACCTGTGCTAACTCATTTGACTTCTGAACTCATAGCATTAATTTCTATCACTCATTGGCCAGTTGACCATGTCATGCTGTATGTCATCACTTGTATTTTATCATTTGGTATTTAACTTCCTATGGATTTGCCAAATTAGATTGTGCTTCTGGAGCTCACAGATTATGATTTATTCTTCCTCCTATCTGTCATTTTGTCTGGCTCAGTGCCCTGCATTCAGCAGGTATTCACCAAATGTCAGTGTGATTGGATTTTCTTAGTACTTCACACTCTGTTAAAGATCAGGTGCTCAAAGCCGGAAACCCAGGGAGCATTCAGCTGATGACATCATCTTGGCTGCCTATCATGAGGGGCGTGTGCTACTGAGGAGTGTCAGCAGATGAAACACTGGCGCAACAGGTTATGCTTCCTCCTCTAATGAATGGGATTCAGACTGCAGGTTGGGGAAAAGATAGTAAGTGTGGGAGGAGGGCTGATAAGGGGATGGAAGGGAGGATGCTGCGTTGTTAGATATGAGGGTATGACTTTATTAAACACATAACTAGAAGGATGGCGTAATGCCGAGAGAAGCTCCTTGGAACCAGGAGGCAGATCAAGTAAACCAGCTTCTCTGGCACAAACCAGTTATTAATTGCCATTCATTTTCTTTGCCATAAACCTGTACCATGCAGCTACTTGCTTTCTCATTAGAATGAGTCTGGGGAAAAGACTTAGTTTAGAGTTAGGAAATCCAAGGGAGGTGCAGGATAGCCAGTGTGGTCTGAGGGGTGGGGATGTGCCTTTCATTTGTTTTCCCAGCCATAGACCTGAGGGGTTGGCAGGATCTCCTTGAGTCTGTTTGTAGGGATTTCTACTAGAGTAGTAGGAAACCTTTTATTTCTACCCCTACTACTTCCTTTTTTGCCCATCCTTCTTTCTTTCTTCCTTCCTTCACAGATGCCCTCCTACCACACACACTAGATTGGTCGTCAGACTCATCTCTGAGGCCCACATATGCAGTGGGCACTGCTGCTAGGTACCCAGGCCTCGAATGTAACCCATCTATCTGCCACTCCTCTGCCCTCCCCAAAGGATAGGAAGGTAGAGAAAAGGAAATAGAGTATGATAGGTTAAACCCTTCTGTGGTGTAGAGGGCAGAATGTTTTGATTGCTTGATTTAGGTGCCTTGGGGTCTCTTAATAGGAAAATCTATTGTTTTGCTGATAGAAAAGCCTCAATTCATTCTTCATTCTTTTTTCTGTGAGTAATGTGGACCTAGAAAAAGTCTTGTGCTGAGGGTTTGGTACCTGCCCCTGAGAGGGAAAAGGTCACTCTCGGACTTGATTTTATTTCCATCAGTGGTTCTTCATTATCAGAAGATGAAAATTAATGGTGCTTTGAACAGAATATAGAGTATAACAGAATATAAATATAGCTAAGACCTTAATACATTTAAAATGATGGGGCTTTGGTTTTAAAAACACATTTTTAAAGTACATTGTTTTAGGCTAGATGTCTCGCTACTTTTTCTGGAATGATTTAGCTGCAGACTAATCTGGAGGGAATAACAATACTAAATGACTTTTTTTTTTTTTAGAGTATAATTGCTTTACAATGTTGTGTCAGTTTCTGCTGTACAACAGAATAAATCAGCTTTATGTATACATATCCCTCTAAACGACTTTTAAATCATCAAACATTGTGATGTTACTGTTTCGGTGGGGAGAGTTTTTGTCCACAGGAATAAAGTGGGTTTCCTTTCTCTCCCTTCAGATGAAACCTCCTGCGTGTCCCATTCTCTGGCTGTAGGAGTGATGGACAGTGGGGAAAAGTTAGTACACTCATTTCATTGTTCAGGTGGTTTCCTGGGTGCGGTTCTGCAGGGCTTCCTCTGAGAGCTGACTCAAGAGTTCTCTCCCATTGTGGTAGTGTTCTTGTTTTTACATGCCATACCAGTTTACAGCCTTGGCGTTTGGGGCAGCATCATTTGGAGGTGTCAAGTCGGGAATGAGGAAAGTAAAAATATTTTCAGAGGTTCCTTGAGAGAAAGGTTCCTTCCACTGGACATACCAGTTCTCCCTAGATGCTATGGTTCGAGAACTGAAGCATCCTAGGCATATATTCTTCCTTTTTGATGTCACCGATTCTTCTGAATAACAGTTACATGTTTGTCTTTCTGTGTCCCACGAGACTGTGCATCCTGAGAACTGAGACAGCATCTCATCCATCTTTTTGTCCCCAAAGTTTAGCACAGCGCCCAGCTCGAAGTCAGTGTTTATAAATGTATGTTAAGTTGAATAATGGAGGGAAGCTTTAAATGCACTGGATGCCAGCAGACATGCCTGGCCTATAGAGTTGGGAGACATTAGTAGAAAATGGAGATAGGAGAGAGAGAGGAGTTTTTGTGGATAGGATACAGGGAATTTTCGTTGCCTAAGAATTACTTGAGAAACAGTTGTTTTGCAGTCTTCTTTCATGTGAGAAAGCATTTAAAAGTTGAATGTTAGTTCCATCTGACTAGCTAATGACCTTGGATAAGGCTTCTAATCACTGACCTTCTTTGTAGCAAGGACTAAAGATACATGCTTGTCCCTCTCAAGTGGGAAAGGGAGGTTGGACAGGATTCGATTGTGGGTGGGAAAGAAGGCATTGAGACCCTGCTAACTGGCATTGTGGAAACATAAAGCTGTTATTATAATGGTTGCTGTTGGCAAACAAGAAGTCTCAGCCTCTTCTCTGGTTTGTGTCCCACACCCAGCCACAACCTCAGATTGAGTGGATGCAGACTTTAAATATTGGGGTCACCTGTACCTAAAATGTCCCTTGTGGTTTCTCTGAGTATTGTGCAAACATTCCATTTTGGCTCTTTCCTACATGAGGAAAAAGTACGAAGTTTGTGGAGTTGTGCTTTTGGTGGGCACTAGGGCAGTGGTCCCTAGCCTTTTTGGCACCAGGTACCAATTTTGTGGAAGACAATTTTTCCACATAACCAGGGGTGGGGGATTGGTTTGGGGATGATTCAAGTATGTTACACTTATTGTGTGCTTTATTTCTAATCTTATGCTGCTGATGATCTGACAGTTCTGAGTCCCAGAGGTTGGAAACCCCTGCATTAGGGCATGAGGGGCTTTCATTTTCCCCTTTTATCTGTAACTATCTAAACTAGTAAAGAGCTATAAGAAAACAGCCCGGGCTTGGAAGTTCTTCCCTCAGTAGTGACTGAATCCTGAGAGGAACTCGGCTTTCATAACTCCCTGCGTTGAAGAAGGGGACAGTCATTTCCCTGACATGGCTGGGATTGTGGTCAGCTGATTTCCTGTCTCTATAGGGATGTGATTCCTCCCCCTTCCTTCGGGAAGAAATGGATATTTTTTCATTTCCTGTTCGATAGCATATCTTCTGAGTACCGGGAGACGCTTGCTGGCTATAAATCAGTTGGGTCTTGGGGGTGGGAAGGAAGCTGCCTTTGTTTTCAGCAGAACAACTTCCATTTGAGAGATAGACACGTACATGAACCCCAGCTTCCTTGTGCCCCTGGGAGAGACACAGGACCAGGAGAGATTGTTTTGAATCCTTTCCTGGGCTGTGTCTGCTTGACCTGTGGTAGTAGAGCCCCTTCGCCCACTGAAGGCGAGAAAAGCTTGGTCCCTCACGGGGCCTGCATGCTGTGGATTCCATTCTGGCCACGTCCTCTAGTCAGCCCTTTGGGTGCCTAAACACTACCAGGGAGCAGTGTTAGTCCCTGGTGGAAGTGACGCCATTCTTGGAATGGAACCTGGCAGGATGCCCCCCGAGCCCTGATGGAATGATGGAATGACAGAGGCGGGGACTGCAGTCGGGCTGTCCGGATTTCCTGCCCTCACGAACAAGCCCCGCGCTTCCTCTCTGGTGGCCTGCGGGCTAGCTGTTAAGCAGTGCCGCCTGTGGGTCCGCACAGCGGTTTCGGAACCTGCCTGTGCAGACTGGCCTGCTCCTCGTGGGTCTAGAGCGAGAGCAGAAGACAGAAAAGGGAGGAGTGGGGAGGAAGTCGTGATCCCCTTTGCTTCGTGAGGAGTTTTTCTTAGTGTTTGGGGACCTGGAGTTTAATTTTGTGACACATTAAATTTGTTTGTTTTTGTTTTTTTTCCTTGACCTTGGAGAAGTCCTTAAAAGTTCTTACAAAATAGAACATCGCTGGATAGGTTATGAGGAATCTCATTTTTGAGTTTTGTGTGTAACATAGCTTTTGCTAGTTTGCCAGGGTTTACATGACTAGGAAATTGGTGTGTTTCAAGTTCTTGAAGGTCATCAGAGGAAGAACAGCCTTAGAAGTGGAATTAGCGTGCTTGCTGTGACTTTGAACAGTAAATTCTTCCTTTACCTCTGTCCCTTCTTGCTCCAGGGGCTCTCTGGTTTGTGGCTATTTTATGGTGGCTCAGACAGTAAAGCGTCTGCCTACCATGCGGGAGACCCGGGTTCAATCCCTGGGTTGGGAAGATCCCCTGGAGAAGGAAATGGCAACCCACTCCAGTACTCTTGCCTGGAAAGTCCCATGGACGGAGAAGCCTGGTAGGCTACACAGTCCATGGGGTCCCAAAGAGTCGGACACGACTGAGCAACTTCACTTTCACTATAGTATCAGATAAATCTCCCCTCTAGGGTGGAGAGCACCATTTTACAGTGGAAAGGGTGTAAACTTTGGAATCCTCGTTCTGGTACTTACAAGCTCTGTGACCTTGGCCAGTCACTTAACTGCTATGTGTGTTTTCTGAGTCCTCATTTGCAAAATGTTAGTGATAATAACTATCTTGACCTGTTTCTGTAAAGGTTAAATGAATTAATATATAGAAAGCATGCTGCTTGATGCATAGTGGGTATGTAATTGTAGCTTCTTTTTATTAATAAGAGTATTATAAAATGTGATTTTTAATGTGGTAAAATATGCATAAAATTTACCATTTTAACCATTTTATGTGTACAGTTCAGTGGCGTTAAGTACATTCACACTGCTGTGTTACCATTACCACTGTCCATCTCCAGAAACTTCTGAAACTTATATTTCATACCCATTAAACAATAATTCCATTCTCCCCTCCCCCAGCTCCTGGCAACTGCCATTCTGTTTTCTGTCTCTGTTTAGTTTGACTATTCTAGGTACTTCATGTAAGTACACTCCTACAATATCTATACTTTTGCGATTGGCTTATTTCACTTAGTATAATGTCTTTAAAGTTTATCTATATTGTAGTATGTGTCTTGATTTTATTCCTTTTTAAGGCTGAATAGTATTTCTTTGTATGTACTACATTTTGTTTATTCATCTGTCCATTGATGGACACTTAGGTTGCTAAAATATGATTATTTTCAGTAGCAGTATTGTTGGATTGATTCCTTATCTAGAGCTCTCAAAGCTGGGAGTAAGAGGATGAAGTGAGGGACAAGACTATTGTGTGTCGACTTCATCTCTCTGGGTTTTGGTTGCAGGACTTGTTTTGATAGGAGTCTGACAAATGATGGAGCCCATTCTGATGGCGTCCATGTAGAGGGTCCAGGCGTGGCAGAACTCCAGTGGGGAAAATTGTTGCTTCTTAGCCTAAGCAAGGATTAGACTCTTCTCCAGGGATGGACTGCTTAACAGTTGCTGTAGCTTATCAACTTTGCCTTTCCTTCCACCCTCTTCTGCTGTTACTGTGAATGGGACTCTTGCTGTTGCGATATATCTAGACTCTTAGTTTGTTTTACACAGGTCAGGGCCTGAGGGGGAATTGTACAGTGAATAGCCAGTTGTGTGCCAGCCTGGCTTGTAGGATTTGTAGGCTATATACACACATGTGTGTGTACATATATATGTGTGTTCATATATATGCACATGCATATGTATGCATATATCCTGTCATTGGCAGTTGGCACAGTATAGAAGCTGTGAGCTCTCTTCTGGCTTCACCCCAGCCCAGCCCACCACCATGGTGTATGGATTGGTAACAGGGGGTCCCAGGATGATGGAAGAGGTCTCCAAGGGGATTAAAGCACTGAGAACCTTAGCAGGATGGTCTTGACAGCTTAGATAGGCTCTTGCAGTTTCTTCCAAAATTCTGCAGAGAGTACTCTGCACCTCTGACTTCTTTGTCCCATCTTCAGGCCTGCGTTAGACCTGGAAAAGCCCACATGCTTGGGCTTCTGCATCCTGCACTTATGTTGGACATAGAAGTGGAGGTTGAGAAGGAGAGGCAGCCACTCTAAACTCCTAGATCCCTTTGTGTGGACTCTCCTGTTTGTCTGAAGGGGCTAAGGGGTGGTTTGTACTGATTTCCCCTGAGGCCCCTCTCTGTGCTTAAGGGGACTGCAGTGTCATTGGGGGTTTTTTGCCCCATTGTGTCAAGGATACAGGGACACACCCCCTCAGTGCACTCCTCCACCCACATTGGTCTACCTGCATATTTCCTGTTCCATACCTTCATTGTCTATCTTCTAGTCATCTTTCTAAAGCTATTCAGGATGATTTTATGTTGTCAATATAATATGAGTGAGTGAATTTTATGTTAAGTTAATGAGGTCACATTTAGTATTCAGTTCTAGTTGTGTAAGTACATATGATGAAAGAATTATGTTCATGCTTTGTGAAGGCTGCTACAGGAAAGGATCTAAAAAGAAATCTGAAAAAAGCTATTTTAGGAAAACATAGATTAAATATGAACGACAGTAGGGGGCACTTGTATGACAGTGGAGGAGAGACAAGCACAAGAGTGTTCAGTTTGATTTTTGATAATTTGTTCTTTGGAAAGTTACTATTTTTTCCTTAGGCAATTTTCTTTGTGTAAAACTGACAATTGAATTTTAGAGATAGAGATATTTGGCATGATTAACAAGTTATGTTCACCCCTTGTCAACTAAAAATTGACTTTCTTCAAAGTTTGTTAAATTTATTTTCTTTCAGATGTTCTTTGACAAGCAAGAGTTACTGGATTAAAATTACATTATTTCATTCAACCATAACAACATATAAAGTTTTAAAAATGTCTCCGAAACAATCTATTGGAAACCTCAATTTCTGTATCAACAAATTTGTGCTACTCTAGATTATATGCTTACCTTCTTGCACAAAAATAATGAGTGAAAATAAAACACCAAAATAAATGTACTGCATATTGTATTTAAATAGAGGTACCAAAAAACATGTGAAAAATGGTTAAGAGAGTTGAACCCTTTCCACTTCATTTTGTAGCTGGTGTTAGGTGAACAAAGATTGGTCTTAGTTGAACAGTGATGGTCCAAAAGGCCCAGTCTTTGTGAGCTATCTCTCTCCTGGACTCCTGAGGAGCAGCTCTGATGAGGAATAAAAGTATCATTTTCAAAGTGGCCCCTGCACCGACTACATATCTATAGTTATTCCATTTTCCATACATATGATATAGCTGGCTCTTAACCCCTGAAAATGGAGCAGAAGGCATGCTGAATACTTGAGATTCACAGGTGTTAATAAATCCCGAAACTAATTTTAACCCACTGTTTCATCATTTACTAGTTGAAGTACCAAAGATGCTTATGGGGGAAAAGTGAACAAATATTTCCCCCCCGTTTGCCCATCACCTGCCTTTTTAATGCCATCTCCCATTATTCTTTAGGGCTTCCCAGATGTCTTAGTGGTAAAGAATCCGCCTGCCAAGCAGGAGACACGGATTCAATCCCTGGATTGGGAAGATCCCCTGGAGAAGGAAATGGCAACCCACTACAATATTCTTGTCTGGAGAATCCTGTGGACAGAGGAGCCTGGTGGGCTACAGTCCATGGGGGTTGCAAAGGGTTGGACATGACTTAGTGACTAAACAAAAACAACAACCCCATTCATTATTCTTTACCAGTGGAATGAACTAGTCCCCCTCCCCACTGCCCCCTGTATTCTCATGTGTTTGCTTATGCTCTTTCCTCTACTTGGATTTTCCTTTAATTTCTATGTCTTACTTATCCTTTCACATCCATCTCATATGTCATTTTTTGGGGTGCAGCATTTCCTGGTCCCTTCAGTTACGTCTTTCTAAACTTACATAATATTATTGAAAGAAATTCACTTAAAAGTAATAGTAGTAGTTGTTCAGTCGCCAAGTCGTGGCTGACTTTTCGTGACCCCGTGGACTACAGCGCGCCAGGCTTCTCTGTCTTACCATCTCTCAGAGTTTGCCCAAGTTACAGAATGCTTTCATATGTATTACCTCTTTTGTGCCTCACAGATTATTATTGTGCTTGTTAGCCCTGGAAACTAAGGCTTAAGAAGGTCAAGTGACTTGCCTTAGAACGTACACAGCTGGAACCGAGTCTCAATCTTGTGACCTCAAACCCAGTGTCCTTTTTGTGACCTCAAACCCGGTGTTCTTCCCATGGAAGAATGCTGTCCTCTGATTCTTATCACTCAGTGCTATGTGTTGCAGTTACTTGTGTAAACGTCATGTCTGAGGCATGCTTTGTCCTTAAAGGAAGGGTGAATGCCTTGTTCTTTGTGGCCCTTATATCCCATAGCACAGAGTACTGCAGTTAATAAGGCATTGGTAGACATTGGAAAGGCTGATGAGTTGGGGAGATGTTGATGGATGCATGTCCGTGGCACAGTGCCTGGTACGTATGTGTGTTAGTGGCTCAGTCGTATCTGACTCTTTGCCACCCCATGGGGCGTAGCCCGCCAGGCTCCTCCATCCATGGGATTTTTCCATGTAAGAATACTGGAGTGGGTTGCCATTTCCTTCTCCAGGGGATCTTCCTGACCCAGGAATGGAACCCGGGTCTCCTGCATTGTAGGCAGACTCTTTTACCATCTGAGCCACCAGAGAAGCCTGGTACATAGATGCCTAACAAATGTTTGTTGAATTTAATTGTAAAATGGATCAAGAACTACAGTTAGTAAGAGCTTATATGGCACTTATCAAGTGCCACACACTTTATAAATGCTTTGCATGATACCAAGTCATTTAATCCTCACAACAACTAAATGATGTGGGTACTGTTATTCCCATTTTCCATTTGATGAAACTGAGCAACAGGAAGGCTAAGTGACATGCCCAGGGTCACACAGGTGGTAAGCAGCAGAGCTGGGCTTTATACTGACAAGCAGTTGGCCCTAGAATCCACACACACTCTTAACCATCAGGCCACAATCAGTTGTTCAGGATATTTTTACAGTTAAGTTCCTCCTGGACTCCTTTCTGTCTTGGGTGTGGCTCAAATAAAGAAAAGCAGAAGCAGCACAATTTGTGAACTGAGCAGTGGTTCTCAAACTAGAGCCGCCGTCAGAATCACCCGGAGGGCTTGTTAAGACATGGGTGGCTGGGCCCCACCCCCAGCTTCTGATTCAGTACATCTGGGGTTTGGCTTGAGAATTTGTATTTCTAACGCGTTTCCAGGAGTTGCTGCTGGTCTGAGACCACTTATGTAGAGTATAGAGGTTGAGAGCACGGATTCTGAGGTTAAGCTACCAGGATGTAAATCTCAGCTCTAGTGTTTACCATGAACTGAGCAAGTTCCTAAACCTTTCTGAATTTTAGTGCTCATCTGTGAAGTGTCTGTGCTGACAGCACCTACATCATAGAATTCCCATGGAGACTGAATACATGTAAAGTGCTTAGAATGGTGCTTGAAAAAGAAAAGTGAAACTCGCTCAGTTGTGTCTGACTCTTTGTGACCCCATGGACTGTAGTCCATGGCATTCTCCAGGCCAGAATACTGGAGTGGGTAGCCTATCCCTTCTCCAGTGGATCTTCCTGACCCAGGAATCGAACCAGGGTCTCCTGCATTGCAGGCAGGTTCTTTACCAACTGAGCTATCAGAATGGTGCTTGGCTCATGATAAACATGCCGTGTTAGCTCAGTAGTGGTGATAAAACATGGTTCCTGCCTCTGTAGAGTTTGCAGTCTATTTACATAGAGACTTAAACCTCATACTTGAAAAGGTGATATGAAATTAGGTATTAGTTCATGGGGTTCTGCAGAGAAGGCACTGGCACCGCACTCCAGTACTCTTGCCTGGAAAATCCCATGGATGGAGGAGCCTGGTAGGCTACAGTCCGTGGGGTCGCTAAGAGTCGGACACGACTGAGCGACTTCACTTTCACTTTTCCCTTTCATGCACTGGAGAAGGAAATGGCAACCCACTCCAGTGTTCTTGCCGGGAGAATCCCACGGACGGCGCAGCCTTGTGGGCTGCCGTCTATGGGGTCGCACAGAGTCGGACACGACTGAAACGACTTAGCAGCATGGGGTTCTGACTCTGAAGTACCTTAGAGGTGAAGTGTATGTGTGTTGTAGGGCAGGAGAATCAGTGAGGGATCAGGAGGAGGAAAGGTACATGGGACCTTTGGAAATAATGGAAAATTGCATCGTCAGAATTTAGAAAAGTTGGGGTGGCCAATGGTTTTGGCTTTACAACCGGAGAATTGGAGATGGGGAGGTGGTTGGAGGGAGATACAGAGAAAGAGAAATTGAGAGAGAGAAATGCTTTCACTCCATATGCCAAAGAGATAACTAACTCCCTTTCCCGTTTCTCTTAGAGCTGGTAGCTGGTCTGAAGGTGAAGTTGCTGGCAGTTTGCTGGTTTTTGGGAACAATGGCTGAGGAAGTGGTTTGCTACTGGCTTCTGAAACTGGGCTCTACAACCTTTATCCTCCACAGCTGATTCACATACTTTTGATTCTTGCTGAGAAAGGCAGTTGTTAGATTTGGAAGTTTTCAGATTCCAGAGCCAGCTGGACAGCTGACCCTCTGGTAACTATTTCCCAAACTTGCCAGCCCTCTGTCGCCTCATCTCCCTGGGCCCCGTCTTTTTTACTTTGAAGCAATAGCCTATATTTAGTGAATTAGTCAGTGAGAGGTTGGAGGAGGATTGAGAGGGAGTCTCTCCCACCTTTGCTTTCTGGGTGGATGGAGTATTTGGGCCTAGGAACAAGATGTATCCTGCTTCGAGATGTTAACCCCTTCTTTGTCAGGCATGCTCAGGTGACAGCTTACAGTGCTAAGAATGTGCCTCTAGCTCATGGGTAAGGAAGGAGCCGTGTTTATTTTTGGGTGTCCTGAAGAAAATATTTGGGAGAAGGAGTGGGGAGAAGCTCAGACAGCTCCATTTATGGTTGAGCAATGCTTGGTATTCTACAGAGGGCCCATATGGGCAGTGGGGAAGAGTTCAGCATTCTCATGGTCCACCTCTTGCTCTCTCCATTCAGAGATGATCAGGGACACCTCATTAGCCATCAGAGTGGGTCAAGGATTCCTTGGCGTGACAGGAGCCTCACCCTCACATCCTGGGCGTCTTCTGCTCCACCAACCTGCTGAATCACCACCTAGGAATGGCAGTAGCCAGGTTGCCACCTGGAGCACTCTTGGCACAGTGCACTGTTGACTGGTCCTGGTCTCCTAGACACTGCTTGGGCCTCTCCAGGCCTGTCGGAGTGAGAGGCTGGGTCTTAGCTCCCCCTCCGGCTTGTTCTACGAGGCAATGACCTACTTTTCAGAGACAATTAAGTGTTTGTGAGCAGAAGAAGGCAGTGACCCGAGTGAAGGTGAACGAGAGCTGCATTAAACAAACACCATTGGGAATTAACTTTTTTTTGGTCTCACATAGCAGGGGCCCACCTTGGTCCAAATGAAATGGCTGACCAGGCTGATGCAGGGGGCCGGATTCCAGATGCTTATCCAGAGAGCCAACCAACCCTGAATTCTCATTTCTTCCATCCATGTACTTGAATATAAGAAATTGCCTTTTATAGTCTTTGTACCCTTTGTCTTTGGGGTGATAGGAGCAGGCTTGGAAAGAAATTGGGGCCCTTAGAGTGAGTCAGCGCTCTGAGCCAGCAATCCCTTCTGGTGGCAATGTTCTGTTTCATTTGTAACCCCTCTGAGAGGATCTGAATCTCTCTCTTTTTGTACAGGCTGGGATAATAAGCTGGTTGGGAGCCCGGGTCTTTAGGGAATGAGTGAGTAGCTTGTTTAGGTTTTCCTGTCCCTGTGGGAAGACAGGGTTTAGATTCGGTTTGTGCAGTGAAAGGAAGTGGACTCACTTTTCTGTTTCCTGGATGTCACCTACCTTATTAGCAGACCCCCACCTCTGCTTCCCTGTTGAAAGTGACTATCGTGCTCTAGTTGTCACCCTCAGCTGTTGTAAGTTAGCACTGGGGGAGGATCCAGGGCCCTAAGATGAGAAGGACAGTGACTCTTGTCCTATACCCGCTGACTCCAGGATCCTGAGGGAATTGCTAAATTTGCAAGTAGGCAGTTTCTTAAACTTTTATTTTTAGCAACTCCACACACGGCAGCTCCCCCAATCTCCATGTTAATAAAAAGAAGAGTTACTGATATTCTCCCTAGAGATCCAGATCAAATCTTAAAGTCCAGGAAGGAAGACGCTAAGAGAACTCAGCCTTACCATTCTCTCACTGGAATTCCTTCTGACAGCCTTTGAAGTGCTGGCCCCATTTGAAGAACTAGTTTACGTATCAGAGCAGGGCTTGGAAGGCAGCATGGCATCAACATTGGTCTTGGTTGATGGCTGAGCTTCTTGGGGAAGAGTATTCGAGGTGACCTGAAATTGCTCCCCTCCTCCTAGGAATCCCAGAGTCTGGTTACAACCTGCTTTCTTCTGTTTCTCCCATCCCTTTATGCCCAGGAAACCTGGTCTCTGCCTATTCCTCGGCCTCTCGGCCCCTGGGTGGTGTGTCGTTGGCCTGCCTCCCGGTCCTACGCGGCCGCGCTTGCCCTGGTGCTCTCAGGTCTCTTGCTTTCTGCCACAGTTTCCTGTCCTTTCCCTCAGCCATGTTCACTTGCCCAGGCAGCTGCTGAGTTCTGCTGCATAGCATTGTGCTAATGGGCTCTGTCACAGGTTTATGAGCTCCAGCCACAGCTTTACTCTCCACCCTGCCCTGAAATCTCTCTGTTCCCTCCTGGGTGACTCCCATTCCTTTTCCTTACAGCAGCTCTTTCGGGCTTTCAGCGCTCTCCTCCAGCTTGCTGCTCCACCCCACCTGTAAACTTTCAGCAAGCCATTGAGCCTTTTACTTTCCATAGGTCTGCCTCTCAGCTTATCTGTATCTTCCTCACCTCATTCCTTCTTTTTTCAGAGACAGCTTCTGGGCATGTGCATAGTTTGTAGTCTAGGTCTCTCCCCTCCTAGTGACTCTTCATAAGTATGTTCAAGTTGTCTTCATCCTAAGGAAAAGAAAATTTTTAAGCTTCTTCCAACAAACTTATTCCATCTAACTCTGCTTTCTATTTTTTAACTACTAAACCTCTTTAATAGTCTTTCTTACATTCCTCTAGTCCTCTTGACCCACTGTGACGTGGCTCTTGTGCCCACCAGTTCGGCAGAAATTGCTCCTACTTGTGATGACCTACTTGCAGAACTCAGTATTTCTTTTCAGTTCTCACGTTTGACCTTGTTACAGCTTTTGACACTATACTTGGGCCTCTCCCCTTCAGTGTATGCTTTCCCTGGATTAGTTTACCTACTCTGGTGATTTCATTTATCAATGTTGTCTACCTGTTCAGTGATGACTCTCAAATCCAAATCTCTGAATATGACCTTTCCCTCGAGGTCCAGACTTGTCTTATCAAATGACTACTGCCCTCTTCCACTTTGGAGTCTGTAGAAGTTCTAATGTAACGTATCCAAAACCATGCTTATCCTCATCCCCATTTTTTCTCTTCCCAAACCTGCTTCTCTTCCTGTATGTGCTGTGCTTAGTTGCTCAGTCGTGTCCGACTCTTTGCGACCCCGTGGACTGTAGCCCATCAGACTCCTCTGTCCATGGGGATTCTCCAGGCAAGAATACTGGAGTGGGTTGCCATGCCCTCCTTCAGGGGATCTTCCCAACCCAGGGACTGAACCCATGTCTCAAGCATTGCTGTTGGATTCTTTACTGTCTGAGCCACCAGGAAAGCCCTCTCCTATATACCCTCTCTCGTATACCATATCACCCTCTACCTATATGCTGCAGTGGGGAAATTCAGGTTTGTTTGTTTTTTGTCTTCCTTTGTTTTCCACATCTGATTGGAGACTAAGTACTGTTTGTCTCAACTCATGTTGAGTTCTAGCTCAACATGCATCCTTTTCCCTTCCGTTCACCCTGGATGGACCCACTGCCCAGTTTTGGACCCTCATCATCTTTGGCTTTCTGTCAGTGATCATGCCAGATCTCTTCTTAAAATCTCCAGTGCTCACTGCCTTCTGTTCCTCCACAGGGTTGAGTTCAGACTTGGCATGGGTATGATTCTCAATTGTGTCTCTTGTTTATGCTGTTTCCTATGCCTTGGATGTTCTTTCTGTTTAATCAGCTTCCCAGTTCCTATCCATGTTGTTAAGTAATCTTTCATCTCAGCTAGAATGAACTGGCTTTTTATGGTGTTCAAGCTTATTTTCTTCTCTCCCAGCCAGGAAAAATTTGACTTAGCTCCTCATCTGAGTTTTCATGGTACTTAATACATCCCTTGTGGTAGTACTTATCTTGTTTTACAGCTGTCGATTTAATTGGCTCCTTTAGACCATGAGTTCGATGAAGGCAGACTGTGCCTTCTTCATCCTTGGTTTCTTGGGTGGGGGCTGAAACAATTAGTTGAGGTGATGAGCTGTGTGTGAAGTTCTTGCTATCTCCAGATAAAGGATGTTTGCAATGTCTAAAAGAGCTGTGCTACGTTAGATATTGTGGTAGAATCTGCCTTACTCTTTATTTCACAGAGTATCCATGTTTACTGTATGGAAATTATAAAATAATAAGCAAAATTATAAAATTAAAGTCACCTAAAATCCCACCATTTTTGGATAATCACTGTAAATATTTTGGTATATTTTCTTTCAGACATTGTCTTCTGCTAATGTATATATATGTAAATACATATTTTGTAAAAATATACTGTTCGTAACTTGTTCAAAACCCATGGTGAAAATCTTTCAGTGTCAAAAATACATGTTTCTGTCATAGTTTATCTTGCTGTCAGTATTCCTGTGTGTGGTCCAGTGGTACTTGAGATAGCCCCCTATTGTTGGACTTAAAGGTGATTTTGCATCGTTTGATGTTATAAACATTGGAACAAATATACTTTGTATGTGTATGTGTATTTGCACATTAGCCACAAATTATGTATAAATTCCTAGGAGTGAAATCACTGTGTTAAAAGTTATTGGACACTTTAAAAAATTTTAGATACGTTCTGTTCAACCTTACTCCATGAAAGTTTATACATGTGGTTGAGTTTTTATACTTCATTGAGATTCTCATCTGCCTCCACCCCCCTGCCATGGTGGGTTTTATGTTTCTGTTCGGAGGTTTATCTATTGGAATGATTGAATGAAGTCTGTATTTTAGGAAGATTATCTAGCAGCACGTGCAACATGGGTTGGGTGAGAAGAAGGGAAATCTATTTTTTTTTAAAGGCTATTTTATTTTAGCAAACCAGGTGAGAGATAGTGAGAATTAGACAGGAGAGACTGACTTGTTGAATAAAGAAGAAGGTGACTGTGAGAGGTATTTGGAAGAACAGATAGGACTTGATAGTGGGTTAGGCTAAGGATGGTGCTGTTACTCCAAGTGGGAAATTCAAAGGAGGCATTGATGTGAGGAGGAAGGATGTGGATTCACTTTTAATAACTTGAGATCTAGTTGCCGTGGCATACTCAGCTGGAAACGCCCCCCTGGCAGCAGGCACTGCAGGGCAGCAGTCAGAAGAGAGGCAGGGCTCAGTCTCCCCAGCCTCACTTTTAACCCCCCCCCCCAAACAAACTCCCTTGCTGCCTCTGCACATCGAAGCCAGGCAGGACTGCCTTTCTGAAGCATCTTCATTGTGTCTGCCGTACAGCCTCTTACCCATTGTTCACAACCCACCTCAAGGTCCCCCAGGAAACCTTCTCCCATCACCCCCTGGAAGTTAGTTCCTAGATTCCTAAATGCTCATGGTCATTTAAAAAATTTATTTATTTTTCGTTATTTAGTTATTTGGGGTCTTCATTGCTATGTGCGGGCTTTCTCTAGTTGGGATGATCAAGGGCTACTCTTCTTTGTGATGCCCGGGCTTCTCATTGCAGTGGCTTCTCTTGTAGTGGGGCATAGGCTCTAGAGTGCCGGGTCAGTAGTTGTGGTGTACAAGCGTTAGTTGCTCCGCAGCATGTGGAATCTTCCTGGACCAGGGATCGAACCCATGTTCCCCTGCATTGGCAGGGGTATTCTTAACCACTGGACCACCAGGGAAGTCCTTCCCCAAGATTTTCTTAAGAGTAGTTTTTATCTGACCTTTAGCTTTTAAACCCCTCTGTGCTCCTGAAATTGCTATTGTCAAGGTCACCAATCATCTCCTAATTGCCAAATCCAATGGCAATTTTTCAGCCCTGATCTTACCTGACCTTTCTGTGGTGTTTGACACTATGAAATGAAACACTCCATCCTCCTTGAAAGCTCTCCTTCCCTAACCTTTTATGACCTATGATTTTCTTCCTTCATTTACAGATTTATCTTCCATTAAACAAGGTGCTTTCTAGGGTTCTGTCTGACCCTCTACACAGTTTTCTCAAATGACTTTATTCGTACTCATGGCTTCAATTGCTGGGTCTGATCTCTCTCCTGAGCTCCAGACACTTGCCTTGGAGTGCTGAAGGACTTCTTTTGGATATTGACTATGCAGTTACCTTTTACTCAACATGTTATAAACTGAACCCTTCATCTTCTTCCCAAGAAGCCTGCTTTGCTGTTGTTGTTCAGTGGCTAAGTTGTGTCCAACTCTTTTACGTCCCTATGGACTGCATCCTGCCAGGCTCCTCTGTCCATGGGATTTCCCAGACAAGAATACTGGAGTGGGTTGCCATTTCCTTCTCCAGGGGCTCTTCCCAACCCAGGGATCAAACTCACATCTCCTTTACTGCCAGGTGGATTCTTTACCACTGAGCCACCAGTGAAGCCCAGGAAACCTGCTATTCCTCTCTTTATTTAAGGCACTGTCTTCTACCCAGTCTACAAGTGACTTGAAGATTTTCTCTCTCCTGGTCCATCTACCCCATCCCACCTTAACTCAAGTAAAACAGTGATTAGTTCAGTTCAGTTCAGTTTAGTCGCTCAGTCGTGTCCAACTCTCTGCGACCCCATGAATTGCAGCACGCCAGGCCTCTCTGTCCATCACCAACTCCCGGAGTCCACCCAAACCCATGTCCATCGAGTTGGTGATGCCATCCAACCATCTCATCCTCTGTCGTCCCCTTCTCCTTCCGCCCCCAATCCTACCCAGCATTAGGGTCTTTTCCAATGAGTCAACCCTTCGCATGAGGTGGCCAAAGTATTGCTGTATAATTCTGCTCTCACATTCCTTTCTTTTTTCCCCATCCTCAGTACTACTTACTTAGATTCTATTGTTTCTTAGCATTTCACACAGCAGTGTCATTATTAGTCTCCCTCCCTCTTGCTTCCCTCCTTTTCAATACTGCTAAATGCTCTTTGTAGTCACTCCCAAGCTTAAACCCTTTCAATGGCTTTCCATTGCCTTTAGGATGAGATATGGTTCCGTGACCATGGCATGCCAAGCTTACATGTCCTGCCATCATTCTTCCAGGGCAGAGTGTACCCTGCACGCTATCCATGTCAGACTATTTTAAGTTCCTTAAATACATCACGTTCTCTCACGTTTCTACTTTGTTTCCTCTGTCCAGACACTCCTGTCCCCATCAATCTAATTCTCTCTGGCCCCAAAGTCCCAGTTCCAGCATCATCTCCTCCAGGAAGCCTTCCCCAGTCTTCCATGCTTCCTCTTCTCTTTGTTTCCATGTACCTTCATTGGCATCAGCTGTACTATATTCTGTTTGGTTCACTGGCTTGTCTTCTACACTAGATTGTAAGCTGCTTGAGGGAAGAGCACCCATTTCTTTTATCTCCATCCTCTGTGCTCTACAAATTTGGCACAGGGCAGACACACAGGGTAGGCTTATTGAATATATGAATGACTGTGTGAGAAGGTTAAGTGGTCAGTGGCAGTGCTGGGATCAGGATTCAGAATCTCAAATTCCTGGCTTTTAAACACTTATTTTTTGGTTAGGTAACATGTTCACATAATTGAATATTCAAAAGGTACAAAATAACATATAGTGAAACATCTTTTCTTAACCCACCCTTTATTTAAACCCAGCCACCCTTCTTCCTCTCTCTGAAAAGTATTATCAGTTTCTTGTGTTTCCTTTCAGAGATGATATGTGCATTTAGTCCTTCATGTATCTTATGATTAAGAAATTAATTTGGCAAATATTTATTGACTACTTACCATGTGCCAGGTACTATGCTAGGCTCTGGGGATAAGCAGTGAACAAAACAAATAAAAATCCCTGCCATAAATCTAAATTCTTTTTGTTTTTTTGGAATCTAAATTCTATATATTCTTCTTCCTTCCTCTTTTTAAAATACGTAAATTAGAAGTAACATACATGCTACTCTGACATTTGTTTTACTTATTGTATCTTGAAGATTAGCTCATATCAGCACATTAAAACCTTTTTTCTTCCATGCTTATTATTTTATTGTATAGACGTACTGTCATTTATTTAGCCACTTCCCTATTGATGGGCATTTAGGGTGCTGACAGTCTTTTCCTTTTGTTGTTGTTCAGTTGCTAGGTCATGTCTGTCTCTTTTGCTCTTATGAAGTGCTGAAATGAAAAACTTCATTATACCCTTGTCATTTTATGTATGTATATCTTTAGGAAAAATTCCTGGGTGTGGAATTGTTGTATCAGAGGAGGCGTATTTGTAAATTTGATGGATGGTTTCATCCATTGCTTTGACTTTTTGTTATGACTATTTCAAGCATATAAGCAAGTATAGATAATACTTCAGCATATACCTGTATACCCACTACTCATTAAACAGGTGTTGACACCCTCATTGAGATTCTGTCTACTAGGTGCTTTTAGCACCTCCTTAACATTATAGGGTACTCCAGCAGAATCGAGTATCCTATCTTAGATTCAGATTAAGTAGTTTCATAGAGCTCATCCCTGCCATCCTGGAGTCACCACTAAGCAGTCTATCTTGAACTTAGAAATATATATGCATAACCTCATGGTTAGCAAAAGATAGCTTCAGAGGAAAATTCCATTGTGTTATTTTTAGTACCTGGAATCTGACTCTTAAAAATGTTTATTTGTCTCCTTCCTCTGCTCAAAAGCAGCAAAGAAATGCTGCTGGCAGTTGGTGGCCTGTCTTTTTGGAGACTTGTTTTATTTGCTGGTCGAGGAGGCCAGGTGAATTGAGCCAGAAGCACAACACCGCCCCTCTCCCCCTTTGGCAGGTGCTTACCTTTAACTGACTTGGAGGTGTGGCAGTGTCCTTAGTCTGGGTCCTGATGGAGCTGATGAGAGAAACTATTCTTGGAGGGAGGAAGCTGTTGACCGCTCTCTATTACATCTGCATACCTGTAACTATTTCAGTAGCCCCTTTTTTTTGGTCTGCATTGCATGGCATGTGGGCTCTTAGTTCTCCAACCAGGGGTCAAACCTATGCCCCCTGCAGTGGAAGCATGGAGTTTTTAACTATTGGACCACCAGGGAAGTCCCTTAGTTGGCTTTTGTTGAAATTAATTTCCTTCCTTCCCTTCTCTCTGCTGGAGACCTATAACTGCATTCTAGGGGTAGGTGACTCTTCGTTCTGATCTTTTTCTTAGGTCCTCAGAGTTTCCAGCAATGAGGCTTTCACATTTTATGATTTTATAGACCTAGTTTCAGGTAGGTCTGGGGTCATGCAGGTGCAGATTCTCCCTAAAAGCAGGTGTTTCTGCCTTCCCTTCCAATTGCTCTGTTCTTTTTACCTTGTTTGGACTTGTACTTTCATGTAATCACCATAGGGAGGAGAGAATGCATGGGTTGCACCCATTTCTCCATGGACCACATAGCCAAAAAGAAAAGGATCAAGGAGAGGGAGCTGGGTTGAGAGTCCAAGGCCTAAAACACAAACCCCTTTTAAGTCCATTGTCAAACCCTGAAATATAGGTTTGACCACACAAAGTGCCTCTCCACGCCACGGGCGAGCACAGGGTGGGTAGAACTCCTTGGAGTCGCACTTAATTCCTGTTAAAGCCTCTTGTGGTCCTGCCATTTCAGCCCTTTCTTCTAAGCAAGAGGTCTGACTTTTTTTTTCAGTGTCATCATCGGCATTGTTTATTACCTACGACATTCACATCATTGGAGATTGGTCTTTTAAATTTTGCCAGTTGGATAGATTAACATAAAATGGGTTAAATTTGTATAAATCTGAGTTGTCTGTTACTCTTGAAACTGAGTATTTCTTTGTGTATTTTAAAAAATTTACTTATTTGATTGGAGGATAATTACAATCTTGTGGTGGTTTTTGCCATATGTCACTATGAGTTGGCCATAGGTAGACATGTGTCCCCTCCGTCCTGAACCCCACCTCTCTTCTGTTCCTCAGCCCTGCAGAGGCAGCCTTGGCCCCGGGGACAAGCCTTCTTCAGATGGCAAACTCATTTTCTCTCTAGCGGCCCAGCGGGACAAGGTGTAATTTAACCCCACGGTCCATCAGACACTGCTGCTAGGGGAGATAATGGAGAAAGTGATCTTTGTTGCTCCCTGAATAGGACTATGAACCTAGCACCTGCTTTTGTTACTGGCTTGTTAAGTCACTGGAGACATTTTTCTTGTCTTCAGCTGCTTTGGGGTAACAGTGGCAACTGGCTGTCAGGGTATCAGTTCTGCCTCAAAGAAAATGATGTCTTTAAAGCAGCTTTACCTTTTGTGTCTCTAAAACCTCTTGTCTTCAGGGCTAGCGTTGGGAATGAGCAGTTGGGCCTTCACTTTGACCACCCATGACCCTCATCTTCTCTGGGCCTGAGATTCCTTCCTTTTTCCTCCCGCTTTCTCGTTAGACTCTGAGTTCCGCGTTCCAAGCACATAGGCCAGGGCCTGGTGCATGGCGAGTATGCAGCAGGTATGTGTGGAATGGGTGAATTCCTTACACTGTGCAGATTTAGGCTCACTGACCCTGATGACGAGAGGGTAATGTTTGTTTTTAAGGGAAAGGTTGCCTCAGAGGAATACGGAAGGTCTGGATTTCTAGGAGGTTTTGGGAACTGTGGGAACTCCAAGATAGGACTTGTTCTTTCTCCTTTTGGTCCTAGAACATTACCCTCAGCTGAAACTCTGCTGGCAGACTTGCTGTCCTGTTTCAGGAATAATAAATATCCTGAACCTGACTCAGACCTTCTCTCCACCCAGGCTCCGACATCCCTGTGCCCACCCGAGGGCAGGGCAGGTATCCTTTTTAACTGTCATCCTGTCACCATAGAGTCACAGTGCCTGAGGACCACACCTCACGCCCTGCGGTCTGGACTTCCTGGTCTGCCTGCGTTCAGTCCAGTTCCACTCAGCCCTTAGGTGTCTGTGCCTTTGCAAAGGCTGTTGGAGACAGCAGGGCTTTTTTCCCCTTTGTCAGCAGCTGGCCATAGTGCCTGTTAGACTGCCAGGTCCTGAGCCTTTCACATTTGTCTGTCTCTGTCTGGAACTCTAGGGCAGAATCGCTTACCACTCGAGGTTACCTCTCACTGTTCGCCATCGTGGGAACTATGAGAATAAAAGATGAAGGGCCACGAAGAGCACAGAGAGGTGCTGGATCATGGTGCTTTGAAATGCTCTGATTCTAGTGAAAGGCCGTTGGTATGCAAGAAAGCAACTGGAGTCCAGGCCATTGTCCCCCCTCTCCTCTTCCCAAGAGCCTCAAGTTGGAACCATCCCTCACTTCAGGATTCTAAACATCCTTGTTTTTGTTTAATTTTTATCTGATAAAAAGTTATTAATTTCTGTGGTGAAACACAGAGGAAATGACAGACTAACATGTGTTGTCTTTTAAGTGCACTTAGTTTAAGTGGCTATTTTAAAAGTCAGTTGTTCCTGCCGTCAGATCCCTGTTGTCTGGCCTGTTTTCCTCCCTTAGGTGGGAGGAGTCTCAGATAGAATTTTACAGGGACATTGTTCTTTCCAGTACTTACATTCAGATTGTCCCTTGTTAACTGCTTTCAGATCTTGACACAGACAAGGTCTTAGAAATCAGTTCAGAGGTTCTTTACCTGTGGTTCACTGACACCTATCCACTTGTAAACAAGTTTGGCAGTAGGTGAATATGTGCCTTTTCCTAGGGAGAGTAGCTTTAGTTTTCATCAGGTTCTCACTGGAGTTTGTGGCTTAAAATAAAACAAGAACTACCATTTTATAGGAATTTGGAGCTCCTGCTCATATGGCTTGTTTAATGGCAAAGTTGGATCTTGAGAGAAATTCTGGAATCCAGATATCGTGACTCTGTAACCAAAGTTCTTTCCACTGCACTCTCTTATCCATACTCTTCCAGGAGAAATAGTAGAATAAAGCCAGGGAACCAGACACATGTGATCTGAACTGTTATTTATTGTTTGCCTTTCACATCCACAGCTTCATTTCACGGATGAGGCATCCAAGGCACCTGGTCTGTGACCTCAAACATAGTTTGGTTCTCACAGTAGTGTGTCGTAGAATCTATAGTTACTTTTGTGCACATATGTATTTACTGTACCCCACTGTCTCTTATGCTTTGTAAGCATAAGAGCTTTTTATGCTTTTAACCTTGCCCATTAAAATGGTTCTTTGAGAAAAGGAACCATGTGTCATGTCCTCCAACTCCTAGCATTCGGATCTGCATAGTGGCTGGCTACCTTGTTGGCACCGTTAACCAGCTAGTAACACCAGAAGGCACAAAAGCTTGGGTTGGTGATTTTTATTATCTAAAGATTGTCCCTTTCCATTTTCTTGAGAGCTGTTAATATTATTTAGCCTGATCTTTTCAAGTAGACATATTCCCTTTTCTCTTTGTTTTCACAATGCTTCTTATACAGTTTCTCCACCTTGCATCCAGCCCGCATCACTAGGAGTTCTGTGAAACACTGTATTTGGTACACTGTGAGTTCTATCACGCCACTGAATGGCAGCCTATCTGGCAGCTTACTCTGGAAAACTTCAGACTTGGGAGAGAGGTATCTCTCTTATGAAGGGTTGTTCATTGGATTCTGACTCTGTTGTTGCTCATGGGTACTTAGCTCAGATTTGTGACCTACAGGTTCTTTTCCTGCTGTCTTATTGACCTGTAATGCAACTTTTGGACAGATTGCTTAACTTCTGTTTTCTCATCTGTAACTGAAAATTTGGTTACTTTCCTAAAAACATTTTCAAAGATGAGTATAACAGTGCAGATGAACCACTTTGTATTCCTTACATCAAAGATGCTGAGAAGTTTGAGGATTTCTTCCCTTTAATTATAATCTGTGCAGATCATCCTAAGAGGCTGTGACAGGGGGAGTTATCTTTTTGAGGCTGATTGAATAGAAAGAAATTTGCATCAGCTACTGACATCACTAAAGCAAACTAAAAACAAATAAGCAGTGGTGGTGGTTTAGTTGTTAGGTTGTGTCCCACTCTTTTGTGACCCCACAAACTATAGCCTGCCAGGCTTCTCTAACCACAGGACAAGAATACTGAGGTGGGTTGCCATTTCCTTCTCCAGGTGATCTTTCAGACCCAGGGATTGAACCCGCATCTCTTGCACTGAAGATGAATTCTTTACCACTGAGCCACCAGGGAAGCCCAAAAACAAATTAGCTGAGTGAAATATTGCCCTAGAGTGGGGAGCATGTGGGTTGTGTCTGGGCTGCGTTTTCTCCCTTGTTGTTTTTGGGGAAGGTCTTGCCTCCCTGAGTTAGGCTTTTAGCACTTGGGGAGTGGGCTCCCACAGCGGTTTCTGCTTCTTTGCCTTCCTTGGACCGTGTTCCTATGAAGCATCTCCTCTGTATGTGGCTGTATTCCAGTCTGTAAACATGACTGCTGTGAGCACGGTGCAGAGTTGGTTGTTTATTTTGTAAAACCTGTCTCATTGCCATGTGATATTTGCCCAGGAACTCCTGTTGTGGTGACATTCTTGTGGCGAGTGTGGCCCTTTAAAGGTTTCTTTCTCCAATGTTAAGATGAGCCCCTCACTGGTGTCCTGAGAAACATTTAAGCCTCTCCCCCTAGAGTTTAAACCAGAGGAGCAGTAATCCCAGTGGAGTCTGGGCTGGGGTCTAACAAGAAGGTGACAGATGAGGTGCAGGTGACAGGCAGGGGCTGCTGTGGTCTCCCGCCTCATTTGCACAAAGGAGGGGCGGGCCTCTCTAGGGGAGGTATTTCCGCTCATTGCGACAAATGAGGGCGCACAAAGGGCTGTAATGTAATGAGGCTGCTCTGGTGACGTCACTTGCAAGTGTGGTCAAAGTCCAGCTCTTGGGGGCTAGGAGACCGCAGTGGAGCTCTCCCTTCTCAGCTGTCACCGCGATATGGTGCCTGCTTCCAGCCACTGAGCCGACACAGCTGGGCCGGGGCATGAACGCTTACAAGTACCAGAAGTTCCTGGAGGGGCTCAATAACCTGAGAGGTATTGCAGGGCTCTTGGCTCCCTGCCTCCTGTCCTTACTGGTTGTGAACACTTGCTGTGGTGTGTGTTGTATGGGATCTTTACTCTCCATCAGTCCGTAGGGGCTTAGAACGCCCTCTGAGTCAGAGCCAGCCATAGTTTTTTTTCTGGGTTTGGGCAATGGCATAGGAAGGATAGAGTTCGTAAATGTGAGAGTGGGAGGCAGGAGGGGATCCTCTCAGCAACTCCAGTTGCAGCCCGTTCTCTTGCTTGAATGGGAACTAAAGCCACCTTCAGCCTCTCGGGCTCAGAAGTGTTCAGGGCGCTCCCCAGCAGGGTAGGTGGAGGGCTCCTGCCTTGGGCTCTGCGGCCTCACCTAGGTGCACCTGGGGTTCGTGGGCCAGGCTTTCCACTTGCCTATGTCTACAGTGAGTCAGAGCCCTGTGTGGAGAGAACAGGGAGTCGGGATGGTTGCGGGCGGGAGGAGGAATGCTGGTTGGTATGGTAGAGATGCCATTGTAAAGGGTAAATCAATGACTTTAAAGGGGGCAACTTTTTACTAAAATAATATTTACAGGGAATAGTGTTTGCTTTGCAAGGTTGGCAGACTTTTCATTGATTATAGATGAGAAAAATACTCCCAGATATGATGATGGAAGGCTCTTCTTGGGTATTGAGGAGGAAAATGAATGAAATCTTTACTTCCTCCTTTCTCATTAATAGATAGTTTTATTTTCTGTTTAGAAAGGTGCTCAAACCATCCCTCCTTCATCAGCAGTCAGGGTTGTGGACCCAGAGTGTCCATGGGGTGTGGAAAGAGTTGGGGGAGACAAAGGGAAAGGGTGAAGTCGCCTCCTTCAGGGTTGGGGGAATCGCAGGAGATCTGTACTCCCATCCTGCCAGAGCCTCTTTAGATATTTTACTTTCTTTCATTATCTGTAGAGGAGCAGTTTCTAAAAGGACATAAATGTGAAGAGCTTTGTATGCTACAAAGGGATATACAGCCGTAAAGTATTCTTCCATTGATCTCTATCTCCTCTTCCCTTTTCTCTTCCCAGTGCCATACAAACATTTTTTTTTTTTCAGAACTTCCAACAGCTGGAGCCAATCCCTTTTGGGTTGAGGGCTCTGCAAGCTCATCAGTCATCAGTTGAGTCTTAGCAATGATGAGCAACATCAACTGTTGCTTCCTGGTCAAAGGAAGTTTTGACAGGACAGAGAGAGCCGGAACTCCTTCATCCAGACCCGTGGGGAAGAGATGGCAGGCAGGGCCAGAAACCAGTGGTGCTTCTCAGTGACACTTCCAGTTCCTGGGCCTTGCTGGGGGCTGGATGAAGGAACGTGCAGGACTCTACCCTTGTCCCATACAAGAGCCCCTTTTCTTGCCCTCTTCCCTGTCCTGGAGGATCCTTCTATATTCCTGGATATGAAGCCCACTCAACAGCAGGAGCCTCTTCCCTTGGAAGGGTTATCACATTTAATTAATCTGCATATTCCTTCAGGAGCAGAAAAGCCTCAGAGTAGGAATCCCAGACCTCTCCTTGGGCACTGAGCTCCTTAATGTAGCTCTATTCCCTGTTATCCTTGGTGTCATTCTTCTGATAAAAGGCCAGAGCTTTCTACAGGTTTATGGGTGGTGGGCGGAAACTACTGGAGGTCAACATAACTTTTCCTTTTATTCCCCTTTTGTCAAGGGCTTAGAGGGGCAGTGGCCCACACTAGGACAGCCACAGCCTAAACCTGGATCAGGTTTAGCAGTGACCTAAGTGGATTCCTGACGTTCTCAGGAGACCATATGGCTCATAACTCTGCCCCTCTCTGCCGTATGTGCTTCAGGAACAAAGGGCAGGCATGAGGGCTGAGGGCACTTCTTATTTTCCTCCCATAAAACATGCATAGTGGAAGGAGGCCTTTTTTACTCCCTGAATAGGAGTTGTTTTGGTCCCCAATGTCCTCTAACTCTCCTGACTTTATCTGGGGGCTAATGGGACAAGTAGCTCTTGATTTGATCATCTCGGGCTGTAGATGTTTGAAGTTACACCCTACATACAAAAGGTTATTTTTGCTTTTGGAAGAGGTTACATTGAAACCAGCTTGGCAATCATTTGTTTTCTCAGTTCACCTATAAAGTTTTTTTTTCCTCCTTCCTTTGCTCTGTTTTTACTAGGAATGAATGAATAAATAACATGGCAAGGAATGAGTGAGTGACAGACAGTAAATGTACCTGTCATGGGGAGTGGCATTTAAAGGACTGAAATCAGAGAAGAGAAGTGACCCCAAGAGCAGCAGCTACCCCTCCACTTTTCCCACCCAGACACTGGGGCTGTCTGCCATGTTATTTTGGTTCTGCACATCCAAGATGAACTCAGAAGCACTTAGTGCCATGGACATTAAGTAAGAGAACATATACACTTAGTTCATGGTGTATATGTCTGGTATGTGGCTGGAATTTACCAAATGTTCCACCTCTTCTTTCTCCTGTCCCTTCCAGAGTCTGCTTTGAGTCACAGTGTGTCTTGTGCTTATGCTCGTCCAGGATGAACTGGATCAGGTCACTTTCTGGCTGAGGAGTTGTACTCCTGGCCACCCATCTGCATGTTTGATTCCAGGTCGTACTTGATCTTGCTGATGGTTGAGACTGGAAGACAGCGGCAGTAGTGATATTCTTGAAAATGTTATGCGCTCAGCAAATGTTAGTTACGGACTAGATACTGTTCTAAGCAGTTCCCTGTATTTTTTCCTGTAGCGCTTGTAATAACTCCCATAACATAGGCACTTTACAGCAGTGTAACCAAGGCTCGGCTGAGCCAAGAACAGGGTCATATGTCCTGCTAAGGAGACAGCATGTGCTTGAGAGTATAGCAGCCAAGATGGCTATATTGTGCAGCTCTCTGATGCAGGGGATCATAGGAAGTAGGAGGAATACCCAGGTCTGTCCGAGTGTAGGTGTGAAACACACTTGCGCACCTTCCTCTACGGGAGAGCAGGGCAATGTGGTGCTTTGGAATGAGGGCGATAGAGCTCTTCTCCCCACACTAGCCCCCTTGAGCCATGTTCTGTTTTCTAATCCTTCATTCACTTACATACACTGTATAATAGTCTTTATGGCATAAAATGTATGCTATACACCAGTTTGTCCTGTTCACTCAGAGAAAGCATCGGATTAACTCCCTTCTCTCTCAGAACCTGAATCTTTTTCAGGTGGGAGAGGTGCCTGGAAAGAGGACATGTGGTTATTTTGGTTTAGTCCTTACAATCATTTCTGGAACATTGCTATAGGTCTTAGACAAGTATTCCCCCGAGTCTAGTTGCCAGGCCAACATTTAGACACAAACTGTGGCCTTTGTCAAACTCTCCTGTGGGTTGTTTCACTCAGTGTCCCCTGATGATGGTGAATAGCTGCTTCCTTTCTTCATTTCACCCGTACCTTTGTGTATTCCAGAGGGACTGACGGAGGAGGGTAATTGGCTCCCCCTCTTCGTTTAGTTACTGACTTTGCTTTTCTTCACATGGTTCAGCTTGCGGACACGCCTCCATCTAGTGGGTAACTGTTGAAGGGAGCCCAGTGGGAGAATAGAGACACTGTGTAAGTCTTGACGTTTCCATCTCCAATTTCCTGTGAATCTTTGTTGCTTTGATGCCAGGCTTGAGGTGCAATATATTTCATTGCTGCTGTTTCCTCTGGAAGGCTTTAACTTTTATTTGTCAAGCTTGCCAGAACCCACAGCTGTTGAATGATTTCTGCCTAGACGGCCAGCTTCAGTGGACATGACAGGTTGAACTATTGGCCTAAGTCCCACCCTTTGGCAGCTCCCAGGCCTGTGCTGTGAATGATAATTGGGTACTAATTAGGGAGGCAGAGAGGTAGGTGAGGTCAAGTAATGAGAAAGTGGTTCTCTAGCTCTTGCTAAAAAAAATTTGAGGTAGGTTTGTGGGATAATGACTGACTTATTAAAGCAAGTGTACCTCTAACATATCCATGTACTTTCACCCTTCTCCTGCTTTGTACACACACACACACACACACACACAAACACACACAAAACAGTCTTGTTCCCTCTGCCTGGAAGACCACTGTTGTTTTCTCCTTGTGTCCAATTTCTGTTTTCCTTCATTGCCTAGCTCAGTCTTACTATCTGCCTCCCTGCCATAGTTTTTTGTTTGTTTTGGTTTTTTGAACGTCTACATATAATTATTCTCTCTTCCTCATCTGTGTTGCCAGAATCTATTTATTTATTTATTTTTGCCATACTGTGCAATATGTGGGATTCTAGTTCTCTGACTAGGGATCAAACCCATACCCTCTGCATTGGAAGTGTGAGTTCTTAACCATTGGACCAACAGGGAAGTCCCTACAATATCATTTCTTAAGCTGCATAGTATTTCATCAAATGTAAGGGTCATTTATTTAATGTTACCCAATTATGGGGCATGTGCATCTCTAATTTTTCACTGTTATAATAATGAACATTCTTATAAATACATTTTTCTGTGCATCTCTGATTATATTTTTTGGATAGATTCCTAGAAGTGAAATTATTAGACTTAATTCATACAGTCACTGCTCTGAATGTTGGTTTTTAACTTTATTTCAGCTTTAAAAGCTACTGAAGATACCTGTAACCCTTTGTATACCTTTCTGATAGCTCTCAGCCCTTGCCGTCTGGGAATAGCTCTGTCTTCAGGCTCAGTGGCCAGCTGGTTCAGATGTTTTATTATTCAGTTAATTTCATCATGGGACAGGCGCCAAGTGTCTCTTTCACTTAGTCAGCAGCTCCCACATGTCATCGTCATATCACCACACTGTCTCACTCTGAAGCTTTCTCCCCAGCAGCTCCAGGCTTCATTGATAAATGGCTTCATTGATTCTCTCAACTCCAGTACCTTTTCTCTTGGATCAGGAGAGATCCATAATGTTGATCTGGAAACTGTAGTACCAAGAATGACCTAATTAATGCTGTGTAGAAATCCTGCTTTGGAAGCCCAGATCTATACGAAGTTGAGGTTCCCTGTCTTTTCTTGTTACTGAGCTAGCATCTACCTAGTAAATCAGGCCAGCTTAAACTGATATAATAGGTTGGCAAACTCCTGTGTTATCATCCCTAATTATGGTAGGTGTCTGCCTTTGATAGAAATGGAGATGATGCTGTATGTTTAAATAAACATTTTGCAGTCGGGTGCAGATCGGCTTCTGTTACTTGGGGCTGACAGCCCTTAGGGTTATGGATGTGATGAGAGTGCAGTCTTGTTTCTGATCTGGAGTTGACATACTGCAGCAGACAATGATAGCTGATGATAGGCTGAGGGTGTTGGAGATTAGCTTGAGGACTGAGAGAAGGAAGGCTTGTGTGGGGCTCTGTGTGCCAGAGTCAGTGAAGAACATCCTGACAGCATCCAGGATGGTGGAAAATGGCTTGAGTCACCCACAGGATTGCATCCTTCCCAGTGAGAACCGTCTGCCTCTCCCATTCCCAGAGCCCTTAAACAAACCTGTCAACAGTGGGGTGGTTCTCTCCTCTGCAAGGAATCTGGGAGTCTGCATGCTTTGGGGGTGAGGCCTATCAACACATTTTATAGCACTACACACCTACTAGACCGTCAGTATATCCTATACTTTTTGGATGAGGCAGTTTTGTGCTGTTAAAGTTTATTCTCTCCTTAACTGTTTACTTTTTAGGCTTACTGCCTGTCACTGGACTGGAGAGGGGCATTCTGTCCTGGTTTGAAATGTGTTGAGAATATGGGGTGTCGTGGTGTATTGGTTAGCACTCTAGACTCCCAAATGTGTGGGGTAGTTCTGTGGTGGGCTTTTTTTTTTTTTTTTGCTTGTTTGGTTTTCTGGGGTGTTTGTATGTGTGTGGTTTTTTGTTGTTGTTACAACTGGAGGCTGTAACCCTTTCTCAAAGGGTGAGCCTATATGCTGACAAAGTATAGATTATCATTGATGCCCCCATCCTTGGTCTTGTGTTTTTTTGAAGTAGGCGGTACTGAAAGGTAAGGCTCTTGTCTGCACTGTTCTGGCCACAGTTTCTTTTGGCAGCTCCCCTAGAGAAACCCCAGGCTAGTTGTCCTAATCATGTATGTTTCTCATTGCAGCTGTGGGGAAAGTCCCTCTGAATGACTACCAGTTGCTAAACAGCATCTTTTGCTCATTGAGGGGGCAGGCAGGAACCTTTTAGACTTCCTGGTTTGTTGTATTTTGGAATCTTTTTGATTTGGAAGATCAATTTTTATAATTTGTTATCAATTAACTCACTCACTGATGATGTTTCATGCTTCCTGTCTCTTTCACTTGGAAATCCTCATATCCGTCTCCTTCCTTCCTTTCGTTGAGAACCTTCTCTGTGTCAGGCCCTATACAAGGCACTGGGGATATGACGGTGAATGACAGTCCCTGTTCCTGGGGGTTGCCATTCCTGTTACACAGCCTAGTGAGAACAGATAGACACACACACGCGGCAGGTGCGGTTATAGAAATATGAATATAGTGCTGTGACAACGGAGGTGGAGTGACTACCAGCAGCCGTTGGTGGGTGATTGGGAAGCCTTTATAGTGGGGTTGGTATTTGAGGTGAATCTTGAATGTAGGTAGGAGTGTGTTAGTCCAAAAATGGGGAAAGGTATTCTGGGAAGGCAGCAGGGTGTGCAAAAGTAGGCTCACGAAGGTCTCTTTCCTCTGGGCAAGGTGTGAAGTGTTGTGAAGTAGGAAGCTGGAGAGAGTGGGTAGTTGTTACAGCTGGAATGAAAAGTTGAGTCTGTTATAAAAGGCTAAGGAATACTGTAGTAATAGGGGGCACTCAGTATTTTTAAGGCAGAGGAATGATGTAAGTATTCAGGGGTTTTTTTGGTGGAGGAGAAGTATAACTTTGGTAGCAGAATGAAAGGTCATTTTTAGGGAAGTAAGGCTGTAGCTAAAGTGGAGCTTTACCCGATGTACCTGATTTTATTTGTCTAGGATAAGAGAAGAAGTAAAGAGAGCAGGCATGTGAAATTCTTCTAAAAGAGTTTGGTTTTAGGAACAAACAGATTTTAAGTTGAACTGTATTCTGAATGGTGATCCAAATTTCCCCTACAACTCAAGTTGAGTCTGACCCTGGGTTATGCAGCGCTCTGTGTTTGGGCTGATATTTCCTAGGACTGGTCAGAGGATGTGCCTCATCAGCATGAGGCCTGTAGCTGAGACCAGCAGCCCCAGGTGTCTGGCAGAGATAAGAGGGAGAGAAGGGGCCCATTTAGGTCCGCGTAGGGCTTTTGTTTCTTTGAAATTCTCTGGCTGCAGTACCTAGCCCAGGGCTCTGTCTTTTTTAAAAATTATTGTATGTATATTTGACTGCTTTGGGTCTTAGTTCTGGCAAGTGGGTTCAGTGGTTGCTTGAGAGCTTGAGGACTTCATTGCCCTGAGGCATGTGGGATCTTAATTCTTCAACCAGGGATGGAGCCCATGTCCCCAGCGTTGGAAGGTGGAGCCTTAACCACTGGACCACCAGAGAAGTCCCCCAGGGCTCCATCTTTTGATGTGTTGACTTTTGACTCTGTTGATCACATTCCTGCCTATTTAAAATATTCTCTTCTGTTAGCTTCAGTGAGGGCATGTCTTGGTTTTCCTTTACCTATCTGATTGCTGTTTGTCTGCCTTAGCTGGATCTTTTCTTTCTTCTGACTCACTCTCAAGGTCTCCTAAGGGGAGAGGTAGTGTGGAGAAGGAAGAAGAACACAGGCTTTGGATCCAGTCTGGATTGGGTTAAAAAAATCTACGTTTCTGTATTTACCACATAGGTGACTTAGACAAGCTCCTCACTTTCCCTGAGCTTCAATTTTCTCATGTGTAAAACGGGGATAATAATATCTCCCCCCCAAAATTATGAGGGCTAAATTAATGGCCTAGGTAAAGCTTCTAACACAAGGCTGGCATTTAAATACCTAAGGAACACAGTTGACATTATTAGGCAGCTCTTGGCCTTCTTTTCTTTCTCCAGCCAGTTCTTCTGGCTCCAGCTTTTCTTTTAAGCTGGAAATCCCTGTATCTGTCTTCTACTACTTAAAAATTTCAATTGAAAAATTTTTTAAAAATTGTAATAAAGATCAGTTAACATGAAATCTACCCTCGTAACAAATTTTTATTAACTGTATGACCATTTGTTGTACCGGAGATCTCTAGTACTTTCTCATCTTGCAGGACTGAAACTGTCTATTCTGGTTGAGTAGCTACTTCCCCTTTCCCTATCCTCCCAGCCCCTGGCAACCACCATTCTACTTCCTGCTTATTTAAGTTTGACTACTTTGAAAACCTCATGTAAGTGGAATTGTGCAGTATTTTTCCTCTTGTGACTGGCTTATTTCCTTTTGCATAACATCCTTAAGGTTCATCCACGTTTAGCATATGAAGAATTTACTTCTTTTTAAAGGCTGAATAATATTCCATTATGTGTATAAAAATCTAGTGTTTTAGTTTCTCTTTCCAGCTACATACAAGACATTCACAGTTGGATATTGCTTCAAACTGAGTATTTTCAAAACCAAGCTTAGACTTGGCATCTCCCCTTCTTCCTGTTTTTTGATGACTGTGCTCACATTCTCCAGTCTTCAAGATCAGAAACCCTGGAGACATCTTTGACTCTTCTCTCTTCATCAACGCCCATTTTCAATCTGCCATCGAGTTCTTTTGTTTCTTCAGAACTTCTCCTAAATTTCTCCTTTCCTCCCCGTTCCCTCTGCTAAGACTCTAGTCCAGTCACTCATCACCTCTCGCCTGAATTACTGGGACAGCCTTGGATTTTGTTTCTTGTATCCTGTCTCTGTCTTCCAGTTATCACTGCTAGCTACTTCTAGTGTTTTCTGCTACCCAAAGTAAGAAAGACCTTTTATGCTCTGACCCCCATCCTCCTTATCCAGGCTTATCTCACACGATTTCCTGGGACACCCCCAGACAGATACCCCTCCTCATTGTGCCCAAAAGTGCTTTGTCCATCATCTCCTCTTGCCCTTCCTGTGCAGTGCTCTTTACCTGGAGTGCCCTGCTCTTTGTTCTTCACTGAAATCCATCCATTTCTTCAGGCCTCACTGCAGATCTTTCTTTTGCACGAAGACATCTCTGATTATCAGTCCATGCTGATGTGTCACTTTCCCACAGTCTAGTTTTGCCTGCATGTTGAAACTGCAGGCTTTTTGAGGGGACTGCTTTATAGACATTATATTTCCATATCTCTCATTGTACCTCGCCAACTTCAAGTGCTCATTACTGAGCACTTACGAGGCGTGGTGACCAAAACGAATCCTTTCAGTTGACAAACATGTATGAGCACCTACCATGTGTGCTGGGCTTAGGCACTGGGATTCAGCAATAAGCCAGTCACACACTGAGAAGGCTAGTTATGCTGTATGTAAACAGACAAATACTGGTCAGTCAACTGAATTTGAGGAAACCAGGCTGGACTCTTCAGTGAGGACAAATGAAAAGGGAGACTTCAGAAAACAAGGCATAAATGAAACAGTTATTATAAGAAAAAGGCATTTAATGGATTCATCAAGCAAATAGTTTACTGAGTATCCACTGATATCCATTTATTCGAGATATTTAAGAATATACCAGAGGACACGACCAAGTCCCTTTTTGGGTGAAGCTTATGTCTTAACATTTAGAGGTATTTATTTTTAAATGAAAAGCAGTTGATATTGGGTGAAGCCCATCTGTATGAGATCAGCACTGAAGGAGTTAATACGCATATAGAGCTCTAGGCTTTGTTGAAACAGATGGTTGCTTTGCCCTAGGGAGCTTTTTTTTTTTTAAGGGGGATTAGAGGACTGGGCTGAGGAGGGCCAGAGACCTCTCTCCTTCAGCCTAGAGCACACACACCTGCTGTTCTGGCGCCTGGTGAGCTATGTAGCTTGTCCCCCACTTGGGTAGGCACTTATTCGCAGGCTCGTGATTGGGACTTTCGGGCTGGCTGTATGCTTCTGGCATTCTTATATGCCTTTCCTGATTTTTATCTATTATCTAATATCGGTGAAGTCCCGTTTTAACAGATGTTGGACCTGGCTGTGCTCCTTTCTGATCCATGTTTACTTTTACATAAGTATAATCCTGGTCTCTTTCTATTTTTTTTTTAATCTAGTGTTTTTATTGTGGTAAAACACACATGACATAAAATTTGCCATTGTAGTAGCTTTAAAGTGTACAGTTGATTGACATTAAATACATTTTCAATGTTGAGCAACCATCATGACTGTCTAGTTCCGGAACTGTTTCATGACCCCAAATGGAAACCGAGGGACCCATGAGGCAGTGACTCCCACCCCCTCCCCCAACCCTGACAACAACCACTTGCTCACTTACCTGTTCTTGATATTTCATGTAAGTGGAGTCATATGACATGTGGCCTTTTGTATTCAGCTGCTTTCAGTTGGTATATATAGATGCACACCTTTTTCATGTAACATTATAAGGAATTTTTTTTTTACTGTTTCCTTATAGTCATTATAATTTTATGTTCTAGTGTTGGTAATGGTTTCACTTAGCCATTGTGTTAAATGTTGAATGTGTGGATTGCTCCCAACTTGTCGCTGTTAGCACAACTGCTGCGATGGGTGTCTCTCGGGCTGGGCTCTGCCACCTTCCAGAGGACTCTGTGTGTCGCACACCAGCTGCAGGAGAACCGCTGTCCTCGGGTAGGATAGTGCAGTCTGTTATCCAGCTCTGAGAGAGAACAGTCGAGAAATGATTTTTATACAGAAGGGAGCATTTACACTTTGTCATAGAAGAGCTTGTTCACCAGGGAATGGCAGAGAAAAGAGAGTTTTTTCCCTACTGTCTAGAATTCTTCTCTGACACTCCCTCCACCCCACTGGGTGTAGGAAAGAACTGAGTGTAGCAGTTGAAGATGAAATGTTTTATTCATTTGTTTATTCAGCAAATGTTTGAGAACTTACTGTATGCCAGACATTTGAAAATTGCCAGTGGTTTCAGCCGGGCCAAGCAGTGCCTTTTATTCCACTGGCCTTTGATCCTGCCTGGGGTTAAGACCCAGAACTTGATTCCAGGTCATGACTCAGAGTCCTGAGCCCCACTGGGCCTCATCACCTCTTGGTTTAGCACCTTAAGGTTTGGTACCATTATAGAGAATAATCACGTTAATTTGGGCTGCTCGCTCCCAGGAATTTCACAGCCAGGCTGAGACTCTTCATACACAGCTGCTGCTGCTGCTGCTAAGTCGCTTCAGTTGTGGCCGACTCTGTGCGACCCCGTGCGACCCCATAGACGGCAGCCCACCAGGCTCCCCTGTTCCTGGGATTCTCCAGGCAAGAACACTGGAGTGGGTTGCCATTTCCTTCTCCAATGTGTGAAAGTGAAAAGTGAAAGTGAGGTCGCTCAGTCATGTCCGACTGTCGCTCAGTCATGTCCGACTCTCAGCGACCCCATGGACTGCAGCGTACCAGGCCCCCTTGGTCCCCACTGTGACAGAGATCTGGCCAGAGGAGGTGAGCCATTAGGCCTGTGGCCTCCCAGTGGTTTTGTTCATAATATCCTGGCAAAGCAGCAAAAGAAAGGTACTGTTGCCTGGATCTCAAGGGTTCAAGCACTTTGTTATAGTGAAATTACCGTGTCCACACAAAGTGGTAGGAGTGGAGTGTCACAGATTCTGAGGTTAGCCCAGATAGCTCTGGGATTAGTGCTGCTGGGACCTTCTTGTCTTCTGGTAGACTGTCCCGCCTCCCTTTTATTTCCTTACTGACCCATTTTATAAAATAGTCTTAATTTCTCTTTACCCTGCTAGGAAAATGTCTACCCCTTAAGGCCGTTAGGGCCACACTCAATCTTTAAAATCCAGTGTAAGTGGAGAAAGCACTGACCTGCCAGATCTCAACAGTTATACTTAAGAAAGTGCTAAAACTCTTGAGTTGCTGACTTGGGGTAAGACTTGCAGAGGTTGGTGAGAGCACCCAGAATTAGGCCTCATCCCTGCCCCTTCCACCTGCCATGGGTTCCTTTTCTTTAAATGTCAGAACTTGATCTGTTATGGGTCTGTATCTTCAAATGCATTTTCCCTAGTGCTGTTTTAAAACTGTTGAACACGTCCTCAGGTAGAGGGGAAAGGAGTTAGACTCTCAGGAACAGAGACTCTCCTCTCTCTCTCCCTAGACCATGGAGTTAACGAAAGTGGCCTAGAGCTGCCGAGGGGCTGCTGTGTTTGTGTTTCAGTGGGCTGCCTTGACTGAGTGGGACACAAAAGCCCAAAGCACAGGCCATTCCCACAAGCCTAACATTTTCATATTTCTTTCCCTGCCAAAGAATCTTTGGTTAGGGTTAAGAATAACCAGTCTGTCTTTGGAAATACCAAGGCCTTTTGTTTGCCAGGAGAAAAGGGCTTTTGATTAAGGCCGTCTTCTCATTTTTTTTTTCCTTAAGCTGCTGTGAGAAGTTCAGAGCCTCTGAAGGTGCTGTGCTTGGGGGAAGGAAAGATAGCTGAATGAAGCCAGGAGAGACTCATGCTTTGGCACCCATTTGTGCAGAGATAAAAATAAATAATGAATAAAATCAGTCCAATTTTTGGTGACTGCTTTTACCAGCCTTTCTTTCTTCTTGTTTTTTCTTTTTTTGAAATCCATACAAAACTACTGTTCCCCAAGGACCTACCGTGCAGATGAGCTTGAATCCCACTGTGTGGCTGTGGGCAAGTTACTTAACCTTTCTCTTTTAGTTGACAGTTTCTCAGCCATAAATTGCGGATTATAATAGTGCTTCTTTCATAGTTGTAATGAAGATTGAATGAAGTAGTATGTAGAAAGTACTTAAAACAGTACTTGGTACATAGTAGTGCTCAGTAAATATCGACTGTCTCAGTAAATACTATTACTCCTATGTGTAGTAAATGCTGAGTATAGCTTTATTTTCCTGATTCCAGTTGTGGCTTGCTAGAGCTGTCAGAGTCAGATCTTTGTCTTTTTATAATGAAAAGGAGGCAAACATTCCCATTGGGCTTGATCTTTTTATCAGTCAGAGGCAAAGGGAAAGATTTATTTTCTGTGTGGACACATCTTGGAGGCTCGGTGCCTTCTTAATTAAATGTCAGTAAGGGAATCCATCTTATAGGAGGAACTTAACATTCTTTGGCAAAAACAGTTCTTATTTGTGGGGTGGGAGTGGGTCATGACTACAGCAGGTCATTACTTCCTTGATCTTTGAGGATGGTGAGGTTTCTTGTGCCCCAGGAGAGACTGAACCAAGCTATAGAGGAGGGGCCTCTGGTCCTTCAAACATACAGCAGTGGGAGAAGCAGGAGGCATGTCAGGAGCGAAAGGGGGCAGCCTCAGGGTTGGTGCCAGTGACTGTAGTACCAGGTCTGGGGGTGTCATTAATGGAGGCACCAGGCTAGCACCTGGCCACTGCATTTCCTGGGCCATAAGAAAGAGGCAGTGAATGACTCGCCCTAAGCCTCTGAGCTGTTTTATAAGCTGCTGTCTCCTTTCCCGGATTGGTGGGGGTGGTTAAGGATGGGACACAGAAATTTAAGTTTGTTGTCTCTTTCTTGCCCATGTCTGCATTGCTGTAGCTTTTAGGAAGGATTTGCATGTCTGCCTCCCTGATTCCGCCCCCCCCCGCCCCCTCCCCCCAACCCAGTCCCTCGAGGTGAAGTTTCATCTTACCTCTTGCAGGAAGTTAGTTTCTAAAGTTAGCACATAAAGTGAAAATCTCAAATAATCAAAATTATCTTTGAAAAATATCTCAAATGGTCCATAAATCCAAGTGTATATTGTATATACTCCAGGACAGAGTTGCGACACCATATGAAGTATTCAGTCTGTACTTAGGGGTCAATTTAAGTGAAAGGATAGCTGTTCTTAAGCACTAGACTCATATTCAGGATTCAGGATGCTCACAGTGTGTTCGAGGTACACTGGAGCCCAGACTTGCTGATGTCTCAGATTCAAGTCCTATCACCTCATGTTCATCTTGTGCATAACTTCATCTTGGTGTGAAACCTCCTCAAATAGAATTGTGAGTAAACCTCTGCACATGTTTAAATTCTCTCTCTGTCCTCAGGTTTCTGTAGTTCAATGCAGATGTGTTGAGATTCTCTGGTATCCTTCTTTTTGCATTCTGTTTTTCTTATTTACTTTTTAAATCATTTTTTTTTCTTCTAAACATGTTTTATAACCCTCTGCAGTCTTCTTTTATCTGAAATACTTATCTGTGTATCTGTTTATTGCATTCTTAATTATTTTCAGTGTTCAAGATTCTTTAAAGAGGGGTTGCAGGAGAGAGCGAGTGGGCAGGAAAGACCTCAAACAATCTTCATTTAATTCTGTAACCATAGCTTCTACTTTCCTCCTCTCTGGTCCTCTGCTAACTTACAGTTCTTACCCTTTGCATATAAGACCCTTTCTTTCCTTCATTTTCTTCTCCCTTTACGTCATTCTTCAGTAGAAAATTTCTGCTTATGCTAGGCCAGTTAGAAATGAATTCTTGTTATACCTACTATACATCACTGGTTTAGCTCTAGGTGGTTAGTTGGTTCATGATTAACCCCAGATTCATAGTATCATTAAGAGATGGATGGAGAATGGAGCCCACCCAGAGAAGTCAAAGGACACTTTTCCCAGGTCACACAGCTGCTTATTGACAAGCTAAAACCGTGACCCTGGTTCCTGACTTGGAGCTGAATCCCTTTTCTCCTAATCACATTACTTGCCTTTGAAGCCTTGGTTGGGAGCAGTCCTTTGTAACATTTTCTTTTTTCTTCCAGCCTTTGGGGAATTGCGACTTCTTTTGTTTAATTTTATTTCAATTCTTTTCCTTAACAAAGATTCTAGACAACATGAATTTCAAGAGGGTTAAATTTAGTTCTTTGTCAAAGATATATTTGAGAATTATGTGGTGTCTCTTGATAAAAGCTGATAACTGTGTCACGACTTCGAGGACTTGTAATCACTGTCCCAGGCATAGAGGTTTGAGACAAGGGAGACTGGTGACCATAGTTCTAGGCGGCGAGGGTTTGTGTAGGGAATCAGCTGACACACAGAGGGTAGTCAGGGTCAACAGACATTTGTTGAATTCCACTCTTTGCAGGGTACTAGGACTAGGTGTTGAGAGAATACACAGTCCCTACTTTCAAGGGGTTCAACTTGAGAAAAGAAGGTTGTATGTATATTTAGAGAGATACCGTGGAGAGGCTGTAATTTCTCTTGTCCTGATTTGATCGCAGAACTAAAGGAGATGGAGGTGCTGTTCACTGTGACCTTGAAAGAAATCCCCCAATACAGGGTACTGAACTCTAGTTTAGCCCTCAAATAGGGCAGGTGGGAGTTTACCCCTCAAATAGGGCAGGTGGGGTTTCCCAGAGTCCCAAGGTCCAGTTGTATTTTCTCAGTAAAAAGGACAGGTGGGGGAAATGGAGATCTTTATATTCTTTTCTCCTGTTTCTGCTGGTAAGCATTAAGCTAGATACTTTTCTAATTTTTATTTATGCTATTTCGTTTGAGCAGTAGAGGGAGTGTAACAGAAAAAAATAGCTAATGAAAATCATGATGCTGCATGTAAATCAAGCAATTCATCAGGCCTTGGGGAAGCTGATGCCCTGTTTTCAGAGCATCTGAAAGAAGCTTCTGACTGGAAGGAGCATACGAGTGTTCTGATCTTTGCAGCGCCGCTCCAACCTTCCATTATGTGCTGCCCAACTCCTTCAGCTTTTGTTGGTTTAAAACATCACATTATAACAAAGTTCAAAGCTGTTGTCTTTGCAATCCCAAGGAAGGAAAATGGGTTATTTTCAGCCATATGTTTCTTTTGTCTCAGAAAAAGTGTAAAAGCAAACAAACAAGAAACAAAAAATGAACAACTAAACCTTCCAATAAAACAAACTTCAACAGCCGTGATTAACTTGTGGAGCCTTGGGTGATGAACCACCTAACAGGGTTTCTCGTACAGGAGTTTTCCAGATTGATAGCTAATGTACAGGTAACTGAGCCAGGCCCTGGCTGTCACCATTTTGCTGTTGGAGAAGTGAACATCAGAGAGGGGCTCAGGAATCACTCCCCGTGACACTTGTAACATTTTTATTGCTCACCAGGAGGGGCACATTGGTGGTGGCAGGAGTGTTTGTGTGTGTAGAAGAGGACGGTAGGTCTGCTCGCCCCCATGCCTGGCAGGGGTAACGCAGCTTTCTCTCGGAGAGTCTGCTCCACGAGGTAGCTTTGTGGCCCCGTCTCAGGTCTGCTCTTTGCACTGTTTACTTTGCTATCTCTCCCAGCAGCTGTGTGTATGGGAGAGCCACAGCCTGCTGAAGTACCCTTAGGCTGCTCCCAGTGACCCTCAAGTCTTCAGAAGCATTTGAGTGAGAATAATGCTGAAATCCTTTAGCTATTTGGCTCAAAAGAAAAGCTGCACTGCCATGGTGATAAAGCTCCCAATTGAATAAGGAAAATGGCCATTTCCAAGAATCTGGGTGGTAGTTGTTTTAGTCAAGTTGAGAAATGGGATCACTGAGAAGGGGATTTCCGTAGCATCTAGGCTGTCAGGGAAACAGTTATTCCCCTCTGCCTCCTGTTTACAAATTCCAGGAAGGGAGTGCGAGGCCTCAGGTTGTATCTTCATACCCAGTAAGACAGGCAGTCTGCAGGGTCTGCCAGCGTTCTTCGTGACAGTTACGCTGTAGTGTTTCCTATTAAAAGTACTTTATATACTGAACATAACCTTGGTATTTCACAGATGCCACACGTGTATGAACATCCTTCCTAAAGGATTTCTCTATTCCTAAAGAAATAGAGAAATACGCTGTAGTCTTACAAGCCTTTGTTCCTAGGGAAGTTGACAGGGATTTCGCTTAGCTTTGTGTCCTGTCAGGCTCCTTGAGGGAGGTCCTAACAACATTTCTCTCTTTCCCCCGCTCTTTCATTCACCCTAATAGGACAGAGAGTTGCTGGATTCAACAACATTCTTTCCCAAATGATTCTTAAGGCATGAGGGTCACTCAGATTTATTTTTAAACTCATAACCTCCGGCTGAGGGAAAGCAGTTGTCCTTACTGAATTCCCTTGGGGGCTTTCAGCTGCCCAGACACCCCACGTCTTTATGGGGCACATTCCAATGGTCTTAAAGCCCTGGCCCTCAGAGTAGAATCTGGTCTGGCGTCTCACTCATGGAATCCCGTCATGAGCCATGGCATGAATTAGGTGTCAGATTGGAAAGCAGAAGGAACAGGTGGTCTGTGAGCTTAATATAATACTTCCGGCTTGGTAAAGTGGTTTTGGAGCCTTGTGCTTATTGAAAGTTTCCTTCTGCTTTCTTGTCAGCTTTAACCATCTCTTGATGGTCTTTAGTTCCCTTCTGGGATTTTCTAGGAGCGTGCTGGAGACTGTCAGAATATAAGGAGTTAAACCACAGTGAACTTGTGGAGAATAATTAAACAGTGATTAAGTGATGTTTTAACTCCTGTTTACAGGGGAGAAATGGAAATCGTCAGGAAAAAAGTTTGGCTGAGGTCATCTTGTCTTTGTCGGCCAGAGCCTGCCTGCCCTTACTAGTTTCATTTTTAGCTGTAAGGTGAACTCATATACACTTCTCTACTTATATACACCTTTGTCTTTAGTCATACCCCCCTCCTCTTCTCTCTCTCCCCACTTCACCTCTGCCTCCTTCCCTTCCTCCCCCACGTTTCTTTAACTGGTCTGGGAGAACCAGTTCCACTCGAACAGTTGGAGTGGGACTCAGGTTCCCTTCTGTGTCTTCTGTTCCTTGAAGGCATTGAGATGAAGCAGAGAGATAGGAGATTTGGGATATTTGGAAGGCCACTGGACTAGTGGGAAAAGCACCAGATAAAGATTTGAAGATGCCTGGGTTTGAATCCCAGCTCTCCTGGGATCCTACCTGTGTAACCCTGAACAAGATACTGAATCTTTGCAAGTCTCTCAGCTTCCTCTTGTATAAAATGGGGATATGATTCCTATCTGAAAGAGTAGGAATTAGAGAGGATTAGCGATATGTATGTAAAGAGCCTTGCTTGCCACCCACAGTAGGCATTTGATTGTGTTTGAAAGTAGGAGCTTTGCTGTATGATGGAACAGGTAAGAGTTGATGGTAGGGTTTAGATTGCCTTTGGTTAGCTTTTTGCCTGTTTAACTACATGTTAATTGTATAGTTTATATAATATGAAGTTATGTTATTCTTTGCCTTTATTCTTACCTTGTAAATGTAGTAGCAGCCCAAAGGAGAGTTAGGAGCCCTGTTCCCTCCAGTCTTCATCACCCACCGTTCCTCAGCCATTCCAGATAAACAAATTTAAGTGAAAAGAGTTTATATATAAATGTAGAATTAAGGCTTTAAAAATTATTTATTTATTTTAATTGAAGGCTAATTACTTTACAAAATTGTAGTGGTTTTTGTCATACATTGACATGAATCGGCCATGGGTGTACATGTGTCCCCCATCCTGCACCCCCTCCCAACTCCCTCCCCATTGCATCCCTCAGGGTTGTCCCAGTGCACCAGCTTTCAGAGCCCTGTTTCATGCATCAAACTTGGACTGGTGATCTCTTTCACATATGGTAATATATATATTTTAATGCTATTCTCTCAAATCATCCCACCCTCGCCTTCACCCATGGAGTCCAAAAGTCTGTTCTTTATATCTGTGTCTCTTTTGCTGTGTCACATATAGGGTCATCGTTACCATCTTTCTAAATTGCATATATATGTGTTAATATACTGTATTGGTGTTTTTCTTTCTGACTTACTTCACTCTGTATAATAGGCTCCAGTTTCTTCCACCTCATTAGAACTGATTCAAATTCATTCTTTTTAATAGCTGAGTAATATTCCATCATGTATTACAAAGCTACAGTCATCAGGACAGTATGGTACTGGCACAAAGACAGAAATATAAATCAATGCAACAAAATAGAAAGCCCAGAGATAAATCCACACACCTTTGGACACCTTATCTTTGACAAAGGAGGCAAGAATATACAATAGAGAAAAGATAATCTCTTTAACAAGTGGTGCTGGGAAAACTGGCCAACCACCTGTGAAAGAATGAAACTAGAACACTTTCTAACACCATACACAAAAATAAACTCAAAATGGATTAAAGATCTAAATGTAAGACCAGAAACTATAAAACTCCTAGAGGAAAACAGGCAAAACACTCTCTGACATAAATCACAGCAGGATCCTCTATGACCCACCTCCCAAAGTAATGGAAATAAAAGCAAAAATAAACAAAGGGACCTAATTAAGCTTAAAAGCTTTTGCACAATGAAGGAAACTATAAGCAAGGTGAAAAGACAGCCTTTAGAATGGGAGAAAATAATAGCAAATGAAGCAGCTGACAAAGAATTAATCTCAAAAATGTACAAGCAGCTCATGCAGTTCAATACCAGAAAAATAAACAACCCAATCAAAAAATGGGCCAAAGAACTAAACAGACATTTCATAGAATTAAGATTTACTATGATTGCTTCTCTTCTTCAATTAGATTGCTATGTTCAAGTCCATTTTATATGTAATTTCTGAATTCTGACTCTTACTACTGATGCAACTATTTATTTCTCTCAGGAATGATTCATTTACATAGAAGAAGATGTAAGTTAATTTATGAACACTTTTTATCTTGTCATATTTGAGGCATGTGTGGTGGAGAGATAGATCATGGTTATTCCATTCTTTTTCCTTTACTGACGTGGAATGAGCCAAGGCCAGTGGGACTTGGCACAGCACAGGGCCTTCGCTATTCCTTTCAGCCCTTGTTATGCTTGGCTGTGTCTCTAGGTCTCAGGACTTAGGCAGCTCAGCTGTTTTGGAAACTTGCATAATGCATTGCTTTGCAGTATGAAAGATATGCTGTGCCTTTGTAATCCTCATCTTTTGGCGTATCACTTCTTTTGGGGAGGAATCGTCAAAAATCAAGTGTCTCTAGAGTGCTTAGTATTTGAAGAGCATAAGGAAGTTTGAGTACTTTTGTCTCAAAGTATCAAAAGACATCAGCTCAGATTGCTTTTTATTTTATATATTCATGTATTGGGAGACAATATTGTTAAGATGGCAATGTTCCCCAAGTTGATCTGCAGATTCCATGCGGTCCCTACCAAAACCTCTGTTGGCTTTTTTTTTTTCGCAGAAATTGACAAGCTGATCTTAAAATTTGTAAAGAAATGCAAGGGACCCATGATAGCCAAAATAATCTTCAAAAAAAGAAGAGGAAGTTGGAGCACTCACATTTCTCAATTTGAAAACTTTACTACAAAACTACAGTAATTTAGACAGTGTGGTAATGGTATAAGAATAGAGATATAAATCAATGGAATAGAATGAGAATCCAAAAATAAACCCCTACATTTATGGTCAATTTTTGACAAGGGTGCCAAGAATTCCACGTGGAAAGAATTTCCTTTACAGCAAATTATACTGGGACAATTGGATATCCATATGCAAAAGAATGAAATTGGACACCTACCTTGCATGATGTACAGAAGTTAACTTGAAATGGCTCATAGACCTATGTGTAAGAGCTCAAACTATAAAACTATTAGAAGAAAACTTAGGAATAAATCATTGTGACCTTGAAATAAGCAATGGTTTCTTGATTATGACACTAAAAGCACAAGCAACTAAAGAGAAATGTAGATAAATTAGATTTGATCAAATTAAAAACGTCTGTGTTTCAAAGAACACTGTTAGGAAAGTAAAAAGATGCCCCATAGAATGGGAAAAGATATTTGTGAACCATACATCTAACAGGCATGGGTTTCCAACCTCTGGGATCTAACACCTGATGATTTGAGATGGAGCTGATGTAAAAATAATAAGAATTAAGTGCACAATAAATGTAATGCACATGAATCATCCTCACACCATCCCACTCAACCTGTGAAAAAAATTATCTTCCACGAAAGTGGTCCCTGGTGCCAGAAAGGCTGGGGACTACTGTATTAAGGGACTTGTATCTAAAATCTATAAAGTCCTCTTACGTAACAGTAAAAAGACAATTTAATCACAAATGGGCAAAAGATTTGAATAGACGTTTCTCCAAAGAAGAAACATAAATGTCCAATAATAAGCACATAAAAAGATACTCAGCATCATTAGGGAAATGCAAATCAAAGCTGCAATGAGATACCACTCCATACCCACTAGAATGGTTATTATAATCAAAAAGAAAGCAAGGATGTAGAGAAATTGGAACCCTTATACATTGCTGGTGGGAACATAAAATGGTGCAGCTGCTTTGGAAAACAATTTGGTGGTTCCTCAAGAAGTTAAGAGTTACCAAATGGTCCAGCATTTCCACTAAGTATAAATCCAAGAGAAATGAAAGTGTATATACAGCAAGATGTGTATAAAAATGCTTACAGCAGCATTACTCTTAATAGCTAAAAAATGGAAACAACCCAAATGCCTAGCAACTCATCAGTTAGATAAGCAAAATGAATAAGCAATGGATAAGCAAAAGTGGTATATCCATACAATGGAATATTATCAATAAAAAGGAATGAAATACTAATTGGTGCTAACATGAATCACACTTGAAAATATTGACATACTGAGAGAAAGGAGCCAGCTTGAAAACATTCTAGGTAGAAGAAGCCTGCCACGAAAGACCACATGTTGTATGATTTCATTATACAGAATAGGCAGATTCATAGAGACAGTAGCAGATTAGTGGTTGCAGGGTTAGGGAAGGGTGGAATGGGAAGTGACTGCTGATGGATATAGAGTTTCTTTTGGGGGGTAATGAAATGTTCTAAAATTACGTGGTGGTGATGGTTGCACAGCTCTGTGAATATACTTGCATTAAATTATATACTTTAAAAAGTATGTGTACGGTATGTGAATGAAATTCAATAAGTTGTTATCCAAAACATTTCAGGTGATTCGTATGTCTGAATAGTATTTTGTCAGTTTGAACTTGGCCCCTGTTCCTGCCATCATGAATCTGGAAGTTAGAGCATCACTCTTGAGCACTGGGCAGGGGACCGTTGCCTCAAAGCCTTTCTCATCTTTCTCACCTTGGGTGAGAAATTTAGGTTTGCAGTTAACTTCTTGAAGGAGAAGAGCTGATGGCACTTTGTATCAGGAACCAAACCTTTTAAGGTGAATGTCCTGAGGTTGGAACCTTTCCAAATTTTAAATGTGACTGTCTGTGCCCTACCCTTGTTTTTGTTTACCCTCTCAACTGTGTGTCCCACTGGAATAGTTTATGTTTGGGGTCCCAGATCCCATTCCCAGCTCTTCGTCCAGGCTGTTGTTCTTGCTCTGAGGCATCCTTTCCTGGAAGCTAGGGAGTAGATGGAGGAGCCTCTGGGTGGCGCCCTGTGTCCAGAAGGTGGACAAAGGAGAATGACTTGCCTGAAAGACGCTTAGGCCTGTGTTGGCAGGAAGAGATGACTCATTTTTCATCAGAGGAATTTCAAAGAAAATATAATGACAGGATGATGTCAGAGGAGCAGGTGGAGACAGGAGCCTTGATTGAGGTGCTGGAGGGCGGTGTTGGATTGTACTGTTGCCAGGGTAGTCAGAATGATTGACTGGCACAGATCACAAGAATCGTCACCTGTTTTTCAGTTCCTTTCTCAAGAGCCCTGGTGTGGGCAGAGCCTTCAGAGCCTGTGGTCAAGTCCATGCCTGTCTTGGGTGTACTGTGTTTGTATCTGGGTGAGATACTTCATCCCATCCAGTGCCAGTCATGGACATATTTCACATGCAGTGTGGTGTGTGTGGGCTCCTTCACTCTGTGCGTCAGCTCCGTGACTCGCCGGGCCTGTGTCTGAGAACTGAAAATCACATGCTCAGGGTGGCTTGAGGTGTGGCGTTTCCCCTGATATATTAGATACAGGAACTTGCCTAGATAGCAGAAGCTCAGATCTCAGGGCGTGTGTGTGCTAAGTCGCTTCAGTTGTGTCCAACTCTTTGCGACCCTATGGACTTCAGCCCGCCAGGCTCCTCTGTCCCTGGGATTGTTTTCCAGGCAAAAATACTGGAGTGGTTTGCTATGACCTCCTCCAAGGAATCTTCCCGGCCCAGGGATCAAACCTGCATCTCTTATGTCTCTTGCATTGGCAGGCGGGTTCTTTACCACTAGTGCCACCTGGGAAGCCCCTCAGATCTCAGGGACTTTACCTTATTGCCGAAAGTGCTCTGGTTCCCTCCAGTGTTTTGGCAAGAGCTGGATCTTTGTTCTAATCTTAGTGTTTTTTTTTTCTTTTCTTTGAGTTGAGTGCCCTCCTTGGTGTGTATGGATGAAGCTGATAAGTGGGGGGAACTTACAGTCAGGAGGAAGGATAGATAAGTTTTCTAATGTTTTCATTTTGTAAAGCACTCTAGTTGGTTAGATGTTTAGGCTCCCACTGATACTAAGACTGTAAGGAGTGAGTGCTCCTGGTAATCACTGTGTTTTAGCAGCTAAATCACATTTTAGTTGGAGGCTAAATCAGTAGTTTACAAAAGGATAAAAGAGAGGATATTTAGTGCTAGTACTCAAGGAATGGGATTCCCGAGTGGCTCAGTGGTAAAGAATCTGCCTGTCAATGCAGGAGATGCAGAAGATGCAGGTTTGATCCCTGGGTCGGGAAGACCCCTGGAGAAGGAAATGGCAACCCAGTAGTCCTGCCTGGAAAAAAATCCCAGGCAAAGAGGAGCCTGGCGGTTTACAGTCCATGGAGTTGCAAGAGTTGGACCCGACTTAGCAACTAAACAACAACTCAAGGAATATCTGAGGAGAGATATATTAGCAATATCAGTTGTTGCTTTTGTGTTTTATGCATCCTTCATCTGCAGGTGACATGGAGATAGGGGCTTTTAGGTGGCAGAGGACGCTGCCAGGCAGTGGGAGCGCCTCTCTTTAGGACAGACCGTATGTGCCGTCTGCTCTGCGTGCCCAGTGTGTCCAGCTCTTTGTGACCCTTTGGACTGTAGCCCATCAGGCTCCTCTGTCCATGGGATTTTTCAGGCAGGAATACTGGAGTGGGTCGCTGTTTATTCCTCCAGGGATCTTCCCGACCCAGGGATCGAAGCCGTGTCACCTTCAGTGCAGGTGGATTCTTTACAGCTGAGCCGGCAGGGAAGCCCAAGATATATCGTAAGTAAGAAGAAAAAGTGAAAACAAAAACAAACCCCCAAACAAACAAACAAAAACGCCTGAAATTGGAAAGAGAGGGAAAGACAGCTTTATTTATTACTTAGTGCTGTCTTTAATTGTTGGACAATACTACCAGGTACACTGTGGGACTGAAACTGCTCTTTGGAGGAGGGTATGAAGGACATGAATCAGACAGCTTTTCTTAGAGAAGGGTGCCGGGCTTCCTTGGGCCACAGTTAGCACCATTCCTCCTCCCTGCTAGTTGTGCTTCTCTCTGTTATCTCTCCATGAAATAACAGGTCAGTAGAGTAGATTTTTAACTTGAAATGCCAGGGAAAATATTCTCTAGAATGGGTTTGATTTGGGAGCTTCCTGAGGATAATTTGTGATGACAGTGTTTCAGAAATCACCACCTGACTCACTGAGCAGAAGCAGCAGTCTTGTCCTGAACATGTTCTTTGTGTATCCGTCCCTTAATATATACAGCTCCTCTCTTCCTTTGGTTATGAGCTCAAGGCCTTTAATCATGAGGTTGAGCAGTGGTAAGCAAGAACTATTCTGACGTGCCAGTTAACCAGAAAGTTAAAGGAATCCACATGGGAGCTGGGGTTCCAAATAGCTCTGATTTTTTTGGTGGGGGAGGAAAAGGACTCCTTTAAGGGTTCATTGTCACCTATGGAATAAAATCCAAACTCATCTTGTCACTTGAGACCTCTCGTAACCCAGCCCAACCTTTCCATAAAATTGTTTTTATCAGAATTATATTTGTTCTTTTTTTAAAAGGTCAAATATTACTATTACTATGGAGTTTCTAACAAAAGTCATTTCCTGTCCTATCCCTCCCTACCTGTGAGAACTACTTCCAAGCCATGTAGCTGTTTCTTTTAGTATTTTCCACTACACTTATTAAATCTACTCGTGTCCTAGTGATTTTGAGTTTGCAGCTTTAGACATGATCTGTTGATGTTCTGCGCTAGCAAATGTGGGTTTAGTTTTTCATCCCTGCCCTTCTCCCCTGTTTCTGTTGTCACATATTATCACCATTGCTAGGTACTCAGTGTTTAGATTGTTATGATCATATAAAGTTGCTTAAAGCTGAGGCACATAGTTTACATTTACTTTCTTGACCAATTTTTAAATTTTTTTCCTGGAATTAGCAATTGCCCTATGTTATCATTTGTTTACCATTCTATGTTCCTATCTCCATGCTCTCCTATGGGACTCGAGGGCAACTCTCAGTACGTTGGAACATATCAGATAATCTTTTGGCGCAGTATTTCCTTTGGAGACACTCCCCCCAGTGTTCTGTTTTCCAGCTGTAGCTTTTTGTAAAGCTGAAACCCGGAGTCTTCCCTTTACCGTCAGACTGGGGATCCCTCTGCCCCTCTTCTGTGTTGGCTGCCATGTCTCCTGGACCTCATGCACTCATTTTTCTTGGTTCACTGCATCTCTTCATTGGAACATATCTTAGAGTAGCTTCCTGAGAAAGGATCTTTGAGAGATGAATGCCTTTGAGAATTTGCTTATTTGAAAATGTTTTTGTTCTCCTTTTCATTTAATGGAGAGTTTGGGTATAGAGTGCTAGGTTACAAATGACTGGCTTTCCGTGTTGCTCTTGAGAAGTCCAGTGCCATTCTGGTTCCTGACCTTTGTTTGTGAACTGTTTTCTTTTTGATAGCTTTTAGGATTTTATTTTTATCTCTGATATTCTGGTATATGGTGATGATGTGCACTGATGAGGATCTTTTTAAATTACTGAGTTAGGTTCTCTGTGGGTCTTTATTTGAAAACACCTCTTTCATTTATTAGTTCTTTGATAATTTCCTCTCTTCCATTTTCTCCTTCTGGTACTTCAGTTAGTTGGATACTGGACTCCACTGTTGATTTTCTGTCCTCTCCCCCCCTCTCTATTTTCTGTCTCTATTTTTGTTGCGATTTATGGTGAAGATCTTCAGCTCCATCTTCCAGCTCTTCTTTGAAGTATTTAGTTTTGCTCTCATAATTTTTATCTCTGAGCATTTCCCCCTTACTCTCTGCATATTGCATTTTGATACACTTGCTCTTGTTTTATGGCAATATGGCCCTTTAGGACTCGGAAGATGGCAATCGCCGCCTCCCTCAGTGTTTTCCTCTGCTTCCAGTATTGTCTGTGTTTGTTTCAGGCTCCTTCTGTTTGCTCATGTGGTCTCTGTCTTTCACGTTAGAGACTCTCTTATGTCTGAAGTTTCTTTGTGGTCTTCATAATCAAGAGTTAGCCCCTAAAAAGCTGATTGGTGGGGCTTGTTGCCCAGTGTGCTGTAATGATTCACCGGGTAGGGAGGGTCCATTTCCCCTGGCCAGTCTCCTTATCTGGGGCCTCTTTAGCCTGGCAGCCAGAGCCCTGGGGTTGCCAAGCAGGGCAATAGGGCAAGGGGGAGGGGTTTTGTTGTTCATTATGTCAAATTTCACTCAGTGCTCCTGTTTTCAGTGAGGTACCTCACTTCTGACCTCAGGTGAGCCTGAAGACATTCAACCAGTCTGTGTTCCACCTCACCCTGCAGCTCTCCCCCGGCCCACCCCCAGGCCTTCAAGGGACCGAGTGCTTCCAATTCCTGAGCCTTTCTGGAGTCTTGCAGCACCGGTTGCTGTGTCCCTGGCCCCCTACAGGCACTTAGCAGAAAGAGAAAGCTGAAATTTAAATTAGTGACCATTTATCTTTCCACTCTCTAGTTTATCAAATTTCTGTTGATATTTTAAATTCAAGACTGGTTTGTAAATTTTCTGTCATTGGTAATAGTTAACATAGAACCTAGGCAACTAAATATTTCACAGAACCGCAGAATTTTAGAGCTGGAAAAGAGTTTAGAGATCTAGAATATCAACTCATTTTATGAATAAATAAATAGATACAGTGTGATTAAATGGTGCCAGAGTCATAATAAGCTAGAGACAGAAATGGAACTATAACTTCATTGTCTAGCTCTCAAGCTGCTAGATATAGTAAAAAAATCTGAGACATGCTTAATTAAATATTCTGGTTAATTCAGAGTTAATCAGAGGGCACTGTCTGTTTCATTCTTTTTTTTTTTTTTTTTAATTTTCTTTCTTTCTTATGGCTGTAGCTGCTTGGGCTTTTTCTCTAGTTTCAGAGGGCAGGGGCTACTCTGTAGTTGTGGTGCATGGGCTTGGTTACTCCGAGGCACGTGGGATCCTCCCGGACCAGGGAATGAACCTGTGTCTCCTGCGATGGCAGGTGGACTCTTCACACTGAGCCACTAGGAAAGCCCTCTGTTTCATTCTTGTTGAAAATTTTTATACATTTCTTTTGGTCTTGGTAATTATATAATTTTGTCATAGGTAATTTCTTTCTGATTTTTGTTTTTGACAAATCGGTATATTGAATATTTATTTTGAATTTTGTAAAAAACTAAGCTGTATAATAGTTTTTCCCCAAGGCCTTAGGAAACCGTGGATTACAGGTGAGAAGGATATAAGGAACTGAAATGAAAAACGCTGTGATTTCAAGAAAAATTCTTTAAAAATGAGTGATTATGATGTATGTGTGGTGATTCTTTTTCTTCTTCAGCAGTAGAGTGCATACAGTAGGGGGCAGCCCAGTCAAGCTGAGTCCTGGTTAAAGTTTTGCTGTTTGAAAATACATCAAGGATTATTGCTTGAAGTATCCTTAAGGTAAATTGTGTCAAAGGTCCTCCTTGATTTCCCGGAGTTGTTTAGCTCTCGGCAGTCATTTCCAAAATGTTTGAGATAGCTCTGTAGATCATCATCTCTGAGGGGCTAGAAGCTCTAAGAATATCTAATGGGAGAAAGCTGAACAGTAACTATTGTTTTTTTTAAGGACTTGTTGAATATCAAGTATGCCAGTCACTAATCGAAACAGCTAGATGCCGTTCTTTTCCTCAGTCCCCACTTTGGGCACCCGAGGGTGGATGGGCAGGTACTTACTAAGAGGCTCCCTCTTCCTCAGATTTGGTTTTCATCAGTGCTTTGCCTCATGATATAAAGCTGCAGGATAGCAGATGGTCTGATGCTGGGGTTGGTTTGCAGTCTCCATTGGGCAGAGCTGTTGCTAGACAAGCAGTCTTATGGTGGAATGAACCAGAGCTGACCAGTAGGCTGGGCTAGGCTCTGCTTCATGTCCATTACTCTTGGTTTCATCCAAAATAGAAACTGTGGTCCCCAGATTTTAGATGTGCTCGTTGGTGTTTCTGCCTTTGCCTGTTTCTTCATTGCCACCTGGCTGTCATTGGAGAGAATTCACTATGGCTCTAAGACTGCGGGGAATTGAGAGGAACTGTGCTTGTTTCCAGGACTGGGTGTGTGTTCTCTTCCATTAAAACGGTTACCCACATTTCCTTTTATTACTCGTTAAGTCAGAGGCAGCTGGGAGGATGCATTACTCACCAGGCGCACACAGTGGCCCTGGCTGTGGACAGGGAGTCTGGGCTGGGAGAGTGAGTCAGCTCAGGGAATGGAAAAATTGCAGGGTAGTGTGCGGTAGGGGTTGTGTGCCAGTGGCTGTTCCTTCTCTGCCTGCTCTTTTCTCTTTAAGGACTCATCAGAAGGCTGTGAATACTGGGCATCCAGTTTCGGTAGTCAGTAAGCCAACCAGACTGTGGTGGTGGTGTCTCCTGTGAAAGGAATGAGCTGACTGCACTTAGCATTGTTGTCTTCTGTGTTATGTGTGTATATGGGTTTTGAGGCAAGCTTGAGCTTGTATAATAAAGTTCTGTGTGTGAGGATTTCACTAGAATCAAGCAATCACAGAGTCTCTTTGTCTTAGTTATAAAATTTAGTCATCTGTATCTATTTTTGTCCATTAGGGGTCGCTGGGGTATTAAACTCTAAATGAGAGAAACATCTAATCCCATGATAGACCAGTCAGATTCCTTCTCTTTATTGTTTAGAGTACTTTTTTTATTTTTAGAGCAGAGATGAAAGATGTGAACTTTGTGGAACATTAATTGTTTGAAGAGCAGATTATTCCAATGGTTGAGATGGAATTGATTAAAAAAAAAAAAATAACCGGCACCCCCTGAGTTGGAAGCAGGGAGTCTTAACCACTGGATCTCCAGGGAAGTCCTGAGATGGAATTGATTTAATGAGTAAGATTTGAAGAGCAGTTTTTAGAGACAATGACAAGAAATAGGGGAGGAAAATTGTTTATTAAAGCATCTGATATGTACCCATGTACTTGACATATATTCCTTGTTTAATCTTATGAACAATCGTGAGAAACAACTATTTATATACACATTATAAGTATTAGGAACCCAAGTTCAGGAACATTACTGGCTTCCCCAGGGTCACATAGTTATGAAGTGATACTATCAGGGGAGATCCTGTTGGCCATGTTTCATTTGACTTTGGTCCTTGGACCCTGGTAAAGGGTCATGAGAGCAGAAGGTTTTATTAGAAGGAAGCAGAGCCTGATGGTAGTTTCTCCTGAGAAAGACTAAAATGATTCTTGTGTTGAATTAGAGTTCAGAGCAGGCTCCGGGGGTTCCTAAGTGGAAAGAACCTGGCAAGTTTGTCTTTGTCTTCAGGGGGCAAGTTCTACCTCTTTTTCACTTAGAGCTACTGCCAGGATGTGGTCAACTGTCTCACAGAGATCTAAAGTTAGCTCTTTGTTTGTGTGCAAAGCTTGGTTACCATGGATAAATCGTTTAAGTTGGTCTCTCTTACCTACCTCTTATCTTGGCCCAGACTCTTCTTCTGAGCCTTGAATGTTGCTACCTATTGACACTCTTAAGCTTGCCCAGTTACATCTTTGTTGAGCTCCTGACCCCTCAGTCAGTTGCATGCTTATTCTACTTTTGCATTCTTGATTTTCTGGTATCTCAGGAAAACAAGTTGATCACATGTTCATAGCCAGACCACACTAAAAGAGATTTCCCATTGAGACCAGTTTTTGCTTTTATTTGGAAAAGCATTTTTTAAATTGCATTTAGGTGGGATACAAGTAAGATGCTGACTCTCTCGTTCAATGTGCATTTACTTGAAATGACAGATATTTCTGGACAAAAATAACAACCTTGGCAAAATTCAGAAACAGCCCCTGTAGACAGGGCTTCTTATTCTTAAATCACATTTTTCCATTTATTTAAGATACTGACTCTCAAAGTATCCTGGAAAAAGTTTAATAGCTAGATCTTATTATTTTTACTTTGCTGGGGAAAACAGAACCCCAAAGAGAGGGATTATTTAAAATGGTGATATGGATATTCAGTTCAGTTCAGTTCAGTTGCTCAGTCGTGTCCGACTCTTTGCGACCCCATGAATTGCAGCACGCCAGGCCTCTCTGTCCATCACCAACTCCCGGAGTCTACCCAAACCCATGTCCATCGAGTCGGTGATGCTATCCAACCATCTTATCCTCTGTCGTCCCCTTCTCCTCCCGCCCCCAATCCTACCCAGCATTAGGGTCTTTTCCAATGAGTCAACCCTTTGCATGAGGTGGCCAAAGTATTGGAGTTTCAGCTTCAACATCAGTCCTTCCAATGAACACCCAGGATTGATCTCTTTTAGGATGGATTGATTGGATCTCCTTGCAGTCCAAGGGACTCCCAAGAGTCTTCTCCAACACCACAGTTCAAAAGCATCCATTCTTCGGTGCTCAGCTTTCTTCACCGTCCAACTCTCACATCCATACATGACCACTGGAAAAACCATAGCCTTGACTAGATGGACTTCTGTTGGCAAAGTAATGTCTCTGCTTTTAAATATGCTATCTAGGTTGGCCATAACCTTCCTTCTAAGGAGTAAGCATCTTTTAATTTCACGGCTGCAGTCACCATCAGCAGTGATTCTGGAGCCCAAAAAAATAGTCTGACACTGTTTCCACTGTTTCCCCATCTATTTGCCATGAAGTGATGGGACCAGATGCCATGATCTTAGTTTTCTGAATGTTGAGCTTTAAGCCAACTTTTTCACTCTCCTCTTTCACCTTCATCAAGAGGCTCTTTAGTTCTTCTTCACTTTCTGCCATAAGGGTGGTGTCATCCACATATCTGAGGTTATTGATATTTCTCCTGGCAATCTTGATTCCAGCTTGGTTTCTTCCAGCCCAGCGTTTCTCATGATGTACTCTGCATATAAGTTAAATAAGCAGGGTGACAATATACAGCCTTGACGGACTCCTTTTCCTATTTGGAACCAGTCTGTTGTTCCATGTCCAGTTCTAACTGTTGCTTCCTGACCTGCATACAGGTATCTCAAGAGACAAGTCAGATGGTCTGGTATTCCCATCTCTTTCAGAATTTTCCACAGTTTATTGTGATCCACACAGTCAAAGGCTTTGGCATAGTCAATAAAGCAGAAATAGATGTTTTTCTGGGACTCTCTTGCTTTTTCGATGATCCAGCGGATTTTGGCAATTTGATCTCTGGTTCCTCTGCCTTTTCTAAAACCAGCTTGAACATCTGGAAGTTCACGGTTCACATATTGCTGAAGCCTGGCTTGGAGAATTTTGAGCATTACTTTACTAGCATGTGAGATGAGTGCAATTGTGCGGTAGTTTGAGCATTCTTTGGCATTGCCTTTCTTTGGGATTAGAACGAAGACTGACCTCTTCCAGTCCTGTGGCCACTGCTGAGTTTTCCAAATTTGCTGGCATATCGAGTGCAGCACTTTCACACCATCACCTTTGAGGATTTGAAATAGCTCAACTGGAATTCCATCACCTCCAGTAGTTTTGTTCGTAGTGATGCTTTAAGGCCCACTTGACTTCACATTCCAGGATGTCTGGCTGTAAGTGAGTAATCACACCATCATGATTATCTGGGTCGTGAAGATCTTTTTTGTACAGTTCTTCTGTGTATTCTTGCCACCTCTTCTTAATATCTTCTGCTTCTGTTAGGTCCATACCATTTCTGTCCTTTATCGAGCCTATCTTTACATGAAATGTTCCTTTGGTATCTCTAATTTTCTTGAAGAGATCTCTAGTCTTTCCCAATCTGTTATTTTCCTCTATTTCTTTGCACTGATCGCTGAGGAAGGCTTTCTTATTTCTTCTTGCTATTCTTTGGAACTCTGCATTCAGATAGGAATATCTTTCCTTTTCTCCTTTGCTTTTTGCTTCTCTTCTCTTCCCAGCTATCTGTAAGGCCTGCTCAGACAGCCATTTTGCTTTTTTGCATTTCTTTTCCATGGGGATTTTCTTGATCCCTGTCTCCTGTACAATGTCATGAACCTCTGTCCATAGTTCATCAGGCACTCTGTCTATCAGGTCTAGTCCCTTAAATCTATTTGTCACTTCCACTGTATACTCATAAGGGATTTGATCTAGGTCATACCTGAATGGACTAGTGGTTTTCCCTACTTTTTTCAATTTAAGTCTGAATTTGGCAATAAGCAGTTCATGATCCGAGCCACAGTCTGCTCCTGGTCTTGTTTTTGCTGACTGTATAGAGCTTCTCCATCTTTGGCTGCAAAGAATATAATCAATCTGATTTCGGTGTTGACCATCTGGTGATGTCCACATGTAGAGTCTTCTCTTGTGTTGTTGCAATTGGGTGTTTGCTATTACCAGTGAGTTCTCGTGGCAAAACTCTTATTAGCCTTTGCCCTGCTTCATTCTGTACTCCAAGGCCAAACTTGCCTGTTACGCCAGGTGTTTCTTGACTTCCTACTTTTGCATTCCAGTCCCGTATAATGAAAAGGACATCTTTTTTGGGTGTTAGTTCTAGAAGGTCTTGTAGGTCTTCATAGAGCCGTTCAACTTCAGCTTCTTTGGCGTCACTGGTTGGGGCATAGACTTGGATTACCGTGATATTGAATGGTTTGCCTTGGAAACGAACAGAGATCATTCTATCGTTTTTGAGATTGCATCCAAGTACTGCATTTTGGACTCTTTTGTTGACCATGATGGCTACTCCATTTCTTCTAAGGGATTCTTGCCCACAGTAGTAGATATAATGGTCATCTGAGTTAAATTCACCCATTCCAGTCCATCTTAGTTCGCTGATTCCTAGAATGTCGACGTTCACTCTTGCCATCTCCTGTTTGACCACTTCCAATTTGCCTTGATTCATGGACCTTACATTCCAGGTTCCTATGCAATATTGCTCTTTACAGCATCGGACTTTGCGTCTATCACCAGGCACATTCACAGTTGGGTATCGTTTTTGCTTTGGCTCCATCCCATCATTCTTTCTGGAGTTATTTCTCCACTGATCTCCATTAGCATATTGGGCACCTACTGACCTGGGGAGTTCATCTTTCAATGTCCTATATTTTTGCCTTTTCATACTGTTCATGGGGTTCTCAAGGCAAGAATACTGAAGTGGTTTGCCATGCCCTTTTCCAGTGGACCACATTCTGTCAGACATCTCCACCATGACCCATCCGTCATGGGTGGCCCCATACGGCATGGCTTAGTTTCATTGAGATAGACAAGACTGTGGTCCGTGTGATCAGATTAGCTAGTTTTCTGTAATATGGATATTAAGGTTGACTAATACTCCTACACTTACATTTTCCTTTTGGAAGCAGAGCCATTGAAGCTCATTTTGTTTTATTCATTGAGTTGGTGGTTTATAGCTGTTAAATTCCTTGACTTACCTCCTTGCATTGGCCATTGAAGATGATTTGATGCTTTGCTAGGTCCCATGTGGCTCTGTGGTAAAGAATTTGCCTGCTAATGCTAGATATGCAAGAGACGTGGGTTTGATCCCTGGGTCAGGAAGATCCCCTGCAGGAGGAAATGGCAACCCACTTCAATATTCCTGCCTGGAAAATTCCATGGACAGAGGAGCCTGGTGGGCTACAGCCCATGGGATCACAAAGAGTTGGGCACGTCTGAGCAACTGAGCAGGAGCATGAGCACGTGAACAATGTTCTGTCTGGTGCAGTAGCAGTGACAACAACAGTGCACGTGGACGAGGGCGCCTTCTGGAGTCCTCGCTGGGACACTGGGAAGAGGCAATTTGATTATCCCCATCTTACAGACAGGGAAACTGAGAGTGAAAGAGCTTAAGTAGTTGGTCCAAAGATACAGCTAGAAACCATGAAGTCAGATTTTGGGTCTAGATTCGGCTAAAGATTGTGTTAGAGTTCTGGAAAGAGAGGGAAAGAGAGAAAAGAATGGGGCTTGGGGAGAGTTTGGCTGCTGGGCAGAATTCATATCTGGAGAGACTTGTAGAAGTGAAATTTCTGAATCAATAAATTAACTGTTTCCTCTTAATCTCTCAGGTAGATTTGGAAGTTCGCTGTTAAAAGGGTCTCGGCTCCTTTGTTAGTGTATGTTATCTGCTGGGCCTATTTAGAGGAGCATGTTGAGTTATTCCTGCCATAAGATGAATAGCTTTCTGGGCACTTGCTCTCTGGTGTGTTTTTGTGGTGAAAATAGATGTTGTATTTTGGGAATCTTGATGATTTGTTGGATCCAGTTTTGCTTTTTCCAGTATGTTCCCCCTTTATTCATGGCCCTCACAGTGCTCTTTAGCTCCTCTTGCTCTTTTCATTTGTTCACTCATTCGTTCATTCATTTATTCACTCATTTCATGAGTAGTTCTTTAGTGATGAGATTTTGTATAGGAGAACAACTTTAGTTTCAAAAACTTTAGTGGAGTAAAAATATAAACACAGCTATATTATAAAGTAGAAAGTGCTAGATGTCATAACAGAGAAGCATATAAATTATAAGTTCACAGAAGTTGTTTACTTCTAACTGGAATGGAGGGAGTCACCAGGGAGAATTCTGTGAAAAGACTGGCTTAAACTGATCCACAGGCGTGGGACTTTGACTTATGGAAATGGGAAGGAAATACACGCCAGGGTAAGTGAAGGAAACATTGTAGAGCCAGAGTTTTTAACTTGCTCACTGTGGGAAATGCAAGTTATAGAATTAAATGACAGATGAGTATTTGGTGAGCATTTAAGACAAACCAGGCATTATACATGCTTCAGGGAGATTAATCTCACAGTGGATGAGAACAGGGTCAGTAGGTTGGAGACTGTGATTAGGAAAATTAGATTTGTTAATTTTGGTGATAGGTTAGGAAAATGATCAGTTTACCAAGGTTTTGTATAGTGTGAGCAGTATTCAGATGTCTTTTTTTTTTTTTTTTTTTTTAAATATTTATCTTTGGCTGCACCTTGCAGCTTGCAAAATCTCAATTCCCTGACCAGGAATTGAACCTGGGTCAAGGCAATGGAAACCTGGAATCCTAACCAGTATGACACGAGGGAACTGCCTGGTGTTTCTTCTTTTTCTTCTTATTTTTTTTTTTCTTTAATTAAGTAATTTATTATTGAGGCTACGCTGGGTCTTGGTTACTGTGCTTGGGCTTTCTCTAGTTGCAGCCAGCAGGGGCTACTTTCTAGCTGCAGCGTGCAGGCTTCTCTTGTTGCGGAACGTGGGCTCTAAAGCTTGGACTCAGTTGTGGCTCTTGGGCTTAGCTGCCCTACCACCTGTGGCATCTTCCCAGGCCAGGGATCAAACCTGTGTCCCTGGCATTGGCAAGTGAATTCTTAACCACTGGACCGCCAGGGAAGACCTATTCAGAAGTCTTGTGATCACATGTATTAAATAGATTTTTTGCTGTCCCTCCAAATAATGATAATTACAGACAGTATTTATTGAGCACATACTGTGTGCCAGGCACAATCTAAACACCATAAATGCATTAACTCATTAATCCTCACTACAACTCTGTGGGACAGGTTTTATTATTATCATCATTTTACAGATGAGATTGAGGTTCTTTGAAGTCACTTACGTAACTTGCTCACAAGTGCTAATGTACCATATACAGTAGAGTCTAGATTTGAACTCAAGTAGGCTGTGATTCATGGGGTCGCAAAGAGCTGGACACGAGTGAGCGACTGAACTGAATTGAACTGACTGAGGCAGACTATAGCCCACTGGGTTGCAAAGAGTTGGACAGGACGGAGCACAGCACAATCTGGTTTCAGATTGGGCCTGTAGTTACCATGCTGCTAAAATACTCATGGCATCTAGGTTATTGAGCAAGAAATTTGGATATTTTCCTGCCTTTATTGTGTTCAGTGACTCTTGGGTATGTAGAAAATTCTTTGTAGACATTCTGAACCTTTGCATGTTTATTGTTGTGTCAATACCATATTTCTAAATCTTAGAGATTGGAGTCATGGATGTCTCCTAATTAGCTTCTATGAAGCCCACATCCTTTGCCTTCTGGACTCAATGGGAGAACACAAGTGATAGGCATTCAAGGCCAGGATTTGATGCCTGGACCTCCCATTTCCAGAAACCCATGGTTTCTAATGCCATTAGTCATATGGTGGTCTCTCTACCAAAATTTTAATCTTAAATTGTATTTCATTTTTTTTTTAAGTCTCTTTTTGTAAACATTATTTTTCTAGATTTCATTCTTTTAAATGGGTCTTATATTTCCAGTTTGTATCTGCTAAAGTTCTGATGCTGGTGGATGTCAGTTATTTTTGAGACCAGGTATACTCCATGACAGTTCGGGTAAAACATACAGCCTCCTTTCTCACAGGCTTGCTTTCATCTCAGTCACAGACACTGACGTGATTTGGGGCTGCTGCCCTGTTTCAAGATTTCTTGTGGGTAACGGTTGTGGGTGACCATCCTAAATCCTTGTGAGTGAAGTAATCTGATAGAAAAGCAGGTCTCAAGTCTTAATGAAGTTCAGAGTGTTGCTTCTACAAGGTTTTTTGCTGGTTTGGGGCCCTCTCCATTGGCTGTTAGCAAAGGATATCCTGGAGGGTGCTGAATATGTCTTTAAATGGCCTATTCTTTGTATAATAAATGATCTCTGAAACGAAAACTAGCCACTCCCCTTGCCAGCTTCTAACCACTTCCTGTGACAACACACAGATCCATCTTAGTTTTTCTGAGTGAAAACGTTATTTTCACAAGGCAATTTCTCTGCCCTTTTTTCTTCCTTCAAACGTGCATATGTACATATACATAAACGCTGGAAACAAACTCTTGACTTGTGATAGGTAAAAAAAATGGTGTATCCAAGGGATAGCATGTTATCTTATAAAAACCTACAAAGAATAAATTAAGTTGGATACTTTCCATTATCTTCTCTGATAACAGTAGATTCAGAATGTATCTTGATATTTGAGCCCTTGAATTTTTTTCCCTTCAAATTTCCTAGGTGTTTTTGAATGGCACAAGCATGATACATGATTTTCCAATTAAGACAGCCTTGCAATGGCTTCAGGTAGCAGCGTAAGGAAGAGAAATGGCTTTCATAGTAGGAAATGAAAATTTGGTAAAGATACTTAAAAGATTGCAAAAAGTGTTATACAGTGGTGACACAGACAGCACTAGCACTGTAACATTTTGTGTTGAAATTGAGATTCTTTCCTTAGAACTGGGTAGAGCTCTTTATAGGCTCTGTCTTACAAAGAGGAAGTATTCCAAATATATAAATATCTAAAATTGTTTAGCTTCAAATTAGCATACTTATTTTGCCAGAACTTTTCAGCAAAAGGAGGTAGTGTGATTAAAATAAATTGATTTGAAATCAGACAGATAAAAGTTCAGATGTCAGTTCATCCTCTTACTTTGTGACTATGGGTAAAATAACTTGAACAAGTTACTGCCTAAGTGATCTCATGTAGTTTTTTGACTGTAAAACGGTATCCTGGGTCTCTCCCAGAACTCTGGATTCATATATTCAATTGCATATTCAAAGTTCCACTAAAATGTCTACTAGGCATTTCAAAGTTAATGTATCCAAAATGGAATTCCTACCCCATTCCCCACCCCTCACTAAAAAAAAACAACACCCCAAGCAACTACAACCACCAGTGAACCGAAGACTGTCTGCTTCTCTGGCTGCCTTCCCCATCTTAAGAAACAGCAGTTCTGTCCTTTTAATTTCTCAGGCCCAAACCTGGAAGTCATTCTCAACTCTGTTCTTTCCTTGCTCACCCCACATCCAGTCCAACAGCAGATCCTGATGACTCTTTTTTCTTTTTTTAGTTTTAAAAATATTTATTTATTTATTTGGCTCAGTTGGGTCTCAGTTGGGGCATGCAGGATCTTTCTTCCCCCCAAGTTACAACACGCAGGATTTTTATTTGCAGCATGTAGGATCCTTATCCGCAGCACGTGAAGTCCTAGTTGCGGTATGTGGGATCTAGTTCCCCAACCAGGGATCAAACCGGGACTCTTTCATCCTGCACCGGGAGTGCAGAGTCAGCCATTGGAACACCAGGGAAGTCCTGACTCTTTTTTTTTAATTTGTCCAGAATATGACCGTATCTTACCATCTCTACCACTGCACCCTGGTCTCTGTTATCATTTCTCAGGCACTAGTTTTCACTTGGAGTATTGTAATCACATTATAACTAGTTTCCCTGCCTCTGCTTTTACCTCTCAATAGTCTGTTCTCAATACAGCAGCAGGAGTGGTCCTTTTACAATCTAAGTCAAATCCTATCGCTCTCTCACAGGAAACCCTCCAAAGGTTTTCCATTTCACTTAGAACAAAAACTGGAGACTTGACACACGGCCTATACAGACACAGGTGATCTGAGCCCCCTCTCTGGTCTTGTCTCCTGACATTCCTGTCCACTTTCAGCCTCAGTCATTCTAGTCTCCTTGATGTCCCCTGAACACATCAAGCCTACTTCTGCCTCAGGGACTTTGCACTTGCTCTTTTCTTTGTTGGGCCCGTCCTTTCTCTAGATAGCCATATGACTTTTTGGCTTGTAATCTGTAGGTCTGCTCAAATGTCATCTTATTAGAGAAGCCTTCCCTGACCATTCTGTACAGAAAACGGTAAACATATCCCCTCTGGTTCTCCCTTCTCCTCTTCATCTCCTTAGTATATATTTACTTTATTTTCTGTCTTCTTCTATCTTCCTACTAGCATATGAGCCCCATGAGGGCAAGATCTTTGTTTTATTCACTACTGTGTTAACAGTATCTAGAATAGGGCGTGGCACATAATAAATATTTGATGAATGAAATGTAGGTTAGCATAAAATTGTAGATGATCTTGACACCAGATTAAGGCATTCATATTGTATTAGTTCCCCCATTAAAGGCCCTTTATTAACCTTTCTGGTTAGTAGATTGTTCAAATATAAAACCCTTCCCTTTTGTTAAAAAAAAAGAGGGGATAACTTTACAGATATTAAAGCAGTTTGCATTTTTAAAACTTTTTTGTGGTAACACAGCATGTTTATATACCGTAGTTTAAAAGGCATTGTAGAAATAAAGAGCTAGTTTGGTAGAAAAAAGAGGTTGTAACCCTTCTCTGAGTGAAGGATCCTGGATGTTAGATGTACTCTTGGCCGTTGGGTCATCTGTGTTTTTGTGTGTCCACATTTCATTTTATAAAGTATCTCTTCATAGAAAAGTAGATGAAGAGGGGGCACTGCAAGAACTTTGCATATGCAGCTTGGATTCTTTCTAGCCTTCAAATGTGTTTCTTAGGTTTATTGAAATATAATTTAGGGACTTCCCTGGTGATCCAGTGGTGAGGAATCCACCTTCCAATGCAGGGGACATGGGTTTGATCCCTGATCAGGGAACTAAGATCCCATATGTCACGGGGCAGCTGAGCCCACGCTCCATAACAAAAGAAGCCTGTGAACTGCACCTAGAGAAAGCCCAAGCGCCTCAATGAAGACCCAGCACAGCCAAAATAAAAAGTTAATTAAAAATTTAATTTATATACGATAAAATCCACCCATTTAGGTCTGCAATGTTGTGAGTTTTGACAAATGTATATAGTAGTGGAACCATCATCACCATCAGCATATAGAACATTTCCATTACCCTGTAAAATTTTCTTGTGTTCCTCCTTTGTATTCTGTTCCCTTCCCTCACCCCATGCCCCTGGCAACCACTTATCTGATTTCTGTTCTTATAGTTTTGCTTTGCTAGTGAAATCACACAGTATGTGTGATTTTGTATTTGGCTTCTTTCATGTAGCTTGATACTCTTGAGATTCATCCATGCTGTTGTATGTATCAGGAGTATATTCCTTTTGTATTGCTGTGTTGTAGTTCCTTGTATGGATGCACCACAGATTATTAGTTCACCAGTTGATGGACATTCAGGTTGTTTTCAGGTTTTAGTTGTTTTGAATGTAGCTGCTATAAACATTTATGCGCAGGTTTTTATGTGGACACATGTTTTCATTTTCCTTGAGTCAATACCTAGGACTTATATTGCTTGGTCATTCTAGTATGTGTATATGACTGTTTCCTAGAGTGATTTCTGGAGGGGCCAATTTCACCCCCACCAGCAATATGTGAGAGTTCCCGGTTGCTTTACATGTTGCCAGGACTTGGTTTTAGTCATTCTACTGGTGGGTAAGTGTTAAAATGTTTTCAATTGCTGCTACAATGTCCATGTCAAGTTTTCATTTGCAAGCCGGTCTTAGTTTCATGAAAAGCATTGTTTTCTGCTGTCATTGAGTGTCCTGCTGTCCCCTTGGGCAGCTAGTAGAAATCAGGTAGATTTTTCAACTCTTGGAAAACACACTTGTGGAGCAGTTTTGCTCTCCTTGCTGATCGTCAGCGTGCTTGATGTCAGGTCTGTTTCATGGAGCTTGTTCTGCATGTCATTCTCTCTGTAGTGATGTTCGGATCCCTTGCCTCCTCCTCCCTGATTGTGGGTGTGGAAGGATTGCCCTCCCACTGTGCCAGGGAACTTGTGAACACTTAAACATCCTTCAGTACTTTACCTCCTCCCTGCTAGTGGTTCCCTGGTGCTGCTGTGACTTTTTCCTTCTGGCTCCATCCCAGCCAGGCTGGGAATGGAAAGTTAAGAGTGTGACGTCCTCTGACAGCCTCCCATCTTGTAGAAGGGTCTGAGGCTTGTTTGTTTAAGCTGAACAGAGGATGCCAAAGATAGAGTTTGAGTCAGCTCAGCACTAGCTTAGACGCCCCTTTTTGCTCTCCTGGTTCCTCCTTCCCTTTCCCCTCCCCCTCTGGCCAGTTGTTTCCTGGGCTTTGTCTGAGACGCACTGTAGAGTTTTAGTCCCCTCTACTACAGAGGCGAGATGGGGGAGAAGCCGCCAGGAAGTTTCTGACAAAACTGAGCTGCGGGCCTCTGCCTCTGCTGATAGTACAGGACAGCAGTAACCTCAGGAGAAAGGCATTTAGAAGCTGTGCCGAGCTGTGGGCTTGTGGCTAACTCGAGGGAGGAGAAAGGCCGGGCCTGGAAATGCCTCTCTTAGATTCATCTTATTTGCCACCAGCCATCTTTATTTTGACTCACGTTCTTGGAGTTGCCGGTGTTCTATACTGGAAAAGATGTGCCAGAGGCAGAGCAGGTAATGGTGCCCAGTGCTTCTTGGAATCTGCTGTGGGGCTTTTGAGGGTGGGGTGGATGACAGAGGTCTTCCCACTTGCTTTCCTTAAAGGGCCAGCACAGCCTGTGGGCTATCAGACCTGAGTGTGTGGGGGACCTGCTGAGGAAACCGGGCTGCCCCGGGACCAGTTTAAGGCTGGACCCTTTCTTCCTCCGTGAAGCTTGTCTGGCGAGGGGGTGCTGGCAGGATGAGGTGATGTCTGGGCTGGAGGCTGAGGGAAGTGGCAGCTGTGCTGACTTGTGTCCCTCCTCAGAGAATCAAGCCCTTCCATTCCTTACTTTCTCAGTCTCAGAGTAGTTTTTGGATCTGTTGTTTTTGTTTTTTTTTTTTTAACCAAAAACATAGAGTAACTCTCTTACCTTCCTCCAGGTGTAAATGTGGGAGAACTTGTGGGATTAGAGAAGTTTCTGGATTTGCTAATTATTCGGGTGAGAAAAGGCAGAGGAGGAAAGGTCAGTGAGAGGAAAGGGTGGCAGGCTGTCCTTGCCAAGGTGCATCTGGGAACACAGGGGCGCCTCTGTTCTCTTTGGTAGGATTGAAACTGTTCTTTTCCCCTCAGGCAGCTACACAGTTTACACAATGTGTATCCAAGCCATCTTGCATCCTTGTTCAATGCAAGGAAGTTAGCTGTTCTTTTCCCCAGGTGAATATTCAGATCCTGATATTAAAATTTTGTTTATTCATTTTGTTTTTGAGTGGTAGCAGACCCCTCTTTCTTCCCAAATTACTACTTGCTGCATTATATTCCTTTGGCTTCTAAATGCCCAATGCCGGGATCAGCCCCGTGTTTAGCGGATTCTAAGTCTCCACAGTTGAGGACTGATACAGTCCAGCTTTTGCTGGAGTACACTCTCGGATCTCAGTGCCTTTAGGACTTACTGTCTTTGTGACCCTCTTACTGCTTTCAAGCTAGTACGGCTTGAGACACTTGTTACTTTATATCTTACAATTAAGATGCAGATTTGATGACTTATTACTTAGGAAGCTATTAGAATTTCATGAATGCTTGGCAGAATTAGATTCAGTCATTCCCAGTGTCTTTTTCCAGTAAGTCCTAGAAAAGTTTATGACTAAATATTCAGATTCCAACGTGCATCTGTATCAGCAAAAGCAGACAGACATTTAGAAATGTGTTTGCTTGTGTAGTAGTGTGTCTTAGAAGGTAGCCCAAAGTGGCTTTCCTGATATGTGAGCCTGTGTTTGAGCTTATAAAGAAAGGAGTAGGCAGGCATGAGTTATTGGCCCTATATGCTATATCATATGCAGTGAGAAAGTAAATATTATTTAAGCGAAGTCTGATGCTTTCATTTTCATTTTCCTGTGCATTATGGTAATGGCGTTTCTCAACCACTAGTTGATTAATATTTTAAAAAGTTTATCCTCAGTATGGGATTTGCTCTTGAACTTAGAAGTCATAGCCCTATCTTTGAAGTGCTTCCTTGTTTATGTTTTAGAAATATTAATTTCACAAACAGTTGTAGTAAAAAGAAGAAAAATACACCGTAAAATCTTTTTATTTTTATGAAACAACTCTGATTCTAGTGCCTAATAGTTATATTGGGAATATGCTATGTTCAGTTTATCCGTAAAATTAGAGTGGTGTTTTTTTTCAGTTGGAGAATATGGATTCTGAAACTTTCACAGAATTACTTCGGAGGTTCTGAACCCATTTTAATTTACATTTTAAGATGTATTTTATCTATTAAAATGTATTTTAAACTTACATGTGTACTCTAATGTACTATCTGCTAGTTGGACGTCACCAGAATAAAGTTTCTCCCCCATTTCTGTGTATATATTTATAGTGCTTATGAATGTATTCTTGATTAAAAAGGTGAAGATTACGTCTTCTAGTCTGGTCTTTTTTTTTCCTTCCTCTGCTAACAGCAAGTGTGTAGAGTATTGCAGAACACACTGCAGAACATCGGTCCTGTGCTTAATAAATTCTAGGCAAGTCTGAGATGTTCAGTTGTAATAGTGAGTGGGTGACCCATCATTAAGTGATCACACTGTAGTACTGGCTTAGTGCACTACCAGCTTCTGTGCTCCTTGCCCCGGTTTTCTAATCATACCTACATATTATAAGAATGTACATAGTTTTTAGATATTGAAGGCATTTAACTTTGAAACAATATTTCTGTTATTCCTTCATGCTCTTGTATTGATTTATTTGAATAATATCCTGAGATTAGGGGCAAACTGAAACTGTTACTATTTGTTTCTGTTTGTATACAGCAGTTAAAAAAAAAAAAAGTTTCCCTGCAGTAAAATATAGCACAGAAATAAACAAGATGCTGAGGCTGATATAACTGTAATTAAGTAATCTCTAATTTCAATCAAAATTACTTGATTAGTTAAGTCATTTGGCTTTAAATAAGTAATATAAACTTGAATCTGTAAAATTGATTCATGCTATTAAATGCTGAAATTACATGTTATATATGTTGGGTTCCATCTAAGATTTGTTTGAAAAGTTTCTGCTGTTGAAACCACTAGGTTCCTTAGTGCTAGAGTTCTAAGGTATGGTACTCGAGTAAATCTTCATTGTACTTGTGTACATTTCTGATTTCTTCCATTCTTAAAGTTGATCAGTATTCTGTGTTGCTGTTAGAGTTGAAAGAGACCTTGCCTATTAACCAACCCAACTTCTTCCTTAGTCCTGCCCTTGACAGAAGTTACTCCTTTTGCTTGAAGGTCTCTGATTGTAGAACATACAACCTATGGACTATTCATTCTGTTGGTAGTAGAGTTCTTTTTTTTTTTTTTTAAGTAGAATTCTTTTTTAAGCTGAAAGTTGCCTCTTTGTAACTTATGCCCATCAGCCAAATTCTGCCTGGGAAAGATCAAGTATACAGACAGTCCCCAACTGTCTGATGGTTCGATAGATTTTTCGATTTTAACAGTGGTGTGAAAGCAATATGCCTTCAGTGGAAATCATTCTCTGAATTTTTATCTTTTCCTAGGCTAGTGGCAGGCAGTGCATACTCTCTCCGGATGCTGGGCACTGGCAGCAGCCACAGGGCTCATTCAGCCACGTGATCATGAGTGTAAACAACCAATACAATGATCCTGTACCCACACAGTCATTGTTTTTCATGTTCAGTATGGTATTCAGTAAATTCCGTGAGATATCCAGCACTTCATTATAAAATAGGCTTTGTGCTAGATGATTTTGCCCAGCTGTAGGCTATTGTAAGTGTTCTGTGCATATTTAAGGTAGGCTCAGCCAAGTGATGATGTTTGGATATATCAAATGGTTAATGGTTAGCTATATTAACGGAGAAGGCAATGGCACCCCACTCCAGTACTCTTTCCTGGAAAGTCCCATGGATGGAGGAGCCTGGTGGCCTGCAGTCCATGGGGTCGCTAAGAGTCGAACACGACTGAACGACTTCACTTTCACTTTTCACTTTCATGCATTGGAGAAGGAAATGGCAACCCATTCCAGTGTTCTTGCCTGGAGAATCCCAGGGACGGTGGAGCCTGGTGGGCTGCCATCTATGGGGTCGCACAGAGTTGGACACGACTGAGGTGACTTAGCAGCAGCAGCAGCTAAATCAAATGCAGTTTTGACTTAGGTGTTGTTTTTTTTTTTCCTGCAGTTTTTATTTATTTATTTTTGGCTGTGCTGGATGTTCGTTGCTGTGTGGGCTTTTCTTTAGCTGCAGCAAGTGGGGGCTGCTCTAGTTCTGGCGCATGGGCTTCTCCTTGCGGTAGCTTCTCTTATTGAGGAGCACAGGCTCTAGGTGTGAAGGCTACAATAGTTGCAACACATGAGCTTAGTAGTTGTGGCTCACGGGCTCTAGAGCAAGTAGCTGTGGTGCACAGGCTTAGCTGCTCTGAGGCATGTGGGAGCTTCCCCGATCAGCGATTGAACCCGTGTCTCCTGCATTGGCAGATGGATTCTTTACCACTGAGCCACCAGGGAAGCCTTGGCTTAAGATATTTTTAACCTATGCTGGGTTTATCAGGATGTAACTGCATCATAAAAATACCCTCGTCTAGTTGTCAGGCTTGCTTATACTTAAGCTGTCTTCACCAGTGTAAAGAATTCTCTTTCCATTACCACATGCAATTAAATATCCTAACTCCTTATCATTTTAACATTCCCTTTGGAGAGTTAAAGTATTTTTGCTTTGAAAATGTAGTGGTCATATGTGTGTATAGAGAGGTGAAGGAAGTACAGCAGTAACATGGGGAAGGCATCTTTGATTACTATTCCTTAGCTTTCCTTCACTGTTTTTTCTAGGTATTAGGAGTACATTGGTGAGACACTGTTATATATGTACATGACTTTTACAGTCAAGTTCCCAAGTCAACATGTCTTCAGCAGATGTAAATGAGAACAGGAAGACACAGTTTCTACTGAAGCCACATAATACCTGTAAGACAGAATATGACACTCAGTACTTGGAATTTTACATAGTTTTCAGTACACCATGTCTACACTTGCATTCACATATATTATCTTCTTGTTTCCCAAATTTCCTACTGTTTTAGCTTACATCTTCATTTCTCTCTGGGACTGTTGAAACAATCTCTTTTACCCATTCTCTATATTCCTCTACCCCCTCTGTCTCCTAACTGTAGCTAGAATGATCTTTCTAAACTACAGAGGTGTCTATGTCACTCTCTTCTTTCTGCTTTTAAAAGAAAGTTCAAACTTTTTAGCAGGAGATAAAAGGGTTTTCATGATCTCCCCATTGCTTGTTTCACTAGTTTTACTTCCTGTATTGGCCGTATAAGCACTCAGTACTGAAACATCATTTAAAACTTGTAGACATCTACCTGAAATGCCTGTATCTTCTCTTTAACTGGACAACTTAATACTTGTCCTTCAAGGTAAGTGGTTATCACTTCTGGAGAGCCTTCCTTGACTGGAATAAAAGTTCCTCTTCTGTGCTCCAGTAGCATTCTGTTAATGCTTCTTATTCAAACTCGTGTTGTCATCTTTTTTAGCTTGTTTCTCTCCCCACTAATTAGACTCTGTTAGACCGTAAGCTCTTTAAGAAGAGGAACTCTTACTCATCTCAGTTTCTTAAATGTCTGTGACAGAATAGGTGTCAGTGAATGTTACTTGAACAAATAAATGAAGGAATTAAGATATCCTTAGATTAAGCTGTAGTGGGAACCATGCCTGGTTCATTTATAGATTTACAGGGCTTTGCTTAGCTTGATGTGAGGCCTGAGGTGGGTGCTTAGTACAGGATAACTGAATAGTATAGAGTTGCCCTGTGCCTTAGCTTATTAATATCCATATGGTGTAGTATAAACAGGAAAAAGGCTTTATTTATATACTTGAGAAGAACTTTTGAACTTTTTGTTTGTGAAAGGACAGATTTCCCCCTATGGTCTTGTTTTCTTTCTCTGTAAAATGAAAGAGTTGACAATCCAATCTCTTAAGGTTTTTTCCATTTCCAGCATCCTACTAGAAGGACCAGCTATAATTCCTGAATCTGAACCATATGAAGTACAATGTAGAATTGTACCATGACTTTTTTTTTTTTAAAGCTGCTCCATTACACTATTGAGTCTCATTAAACCTAAGTTATAAAATGACCAAACCCTGTGCATGAACTGTTGTTGTCACCCCTCCAAAGATTGCTGTTCCTTTGGTTTTCTAGAACTTCAGCATAAGACTTAAAGACATTTTAATGAAATTTTGTCCTGTGAGATTTGGTGTAGATTTTTGAGATTGCTTTAAATTTCTTTTTTAGTACCTTTTAAGTACTTTTTAATAATTTATGTATTTTATTTTAATTTTTTGGCTGTGCTGGGTCTTTGTTGCTACACATGGGCTTTCTCTAGTTGCGGTGAGCAGGTGCTACTCTTCATTGGGTTATATGGGCTTCTCGTTGTGGTGGCTTTTTTTGTTGCAGAGCACAGGCTGTAGGGCGCATGTACTTCAGTATTGGCAGCACGTGAGCTCAGTAGTTGCAGCTTGTGGGCTCTAGAGTGCGGGCTCAGTAACCCTGAGCTTGTGGTGAACAGGCTTAGTTGCTCTGTGGCATGTGGCATTTTCCCAAATGAGATATTGAACCCATGTCCCCTGCATTGGCAGGTGAATTCTTATCCACTGTACCACCAGGGAAGTCCAAGATTGCTTTGAATTTTGATTCTTCCTTTATGACTAGTCTGTGCAGCATCTACTTGTATTATCTAACATTTTATTAGGGGCTTCCCTGATGGCTCAGATGGTAAAAAATCTGCCTGCAATTCTGGAGACTCAGGTTCAGTCCCTAGATTGGGAAGATCTCCTGGAGAAGGAAATGGCAACCCACACCAGTATTCTTGCCTGGAAAATTCCATGGACAGAGGAGCCTGGCAAGCTACAGTCCATGGGGTCACAAAGGGTCAGACATATAATAGATATGCAGATATTTAAACAAATGGTCAAATACCTAATATATCTTTGCTGAAATAACTAAAGCATTAGCTGTTTTAATCAAGATGTAGTCTTTCTCTTTTTCTTTCCTTAGTTATTTTTTTCTAGGTTGTTCAGTGTGTGGAAGACAAAGACTGAAGTCTCCAATGTTCTGCAGTTCTGAGAGTGCGATTATCTGGGCCACACTTGGATATAGTATGGAATTGTCATTGAGAACTTGCTGAGAGTCTGGGGTTAAACTGCCTGTATTTTCCTCCTATCTCTGCTGTTCTGGCAGAGTGACAGTAATCTATATGGGCCTCTATGTCCTCATTTGTAAAATGGGGTTTATAATACTTCATGGTTGCTTTGAGTTAGTACTTAGAATATATTCTACATGTGGGAAGGACTGTATAATTGTTTGCTGTCATTATTATACTTAAAAAACCAAAAGATATCAGTGAAGACATGGCACTTTCATGTAGACTCCTGGGACAAAATATAAATGTTTGTTTTTACAGTTGGGGATTTAAAAATAGGGTAGAAGCCAATGTGGAAATACATAAAAAGTTAGTGATATATTATGAATCATTGTCACACACATTAGAAGGAAAGACCATGTCTGCTTTATTATCCTCAATAGTGGGTGATTTTGATGTTTTCGGAAATAAATGAATAGCTTCAGTTTTCTGTGCTAGTAAGAAAGCCAGTAGCTGTAAATTCTAAGATATCTTCTAGCCACAGAAATATTGGCTTGGATCTCTTCCTTCCATTCAACATTTTAATGGATCTACAGGGAGCAGCCAGATTCACCTTTTCCTGCCTTTCACATCTGGTGAACTATGAAATGGCTAAACACTGGGCTAAAAAGGAATGGGAACGACCTGGGTGATCACTAACTATACTGGCTGATTTTGTCCGGTAATTAAGAGCTGACTGTCTCCATCAGGGTCCTGTCTTTCCTGTCAGCAATGGCTTCCGTTTTGAGGCTCAGAACCTCCTAGGATCCTAAAGGGAAGGCCTGTCTCCTGGTGGCTAGGCTGACTTTGTCCCCACAGCTTTCTCTTACTTTCCTCAGTCTCTAGTACCTTCAAGGGAAATAAGTTCTGCCTAGATCCCAGGGGAGTGAGAAAAAAGCAGGCTTTGGTTCACCTTCCCAAGAGAATTGTTGGGATTAAATGAAATGATAATTATTTAAAGTTTTTAGCACATTGCATGTGAACTAACAGTTACAGTAGATGCTCAATTAATTTTAGCTTGGATTATTGAGTGCCTTCTAAATGTGTTAAGAGACTGGGATATGAAAACTAAAGGCAGCCCTGCACTGAAGGAATTTAAATCTGATAAAGGAAAAGGTTACTAAATATGAATCAGGAAATATTTGTTCCCTTTTCGTCTCTCTTCCCTATTTCTTATGCTTTTATTTTCCTAGTACAAGGTAAATTCTAGGAGAACCCTTCCTTCAAGACTAAGAAGACTCGAATAAGAGGAACAAACTGACTAGGGGTGACTAGGAGCTTAGTCAAGGCGGGGTCGAGTCAGCTGTGGGTCCTGTTATGAGTAAGTAGTAGCAGGATCATTGCTAGTTTGTGGGTGGAAGGGATGCCCTGGAGAGGGTGAGGAGGCTGTCAGGGAGCTGGGGCGGCACACAGGGCTTGTTTAGACTCAGGGACCTGCTTGGAAAACTCGATCGCTTTTTATTTGCCACTTGTAGTCTTTCGGACTAACCTCTGGAAACTTGCTTTTCTGGGTGCTGGCCCTCCCTCCCTGTCTTCAGGAACAGGATTGGAAGTAGCATTAGCCCGAAGAAGTTGTTCTATTTAGGGAGCTAGAGAGGAGGGCCAGCGATTAGGCCCTTATCTGCAGTGGGGCCTTCTGAGTGGTGTGGGGACAGGATCGGAGCGTCTGTCCTGACAGCAACAGAGGCTCGGCTTTTTCTGCCTCCTGGTTGGGTCAGAATTGTGAAGAAGCAGCGATGGGCTGGGCCATCTGAATGAAAAAGCCCTTCATTGTATTCCTTCAACATTCCAGTGTCTGGCACAATTAGCCAAGACTCGGAAAACAAGTTGGATAAACAAGCAAGCAGCCTTCCTCTGAAGGATAAAGGATTCCTGGCACGGCTGAGTCAAGTGCGTTGACTGCAGAGACAAATGGGAGGGTCTAGAAAGAGGTAGGGGACTTTGGGGTGACATTCCTGGATGGAGGAGGGGAAAGAACGGAGCGGCAAGCCAACAGTACTTTTGAAGCTGATGAGATCTGCTATACTAGATCTACCTGGAGGCTGGCTGGGGCCAGGCTCACTCTGTAAAGTAGGTGGAATCACTGGGGAGAGACTCTGACTCGGGACAGCTGTAGGTTGGAACATGAAGCTCCCTTCAGAATCTAGGAATCGGTTGGCAGCGAACAGCGTATAGACTTGCGTCGTGATGGTCTCTCCCACTGCGGGGGCTTTTCAGTCAGTTAACACTTTATATAGACATTTGGCCTGAGAAGAGTCAAGCCCTAGACATTTGGCCTGAGAAGAGTCAAGCCCTAGGAACAGGCTGGGCACTGGGTACCCTGTGCTTAACTTGGCAGTAAGCCATTTTACCTCCTCGGCCCTCCTGCAACTGTCTCAGATTCATGGGGTCATAAGTGTCTGCTCTGCAAGAGGAGAGTAACTCAGAGACTGGCTTCTGCCTAACCAGGCTCACTTCACTTAATAATGCGGCTGGACTTCTGCACCCGAAGTGCCCACCTCGCTTGTTGCCGTTGGTCTGCAAACACTGAGCTGTGCTGCTTTTGAATAGGATGCCTTTTGCATGAAGACCTGGACCCAGTTTGGAAGTGCCCCAGGGAGGAGCTTCCTCTCTGACCTCAAGGGGAGGGAGGAGGTCAGTAGGAAGTGGTGGGTGGAGCCACTTCTCCGAACTTATGCTGTCTTTCTGTTCATTGCACAGCCCTTTGGCTGTCTGTCTCTGTTCACTTCGCAGCCTTTTTTAAGGAGCTGCAGGGGGTGCACAGGCCCCTAGCTGGAGGTTCTTTGGGACACCTTCCTTCTAGGCAGCGTCAGCAGACGCTGGCGACATGTGGCCCAGTTACCAAGATGAGCACAAGTTCAACACCCACCTGGTTTGCCGCATGTGCTGTATGGGTTAGTATGTGAAATTTCTGTTTTCCTTGCCTGGGCCTGAGGGTCCCAAATAGTCTTTACTCTCACTGACTCACAGGAATGCATGGACTCAGAAGCCTTGGAGGCGTTTACAGCCTTTGGGCTTGTTAAAACGGGCAGTGGGAGAGACCATTGGTCCCTGACTTCCTGGGGAACTTCTTAAAGTTGTAGTGACTGGCAGTTAAGAGCCTAAGCTTTGGGTGTGGGACTTTTTTATAGAGACTGAATTCATGCTCACGCTTCTGTCTGAGTCAGGAAACCACTTTTAAGTTACGTTCTGAAAGTCCAGGGCATATTTTTAGGAGAAGTTGGTTGGTTACAGAGTCTACCTCGGAGCAGACAGGATTGTGGGAGGAGAGGAGGGTGGAGTCATGGCCCTGGTTTCCTCTTTGGGGCTGATCACTAATAAGGGCTAATGCCCTTATTTACTCTCTTGCCAGCTGTGAGGAGGGAAAAAGGCTTGAAGGTGTTCTGGGGATGGGGACCTCAAGAAGATTTGGAGGCTAGGAAGAGTCTTGTTGCTTAGATCTCTTGATAAAGGAGAGCAGTTTGTTTAAATAATGTTCTATGACCTTGAGCAGGTGGCCTAGCCTTTTTGGCCATAGGTTTTCTTGGCTTCCAAACTGTAGGGTGTACAGACTGGTGTTGCAGGCATTGTCATCAATTCCCAGTAAAATGGATAAGATAAGGAAAATAAAGTGTGTGCTTTTCATAACTTAAAGAACTGTTCTTTATTCTGAAATTGGCATTTCTACTTTTTTGATGTTAAAATGTCCATTATTTTATGAAAGAATTATTGTCAGGTGGTAGTTTGTTTTTAGATAACTTTACTTAGCAAAATAAAAAGTTGACAACTTTATGTTAGGTTTTCAGATTTATTTTGGAACATTTACTCATTTGTAAAATCTAAGTTTAGGAACTACTGGATTGATAATACTACTAATGTCTTTTGGTTTTGTACTTTTAGTCTCCAAAGCAAAACAAAATTGTGACCCAAATGAGCAGATTTTTCACTAAATTTGAGATTGCTGGTTGTTTGATTAAGAGGAGATCTCAGAAAGGGAGTAGAATCAGGGTTCTGATCCTGTCTCTTGACTGAAGACCAGTCAGTACTGCCAAATTTTTAAGTACTTTCTCAGAAACAAAGTTAGTACAATAATAATGGTTGCGGCACAAGGAGTAGCAGTTTTAGTCAGTTATTGCCGTGGAGTCTAGCTTTTTATCTTTCTGGTATCGCTGAGATTTCCTCTGAGATCTAGAGGAAAGACTCCTGTACATCTGAAAATGCTTAGTGATATGAGGGACGCTTTTCTGTAATCAACAGAAGAATATAAGGAAGGCTAGAATCTTCATTGAAATTTTCAGGGCAAAAACATTGTTCTCCCAGTTCATCCACCTCAGTTTAATCCCCTGGAGGCAGTGTGACCTAACAGTTAAGAAAATGGACTTTGGCCTCATTGTCTCCTTGGGGCTCCTGCTCTACCACTCAGTAGCCTTGTGAGAACTGGAAAACTGCTTAGCTTTCTCTGTCTGCCCAGCTTCCTCATTTACTAAAAGGAGATTAAAATAGGCCCTAACTCATAGAGTCATTATGAAGAGTATATGTTAGGGCGCCAAGCCCAGAGCAAGTGCCTCTGCTGATTTTGATATGGTTGGTTTACAGACTGGTATTGGGAAACCACTGACCTAGTCCAGACTCCTCACTTTATAGATGAGACTCAGGCCCACAGAGGGGAGATGAGTATCCTGTAAAGTAAGCCATAGAGCGGCAGCTGGGAAATCCAAGTTATAGACCTGATTCTGCCCCTCTGTAACCTTATCTAAATTCTTAAACCTGGGCTTCAATTTATTCGTCTTTAAGATGATTTTTTGAGGATTGTTAACCCTTGTATTTCTTCATTTATTTATTTTTGAATGTGCTGGGTCTTCACTGCTGCGAATGGGCTTTCTCAAGTTGCAGCGGCAGGGGCTCCTCTCTAGTTGCGGTACTTGGGCTGCTCATTGTGGTGACTTGTCTTGTTGTGGAGCACTGGCTCTAAAGCATGCGGGATTCCGTGATTGTGGCTTGCCGGCTTGGTTGCCTGTGGAATGTGGAATCTTTCCGAACCAGAGATCAAACCCATGTCCCCTGAATTGGCAGGTGGATTCCTAACCACGGGACCACCATGGAAGTCCAATCCCTGTATCTCTTGTATCTGTATCTCCTGTAACTGTGAAATATTTTTATTTTTTCTGAGTGTGGTGTTCCATTAAAGACTCTAGAAGCTATTATGCTTTTCTCATTCTTCCCTTCTCCTTTCAAGCTTTTCCTTTCATCTCTATCACTCTTTTCTTTTGCCACCAGGCTTACTCCTGGCTTGTTTCTTTATCTAACTTTTGCCTTTCTGCCTTGTACTCTCTGATTCCCAGTAGTGCAAACAATTATCAGTAACAAAGTTCAGATTTTTCCTAAGAAACAACATGAAAATTTTAATTTTGCCCTGAAGTCTCTAGTTATCACTTTCCTAAATTCCCAAGTCTCAGTCCTCATTGAGACATTCTGAGTCTTCACCAACCTTTGGTGACCGATACCTTTCATGCATCCCTATTATAGTTATAGTTTGCACCTCTCCTCTTCCCTACGTTATATAGGGCTGTGTTGTGTTGCCTTCTAATAATTTCACAGTGGTGGTAGAGTTTATAGTTAAAAGTCCATGGCAGACCTGGATTTGAATTTCACTTCTACTACTCACTAACCATGTGACATCAGGCAAATTTTTATTAAGTGTCCCTGAACCTGAATTTGAACTATGAAATGAAGATAAATAATGTGTGCTTGATAGAATTGTGAAGATTAAGTCAAATACTAAATGAGACAGGCTTTGTACAGTGTCTGACACAGAATAGACACAATAAATATCCAAGTCATTCTTACCTCCCAAAGTTGACTTGCATACTTCTAGGGAAAGGAGTCATTATATAATGCTGGTGCCATTCTGTATTACTGCTAAGTACATTTTAATCGCTTGATCTTCATTTTAGCCCATTTTCTTTGAGTTCACATTAAGTGGTGTGAAGTTTCCTCTGTCTAGATGGGGCAGGAAGAATTTAGAAAAGCTGTGACTGTGGAAAGGGCATCCAAATGGAGATCTCTGCTCCCCGCTGTAAAGTCTTTTAATTATCATTTGAGAATATGTCTTAGTCTGATCATAATGTTATAGCCACGCATTTTGGGAAACAAACTCACTCAGAAGGACAATGCAGGTAATGGAGGGCAGTTTATTACACCGGCAGGCCCAAGGCAGAGTCTCCTCTTAGCCAAGGACCCCGACCAGCATTTGTGAAAATCTTTTATACCCCATGTGTATGTGTCTGAACTCACCACCCCAAATTCCTTGAGACTTACATAAACAAAGGAAGGGTAAATACAATCACAATAATCTCATCATTTAGGTGTTATGTGTTCAAACAGTTAAACAATTGGCCAATAATCAATAAGCCCGAGGTTACACTCCGATAGGTACAGAAAAATTTAAGGCCTGTCCAGAGACAGGGGTGATTAGTGTGTGTTTTCTCTTAGGCGATGAGTAACCTGGATACGATCTTCAAGGTTCCCTTGTCCGGAGGGGTCTTATCCTTCTATTGTCGTTTTCACAGGCACTAGGCACGGAGTTCAGAGTCCATTAGAGAGGCGGCCGAGCATGATCAGCACCAACAGGCCTAAGATGGAGTCCAGGCCCCAGGAATTCCTTCTTCAATAAAGTATCCATATAGATATAACAGCACATAGTGGGCTCTCACATAGTTCAGTTCAGTTCAGTTCAGTCGCGTCCGACTCTTTGCGACCCCATGAATCGCAGCACGCCAGGCTTCCCTGTCCATTACCAACTCCCGGAGTTTACCCAAACCCATGTCCATCGAGTCGGTGATGCCATCCAACCATCTTATCCCCTGTTGTCCCCTTCTCCTCCTGCCCCCAATCCTTCCCAGCATTAGGGTCTTTTCCAATGAGTCAACTCTTTGCATGAGGTGGCCAAAGTATTGGAGTTTCAGCTTCAACATCAGAACTTCCAATGAACACACAGGACTGATCTCCTTTCGGATGGACTGGTTGGATCTTCTTGCAGTCCAAGGGACTCTCAAGAGTCTTCTCCAACACCACAGTTCAAAAGCATCCATTCTTCGGCGCTCAGCTTTCTTCACCGTCCAACTCTCACATCCATACATGACCACTGGAAAAACCATAGCCTTGACTAGACGGACCTTTGTTGGCAAAGTAATGTCTCTGCTTTTAAATATGCTATCTAGGTTAGCCATAACCTTCCTTCCAAGGAGTAAGTGTCTTTTAATTTCATGGCTGCAAGCACCATCTGCAGTGATTTTGGAGCCCAAAAAAATAAAGTCTGACACTGTTTCCACTGTTTCCCCATCTATTTGCCATGAAGTGATGGGACCAGATGCCATGATCTTAGTTTTCTGAATGTTGAGCTTTAAGCCACCTTTTTCACTCTCCTTTTCACTTTCATCAAGAGGCTCTTAAGTTCTTCTTCGCTTTCTGCCATAAGGGTGGTGTCATCTGCGTATCTGAAGTTACTGATATTTCTCCCAGCAATCTTGATTCCAGCTTGTGTTTCTTCCAGCCCAGAGTTTCTCATGATGTACCCTGCATATAAGTTAAATAAGCGAGGTGACAATATACAGCCTTGACGTACTCCTTTTCCTATTTGGAACCAGTCTGTTGTTCGGTGTCTAGTTCTAACTGTTGCTTCCTGACCTGCATACAGGTTTCTCAAGAGACAGGTCAGATGGTCTGGTATTCCCATCTCTTTCAGAATTTTCCACAGTTTATCACATAGTATATATTGGTAAATGAATGAATATTCTCAAGTGCTTACTGTTGTCCTAAATGTTGGCTATTTAAAGAAATTTTAAAACATAATTCTTGACTCCAAAGAGCTAAAGTTGTTCAGATAAAGAAATGGGATTTGCATGTAAAGATGTCTAGCAGTAGATTTTGTATGCCCGGTGCCAAGTAAATTAAATACACAGGCATCCAGAGGTGGCTGGGATAGCCAGAAAGGTTTAAAGGAAGAAGTGAGACTTCTGCTGGACCTTGTAAGGAGGCTTTAAATGAGATAAACCAAAAAGAGGAGGGTAGATATAGGGGGAAACGGGTGAACAAAGGCAAGAATGTGCAAGGTATGTTTGGAAACTGAGATCAGAATGGTTGCAGTGGAGAGTCTAAAGATAAAGTTGGAAGAGTAGATAGATTATAAATTCCTTCAGGTCAGTGACCATGTCTTATCTTTATTTCTCCCAATCACCTAACATATAGTAAGTAAAAACTGGAATTGCATTTCAGAGGGGTGTAATGGACAACAGAAACAAAGGACGTGGACCTGAGCCTCTGGTCTTCTGAGAGCAACTAAAGCATTTTGAATAGAGGGGTAATGTGAGCAAAGTGGTGATTTAGGAAAATGTGAAATAGGCTAGCTGTTCTACTTGCTGCAGCCTCAGCTATCAACTGTTAGTATCAAATCTATATCCTTAGTTCTGCCTGCTCTTCTGAACTCTAGATCTAAGGTTCCAACTGTCTGCAAGAAGGGCCTGCTGACACCTCATTATGTTTCTTCTACTTTGTTGTTGTTCAGTTAGTTGCTCAGTCATGTCTGAATCTTTGTGACCCCATGGACTGCAGCACACCAGGCTTCCCTGTCCTCCACCATCTCCCGGAGCTTGCTCAGACTCGTGTCCCTCGAGTCAGTGATGCCATCCTACCATCTCATCCTCTGTCATCCCCTTCTCCTCTTGCTTTCAGTCTTTCCCAGCATCAGGGTCTTTTCAAATGAGTCAGCTCTTTGCATCAGGTGGCCAAAGTATTGGAGCTTTAGTTTCAGCATCAGTCCTCCAGTGAATATTTAGGACTGATTTCCTTTAGGATTGACTGGTTTGATCTCCTTGCTGTCCAAGGGACTCTCAAGAATCTTCTCCAACACCACAGTCCAAAAGCATCAATTCTTCGGCGCTCAGCTTTCTTTATAGTTCAACTCTCACATCCAATACATGACTATTGGAAAAACTATAGCTTTGACTATATGGACCTTTGTTGGCAAAGTAATGTCTCTGCTTTTTAATATGCTGTCTAGGTTTGTCATAGCTTTTCTTTCAGGGAGCAAGTGTCTTTTAATTTCATAGCTGCAGTCACTATCTGCAGTGATTTTGGAGCCCAAAAAATTAAACTGTCACTTTTTTCCGTCGTTTCCCCATCTATTTCCCATGAAGTGATGGGACCAGATGCCATGATCTTAGTTTTTTGAATGTCGAGTTTTAAGCCAGCTTTTTCACTCTCCTTTACCTTCATCAAGAAGCTCTTTAGTTCCTCTTCCCTTCCTGCCATAAGGGTGGTATCATCTACATGTCTGAGGTTATTGATATTTCTCCTGGCAATCTTGATTCCAGCTTGTGCTTCATCCAGTCTGGTGTTTCTCATGATGTACTCTGCATAGACGTTAAATAAGCAGGGTGACAATATACAGCCTTGACGTACTCCTTTCCCAATTTGGAACCAGTCTGTTGTTGCATGTCCAGTTCTAACCATTGCTTCTTGACCTGCATACAGGTTTTGCAGGAGGCAGGTAACGTGGTCTGATATTCTCATCTCTTTAAGAATTTTCAACGGTTTTACCCAACCCAATCTGTGCCTTCTGTTGTCCTTATCTCAAGGTACCACTCCTCCCAGTTGCTGTGACTAGAAACTTTAGAATTGTCTTCCACTCTCCCTTTCTTTAACAGCTAGTCAGTAGTTAAAGGCTGTTGTTTCTTCCTCTGCATTGTTGTGGGGATCTGCCTGCCTTTTTGTATTCCTGCTGCCTCAGCACTTTTCATGCTGTTGGTTTCTTTCTTGGTCTGTCGCACACAGTAGGCCTCTAGTTGCTTCTGCCTCTTAGTGTTTCTCTGCTGCACTCTGGTCTTCAGTCCAATGCCAGGCTAATCTTTCCAGAATAATTTCAGTGGTATCCTTTATCTGCTGAATTAAGTATTAACATGCTCCTTATTCCAGCTCTGGAGTGATGTGATCTCAGGTCACCTTATTAGTTTCCATGGTATGTAGCCACACCATGCCCTGCAGCATATCCTGTGTACTCACAGATCTCCAAGTCACTGCTCATGCTTACTCTTTGGAATTCCTTAACCTCTTTGTAGGCTGCCAAAATCATTCTTGTCATCCCAGATTTACTTCAAATACCACGCCTTTCATGAACTCTTCTCCTATCCCTCTGTCAGAATTAACCAACCCTGTTTATCCCCACAATTTTGTGCAGCTTGTATCTGGTGTGCTATTTGCTTGGTGTTATTGTTAATTATTTATTTATTAACACGTATTGGTCTCTGCCACTCGGTTGACCTCATGTGGTCAGGGAACAGGCTGATCCCAGCTTTCTACATATTCATTTCCCTTTTTGTCAGCTCATGTGTCTCAGTTTTATATTTCCAGGTTGTTGGTGCTTCTTAGGCTTCTTGAACCACTTGTAATTTTTCTGTGGCCCTCAGGAAAATAAGCAGAGGCTTTTCTCTCATTTGCTTTTTTCTTGATTCATGATGCACTGGGGCTATGTTGTAGTCTACATTGGAATAGAACACAGAGCTTTGTGCCTCAAATGCAGGCTTTCGTTTCTGACCACAGACCTATCCTCAAGTTGTTCTGAGTACAACAGAACAGATGAATAAGCAAACTATGATACCTTGTAATAAGCACAAGAGGGAGATGACCTCAATTCATGTGTGTAAGGGATGGAGGAGGTGATAGCTGAGTTGAATGCCAAAGAATGAACAGTTGGGGAAACCCAGAGCTGTCTTCCACACAGAGAGAACAGTAAATGCAAAGCCAGGAGGGTATAAGAGCACGTGCCTCATTTGGGGACAGTTGTACGTTCACAACAAAGGTCCATCTTGTCAAGGCTGTGGTTTTTCCAGGAGTCATGTATGGATGTGAGAGTTGGACTGTAAAGAAAGCTGAGCACTGAAGAATTGATGCTTTTGAACTGTGGTGTTGGAGAAGACTCTTGAGAGTCCCTTGGACTGCAAGGAGATCCAACCAGTCCATCCTAAAGGAGATCAGTCCTGGATGTTCATTGGACTGACTGATGTTAAGGCTGAAACTCCAATACTTTGGCCACCTGATGCAAAGAGCTGACTCATTTGAAAAGACCCTGATGGTGGGAAAGATTGAAGTCAGGAGGAGAAGGGGGTGACAGAGGATGAGATGGTTGGATGGCATCACTGACTCAATGGACATGAGTTTGAGTAAACTCTGGGAGTTGGTGATAGACAAGGAGGCCTGGCATGCTGCAGTCCATGGGGTCGCAAAGAGTCATTCATGACTGAGTGACTAAACTAAACTATACATTCACCCAAGCTGAAAATTAGAGTTTTTATGAAAGATTGGAGAGGGAAAAGTGGCCACATCATAAGAGGTCTTAGGTCTCAAGCTAAAAAGTTTAAATATTATCCTGAATGCAGGTATCAGGCTTTAGAATCCAGTAGAGCTGGGTTCAGACTTAACCTAGTGATCTGGGGCAAGCCTCTGTGGGCTTTATCTTTCCAATAAAATAATGCTTTTCAGGGTTGTTGAGTACTGGGAACGATAAATGTAAGGTACTTGACATATAAGTAGATTGTCAATAAATGTTAGCTGTTATATTATTAGGAGGATAAGGAGTCACTGAAGGATTTTAATGTGACAGTAACAAGATCATTCTTGTGAAAAAGGTTGCTGGCAGCCTTGAGGAGGAGCTGTCTTAGTCCGTTTATTGTTGAGTTACTAAGTCGTGTCCGACTTTTTGCGACCCCATGGACTGTATAGCCTGCCAGGCTCCTCTGTCCATACAATTCTCCAAGCAAGAATACTAAAGTGGGTTGTCATTTCCTTCTCCAGGGGGTCTTCCTGATCCAGGGATCAAACTAGGGTCTTCTGCATTGGCAGGCAGATTTGGTACTGCTGAGCTACCTTTGGGCTGCTGTAACAAAACCATAGACTCAGTGGCTTAAACAGCAGACATCGATTTCTCACCGTTCTGGAGGTGGGTCAGTCAATGGTCAAGGCACCTACTGATTTGGTGTCTTGTAAGGACCTCTTCCTGTTTCCTAGACAGCTAGCTGTCTTCTCACTGCACCTTCATGATGGAGTGGGAGCAAAAGAGCTCTGGGGTCCCTTTTGTAAGGACACTAATTCCATCTATGAGAGCTCCTCCCTGATGACCTAATCACTTCCCTAAGGCTTCACCTTCTAATTCTGTCACATCACATTGGGAGTATGATTTCCGGGTATGAATTTTAGGAGGGCATAGACATTCAAACCACAACAGATGGATTATATATAGCAGGGAAACCTATTAGAAGTAGGGAGAGAGATAAGAAGAGTTCATTTTTAGGCAAGCTGAGCTTGAAATGAGCATGAAAGTTTTAGGAGTCAGTTGCACATATGAGAATGGTATTTAGAATAAAGTACTGAGCTGAAGATAATGAATTTGGGAATTGTCAGTGTATAGGTTACAGTTGAAACCATGGGTAGAGAAAATCATTTTGGGAGAATGTAGAGAACAACTCTTACTTGTTTTTTGGAAAGTCTATAGGTTTTTTTTTTTTTTTTTTCCCATCCCATAATGTACATAACACCAGAAATTTTGCCTGCAATTTTAGGTGGCTTATGACCCCTCCCCCTCCAAACCCATTTATGGACCTTTAGGCCCATGGCTATTTTAAGAAGCTGTAATACGGAATGAAAAGGAAAGAGGGCTAAGGATGAGTAAACATTTAAGGGGTGAGCAAACCAGAAGGAGTAATCAAAGGGGAAGGAGGGAAACCAGGGCAGAATGGAGTCTCAGATGCAAGAGGGGGGTTAAAAGGGTAAAGGAAAGGTCAGCATTGTCTTCTGGGTTGGCAGGTAGGTGACTGTGGAGTGCGCAGAGCAGTTTCCATGAATTTGTGAGGCTGGAAGCCAGGTCACGTGGTGAAGCAGGGGGATGAGAAAGTGGAAACGGTGAGCATTGTCTTCACACTTGTTCCTGTAGCCGAGGGGAAAGGAGAGGAGTAGGTAAAGGTATACAAGCTAGGCAGGGATGGTTGGAATAAGCTTCTCAAGGAGAAGGGAAGATGTAGGATCCACATTTCAGGGGGATGGACTTGCCTAGGTAGCAAGGAGGGACATCTCTGCCAGTGACACTAAAATTAAGAAAGTTAGGATAGGTATTGGTAGCTTGGTGTCTTAATAAAGTTGGACACTAGTATTAAACCTTTCTAATTGAGTAACCCTCACATGATTAGTTGCTGCCTCGATAAGTTCAATCTAAGAATTTCCCAGGAGGCTGTTGGGTTCTTTGTTGTCAGTTCATAGCCTTTGGTGAAGCTGAGTTTACAAGAAGCTTTTAAAAGTAACATCACCGTTGCTCTGATTGACTGTTTTCTTCTCACATAAACATATCTTCTTAAACTTTTATCTCCAGTGTTAGGTAGAAAGATCTTTGCTGGGCCTGGAATTAAATGAAGGATTTATGTGTAGGGAATCAAACCTAAAACTTATTAGAAACTTTTGAAGTCTGAGCTGTTTGGAGTGTTCTGAAGGTCTGTGTAATCAAGTTGCTGTTTGACTTCCCTAATGAATTTCCTTGCTGAAATATTAACATCTTAAATTCCAGGCACTGTGGTATTGGTGTCCTCTTATCCTAATGCTTAAGTCAGGAGAGAATGTTCATGTAATTGATTGGTCTGCAACATAGTATCCTAAAAAAGGATCCTCCAGCTTTGGGGCAAGGTTGTTATATAAAACCTTCTTCTGAGGAACTTATAGCTCAGCTCTAAGCAGGCTAGCTGGTCTTGGGAAGGACTTGTAATCATGTTGCTTTTAGTCATTATATTCAGAATAAGTACTTGGACCTCTTCCCTCTGAATTGAAAGTCAGGTTTCTAGCTATTCAAAGCATGACTGATGTGAGGCCATCCACTTTCCCTAGTGCATTATCCCCATGGGAGGGCTTGGTAGGTGAACAGCATAACTGTGGGTAGTAAAATTTAAAAGACTCAATTGTGTTAATAGCATCTTCATGTCTAAAAGATATGAGACAGTAGACGAGACTCTTTACAGGTGACTTGGTTTTGATATCATTCTGTGTGTTTCTTTAGCCAGTCTTCTAATCATATGTTGGCCAATCCCTGGCAGTCTAGTCGTTAGGGCTCGGCACTTCCACTGCTGAGGCCCAAGTCAGTGACATAAGATCATGCAAGCTGCGTGGTATAGCCAAAATGAAAAACAAAAAAGCCCAATCCAGTATGCAAAAACTCCAGAATCGCAATAAGTATCATCTGTTTGCAGGGACATGCAAACATAATGGAAAACAGTATTAAAGCTGACTAAAAGTTCTGCATTTTCACCAGTGCCAGGTCCACTCTGCCTTGCTCTATTGATTACCTTTATAACCCAAAATATTCTGTTTCTAATATTATAGAGTTATCACTCTGAAGACACAAGTTTTCTTTATAGAATTATTTTATTATAAAAGTAATACATGTTTGCTGTAACAGGTTAAACACTACATAGATGGAAAAGAAAAAGCTAATAAATTTCCTTTTAAACTTGCCAATATTTTAAAGAGGTGGAATTCACGTGATTTCTCTTTTAGTTCATGGCCTCGTATCCTTTAGACCTGGAGGTGTGATTAACATGATTGCGTCTTCTTTATTTTCTACCCATAGTTATTCTGTTCACCTCCCAAGCCTTCCCATGGGGATAGTGCACTAGGGAAATCAGATGGTTTCTCATCAGTCATGCTTCCAATAGCTCAAAAGCTGACTCTCAATTCAAATAAGTGGAAGGATTTATTTTAGGTCTTATTATGTAGAGCTTTAGATGTTAGTAGCTATGGTAGATGTAAAAATGTAAAGCATGTTGTCTTTCTTCAGGGACTTAATGATCTCATTAATGAGGAACAAGAAGGTTATTCGAAGTTTAGAATTTATATAATTATATAAGTACAGATTGAGTGATTAGCATAGTAAATACCATAAAAATTTGGAGAACAAAGAGACTGTTGAGACATGGGATTGTCAGGAAAGGCTGCCAGAGTAACATTTCTCAAACACCAATCTCACCATGTCATTCTCCTGTTTAAAATCTTTTAATATGTACTCTTATCTTCCCTTACCAGTTTCTTGGCGATAAAGTTTGGACTCAACTTATCATGAAAGGCCATGATTTGACTCAAGCCATTCTATCCAGTTTTAAGTGCCACTACCACCTGACACACATCTTGTCTTTCAGCCGCCGTTAATTCTGTGCCGTTGTCTGAATATGAGTTCCTTCATATCTCCGTCACTCTGCACTAGGTGGAACTTCTTGTAGCCTTGTCTCTTCCCTTCTCTTTCTGACTAGCTTGTAAGTCATTTTTTAAGGTTTAATATGGCAACCCCACTCCAGTACTCTTGCCTGGAAAATCCCATGGATGGAGGAGCCTAGTAGGCTGCAGTCTATGGGGTCGCTAGGAGTCGGACACGACTGAGCGACTTCACTTTCACTTTTCACTTTCGTGCATTGGAGAAGGAAATGGCAACCCACTCCAGTATTCTTGCCTGGAGAATCCCAGGGACGGGGAAGCCCGGTGGGCTGCCGTCTATGGGGTCGCACAGAGTTGGACACGACTGAAGCGACTTAGCAGCAGCAGCAGAGTCACCCATCTAGAAACGTTCACTATCCTCCTGTACTCAGAGAGGCTTAACTACTTCTCTTACGTTCTTGAGCACTCTATGCTTACCTCTGTTACGGCCACATTGAAGTTATTTCTTCTTTCTGCCAGACTGTCATCTCTTTTAAAGGTAGGGACTGTGACTTTATATAATACAGGCTATTCCAAACAGCTAGCTCCTTACTAAGGCCTATTCAAAGAATAAATGAGTGAATGAATGAGCTGGATTTTAAATAGCATGTGGAGAAGTGGAGAGGAAGAAAGTAGCTTGCTGTGAAAATGTCAGTGATATAGATGAGATTATAGCTGCAAGCTGACTCTGATTCATTCTGCAGATGACACAAGCTTGGAAAGGATTATGAAGAGGTCAGGTAACTGAATCAGCATCTGAAAAGATCAAATGATCAAAATATGTTGGAATGACAGTGGTCAAATCTAATAAAAATTCTGACTTAAATACTTGTAGGACTCTATGAAGGGAAAATTAGATTAGACTTTAAAAAAGTTTCAACAGTTCCAAATGAGTGCCAATAGATAGAATTTATAAGGATGCAGATTACGACACTTTATGGAACTATTAAATTAGTATGGGTTGCTTATGAAGAATCCTCTGTTAAGTTTTAACCCTCAGTAATATTGTAGATGTATGCAAGATTTGGACAGACCTTTCAACTCTGAACATGATTGTTGTTGAGGGGATTTGCAAATCAGCAAGGAATTAGACAAATGCATTCTAATTCCTAACTTCCATGGTCTCTAGTAGGAAGAGATCACTGTTTCCTGCAAAGAAAGCCAGAAGGAGGTTAAAGTAAGGTTAGCTACAGATGAAGGAGTGCTTACTGGGTGGGTACAGATTCAGAGACCAGAAAGGAAGAGGTGAGGGTAAGGTTAGCTACAAATGAAGGAGAACTTACTGGATGGTTATCGATTCAGAGAAGTAAGAAGATAGGGTGTCCACTTGGCGGTGGATGGAAGGCCTTCACATTGTTTGGACCAGTGCTCGTGTGGCTTTTACTTGGGTATCAGTAAGAAGGGAATGACTAGGCAGTAGGGAAAGAAAACCTAACTGAAGTTTGTGTGAGTTACTAGTGAGTCAGATTCACATAATTCTGCTACTTTCCTCTGAAATTTCTCTTAGTTGGAGAAGAGATGGAGGAGTGGTCATCTCAGCTTGGGGACTGTTCTAGTGAAAGTAATAGTAGAAGATTAGGGAGGTAAGAGTCCCTGGGGTACTCGTGACAACAGCTTTGACTTGCTTAATCATGTTGTCTGGGACAGACTGGGATAATCTTAGATGTTCTTAATAAATAGGATAAAATAAGAAGGGAGTGCTTGAAGGTTGAAAGTGATGAGGAGATATGAAAGATTGGTAAAGATAACTGCTGAGTAGCTATGTTTGGAAAAGGAATGAGGCCTAGGAAGTGGCATGGTGGTGGCTAGCTATGGATTGGAGATGAAGGTCAGTGGAGCCAAGCAGGCTCACATGCATTGTCAACACATATGTTGAAATAATTTGAGAATGACGTCAGAGGACACCCATTGGACCAAGTTGTTGGGGGAGGTTAAGGTAGATTTGCCACGTGGAGGGGTGCACACAGCAGGGAATGGTTGATGATAGCAGGGATGGTTTGAACAGGATGATACAGTGGAGGGAAAGGGCTTCAAATAAATAGAAGAGGAACGGAGCTGATGGATCAGTGGTCTGGAGGTGGCAGTTGTGGGAGAAAGTGAGTCCTCCTCATGATCAGGCCTCTGTGATGTAGTCATTGTCAAGTGTTGACCGTCATGTTTCTGTTGAAGAGGTGAACAAAGTCAGAATGAAGCAGAATTTGCCTAAGAAAAAATGGGGGTTGTAAGACTTGGAGAAGGGAGGGAGGGGAGGAGAGATGTGCAGGGGGGCCTAGTGGGCAGCTTTGAGAGTTTGGTTGGCAAGGCTGGGGAGGAAGCTGGAGTGAGGGAGTCCTAGGGGATGAGGGGGAGCGGGGAGAGCATTGATCAAGAGGACCAGTGTGCGGAGAGTGAAATGTAAACTCGGCCCTGGGTGTCCCGAGGGCCAAGGCTACTCCGACTCTCTTGTTGGGGGTTTTTGCAGCTTCGGATTTTTGGAGCTTGCTGGGGGTGCGGTGGGGGTGCAGGGAATCACTGCCCTCCTTGGAGAATTAGGATGTGAAGGAGACTCTGTGGTGACATGATTCTTGAGGCATGTGATTCTGTCTAATGTATAAAGAGACAGAAGAGGAAATTCAGAGGGACTGAACCTTCCCAACAACAAGACACTGTCCCTCAGGCTGAGGAAACCGTCTCCACTGTCCTGGAGAAGCTGAGTGTGGGCAAGGCAGAGGCTGGGGAACATGTCGCAGGTAGCGCTAAGCGAGTGCCTTCTCTGTTTCCTCACAGATGAACGGGACCGCGTGCAGAAGAAGACGTTCACCAAGTGGGTCAACAAGCACCTGATGAAGGTAGGCCCCTCACGGAGGCCCCCGATCCGACTCCATCGGCCCCTCCTCTCAGCTCATATTGCTGCCCACACGGTCCAGTGGATGGGGATGCGTGCTTTTCTTAAAAAAGTGTATATATATCTAACACAGTCCTAGTAGTGTGGAAACGTTCATGGATGAGTTTCTTGGTGAAGACAGTGACTCCTCCATTACCTGAGAAGGCTGAGGTTGAGGATACCATGGGGTGATTCCTGAGTTTCCAAGAATGCTTTGCGTCAAACTTTACAAACTGTTTTATAAGCCCCTATTTTGTTTTACATTTTTTAATCTAATTACTGTGTAAGGATGGGGCAGAGGAAATATTGTTCTCTCTTAAAGTGTACAAGTCTTGAATGATCAGTTTAGTGAATTTTTTAGTATGTATATACACTCCCACACAGTTTAAAATACAGAGCAAAATGGCTAGGGTTGGACGTAGATCTTATCATTATTTTTAAAGAGGAAAACCCAAGGCAGAGGCATATTACTTACCTAAGGATAAACAGTACGACTAATATGACAGTCAGATTTGAATACAAAGTTTTTAGGTTATAGTAATTACTCAACTCAGATAATTTTGAGTTATAATAATTGCTGCTCTGAGAAAGATCACCAGGGACCTCTTAATTGCTGTTTCCAGTGGTTTTATCTTTCTTTCATTTGATTTCTTTGTAGCATTTGATAGTACTGACTAACTCACTGCTTCTTTAAAGCCCTCTCTTATGTTGCCTTCCAGGACACTGCTTTTTCCCAAGTTACCTCTCACCTCCATGAACGCCTTTCTCCTGCCTCTTTCACTGGTTTCTCACCCTCTGTCCGAGTCCTTCATGTTGACGTCTCCTAACCTTGACCATTTTCTTGTTTTGTTCTCCATATTCTTGGCAATCTCATCTGTGTTAGCCGCAGGGATCATTCTGTTTGCATAGAATGCAAGGAATCACACATAGAAAAGGATAGGGGTGATCTCCAGAGTCTGGTGCCTGGATGCATCTGAGCTTTATGAAAACTGTGCTTCACTAGGCAGCTGCTCTCTCCTCCTCTTTTTATGAGGTCTTTGTTTCTTCATTTTTCTTTCTGTGTGTCTTCTTCATTCAGTTCTCTGCACTCCTTGCTTCTGCTTGTATGTGAGCCATGGTGGTTGTCCCTCAAATGGTGGTGTAAACCTCTGCAGCCACATGATTCTAAAGATACAAACACAAACAATCTGGGTGGCTGGGGTTTTCTTCTCCTCTGTGGCTCAGGGGTCTGTCAATGTAGTTCAGTAAACTATGGCCTGGGAGATGGTTACATAAATCAGACATAGCTCCTTAGGTCACTTCTTTAACTGCAGGTAAGGTCAGTTTTCAAACTCTTAATACAAGATTTATATCAGGAGGTAATGATAGAGCCTTTCTCTGTGTTCTTTCCTAAGCCAAAGACCCGTATCTCAATAGTGTCCTTGACGCAATCATCTGGATGTTATCCAGACATATCCTATATTCAGTACATCCCAAAGTGCTCAGTATTTTCATTCATGTACCTAGCTGTCCAAGTTAGGAACCTGGAATCATACTATATTTAGTCCTGCCCATCATCTCTCCCTGTCACCAACTCCAGTCAATCACTTCCAACTCAGAAAGATGCTTACATCTGATTTCTTTCCTCTGTTCTAGTCCAGGGCCTCTTCTCTTGACTTGGCCACTATAATAGTTTCCTAATAAAGTTTTCTGTAAGAATAAATGTGATGATAATGGTAGTAATTTATTGAGTTCAGTTCAGTTCAGTCGCTCAGTCGTGTCCGACTCTTTGCGACCCCATGAATTGCAGCACGCCAGGCCTCTCTGGTCCATCACCAGAGAGGTTGGTCCATCACCAACTCCTGGAGTCTACCCAAACCCATGACCATCGAGTCGGTTATGCCATGCAACCATCTCATCCTCTGTCGTCCCCTTCTCCTCCCACCCCCAATCCTACCAAGCATTAGGGTCTTTTCCAATGAGTCAACCCTTCGCATGAGGTGGCCAAAGTATTGGAGTTTCAGCTTCAACATCAGACCTTCCAATGAACACCCAGGATTGATCTCTTTTAGGATGGATTGATTGGATCTCCTTGCAGTCCAAGGGACTCTCAAGAGTCTTCTCCAACACCACAGTTCAAAAGCATCCATTCTTCGGCGCTCAGCTTTCTTCACTGTCCAACTCTCACATCCATACATGACCACTGGAAAAACCATAGCCTTGACTAGACGGACTTTTGTTGGCAAAGTAATGTCTCTGCTTTTAAATATGCTATCTAGGTTGGCCATAACCTTCCTTCCAAGGAGTAAGCGTCTTTTAATTTAATGGCTGCAATCACCATCAGCAGTGATTTTGGAGCCCAAAAAAATCAAGTCTGACACTGTTTCCACTGTTTCCCCATCTATTTGTCATGAAGTGATGGGACCAGATGCCATGATCTTAGTTTTCTGAACGTTGAGCTTTAAGCCAACATTTTCACTCTCCTCTTTCACCTTCATCAAGAGGCTCTTTAGTTCTTCTTCACTCTCTGCCATAAGGGTGGTGTCATCCGCATATCTGAGGTTATTGATAGTTCTCCCGGCATTCTTGATTCCAGCTTGTGTTTCTTCCAGCCCAGCGTTTCTCATGATGTACTCTGCATATAAGTTAAATAAGCAGGGTGACAATATACAGCCTTGACGTACTCCTTTTCCTATTTGGAACCAGTCTGTTGTTCCATGTCCAGTTCTAACTGTTGCTTCCTGACCTGCATACAGGTTTCTCAAGAGACAGGTCAGATGGTCTGGTATTCCCGTCTCTTTCAGAATTTTCCACAGTTTATTGTGATCCACACAGTCAAAGGCTTTGGCATAGTCAATAAAGTAGAAATAGATGTTTTTCTGGAACTCTCTTGCTTTTTTGATGATCCAGCGGATGTTGGCAATTTGATCTCTGGTTCCTCTGCCTTTTCTAAAACCAGCTTGAACATCTGGAAGTTCACGGTTCACGTATTGCTGAAGCCTGGCTTGGAGAATTTTGAGCATTACTTTACTAGCATGTGAGATGAGTGCAATTGTGTGGTAGTTTGAGCATTCTTTGGCATTGCCTTTCTTTGGGATTGGAACGAAGACTGACCTCTTCCAGTCCTGTGGCCACTGCTGAGTTTTCCCAATTTGCTGGCATATCGAGTGCAGCACTTTCACAGCATCACCTTTGAGGATTTGAAATAGCTCAACTGGAATTCCATCACCTCCAGTAGCTTTGTTCGTAGTGATGCTTTCTAAGACCCACTTGACTTCACATTCCAGGATGTCTGGCTCTAGGTGAGTGATCACACCATCGTGATTATCTGGGTCATGAAGGTCTTTTTTGTACAGTTCTTCTGTGTATTCTTGCCACCTCTTCTTAATATCTTCTGCTTCTGTTAGGTCCATACCATTTCTGTCCTTTATCGAGCCTATCTTTGCATGAAATGTTCCTTTGGTATCTCTAATTTTCTTGAAGAGATCTCTAGTCTTTCCCAATCTATTGTTTTCCTCTATTTCCTTGCACTGATCGCTGTGGAAGGCTTTCTTATCTCTCCTTGCTATTCTTTGGAACTCTGCATTCAGATGGGAATATCCTTCCTTTTCTCCTTTACTTTTCGCTTCTCTTCTCTTCCCAGCTATCTGTAAGGCCTCCTCAGACAGCCGTTTTGCTTTTTTGCATTTCTTTTCCATGGGGATTTTCTTGATCCCTGTCTCCTGTACAATGTCACGAACCTCTGTCCATAGTTCATCAGGCACTCTGTCTATCAGGTCTAGTCCCTTAAATCTATTTGTCACTTCCACTGTATACTCATAAGGGATTTGATCTAAGTCATACCTGAATGGTCTAGTGGTTTTCCCTACTTTTTTCAATTTAAGTCTGAATTTGGCAATAAGCAGTTCATGATCCGAGCCACAGTCTGCTCCTGGTCTTGTTTTTGCTGACTGTATAGAGCTTCTCCATCTTTGGCTGCAAAGAATATAATTAATCTGATTTCGGTGTTGACCATCTGGTGATGTCCACGTGTAGAGTCTTCTCTTGTATTGTTGCAATAGGGTGTTTGCTATTACCAATGCGTTCTCGTGGCAAAACTCTATTAACCTTTGCCCTGCTTCATTCTGTACTCCAAGGCCAAACTTGCCTGTTACGCCAGGTGTTTCTTGACTTTCTACTTTTGCATTCCAGTCCCCAAAATGAAAAGGACATCTTTTTTGGGTGTTAGTTCTAGAAGGTCTTGTAGGTCTTCATAGAACCGTTCAACTTCAGTTTCGTCGGCGTTACTGGTCGGGACATAGACTTGGATTACCGTGATATTGAATGGTTTGCCTTGGAAATGAACAGAGATCATTCTATCATTTTTGAGATTGCATCCAAGTACTGCATTTTGGACTCTTTTGTTGACCATGATGGCTACTCCATTTCTTCTAAGGGATTCTTGCCCACAGTAGTAGATATAATGATCATCTGAGTTAAATTCACCCATTCCAGTCCATCTTAGTTCACTGATTCCTAGAATGTCAGCATTCACTCTTGCCATCTCCTGTTTGACCACTTCCAATTTGCCTTGATTCATGGACCTTACATTCCAGGTTCCTATGCAATATTGCTCTTTACAGCATCGGACTTTGCGTCTATCACCAGTCACATCCACAGTTGGGTATCGTTTTTGCTTTGGCTTCATCCCATCATTCTTTCTGGAGTTATTTCTCGACTGATCTCCATTAGTATATTGGGCACCTACTGACCTGGGGAGTTCATCTTTCAGTGTCCTATCTTTTTGCCTTTTCATACTGTTCATGGGGTTCTCAAGGCAAGAATACTGAAGTGGTTTGCCATGCCCTTCTCCAGTGGACCACATTCTGTCAGACCTCTCCACCATGACCCATCCGTCTTGGGTGGCCCCATACGGCATGGCTTAGTTTCATTGAGATAGACAAGGCTATGGTCCGTGTGATCAGATTAGCTAGTTTTCTGTAATTCTAGTTTCAGTGTGTCTGCCCTCTGATGCCCTCTCGCAACACTTACCGTCTTACTTGGGTTTCTCTTACCTTGGGCCTTGGGTGATTCCTCTCCTGCTGCCGGCCAGCCTATCCCCTATCGGCCGCCACCCCCGGCCCCCGGCCCGGTCTAGCTCCTCTTGGCCACGCTTCTGCGCCGAGCCGTCGCAGCCGCCTCGCGCCCCCGCCCCCCGGCCCGGCCTAGCCCCTCTCGGCCTTCACTCCCAGCTCCCGGCCCCCGGCCTGGCCTAGCTCCTCTTGGCCACACTTCTGCGCCGAGCCGTCACAGCCGCCTCGCTTCTTTCCTCCAATTAAAAAATTTTTTTTAAATAATTCTAGTAAAAAAAATAAAATAAACTAGATCCTGAAGGAAAAAGCTGAAGTATCATTAGTACTGAATGATAATGTATATAGCTTTTTAAAAATAATAATCCTAATTTACTGCTTTTCTTCTTAAAAAAAAAAATTTAATGGGTGCTTACTGTAAATCATACTTTCTGTACTAAGCCCTTTACATGGATCATCTCCTTTAATTCTTCAGTGACCTGATACTATAGATTCTGTTAATAGTCCCATTTTATCAATAAGGTTTAGAGAGGTTAACCAGCCTGTTCAAGGTCACAGCACTAGAAAGAAGTAGAACTAAAACACTAGAACTCAGGCAACCTCAAGTCTAGCCCCTGTACTCTGCACTTCTGCAGTACTGGCGCTGGTCTGCCTACCTTTCCAGCCTCATAGTGTCACGTTCCCCTCCAACCTTAAGTTCTTGCTGAACTGTTTGGCACGCTCTTTATAACTCTGTATCTTTGCTCCTGGGGCACCCTGTGCTTGGACTACCTTCCCAAGCTCTGTTCTGCCTGGACACCAGCACCGTCACTCCCCTCGGTAAACGTCTCCTTGACTCCCCCTCATGGAATCGACGCCCTTTCCTGTGTGTCCTCCCTGTGCTCCTGACATGCTTCTGTTACAGCAGCTGCAGCAGTTACCATTCTGCCAGACCGAAATTCGAAGGTTGATGTTGTGTCTTATTTTTTTAGTCAGGACAAAGAAGGAAGGGAGAGAGGGGGCGAGGAAAAACCTGCCGTTTTCCTCTAATTTCTTCAGCGTTTACCAGTTGTCTCTCATTTGGTGACAAATAACTCTGTCAGGGTGCAGAGCCCTTCATAACCTGTTTCCAGCCAGGCACTCTCCCCGTGTAGCCTGCGCTGCAGCCACAGGAAACAGCTCACCGCTTTCTAAACACGGTATACTTTCACACCGCTTTGCTTCTTCATTTCTCTCTCCCTTGAAGGCATGTCTTGACCTCTGCTGCCTGGCCATCACCCACTTACTCTTTAAGATCCAGGTCCAGTATCCCCTTCCTGAGACCCTGACCTCCATCCCTGTGACTGAATTAATTGCAGCTCCATCTCTATTCCACACCACTTGGAAGGGATGGGTGTGTGCGTTCACACATCGGTGTCCTCTGCTTCTCGAGGGCTGGGACTTGCTGTGCTGCTGTCTCATCCAAGTCCTGCACCAGGAGCATGAGAAGTATTCAGTAAGGATTTGTTCCCTTGAGTGAATAACAGTTCAGTAGTCCTTTTAGCTTACAAAGCATATTCTAAGCTGACTTGATCCTTACAGTAACCCTGAAGGTTGTAAAGATATTTTATCCTTTCAATTTAACAGCTGAAGAAGCCGAGAATTAGAAGGATGAAGTGACTTTTCCAAGATCACATAGCTAGTGAAGGATGGAGCTAAAGACCAATCACGAGTCTTCTGACCAAAATGACTTGTTTCTATTCAGTATTCCCCTATCTTGCTCTGCTTTCATACCTCATCTCTTAAGATTTGGAGAAACTGAATTGTTCCTTCTTCAGGCTTGTCCCCCTAAACTTTGTAGTTCAATACAAATGTTCTGGCTACCCGCTCTTCACTTGTAGCTGATGTTGCCTGTTGGACCTTTGCCCCAGTGCTGTGTGATGACAGCAGGCTTGGGGGGCAGAAACGAGACAAACACACGTGGCATTGTTAGCAGCTGGAGGCCAGCCAGAGCTTTACTTAAATCCCTGGCAATTTTTCATCTCTCCCTAGGCCCCCAGCCTTACAGTTCCAATGGCATTTTCTCATTTTGGGGTATTTCACAGAGGTTCACTGCTCATCAGAATCATTGCTCCATGCCAGCTGTCTTTGAACTTTGGGCTGAGAATTAGGGATCAAAATCTGTTTTTTGCAACTTAAGCATCCTTTGCTTTGCTCTCCAAGTACACAGGAACCACATTAATGTTGCCATTGGCAGGCAGACTGATGTAAGATCAAAACAGCCGAGCCCTCAAGTTCTAGATTTGGTTAACCTAATCTCTTGGATTCCTGAATATCTCTTGAGGAAACAGTTTGTTATTGAATAAGCTGATTCATTCCTCTTTATTAGCTGAGAACACTGTTGGTCCAATCTTAAAAGAGATTTAAGAATGTAAGCACCTAAAATATACATACAGATCACCTAAGGCAGAATGCAAGTCCTACAGATTGAACAGTTCTCCTCGCACACCAGAACTATCAAAAAGAAAGATCTAGTTTTAAGTGAGGTTTTTATTTGCATTATTCTTGATATTTCTCTGGGTCCTGGCAGCTTATAAAGTATAGGTATATCTCCCTAAAAAGAACTTCAAGAAAGGCTGAGAGGGTGAGACAGAACAGAGCATGAGTTTCCTCTGGTCAGTTTCTATGGACTGCAGAGGTTAGTGGGTAGAAAGGAAGGAAAGCATTTAATCTAACAGATGAAATTGTCCTTTCCATTTTTTTTCACGTATGCAATCTAGAAGCCGTTAACCTTCCTGGGATTTTACTTAACTACAGAAAACCAGCAAGTTTTTAACTCCAAATTTTTACCGATGTTCTCAATTTTTTCCTGCTTGTTTGAGGCTCTCTAGCTAGTGGTTTCAGGCCTCCTTTCCTGTGCAGCCTCTGTACCGCGGCTACATGAGACAGCTCACTGCTCCCTCAACACTGCATGTACTTTCACACCTCTTCACTTATTCATGTCTGTGGGAAAGGTCAGAAGGAGCCTGGCAGTGGAGTGCGATTTAGGAGACTGACGGAGTCGTGCTGCTCAGGAGAGGAGTGTTGCCTTTGTTGCCCAGCTGTGACCATAGGGTGGTGGCTTGTGACCAGCTCTGCCTAGACCTGAGTTCTCAGGGCTTGATTTCACCCTCAGTGCATTTCAACCCTCACTGAAGGATTCGGTTCTACGTTTGGACTTGGATTCTCTACTCCCTGAGCATTAGTGCCTGCCTGTGAAGTAAAGCTACCCTTGGGGGACTTTACAGTCATCCCCATCCTCAGAGAATCTTTGTTAATCAGAGTTGGCTGGTATCACTGTCAGATTCCTCAAAACTTAAAGAACTCTCAAAACAGGAGACAGAATTGTTATCTTCAAGGAGCCTCACACTTTACTCCCACATCATACTCTATTTATTTCAGCAGAGATTCCCAGCCCCTACTCTTGTTCCCTGCATTTGAGCACAGTTCTCTCTAGAAGTCTGTGACCCCCACCTCCCCCTGCCCCCCACCAAAAAAACGAGAACAACAACAAAAAAACCAAACAAAATAACTTAATGACAACTATAATCTGCTTTTTTAGTGTTAGGCTTTTCCTGGAGGATAAATTTGGCCGTTGAATCAAAATGGGATTTGCACTTTTGTGGCTTAGAAATCTATAAATTCAGAAACCCATCTGAAGTTACCAGGCTCACTCTCATTTTCCCTGTATCTTTTAATAAGTATGTGTGCTAAGTCACTTCAGTCACGTCCGACTCTGTGCGACCTTAAGGACTGTAGACTGCCAGGCTGCTCTGTCCATGGGATTCTCCAGGTAAAGATACTGGAGTGGGTTGCCATTTCCTCCTATAGGGGATCTTCCCAACTCAGGAATTGAACTCCATCTCTTATGTCTCCTGCATTGGCAGGCAGGTTCTTTACCACTATCGCCACCTGGGAAGCCCTTAATAAGTATAAATGAAAGTAAATAACATACTCTTCTCTTTAAAGCTTTCCCCTCTGATATATTTATTGCTCTGCAACATAGTGTGGATCAAGGAAATTGAGCTACTTGTGTTTCTTTTAAGAGTCTTTGAGCAAAACTTTGCCAGATCAGGCTTTCTGCAGGTATTAAAGAATTCTACAGGACAATCCTTGGTTTTTTGGGGGGAACCTCTTATAATTTAATAATGTTGTTAATATGTTGTTTCTACCCTTCAAGCATCATGGAAGCCTTGTGAAGGGAAAAAGCAGTGAACAGAGAGTCAAGAGACAGTATCTGACACTTTCCAGCTAAATGATTTTACACAGTTATGTAACTTCTCTAGACAATGCATTTCTCATCTGTAAACTGAGAACGTTAGCGTTAAGTCATCTTTAAAGCTGAAGGAAGCACAAGCTGGAATCAAGATTGCTGGGAGAAATATCAATAACCTCAGATACGCAGATGACACCACCCTTATGGCAGAAAGTGAAGAAGAACTTAAGAGCCTCTTGATGAAAGTGAAAGAGGAGAGTGAAAAAGTTGGCCTAAAGCTCAACGTTCAGAAAACTAAGATCATGGCATCTGGTCCCATCACTTCATGGGAAATAGATGGGGAAACAGTGGAAACAGTGGCTGACTTTATTTTTTGGGTCTCCAAAATCACTGCAGATGGTGATTGCAGACATGAAATTAAAAGACACTTACTCCTTGGAAGGAAGGTTATGGCCAACCTAGATAGCATATTTAAAAGCAGAGACATTACTTTGCCAACAAAGGTCCGTCTAGTCAAGGCTATGGTTTTTCCAGTGGTCATGTATGGATGTGAGAGTTGGACGGTGAAGAAAGCTGAGCGCCGAAGAACGGATGCTTTTGAACTGTGGTGTTGGAGAAGACTCTTGAGAGTCCCTTGGACTGCAAGAAGATCCAATCAGTCCATCCGAAAGGAGATCAGTCCTGGGTGTTCATTGGAAGGACTGATGTTGAAGCTGAAACTCCAATACTTTGGCCACCTCATGCGAAGATTTGACTCATTGGAAAAGACCCTAATGCTGGGAAGGATTGGGGGCGGGAGGAGAAGGGGATGACAGAGGATGAGATGGCTGGATGGCATCACCGACTGGATGGGCATGGGTTTGGGTAAACTCTGGGAGTTGGTGATGGACAGGGAAGCCTGGTGTGCTGTGATTCATGGGGTCACAAAGAGTCAGACACGACTGAGCGACTGAACTGAACTGAAAGTCCCTTTGGGCTCAGATTCTGATACCAAGCACTTAAGTGCAATTTATTCCCTTTGCTAAAGCCACTCAGAAATTGGGGGAAGCTGTTTGTTTTTTCATACCCTCAAGCCAATCTTTTAAAAATTGGGAGAGCAGAGCTTTCCTTGGTTTATGAATGCATGATGATTGGGGAGGATTGGCCTTGTCTGAAAATTTAGTCATTCATTAATTTTTTAAAATAGTTATGTTGAGATTTAATTTACATATCACACATTTAAAGTATAGAGTTAGTGACTTTTATTATATTGAAAATTGTGCAGCCATCATCACGGTCAATTTTAGAACATTTTCCTCACTCCTCATGTAGAAACCCTGTACCCTTTAATCATTATCCCTAAACACTCCTCCATTCTTTCCCCTGCCCTAGGCAGCCACCAGTCTATTTACTATCTGTCTCTATAGGTTTGCTGATTCTAAATATCTCATGTAAATGGAATCATACAACGTGTGGTTGTTTGTAACTGGTTTCTTGCTCATATGTAGGTATTTGGATTATTTTCAGTCTTTGGCTAATGTGAACAAAGAATGCTGCTATGAACATTCATTCATGTACAAATTATTTTTTCTGAATCATATGTTTTTAATTCTTTGAATATATACCTAGGAGTGGAATTACTGAGTCATATGGTAACTTGTGTTTAGCCTTTTAAGGAACTATCAGGCTGTTTTCCAAAGCAGCTGCACAATTTTATATTCTCACTAGGAGTGTATGAGGGTTCCAGTTTCTCTGTGGCTTCACCAGCAGTCATTATTTGTCTTTTTGATTATAGCCATTCTAGTGGGTGTGAAGTGGTATTTGTCTGTAGTTTGATTTACATTTTCCTTATGGCTACTGATATTGAGCATCTTCTCATGAGTTTGTTAGCCATTTGAATATATTCCTTGGAGATTTCTAAAGAACCAAGTTTGATGGTGATTTTCACAGGGACTACAAACAGGCAAGGACCTGGACAGTTGAAGTTTTTCACTCATCTTATTTGTTAATAGAGTAGCATGATTGTTTGTTGGAAAGAAGCATACCTATGGATGATTCCTAAGCACTCTTGGCCTTTCCTGGCTGCCCCTAATATTTCTGGTACTTAGTCCACCAGACTTTCTCATAAGAGATTTGTGGAAAACTTTAGAGACAACCCAGTATGTACAAAAGAGGTAAAGACTTTAGAATGGGGGAGACCTGGATTTGATTGGCCTGGTCATTTACTAGCTGTATGATCTTGGTATGTTAGCTCAGCCCTCCAAAATCTCACCTCTGCATCTGAAACTTTTCTGATGTAAAAGCACTAGTAAATGTTAGCTAGTTCTTTATCCTTGTCTACACAGAGCTGTGTCCAGTGCGCTTCAGAAACAGTCAGCTGTTCTCTGCTGAAAATTCTCTAAGGGAAAAAAATCTCACTACACTCACCTCCCCCATTACTTCTGTCTATACCTCTCTGCTGTTTTTCATAGTTACTTAGTTGTTATAGTCACACAAAGACTGAGAAACATAGTAAACTGGTTCTCATCTAAATTTCTTGTAAGGTGGTGGAACTTTACTATTCACAGATGTAAAACTTAACTGAAATTTTCAGAAGGAGATATTGGAGCTTTGTTGTAAAACTAACCTTTACATTTTAAGTGCCTCCTTTTTCTTTTTAGCACTCTGTGGTGTTTGGTGTCCTATTGAGAACATGATCTCATCTGGTTCACAACTCTATATAATTTATTTAAATAATTACTCCTTGACCACTCCCGATTTTTATACCCTGTATTGAGGTCTTAGCTGCCAAAAATAAATCGCTCGTTATTGTCTCTTCTCTTCTTAACCCTTAATATCAAGTATTTAATAATTTCTGACTTTTAAAAATCTTTTATTTGTTTGTTTGTAATCTGATTTCCATCCCCCCACTTTCTAGAAAATTATTCTCTCAAAAGCCCTCTTATTTGTAGGAAAACTCAGAAACCGTTTCTTAATCTTCATCCTCCTTGTCCTGTAGCATTGGATACTGGTGATGATCTCTTCCTTGATTTTACTTTCTTGTTTGTTGCCGAACTCTTCCACTGCCTTTCCCCTATCTGCCCTGCCCTTTGTTGATTGCTTTCCCATCTCCTGCCTTCTAATTTCAGCTATTCCCTCAGGCTCAGTCCTTAGCACTCTTGTTTTTTTCTTTTTGCCCCAACCCAGAAAGCCCCACATTTCCCATGTGTTTAGCTAGCACCTCTATGCACATGACTTCTAAACTTGAGTTCTCAGCTGACTGGATTGGATTCTGGTATTTCCAGCTGCTTCAAGAACATTTCCATTTGTAACCCTTTGCTGTTGTTTTAAATTCAACATATTTAAAACTGAACTTGTCAAAATCAACTCCTTTTCCAACCCTTAAGACCTGCTAATTTCTGTGAGTAGTGCACTGTGGTTGTCCCAGGCCCCAAGCTTGAACCCTTGGACCCACTTGAGGGAGTAGTCTTAGGATCTTAGAGCCACCCGTATGTTAGAGCCAGCTTTTGTGGCCCTGTGAGAGCCAAATGGTAAATGTTCAGGAGTCTAAGGACAGCCACGATGAAAAGTTAAATTATATAAACTTACACTTAAATTATATTTAAAATGAAGGTAATAAATACTCAAAATTCATTCCTTCTTAAATACTTTACTACGTTATCATCTGTGCTCTTGAGGTTAATTATATCTGTTGTCTCTCTCTGATGGAAATACTATGTATTGGTGTGCTACTGTACATCTCTCCCCAACATTGCTTTTAGTGATTTTATATTAATAGCTTGAAATAGGTCATGGTAAGAGTACACCATGGAAATCAATAAGTGGTACAAGTTTGAACTAAATGTATTGTTTCATTTATTGTCTAAACTTAAGAAAGTGAGGGAGAAAATGTTAATATTGAAGATTAAACTAAAAAATGTGTCATGTCATTGTCAATAGCACAAAAAAAGTTAAAGAAATATTCTTTCAAGATTTGAAAGCTATTATTCAATTCATAATGAACTATTTTCTCTGATTGGGTTATCTATGTGTCAGCTTCTTATTCCTTCATGTACATGTGCAAACATGTATAGCCTTCATATTTCCACCCTCCTACTTAGTCTTATGTGGTTTTCCCATCCTCTTTTTTTCTATCAAACATTTTCTAATCCTTCAAGTCCTTTCTCTTCTAGGAAGTCCACCAAGATGTTTCCAGTCTTTGTCTTTTCAGGTTCTCAGTTTTGAATGCTAGAATATTACAGTTGGAAAGGACTTACAGTTCAGGCTTCCATGTGAATGTAGAAATCCAAGTATCCCAGCCCTTGCTTGAAAAACTCCAGTGACTAGAAATCCACTACTTCTGGAGTAACTCTTTCTCTTGTTGTCTAGAAAGTTATATATATTGTAAAGGGTCTTCCTTCTTATAATTTTCACTAATCTTCTGATTCTATTTGTGTAACACTCAATGAAGTTGTCACTAGACTTGGAATGAATCAGTCATTTTAGCCATGTCCTAAAGTTGTGTGACCATAGCTTCTCAGAGCCTTAGCTTCCTCAGTTTCTCTTATTAAATAAGAAGTTTCTCTTATGAAATAGGAATGTCACAGGGCAGTTGTTTGGATTAAATAAATAGAATGAGATTATGGCTGATTACAAAGCGTTGTAGTAATGGCAAAGGCTAAAATCAGAAAGACGAAACTGAGGCCAGTTTTTCCACTTAGTTTTGACCTTAGGCAAGTTACTTAACATCTTTGTGCCTTATTTCCTCTATGTAAGATAGGCATAATATAATAATAATAGTAATAATATATAATATAATAATGCCCACCTTACAGATGTTAGGGATAGATGAGATACCATCTAAAGCATTTAGTGTTTGACATTACCCACACATTTTTCTCGGAGAAGGCAATGGCACCCCACTCCAGTACTCTTGCCTGGAAAATCCCATGGACGGAGGAGCCTGGTAGGCTACAGTCCATGGGGTCGCCAAGAGTCGGACACGACTGAGCGACTTCACTTTCACTTTTCACTCTCATGCATTGGAGAAGGATATGGCAACCCACTCCAGTATTCTTGCCTGGAGAATCCTAGGGACAGCGGAGTCTGGTGAGCTGCCGTCTATGGGGCTGCACAGAGTCGGACACGACTGAAGCGACTTAGCATAGCATAGCATAGCACACATTTTTCTAAAGTGATATTTGTTTTTCATAGTTTCAGTTACAAAATTAGAATTATTTTTCCCCAGAGGAAAAAAATTCTCAAATTCACTATTTATTTATAAGTATTGGGTAAAAAGGGGGTTAAATTAGAGCTACACCCCGTGGAACGCTGAGTGTCTAGCATTTTGATTTCCTTTGTAGCACTCTGGAGGGCTTTACTGATTCTGATGGGTCTCATGTGTCCATCACTGGCTGTTGTATCATATTTTTGCCCATAATAATTCCTGAGATGTTTTGGGATGATCAAGGCTTGTCCAAACTTTATGGACTGTCGTTCAGGGTTGGCTGGAGTATGTAATAGATCTGGCCTCAATTTAAAAAAACACATATAAGCCTTTGTTAAGTGTTACCATCTCATATATATTGTATTCCAACCTGAATAATCCTGAATCGTTTATTGTTTTCAGTTTCAAATTCTTTAACTTGTGTTTACATAGAACCATAAGCACTCGTGTGGATAATTAAATAATTCAAGATCAAATAAAAATCGGTCTTGTTTTGCTCTCATGCACAGGTCCGCAAGCACATAAATGACCTTTATGAAGATCTGCGGGATGGCCATAACCTGATCTCTCTGCTGGAGGTCCTCTCGGGCATCAAACTGGTGAGCATCTCTCCCCTCCTAATGGGTGACTTCCCAGGTGTGGCCCTATTAATGACATAAAGGGTCCATCGTGTTAAGTGCTGGGCGGTAGCTGTCACTTCTGTTACATGGGAGGAAAAAGTAGAAGAGGTGATTGCTGGACTTTATTTCTAACTCAGACTTAATGCTTTACAAATGATATAAGTTCATTTTAATTTAACCTGATTTGTCATATATCTCATTTCTTTTTTTTTTTTTAATTCTCATTTCTTGATGGAATCCAGTATTGGTTCTATTACTTTTTTATTTGCATGATTTCTCCTTACTTGTTCTTTATCTATTTATACATGCTAGTGTTTCAGGAATAGTAGATTCTCATTTAAAGATTTTTTAATAAGGTGCATTTTTCTTCCTACAGTGTTATTTCTAGTCTACACAGACTCCTCCTATTTTCCCTTCTACTGTGAATTACTTTATTTTCTATATTCAACAAAGAGCTGAGATTTACATGTAAAAGCCCAGGTGTTTGGAGCCATTGTTTGCCAAACGGCCTAACTTCCTCCCTTCTGGAATTCTTCGTCTGTCACAGGTTTGAAGAAGAGCTGAAGTTGATGTCTGAGGTAACCCCAGATGCCGTGCATCTGGGCTCCTTGGATAATTAGATACGCCTGCCTCCTCCCCATAAGTATTCAGTGTGGCTTATGGAAACAGTTACAAAGCCTGTCTGCACCTCTTGGCTTATCAGCTCTTGTCCCCACTTTGTTGACGGGATCAGCGCGGCCTCACCGTGGGCTCCTTGTTTCACATGTGGGAGCCTGACCTGAGCCAGTGATTCTCTGCAGCTCCTGCTCTGTCTTGAGTGTTGTAGACCACATGCTTTTTCGTTTAGAAAAGGCCAGGGCTGAGTGTGGAGACACCTGTGAGGGAGGAGCGCCCTGGAGAGGAGCACGGCCCACTGAGTCTGTGGAGGGAGCCGGCGCACTCTCTGTCGGTGGTGAATTCTTAACCATGTTCGTTGTGTTTCAAGAGTAGGATTTGACACGTTAGATTTCTCTCCCTAAGTAATAGTCAGCTTCTTCCAGGATTGGGCTTGGCTTTCCTGGGGCCCTTTGTTTTGGTTTCTTTTCTTTTTAGTAATTTTTAATGGTCTAAAATTGACAGATGCTTTTGTTGACATAGCCAGTACATATGAATTCTAGTTCTTCTCTGGCTCTCCTTTATAAATCTCCTAAGTAATCAGAATTTTACTTTCACTGTGTTGGACTTAAAAGTGCTCACAAAATTATATTTTGGGTAATTTGGCTGGTATATTTGATGAACTTACAGTGAGTTTATATTGAAAAGTGACCCTTTTAAGTGATGTTGCTTACAAAACAGGTTAAAACCACTCCAATCTAATTTCTTTTCCTAGCCTTTGAAGACCTACAGGTGTTTATGGAGATAGTTGTAAAATAATCATCTTTTCACCAGAAACCACCCAAATATCTCTTTCATGGTTACTCTCATCATACATTCTCCCTTACTTGATTCACAAAAGTAGGGAGAATGGATGACCTGTGGAGAGTTAAAGCTGTGTTTCAACATAAGAAGTGTTCAGTATAACCATCTGTTCTGGTCTTAATTTTGTTTTGCATCTTTGTGGAGGTGGGAGGGTATTTTCATATTTATTTTCATCTTTTTTTTCTGCGTTCATTTCCTTTTCATTTATGTGTTGTGAATGTCCTGTTAACTCTGTCACGTCTCTGACTTGGCTGGTGGCCAAAGGAGCCGGCAGGGCTGAAGACCCTCCGCCTGGTGAGCATGCCCTCCTGGCGCCATACAAACAGCGAGGAGCAGGAGGAGGAAGATGATGATGATGTCGTAGGTCCTCCTGGGGACACCAGCATCCCAGCCGGCACTGCAGGGCCATCAGAGAGTTTGGGGTTCTCTAGGTCTCCAAGTAGCTCACTTACCAATTGCCTTCTTCCCTGTCCACCTGGGAATTTGGGTCCCAAAGAAAGTGGTTAAAACTAATTGTGCCTCATGCCACCATTAGACGATCCTGGAGTGGGAATTGTTTTGCTTACCTGCAAGTAGCCGGCACAAAAAGAATAATGATGTTTGGCGGTGTCAAACATCATCCTTTGTGACCTGGAGACCCATGCCTTTCTGGTGGCCTTGCTGTGTTGTCTGAGTCTAGATTGTAGAATTGTGGAAAGCTTAGTTGACAGCATGTCAGTTACCGCTTCTGACTCCACACTCGGGACTAACGGGGACTTGCTCTCCACCTCTCTGGCCTCCAGGTTCTTACCACACACCATGTCGTTTGTTTTCAAAAGAGCCTGTTGTTTGCAAACCACTCACTGCATGGAGATACTCTGCCTTGGTCAATAACAACTCTAGTTGCTATAGAGGACAGAGATTAAACTTGCATGTTTTCAAAGGTATTTTTGGTGGGGAGTACTTACGCGTAAAGATTAGAGTGTGTAAGAGGGCCATTTTCTGCTTGCAGGCCGTAAGTTGGAGCCTGTGATTTTTCTCCAGAAATAGAGATCAGGCAGTGTCCCCATTCCCTGTCCTCTTTTCATCTTTTCATCTCATTGATCTCCCCTACCATTGCCTTAGCATCTTCAGTTTCACAGGCTCTGTCATCTTCTAAGCCATATTCACAATTAGTTCAGCTGGAATGACTGAGAAGAGATTCTTACTAAGAAGGTGTTTCCTAACACTTTGACTTACTAAGTTATCCTATTGCACCGAGAGGCCTCACCCTCTCTGTCGATTACTCTGGTTTGAAAGTTTTGCTTAGAAGGATTGAGGGACTCCCACAGAGGTGCTTCCACCCCATCCCGCCACGTGTTGGGTTACTTTTTGCCCGTTTCAACACTGGGTTACTTTTTGCCCGTTTCAACGCTGGGTTACTTCTGCCCGTTTCAACGCTGGGTTACTTCTGCCCGTTTCAACGTGGGGCAGTGTTTCCTCTGTGCAGGTGCCCACAGCAGGGCTACCTTGTATTTTATTGACCTTTAATTAGTACCATTTTGACATTTACAAATAAATTGGGTATGATCTACTGAGAGTGATGTTTTAGTCCCAACTGAAGTTGGGAGTGTCGGGGAACCATTGGAAAGTGAGCAGGAGAAAACATTCCAGACGTAGATAGCCATCCCTGCCTGTGCTCACTGGAGAAACAGATTCCATGCACTTTTGGATGGATAGGAATTGAGCCGTGGATCCGGGAGGTGGGTGGTGACAACACCAGAGGCTCTGGGTGGAGGTAGACTCTCCACTGTGGCTTGTCTGACATCCAGGATTGAGCGGCTGGCAGGAAATACCTTTCTTTGGAGTACCGTGTTGAAGAATCCTACACCATCAAGGTCTCGTTTGCTCTGGGTATTTCAAACTGGGGTAAAAGGTGGCTTTCCTACTTTGTCTTCCTAGGAAATAGGTTCCTTCTTGATTCTTGCCTTCCATTTTAGATTTTTTCACTTACTGAGCATGTACAACTCCTCATTCCCTAGTGTAAAATTGACTACCTCTAGTTTCTTTTGCCAGGTTTGTAATATGGTTGACGCTGTCCATTACTGAGCAACATGTAATTAGGCCTTTTACCCTTCCCTTACAGTAACATTTAACTGTGGTTCTGGGAGCCATAGAGCCAAATCTTTGTTTCCATTAACCTCATATCCAGAATCATGTTCTGCCATGTATGGCTGCAGAGGAACCTGTAGGGAAGCTGCGGCACTGCTTCAGCGTTTGCCTTCAAACGTGCCGTGCGTTCATGGGGACCTGAGTGGTAAACGAGGCATTCTGGGGCCTCGGCGAGCATGGTGGAAACACACACAGGTCCGGCCTGGAGGGGTGCTTTGTGTGATGCTCCCACGCCTGGCTTCAGTCATGGGAATTCTTTGTGGTCTTTTAGTCCTTGAAATGAAAGAAGAAAAGGATCTGCGTGGGTAAATTGGTGTCATCCCTTTTGTTTGTTTGCAGCCCCGGGAGAAGGGCAGGATGCGTTTTCACAGGCTGCAGAATGTGCAGATCGCCCTGGACTTCCTAAAGCAGCGACAGGTAAGAGCGTCCCGTGTGTTCCCCACTCTGCCAGGGAAAGTTGGTATCAGGTACCTATTTAGGGACGTTCTCATTGCCCCTGGTAAGTCCTCAGTAAATCCGACTGATACAGTTCTGAGTCTTGCTTGCTAGTGAGCAGCTGTATTGTGTCTGGACAAATCTTACATAGAGTGTGTGGCCTGTCTGAGAGGGAAAGTCTTAGAGAAGAGCAAGATACGAAAGATTGACTCACCTTCACTCAGGTGGAGGCCAAAGGGAAGATGAGAAATAAACCAGAAAAGAAGATGGGAAAAGGTACATCATCCAGGAAGAGGGAACACGAGAGTGCTTTATCATCATGAGAACTGGACGAGGGGATAGTCAGGCTGGTTGAATGGTTTGTGGGGCTGGAGAGGAAGGTCTCAGCTGTACAGCATCGGTGACCTCAGACACCAGGCTCAATAGAGCAGAGGAGTGTTTAGTAAAGAAGCTATTCCCTCCCTAGATAGGAAGGAAGGAAGACAGAAGCACACTTTTAGACATAGGAGAAGCTAGCAAAGAGAATGAAAGTGAGGAGTATGAGTCAGAGCAGATTAGCCCTGGAAGACTCCTTGGAGATCGCTAGTCCAGCCTTTTCATTTCTTACGAAAGGAAACTGAGAAATGACCTGCCCGAGATCAGAGAAGCGAGAGCAAACCTGGGACTTCCACCCCGGTCTCCCGGACATTTTTAAAATGCTCCTTTCATGCTGCTTTCTACACACCATCTTTCTTCCCGTGACTTCCTAATTGATGGAACCAAGTCCAGGGATGAGGGATGAGATCCAGAACACAGCTGATGTAGATTCTTTGAAATGGAAAGGAAAAACGCCTCTTCTGAAGTATAGTGAGGAGGAAGGAAGGAGGGATAAAGATACAGAGAAGGTTTGTGGAGGGGAGGAAAGTGGATGGACGAAGGAGTCAGAGTTCATCTGCCTAGAGAGCTGTTTGGAAAGATTTGGTATAGCTACAGTTGCCAGGCAACAGCGCTGGTCACGATGACATGACATGGTATGCATATTTTTGGAGTTAGTTCATTTTTGCCACTCTTATCAGTAATTCTCGTTAACTTGGGAAATTCTCTTTCTGTGTACTCCCATAGCCGTTTGCTTCTAATATAATACTTGTGACTTTATTGTTATTTCTCTGTTTGCTCTAATGCATTGTAGGCCCATGAGGACGGAGAATGTGATCTTACTTAACATTTTTATCTTCATCACCTGTCATAATGAATGGTCCATAATTGACACTTAATAAATATTTGTTGAAATAAGTGGTAGGAGAATTAGAGGTTGAAGTGTTCAGGGGACTAGAGAAAGCATCCTTGGAATGTCTGTGTGTAGAGTTAGAGAAAACCAGAGAGGGCCTTAATGGTCAAGGTAAATTGAAAAGAATTATTAGCTAGAAGCCTCAATAAGGATGGAGAGTAGATTGGTTACTAGGCTATAATAAAAATGTGAGCCATGAACAGTGGACACAGAGAAGGGCAGAAAGAACCCTGGAGCACTTCTTGGTGATGGTGAGGTTGTCGCTGTGCAGGTGTCCAAAGCAGAGTGAAAATGAAAGTCTTCTGAAATGGGAAGGCAGACGAGTTGTACAGATGGGGTGACACCTGGGTCATCGAGGTGGTGCCAAAATTGCCAAGCAAGATGGTAGAAGACGAGGTAGGGAAGGTAGGAGTTAGGTGTGAGGTCTCCAAGAAAGGTGGTGGAAGACGAGGTAGGGAAGGTAGGAGTTAGGTGTGAGGTCTCCAAGAAAGGTGGTGGAAGACGAGGTAGGGAAGGTAGGAGTTAGGTGTGAGGTCTCCAAGAAAGGTGGTGGAAGACGAGGTAGGGAAGGTAGGAGTTAGGTGTGAGGTCTCCAAGAAAGGTGGTGGAAGACGAGGTAGGGAAGGTAGGAGTAAGGTGTGAAGTTTCCGAGGAACAGATGGCAGGCACTGGAAGGTGGCTTGGCCAAGGAGGTATTCAGAATTCACGGAGAAAGCTGCCGTAGGAGGGGCAGAGGAACGTGGACTTGGCTGATGCTGCCAGCCTGCCAGCTACAGGCCATGAGTGATGAGAACACCTGCTCTGAGACAGGAAGCAGGGTCTCCTGCTCCCAGTGTACAGAAGAGGAGACTGAGATACAGGAAAGGGGAAGAACTTGCCCAGTGTCTTGGTCATTCAGGCGGCTGTAACAAAATGTCACAGCCCAGTGGCTCATAAACAATAGAAATCCATTTCTCATAGTTCTGCAGAAGTCCAAGATGGAGGCAGATTTGGTGTCTGGTGAGGTCCTGGTTCTGAGACTGCTTTTAGCAGTGTCCTCACGTGATGGGAAGGTTGAGGGAGCTTTCTGGGTCTCTTTTATAAAGATACTAATTCCATTCCCTCAAGACCTAATCACCCCCAAAACGTCCCACCTCCAGATACCTTTGGATTGGGTGTTAGGATTTAACCTGTGAATTTTGGAGGGACACAGCATTCAGTCTACAGCACCGGTCACCATAGTGTAAGGAGAAGTGAGGCTTCTGCTTGAGGTCTTGAGTACATGAAGGTTTTGGTTCAGCTGAAGAGACAAAGGAAGGGCAGCTTCAGGGCAGTTGTCACAGTCGTCAAGAGCTCCGTGAGGGTACAACAGAGACTCACTGGGTGGAGGTGGAAATAGGCTGGTTTTCCTAGGACACTCTGAAAGGCCCACATCCCAGGAAATCCCTCAGTCGCCAGCACACAGGGATGGTTGGACACCCTGGTGGGGGAAGGGCCTGTGTGTCTGTGCACATTGTGTTGCTGGAATGAGATTTTAGGAGTAAAGGCAGGTGCTGTGGAAGGAGGGGAACAGGTGGGACAGGCCAGAGACCCGTGAGGGGTGGGGGGCAGATCTCTTCTCTCACACAACCTTGAAAAAAGAAGAAAGAGAAAGAAAAAAGGGCTGGAAAGACTGAATTAAAAAGCAACTCACAATAGCATGTGCTTGCGAAATTGCTTTGCTGGTGGGATTGCAAAATGGTACAATCATGCTGGAAAATTGTTTGGCAGTTTCTTACAAAGCTAAATGTATACCATATGACCCAGCAATCCCACTCCTAGGAATTTACCCTAGAGAAATGAAAACATGTGCTCACACCAAAAAACTGTACATGAATATAAGAGCTTTATTCATAATTGCCCCAACATGGAAACAACCCAGATTCCTTCAGTAGAGGAGTGGATAACTACACTACTGTTAATGAGATGTGTAGGATACAGGTATAATGGAATACTCCTCCACAACGAAAAGGGGCAGGCTATTGCTCTAGGCAACAACGTGGATGGGGATCTCACAGCTATTGTGCTGAGTGCAAAAAAGCCAGGATCTGAAGATTACATACTATGGGACACCATTTATATGACATTCTAGGTAAAGCAAAGCTGGGAACAGATCAGTGGTTGCCAGGATTTAGGGGTGAAGGCAGGATTTGACTGCACAAAGTCCCATCTTTTGGAGTTGATGCTCCTGTTTTGTTACCCTAATTATAGTGGTCGTTAACACAAATCTATACATATGTGAAAACTCAAACTGTACACCAAAAAAAATTAACTGCATATGAATAATGAAAATCTATAAAAAATGAAATCAAAACAAAAAGTTGCAGAGCTCTCAGACCAGCCTTTGTTTCTTTTTCAGGTGAAACTAGTGAATATTCGCAATGATGACATCACAGATGGCAACCCCAAGCTGACCCTAGGCCTGATCTGGACCATTATCTTGCACTTCCAGGTAGGGTCTGTGAAGTGTGGGGTCCTGGTGCTCGGTTTGGACATGGCCTAGACAGAGCTAGAGGTTGCTCTGCTTTCCACAGGGACACTGAGCCTTCCTCCTCTGTATTTGGCAGTGAATGAAGGGGGAAGGGGGAGAGCAGGAGCTGGAAAGGAAGAGGAGCATTGGCCTGGAGGCAAGGCTGTTGCAGTCTAAATCAGGGACTTCTTCGTCATTTGCATGATGAAGGAGAATTTTTCACCTGTTTGTGCTGTGGCTCTGGCACTGGCAATGTGGTTATTAGCAGTCTGCTCAGCTGAGTCAAAACTGGCTCTTTGGAGATTCAGAATGTGAGGGATGAGGAGAAATGTTGGATTTGTTGCTCAGGAAGGGTGGGGTGAAGCCTTATAATCCTGCTTTGATGTAGACTTTTCTTCATCTCTAATGGTCTTAAACAAGCCTGGTTAATTGTAGCACTGTCTTAGTCAGGTCGGGCTGCTGTAATGAAACACCGTAGGCTGGGTGGTTTGCAGCAAGCATTCACTTCTCACAGTTCTGGAAGCTGGAAGTCTGAGATCAGGGTGCTAGCACGGTTGGCTCCTTGGTGAGGGCCCTCTTCCTGGTTATATCCTCAGGTGACCTTTCCTTGGGGCATGCGTGCACAGAAAGAGATCTCATGTCCCTTCAACTTTTTATAAGGGCATTAATCCCATTATGGAGGCTCTACTCTCCTGACCTCATCTAAACCTAATTACCTCTTAAAAGACCGCACCTTCAGATACCATCACATCAGGGCTATTATGGCTTCAATATATGAGTTTCGAGGGGATACAGACATTCAGTTCATAGCAAGCACCTTGGTATATGTGCTTGTAAACACAATCTTGTAGCATCCATCACACCCAGGAACAGCGGCATCTTGGTATTGTTCACATGGTCACCCAGCCTTCCTGTTCCTCCTCCCTAAGGCAAATCCTCTTCAAGTCTAGATACTATTGGAAAATCACAGCCCTATTTTTATAAAAAAGACTATCTTAAATCACGTTAGCTCAACTAAACAAAACTATTTCTCAGACAACTCTCAAATACCCAACTGCTGTACGCAAGGCTGATGGATTACAGGGATCACTTTTTGAGCAGGTGGGAAAAGAAGCCTCATATATATCTCACTCAAGGCACAGTCTCCAGGGTCCGTGTGGCCGTGATGTCCCAGTTGGGGAGTCAGCGCCACCTGCTGGGTGAATGCAGAACAGCAGGTGTCCCAGAATTCCTAAGAATCTGAGAACTTCTGAGAACTCAGGGATTATAATTTCTTGGGGCTCTGGTTTGGAACCGGTGCTGACGATCTGCAGCATAAGTAGGCTTAGGAAAGCATGGAGGTAACGTGTGTTTTTGTGCAACCACAGGGAGTCCTCAGGCATGCTTCGGATATAGGGATAACCAGGAACATGAACTTGGCAAATGTGCCTTGGCAGGGTCGGAACAAGAACTTTGTTGAGCTTTCATAGCATTATCCCCTTGGCACCCTTATGAACAATGGGCTGTTTTAGAAGAATCTTTTTGGTTGTTTGTATGCCACAAACCACCTCTCACTTTGAGACACCAATGCTATCCTGTAGCTGGGAGGTAAGAGGACTCTGTCCGCTGTGTCTCCCTTTCTCCTGACTGCAACTAACGAACTTGACAGAAGGGAAATTCAGGGGTCAAGGAATGAAACTGAACTGGCTAGTTAAACTTTTCCTGGGACAGAAGATATGGGGGTAATGTTCCTTAACTGAATATGCCATTAAGAAAATGTTCTTTCTCTCTCTTTAAAAATTTATGAAAATTTTCAAACATTTATAAATGCAGAGAAAATCATATAGAACTACCATGTACTCATCACCTAGCTCATCAGTCACTAACTCGTGGGCAGTGTTATATTGTCTGTTTCCTGATCCATTCATCAAACCCTCCAGTAGGTTATTTTGAAAGGAGTCCCAGACATCATATAATTTCATCTGCAAGCGTTTCAGTGGGTATCTCTGAAAGATTCTTCATTTAAGCAAAGCACAATATTATAGCACTGTAAAAATCCGTAATTTCTTAAAATCATTGACTATCTAAGCAGTGTTTAGATTTCCCCAATTATCTCATTTTAAAAATGGCTTGTTTGAATCCAAAGTCCACACGTTGCATTAAATTTCTCTTCTCCTCTTTTTGTCCCCTTAACTGTTTGTTAAAGAAATCGATCTTTTGTCCTGTGCCATTTATGGAAAGATGCTGGTGGCATCTCTGGATGTTTTCTAACAGTGTCCTCCATCCTTCTGTATTGTCTGTAAACTGGTGCTTTGGATCTAGAACTGAGGCTGGATCATATTCAGATTCCCTTTTTTGTGCTGGGGCAGGGCAAGGATGGTGGTATTGAGTTGTATACTTTTACTGCTGCACATCAGACTGTCTGTTATCTGTCTTTTCTTCATGTTAAGCTTGATTAGTGGGTTCAGGTGTTATCAACCTGATCCATTCTTGTAGACCCTTTCACTGTTAGCCCTTCACCTAAAAGTTTAGCAACTACTGTTTCATTAGAAGCTGCAACGTAGTGATACTCAAAATTTTGAAATTCTTCTCTAAAGCAGAACTTTACCTCAATTACTCTGAGAGATAGTTCCTTTAGGAAAGGCAAGATAAAAAGATAAATGCTTTTATATTGCCCTCTGTTTCAGCAGTTTTCAAAATAATTAGTTGATTCTCTTAAGATTCTCTGTAAGACCAGTGAAAGTTTCTTTGTTGATACTCATTTTCCCTTAGTAACACTGTGACTCATAGATTTTTACCAGACTTAAATGTATTCCAATTAAATATAGCTGTCATTCTTTGTAATATTCAGCTCCTTCTTTGGCCAGTGAGTTTTTTCACGGTTGACTCTGAGTCCTTCCTCATGATCCATATAGTCTTTGATAATGTCCTCTATTTTCTGTATGAAGAGCTGTTCCAGATGCTTTTCGTATATTTCCTGTTTCAGGCCCGGGATTAGCGGTTTCTCCAAGGAACTGAGATTATTGACAACAGTCTGAGTGCTGCTTGGGTTGGTCGCTCTTTCTAGGTGTTTTCTGTGGACAAAACAAGCCAACACTTGTATTTATCTTGTAAAAAGAAATCAAGAATTTATAATGATGTTTCTAATTCATATTTAGAATCAGAGTTTTATTCAACCTCTTTGACTTTGTATTCTTTTTTTCCTTATGCTGAAAATCTTGATCCAAACAAAGCAACATATTACCTATTCCCTTTTCCATATACACACATGCAAACACATGGATGCACGTATATGTAAAATCATGTATATATTATAGTATATATACAAAGTATGTATAAATTTATATATTTGAATAAAGCTAACAATGACAGTGTTATTATTAACAACGCAATTACTGAAAAGTTTGTGATTTCTTTGCAGTTCTTTTTGTCCTTTAGTGTAACTCTCCTAAGGACATAGAAATAATTTTATGTTAAAGCCATTTGAAATAACTTCTCTCTGTGTTGTTAAGCCATCAATCTGATACACAGGTTCATTTGTATTTTATATTTTTTCAGTTTTTAGCGATTGCTTTTCTCCCTTTCAATTTTATTTTGCATGATATAGATCATACCCATTGTTACAATGGGAAATTTCAAACAGTGAATACACAATGTGTTCAGCATTTCGTTTCTGCCCCCGCCATCCCGTTTCTTCTCTTTCCAGCTGTTTTAAAACATCTTTTGGTTATCATTCTATTGGTGGTTTATTTAAAAAAGTACATTCTTTTTTAAAAACAACTTTACTGAGGTAGAATTTACGTACCATAAAATTGACCCATTTTCATTGTATAATTCAATGATTTTTATGAGTTGTACAGCCATCACCATAATCCAATTTTAGAACATTTTCATCATCCCACAAAGGTCCTTCTTGGCCATTTATAGTTATTCCATTCCCATCCACAGCCTCAGGCAGCCGTAAATCTATTTTCTGTTTCTATAGATTTGCTTATTCCAGACATTTCATTTAAATAGAATAATATAATATGTGCTTTTTTGTATCCTGCTTCTTTCACTTAGCCTAATGTTCTTGAGGTTCATCCACAGTGTAGCATGTATCAATACTTTGTTCCTTTGTTGCAGAGGAGTATTCTGTTGTGTGGGTATACCATGTATTTTGTTTATCTGTTCAGCAGTTGATGGACATTTGGGTTGTTTTCATTTTTTAGCCATTATAAATAATGTTGATATGAATATTTGTGTGGATGTATGTTTTCACTTCTTTTGGGTATATACCTGTGGGTGGAATTTCTGGGTTATATGGTAGGTTATGTATAACTTTTTAAGAAACTGCCAGACTGTCTTCCAAAGTTGCTGCTCCATTTTATATTCCCACTAGCACAGTTGTGTGGGTTCCTATTTCTCTGTATCCTTGTCATTGTCATTGTCTGTCTTTTCGGGGATAGCCATCACAGAGAGTGTGAACTGTATCTCCTTGTGGTTTTAGTTTTCAGGAAAATCTATTTTTTAACTGAATTCCATAAACATTTACTGAGGTCCAGCTATGAGCAAGGTCTTAGGTAGAGTCTGTGGGAGCTTCAAAATTGAACTAGGTACGGAATCACTCCGGTTTTACTGCATAATTCAGAGGAGTGAGAGGAGACACACCATGAATTAACTTGATAGAGGTTTAAAGAATCAGGAAGGGATGGGAAAGGATGATGGAACACAGCCTGTGCTCAATAACTGGCAGCAATTATTGGTACTAGCCTATTATAATTACTAGTGAAACTTATAACTTCATGGACTTTTGACCTAGCCTGCTGTTCTCTGCTGTTACTGATTTTACTGAAAGGTATAAACAGGTTTGCCCTAGTCTGTCTGCTGACGCATACTGGCTACCTGCTTTTCTCTGTTCACTATTTCAGCGTAGCTGAATTTTGTCTTCTTATGGAGGGAAGTTCTGTTGCCAGAGTATTTTCCCAGATGCAGCTAACTACTAGTTACTTTTCTTTGCTGTTCTTGAAGGCTTGGCATTTGCCTATTAATTAGCTAAGTGTTTAGAAGTGTGGGGAAAGTTTCCCTGCTTACAAAGCTTTTGGTTAACTGATAAAGGATCATATAGAGACTCCATCCTTCTGTCTTGCTTTAGATAGGAAGTGATGTTCTCTTGCTAGTTATCTATCATTGTGATTTTCTAGTCTTTCATTGTTGAGCTAACTGTTCTGTGCTAGCTGTTCTCATCAAAAGTGCATGGTATGTAAAGCCAAATAGAAATTCAGAGAAGAACTATCAAATGTTAGGGGATCAGTAAAATAGTCATTCAAAAAACTAAGATCATGCATCCTGTCCCATCACTTACTGGCAAACAGATGGAGGAAAAATGGGAACAGTGACAGACTTTATTTTCTTGGGCTCCAAAATCACTGCAGATGGTGACTGCAACCATGAAATTAAAAGATGCTTGCTCCTTGGAAGAAAAGCTAGGACAAACCTAGACAGTGTATTAAAAAGCAGAGACATCGCTTTGCCAACAAAGGCCCATATAATCAAAGCTGTGGTTTTTCCAGTAGTCATGTATGGATGTGAGAGTTGGACTGTAAAGAAACCTGAACACCGAAGAATTGATGCTTTCGAACTGCAGTGCTGGAGAAGACTCTTGAGAGTCCCTTAGACAGCAAGGAGAGCAAATCAGTCAATCCTAAAGGAAATCAAGCCTGAATATTCATTGTAAGGACTGGTACTGAAGCTAAAGCTCCAGTATTTTGGCCACCTGATGCAAAGAGCTAACTCGTTGGAAGAGACCCTGATGTTGGGAAAGATTAAAGACATGAGGAGAAGGGGTTGACAGAGAATGAGATGGTTGGATGGCGTCACTGACCCGATGAACATGAGTTTGAGCAAACTCCCGGTTATAGTGAAGGACAGGGAAGCCTGGCGTACTGCAGTCCATGGGGTTGCAAAAAGTCGAACGTGACTGAACAACAATAAAAAATAATCGTTATAGCCAATCTCTGTTATTGGTGTTAATGAAATAGATTAATGATGGAGATATATAGGTGGTGGTTGTCATCTCGAGAGAGTATTCAACTGAAGGGGAGGCCGATTCCAGATTAGAAATTTGCTACCGCTGATAAGACTGGTAACTTTTTAGAGATTAATGGTTTCCATTTTAACACTAAAAAGATACACACTAAATGGGAAATAAATGGTTGATGTTTAAAAAATTTTTAATTTGAGTTTTTAATTAATGAAAATTTTAATTACCCAGAGAAGTACAGAAAAGTATATAACAGATCTTTGTGTGTGTAGTCACCTTCAGAATTAAACAGATATTAGTAGTTTATATTTGCTTCAGATTTTTTTCCTTTCTCTTTAAAAAAAGAACATTTCAGATACAGGAACTTTCTTGTTCCTTCATCCCCCAGGTAAATACTATCCTGAAGTTGAAGTGTATCATTCTTGTATATGCTTTTGTACTTTTATGACAGATGAGTGCCTTTTTTTTTTTTTTTTACTATCAGACACATCATATCTTCCATATATCCTGTTTTCTGGGGTTTTTTTAACCATGTTTTGGGGGTATATTCGTGTTGATAAAGGAGGATCTGATTTGCTTATTTCAACTAGTTTACATTGTCTATTATTTGAGTGAAGCCCCCGTAGCTGTGTAACACAGCTATTATTATTTGCAGTAAATTATGTATTTATATGAAGGAGACATTCATTGCTGCAGTAAACATCTCTCCTTATGCATATGGGAAAGTGAGTTTTGTGGCTAGATACCTGTTGGTGGGCTACATGGTTTCTTTTTCTTTTTTCTGTACACTTTTTGTTTTGCCAGTCACTCTCAGAAGCCTAGTATGACTTACAGGGTTGTGTGACACCTACTGCTATCTAATGTGGTTGTTTGTTTTCTGGATCCCTGCCCTAGGATACAACCTTAAGTCTGGCAGGAATTTCATCTCTTGTTTTCTTCTTTGCCTGGCATAGAGTAGGCATTCAATAAATGCTCATTAAATGAATGGATAGTGTATGGAATTGATCTTCTCAAAGCTGTGGGGTGGGTAGACCAGATGGATAGACTGTTATGTCTGTTTTCCTGTGCCCATTGTTCCAGTGAGGAAACTGAAACACAGAGGCCAACTGACTTTTTTAGGTTACATATGCAGATACTAATAGTAGAATTTCTTATCTCTTGGTTTTGTCCAAGCCTGTTTTAAGGTACATGTTAGGATTTATGGTTTTCCTAGAAGATAAGTTCTTGAAAAATCAGAATCTGACAAAATTAGCTTTCCAACTTTCAAGTGTTTATTAAATACTAGTGTATATTTAGCACTTGGAAATTTTAAGTCTGGGAGGTCAGGTCAAGAGTGGTCTTAGCCAGGCAGATTCAAGGTTTACATTTTTTATTCTTTATGACACTTAGTGCTTGGCATATAGATGAGGCATTTTTTCTTATTTGTGGAATGAATGAATGAGCTCTGGAGTCTTTCATGCCCCCTGTCCCTATAGGAGACCCGTGGGCAGTAAACAACTAACTAGAAAAAGCCATAGGAGAAGACGTGAAAAAAAACCAGCAGGACACTAGAAGTCTGCTTTTCCCGAAGGCAGCCGCGCATGTGTTAAGAGCTCGGGTTTGATGAGAGGATGGTCCAGGGGGGTGTCCTTGTGCTCAGAGTTAACTTACTCGGGGTAATAGGGGAGGCAGAGGCCCTGTGGAGAAAAAGCAGGCACCTGAACTTTGGACCTTGGAACACAGCTACTTTCCTCAGAGCCTCATCAAGAAGAAGAGCGTATCAGGGCCCAGGTGGTGGTGGGGTGCCTCATACCTCTGAGCTCCAATAATAAATGGGGAGAACAGGGATTTACTATAGACCAGGCACGGAGCCACACACTTTATAGACAGCGTCCCACGAACCCTCTCTTAACCCCATTAAGTGGGTGGTAGTGTCCACATTTTACCTGTAAGGAGATTGAATCACTTAGCCAGTTACTTAGCTACTGAACCTGCCTGCTACTGCAGGAGAGGTAAGAGATGCTGGTTCGATTCCTGGATCGGGAACATCTCCTAGAGAAGGAAAAGGCAACCCACTCCAGTATTCATGCCTGGAGAATCCCATGGACAGAGGAGCCTGGCAGGCTACAGTCAGTCCATGGTGTCACAAAGAGTCGGACACGACTGAAGTGACTTAGCACTACCTTGCTGAGCTCTCCACTCTTTTCCTAGACCAGTTTTCCTCTGGAGTAGAAGGAAATGAAAGCCTGATTTGTCCAACATGTTCAGAAATTTAAGGAGGAAAAGACTCCTAGAAGTCATCTGCTCAACTTAACCTGCAGTAGCAGTCACAGCCGGAGGCCGTTTCTTGCCCTGAGTTGATCGTTTTCAGGAACTGGGTTTGCTTGTATTTCAGGAACAGAACAAGACCCATCAGAACAAGGCCCAGTTTCCCCCTGAGTTAGTCTCTCCCATCAGGAAGCTTCCGTAAGCCTCTTATCCTTCTCCATCAGAGGGCAGACAGAATGAAAACCACAATCACAGAAAACTAACCAATCTGATCACGTGGACCACAGCCTTGTCTAACTCAATGGAACTATGAGCCATGCCATGTAGAGCCACCCAAGACGGACGGGTCGTGGTGGAGAGTTCTGACAAAACGTGGTCCACTGGAGAAGGGAATGACAAACCACTTCAGTATTCTTGCCATGAGAACCCCATGAACAGTATGAAAAGGTAGAAAGATAGGACACTGAAAGATGAACTTCTCAGGTTGGTAGGTGCCCAATATGCTACTGCAGATCAGTGGAGAAATAACCAGAAAGAATGAAGAGATGGAGCCAAAGCAAAAACAACACCCAGTTGTGGATGTGACTGGCGATGGAAATAAAGTCTGATGCTGTAAAGAGCAATAGTGCATAGGAACCTGGAATGTTAGGTCCATGAATCAAGGCAAATTGAAAGTGGTCAAACAGGAGATGGCAAGAGTGAACATCGACATTTTAGGAAATCAGCGGACTAAAATGGACTGGAATGGGTGAATTTAACTCAGATGACCATTGTATCTACTACTGTGGGCAAGAATCCCTTAGAAGAAATGGAGTAGCTATCATAGTCAACAAATGAGTCTGAAATGCAGTATTTGGATGCAATCTCAAAAACGACAGAATGATATGTGTTCATTTCCAAGACAAACCATCCAATATCACAATAATCCAAGTCCATGCCCTGACCAGTAATGCTGAAGAAGCTGAAGTTGAATGGTTCTGTGAAGACCACTACAAGACCTTCTAGAACTAACACCCGAAAAAGATGTCCTTTTCATTATAGGGGACTGAAATGCAAAAGTGGAAGTCAAGAAATACCTGGAGTAACAGGCAAATTTGGCCTTGGAGTACAGAATGAAGCAGGGCAAAGGCTAATACAGTTTTGCCAAGGGAACACACTGGTCATAGCAAACACCCTCTTCCAGCAACACAAGAGAAGACTCTACACATGGACATCACCAGATGGTCAATACCAAAATCAGACTGATTATGTTCTTTGCAGCCAAAGAGAGAAGCTCTATACAGTCCTCAAAAACAAGACCGGGAGCTGACTGTGGCTCAGATCATGAACTCCTTATTGTCAAATTCAGACTTAAGTTGCAGAAAGTAGGGAAAACCACTAGACCATTCAGGTTATGACCTAAATCAAGTCCCTTACCATTATACAGTGAAAGTGACAAATAGATTCAAGGGATTAGATCTGATAGAGTGCCTGAAGAACCATAGATAGAGGTTTGTGACATTGTATAGGAGGCAGGGATCAAGACCATCCCAAGAAAAAGAAATGCAAAAAGGTAAAATGGTTGTCTGAGGAGCCTTTACAAATAGCTGTGAAATGAAGAGGAGTGAAAGGCAAAGGAGAAAAGGAAACATATACCCATTTGAATGCAGAGTTCCAAAGAAGAGCAAGGAGAGATAAGAAAGCCTTCCTCAGTGATCAGTGGAAAGAAATAGACAAAAACAATAGAATGGGAAAGACTAGAGATCTCTTCAAGAAAATTAGAGATACCAAGGGAACATTTCATGCAAAGATGGGCTCGATAAAGGACAGAAATGGTATGGACCTAACAGAAGCAGAAGATATTAAGAAGAGATGGGAAGAGTGCACAGAAGAACTGTGCAAAAAAGATCTTCATGACCCAGATAATCACGATGGTGTGATCACTCACCTAGAGCCAGACATCCTGGAATGCGAAGTCAAGTGGGCCTTAGGAAGCATCACTACGAACAAAGCTAGTGGAGGTGATGGAATTCCAGTTGAGCTATTTCAAATCCTGAAAGATGATGCTGTGAAAGTGCTGCACTCAATATGCCAGCAAATTTGGAAAACTCAGCAGTGGCCACAGGACTGGAAAAGGTCAGTTTTCATTCCAATCCCAAAGAAAGGCAATGCCAAAGAATGCTCAAACTACCACACAATTGCACTCATCTCACACGCTAGCAAAGTAATGCTCAAAATTCTTCAAGCCAGGCTTCAACAGTATGAGAACCGTGAACTTCCAGATGTTGAAGCTGGTTTTAGAAAAGGCAGAGGAACCAGAGATCAAATTGAGTCATATCCTTTGGATCATCAAAAAAGTGAGAGAGTTCCAGAAAAACATCTACTTCTGTTTTATTGACTACGCCAAAGCCTTTGACTGTGTGGATCACAGGAAACTGGAAAATTCTTAAAGAGATGGGAATACCAGACCACCTGACCTGCCTCCTGAGAAACCTGTATGCAGGTCAGGAAGCAACAGTTAGAACTGGACATGGAACAACAGACTGGTTCCAAATCGGGAAAGGAGTACGTCAAGGCTGTATATTGTCACCCTGCTTATTTAACTTCTATGCAGAGTACATCATGAGAAATATTGGACTGGATGAAGCACAAGCTGAGAGAAATACCAGTAATCTCAGATATGCACATGCCACCACACTTATGGTGGAAAGTGAAGAACTAAAGAGCCTCTTGATGAAAGTGAAAGAGGAGAGTGAAAAAGTTGGCTTAAAACTCAACATTCAGAAAACTAAGATCATGACATCTGGCCCCATCACTTCATGGGAAATATATGGGGAAACAGTGGAAACAGTGACAGACTTTATTGTTTTGTGCTCCAAAATCACTGCAGATGGTGATTGCAGCTGTGAAATTAGAAGACGCTTACTCCTTGGAAGAAAAGTTATGACCAAACTAGACAGCGTATTAAAAAGCAGAGACTTTACCAACAAAGGTCCATCTAGTCAAAGCTATGGTTTTTCCAGTAGTCACGTATGGATGTGAGAGTTGGACTCTAAAGAAAGCTGAGCACCGAAGAATTAATGCTTTTGCACTGTGGTGTTGGGGAAGACTTTGAGAGTCCCTTGGACAGCAAGGAGATCCAACCAGTCCATTCTAATGGAAATTAGTCCTGAATATTCATTGGAAGGACTGATGCTGAAGCTGAAACTCCAATACTTTGGCCACCTGATGCGAAGAACTGACTCATTTGAAAAGACTCTGATGCTGGGAACGACTGAAGGCAAGAGAGAAGGGGACGACAGAGGATGAGATGGTTGGATGGCATCACTAACTCAATGGACATGAGTTTGAGTAAACTCCGGGAGTTGGTGATGGACAGGGAAGCCTGGTGTGCTGCAGTCCATGGTGTCGGAAAGAGTCGGACACGACTGAGGGACTGAACTGCGCTGAACAGGAACAAAATTTAAGCTTGGGCCTTGGGGTGTGCATCTGTGAAGCCCCTTCGTTCCAGCGCTCTCCACTGGAGGAGTGAAGGTCTGGTGCCTGCCTGGAGAGTTATACTGTAACGTCAGAGTTTTTGCTGATTAGGTGATTTCCTGGAGTCTGATTAAGTTTCTCTCCCCTGCTAACCTCCTGGTCCTGTTTCTTGCTGTGGTTTATCATGGCCATAAGATGGTGCTACAGCTTCACAGTCGGCCTTGGGAAAGGCCTGGGGAGAAGGGAGAAAGAACACCTCCTGCCGTGGTCAGGCACTCCGGCATCAATCCAGTCTCAAGCACTGTGTAGGAGCTGTGACTTCAGGGCTTCTCATGCTTTCTTTCGTGACGGGCATTTTTCAGGTCTCCAGGAGAGGTAGGGAGGCTTACTTAGAGCCAGGCCAACTATTTCTCTCTGCAGAATGGTCTGGATCCTACTGGTATAGAATAAATAACTTCAACTGGGAGGAAACACCTGTAGCCTCTGTCCTTCCACTCCATTTGGAGCCCTTTGGACTGTGCTGTTATCTCATCTGTCACATGTATACTTAAAAAAAAAAAAAAGAGGTGGGCAAACCCCACTGGCACAACAGGGTAGTTTTTGAATCCAACTTTTCAGGCCTTTAATTCAGACTTCCTGCCCTGCTGCAATTTGAGTAAAAACCATCTGGGCCTCATTTTAGCAACTTCCTCTCTCACTCCCAAATAGCAAGAGTTATCTTTTCATTTGAGTTCTTGGTCTTTGTGAGTCTAGTTGCCAGTTCAAAACAGTGGAGTATCTTCCTGTTTTACTTAACTGAATACAGACTTGCATCCCCGCTGCAAGTAGAAACAGTGTAATCCAGGGTTCAAGTTCAGAGTCTTTCAAACAGGCAGCCACGTTCTGACTGAAGCCTTGAGCAAGTAAATCCATTTTTCTTGACCCTTAGTTTCTTTACCTGTAAAGTGTAAAATGATAGTTTTGACTTCATTTGGTTACTGTGGGAATTGAATGAGAATCTATAGCTTAGCACAGGGTGTGGTACATGACGAAATGCTAAAACTGCATTAGCTGTCGGCAGCAGCAGTAATTACTGTTGAACATTCATGTCAAGTATTGTTCAACAGAAACACTGCTTCTCTGTTGTATTTGTAAGTGGTATCCTTTTTACCCAACATCCATAATACTGTACTCAAAACTGATTTCCGGGTGTTCCCTCTGTGTGTCATCGGCCAGCAGAATTAACAGATGTCTGTCTGTCTTTCTCTCTCTCTGAAAAGGAGGGAAAGAAATGCTGCAAAAGTCTAGATCTTTAAAGCATGTGTTTCTTTTGTAACTATGAAGATTAGGCCCTGGTCTCCAGGTTATCATTTTATTGTTTCTTGACCTGAAAATTTTGAGAATATGTTAATCCTGTTAGATATTTTCTTTTGGACATCTCGGTGCAGCTGTTGAAATCTAGCTCCCTTCACAGTTTGGGGGCCATAGTCCTCGGCCTTGGTTCTTCCCGGCCCTGATTCCTCTCGGCCCTTCCCTTCCTGGTTGGTACCAGCAGCTGGTTCGCTTTTCCCCTCTTTCTTCTCCTCCTTCCTTCACGTTACCTTCTCCCAGGGCCTCTCTTCTTTCCCCCTCCCTTTTCCATTTACTCATACATTCCCTCCCTCCATCCCGCCCTCCCTAATTCCTCCCCTCCCCTGGTTCCTAGCTCCTTTTTGCTTTCTGTTTGTGTTTCTGAGGGCCGTGCTCCAATTACCTCATATTTGGAGAGAGGAAGCTGTAGCCAATCCGGTTTCTGTCTGCTTTTAGGTCAAGTGATTTCTGAACTGCAGTGAGATGCTTTGAATTTGTCTTGTTGCAGCTCTGAGCCTGTAAGATGGCTGTCTGAACCGGCAGCGGCTGGAAGAGACAGAGAGAGAGGCGGGGAGGGAGGGAGGAAGAATTGGAGGGGTTGCCGGCATAGTGCATGTTTTTAAATGTACATCTAATCCGATGAAGCCGAGGTTGGGATTTCTCTGGGATCCCAGGACTGGCTTAGCTGCGTTTTTGCAGAGATTAGGAGAGGAAAGCAATGGGAAATTCGCTGGGCTGCGTTAAGGAGCCGAAAGATTCAATAGCCGTTCCCGAGAAGGCTCCCATATCTCCTAAGAAAAGGGTTCGGTTCAAAAGGAAGTGGAAGGGGAAGAAAACCCCTACTCCAGCAGCATCCCGTGAGGAAGAACCCTTGCAGGGAACTGGAGCCCTCGAAGAGACCGGAACCCTGACGAAGTTAACAGTGAGTCTCCAGAAGGGGGAAGGAGTGGGAGGGGCCGAGCCACCACCACCCCTTGACATGTTACTGCCCGGGGACTCGGCCCCCAGCTCAGGGGTGGGAGCCCAGGGCATGATTGTTCAGGTGAAGGAGAGGTTCCAGGGGGAGATCCAGACCGCTCAGCTTTTGTTGGAGAATGAGTCATCAGTTGCCGGAGGGGTCTGGGATTCCCTGGAAGAGGGGACGACTGTCATCGCTCACCTGCTCGATAACCCTGCAGAAAGGAACTGCGAGAAGTCAGTGAGCCAACTGGTGGAATTTCCGAGGACAGCCTCCTGCAGCAGCAGGGCCGTGCTGCTGCCTTTGCACAGGGGGACTGCAGTGGAGAAAGGAGCTGCTCAGCTAGGAATCAGGAGCAGTGCTTCCCCCAGGACAGACCACTCCGCCGACACAGACAGTCTTTCTGCCAGCTGGAGTGTTGGCAGAGGAACCAAGGGCATCTTAAGTGCCCCTCAGACAGGTCCCTGGACTGTGGAACATTCCACTCCTTCATCACTGCCAGACCAGCCAAGAGGCCAGAGCTGCCCAGAGCCTGCCCACGTGGGTCGAGTGCCCCCCCAGGTGCCCAGACTGCCTGCTTCTCAGAGTGACGTATCCATCAGTGGCCCGACTGTGAGCATCTTGCCGTCCTCCTCCGGCTATGGCAGTGATGGGCCCCACTTACATGGAATCCAGCCTAAAGACCTGGAGCCTGAAAAGAGCTCCACATCCTTCTCAGAAGAGGATGGCACCCTTTCTTTGGAGGCAAGCCACGCCCCCTTATGGGGTCTAGAGTTGACGGGTGGGCATGCTTAAGGGATAGTCAAGCGGCGGTTTGCATTACTGGCCTCAAACTTACAGAAGTGGAGTGCAGCGAGCAGTGAGGAGTGCGATGCTGCTTCTTACACTTTACCTGTCAGTCAGATACCGGGAGTTAGCCACTGCTACGCTTGGCAAGCAGAATCTGTTTCAGGTCTGCCCCTTGATGCTTGAAACCGGCTTCTTGTCTCTGGGGACTCCCTGACTCTGGGTAATCATGCCACATAATTGCTCAAGCTCTCTGGTGGGGTTATCTCTCAAGGTGCAGTGCTAGGTAATACTTCCCTCTCAGCAGGTCTGTTTATCAGCTTCCCTGCTGTAGGAGGTCGTGGTGTACACGGAGGTTACGGGGAGGCTGGCTGACTCTCTGAAGTGAGGTGGAAGGGGTCAGGGGCAGGCACTGTCTTCTGTGTGCGTGTGGCTGCTCTTCTCCCTGGAGGATGGTGTCCTTCCTGGAGCTGATGTAATCCTTCTCCCGAGGGGACACTGCTAACAACACCCATTCCCAAGGTGAAGCGGCTAGTCCTCCACTGGTTCCTAATTCCAGCACTGGAGGAGAGGGACATAGGTTTATCTGAAGATTAGTCCAGAACTTGAGGGGGCAGATAGAGGGGGTTAGAGCAGGCTGAAGGTTCAAGGCTAGAAACGATCTGTTTTCTGATCAGACTTGTTTATGTCTCTGACATGTTTTTGTTTGTGAGATACATATTTAGACGTAAGTGGAGGTGGTGGTAGTGATAGGTGGTGGGTGCTGTGGGTGTTTTTAGGAGTCAAGGAGCAAGTGAGAATTTAAGAGCTCTGAGCACAGAGGAGGGAAAACCCCAGGTGGTACAGGGTCTGGTCTGGCATATGTGGGGTGGAGGTGTACGTGGCTGAAGTTATAATCATCGATGACTGAAGAACTTTTGTTGGCATATCGGTCTCTGCAGCAGAAGAAAAAACTTTAGGGTGCCAGAGGGCCAGAGGTAGAAGATGGAGCGGGGCATTTTCCGTGTTGGGCTGTGGGCAGCTGCCCTGGTGCCTGCAGAACAGACAGGGTCCCACGTGCTGGTGCCCTGCTTCTCACCAAAAGCAGGACGCTGGGGAGAGATGCAAATTTAAGGTGACCTGTGATTAAAATGCCTATTTGGGTGATGAATTTACCCCACGGATAGGCCCATTTCAGTGCCCTTTGTTATTATAGAGTTTGGAGACTCTGAACAGTTGGAGGAAAAAAATGGTCTTTGAAAAATCTTTATTACGTGATTGGGCAAGAAGCATCCTTGGACTTTGCATATAAAAATGTGTGCGTGTGTGTGTGTGTGTGTTAAGGTGGGGACGGAGGTGGTGAGGCTGCTGGGGTGGAGTGTATCTGAGTATCATTGGATAAGAGGGAACGTCAAAGTCGGCTTTTACCTTGGTACAGAACAGATGTAGAGCAATTGCGGCAGAACCGGTGGCTGAACTGATCGCTCTTTTGATATTCCTGAAGTTGTGGAGGGAATCGTGATGATTTAGGATACATGCTTAGAATAAAGTGTGAGGTTTTCAGAAAGTTTGGAATATAAAATGTGAAGGAGCTCACATTTAGCGGAAGTCAGTTCAAGATAGGAGAATGCACTGGCAACCCACTCCAGTACTCTTACCTGGGAAATCAGTTGGATGGAGGAGCCTGGTAGGCTGCAGTCCATGGGGTCGCTAAGAGTTGGACACGACTGAGCAACTTCACTTTCCCTTTTCCCTTTCATGCATTGGAGAAGGAAATGGCAACCCATTCCAGTGTTCTTGCCTGGAGAATCCCAGGGACGGCGGAGCCTGGTGGGTTGCCGTCTATGGGGTCGCACAGAGTCGGACACGACTGAAGTGACTTAGCAGCAGCAGCAGTTCAAGATAATGTCCAGTAGGTGTCCAGTAGGTGACTGTGGTACTTCTGGAGCAGGAAGGCTCTGGACAACTCTGTGAGGAGCCTCCAAGAAGACATTGGTAGAAGAAACCTCTGGACCGTGGCCTATAGTTTGACCGAATCAACAGCAGTGTGATTCTTGGGCTGTTCAGTATGAGAATCGTACTGGTGTGTGGTGCTTTCTGGGCAGTCAAGCTCTTCATCCCGTCCCAGCTTCCCCGAGATCAGACACAACCAGACTACACAGTTATGGCCTAGGAAGAAAAACTAGATGACCCGGAGTCAGTTGAGAAGCCTGGCACGTCTTTGAGGTTCTGTGTCCATCTGGTGATGCAGGGACCTCAGACTGTATGACCATCCTGTATGACAGATAAGAAGTGACTTCTCAAGATGAGTGTCCTGTATCCCTTAAGGATGAAGGTCCTTAAGTTCACAGGGGCCTGAAACCTTCCTTGGCCTCTGAAGGTCTTGTCTTCAGGGAGCTGCACCCTACCTGGCAGGCTGCTCACAAGGCCTGGAAACAGTGACAGCAAGAGAGGAAGGGGAGCGTGTTCTGACACTGCAGATCTCCTGGGAAATGTGGGTTGAGCCTCAGGGTGAGAGCATCTGACTGGAATGTGAGGGCCCTGGGAGGACGTAGGGGTCAGGAGAGCAGCTGCTGCTGGTCACACACCAGCTCCTTCCTAAAGAGGGAGCAGCAGGCACTCCAACAGAGTTGATTTTTTGTCTGTTGGTTGGTTCCTGTTTTGTTTTGTCTTTAACATGTCAGGGTAGAAAACAGAAAACTTTACGCTCTGGAGTGGTGTCTGTCCTTGACATAACTCAGGCCGCATTGTCTCTCTCCGCATGGTGACGGAGTGGGGCCAGGCTGTGCTGGCACGGAAGCTTGGCAGTGGGTTTGTTTCTTTTCAGGACAGAGAGAAATGGGAACTGATTCTGATTCTGCTGAGTGCCGGCTTTGGGTAATAGACGACAAATAGTCAGCTTTTCTGTTCACCTGGTAGAGCTGATTCTTCTCTTGACAGGAAACAGTTAACAACAGAAACAGGATGACAGTGGCCAGGGGACAAAAATGGTTTTCAGGATGATAAGTAGACTTGGATTTGGAGGTGGGTAGGAGCGAGTTAACAGCAATTGTACTTTGATGTCAGACAAAGGGCTTCGCTGGTCCAATCCATCTCTCAGGAGGACTCCCTGCTCCCAGCTGCCATCAATAGCTATAATACCTGGCTTAATGGAACAAGGAAAATTGTTGAAAATCCTTTTCTTTTCTCCCTTGGCTCCACGTCCAGTCTCCTGGCCATGGTTAGTGGATTCTGTTGAATGAAGAATTTGTCCGAATACCATTGCCCTTGCCACAAACCCTTAGATTTCGGGTAAATAGTCAGAAAACACTGGGGCTAGACATGATGAGAAAGAAATCAGTTGGTATATTATTTTCTGGGCTAAGCCTTTTCAGTTATAAGTATCCCTTTCCCATTTCTCCTCTTTAATTATAGAGAAAGTTGTTTTTACTAACACTGGCTTTGTATTGCAAGAAGAAAGCAAAATTAACGAGATGATACTATTGGAGGAATTTAGCAGTTAAAGTTACAGTTAGACCTTCATTTAAGAAAGGAGTTTTTTCTTTTAAAAAGTTTTAATTAAAAATACTACCAAATAATAATCATTATTTTTCAGGTATAACAATGGTGTTGTGACTGTTAAAAAAAAATCTTTTTAGAGACACATACTGAAGTGTTTTTGGAAGAAATGAGAGTGTGGAATTTGCTTTATGATAATAGGGGAGGAGTGAAGTAGGTGGAGTGTAGATGAAGCAAGATCAGCTATGAGTTGATATGGTTGGAACTGGGTGATTGGTAATAGGAATTCACAATATCATTCTTTTTTTGTATATATTTGGTATTTTCCAATTCAAGTGGAACATTTTTTCTGAGTTTTGGTTTGTTTTTCACTGCTCTTCACTAATTTATTTTGTTTTGGAAAATTACTTTTGTCAAATTATGTTATTTATATTAACGTATAATGAGTTTATTATCTTTTAAAAAAAATATCATCTGCATACCTCTGGGACCACCAGTTTCTTCTCTGTATCTGTAAACTTTTTTTTTTTTTAAAGCTTTCCATATATAAGAAGAATCATACAGTATTGTCTTTCTCTGTCTGATTTATTTCACTTATCATAATACCCTCGAGATCCAATGATGTTGCAAATGACAGGATTTCATTCTTTTTAATGGCTGAATAATATTCCATTGAGTATATATGCCACAATTCCTTTATCTGTTCATCCATTGATGGACATTTCAGTTGTTTCCAAATCTTAGTTATTGTAAATAAAGCTGCAGTGAAGGTGCATATATTTTTTTAAGTTAGTATTTTCATTTTCTTTGGATAAGTACCAGAAGTGATGTTGAGCATCTTTTGATATACCTGTTGACCATCTGTGTGACTTCTTTGGAAAAAACATGTATTCTGATCTGCCCATTTTTAAATGGGATAGTTTATGTTTTTGCTGTTGAGTTGTGTAAATTCTTTTCTGTATTTTGGATGTTAACTTCTTATCAGATGTATGATTAGCAAATATTTCCTCCCATTCAATGGGTTGTCTTTTCATTTTGTTGGTGGTTTCCTTTGCTGTGTAGAAGCTTTTTGTGTGTCTGTTGTTGATGTTTTATGTGTGTGTGTTGTTGTTTTGCTATTGGCATCAAATTAACTACATCATTGCTCAAATCTGTGTCAAGGAACTTGCTGCTTGTTTTCTTTCTTTCCTTTTTTTTTTTTTTTAAACTTCTTATTTTGTATTGGGGTATAGCCAATGAACAGTGTTGTGATAGTTTCAGGTGAATAGGGAAGGGACTCAACTATATACATACACACACACACACACACACACAGAGATATCCATTCTCCCCCAAACTCCCCTCCCATCCATTCTGTCAAATAGTATTGAGCAGAGTTGCATGTGCCATACAGTAGGTACTTGTTGGTTATCCATTTTAAATAGTAGCAGAGTATACATGTCCATCCCAAACTGCCTAACTATTCCTTCGCACAAGCAACCTTAAGTTTGTTCTCTAAGTCTGTGAGTCTCTGTTTTGTAAATTCATCCGTATCATTTCTTTTTAGATTCCACATATAAGGGATGACCTTCTCTGTTCCTGTGTTTTCTTCTAGGAGTTTTATGATTTTAGGTCTTATGGTCAAGTCTTTAATCCACTTTGAGTTAATTTGGAGATATGGTGTAAGATAGTGGTTGAGTTTTATTCTTTTGCGTGTGGCTGTTGTTTTCCCAACACCATTTATTGAAGAGACTCTCCTTTCCCCATTGTGCATTTTTGGCTCCTTTTTTTGTAAATTAATTGACTGCATATGCATGGGTTTGTTTCTGGGCTTTATCTTCTGTTTCATTTATCTATGTGTCTATTTTTATGCCAAATATCATACTGTTTTAATTATTACATCTTTGTAATGTTGTTGGAAATTGGGGAGCATGATGCCTCCAGCTTTGTTCTTTTCTCCAGATTGCTTTGGTTAATCAGTGTGTGTGTGTGTGTGTGTGTGTGTGTGTGTGTGTGTGTGTGTGTTTCCATATACATTTTAGGATTATTTGTTCTAATTGAAAAATGCCATTGGAATTTTTATAGAGATTGTTTTGAATTTGTAAGTTGCTTTGAGTCGTATGGACATTCTAACAGTATTGATTCTTCTAGTTTGTGAGCACAGAATTTCTTTCCATTTATTTGTGTTGAAATTTATTTCATTTCTGTCTTATAGTTATCAATATACAGGTCTTTCACCTTCTTGGTTGAATTTATTCTTAGATATTTTATTCTTTTTGATGCAGTTGTAAATGGGATTGTTTTCTTAATTCTCTTTCTGATTGTTTGTTACTAGTGTATAAAAATGGAACAGATTTTTGTATATTGATTTTGTATTCTGCAAATTACTGAATTTGTTTATTCCAATAGTTTTTGATGTCTTTAGGAGTCCTTAGGGTTTTCTATATATAATATCCTGTCATCTGCAAATTGTGGCACTTTTATGTCTTCCTTTCCAATTTGGATGCCTTTTATTTCTTTTCCTTGCCTAATAGCTCTGGTTAGGACTTTCAGCATCCTGCTGAATAAAGTGGTGAGAGTAGACATCCTTGTCTTGTTCCTGATCTTAAAGGAAGGACTTTCATCTTTTCATCATCGAGTATAATGAACATTATGATGAAATACCTTTCCTCTATACCTGCTTTGTTGAGAATTTTTATCATAAATGTTGTTGAATTTTGTCAAGTGATTTTTATGCATCTGTTGAGATGATACGACATTTGTTCTTCTTTTTGTTAATGTGTGGTATATCACATTGACTGATTTATGGACGTTGAACTATCCTTGCATAACTGGAATAAATCCTACTTGATCATGGTATATGATCCTTTTAATGTATTGTTGAATTTGGTTTGCTAATATTATTTTGAGGATTTTTGGATCTATGTTCATCAGGGATGTTAGCCTGTAATTTTCTTTTCTTGTGTTGTTTTTGTCTGGTTTTGTTAGCAAGGTAATGCTGGCCTCATAAAATGAGTTTAGAAGAAATTTAAGAAGTATTGGTGTTAATTCTTCTTTGAATGTTTGATAGAGTCTATCACTGAAGCTGTCCTAGATTTTTGTTTGTTGAGAGATTTTTGATTACTGAGTCATTCTCCTTGCTATTAATCAGTCTGTTCAGATTTTTCTTTTCATCTTGATTCAGTCTTGTTAGGTTGTGTATTTCTAGGAATTCATCCATATCTTCTAGGTTGTCCAACTTGTTGGTGTATAATTTTTCATAGTAGTCTCTTAGAATCCTTTGTATTTCTATAGCATCAATTGTAACATCTTCTCTTTCATTTCTGGTTTTGTGTACTCTGTTTTTCTTGGTGAGTCTAGCTGAAGGATTGCCAATTTTATTAATCTTGTCAAAGAACCAGCTGTTAGTTTCGTTATTCTTCTCTACTGTTAGGAAAAATAATGGTGGAATTATTATACAGTGCAAGGAGCTTCCCTGGTGGCTCAGCTGGTAAAGAACCCTCCTGCCAATGCAGGTGATTCAAGAGAAGTGGGTTCAATCCCTGGGTCTGGAAAATCCCCTGGAGAAGGGAATGGCAAACCACTCCAGTATTCTTACCTGAAAAATTCCATGGATAGAGAAGCCTGGCAGGCTACAGTCCATGGAGTTGCAAAGTGTTGGATACGACTGAGCACACACGTGTGCACACCCACACACATGATATAGTGCATATGCTGAAAAAAGATTATTGTCCAGAATATTTGAAGTGTAGCATAAGTGAAGTGGTTAAGAGTATGGAGCCAGGTTGGCTGAGTTTGAATTCTAGCTCTACTACTTACTGGCAGTGTACCTCAGGGCAAGTTACTTAATATCTTTGTGGCACAATTTCCTCATTTGTAAACTGAGGATAAGAATAGTATATACTTTTCAGGGTTGTTGTGAGAATTATAAGAGTTAATGCAAGTAAAACACAATGAAAGTGAAAGTGTTAGTCACTCAGTCATCAGTTATTAATATTATTTAAATAATTTCTATAAATAAACAAGAAAAATGTAAACATGCTAGTAGAAAAAATAGGGGAAAGCCCAGGAATAAGCAATTCACAAAAAGAAGAAGAAAAAAAGCCCAAATGCCTCATACACAGGATTCTTTCTCATTAGTATTCAAATATATAAAACTCAAAATAACAACAGAATGCTATTTTATACCCATGAGACTGGCAGAAAATAAAAAGTTTGAAAATGCATAGTGTAGGCAAAGATGCAGAATGATGGAAAAAACACTTTACACCCTTGTTGATAGAAGTATAAATTGGTGGTGTTATTTGGACAGTAGTTTGGAGAAGGCAATGGCACCCCACTCTAGTACTCTTGCCTGGAAAATCCCATGGACGGAAGAGCCTGGTAGGCTACAGTCCATGGGGTCAAGAAGAGTTGGACACGACTGAGCGACTTCACTTCGCTTGGCAATATTTAGGAGAATTTTAAAATGCCCATATTCTGTGATCCAGGATTTCCATTCTAATTATATTCCCTGAAAAGTCTTCGATGACTCTGAATTTGAATATTGAAAGGAGAGCTCCTCTGATCTTTACCTAATTCTTCTGTTGGTAATAAACACAGCTGCCATAAGATCTCTCTAGCGAGGCATTTGTAATGAGTTACTACCTTGTACCCTCACCTGTTTCTTGAATGAAAGTTTTCAAAGTCTGATGCCTTCACTGTAATAGGGTGAAGTCAGCTAGAAACTTCAAGACACATGAATCAAATATTATTATTAGCTCATTATATCTAGTTCATTCCCTGAGACTTACGTAGACTTTACAAAGTTCACATTCCTCAGCCTGGTATTTCCAACCCCTCCATAATCTGTCTAATATTCTCTCCTATATCAATTCCCAAGTAGAACTTTCATTTCTTAATGGGTCGACCTCTTAACCATCTACTACTATTCCTGTTCCAGCTTCTAATCTTTGTTTGTATCTACTTTCTACATAGAATTCTTTTCTTCATTTTTTTTGACTGTTTCTATAACATCCTTCAAGGATGAGTTTAAATCACACTTCTTTAAGAAGTATTTTTATCACTCTGAAGTGAAGTGAAAGTCACTCAGTCGTGTCCCACTCTTTGCGACCCCATGGGCTATACAGTCCATGGAATTCTCCAGGCCAGAATACTGGAGTGGGTAGCCGTTCCCTTCTCCAGGGGATCTTCCCAACCCAGGGATCGAACCCAGGTCTCCTGCATTGCAGGCGGATTCTTTACCAGCTGAGCCACCAGGGAAGCCCATTTTTTATCACTCTAGCCCATACTAATTATAAATTATGCTGAGATCCTCTATTGAATATTACTATTTACTATATTTTTTAAAAAATATATTTATTTATTTGCTGGGTCTTAGTGCAGCACATGTGGAGAAGGAAATGGCAGCCCACTCGCTCCAGTGTTCTTGCCTGGAGAAATCCCATGGACAGAGGAGCCTGGCAGGCTGCAGTCCATGGGATCACAAAGGGTTGGACATGACTGAAGCGACTTAGCATGCACACATGCCTTACAGCATGTGGGATCTTCAGTATTCATTGCAGCATACAGGATTTTTACAGATAGCATGTGGACTCTTAGTTGCAGCATTTGGGATCTAGTTCCCTGATCAGGGATTGAACCCAGGTCTCCTACATTGGGAGTATGGCATTTTAACCACTGATCACCAGGGAAGTCTCTATTTACTATATTATTGTTCCTTTTTGGGGGCCTTAAATTATGTGAAACTCTTTCCTGTGATTTTACCACATATGCCTAAATACAAGATAAAGTTTTTTTCCTTCAGAAATTAGCCTTCAAAAAAAAGAGGAGGAGTGGATTCTCTTTGTATTGGATTTTTTTAAATAAAGTCTTTCTTGTTATTGGGCTCCCAGTGAAATTATAGTCAATTTGTGAAAAAGGATGAATGAATCTGCTAATTCATCGGATACCAGTTTTTGTAGAGACCAACTAACAAAATTGGCTCAACAAAAAGAGTAACTGAGGAAATTCCCTGGCAGTGCAGTGATTAGGACCCTGTGCTTCCACTGTAGGAGGCCTGGGTTCGATCCCTGGTCCGGAAACTAAGATCTCGCAAGCTGCGTGGCCGAAAAGAAAAAAAGAGGAACTGAGAATCTAAGAACGTTTTAGCTATTGTTCTTGAGAATATAACCTAAGTTGAAGTGTTGAATGTAGCAATTGTATGTAAGTTTAATCATATTTTTAAAACTTAATTTTTTAAAGTTAAAAGCATTTTTTTTTAGCCATGCTGCACAGCACATGGGATCTTAGTTCCCCAACCAGGGATCAAACGGCACCTCCTGCAGTGGGAGTATGGAATCTTAACCGCTGGACCACTAGGGATGTCCCGAAAACTTTCCAAACATCACCCACATCATTTATAAAAGAACACACACACAGCAAGTGATCACATTATGGAAATCATAAATAGCAATAGAATGAATAGAAAAAAAACAGTGTTACAGAATTGGATTCTTATGGCTGGGGATGAAATTTACAGGGACAGCATGGATTCAGACAAGTGCTGTTGTATCTCAGAAATCTTAGAAAGGAATGTAATTGATGTTTTCTAGAAAATGCACCCAAATAGTAGCTTTATTATTTTTTAAAGTACCTTTATTTATGAAAAAGACCATGTAAGGATGCCTGTGAGGACTCCAAATAACATGATTTTATGAAACATAAAGGTAAAAAATGAGCATGAATACTAAATTAATGCAATAGATATGCCGCTGATTTTAAAAACTTGAAGTGTAGTTGATTTACATTGTTGTGTTGGTTTCTGGTGTATAGTAAAGTGACTATATATATCTTCTTTTTTTTAAACTTTCTTTTCCATTACGGTTTATTACAAAATATTGAATATAGTTCCCTGTGTTATATCTTAGAACCTTGTTTGTCTATTTTATATATAGTTGCTTGTATCTGCTAATCCCAAGCTCCTAATTTATCCCCCCCTTCCGCTTTGATAACCATAAGTTTGTTTCCTATGTCTGTGAATCTGTTTCTGTTTGGTAAAGAAGTGGATTATTTTAAATATGGGTATATGTTTAAATAAGTTTGTAAAAGTTTATGTATTCATGGGGCCACAAAGCTTTCCTTTCTCCAGTTCTCTCTTCCATCTGCCTAGTGTCATTTGGGGAGATTTGGGACCACCTACCGACTTCCCTGGTGGCTCAGAGGTTAAAGCGTCTGCCTCCAATGTGGGACACCAGGGTTTGATCCCTGGGTCGGGAAGATCCCCCTGGAGAAGGAAATGGCAAACCACTCCAGTATTCTTGCCTGGAGAATCCCATGGACGGAAGAGCCTGGTAGGCTACAGTCCATGGCGTCGCAAAGAGTCGGACACGACTGAGCGACTTCCCTTTACTGTTTGGAGTAGCCTTATTTTAGCCAGAGATGGGGCATGTCTCAACTGAGTTCTTTCAGAGCAAGCGTGTCTGGTTCTGTTTCCCCTTTTTCATCTGGCTGACTTCTACTTAGATCTTAAATTTCAGCGTGGATGTTGTCTTGTCGCCTCTGTCAGGTTCCTTGGTGCTGCTGGTTTGGGTTACTTGCTTACCTCTGTCACAGCGTTGGTCTCTCTGATTGGTGTCTTGTCTTCCCTACTAAATTGTTTGAGCTTGAGGCCCAAGGTTGTGCTTTTGTCTCGAGATACCAAGAACTTGAACACAGCTCCTAGGACATAATCTTTGCTCAAGAAGTAACGGCAGAATGAGCACACGGTGTCTGACTTTTTTGTTCTTCTCCCTCCTCCTGACGTGTCGTGTCTGCCACAGTGTGAAGCACAGATGAGATGGTGTGCAATAAATACTTGTTGATTTGCGTGTGTGTTAGTCTCTCAGTCATGTCCAACTCTTTGTGACCCCATGGACTATAGCCCGCCTGGCTCCTCTGTCCGTGGAATTCTCCAGGTAAGAAAACTGGAGAGGGTTGCCATTTCCTTCTGCAGGGGATCTTTACAACCCAGGGATCGAACCCAGGTCTCCCACATTGCAGGCAGATTCTTTACTGTCTTGTTAGGACCGTATTCAGTTGCTAGACATGCTTCAGAGAAGGAATTAATCAAGCTGTGGGAAGTGTGTGTTGAAAGAGAATTCAAGTAGATGAGCTCAGTCTCTGAGGTGGTAATGAGGCTGTCCCCTTTTCCCAAATGGTTCCTTTTAAATATCCAGATGAAGGAGAAAGCTCCCTGGCTCTATTTGGGAGATGAAGGTAAAAGCTTCTACGTAGCTCAGAGGACAGCATTGCAATCACATATGAGTAATACGTGAAGAGATGGACAAAAGCCAAATTTAATTACTGAAATGATTATGATGATAATCCCGTTTTTCTCATCCAGCTCACAATCTAGGAAGGCCCTAATCCAAACAGAGTATTTTTCCTTTCCCTGAGGGATCTAAACATTTCCCTGTCTCATTATAGCTGTGTGGAAAATCTGAAGTACAGCTGTTCATTGAACTGTTTCCAATACAATATTCAAAGATGCTGTGATTGGCAGACAGGAGATGCCATCAGAGATACTGGCTGTGGATACTGTGGATATACAGTATCAATTGACTAACTAGAATTGCTTTTTAGGGTAAAGAACCCAGATACTCACATTTCATTTTGCTTATTCAAATTCTGTTCCTTTTCACATCAACAAATCTATTTCCTGTTGCCAGCAATATTTTGCTTTAATGTGTATGTGAAACACTACAGTGGAAGAACTGGGATATGTCAGAGTGGGGGTCATTTAGCTATTGAAATAAACAGTTAGGAATGTTGTGGAGGAGCACTGGCAGGGAATTGGTACTAGTGAGAGGCTGTTTACACTGGACTTTCAGGATGGCTTGGGCAACATGATATATTATTGGGTCCTTCGCTTATTTGATAATAGACTATACATTATTTGCTAAGTAAGTTTGCTATCAGAAAAGAAATGTGTCTCATGATTCTAGGTGGGTCTTATCCCCAAATATATTTTATTTGTTTATTTTTATTGTTTATTACTGGGCTTCCCTGGTGGCTCAGACGGTAAAGAATCTGCTTGCAATGCAGGAAACCCAGGTTCAGTTCCTGGGACAGAAAGATCCCCTGGGGAAGGATATGGCAACCCACTCTGGTATTCTTACCCAGAGAAAACCCATGGACAGAGGAGCCTGGCTGGCTACAGTCTGTGGCAGCTCAAAGAGTTGGACGTGACTGAGTGACTGATACACACATTGTTTATTAACTAAGTGGTTATTAATTAAAACACTTTAAATGTCCATTATATGATCCTCACAACACTAGGTGCAATGGGTGATAATTCGGAACAGCTCTGATCACTGAGTCTCAGAGCTGGAGGTTATTTCTTCCACAGCATCCAGGCTTCTGCTGGGACATATTCTGCATTAGGGAGCTCTCCTTCATAGTGGCTGCTATGATTTTTAAATTGTTCTGATAGTTCAGATGTAGTGTCTGCACCTCAGGAAACCTCCTCTCAGGGAGATATTAGATAATGTGCTGTGCTAGGCTTAGTCACTCAGTCGTGTCCGACTCTTTGAGACCTCATGGACTGTAGCCCACCAGATTCCTCTGTCCATGGGGATTCTCTAGACAAGAATATTGGAATGGGTTACCATGACCTCCTCCAGGGGATCCTCCCAACCCAGGGATTGAACCCAGGTCTCCCGCATTGCAGGTGGTTTCTTTATCAGCTGAGCTACCAGGGAAGTGTGTATTAGATAATAAAAACATATTAAATAATAGCCAATGATGCAAGATAACATTTAATTGATGATATAGATTATCAGTGCTATGGGAGTTAGGCCAGTAATAACTGAAGGAAAACCCCCATTTATTCAAGGAAGAGAGAGGGAACTCTTATTTGTTGAATTTAGCCATGTGTTTGGGCTAGGTACATCATTGTATAATCCTAAAAAGGTAATAGGTGTGATTCCCACTTTACAGATGTCATAAACCGAGGTCCAAATTATAGTTGGTGAAATTGAGATTCAGACCTAGGCTTGTGTGGAATCAAAGGCATGTACTTTTCTCCTCTCTCAAGACTGCCATCTCTCTAAAGTAGGTTCCGTGCTAGATTTTGGAGGTTTCTTAAAATAACTTTTTTTTCTAAATATAAAAATATACATAATGTAGAAAATTTGGGAAATATAAAAATCACCTATAATGCTATCACTTAGATAGAACTATGATTACTAATTTGTTGTATATACATATACATATATGCATCTATCACATACATTATGCATATATATGACTGTTACTTTAACTATATATTATATTTTTAACGTAAAATCAGTATTATTATTTATTATTTTGTTTGTATTTTTCTTTCTTGATTTTTAGTCTTAAAATTTTTTTTTTTAATTTATTGGTAGTACCATGTAGCATGCAAGATCTTGGTTTCCTGACCAGGGATCAAACCCATGCCCCCTGCATTGGGAGCTCAGTGTCTTAACCACGAGACCACCAGGAAAACCCCCTTCTTGTTCTTTTTTATAAAATATGGTGGTCATTTTCCTGTCACTAACACTTTCTAAAGCATACCTTTTCTCCCCATAAGTAGGATTTTTCATTGGTAATAAAATCAGCAAACTTTATATGGTAAAAATATCTGAATATTTTTACTCTGGGGAAGACTTAGCAAAGGCAACCAGTTTATTTGACAACACATTTTTTATTTTACTTTACTTCATCTCATTAATTTACTTTTTCCTCATCAATTACTTCTTCTTCCTTTTTTTTTTTATTAAAGCATACTTTTTTAAGTGCTATAAAGAATTCTGCCTTGTGTATGTGTTGTAATTTGTGATCAATCAATTCCTCACTAGTTTGAGCTCTTTATAACATTTTGCTGTAAAATATTTATAATATTTTGATAAGTATTTTTAAAAAATTTCAGCCTTATTGAAGTATAATTGACAAAACTGTGACATATTTACAATACATCATGGTGATTTGATATTCAGACAAATGTTGTGCTTTACAGATACTATACATATATATATATATATATTTCAAACTGAAGGTTTGTGGCAGCCATGCATTGAGCAAGACTGCTGGTATCATTTTTCCAATAACATTTGCTTACCTCGTGTCTCTGTTCCACATTTTGTTGATTCTTATATTTCAAACCCTCCACAAGCAAAAAGATTACAACTTTCTGAAAGCTCAGATAATAGCGTTTTTTAGCAATAAAGTATTTTTTTAATTAAGGTGTGACATTGTTTTTTAAGACATATGCTATTGCACGTGTAATATAGTGTAGTGTAAATATGACTTTCATATGTACTGGGAACCGAAAATGCATGTGACTTGCTTTATTGCGATCGTTACCTCCTCTGCTGCTGTGGCCTGGAACCAAACCTGCAGTATGTGCCTGTATGTGCATGTTGAGAAAGGATTCCCACCATCTAGTTAACTAACATCCATCACCTCGTGTGTGTGTGTGTGTGTGTGTGTGTGTGTGTGTGTGTGTGTTTGAGAACATTTAAGTTCTACTTGCTTTTCAAATTTTAGTTATACAATACAGTGTTTTCAACTGTAGACACCTGTGTTTCACGTTAGATCCTCAGGCCTTATTCAGCTTACAGCTAAAGGTTTGTACCCCTTTTCTATCCTCTTCCTATTTCTGCCACCCCACAGGCAACCACTGTGCTATACTTTCTGTTTCTATGGCTTTGATATTTCTTTTTTTAGATTCCACATTTAAAGTGATATTGTGCAATATTTGTCTTTGGCTTATTTTGCTTAACATAATACCTTCAAGTTTCTCCATGTTGTCACAAGTGGCAGGGTTTCCTTTTTCATAGCTGAATAATATTTTATTGTATATAACACATCTTTATCCATCTGTCTGTTGAGCAACACTTAGGTTGTTCCTATATCTTGGCTATTGTGAATAATGCTGCAGTGAACATGGAAGTGCTGATATCCCTTTGATATCCTGTTTTCATTTCCCTTGGATGTATCCCTGACTTCTCTGATAGCTCAGTTTTTAAAGAATCCCCCTGCAATGCAGGAGACCCTGGTTTGATTCCTGGGTCGGGAAGATATGCTGGAGAAGGGATAGGCTACCCACTCCAGTATTCTTGGGCTTCCCTGGTGGCTCAGCTGGTAAAGAATCCGCCTGCAATGCAGGAGACCTGGGTTCGATCCCTGGGTTGGGAAGATCCCCTGGAGAAGGGAACGGCTACCCACTCCAGTATTCTGGCCTGGAGAATTCCATGGACTGTATAGTCCATGGGGTCGCAAAAAGTCAGACACGACTGAGTGACTTTCACTTTCATTGGATGTATATGCAGAAGTAAGATTGCTGGATCATAGGGTAGTTCCGTTTTGAATCACTATACTGTTTTCCAGAATGATTGTACCAATTTATATTCCCACCAAGAGTACACAAAGATTCCCTTTGCGGCACAATTTCACCAACACTTGTTACCTTGTCATTCTGATGACTGCCATTCTAATAGGTGTGAGGTGATAACTCATTATGGTGTTATTTTGCATTTCCCTAGTGATTAGTGATATTGAATACCTTTTTATGCACCTTTTGTATGTTCTCTTTAGAGAAATGTCTAGTCGGATTTTCTGTCCAGTTTTAAATTGGGTTGTTTCTTTGCTATTGAATTCAGTGAGTTCATATTTTAGATATTAATCTTTTATCAGGTTTAGGATTTATAAATATTTTCTTCCATCGTATAGGTTGCCTTTTCATTTTGTTGATGGTTTCCTTTGCTGTGCAGAAGTCTTTTAGTTTGATGTAGTCCCAGTTGTTTGCTTTGCTTGTGTTATCTTTCTTTTGGTCTTGATAAACATTTGTGTATAAATTTTTTTGCACATTTCTCTGATAACTTTCTATCAAATATATGTATATTTTAAGACTTATTTAAAAACTGCCCTCCAGAGGTAGTTTATGCCCTTTATACTCCCACTGGTGGCAATATCATGAGAATATCCAATTTTAGATACTCTCTCCAATACTGACTAGTATCATTAAAAAATAAAAATAAAAACTCTCCTAATTTGACAGGTGAAAAAAATGACCTTTCATAGCTTTAATTTGCATTCCTTTGACTACCAGACAAAATGAATATATGTTGGGAGTTTTCATCTAAAGTGATGACAGCCTTGGATCTCCTCCTAAGAGTCATCATGTATGAAGAGAAGGTTAAAAGGTTTCATCTTATTTATCCTGAATTACTTCATGTCCTATCTTTTGACAGATCTCTGACATCTACATTAGTGGAGAATCAGGGGACATGTCAGCTAAGGAGAAACTGCTCCTATGGACCCAGAAGGTGACAGCTGGTTACACAGGAATCAAATGCACCAACTTTTCCTCCTGCTGGAGTGATGGGAAGATGTTCAATGCACTTATTCACCGGTACAGGTAAATACAGTGGAGCCTCAGGGGCCTGGAGAGGCTGCTTCTCATCTCTTTCTTGTAATTAGCTATAATGCCACATTTCCTCTCAGCTGTCAGTCCAGGCTCTGATTCATTTTTTTTTATTTAAAAAAGGAATATGTACTGAACTCCTGCTATTCTAAGCAGGAGTTCATATAGGCTCATATAGCAGTGAAGAAAGCAGCTAAATTCTTCCCCTCATAGAGCTTACTTTTCAATGGGGAAAATAGGCAGTAAACACATAAGTGTATGCTGTTATACAGGGGTGAGGGCAGTGGAGGGAAGAGAGTGATGGGGGTTGTGGTGTTTTGGGCAGGGTGGTCAGTGGTGGCCTCTCTGATGAGGATGTTGGAGCAGAATTATGGATGAGGAGTGCGCCATGCAGGCCTCTAGGGTTGCGTGATTCACTTGGAGGAAATAACAATTACAAAGGGCATGAAGTGGGGACTTGCTTGGAGTGGGTGAGGAAAATAGGAATTTTGAATGACAAAAATCAATATTATTGTATTCCTAGTGGTCATAACCACGTATGGGGAAAATTGATACCTTTCCCTTGAAATCCAGCAAACCTACTATCCTATAAGTTTAGAATTAGGGAGCCCTGGGTTCCTGGAATGTGACTAACAAAGTGACTAGTGCTCCTCGAAACCTCTTGCTTTCTCTCTAACTCATTCAGTGTTTTTCAGCTTTGAGTACTTTTAAGAGGGTTTCTTTGTATGAATTTCCATGTGCTTGTAGCTAGGGGCATTTCATATGTCTTGGTGGACTTTTGCAGACCTGATCTGGTAGATATGGAGAGGGTACAGATCCAGAGCAACCGAGAGAATCTGGAACAGGCTTTCGAAGTAGCAGAAAGGCTAGGGGTCACCCGGTTACTGGATGCAGAAGGTGAGAGCTGTCTGGAGTTGGCTGTGTTTGACATATATTCATTGTTTCTTCCCTGGTGGGTTCCATTTTTCTGACAAATTTCTTGCCCTTTGTCTCTCAGATGTGGATGTGCCATCTCCAGATGAGAAGTCTGTAATCACTTATGTGTCTTCAATTTATGATGCCTTCCCTAAAGTCCCCGAGGGTGGAGAAGGGATCAGTGCTACGGTAAAAGAACACTTTCCTAAAATACCTTCTGGCTGTGATTGGTTTGGGTGGAGTGTATTGATTAGACTATGTTTCTTCAGCACTCAGTGTGTACAGAGCACTTTGTACAGAGCAGACTGAATCCACATCATCTTTATACATGGTTGTTGTCCTTGGTCCATGAGAATGAATGTAGAGAGCGCTAATTTTGTAGTGTCCAGCATAGGCTATTTTAGGAAATTGAATCCCATCTTGAGAGTCCTTGAGGAGCTTTGAAACTGGGACTCTGAGTTGTAAACTGAGTGGCTGTGTCTATGTCAGTAATTAAAGGAAAGGGTTTTATGTGGTTTGGGGTGGCCTGAGCTACTTTCTCCTGAGCTTGTCTTGTACACGGCTAATCAGGGCGTGTGTGGTATCTACCTTTTGGCGATAGGAAGTGGACGCCCGGTGGCAAGAATACCAAAGCCGAGTGGACTCCCTCATTCCCTGGATCAAACAGCACACAATACTGATGTCAGATAAATCCTTTCCCCAGAACCCTGTTGAACTAAAGGTAAAGTTATGGACTTAAATCGTTTTTCATAAATTCACTCTGGGGAGTAAGTCTCAGAGCTTGTTGCTGCTGGCTCCTGGGTGAGGTGGTATGAAAACTAGGATGTTTGCATTCATTCACCAAATATTAATTTTGTAGGCACTTTATAATCAATACATACACTTCAAAGAAACAGAAATTCTGGCCAAGGAGAGAGAAAAAGGAAGAATTGAGGAATTATATAAATTATTAGAGGTAAGGAAGCTCATCCTTTGATAAGTCTTGGGGTTTGCTTGCAGGCCCATTTTTACTTTGTTCCCTGCATCTTCTTCCAAACCTTCGTTAATAGCAATATTCTCAGGGTGACAAATCAAGCATCACTCTCAGGCTGCTCTTGAGAATTTACGGTAAAGGGGAAGTATCTGCCATCACTGTTTTTCAAAGGGCCTATTGGAAAGTGGCACACATTCATTCAGAAATCTGGAGTTTTATGGATGTTTTCCCATTTCTCAGAGGAAGACTAATTCTTTCTCTCAGATAGAAAGAAAAGAGGCTTCCCTTCACATTTTGATTCCTAGAGAATTTGAAGTTGCGGAGATGGGCGTTTCCACAGTGGGGATAGGGGAGGACAGGAGGATTTATGGAAAATGTGTAAGAAATGGAAGGATTTCAAGCAAGTGGTCCCTATTTTAGAGGTGATTTTTTTGTTCTCACCTGAAGGTGAAGTACTGCTAAAATATTCACTTGTCATCTCTTATTAGACAGTGGGAAAAATTGCTGAATGGCTGGGCAAAGAAGCAAGAAGTGATGGATGAGGCATAAATTAAAACTGGTGCCTGAGGGCATGGCTGTGTTTTTGGACTAAAAAAGGATCTGGTTTTTTTTTTTAGGTATGGATTGAATTTGGCCGAATTAAACTGCCTCAAGGTTATCACCCTAATGATGTGGAAGAAGAGTGGGGAAAACTCATCATTGAGATGCTGGAGCGAGAGAAATCACTTCGGCCAGCTGTGGAGAGGTGGGTCCAGAGCCTGGAGGGGATCTGGCATCACTAACTGGGCTGCTTTGAGCCCTGCCCTTGACTCTGGTTTTCACCTTATTATTTTAGGCTGGAATTGCTGCTACAGATTGCAAACAAAATCCAGAATGGTGCTTTGAACTGTGAAGAAAAACTGACACTAGCTAAAAATACACTGCAGGCTGTAAGTCTGACTGTTTATCTCACGTGTTCATGTCACATGTTTTCTACTTCTCATCCTGTACTATAATGGTTAAAGTCAACAGTTGAGGGATCCAGCTTCGTTTGTCTTGGAATTGCAGTGGACGTCTTGGCTCCCTGGGTCCAAGTGCATGAGAGCGGAGGGAGCTGTCCCCCTCTTACTCTCCCTTTCTCTTTCAGGATGCTGCTCACCTGGAGTCAGGGCAGCCAGTGCAGTGTGAGTCGGATGTCATCATGTACATTCAGGAGTGTGAAGGTCTCATCAGACAGCTGCAGGTGGATCTCCAAATCCTACGAGATGAGAACTACTACCAGCTAGAAGAGCTGGCTTTTAGGTGGGCAACATGGGACTTCAAGAGAGCACCTGATCACTACCGGTTCTCAGATATTAAGAGTTGGGCACTGAATCTTACAACCTGGACATTAGAGATCAGTGTCTCAGTAGGGATGCTACAGGTATTTGAGGCAGGAAAATTCTCATGGTAGAAGCAAGTTTCCTTTATTCTAGGTCCTGCCCACTAAGTACCTGAAGGTTTCCCTAATCTTTGTGTGTGGCATCTTATAACATCCCCACATATTTCAGAGGGACCTGCAGCACTATGGTACCACGTCTGCTTTAGAACTGCTGGAGTGCTTCAGTGTAAATTTTCATAGAGGAGGAACCCAACATACATGGAGGGATGAGGATCTTTGTACATAGCTGAGACTAAGAGCTACATCTTTTGACCCCTTAGTTCATGGTTTATTCTGTTGTATCATCCAGGAGTTGTAGACACTGGTTTTGATTTGCTTCCCTCCAGTTAACATTGTAACTTGGCACTTGCCTCAAAGATGACTCTGAACCATGAAGATGTACATAACACCACCTTGCATTCACAGAACACTTTTTCTTTTTAAAAACAGTTTCCCTAAGATGATCTCAGCTTTGTTTTTACCTCATCCTTGTCAAATAGAGAAATTTTTATCTTGAAAAGCACGTTATAAATGTAATGTCTTCTTTCTCTTCTTCCATTTCAGGGTCATGCGTCTGCAGGATGAGCTGGTCACGTTGCGTCTAGAGTGCACCAACTTGTACCGGAAGGGCCACTTCACCTCCCTTGAATTGGTTCCACCCTCTACTTTAACCACTACTCATCTGAAGGCAGAACCCTTGACCAAAGGAACCCATTCTTCTTCTACCTCCTGGTTCCGAAAGCCCATGACTCGGGCTGAACTTGTGTCTATCTCCTCCTCTGAAGATGAAGGAAACCTTCGATTTGTGTATGAACTACTGTCTTGGGTCGAAGAAATGCAGGTGGGTGTACATTCCAAATACTTATGCAGCACACTGAGGTTCCTTGAATCCAGCACTTGTCGAAGACGGTCGGGTTTCTCTGTGCCCCCTGTATAGATTCCCTTAATTATCGCTGCTGCCTAGTTCCCAAGCCCCCTTCTCTATTAAATTTTGAAAGAATAAGATCAGTTCAAATCATCAAAATCCCATCTTAAATGCAGGAAAGTGAAAGTGAAGTCACTCAGTCGTGTCTGACTCTTTGCGACCCCATGGACTGTAGCCCACCAGGCTCCTCTGTCCATGGGATTCTCCAGGCAAGAATACTGGAGCGGGTTGCCATTTCCTCCTCCAGGGGATCTTCCTGACCCAGGGATCGAACCCGGGTCTCCTGCATTGTAGGCAGATGCTTTACCGTCTAAGCGACCAGGGAAGGCTTAAATGCATAGGCTTTGCTAATTTGAAGCCCTTCGTGGAGCTCTTCCCTTCAGCTGACTGTGCTCTCCGTGGGAGCTGGTGGGAGACGTTGCCGAGCCTGTAAACCTCAGGAATCTTTTCCAAATTCCCTCATTGCAGGGGAGCTGCTGCTTCACTGTTGTTTTTGTGTCAGCTCTGAAGTGTGAGCAAGACTGCTCTGTCACAGTTCTAAGGGCAGTATTCGCATGTATTGTAGGGTAACGGTTCAAGTTCGACGTCGTCCTCTTACCCTCTAACCCTTTTGTTTTCCATGAAATTCTTCCCATCTTCTGATGACATATTCCCCCTGTACCAACAAATAAAAATACTCAAAGACAAGCTCTTTTATAGTTACTTTCCATTAGCCCATAGTTGGTGACATGAATGGAGCTTAGTATTTATGAATATTTATTTCTTATTTCCATTCTGATTGTGAAATGGAGAGACTCCGTAAAGGGAAATGCCTAAACTGTAAAGTTAAGCCTTTCAGCCTATGGGGACACCTTTCTTGTTGGTAAATTCAGGGATATATTCCCATCATGCAGCAGTAAAAGGCTGCTGCTGCTGCTTTTAGGGATGGGGTTTATCCTTCAGCTCCTTGAGGGTACGTCATAACGTACTTTCCTGTAAGAGGCCAAGATGGAGACGGTTTAGATGTCCTTTTTGCCAGTCCCCTCTCCACAGCCACATTGTCCAAACTAATGCTGACAGTTTTCATTTTCTGCCAACTTAGCAATAAGTTATATTCATAATTTTTTTCCCCAGATGAAACTGGAGCGAGCAGAGTGGGGCAATGACCTGCCTAGTGTGGAGCTGCAGCTGGAAACACAGCAGCACATCCACGCCAGTGTGGAAGAACTGGGCTCAAGTGTCAAAGAGGCCAGGCTGTACGAGGTGCGAGGCATTCAGACTCCGTTATGGGCAGCTAGGGTGGCTGTGCAATGGAGCAGTATATGGCACAGCTATCCCTGTACATGAAACTTGACCACAAATCCCTTTTGCACATGGAGTATCTCTTGGTTTTTTGAAATAACGTTGCGGGAAAGGTGTTTTTTACAAACCTCTTTTTACTGAAAAGAATAGTGATACTGAAAGCTAAGGTCAAAATTAGTAAGTAGCAAATGCAGTTTCCAAACTCAGGCCCTTGGATCCAAAAGTTTATGCTCTTTCCACTGCCCATCTACCTGCAGTAGAGAGCTGGCAAGCAAAACTGTTTCCTCGGTCACTCCTCTCCCTCACTCTTTTGTGTTTTCCCATTTTAAATTTCAAGTCTCCTCTTCCAAAAAGCATCTAAGTAGTTTGAGGAATCAGCAGGCATAGTTGTGCGTAGAAACCTCCCAGAATAACTGGAGGCAGAAGACCATGAGGTCTGTCGGGTGTGCTTACTCTGCCAGGCTGTCCACACTCAGTGCTGCTCTGAGCTGTCAAATCTCGCCCAAAGATGCACTGTCCAAGCTTCTGTTTTCTCAGAGTAACTAATCTCTGTCTGTGTGCAGGCGTAATATTTATATAGTTGAAATCATACCATAGATATAGTTTACTTTTTCCCTAATATATTTTTATCCCATTCTTTTCTTATCAGGGAAAAATGTCCCAAAATTTCCATACCAGTTATGTTGAAACTCTTGGAAAGCTTGAGACACAGTATTGTAAATTGAAGGTGAGTTTTGACTAACTTGGTTTTGTTCTGTTCATGGAGAGTGTGATTCCCTAATTCAGAAGGCTCTTGGTTTGGGCCCGTTTTGGTTTTCTGTGTATTAGGTTATATTGTTTCCTGCGCAGTTGTTCATATGTATCATAACATTTTTGTCGGTTTTCTTCTTGGGTTAGAAACCACTGCCCCAGAAAGTTTTAAGTAGAGCTTATCCTAGTTATGCTTCACCAAAGCAGTGGCCATGTGTGCTCTTGAGCCATCAAAACTCAAAGTTGGAGATTGACAGGACAGGGACCCCTCTTCTGTTTGTTCTTCATCCTTGTCTTTCAAGATTGTGCAGAGTAGGACCGGCCCAGGATCATTCTTTATCCACCAAGCCCCACACAGGCCTGGCATGTTCTCACTTCCAGCTAGGATTGACACGGGAGTCCTATACCAAACTTGTACTACATTTAAAACTGTGGAGAAACACCCAGAGATTTAAAAAGCAAAGCTAAATTCATTTCCTCAGCTATTCTTTGCTTTGATGTCGAATGTGCTATATTCTATAGATGAAAGGCTGACAGTCTAACCTTGTAATCCCTCCTTTGTCTAGGAAACTTCTAGCTTCCGGATGAGGCACCTTCAGAGCCTGCATAAATTTGTCTCGAGAGCTACAGCTGAGTTGATCTGGTTGAATGAGAAGGAGGAGGAGGAACTAGCATATGACTGGAGTGACAACAATCCCAATATCTCAGCCAAGAAAAATTACTTCTCTGTGAGTCTAGCACAGCAGACCTGTCATATTTGGTAACAGCAGCGGAAGGAGCCAGAGGGGCTGGTCTGAGAGCCTGGGTTTCGGGATTTGCATTTTGCTAGATAGAATAGGGACCCTGCTTAATACATCTGTTCCTGTGAGAAAAGTGTATATGGAGAGAGGGGAAATCAAGCTCTAGAGTGAATTTATTTGGAATGTAGTTAGAAAGGCAGTTTCTTGGGTGATGAGAGCAGCAGTCTGCAAATTGAATCATTTTAGAAGCAATTTAACTTTGTGGTCAAGGTTATAGACTTTGGAACGAGATAGACCTTAAGTGAAATTCTTATTCCTCTGCTTGTTAGCTCTGTGACCTTGGCAAGTCATTTACTCTCCCTGGACCTCTGTAAAATGGGATAATAGTGACACTTCAAAGGATTGTGTAAAAGGCTAAGTAACATTTAGTAAGCGAATATAGTACAAGGCTTAATATTGTTTAACTGAGGTGTATTCTTGGCTTCTTATAAATTCTGAATTCTCTGAAGTATGATTCTTCTGCAGTAAAGGAGAAACGATACTGTAATACAGTAAATAATCTATAAGAATGAAACTTAGGCTATGATAGAGACATAAGGAAAGTGCTCAGAGAGCATCAGGGAGAAAAGGTCAAATCTGATAGCAAGGATCAATATCGAGCAGCAGAGAAGAGCTGGCCTCTAAACTGGGACCTAAAGTGTTAACAGAACCTAGAGCCAGCCAGTCATCTGTGTAGATCAGGTGCTGTGTCAGTGGGTGCTGACGTGAACCCTCCACTCCAGCCACGTACCCTCGTTTCTTGCCTTCAGCCTCTCCTGTATTCCCCTGCTTACTCACGTCTGGCTCAGGTCCCGTATCTGCTGTGAGTCATTCTCCAGTGATTCCAGCATTTTTGCTCTTCTCTGAAATCCTCTGGCACATACCATTCATGCATCTCATTTTGGCACTAACCCTGGGTTGCAGGCTCCTGTAAAGTAGGGTAGGGAACACAGCTTTTATTTCTACTCCTTCCTTAATAGCACCTATTGAATAAAGCTGAATTCAATTTTCAGGAGCTGACAATGGAACTAGAGGAGAAACAGGACGTGTTTCGGTCTCTACAAGATACAGCCGAGCTACTGTCCCTTGAGAACCACCCTGCCAAGCAGACTGTGGAGGTGCGTGTGACTTGTGGGTGTGAGGGTCAAGTGCACAGAGGTTGTAATTATACAAGTGTGCACATCAAAGACTTAGCTCTGCTGAGGGGCCTGGAGGAAGCATCAAGGATCATGCATCTTAGGTCTTCTCCCTTTTCACCCTAGCCCCCTAAAGACCACAGAGAGTTGTGATAATAGTCTGACGAGGACACTGTGAGAAACACCAGAAGCTATATCAACTCCTGACTTTGTGGGGAAAGTGACCTGAACCATATTTTTTCACATAACTGTCTAGACATATCCTGCCTCTTGGGTGTGGTGCCTGTGGCCAGGGAAGAGGCAGCGGAGGCTGCAGAGGGATTGACTTAGGCCTGGGGTTTGTGGCCCCCATCGTTTAGTTGCAACTGAGTGTAGAAGAGGCCTTTTCTATGTAACCTCTTCTGACAAAACCATGTTGGATAAAAGACAGGTCTCTTTTTTGTGGGGAGCTTTGAGCTGATGCCAGCCAAGTATCTCATGTATCCTCTGTTGGCCTCTGGCACTAGTAGAAATGTAAATGGAAGAGTGCATCGCACATATGTGGCAGCTGTGTTAAACCCATGCTCTTCTGTCCGTGTGCCTGGTCGTTGCAGGCTTACAGCGCCGCTGTCCAGTCCCAGTTGCAGTGGATGAAGCAGCTGTGCTTGTGTGTTGAGCAGCACGTGAAAGAGAATACTGCTTATTTTCAGGTACCTGGGCTGTCTGTGTGTGTCTGTGTGTGCACGCGTGTGCACGCACATGAGCATCAGAGGGGATGGATCTGTTTTCATCAGAGGGGATACCTTTTTTCATTCAGGCAAGAGACTGTAAGTGTGATTGCCTGTGCTGGCATGTGCCTGCAAGCATGCACACAGGATGGGTGAGGTTAAAAACACATTGTGTCAGTGAACCTTTGCTGCACAAACCATGACCCCAAAAGTTAGTTGCTTAGAGCAACAACCATTAGTTAGCTTGAGAGACTCTGGTCTGGTGGTTTGGGCTAGGCTCAGCTAAAGATTTTTTCTCATCTTGCCTGGGTAACACAGCTGCAGGCAGTTGGCAGGCAGGCTGGGGGCTGGTTGGTCGCGAATTGTGTCACTCCATGTCAGACAGTAGACTGGGGTGACAAATCAGTATGCAACTCTCTAGCATCCAGTAGGCTGTCCTACTGGATCCTTTTAAAAATTTTTTTCTGTCTGTTTTTGATTTTCCTGGAGGCTCAAGTGGCACATGACAGTTAATAAAATGACTTCAGAGGTAGAGGGTAGCAGGGAAACAAGAAGTAAACTGGAGTGGGAAACGGTAGCTGTGTTCCACAAGCAGCCAGAGAAGGTGTGACCCAGTGCACAGGTACTTTTTTCTGCTGTCACATTTATTAATGTGCCACTGGCTAAAGCAAGCCCAGCTTGGGGAGGGCTTTGCTGGGGGATAAAAATAGACTCCACCTCCTGATGGAAGAGGCTGTAAAATATCAGAACCGTTTTTTTTTCTTCATCAGTCTATCACCACGTCAAGAACATACTGCTGGTTTTCACGTGAGGGTGGGAGGAGGAAATAAGCCATTATCTCTGTTTGGATTTGCTCCTAATTAAATAAGCTTCCTGGTCATTTTGTAATCATATCAGTAAATTGAAACATGTGATCACTCGACCTCTATGGTTTTCATGAAGTAGACCTGACAGTCAAGTGCTGTCACTGGCCAGCACACAAGGAGAAAGAGCAGTGGTTTCTGAAGGGTGAAGCAGACTAACTCTTGTATTGGGTTCAGTGGACTTTGTGGCAGCCAGCCCTGCTGTTTCCCTGGCCTGGCCTTTGTGATCCAGGACTGTCTAATCAGCCGGAACAGTGGGGTTGTTCTTTCTCCGACTGGCATCAGGATGCACTGAGCGCCGGGTACCCTTCCCTCTTACCCCGCAGTTCTTCAGTGATGCTCGAGACCTGGAGTCATTCTTGAGGAACCTCCAAGATTCCATCAAACGGAAGTATTCCTGCGACCACAGCACCAGCTTATCCCGCCTGGAGGACCTGCTGCAGGACTCCATGGTGGGTGTTGCATCAGTGGGATGACTGCTTCTGGGAAGCAGAGTAAACCCTGTCAGCTGCTGCTGTTCATATCCTTGAAAGCGCCAGGGCTGCGGGTCATCACTGTAAAGTTTGGCTCACACTTGATTGGAGTTTAATCACTGTTGTTCTTTTTCTCTTTTCTTAAAGAAGTTGCTAGTAAGAGTCTTTTGGGTATGCTGCTGAAGTAAGGGCCGAGCCGTGTGCCCCTGAGCCACATCGTGTTCATCACTGTTTCTTTGCATTGTTCCTATTTTAATTCAGTAGTTGGAGCCAAAGATGGGGTGTAGAGCATGAAAAACAGGGTTGATGGGATTAGCTGACACCAAATTCTTTTTCACTCTCTTGTGCAAAGAGAATTAAAATACCAATGAACTAAACCCGAGCCAAATTTTTCCTCCTTTGGAAATTTTCTTTTGGTAACAATGAGATATTTGCAACATTAATATCTTATTTAGATGTAATACAGTATCTATCCAGTTTATTTATGTAGCAGTATTAACTTTTTAAAAATAGTTTTGCAAGCAGGATTTAATCCAAATCAAGTTTATGTTGTCCAATGAACTATTCCTTCAGTGGTGTCAGTAGTAAAAGTCAGCAGCAGACTACTTACTAACCATATATTATATAGTTGACAAGATGGGGCTCAAATTACACCTCAAATTAAGATATATATATTTAATAGGGAAATTACTTTTCCTTTGTGAGAAGCCAAGGGGAGTCTCACATTTCAGTAACAAGTTATAAGTAAGGGAACCAGAATAACCCAAACAGTGTCATTTTCTTTTTTTTCGCATGGGTGAGACTTGGGAATTTTTGAACATTAATTGATTAAAAAAAAGATACTTTCAGGTATTGTAAAGCTATGAATGAATTTAGGCTCAGTGGTTTCACCTGAGCAAATAATTTGTTAACTGAATTAATTTGGAATGAAGGATAAAGACCTGACTTTTCCAATGTCTCTAGAGTGTCTCTCTCGGAGGCACATCAAGTATGAAGGAGGAATATAATAATCCTTGGCTATTATCTCCTCCCTCCCACAGAGTACCTTCCTGTCGTAGGGTAACTCCTCTGCAGGTGTTGTCCTATCTCCTCTTCTCGAGGGTCGCTGCTCTGCTCCCTCCTCTCCAGGTCAGGGGCATCGAGTTGGCGGCGTCATCGGGGCATGGAGTCACCTGGGTCTGCTCCGCTGCTTGTCCGTCAGGTTCGGGAGCATCTGTCATGGCTTCTGGTTCTTTTCAGACCTTGTACCACGCTGAGCACTTGGTCTCTGGAGCTTGAGATGTTTGGCTGTGGGTTAGACAGAAATTGACATCTTTATTGCAAGGAAACTGAAATGGGTAGACCAGCTCTCAAGAATGGAACAATGTGGCTGTCTCCCTGACATATTCCATTCCTCTCTCTTAACTAATAAGTTAAAGTTGTATTTCTTCCAATCATGCTCCCGGGGACAGGCACAGGTAGTTTGTTTAAGCATTTCTTTTTCTCTACTTGCATATTCTTAATTCTTTAATGGCATTTCTTAACATTATTAACTCTTTACCCTCATCACATCTACTTCCATCCCAAGAAAGCCCTCTTCTGGGGACTTTTTAATATGTCAAAATGAGCTCGAAACATCCTGGTTAATAGATAAAGGTTGTCTTTTACTCTCTAATGGAATTGGTAGTAGATTGCTACCAATTTTGTTGACAAGAAGTTCATTAGTTTTTAAGAAAATTGGGTTTGCAGAGATTTGAGAGTTTCAATTTTGCATGAGATCTCTTTCAAATCAATCAAATTTATATAAATACAGCACAGCAAGACTCCAAAAGGTAAACCCTAAATTGTTTATCACAATACCTTCACCAACAACTTTGATTTATAGGTTGTTGGTTGAAGACTAAGATCTTTCTCTAGAAGTTTGATTCAATCTAAGAAAGTAAAGTATTTCTATTAGAGCTTGGGAGATAACATTATTTAAAAAAGAAAAAAATAAAAAGAACATAACTCTAACTTCTCCTAAGCAGAGAGGCAAGAGCTGGCTTCTGTCAGTGAGAAATTGAATAATAATAATAACAACCACAACCTAGTTATTATCATTGTTTTTAACTTCCATGTTCTCTGAACCTTATTTGGCAAAATCCTTTGTTAGCTGTGTTTGGCAGCTAGAAATTCTTTTTTGTTTTATTTATTATTTGCTTTTGCATGTGGCTTTATGGTTCATTGAAAACTGCACAGGGAGAAAGCTGCAAAATTTGAGTACAAATGCACTTGGTAGCAGACAGAAGCATCCTCTCCTGTCTTCTTTATCCCTGTGTTTCTAAGATGGCTCCACCAAGGATCCCTACTTAACCGAGAAGTGACGTTCTCAGAGGGAGTGGAGCACTCAGTTTTCTTTGTTGACTCAAGTCTCCCGAGGAGCAACATTAATGTCTCTTTGGTTTTCTTCTCGTTTTGTAGGATGAAAAGGAGCAGCTTATACAATCCAAGAGTTCCGTTGCCAGTCTTGTTGGGAGATCAAAATCCATTGTTCAGCTAAAGCCACGCAGTCCTGACCACGTGCTAAAGAGCACCATTTCTGTGAAGGCCATCTGTGACTACAGGCAGATCGAGGTGAGGAGGTGGGGAGGGTACCTCCTGCTCCAAAGGGAGGCAAGGGACAAGGGAAGCCTTCGGTTAGGGTTATGAGAGTAAGGAAAGGTCAAATGATAAGAGTTCTGTTATTAGAACTTAAACGTGCTCAAATCTGTCATTAAAAACATAAGCCTCAACTCTACAATCTTGACCTGCTCCCTGCCTCAGTAACTGACATCATTATTTACCCAGTTGCCTAAGAGTGGCTAGAAATGAGGCTTTTTAGCATCCTAGAGAGATCCATGACTCCTCTCCTCTTTTCCTACAGCTAGTAGGATTACCAAGTCAGCATTTGTAAAGAAACACCCCTCACTGCGCTCCCCAGGTGGCGCAGTGGTAAAGAACCTGCCTGCCAGTGCAGGAGACGTGGGTTCAATCCCTAGGTAAGGAAGATCCCCTGGAGTAGGAAATGGTAACCCACTCCACTATTCTTGCCTGGAAAATCCCATGGACAGAGGAGCCTGGTGTCTACAGTCCACGCGATCACAAAGAGTCAGACACAACTTGGACACGCACATACATACACACACACAAATATCCCTCAAGTAAGACCTTGTAGAACTAACACCCAAAAAAGATGTCCTTTTCATTATAGCGGACTGGAATGCAAAAGTAGGAAGTCAGGAAACACCTGGAGTAACAGGCAAATTTGGCCTTGGAGTACAGAATGAAGCAGGGCAAAGGCTAATAGAGTTTTGCCAAGAGAATGCACTGGTCATAGCAAACACCCTCTTCCAACAACACAAGAGAAGACTCTACACATGGACATCACCAGATTGTCAACACCGAAATCAGATTGATTATATTCTTTGCAGCCAAAGATGGAGAAGCTCTATACAGTCAGCAAAAACAAGACCGGGAGCGGACTGTGGCTCAGATCATGAGCTCCTTATTGCCAAATTCAGATTTAAATTGAAGAAAGTAGGGAAATCCGCTAGACCATTCAGGTATGACCTAAATCAAATCCCTTATGATTATATGGTGGAAGTGACAAATAGATTTAAGGGACTAGATCTGATAGACAGAGTGCCTGATGAACTATGGACAGAGGTTGCTGACATTGTACAGGAGACAGGGATTAAGACCATCCGCATGGAAAAGAAATGCAAAAAAGCAAAATGGCTGTCTGAGGAGGCCTTACAAATAGCTGTGAAAAGAAGAGATGTGAAAAGCAAAGGAGAAAAGGAAAGATATTCCCATTTGAATGCAGAGCTCCAAAGAACAGTAAGCAGAGATAAGAAAGCCTTCTGCATTGATCAGTGCAAAGAAATAGAGGAAAACAACAGAATGGGAAAGACTAGAGAACTCTTCAAGAAAATTAGAGATACCAAGGGAACATTTCATGCAAAGATGGGCTCGATAAAGGACAGAAATGGTATGGACCTAACAGAAGCAGAAGATATTAAGAAGAGGTGGCAAGAATACACAGAAGAACTGTGCAAAAAAGATCTTCATGATCCAGATAATCAAGATGATGTGATCACTCACTTAGAGCCAGACATCCTGGAATGTGAAGTCCAGTGGGCCTTAGCATCACTACGAACAAAGCTAGTGGAGGTGATGGAATTCCAGTTGAGCTATTTCAAATCGTGAAAGATGATGCTGTGAAAGTGCTGCACTCAATATGCCAGCAAATTTGGAAAACTCAGCAGTGGCCACAGGACTGGAAAAGGTCAGTGTTCATTCCAGTCCCAAAGAAAGGCAATGCCAAAGAATGCTCAACTACCACACAATTGCACTCATCTCACACGCTAGTAAAGTAATGCTCAAAATTCTCCAAGCTAGGCTTCAGCAATACGTGAACCATCAACTTCCAGATTTTCAAGCTGGTTTTAGAACAGGCAGAGGAACCAGAGATCAAATTGCCAACATCCGCTGGATCATTGAAAAAGCAAGAGTTCCAGAAAAACATATATTTCTGCTTTCTTGACTATGCCAAAGCCTTTGACTGTGTGGATCACAATAAACTGTGGAAAACTCTGAAAGAGATGGGAATACCAGACCATCTGACCTGTCTCTTGAGAAACCTGTATGCAGATCAGGAAGCAACAGTTAGAACTGGACATGGAAGAACAGACTGGTTCCAAATAGGAAAAGGAGTCCGTCAAGGCTGTATATTGTCACCCTGCTTATTTAACTTATATGCAGAGTACATCATGAGAAATGCTGGGCTAGAAGACACACAAGTTGGAATCAAGACTGCCGGGAGAAATATCAATAACCTCAGATATGCAGATGACACCACCCTTATGGCAGAAAGTGAAGAAGAACTAAAAAGCCTCTTGATGAAAGTGAAAGAGGAGAGTGAAAAAGTTGGCTTAAAGTTCAACGTTCAGAAAACTAAGATCATGGCATCTTGTCCCATCACTTCATGGGAAATAGATGGGGAAACAGTGTCAGACTTTATTTTTTGGGGTTCCAAAATCACTGCAGATGTTGCTTGCAGCCATGAAATTAAAAGACGCTTACTCCTTGGAAGGAAAGTTATGACCAACCTAGATAGCATATTTAAAAGCAGAGACATTACTTTGCCAACAAAGGTCTGTCTAGTCAAGACTATGGCTTTTCCAATAGTCATGTATGGATGTGGAAGTTGGACTATAAAGAAAGCTGAGTGCTGAAGAATTGATGCTTTTGAACTGTGGTGTTGGAGAAGACTCTTGAGAGTCCCTTGGACTGCAAGGAGATCCAACCAGTCCACCCTAAAGACGATCAGTCCTGGATGTTCATTGGAAGGACTGATGTTGAAGCTGAAACTCCAATACTTTGGCCACCTCATGCAAAGAGTTGACTCATTGGAAAAGACTATGATGCTGGGAAGGATTGGGGGCAGGAGGAGAAGGGGACGACAGAGGTTTAGATGGCTGGATGGCATCACCAACTCAATGTGCATGGGTTTGGGTGACTCCGGGAGTTGGTGATGGACAGGGAGGCCTGGCATGCTGCAATTCATGGCGTCGCAAAGAGTCGGACACGGCTGAGCGACTGAACTGAACTCAACTGATTCTTCTTTCTATCCCTGCTGCTTCTACCTAAATCAGACCCACTTGGATTATTGCATCAGCCTCCCATTCAATGTATTCTTTATCCTACCACCAGCAGGATCTTAAAAAAAAAATCACTCACCTACCTAAGTCCTACAACAGTTCTCCATTTGTTCTTATTTATTTTATGTTTCAAGATTTTTTTTTTTCCACATGGACCACTTTAAAGTCTTTACTGAATTTGTTGCAGTATTTTTTCTGTTTTCTGTTTTGGTTTTTTGGCCACGAGGCATGTGGGTTCTGCACTCCAATCCTGCCCAGGGATTGGACCTGCACTCCCTGCACTGCAAGACAGAGTCGTCACCACTGGGCCACCAGGGCAGTTTCCCTGTTTCTTTTCAGAAAGGCTGAATTCCTTAATGTGGCTTCAGAGTCTTGAATAATCTCTTTACCCCTCTTCCGAAGACCGGGTCTTTGGCCTTCCATGCATTCCCTGGTAAACTAAGTTTGTCACACAATTTTGTAACCAAGTAGCACATCAGAATGTGTGGGATATGTATGTCTCGTGGCCTAGCATACTTCCAAGCACATAGCAGGCTCAATAAATATTTGTTGTGCCGAAGAACAAATGACCTCTTCCTGTGGTTTTCTTTAAATATTGGTTACCTTTGTCCTAAGAGAAAGAGCCGATGATTTCAAATGCTTAAACGTTTCAGGGATTTGAGTGGGGTGACAGGAAGGGAGGATGTGGAAGTATCACAAAAGCAAAGTTGTATTATGTCCCTTTAATTTTTACCATGTTCATTGTGGATACAGAGAGATTGTTCTTGGAGCTCTTACAGTCTCCATATAACTTTCATATCTGAGTTATTCGACATGTAACAGGCATTTAATAAACATTTGTTTCATTTATTTCTTTCATGTTGCAACCATCCCTGGGTTGTATATTTATACACATTATCTTTTTGTCAAAATCAGAAACTTTCCCTAGGTGATAAAGATCTCCAAACTGATTTTTCCTTAAGGATTTCATAGCCTTGGGATCAGGCACCAGGTAATAATAGGTTGTTTGTTTATCCATTAGCAATAACTTGTGAATTTGTCTCTTCAGATCACTATTTGCAAGAATGATGAGTGTGTATTGGAAGATAACTCACAGAGGACCAAGTGGAAAGTGATCAGCCCCACAGGGAACGAGGCAATGGTGCCGTCAGTCTGCTTCCTCATCCCCCCACCCAATAAGGATGCCATGGAGACGGCCAGCAGGTACTGGCCCAGCTGCCACCCTGTGCTTCCACCTCTGCCCTTTGCGGGTGAACTGATGGAAGGATGAATCTGCGTTTGCTTTCTAAGCATTGTTGTAATTTTCCAACAATTTCAAATGGAGATATTTTGTCTCTATTTTGTCTGTCATTGCTTTTCCACTCTGACGTCTCATAATTATATTATCTATATATTCAGGTAACGTTTATGAGATTGCTAAATATGTGCTTGAGGATATCAGTTAATTTAGGTCTAAAGATTCCTGTGTTGTCAGTATTTAACTTGTTGCCTTTCTCTGCTCAGTTCTGCTGAGACAATCACATTTTTTTCCCTTAGAAGGTCTCTAGGGTGGACCTCAGGCCTAAGAAAAGCTATAGGGAGGTTTTGTGTTGTTTGTAGGGTGGAGCAATCTTATCAGAAGGTGATGGCCCTTTGGCATCAACTACATGTCAACACCAAAAGCCTTATCTCCTGGAACTATCTGAGGAAGGACCTTGACCTTGTAAAGACCTGGAATCTGGAAAAGGTAATTACGGAAGTTTTAACCCAGGCTTATAGCCTATTGGCAGGTTTTATTTTTTCACCGGGAAGTTTTTCCTATTACTGTGAGACTCTTCCTTATCCAATTAGTGGGAAATGGAGTCAGGGATACTGTTTCAGGGTTAGGGGCTTGAGGATCTTAGAAACTAAAACCTTTTGGATAAATGTGTGGAATAGGAGAATACTGGTGAATTAGCCATCATTAAGGTTTACATGTGAGAGGGCACAGAGTGCTTCTGAGATGCTAGTAATGTCCTGCTTCTTGATCCAAATACTGATTTCATGGACAAATTCAATTTGTGAAAAATCAACATGTTTATAAATATACTTTGTGCACTATTTTGTACTACATTTCCATTCCATTGAAATGTCCTCCTTTTTTTTCTCTGCAGCTCCGCTCCTCAGCACCTGGGGAGTACCACCAGGTTATGAAGAATCTGCAGGCCCACTACGAAGACTTTCTGCAGGAGAGTCGTGACTCGGCCCTCTTCTCAGTGGCTGACCGTCTTCGCTTGGAAGAGGAGGTGGAGGCGTGTAAAACCCATTTCCAGCACCTGATGAAGTCCATGGAGAATGGTGTGTGCCTTGGGAAGAGGGAGAGGAAAGGTGGAATGGGAGCCCTGAAGGGTGCTGCTCGACCCTTCATACCACCTAGAAAGTATTATCACCCCTTTTTTACCTCTTGCATTGCTAGAAAAACTTGATATAGTGAATAACTCATAGAGATGAATTCTCAAAATCAGATCATGGAAGAAAAGGCTGTATTTTATTCATTATTGCTAATAAATCTATCCCATTTTCTTGTGGAAATTATGTGTTTGGACCTTAAAGATCAGTATATAATGCAGGGAGTTTGGGAACAGGCAGAAGGTTCCCCATATAATAGGCCTTGCTTTCATTCACAGAGTATCAGCTCTGCTAGAACCAGTGGTACCCTATCTAAGGTAACTCTGTCGTTCTCAGGTTTGCTGATCTCTGTTGTGGTGCTTAATGATCTGTGCTTGTGCATTCACAGAGGACAAAGAGGAAACTGTGGCCAAGATGTACATTTCAGAGCTGAAGAATATCCGGCTGCGCCTGGAGGAGTGTGAACAGAGGCTAATCCAGCGAATTCAGTCCCCAGCCAGCTCTAGGACTGACAAAGATGCTCGGCAAGACAATGCGTTAAGGATTGCAGAACAAGAGGTAAGCCTTTAGAGCAAGGTGGGTGCTCTAAGACTGCTCAGTAGAGCTGCTACTTTCCACTCTGTCCGTTACATGTATGTTATATTCTGTGACATGGTTACTGTCAGTCATGTGACTCCACAAATAGTATGGAAAGGCTCAGATTCTGCTATGGTCTCTGATGTACACTTTTCTCTGTGACTTTGAGCAAATTCTTTTTTTTTTTGAAGATGTTTTTGATGTGGATCTTTTTTTTCTAAGTCTTTGTTGAATTCATTACAGTATTGCTTCTGTTTTATGTTTTGGTTTTCTGACCATGAGGCATGTGGGATCTTAACTCCTCAACAAGGGATTCAACCCACACCCCCCTGCATTGGAAGGCAAAGGCATAACCACTAGACTCCCAGGGAAGCTCCTGTGCAAATTACTTCTTATCCTTAGTTTCCTTTCTTAGAAAATGGAGATAGTATGAACCTCCATCCATAGAAGAACTATAGATGGGGATCCGTGACACTGTACAGGAGGCAGTAATCAAGACTATCGCCAAGAAAAAAAAAGGCAAAGTTATTGTCTGAGGAGGCCTTACAAATAGGTGAGAAAGGAAGAGAAGCTAAAGGCAAAGGAGAAAATATATACCCATTTGAATGCAGAGTTCCAAAGAACAGCAAGGAGAGATAAGAAAGCCTTCCTCAGCAATCAATGCAAAGAAATAGAGGAAAACAATAGACTGGGAAGGACTAGAGATCTCTTCAAGAAAATTAAGATACCAATGGAATATTTCATGCAAAGATGGACTCAATAAAGGACAGAAATGATATGGACTTAACAGAAGCTGAAGATATTAAGAAGAGGTGGCAAGAAAAAACAGAAGAACTATACATAAAAGATCTTCGTGACCCAGATAATTACAGTGATGTGATCACTCACCTAGAGCCAGACATCCTGGAATGTGAAGTCAAGATAGTCTTAGAAAGCATCACTATAAACAAAGCTAGTGGGGGTGATGGAATTGCAGTTGAGCTATCTCGAATCCTAAAAGATGATGCTGTGAAAGTGCTGCACTCAATATGCCAACAAATCGGGAAAACTCAGCAGTGGCCACGGGACTGGAAAAGATCAGTTTTCATTCCAATCCCAAAGAAAGGCAATGCCAAAGAATGCTCAAATTACCGCACAATTGAACTCATCTCACATGCTAGCAAAGTCATGCTCAAAATTCTCCAAGCCAAGCTTCAACAGTACATGAACTGCGAACTTCCAGATGTTCAAGCTGGATTTAGAAAAGGCAGAGGAACCAGAGATCAAATTGCCAGTATCCGTTGGATCATCAAAAAAGTGAGAGAGTTCCAGTAAAACATCTACTTTTTCTTTATTGACTACACCAAAGCCTTTTACTGTGTGAATCACAAGAAACTGTGGAAAATTCTTAAAGAAATGGGAATACCAGACCACCTGACCTGCCTCCTGAGAAATCTATAGGCAGGTCAAGAAGCAACAGTTAGAACTGGACATGGAACAAGAAACTGGTTCCAAATAGGAAAAGGAGCACGTCAAGGCTGTATATTGTCACCCTGCTTATTTAACTTATATGCAGAGTACATCATGTGAAATGCTGGGCTGGATGAAGCAGAAGCTGGAATCAAGATTGTCAGGAGAAATATCAATAACCTCAGATATGCAGATGACACCACCCTTATGGCAGAAAGCAAAAAAGAACTAAAGAGCCTCTTGATGAAAGTGAAAGAGGAGAGTGAAAAAGTTGGCTTAAAGCTCAACATTCAGAAAGTTAAGATCATGGCATCCAATCCCATCACTTCATGGCAAATAGGTGTGGAAACAGTGGCTGACTTTATTTTTCTGGGTTCCAAAATCACTACAGATGGTGATTGCAGCAATGAAAGTAAGAGACACTTACTCCTTGGAAGGAAAGTTATGACCAACCTAGACAGCATATTAAAAAGCAGAGACGTTACTTTACCGAAAAAGCTCTGTCTAGTCAAAACTATGGTTTTTCCAGTAGTCATGTATGGATGTGAGAGTTGGACTGTGAAGAAAGCTGAGTGCCGAAGAATTGATGCTTTTGAACTGTGGTGTTGGAGAAGACTCTTGAAAATCCCTTGGACTGCAAGGAGATCCAACCAGTCCATCCTAAAGGAAATCAGTCCTGAATATTCATTAGAAGGACTGATGCTGAAGGTGAGACTCTGATACTTTGGCCACCTGATGTGAAGAACTGACTCATTGGAAAAGACCCTGATGCTGGGAAAGATTGAAGGCGAGAGGAGAAGGGGACGACAGAGGATGAGATGGTTGGATGGCATCACCGACTCGATGGACATGGGTTTGGGTAAACTCCGGGAGTTGGTGATGGACAGGGAAGCCTGGCATGCTGCAGTTCATGGGGTCCCAAAGAGTTAGACACGACTGAGTGACTGAATTGAACTGAACTATATGAGTCACAGAAATTTTGAAAATTAAGTGCTACGGTACATGCCATGAGCCTCCTGGAAAAGTAAAATGCTATAAAAATGTAAGGTGATATTCTTGATGTAAAAGCAGCAGATATTAATTGCTTTTTTAAGTTTTAGGGGGCATGCAAAGAAAGTAAGCCAAAGGTCCTTGCTTTTGGCTTATAGTGTTAAAGAAAAGCAAAAGGTTAAAGTCACAGGTAGAGGTATCAGTGTAAGAGATGTCATAAGAGAATACCTACTGTACCTCCAGATTTCCAAGCAAATATTGCTGTATGACTGTAGAATGTTACTAGAACATTTCTACTTAGGGTGTCACAAGAGAGCTCTGTGAAGAATATTAGATTTGATCTAAGGGCTTAAAGGAAATGGAAAGGAATGCCTAATGAGGAGGAGTGAGTTTTCTCAACTGTCTCAGTAATTCCTAAGCCTTGAGAGAAGGATGAGAGCCCAGTTTAATTTTCTTTGGTCAAAAATGATCTGAGGCTGTGTGAGTCATGTCATTGTTCATTGCTGTTCAGTCTCCGACTCTTTGCAACTCAGTGGACTGCAGCATGCCAGGCTTCCCTACCCTTCACCATCTCTTGGAATTTGCTCAAACTCAAGACGCTTACTCCTTGGAAGGAAAGTTATGACCAACCAAGACAGCATATTAAAAAGCAGAGACATTACTTTGTTAACAAAGGTCCGTCTAGTCAAGGCTATGGTTTTTCCAGTGGTCATGTATGGATGTGAGAGTTGGACTCTAAAGAAAGCTGAGTGCCGAAGAATTGATGCTTTTGAACTGTGGTGTTGGAGAAGACTCTTGAGAGTTCCCTGGACTGCAAGGAGATCCAACCAGTCCATCCTAAAGGAGATCAGTCCTGGGTGTTCATTGGAAGGACTGATGTTGAAACTGAAACTCCAGTACTGTGGCTACCTGATGTGAAGAGCTGACTCATTTGAAAAGACCCTGATATTGGGAAAGATTGAGGGCAGGAGGAGAAGGGGACGACAGAGGATGAGATGGTTGGATGGCATCACCAACTCAATGGACATGGGTTTGGGTGGACTCCGGGAGTTGGTGATGGACAGGGAGGCCTGGCGTGCTGCAGTTCATGGGATTGCACAGAGTCAGACACGACTGAGTGACTGAGCTGACTGACATGTCCATTGTGTTGATGATGCCATCCAACCATCTCATCTTCTGCTGCTCCTTCTCCTTTTGCCTTTAGTCTTTCCCAACGTTAGGGTCTTTTCCAGTGAGTCAGCTGTTTACATCAGGTGGCCAAAGTATTGGAGCTTCAGTTCAACTTCAGTCCTTCCAATGAATATTCAGGGTTGATTTCCTCTAGGATTGATTGGTTTGATCTCCTTGCTATTCATGGGACTCTCTAGTCTTCTCTAGCACCACAGTTTGAAAGCATCAATTCTTCGGCTCTCAGCCTTCTTTATGATTCAACTCTCACATCTGTACATGACTACCAGAAAAGCTGTAGCTTTGACTATATGGATCTTTGTCAACAAACTGATGTCTCTGCTTTTTAATATGCTGTCTAGGTTTGTTATAGCTTTCCTTCCAAGGAGCAGGTTCTTTTAATTTCATGACTGTAGTCACCGACCACAGTGATTTTGAAGCCCAAGAAAGTAAAATCTGCCACTGTTTCCACTTTTTCCCTATCTGTTTGCCAGGAAGTGATGGGAGTTTACCATGATCTTTGTTTTTTGAATGTTGAGTTTTAAGCCAGCTTTTTCACTCTCCTCTTTCACCCCCATCAAGAGGCTCTTTAGTTCCTCTTCGCTTTCTGCCATTAGAAAACCACTGTAGTATTCTTGCATCTAGAACCCCATAAACAGTATGAAAAGAGGCATGTCAAATAAACCTGTAATTTTTATATTGAAGTGTTTTTTTTTTACTTTTCTGCAGTCATTCAAAATCTATTTGTCCCTGCAAAAGAGAGCATTCAAAGAAATTCAGATTAATATTGAGCTCTTCTAAAGGGCTTTTCTTTTTTTAAAAAAATTTATTTTGAAATAGTTTCAGATATATAGAAAAGTTTTTATTCTCATATAGCCTTAACTTGGGTTCCAAAAATGTTACCATTTTTCTACATTTGCTTTATCATTTTCTTCTACATATATACAGAAAAAATAATAACCTTTTTTTGGAGAGTAACTTCCAGACATGGTGCTCCTTTACTCCTATATACTTCGAAAAACAAGGATAGTCTCTTACATAACTACGGGACAGTGATTAAAATCAGGAAATGAACACTGATCTTGAATATATTACTGTTATCTAAGACCTTAATTGAAATTTCTTTAGTAGACCTAATAAATGTCTTTTTTTGTTTTTGTTTGTTTTCGACTTCACCATTTGGCTTGCAGGATCTTAATTCCCTGACCAGGGATGCAGTCTGTGCTCCCTGCAGTGGACGTGCAGAGTCCTAACCACCAGACCACCAAGAATAACTATAATTGCCCTTTTTGTAGCACCTCCCTCCTCAACAATTCCTGCTTCCTCTTGCTTTTACCAGCCCCAACCCTAGAATCAGTGTCTCTCCACGGAGTCTTGCTTTCTTTGCTGCTGCTGCTGCTGCTGCTAAGTCTCTTCAGTCGTGTCTGATTCTGTGCAACCCCGTAGACGGCAGCCCACCAGGCTCCCCTATCCCTGGGATTCTCCAGGCAAGAACACTGGAGTGGGTTGCCATTTCCTTCTCCAATGAAAGAAAGTGAAAAATGAAAGCGAAGTCGCTCAGTCATGTCCGACTCTTAACGACCCCATGGAGTGCACCCTACCAGGCTCCTCTGTCCATGGGATTTTCCAGGCAAGAGTACTGGAGTGGGTTGCCATTGCCTTCTCCTTGCTTTCTTTAGGTCCCTTTATTTAGGAACCAAGATTGGGTGCTGAGTGTGCTCATTTTTATTGGGGTGTCTACTCTGGGCCTGCTCGGCATATAGCATACACGTGACCACAAATATTCATCCAATACCTCAGGGCTTATTCTAACCTCTCTTTTCTTCCATATTTGTAACTCCCTTCCCCCAGGCTGAAAAACCTCCTTTACGTTATCCATAATGTAAATTTACTTATTGTTCAATTCTAACATGTACAGATAATGGTTTCAGTACTGCTAGCTCATAGTATTACAAAAAGCAAACCTACTGTCTAGAGTTTAATGTAATTCTTTTTGTCTTTATACTGAAGATATGTCTATAGTCAATTCTGTGTTCAGAATTTATTTGTTTGTATTCTTTGCCCTGCTCTGCCTTTACTGGTGTTGCCTGGTTTATTCCATCATTCTCCTATATATGACATTTGGTCTGTTTCTGATATTTTGTTTTCTAAACAAGGACCTCTTGCTAACTTCTTGGTTCATTTCTGTCTCTGTGTTTGTTGTATGTCTTGTTCCTTATAGCGCACCCAAGAGGATCTGCAGCAGTTGAGGGCAGACTTGGATGCTCTTTCCATGAAATGCAACAGTTTTCTCCATCAGTCCCCATCTGGTTCCAGTGTCCCAACTCTGCGCTCAGAACTCAATCTGCTGGTGGAGAAAATGGACCATGTGTATGGTCTATCCACTGTCTATTTAAACAAGTGAGTGAGTGAGAATTTGGGTCAAGAGGGCAATGTTTTCCATTCAGATGGGGGGAAAAAAGTGCCTGGAATGTTTCATGAGAAATTCAGAGAGATTGCAGGTCTTGAAGAGCTTGTACTCATAAAAAGAGACCTTAGCTTTAGTTCCAAATAACATGGAGTGGGTTCATTTGGGCTGCAATGAACAAATGCTGGGAATACAGAAGGGAAGAAGGGGAGTTGATTTGCAGTTTTATGACTATTTTGAATCTCATTTCTGTTTGATTAGATACTTCTTTTTAAAACAGAAAAAGGGGCGCCAAAGAAAGAAAAATTTTTATCCAAACTGAGTATTAGGCTTTGAGGGTCTTCCCTCTACCCACACATCCCTGCCTGTGACCTTGAGGCGATCTTAGAGTCTTCATGGTTTTGAGTGGGTTTCTGTCCTCAATTCTGTTTTCTTAGGAGACCCCCACCATGTGCACTCGTGTGTGTGTGTGTGTCCCAGTGTCCCCCAAACTGTATTTTAATTGGCTTAAATTGGCAGTACACATCCTCTGCTTGTTTTTATGAAACCTTGTCATCATTTAGTAATGATGAAGTTGATTTTGACAGTTATAATAGGTGAATCTCTTGGTAGTGCTCCAGGTCTGAAGCCCAGCTCTTAAAATGCATATATTAATGGAAGTGATTTTATCCTCGCAGGCTGAAGACAATCGATGTTATAGTGCGTAGCATCCAGGATGCTGAACTCTTAGTCAAAGGTTATGAAATCAAGCTGAGTCAAGAAGAAGCAGTACCAGCAGATCTCTCAGCTCTGGAGTCCCATCGGTCTACATTACGGGTTGGTTTTTCCTAGTTCCTAGTTTGACTTAACATACTCATTGCTTGGGGTTAGCAGAGAAATGCAGGTTTGAATGTCATGCCACTGATTTAAGTTTGCATTCGAATTGGGCAGAATATTATATTTAATGTCTTTTTATGTGGGTCTGAAGAAGAGAGGATCAAGACTTATGTCTAACTACAAAAGGGAGATAAAGGGCCATGCTTTTCTATTTAATTTTTCCCTTTTCTCCCCAGTAAAGTCATAGTTTAATTGGATACAATCAATGGTTATGCTGTAAGTTTGTAAATCACTTAGCTCTTACCTCCTCTGATGCTCACAGCCAACTCTGTGAGGGGGCTAAAGGAGGGATTTTTACCTCTGTGTACAGATAGAATACCAAGATTCAGATTGGCTCGGTGGCTTGTCATGGTTTCATAGCTTATAAGTGGTGGAGTCAGGTTTCAAACACTCGTTCTTGCACTTTCCTCTACTGGCTGCGGAGAAGGCAATGGCACCCCACTCCAGTACTCTTGCCTGAAAAATCCCATGAACGGAGGAGCCTGGCGGGCTGCAGTCCATGGGGTCACTGAGTCGGACACGACTGAGCGACTCCACTTTCACTTCTCACTTTCATGCCCTGGAGAAGGAAATGGCATCCCACTCCAGTACTCTTGCCTGGAGAATCCCAGGGACGGGGGAGCCTGGTGGGCTGCCGTCTATGGGGTCACACAGAGTTGGACACAACTGACGCGACTTAGCAGCAGCAGCAGCAGCAGCTACTGGCTGCCTAGTGTGCCTGAGGACTCTGGAGGCCTTTCTGGCGCAAACACTGTAGCGTCTGGGTTCTGAGTCACAGATGTCACATGGCGCCAGCTGTAGACAATGAGCTTGTTTTGCTCCTTAGTCTGAGTCCTTTTTGTCGTGGAGCGTATTTAACCTGTCGCTCTGCTTATGCTTTTATAGCACTGGCTCAGTGACGCGAAGGACAAGAATTCAGTGTTTTCAGTCCTGGATGAGGAAATTGGCAAGGCCAAGGTGGTGGCCGAGCAGCTGAGCCGTCTGACCCCAGAGCGAAACCTGGATGTGGAGCGCTGTCAGGAAAAAGGTTCCCAGCTACAGGACCGTTGGCACCGGGTCATTGCCCAGCTCGAGACCCGGTGAGTGCCAGCCCCACCCTTGTCTTCTCTAGGGTTCAGAAACTAGGTTTTAAATGAAAATAGAGTTGTTTCTGTGTATGCTTATGTAAAGGCAGAGATTGGTCAGAATGTTGTCCAGAATATATACTGTCACTTAATTTCACACTGTCACTTAATTTCTATCCCATCCTGACTGATTCCTGCCTTTAAATAAGCATACACTCACTGACCAGGGAACACCTGCGTCCCCTGCAGTGGTAGCACAGAGCCTTAACCACTGGACCACCAGAGAATTCCCTAGCTTTGATGCTTAATATGAGTCATTATTCATAGTGGGGCTTTGCAGAATCTCTTGCTTCCTTTCCATTTGCTAATTTAGTGTTTTTATCTGTTACTTGAGGTTCTGCTTTTGATGACTGATTTGAATAGGAAAGACAGAAAACCACCTACCTGAGGCCAGGCTAGTTAGGAAAATATATAGGGAGGGGGTGATAGAGACTAATGTAAGTTTGGATTAATTCTCTATAATTGAATTATTATCCCAAGGCTAGTTAGACTAACAGAAGTGGTATAAGAAGCTGTTACTGGAATTAACAGTAACTACTATTTTTCACCTACTCTACCCCGACTTTTCTCCCCAAGAAATCACAGTGAGTCATAAATCATGGCTGTACACTCTGACAGGTCCTCTGTCACCAGGATACCAAAGTGTACAGGCAGTACTACCTTATTGGCAACCCCAGTAATCCTTGGCAACATAGGTGAAAAAATTGACAAGGATTATCACAGGATGCCAAGCTTCAAAGCAGTTTCCAGGTCAGCAGGGCATGCCTGGTTTCTCCTCACTTCTCACCCACAGAGTGCTGGGTGCATGCATAGCTCCCACGCAGTGTTGCATTCCTGTTCCCTCAAAATAAAGATGTCCTCCTCTGTGGTCAAGCTCAACTGGAGGCATGGCTGGGCTAAAGAGGAAATTGCCTTGTTTACTTAGTTGTATTTATACCAAGATATCTGATAGCAGTTTCCCTTTGCTTCTGCAGCCAATCTGAGCTAGAAAGTATCCAGGAAGTCCTGGCAGATTACCGAGCCTGCCATGGAACTCTCATCAAATGGATTGAGGAAACCACTGCCCAACAGGAAATGATGAAGCCAGGCCAGGCTGAGGACAGCAGAGTACTCTCCGAACAGCTCAGCCAGCAGACGGTGGGTGTGGCCATGGCCCAGTGGAAGTCGCAGGGGGAGGCAACTAGCAGTTAACTTTCCCCCAAATATCAAGACATTCTGAGCCTCTTCTGAAAAGGGTTCAAGCAGAATGGTCACTAGATACTGGTTTTGCATTAGGGCCTTCCAAGATTGGAAGGCTCCTTGCAATCCTGAGTTCCCATGAGTATATATTGAAAGCACTAGATGGTCAATATTGCATTTTGTTTTGCTTGAATTAGAATATAGGAAATGAAAACCCAGGGAAGCTATGAGTTGAAGAAAATTATTTCATTCAAAGCTGTTTTTATAGGTTGGTATTTTGAGGGATTTTTTTTTTTTATTTGACTCCCTTACTTACTATGAGAACTTCAACCAATTACTTAATTTCTTAGTGTTCTGCTTTCCTCAGCAGTAAAATGCATATAGTCCATTATTTGTTCAACTGCCCTCATAAGGTTTTTGTAGTTAGGATTAAATGAAATGATACGTGTAAATTACTTAGAACAGTGATTTTCAAAGTATTGACAGCCAGAGTAGCAGCTTCAGCATCACTTGGGAACATGTTAGAAATGAGAGTTCTCAGACTTGAACCCAAATCTATCGAGTCAGAAATTCTGGAGGTGGGACCCAGCAATCTATGTTTTATCCAGTGTTCTGGGTGATTCTGACACAGCTAAGGTTTGAAAACCACTGCCTTAGAACACAATAAATGCTCACCTGTTTCAGTGATGATAAAAAGACAATGATAAAAAGTTATGATGTTTTGGTTCCTAGGAGCTGTTTGCAGAAATTGAAAGAAATCAGACGAAACTGGACCAGTGTCAGAAATTTTCCCAGCAGTACTCCACCATCGTAAAGGTAATGCTACCAGTCCTAAAAGTAACATAAATAGTCTCCAGCTTGAAGATCTGCGTGTCACTGGAGGTTTTGATTTTGGACAAGCAGATCTCTTCTGTTCTATCTTTAAGTTAATGCAGGTGTGTGTTTGTCATGGCACATATTTGGGGATGCTCAGAGAGGTACCAGACAAGAGATGAGTTTCGAGGAGTCCACATTTGACTCCTGAATGGGTGAATGACAGGCCTCTCAAACTTGCCATGTGAAAAACAGAATGTTTAGGTTTTCTTCTCAACACACTTTTCACTGTCTTGCATATCTCAGGAAATAGTGTCATCATTTTCCTTACTGCTGAGGCAAAAAAAGCCCAAAGAGTCATTCTTCACGCTTCTCTTCACCTGAAACTTTATGTTTAATAGTAGTCTGGGAACTAGTTGGGTCCATCTTGCCGTGTTTCCCGGATCTGACTACCCCTCACCGCCCCTCCCACCCCCCTTTCTAAGTGAAGAACCTTCTGGAGCTGCTCCAGTGCTCTGAGCTGCTCTCTCACGTGTGCTCCTGCCCACTCAGGCTCTTTTCCCACACAGTAGCCAGACTCACTTTGTAAGACTGTACTGCATGCATGTCATGGAACCTCAAACACTGTTGATTATGACCCGCATTACTTTATGCACTGCCCAAAACGGGGAAACTCCACCAATTATGCAAATGCCAAGTGAGACATTTTCCAATTTCAGCGATACTAAAATGTGAGGGAAGTGTGTACCTTGCCATCGCTGAAACCTGATAGATTGGATGCTGTCATTCTCCTGCTCGGTACTGTCTCATGACTTCTTGTCATACTCATACTGAGATTCTAAATTCTTTTATAGTTTATCAAGCTATGAGTATGTCATACTCATACTGAAATTCTAAATTCTTTTATAGTTTATCAGGCTATGCAAGATCTGGCTCCCTACTCCCTATTTCTCTGATAAGGTCTTTAAAGGAAACTGACCTGAGATTCTTCTATATTGATTTGTTTATCATATGCCTTCCCAGTAGAATGGAAGTTCCAGGGGAGCGAAGTTTTTTCTGACTTGTTCCCCACTATGTGTATAGCACCCAGAACAATGGCAAGCACATAGTAGGTGCTCAGCAAATAGTTTTTTAATGAATACATTTCTTTAGTTAATAACAGGAGACTTGGTATCACAAAGAATTGAGTTCAAATCCTAGCTTTGCCATTTTCTAGGCATAAGACTTTGAGCAAACGTTTACCCCTTAGAGTTTCTGTTGCTGTGTCTACAAAATTGTGAATAGTAGCTACCTCACTGAGTGATTGCAAAGATTAAATGGGATAATTTACACATAGCACAATGCCTCAAAATTAAAATACGTTCAGTAAATGGTAGCACATGCTTTTATTTTTATTAGTATTTGGTTGTTACTGCTACTGTGCTAAGTTGCTTCCGTCGTGTCCGACTCTTTGTAACTCCATGGACTGTAGCCCACCAGGCTCCTCTGTCCATGGGATTCTCCAGGCAAGAATACTGGAGTGGGTTGCCATGCACTTCTCCAGGGGATCTTCCCGACCCAGGGATCGAACCTGTGTCTCCCATAGCTTCTGCATTGCAGGCAGATTCTTTACCACTAAGCCACTGGTGATGCCTTTTTTTTTTTTCAATAGACTGCTTAAGCACTCATTCAGTATTTTCCTCCTGCCTAGAATTTTCAAAGTTGACAACAGAAAGCAAGACATTCCAGGCAAAAGGAACTTCATAATTAAAGGCACAGAGGAATAAAATACAATGATTATATGAGGAAATAGCAAATTCTAGCTATCCTGGTATAGCTAGAAATTATATCATACATGAGAAACAGTGATTATGAAAACTGAGAGAGGAGATTGGGATCAACCCATGAAAGGCCTTGTTCAGTTCCTTTTTCTTTACCGTCTATTCTTGCTCCTCAAAATGTGGTCTTTGAACCAGGAACATTGGCATCACTTGGGAACTAATCCAGAAATGCATAAGCTGCATTTTAACAAGGTCCCCTGGTGAATGTTGATATTTGAGGAGATCTGCTCTAAGTCATTGAAAACTTTCAAACAGGGAAATAAAGTGGTTATCTTTTTGACTTTAGAAAAGTTATTCCAGTAGCATGACAGAAAATAAATTGGAGGTGAGAGTCTAAGAAGGAGAATAGGAGGCTCTTGCAGCATCATGTGAGCCCTGAAGAGGGCCTGGACCAAGGCAGCACTCTAAAGATTGCAGAGGAAGTGATAGGATAGCATGGCGACGTGAGAAGAGCATTAGTTTAGGGATGGATGGAAGACTGATTCCAGTCCTGACTGTGTTGCTCACCCACTGAGTTAGTTAGAGAAACTCACTTCCTGTCTCTGGGCCTCAGTCACCCTGTGTGTGAGATGAAGGATACGGTCAGTACTCAACAAATTGCCTACTCAGGAGTCTGCAGACCTGACCCACAGGCTAACTCCAGCTTGCCTGTCTATTTTATATGGCCCATGAGAAAAGGCTATTAAAAAATAATAATACCTCACAACACATGAAAATTATATGAACTTCAGCTTGCAGTGTCTCTAAGTTATGTTTTATCATACCCAGCCACACTCTTTCCTTTAGTTACTGTCTTCAGCTGCTTTCACTCGCAGTGGCAGAAGTGAGTAGATTGAATGGCCTTTTTAGAAAGTTTGCTAACCTCTGTTCTAAAGGATCATCACCATGGAAATGCTGCAATGCTACTGCATGGTGTGTGTGAGCCCTAAGCCCAGTGTAAATGCAGTTCCGTGTCTTCCTCCCCAGGACTATGAATTACAGCTGATGACGTACAAGGCCTTTGTGGAATCGCAGCAAAAATCCCCGGGCAAGCGCCGTCGCATGCTCTCCTCTTCAGATGCCATCACGCAAGAGGTGAAAGGAGGGGATGGGCAAGGATGTGTACACTGTCCTCAAGGAAAGATTTGCTCTTTGGGGCCTTAGGATTTGATTACTGTTGATCGTGTGACTTCATTAAAACATCCTCTTATTGTCAGCTATTTAAATTGACTTTTCTGGCAGATAACTTACCTAAATTGTTTTTTTTGAATCATAGTTCATGGACTTAAGGACTCGCTACACAGCATTGGTGACCTTAACAACACAGCATGTGAAATACATCAGTGATGCACTCCGGCGGCTGGAGGAAGAGGAGGTGAGGATAGCTGGTTCTAGATCATCTTGAAAGTTGAATAAAAAGTCCTGTACCTCATCTATCAAGATTTAAAATGCACACACAGCTGATGTCCATTGTTCACAGTACTTGAGTTCCACGAAGTTGCTGTGTGCACTGCACCAGGAAAATGGAGAATTCTTGTACCCACGGGAACACAGGGTTAGGTTCCTGCCGACTTTTGGTCAGTGGATAACATACAACTTGGTTTTATGTGTGTTTTTGTTTAAAAGCACTTTACCCAATGCCTGTGTGCTAGGTCGCTTCAGTTGTGTCTGACTTCGACCCTGTGGGCTATAGCCCACCAGGCTCCTCTGTCTGTGGGATTTTCCAGGCAGGAATACTGGAGTGGGTTGTCATGCCCTTCTCCAGGACTTTACTTAATATATCTTGCTGATTCACCAACACTGAACTCATATCTAAGAGAAGATGTGAACAAACAGCTGAACAAATCTTACTAAAGCACATCTTCCCTCTAAGACACATAACACCCTTCTAGAGAATGATGAGGACTGACTGTCTTGTGTCTAACACTCCCACTTTCAGGTTTTGTTATAGAAACATTATAAGCATGAAGACAGAGCTATGAAGAGAGATCCTTAATAAAGCATAATTTGTTAAAGGGAAATATTAGAGATATCCAAATTCCATATGATAGAATGCTATGAAACTGTTAAAAATAATGAAATAGATTTTAAGTGAACTGACATAGAAAGATACTTATAATACATTATTTGAAGAAAAAAAAACAAGTTTGAATTCTATGTATAATTACAATTTCAGGAAAAACAAGAGTGTTCCACAGAGGTACAAAATGAGCATAAAAACAAGTTTAGAAATATCTGTACCAAATTCCTGGAGAAATGAGGTTAAAGGGACATATATTATGCATTTCAGATTGTTTGAATTTGTTGTAATGAGTATGCAGTCTTTCTGTAATTATAAAAATCTGTGTTTTTGCAAAATAAGTTTCCACGTATTCAACAACTCTTACAAAAGAAATGCTCTTGGAAACATTAACCTGTACCAACTTTTGCCAACATAAAGTGGCCAAATATTTCCTTTATGTCAGTACATACCTCATTTAATCTCTGTAGATATCCATCTCTTCACTTGAAAATCTAAGAATTATGAAAATAAGATGTTATATGTGAAAGGCTTCTTAAAATTAGTAAATAACTATTGACTGAAATATTGACTGCAAAATTTCCTATTTCCCATAGGAAAACAGCATGCTTTTCTAAGAAAAGTGTCAACCTAAGTTTAATGAACTTAGCTATTAGTATCACACAGGCACTGGTGAACAATGCTGTGGGTGGGGTAAGTTATGTTTAACTTGGGGTTATTGGAGCTACTGATTGAGGTAACTTTCATGTCTTTATTTTAGGAACTCTGAATCAGGCCTGTCTAGTAAGACATTGACCAAGATACTGATTTTCTATTTCCTCTTCTAGAAAGTGGTAGAGGAGGAAAAACAGGAGCATGTGGATAAGGTTAAAGAACTTTTGGGCTGGGTATCTGCCCTAGCAAAGAATACACAAAGCAAAGCTACTTCACCCCAGACCAAAGAATCAACAGACATTGAAAAGGCTATTTTAGAACAACAGGTGAGTAGAAGGTCCCTCTATTACTTCTTGGGTAGCATAATATGAGATTACTCATCAGGTGGGATAATATAAGGCACATATGGGTCACTCAGGAATGATTATTATCTCAGTAAATGTTAGCTTCCAGGACCTAACGAAACTGAAGAAGTCATCTTATTTGTGTTTCTGCTTTCTAAATCACTCTACATAATGGTAATGAAAATCTTACCTAAGCTAGGTTTTTTCCCTAGGATTTTATTTTATTTCAAATGACTTTTAATTCTTCAATTTATTGAGCTCTGAAGTTTCCTCTTTTCTTCTACTACATAGGTTCTGGCAGAGGAGCTGACAACCAAGAGGGAGCAAGTCTCTGAGGCCATTAAAACTTCACAGATCTTCTTGGCCAAGCACGGTCATAAGTGAGTCATAAATGAGATACTATGGTACATCTAGAGGACTGGATCTTACTGACTAAAACTCAGGGTCATGATGAGAACTCAGGCTGGAGAATTCAAGGTGGCAGGAGTCAGATTAGGAAGAACTTTGTAATTCATGCTGAATTTGCATTTTATGTGTCAGCTATGAGGAGGGCTTTTGAACCTGATCAGGTTGTTCATAAAGGTTTCTAGAACAGTTTCATAGAGAATGGATAGACATGAGGTAAGAGTAGAGGCTTCAGAGACCAGTTAAGAGACTATTCTGACAATATAGGCAAGAAATGATGAGGTGGAGAGGAGACAAAGATTCAAAAGATATTAAGGATGATGAACTTACAGGACTTTGTGACAAATGAAAATGACCAGATGTAACTCCCAGGTTTCTTGGCTTAGACCACTGGACATTTGGTGATACCGCTAAACGAGATAGGGAATACAGGAGAGGGTGTGGCTTGAGGGGTAAGAAGGCCACTTGAGTTTCAGATATGATGAATCTGAAGAGCCCACAGGACATCAGAGGATAAACCTCTAGTATGTATTCGGAAGTCCCTAATATGCCTCAAGTGGTTCCACTAAAGTTGTCCAGTGGCAGCTATATGTATAAATTTAGAATTTATGAGAGAAATTTGAAGCGATAGAGATTAGCGTAGTAAAAACCATGACTGGATTATCTTACAAGAGTTCAAGGGCTTCTCAGCCTATAAAGGAGCCTTAGAGGAGTAAGAGGAAATTATGAGTGAAACCGCAGAGCCCAAGGGAGAACAGAATTCCACAAAGAAGGAAATGGTCAAAAGTCAAGTAAAGGTAAGACATGGCTATTAACTTTGGCATGTTGGAAGTTTTTGGTGACTCCGGTGAAAAGTTGGGGAATGATGTCAGGTTTAGAGGAATGGGGAGCTCGTGAGGCGAGGAAGATAGTGGTAGTGAAATTAGACTACTCTTCCTAGGAGCTTGTTGTGGGAAAGAAGCAAAATAATAGAGCAAAATACTCAGAGTAGAATTTATGATCAAGAGAGAGTTGTTGTTTTTTTTTTCTTAAAAGATCGAAGGGACTTAACTGTGTTAATGGACTACTGAGTCTCAAAGACCAAAGGGAGAGAAAAATTGAAATCATGGGAGAGGGGCTGCAGAGGATGTAGAAGAGGATAAAATTCATCTGTGGGTAGAGAGTACAGACTTAAATAGGAGTTGAGGCAGCTTTTCCTCTGAGGTCTGGGGAAAAGGAGATTAGGGAAGGTATAGATACAGGTAAATATGCCAGAAGAAAAGTCAGAAATTAAGAGAATTAGTGCCCGGTGGTCCATATTTTCTCTTTGAAATAGGTAAAGAGATTGTTTGCTGAAAGTTAGAGTGGGCGCCAAGAGGATTGTCAGGAAGCACTGAAGTCCGGTAGTGGTTGGACCAGGACTTCTACGTGATTTTGGAATCCCCCCGCTAGATAGACTTGGTCTGCATGTGGAATCAGAGAAGTTGAAGGGTTTGATCGATCTGGGGCTGGAGTCTTGTTAGTGAAGAGAGAGTGCAACGATAACAATGAGGGATTGATTGAGAAGGTGGACTGTGTGTCTGGGCTTTAATGAGAAGAAGCTAAAGATAGTAGATGGATTAAGAGAAATGGAGAGGTCAAGGAAAGTTTGGGAAATCTCGGTAAATCGACAGGTAGTTTTAAGATGAATCATAAGATTCAGTCTCAGAAACACAATGTATTGACAGAATGAGAAAAGGAACTTGCAGAATTCACCAGATTCAAGAAAAGGATCTGAAGAAAATCTGGTAAAATACTAAAGTTTGGGAAAGTTGGATAGTTAGGTATGAGTAAATGAGTTTGTTGTATTCTTCTCTTGTCTCTTTAAGATATTTCATTTTTAAAAGAGAAGAGATATAAGAGTAAAGAAAGAAAGCTAGCCACGTCGGATTATAATCAGAAGTGGTAATCAGATAGTAGATTCTTGAAGTTTAAAATGTCAGAAGTGGGATAATTTTAGAGGATGGCAGCATCCCAGTTTGGATGAGGCTGAAGTGGCCTGGAGGCCATTTGGATTGGGAAGTTCGCTGGGCTACAGGTATAGGGTGTTAGATAATTGGTGGCATGAGCATTGACATCAGCAAGAATCATGACTCAGTCTGAGACATTCAGGAAAACTATGAGCTAGATGTCACAGTGTTCAGTGAGTATGGGAGACTGACCAGATGGTCCATCATAAACAGTGGCAAAGAAGAATACTATCTAAGGTGGAGATGTCATTTTGAAACAATAGAGGAAAATTGGGGAAAAGGTCTTTCTCTAAAAGAGCTTTAATGCTTCATCTTCTAGACTCTCAGAAAAAGAGAAAGAACAGATATCTGAGCAATTGAATGCCCTCAGTAAGACTTACCATGACCTTTGTGAAGGTTCAGCAAACCAGCTTCAGCAACTCCAGAGCCAGCTGGCCCAGCAGACAGAACAAAAGGTACTTTGAGTTTTTCTCTCCAGGTGTTGGAAAGGTACCTTGGGAACAGTATGACTGCAGCTTTGCTGATTGAGAGTCATGATCACTAGCTTTCCATGACCAGTGTGACTTAATTTTTAACCTCACCATAGCAGCCATTTGTCTTGTGTTTCTTTACTTGGGGTTCCACGACGTGTTGGTCAGTCAGAATCACTAGAAGGTGCATATGGCTAATCCTTTCGACCTGCTTCACCATTGCGTCATCTTGCAGTTTGTGGCAGACCACAGTCAAGGAGAACCTGAATTTTGTGTCTTATCTGATCAGAAAGCAACATGATTACTCTGTGGCATTGTCACTCAAGAGACAGCAGGGAGTTCTGAATACTGGGAAGTAAAGGCCGTGGACCTCTTCCCCCCCATACTTTTTTCTTCCTAACTACTAAATAAATGAGAAATGTCAATTTCCAAAACAAACTGGTGGATTAGCTGCACTGACTGAGACGCTGGTTCCCCTTATCCGTAGTCACCCCATCATGTGACATCTTTATCAGTTACCACCATGTTCATTGCCTGGACCACATGGAAGTTGTTACGTTCCTGCTGGTTGTCCTGAGTTCTTCCTGGATACTTGTGTGTATATGTAAACTTACCATATTATATACATGTGTCTCTGGGATATATATGTGTGTTTGCCTGCTTATTTCCTATGTTGTGAAGCAATGGCCAAATTGTGTGAGGCAGTTTACGCCCCTGTGGCAACCAGATTTGGTCTAGATAATGCTCAAAATGATATTTAGACAAAATATGTTTTGACTCTGATCCTGAAATTTGTATATCAGGAGCTGGAGTTGTAAAGGCCACAATGTAGAACCGGCTCTAATTTGCAGATTTCCAAAATGAACGTGCTGGTTTTAGCACTATGTTTGTGAGGTAACCCACTTCCAATGGCTTATTGCTTCACCATATACTGGAGTACATGAAGAGTTTTAACAAAATTGCTTGCTGAGAACATCCAGTTCTCATTGTGAAAGGTTAAAAAAGGGGAGAAAGAAAGCAGGAAGTCAAGCTGCTGAGCACCACTACATTGAGCATGATGTGTCCCCTGTTACCGTTTGTGTGTTTCATGTGAAGTATTGTTCTGATTAACTGACATCCTTGCTTACAAGTTTAACTAACCCTTTGGAGTTTAAGCACAAATGCACAAAGGGAAAAGAGGACGACCTGTTTGGGGTTCTTTTTTGCAAAAAACAAACAGTCGCATGCTGGACGCTAACACCAAGCTTACACTGTGTGTGCGATACGGCTGAGCTGCTCCATAAGGCTCTCTCTCTTATCTGCCCAAGGCACACGCTGCAACTCTGGTAAGTAGAGCCTTTTATGTTTACTTTCCTCTTCTCCCTCTATCATCTTCTGCTTGTGTAGGTCAGAATGCTCATGTTTGGTGGGGCTGAAATAAATTTCTCTGGATCATTTCCCAGCTCAGTGATTCTTGCCTGTCCTCCAGTTATGAGGGTGTTAGAAAGAACAGTCTTTTCTCTTTGGCTAGACTCTGGGCCTTTTTTCAATACAAGCATGTCTGAGAGTCCATGAACTCACAGAAGAAATTAGACATCTCTCAAAGAATCTCTTTCTTTGTCATATTGTCTGCTTCTGGATAGCCTTTATATGAATTTTGTAAATGGAATTTTTCATATATTTCAGAGTCGCATACCACAGTGGGGTTTTCCCTTCAGTCCCTACAGACGAGATAGCTAGTAGATTCACATAACATACGTTTACCTCACACAAGTTAAACTCTACATCCTGGGTCAAAAAACAAAGGGAGGATGAAGAATAACACATACTATTTTAAATAGTGTGAAGAATTCTCAGTTACTCCATTATTTGCACAAACATAGTAAGATGAAGATGCAGCCCAGATGTGGTTCCTCATTTGCTATCTGTTCTCCATCTCTGATAGTATGCAGCGAATCCAGCTCAAAATTCTCAGGGCATATTCTTAGAATCTGGGCAAAGTAGGTTAATGATTTTAAGAATTTCCTTACTGTTTTATCAGTTTATTCATTTATTCATCAAATGTTTCTTGAACTGCTGGTACTAGTCCTAGACATCCAATGGGCCAAGCATCTGCTTTTATGGAGCCTGCTTCTCACCGAGACAGAAATGAAGTGCATTATATGGGAAGCAAGGAGGTGACTGACAGTTGCTTCAGTAAAATCTTCCATGGATAAGAGTTAAATAAGGACAGATAAGTAATACTGATCAAAGAGGGACAGATACAAGCATATATGGAAGATGAGGATGCTGAGCACTAACAAGAGGAAATTGAAAGTTGGGGAGTGATAAAAGTGATGTGTTCTGAGTGGTAAAACACTTGAATGATTTAACTTCTGAATAACATTCTGCCTTGAAAGGCTTCAAAATAGGAATTCTTCAGAAACTGTTTTGAGGCTTTTTTATAAGGATGATTTTGACGGTGTGTAAGGCTTGCCTTGTTCTGTGTCCTTGGTACTGAACTCCTTTGTAAGATGCAACTCTACTGTGCTTATCCTTCCTGCTCCCCTGGATCTGACTGGCAAGAGAGTATAGTAGCTTGAAATTTAGAGTCAGTCCTTTGTTTGATTCTGGAACTCACTTGTTTTGTGCCCTTGGACAAGTTACCTAATCTCTGTGTACCTCATTTTCTTATCTGCAAACTAAAAATTAATTGCCTTCATAGGATTGTTGTGAAGATTAAATGTCACTGCTTAATAAATATATTAAGTGCCCAGTAAATAGTAACCATCACTGTGATGACTGTATTACCTGTTCTAGCCTGGACTAGAGGAAAATTTATTAGTGGTTTCAGAGTCAAGGGACCCTAGTCTGCTCCTTTCTTGACTTGCTGCTTCCAATTCCTAGAGCTAATTTAACTCAGAGCTGTTGCCATGGCAAATGCTAGCATTGACCACCAAACATGTGACCACCCTAGTTGCTCAACACCTGCCTGAGTAACATACACAGGGCCATCTACTGAGCTGCACAGCTGTTGTGTGGCTCTTGGGCTGCTTATCTCTCTCTTCTGACCCCGTGGACCGATCCCGCTGAACTCATCAGCAGGGAAGTGCTACTTCAAGAGTCTTCTGCATGGATTGCAACCCTGAGAAGTTGTTATGTGAGGTCGAATTCTCACTTTGGGGGAACTGGTATGTCTGTAAGAGCCTTTTTGGTGATTTAGTCTTAGAAATAGCTGTCTCTTCACTTTCATTGCTTGCTACTTGTAGAGCTTGTCACTCAGATATGCTTAATGCTACCATCCCTTGGGTACTCTGTAGACTTCTGGCTATGTTAAACATTCTATAGATTAGAAAAAATCTTGTTTAATATTAACATTGCCAGGCTTCAGGATGTTTCCTACAGGTTGGGGCTCATCCCATGCTGGGTTTTTCTTATGGTTGGAATTTGATACACTGTAGTTCTTTGAATGACTCCTTTCAACAACTGTGCTTCTCTAATTCAGTGTTCTTGTTCCTTTTTTCTTGTAGGGCTGCAGAGCAGTGGCTGGGGTGATTGACCTAGGCACAGTGGAGATATTTCCCATCTTCAGAGCAATGCAAAAGGGCCTCATTGACCAAGACACAGGCCTGGTGCTCCTGGAATCCCAGGTTATCCTGTCTGGCCTCATTGCCCCTGAGACCTGTGAAAAGCTGTCTTTGGAGGAGGGCCTAGCCAGAAACCTCATTAATCCCCAGATGTACCAGCAGCTCCAAGAGCTACAGGATGCCCTGTCCTTAATCAGCAGGCTCACTGAAAACAAAGGCCCTCTTTCTGTGGCAGAAGCAATTGAAAAGAAAATAATCAGTGAGAAAGTTGGACTGAAAATCTTAGAAGCTCATCTGGCAACTGGAGGTTTCAGTCTCCCCAATGACGAGAACTGTATTAACCTAGAGGAGGCTTTTCACCAAGGCCTCATTTCTGCATGGCTTCACTCAGGGTTAGAGTCCCACCTGAGATCATCCAAGAACTTAATAGACCCAAACACAGCTGAGAAAATAGATTTACTGGATCTGATGCAGAGATGTATTGTCCACCAGGAATCAGGATTGAAATTGCTGCCTGTCAAGCAGTTGGCAGGGGGAATGGTGAGCTTGAAATCAGGCCGGAAGGTTAGCATTTTCCGTGCCGTTCAGGAAGGGCTGATAGATAGGCAGGTTACTGTTCGGCTGCTGGAAGCTCAGCTTTTTGCTGGAGGCATAGTAGATCCAAGAACAGGACACAGACTTACAGTGGGAGAGGCTGTGAGACATAACTTGATTGACCAAGATATGGCCTGTGCTCTCCTCATAAGGCAGCTTCAGACAGGAGGGATCATAGATACTGTCACTGGGAGTAGGCTGACAGTGGATGAAGCAGTAAGCCATGATCTGGTAACTGCTAAGATTGCCCTTGTGATTCTGGAGTCCCTCTGGTCATTCATGGGGTTGCTATGGCCTGAGTCTGGAGAAATTCTCCCAATCACAGATGCCCTGGAACAAGGTATTGTGTCTACAGAACTAGCTCATAAAATCCTTAGTGACCGACAGCATATTAGAGCCGTATTTCTACCAGCAACAACAGAGATTTGGTCCTGGGAAAAAGCAATTGAAAATGGTATGTTAGACAAAAGTCTTGTTAATAACTTGAAATCAGTTTGCATCCCCGATGTGATGCCCCACATGCAATTAGCAGACTCTGTAGAACGAGGCAAGTTGAACACAAATCCTGGAGCAGCAGGTGTGCTGTGCAGCACAGACCAAACTGAGGGTGCTGCAAGCCATAACGAGAAGCTGCTGTTTCAACTGATGACTCACAGCTATATTAACGTGAAGGATGGGCAGAGGCTGCTCCTGTTGGACAATGAGCTGATAGAGGCACTAACAGCAAGAGGTGATCAAGCAGGTCCTCCAGAAGTGTTTGAAAGTGGGCATCAGAGGCTAGAAGCTGCTGAGAAATTACAAGAAGCAGTGAATGTGAAAATGACAGAAACTTTCTGCCATGAGCTGACTGTGAGGTCACATGAGTTCCGATTTTCTTCTCAAAACAAAGAAGATGCCGATCAGGCAAATTGCACTGAAGCAAAAGGCAAAAAGATCATTGTAGAAACAGAAGGCTCTTCTATAGAGAACTCCCAAATGGACCTGTTTGTAGGGCAACAAAAAGTGGGAATCCCAAATGTTGATACTTTGGAGGTCATAGATAAAGTCAAATCAGAGTTTAAAAGACAGTTGTTTGGTACCAAAAAGGAAGACCAAATAGAAGTGTCTACCAGAGAAAATGTCAATAGAGAATTTCTCCTTACAGTACCTCCTGAGAAAGCCGAAGATGTGACTGTGGTGGAGGACAAAGACCTGCTTTCTATTGAGTCACTAAAAGAAGAATGGCAGGTTCTCAGAAAGACTTCCTTAACGTGTCAGAAAGAGCAAGCACGCACGCTTGAAACTGAGTATACTCGAGGTGAAACTGGAAGACCTCTCATAAAACCCCAAAGCAAAAAGTCACAGTTTCAGATCAAGAAAACTCTAGCTTTAGAATCAGAACTCAGGTCTGAAAAGGATAAGAATATTCATTCTCTAGACAAGAAGAAAGCATTATGTAAGTCACCTTTGGGTAGGGATGACCATCAGCAAAGTCCAGAAAGTCACAGCATGGCAGGTGGTAGCAGGATGATGACAGACAAGGAAGCTGATGGCAGTGAAACTTCCCTGCCATGCAGTAGTGCTTCAGAATTGCTTGAAGAGGCTACCTTGAATACATTAGCTGCACAATTAGTAGAGGGTGGTATCCTTCATGAACAGACAGGCCAAAAGCTCTTACTAAGTGAAGCAATAGCCCAAGGCCTTGTGCCAAGTCACACTGCTGTGAAACTTATGGGAAAGATGAACATGTTTCGGGGGTTCTTTGACTCTCAGACCTGTGAGTCTTTGACAACTGAAGAAGTCATTGATGAAGGTCTGATGGATGAGAAGTTGCTGCACAGTGTCCTCACGGCAGACAAAGCTATAAGTGGTGTCTTAGACCCTCGTACCCACACACTGTGCTCTGTGAAGGAAGCAGTTGCCATTGGACTTCTTGACACACAAACAGCCACCAGAATTTTAGAGGGGCAGGTGGTGACTGGTGGAATCATTGACCTGAAACGAGGCAAAAAGGTTTCAGTAACTTTAGCCTCAAATCTTGGCTTGGTGGACAGTGCTGACCAGACAGAGCTTATAAATCTGGAGAAAGCTTCCAAAGGCAGAGATGCTGAAAACACAGTTAGGGAGAGATTAATTAGCTTACAAATGGAAACAACTGGAATTATGGACCCTGACAGCAAAGCCCCTTTAACAGTCATGCAGTCCATTGACAGAGGACTTTTGGAGAGAGATGAGGCCATTCAGTTGTTGACAAAGCAGGTGGTAGATGGAGGTATCATTCACCATATATCTGGAATGAGACTTTCTGTTGATAATGCCTTTAAACATGGCATCATTGATGAAGACTTAGCCAAGGAACTCAGAAGAGTTGAGACCTTAAGCCTCCATCAGTTCTCTCATCCTGAAACAAAGGAAACTATTTCCCTCTCTGAAGCCATGAAATTAGATCTTGTAACCCCGGACTTGAAGAGAGAAATCCAAGAAGTTCAGGCCTTCACTGGAAGCTTTGTAGATCTCATTTCTGGCCAGCAGTTGACCCTGGCAGAAGCTGAAAAGGAAGGACGATTAACTAATAAAACAACACTGTCTTCAGAAATGATGAATGGGATTATAGATCCTGAGAGTTACAGAATTGTTCCCTATTCAGAATTAGTAAAAAAGTGTAAAATTGATATTGAATCTGGACAAAGATATCTAGAAGTAATTCCCTTTTCAGACATTAAAGATCGAGTGAGTGACAAAGTACTTACATTGTCTCAAGCAATTAAGCTTGGAAAAGTAGACTTTGCAGCTACACTGAAGGTTCTGGAAGCCCAGGCAAATGCTGGGGGAATCATAGACCCTGCCACAGGAAAAAGATTGACATTGGCATCAGCTTTGGAACAGAAATTAGTAGATGAAAACATGGTCAGAATTATTGCATCTCGTCAGGTGTTGGATGGAGGAATTATTGACATATTCAGTAATCAGAGAGTGACTTTAAAGGAAGCTATTGAGAAAAGACTTATCAGTCCTGAACTGGCAACTATAGTCCAAGTAGATACATTTAAGTCCAGTGATCACCAGGCTCCTGTTGAAAAGCAAGATAGAATTGAAGTATGTGAAATAAAGAAGCAAGTTCAAAGAAAGGAAATGTTAATTGCTCATAGTCAGCCTGCTGAAATGAGTTATGGTAAAGGAGAAGGTGAGAAATTATTTCAAATTGAAAACCAATCTGCACAAAAAAACATTAAGGTGAGAGTTTCTAATGGGGAGGAGGCAAAAAAGAGCAGGGAAATTTCATTAAAGGGATTGGAATTCGATGACCAAGATAAGAGATCTTCTCCAGATACTAAGGAGTCTTTGAGTGTCATAATTCCTAGTGATAGGAAAGGTAAATCACTGGTCCAAGATTCAAAGACATATCTTCAATCAGAAATTTGTGATTTTAACCCCAAAGAGGTGGCTTATACAACCATGGAAAAAAATACAGACGAAGAGCAAGAAAAAATAGTACAAACAGAAATTATTTCTCATATGAAACAGTCTGTATCAGGTCTAAATTCTAAAGAAGTAAGGAAAAACCAAGGAGGAATTATTTCAGAAGTGAAAGAGTCAAATCATGAAACTTTACACAAAATGCGAAGTCAGCAGGTTATACAGAAACCAATGAAAACCATGGAGAAGGGTAAGAGAGGGAAGAAGATTGTAGAAGAAAGCGTCAAGACCCGCAGACCAGCAGTTCTTTCAGAAGAAAAGCTGAATCAGGAATCTGCCATTAGTGATGACCATGACTCCAATAGAGAGAATCAATGTATGGAGATAACTGCACGTGCAAAAGGGGAAGAAACTGACAAGGATCTGGGCTTTTCTGTTGTTGGTGAAACTGAAGACTCTTCTTCCCAAATGAAACCCAAAGGAATTTCTGTAAGAAATCAAGATGCTTTAACCTTCTTCAACTCTAATCAAGTCAGTGAATCTCAAGAAATTATTGTTGGGATCCAGAGTGAACTATTCTCCTCTTTGACCCCAAGGCTTGAAGGATTGCACTACCAGGAACTGGTTGGAGGAGTCCAAGTTGCAGACACAGCCCCAATTTTCACAACAGACAAGTCTTTCCAAGGAACCACCACCGGACAGGAGACCAATTATCATCAAGATTCTTGTGTTACTTTTAAGATTAGGCAAACCAAAGATCTGACTTTCTTATCTAATGAATATAAAGAAAAATCATACCAAGAAGTACCTTTTGACTCAACAAGCACTGTTAAATTGGAAGAAATTAAAGTAGACTCCAAAGAAGTCAGTTATCTGGAATTCTCAGACAGAAAGGACCTTCATCCTCAGGACAACAAAAGTGATCATGAACATGGCAGAATACTTGAGTCTAAAATAGTGACAACTCGGGAAATACCTGGAGAGGAATCTCTACGAATATCAAACCTTATAGTTACAGGTGCAGAAGTGGGGTCCTTTGAAGGCATAGTGACTCAGAGAGTTCCCAGAGTCTCCGTGTCCCTTCTCCCAGAGAAACTGTCCAGAGAGGTGTTTCAAAAAGAGAGTACAGGACAACAGGATGCCACCATTAGTCCTATTCCAGACACCAGTGAAGAGGAGATGGTACCCCCAATATCATGCCCCACAATGAAGATGGATAAGACACCACAGGAGAAGCTCAGAGAGAGCCCTGGCAGCGAACAAACCCCCCTGATGACTGTACCAGGGGGAGCGAGTGTGAACCCGGAGCCCTTCAGAGCTACTAAAGTAAGTTACCCAGTGGTGTATTTGTGTGTGTGTGTGTACTTGTTATGGCTAATTTCATGCTAAAACTCTTGACTGGATACTGACTTTTCATAGGTATGATTAATTGCATACATATATCTACTTAAGGACACTAGAGGATTCTCTAAGATATAACTTAGTTTACTGTCATCTGTTTGTAACCTAGTTGTTGGAAGATTAGGTAGTAGCCCTGAATGTCTTTCTGAAATTGGCAAGGGTAGCATTGAAGCTAAGTTAAAATACTGAGGCTGTGGTACCTGAAGTCAGAAGAGGTTTTTGCTAAAATGATGCTTATAGATTGATAATTCTGAGCTTGTGCTCCCTGAGGAAATTAATGAATTGCTTTTTCATCTGTTGATTTGAGACCATTTAGATAAAATAAGATCATTTATTTCATTCCATGCAATGTGTAGTAAAAATTTCTATTCTGTTCTATGACCCTGCCTGCTTTAAAGGCAGACTTAATGGAGAATGTCAGATTTGAGTGAGTTTTCTTTTTGGCTCCACAGAATGTATTTACCCGGCAGCTCTGCCTAGAACATGATGAGAAGTTGGTATCCTATCTGTCTCTTTTACGGGACATTGAAATGAGGACCAAGCAGATTCAACCTCTAGAGCTCAACTTGGCAGAGCTACAGGATCTGCTGTGTCAGGCCAAGGTAGGTTCCCAGAGACTTCCTCCAGGCCCATCAGCTTGGGAAAAGTAGAGAAGACACCCCAAGAGAGGCTCCTGAAGGAAGAAAAACGTGTTCAAAAGCACTGCTATTTAATGAACAAAAAGTAGATTGGAAAAACTATAATTAGAGATCTATGAAGAACAGCATGGGGTACTAGTCTCACAGAAACCAAAGCATAAGAGACGCAAGGGAGTATTAGAGACAGTGGGCAGTATTAGATACAGTAGGGGGACTGAGTACAGTAAAGACTAAAAGTGGGATTCAGTGCCTGAGAGTCACTGGGCACCTTGATAAGGACAGTTACAGTCGAGTGGTGGGATATAAACCAGGTTGCAATGAGAATAAACAGGATGTTGGAAGGTGGAGACAGTTAATGTAGGTCACGCTTTCCAGAAGCTTGGTAGTGCAGGCAAGGAAAGAGAGGTGGGACACTAGCTAGAGGAAATGCGCTGGAAGAGGAGTGTTTTGAGTGGACTTTTAGGCTGAGGAGAAAGAACCAATAGAAAAAGAGAACTTGAAGTTAGGGAAGAGAGTAAGTGATCATTGATGGAATGAGGTCCCTGAGGACATGGAAAGACGCAGACATAGACAGCCTTGAGTGGGAGGAGGAGTAGCTCCTTCACTGCAACTGGAGGCTGAGAGTTGTCACAGGGTTGGAGTCATGAGGAGCGCAGAGATTATAGAGGTTTGCCAGTTCTCTCAGTGTCCAGAGGGTGGCCTTGGGCAGGATGGCTGAAGGGGAGGTGAGGATGATGCCCAAAGAACTACCAGGCTCTTCCACAGCTTGTTTCTGGCTTCTCTGCTGAGGAGCAGAATATTGAGGAATAGCTGGGTGGGAAAGCTGACTTGGGATATTTTTATGTTCTTTGGTTCTACTCGCTTGAACTTTGGAATGGAAGAGTTGTCCTTTGATTGACTTACATATTGCATCACATTATTTAAAGCATAATGACACTCTTGGAGAGGTAGCAAGTTTTAGGGCAAGAAGCATTGCCCTGAGTCAGCAAACCGGATTGCAAGTCTGGGCTCTATTGCTTATCAGCTGGGTGACCTCAGGGAAAAACAAATTCACATTTTTAAGCACTGAGGCATCTGTCCTATAAATTCAATATTATGATGTCTGCTCTGCCTCCTCAAGAATGATTGATTGTGAGAATAACAGAAAAACTAATGAATGTCTATAAAAACATTTTATAAGCACTAAAGCCTGTGTAAACATGAGGTGATAGAATAATGTGTTTACAGGTGATTCTAAGACAGCAAGATTTCTAGTCTCGACTTTGGAGGTAACTCCAGTTTATGCCCTCAGGTATTAGACAAGGAGCTAAAGGATCTGTCCACAGTGGTGAGCCAGGAATTGGAGTGTGTGGATCAGATTATCATTAGCCAGCCTCAGGAAGTCCCAGCTCAACTGCTGAAGGCGCTAGAAAAAGATGCCAAGAATCTTCAAAAGTCCCTCAGCTCTGTGAGTGACACCTGGGGTTCCAGACTGCTCCACCTCCAGAGTGCCTTGGAAGTACAGAAGGTAGCTTCTTGTTTTTATTTACAAAGGCTCACAGAGTCTGGGCAGGTTTGGAGAGTTTTATCATCTAACTTGCCATTTATTTCTTAGACTAGAGTGTTAAATCAGTATGAACAGCTAGAAGGCAGACTTCAAGATCTGAGAGCCTGGGTTGGCAATACCCATGTTATTCTGAACAGCAAGGAATATGACAGTGAAACAGATGCTGACAGCCTGAATCACTGCCTCCAACGGTGTGAGGTGAGTGCACCACCAGCTCTCAAGCATGTTTTATTTGCCCTTTTGTGTTGTATTAATTTTATGTCTCTGCTAGGCAGACCAGTATCTGTACTTACCTTTCTTAGAAAGGCTACATTTGCTATTTCCATTTGAGAAATAAAAAGTCAGCTACGTTTAGTGTTTTTGGGGTATCATACTTCTGGACCTACAGTGGTTCTGAATATTTTTCTTGTAAGCTGTTCGGAGAGTCTGCAGAATGACCTAGGGTTATCCACTTCATCTTCTCTATAACCGAGTGTCTAGTATCCCTGGTTTCTATTTTGCCCAAGATCTAATCCTGTGCACATACCAGTTTTAATCAGTGATGTAGAGCATCTTTACAAACTTTTCCTGTAAAGGGCCAGATAGTAATATTTTAGGTCTTGCAGGTGACCTCTTTCTGTGGCAATTGTTCATCTCTGCTGTAGAAACACGAAAGTAGCCATACACAACATATAAACAAATGGTTGTAGACATGTTGCAGTAAAACTTGATTTGCAAAACCAGATGACAGGCAGGTCTGGCTTGGGGAGTGTAGATGACCAAATGACCAACCCCTCATCTTTTTTTTTTTTTTTTATAAGTTTATTTTAATTGGAGGCTAATTACTTTACAATATTGTAGTGGTTTTGCCATACATTGACATGGATCCGCCATGAGTGTACATGTGTTCCCCATCCTGAACCCCCCTCCCACCTCCCTCCCCATCCCATCCCTCAGGGTCATCCTAGTGCACCAGCCCCAAGCACTTGGTCTCATGCATCGAACCTGAACTGGCGATCTGTTTCACATATGATAATATACATGCTTCAATGCCATTCTCCCAAATCATCCCACCCTCGCCCTCTCCCAGAGTCCAAAAGACTGTTTTATATGTCTGTGTCTCTTTTGCTGTCTCACATATAGGGTTATTGTTACCATCTTTCTAAATTCCATATATATGCGTTAGTATACTGTATTGGTGTTTTTCTTTCTGGCTTACTTCACTCTGTATAATAGGCTCCAGTTTCATCCACCTCATTAAAACTGATTCAAATGTATTCTTTTTAATGGCTGAGTAATATTCCATTGTGTATATGTACCACAGCTTTCTTAGCCATTCGTCTGCCGATGGACCTCTAGGTTGCTTCCATGTCCTGGCTATTAAACAGTGCTGCGAAGAACATTGGGGTACATGCATCTCTTTCAATTTTGGTTTCCTCAGTGTTTATGCCCAGCAGTGGGATTGCTGGGTCATATGGCAGTTCTATTTCCAGTTTTTTAAGGAATCTCCACACTGTTCTCCATAGTGGCTGTGCTAGTTTGCATTCCCACCAACAGTGTAAGAGGGTTCCCTTTTCTCCACACCCTCTCCAGCATTTATTGCTTATAGACCTTTGGATAGCAGCCATTCTGACTGGTGTGAAATGGTACCTCATTGTGGTTTTGATTTGCATTTCTCTGTTAATGAGTGATGTTGAGCATGTTTTTGTGTTTGTTAGCCATCCGTATGTCTTTGGAGAAATGTCTGTTTAGTTCTTGAAGCCCATTTTTTGATTGGGTCGTTTATTTTTCTGGAATTCAGCTGCAGTAGTTGCTTGTGTATTTTTGAGATTAATTCTTTGTCCACTGCTTCGTTTGCTATTATTTTCTCCCATTCTGAAGGCTGTCTTTTCACCTTGCTTAGTTTCCTTTGTTGTGCAAAAGCTTTTAATTTTAATTAGGTCCCATTTGTTTATTTTTGCTTTTATTTCCAATATTCTGGGAGGTGGGTCATAGAGGATCCTGCTGTGATTTATGTTGGAAGGTGTTTTGCCTATGTTTTCCTCTAGGAGTTTTATAGTTTCTGGTCTTATGTTTAGATCTTTAATCCATTTTGAGTTTATTTTTGTGTATGGTGTTAGAAAGTGTCCTGGTTTCATTCTTTTACAAATGGTTGACCAGTTTTCCCAGCACCACTTGTTAAAGAGATTGTCTTTTCTCCATTGTATATTCTTGCCTCCCTTGTCAAAGATAAAGTGTCCATAGGTGCATGGATTTATCTCTGGGCTTTCTATTTTGTTCCATTGATCTATATTTCTGTCCTTGTGCCAGTACCATACTGTCTTGATGACTGTGGCTTTGTAGTAGAGCCTGAAGTCAGGCAGGTTGATTCCTCCTGTTCCATTCTTCTTTCTCAAGATTGCTTTGGCTGATAGAGGTTTTTTGTATTTCCATACAAATTGTGAAATTATTTGTTCTAGTTCTGTGAAAAATATCATTGGTAGCTTGATAGGGTTTGCATTGAATCTATAGATTGCTTTGGGTAGTATACTCATTTTCACTATATTGATTCTTCCAATCCATGAACATGGTGTATTTCTCCATCTATTTGTGTCCTCTTTGATTTCTTTCATCAGTGTTTTATAGTTTTCTATATATAGGTCTTTTGTTTCTTTAGGAAGATATATTCCTAAGTATTTTATTCTTTTCGTCGCAATGGTGAATGGAATTGTTTCCTTAATTTCTCTTTCTGTTTTCTCATTAGTGTACAAGAATGCAAGGGATTTCTGTGTGTTAATTTTATATCCTGCAACTTTACTATATTCACTGATTAGCTCTAGTAATTTTCTGCCAACCCTTCATCTTGAGAGATGGTTTTCTTCTTGTTATACTCCAAGTTAATTGATTCTTTTTTGTAAATCAGTGAGAGAAAAAGTTAAAGATTCTGAGATACACTTGAGCTGAGGATTCTCCTGCCCCCAACACTGTTGTTTCTTTTGAATTATGCTTAAGATAATATCAGATAATGCTCACATTGGTTTATCCACCCTCTGCTCTAGCTATTCCTCTCAAATTCTTTCTGAAGTCAGAGCAGAAGTAGAGATGTTCCCTCCTATTCCATCGTCTTCCTTTTCCCCAGTCTTAGGAGGTACAGACCTAAATGCTGTCTGTGGTCAGGTTTCCCTTGTGTGCATCCTTGCCCCTCTTTATCCTGCAAGAGTTGACCTGCCTTCTTCTTTCATACCCTTTAATCCAAATACACCAATGGAGGAATGAGTAGCAGACTTTGTTCACTGACAGAGTTTTGAAGGAAGCAAGGATGAGAAAAATTCCTATGACATAGTATGAAATATGAAAACACAGAGCACCTCCTATATTGGTGTCCTTGCCTAGTTATAAATTATATGAATTCCATTATGGGAAGAGACCCACAGTCTAAGCCTCATTTTCCTATTGAGTTTCCCAAATCCATGTGTTCACAGACTAAGGAAGTATAGTCATATGATAAACATGCAAGTAGTCCTCCTACAAGCCCGCTTTGCAGGATTGCTGGCAGCTCCTAATTTCAACGTGATAGACATACAGATATCTTACTTGTTTTTATGTTTTTTTAATTGCATCCAGTATAACATAGGTGATGATTACTAAAACTTTGTGGGAATATTGCATGCTTTTTAATTGTCTAAAAGCAGATAAATTCTTGTATTTAGGCAGTTTTTTACTGCTTTATCTGACTGTAATCTTTTACAGTTTTAAAATGTATAACATGTATAACATTTTTGTACAGCTTTAAATGTATAAAATGTATAACTATTTAAAAGTAAAATTTTAGTGAACCACTAATAAATTGAATATTTTCTCATTTCTAGCTAATCAGTATCTCAGGGCTAGACAAATACAAATAGTTACTTGAACCTAATAAAATATAATTAGATCTATCTCAGACCAAAAATTCATGCTATACTTTCTGAAGTATAGCATTTTTTCACAGATACTTGGGATTAGCAGTGCTATAATTCTGTTAATATAAATAATGGAAAGTGTAGTGCATTTAGAAATCAGAGGTTGATTTAATTTACTGTTCCTTTAATTATAGTTAAAGGAAACCTAGCTATAACATGTGAGGACTCTGGAGAGGCTAGAAGTGAGACAGATTTCCATTGTGGGTTGGCCCTAGAAATAATCAGTGTCACTTTTAAAAATACAGGAAATTAACCACTGTTTGATTATGTTGATTCTTTGATTAGAACCAACAGTTTCTGCTTCCATAGAGAATTAGAAGTTTCTTTTCTTTTTTCTTCTTTTCCCCATTTCCCTTAGGACTTGAAACAGCCCATGGCTGAGAGGAAATCTCAACTGGATGCACTTGCCTTTGATATTCAGTTCTTGATCTCCGAGCATGCCCAGGACTTGTCTCCTCAGCAGAACCGGCAGATGCTGAGGCTTCTGAATGAACTGCAGAGGTCCTTCCAGGACCTTGTAGAAGAGACCTCAGCTCAGGGGGATGCCTTGCGGGACCGTCTTCAACAAATGGAGCAGGCTGCCCAGGTCAAGGTCAGACTGAACCAGCGGCTGGGCTCAGTTGGTCCCTGGGATGTCCTCTGTCTTTGGGTTTTCTGGCCAGACTCCATCTGTCATGATTCCAGGAGCCTGTGTTTACCAGTTTTGATTGGTCCAGGCCAGTTTGGTTCTGGTCCAGGAGACAGCTGTTTTGACTGTCTTTCTTGCTGTGTCTTTGGTTTTATGTATGCGTGTGAGAGAATATGTGTGTTTACGTGTTTTACATCAGGCTTAAAGGATATTTAGTGAAGTCTGTATGCATGTGCAAGGTGTTTTCTTCTTAGTTAGACTCTACTGTAAGTGTGTCTCATTGTCTCTGACTTTCAAATGAAAATTTTATCCCCAGCCCTTATTTCTCCTACTCTCCCTCAGTATTCTTTTGCGGGCTGTTAGGAGCAGTTAGATACTCTGAGCTCTTGAGAAGAATGGTCCTAAAGTTAGTTTTATTCTGGGGCTTTTCAGATGATTAACAGTAAGATTCCTTGACCACCTTCAGACAGCTGACAAAAAGACTTTTATCAGAATCATATTAATTCTTTAGCACCTTTGAAAATTATTATTTTCTAGCACCTTTCTTTACACAATTGTATCTAGTGCTTATTCAGTTGTGGAAAACTGTGTGTAGAAGCACTGTGATAAACTTTGCAGGAAGCCAGGAGAGTAATCATCTTACCACCTTCTGTCACAACCCTCTTCTTGTAGAACTCAACATAATTGCGTGGTAACATCGTAACCTTAGAATACCAAGAATGATGCTTATGCCATTCTTCTGTATGAATAATAAATTGAAATTCAGAAAGGTAATATTAGAATTGTTATCACCAGTAAAACTGTCTCAGTGTCTCTTATATTAAATATTGTGCATAGTAGAATTGAGCTTTTGAGTCATGCTTAAAGGATATTTAGTGAAGTCTGTATGTCCCTTGTTACTGCTTAGTTGTTTCAACTGTATTAAAATTGAAGTAAGATATTAATGAAATATGATAGGTTACCTTCTAAATCTGGAAGTTTGCAGTGTCCTCACTTGGATTTTATATAGCTCGGTGTAGCTTATGGATAATTAATGTAATAGCATTGGTCTGGGCCACCTTAAGATACAGCCCACATCCAGGGTAGGCCCCTGAGCTGTAGAAGATGGTCCAGTTGCATGTGAACATTCTCTTTAAGCATCTAATTAATTCCACGACATTTATTAACCTTGTGATTGTCAGAAATGCTCTGCTTCTCTCTATATTTGCCCTGAATGCATGTGTTTGTCTATGTGTTAACTTGTTTGCTTTGCTTTTTTCAGATTCGGTCTGCACCCATCCTAACCCACGAAGATCCCGTTTTACAGCTGAAGAGCTCTTAGGAGTTCTCTTCCAGAGCCTTTCTATTTGTCCTAAAGTGGGGGAGAGAGGGCCAATTTGGGCACCTGTTTGTAAGTGCAGGTGACTCAAAATGCCATCAGAAGGTAGAAACTGGTGGAAAAATGGTTTTAGAAGAATGATCAGGAGAACACATCGTGCTCAATCAGGTGCTTCAGTGTCATGTGGCTGAGAGGTCTGGAAAAGGATCAGGCACAGAAGCAAATCCCTCCTCCCCTGGGGCCGGCTTTTCTCTTGGCCATCGGTGTAAACACCTGAAGGGCGGAGCCCATTGCTATTCTTGGGCACTTCCCTTCTCAAAATAGCCAAGCCCCTCACGCCTGGCATGTAATCATTCCATTTAATGGGCGTCTGCATTTGTGAGACATTTGATTTATATAAGGTCAGGTTAATTATTAAGAAACTCAATTAGCTTATAAATTATCCAGTTTCTTGATTTTTCCTCCTAGTCCAGTCCTTCTAATTTTCCATATTATGACTTCATATGTAGTGTATCATCCAGTTCCTGTAGAAGTGATCAGAACCTGTCAGTTATTATCATCCCCAGTATCATCTATGGATTTTAAGCATCTAGGCTCTCTCTTCTCCATTTCCATGGAGAATAAGTAGTCTGGCAAAGGAGCTTCCAAACCAAAACCTCAGAGCATTCTCACCTGAAATCACTCCTAATTGTAATTCAGACCATAGATCCAGACCAATAGACTGTCCAAATGAGGGGAACTTTCTGAATACGATTTCTGTGCCTTTTCCTGCTCTAGTCTTCCACCAACTTTTCCATCCTTGTGATATAACCTTCCTGTTTTACATTTCAGGGAGTTATCTTATATTTATAAAATGAGAATCATTAATTATCTCTTGGCCCCTTTGCATTTTAATTAGACCCTGCAGAAACAACAAAATAGCTGTCACCAGAAACTGGAGGATCTTTGCAGCTGGGTGGGACAGGCAGAAAGAGCATTGGCTGGCCATCAAGGTAGAGCCACCCAGCAGGATCTCTCTGCTTTGCAGAAGAACCAAAGTGACCTGCAGGTTAGTAAGCGTTAACTCATTTTTTTCATTCCTTCAGCAAGTAGTTAGAAAGGCTTGCTATGTGCCAGGCCCATTGCTTAGTGCCAGCAACATAATGGTAAAATATCCTTGCTCTCATGAAGCTTACAGTGTTGTCGAAGAGACAGACTTTACACAGATAATCACACAAATGAGCATATAATGTATTCACTATTATATCTATAAAGGAAACGTTACATAAGAACATATAACACACCCAATCTTGATTTATATATCAGAAGATTCCTTTAAAGAAGTGTCACTTAAACTGAGAATCGAAGGATACATAGGGGTTGATGCATGAAGGGGTGGGAGGAGGAAGAAGATATGCCAGGCAGAGGCCTGTACATCAGTCTGGAGGTGGAAATGGGATCAAGCACAGTACTAAAGAATTGGAAAAAAGATAGTTTGACTGTACTGCAAAGAACAAAAGGAAGATTAGTGAACAATAAGGCTGGAGAGGAGGCAGGACCCAGATCACGCTGGGTCTCGTAGGCTACATGAGGGTTCAAGAGTGATAACCAAGAGAGTTATGAAGAACCAGCCAGGTCTCAACACTGTTAGAGTCCCATTGTCAGCTCTGCTTTACAGAAGAATGATCTCTTTGAGGATAAGTCATTGCAAAACAAAAATCGTATTTGTGGGCATTTTCCTTTTATATCTTCACTAAATATCTTCTTAGAAATTTAAATTTTTCTTAGGAAATTAAATATTTTTAGAAGCTTATTAATTAAAAAGCATTTAAAATTTTATTATCTACATTGGTTTAGGCATAAACTTTAGCAAATTATAGTCAGGGACATATGTCCATTGCAGATAATGTCATTCTAGTCATTCCATCTTCGTGCTGTTGAGAGGTCTTAGAAGTACTAAAGTTGAAGCCTCTGCTATCCTGTTTTCGTGTGTTAAGGATTTACAGGACGACATTCAGAATCACGCCACCTTATTTGCCAGTGTTGTCAAAGACACTGAAGGGTTCCTGGAAGAGAACCAGACTAAACTGAGCCCCGATGAGTTGACAGCTCTCCGGAAGAAACTTCATCAGGCTAAGGAGCAGTATGAAGCTCTCCAGGAAAGGACAAAGCTGGCCCAGAAGGAGCTAGAGGAAGTGGTGACCTCAGCCTTACAGCAGGAGACTGAAAAGGTAACCAGACTGCTATGATGCTTGGTATTTTTCAAAAAAGAAAATTTTGGTACCTACACAAATAAAAGCTAATGGCCTTCCAGAGAGCATAGAATTGAGGGAAAGGGCTCATTCAGGAGCTGATCTGTGAGTTGATATTTATTTTTATAAGAAACATTCTGAAGGACTTTAAGTCAGGAATAGTTGATAGAAAGTTCATATTCCAAATCACCGTCACCATCATCTTCATCTTTGGGGAAGAAGCATAGGGCATATTTTTAACATGAATCTAGACTGGTGATCCAAGGGTACTAAGGAAGACACCTGGGAAGTCTTAATGGGCCTCAAGCTCTCCTCAGGCTGCCATTACAGTTCAGTGGGAAATCATGGCACTGGGATAAACTTAAAAAGGTGAAGTCTCGTGGTCTTCTGCACTCCACTTAGCACTGGATAATTGAATTAGAGTTCTTTGTCTGGCTGTGAACTTGTATACTAATGAGGGCGGTAGAGAATGTGGAAAAGAGAAGTATGTTACCTGAAGATGAATTCTGAAATACATGCACGTATCACTTAGCATAACCTGTTTTATCAATAAAATACTTGAAGATTCAGAAAATAGAATTTGAGAGGCAAGTTTCAGAATTCAGTGCTCTGCTTGGCAGAGGAAAGGATGGGAGTGGTCTGTGATTTCTTTAAGGAGGAGCAGCCAGGTAATTGAGTGTAATTGTGCTATTTTTCATCCTACTAAGCTAGTGTGTAATTTCTGCATACCTAGCAAGGATTCTGTAAAACCTGGAGGGGTACCAGGACAAAATCACCACTTAATAGAGCCTTTTCAAATCCTAGCATTCAAATCCTTTGTTAAAAGTAATGAGATATAGATCAAATTTAGGGATCATTTTAAATGGTTATTTTTCAACAGATTTAGAAGATGCTTATTTTTCTTTGTGGGTGCAAAGACTGTTTATACCCAGCCTTAGAGTTTCTCTCTCTCTTTTTTTTTTTGACCTAAACATCTTTCCCTTTACTTAACCTTTGGTTATATGGTAGCTGAGTATTTAAGGCCTTCTCACTAGACTCCCCCTGTGGCTTTCAGAGTAAAGCAGCAAAGGAACTGGCAGAGAACAGGAGAAAGATCGATGCTCTCTTGGCCTGGGTGACCTCAGTAGGATCATCAGGAGGACAGATGGAGCAGCTCTCAGGCAACCTGGAGAAAGGAGCCTTCGATACCACCGATGGTCACACTGGGCTGAATGAAGCCCCAGAGAAGCTGGACAAGCAGTGTGAGAAGTTGAAGGTGAGCACATTAGCTTGTGCTCACAATGCTGGGTGAATCTCTCCTGCCCTGGGCAAGTCACCATAACCTCCTGCCCTAAATCCAGTGAGAATTTCTCAGTTCATATCTCTGATTTCTCAGCAGCCCTAACACCCTTGACCACTCCCCTGGAAATAGTCTCCCCTTTGTTTCCATAACACTATCTTCCCTGATAATTCTCCTCTCTTTCTTCTGGCCAGCTTGTGAAACACACTGATACACTTCCAAGTTGTAGCCTAGGTCTCATCTTAATCATTTAGGATATACTTTCCTTAGGTAATCTCATCCATCCATGACACTTCACTTCCCGTTTGTACTAGTGATCTCCATCTCCAGCCCAAATGCCTGTCCTGAGTGTATAAATCCTTCTCTCTGTTTGCAGCTTGGAACCACAAACACCTCAACCTGAGAAATGGACCTCCTGTTTTCTAAAGTACCTCTCCCGCAACGAACATGTTCTCCTTCCTAAATTCGCACTCACTTGCCTGGACTAAATATCACCCTAGATTCCTTTCCCTCCCTCCCTCTCCCACACTGAATCAGTCATCAACTCCTGTGCTTCTTACATCTCTCAGAGACATCACACTTTCTGTCTCCATCGAGGTATTATTGCAGTTCAGACGACTATCAGCTCTCCCTCGTGTTACATCTCTCAGAGACATCACACTTTCTATCTCCGTCGAGGTATTATTGCAGTTCAGACGACCATCAGCTCTCCCTCGTGTTACATCTCTCAGAGACATCACACTTTCTATCTCCGTTGAGGTATTATTGCAGGTCAGACGACTGTCAGCTCTCCTTCGTGTTACATCTCTCAGAGACATCACACTTTCTATCTCCATTGAGGTATTATTGCAGTTCAGACGACCATCAGCTCTCCCTCGTGTTACATCTCTCAGAGACATCACACTTTCTAGCTCCGTCGAGGTATTATTGCAGGTCAGACGACTGTCAGCTCTCCCTCATGTTACATCTCTCAGAGACATCACACTTTCTATCTCCATTGAGGTATTATTGCAGGTTAGACGACCATCAGCTCTCCCTCGTGTTACAGTAGCTTCTATTGGTTTCCTTGCCTCTTGACTTTTACCCTCAAGTCCATTCCCACACTACTAAGTGAGCTTTCTTAAATGCTGTCTTTCTGCTTAACTCTTTTAACAGTTCCCTGATGCTCTCAAGAACTCATTTCTTACTTTTCTCTACTCATTTCTTCACTCAGCAATTATCAAGAACCGGCTGTATGACAGGCATTGGAGATAAACCAGTAAACCAACCAAATCCATCACCTCCAAGATATTAACTGGCATATGCAGGCATATTGTAGTGCATGATCAAAAGACTATTATATATTTAGGGAACTTAGAAAACACATGGGTCACATATGTTAGTAGTGACACCTTTATAGCAAATAAAATTGGCTTATCTGGAATGCTTCTGTTGAACAGCCTGTGTGGGCCATTGCCTTATTTTGTATTCATAGAATTTCTGCCTCTTGCAAGCTACTTCCTGCGCTTGGCAGATCCATTGTAGTGTGTACCCTAAAGCCATGGCAGTCTTAGCACAGAGCAGAAATGGTCCTGCTGTCACAGGGGCTTCCTGATACTGCTTGCTGGCAGCTCCATCCTAGCTAGGAAGGGAGCCACCTTACCTTGGGTGGATAAGCGTGGGGACATCTTGTGGTACACGGACAAGCTGTAGTGCTGCCCCCTCCTTCTCTTTCAGCCAGATATATTTGTCACCCAGCTTCCCTGAGATGGCATCAGAAGCTGAAGCTATCGGGTTGCCATTGTCCTTCTCTAGGGAGTTGCATTCATAGTACAGATAGTCAAGAACACTTCCTAAACACCCACTGTCTTCTGTTAGTCTCGGGAAGAACATTTTAGGAACAAAACAAAGCAACCACAACTGTCCTCAAAGAACTTATGTTCCATTTTTTAAATAGAAAATAAGTCCACATGTCCGCACGTAAACATAGCACACACAAAGAACAGACTACTTGTACTATCTGTACTATGCAGAAATACAGTTTATTCTTACTAATATACAAATTGTTCATCTGAAAAACTAGTTTCCCAAGATATTTTCTAGTAGAAACACTCTTCTAGGATATATGAGTGACGTGTTTCACAGCTTAGCATTTGCAAATGACCTATTTTATGCTGTCACATGTATGACTTGTGCAGATTGCTCACTCCTTCCATCAGTGTGGGTAGTTTTAGTTGGCCATTTGTACCGTCTCTTTGACCTGGGGTAGTTTAGTGAAGAGACTCCAGTTCTAGTCACAATTTGTCCCATAACTATCTATATGACCTCAGTTAAGACATATAACACCTTTTTGGCATTCACTCATCCCCTCTTGGATATGGGAATTATATAGCCCACCTGCACTGCAGATGGTGGCGCAAGTCAGATAAAATAACATGTGACAGCTGTCAGATCCTAGGTAAATCAGTTCACCTGGGATTAGCATAGGGCATAATACCTAGCAAGTCAGAGAGATTGGTGATATCTGAGCAGCTGGAAAAGTGGCCTATTGAGATCTCTCCCTACTTCCGGCTGTAGACATAACCAAGTCATTGTGGTGTCCCTTCTGATAGTCCTTTGTTTGGGGGATTTTTTTGCCAGGCTCGTCACCAAGAATTGCTGTCTCAGCAGCAGAATTTCATTCTGGCCACACAGTCAGCCCAGGCCTTCCTGGACCAGCACGGCCACAGCCTCACGCCCAAGGAACAGCAGCTGCTGCAAGAGAAGCTCGGAGAGCTGAAGGAGCAGTATGCGACTTCCCTGGCCCAGTCGGAGGCAGAACTGAAGCAGGTGCAAACACTGCGGGACGAGTTGCAGAAGTTTTTGCAGGACCATCGAGAGTTTGAGAACTGGCTGGAACGGTCTGAGAAAGAGCTGGAGAGCATGCATCAGGGAGGCAGCAGCCCTGAGGCCCTTCCCGCCCTGCTGAAGCGGCAGGGGAGCTTCTCAGAGGATGTCATTTCCCACAAAGGAGACTTGAGATTTGTGACTATCTCAGGACAGAAGGTCTTGGACACAGAAAACAGCCTCGAGGATGGCAGAGAACCATCAGCAACTGGAACCTTAGTGAAGGACAAGCTGAAAGATGCAACAGAAAGATACAGTGCTCTCCATTCAAAGGTATGGGAGAGGTATCTGGCAGTCCCCTGGTGCAACAGTCTTGGCAGCCCTCACACAACCGTGGGTGGTTTCTGGGGCTTACAGTAAGAACCTCAGGACACAGTGAGCACGTGGATTTGTAGAATGTCTTTATGAGCCTCTGGGGAAAAAAAAATGCGGAGGCCCAGGGGCTTATGCTCAGCCTGAGCACTATCTAAGGTATGTCTCACTCCAGTGGTGAAGGTGGGAGTGATCGCCTCCCTGTATCTTGACCAGCAGGCATGGACTCCCAAGAGACAGAGCACAGGGAAACTTAAACCAAATACATAGTCTTCATTCCTGGACAGAGAACATTTAGGGTAAAGCTTAATCTTCCTCCCTATCAAAGAACTTCCTTTAGCTCCCAAGATACAGAATCCACTTAGTTCTTTTTACCTGTCTTATGCTTTTGCCAACATCTTTAACGCTCCCAAAGGGAAAATGTTTTATACCTTCGATCCCCACTTTTGCCTGCAGCTTGATGTGTATTTCATCGGTAGCCTGTCATACAACTCATTTAGTCTTCCCCGGTATATAGTAAAGTTGGGGTAGATAGTATGGATCAAACAATCAGGAGCCACATATAGAAAATGGTTGTTCCCGTCTACCTGTGGAGGATCACCTACCCTTACCTGCAGTCACAGTCAGGTCCCGGGAGCACAGTCAGGCCTCTTTGGACTTGCCTGGGAGGCTGCTGCCTCTGGCCTGACCTGCTTTGGTCTGCTTTCCCTTCTTTCTCTGGCACAGTGTACACGCCTGGGTGCTCACCTGAACATGCTCCTAGGCCAGTATCAGCAGTTTCAGAGCACTGCCGACAGCCTGCAGGCCTGGATGAAAGCTTGCGAGGCCAGTGTGAAGAAGCTCCTCTCAGATACAGTTGCCTCTGACCCTGGGGTCCTGCAACAGCAGTTTGCAACCACAAAGGTGAGCCAGGGCACAGGCTCTTGTTCCACACAGCTCAGAGTGCCCCCAAAGCAAAGCCCGTGCTTGCAGAGGTGAAAGGCAGGGGTTGGGATGCCTTGGACGAGATCTGATTCCTGAGCACTATATTCTGACATCTGTGGCTGTGGATAAACAGAATTATGCTACAGAGCTTCTCAGTAGCTCTCGATCCCTAGAAACCAGCTTAGATTACTGCACTCTAATGGTTTTCTTTTGTCCTTTTTCGTGGACAAGCAGCAGTTGCAGGAGGAATTGGCTGAGTACCAAGTACCTGTAGAAAAACTCCAAAAAGTAGCTCACGACCTCATGGAAATTGACGGGGAGCCAGCCCCAGACCGCAAGCATGTTCAAGAAACTACAGGTACGAAACAGCAATGGCCAGAGTGCTCCCCTACCTCCAAGTGTGTCCCTGTGTTCTGTGGTATCTCATACTGTGGTGTACAAGCATGTGTGCTGCTGCCGAGGAGCTGTGGATCCAAGCACAAAGAGCTAACCCTCTAATGAACTTGAATCTCACACCATAGGAGGCCTTCGTGGCCTGGCTTCAACCCTTTTTCCGCAGACACTCGCCTTCCTACCACACCCGACTTCCTTCCTTTCCTGAATGAGCTAGTCATTTCCTCATTACTTTCCCCCTGAAGTTTGTCCTGTTTCTTAGCTGCTAACATTTACCGAGAGCTTACTGTGCATGATGAAATCTTGCTCCTGTTTCTAGATGTAACCAGGAAGTTACTTCCTTGGTAAACTCCTGTCACCACCCCCACCCCCACCCCCATCCCCAAGAAGTAAAAGATAAGAAATAACTTTTCCTTCTGGCTTCTCTAGTATAGTACTCCTAGTACCAATATAGCACTTGTGGTTTTATTTTTATGGTTAATTGATATGCCTTCCACTACCTATGCTCTCTTTTAGAGTTTCAAGGTTTGTGGAAGGCAGGGACTTCATCATAATAATCTTCAGTCCTCAGCACTGAGCACAATTTTTGGCACTTAGTAGGTGCTAAATATACAATGCTTATTGAATTTAGTTCAAATAGTGATGTATTTAAGCTTATTCTGTTTGTATTGATGTCCATTGTTGTAATAACTAACATGTACAATTTAAATACATTTTTTAAAAAGTGCAACAGAAAAATTGTCTCCACTTTTTCTTGTCATGGCCTTGATTTTCCAGATTCCATCCTCAGCCATTTCCAACGCCTCTCCAGCAGCCTGGCGGAGCGCTCTGCTCTGCTGCAGAAGGCAATTGCCCAGTCTCAGAGTGTCCAGGAAAGCCTGGACAGCTTGCTGCAGTCCATCAGAGAAGTTGAAAATAACCTGGAAGAGGAGCAGGTGGTGTTGCTATCATCAGGAGTCATCCAAGCAGCCCTGGCCACTAACATGGTGAGAGACCTGTGCCCCAGGAGTTAGCATAGAGGATATATTTGCCACCTACCATAGTGGCATCATTTTGAACAAGTATTAGGAAAAGATTGTATTTCCATGAATATTCTAATAGACTTAGAGATGATGACTAATCAATGTAAAGGTATGTCTGCTCAGTTTCCAAACCATTGGTAAACTTGAGGGACAGTGGTAATAGCAAAGTCGTTGGTGACCCGGGGTGGAGAACTAAGAGTATCGATGATGTTCTGAAGGTTCAGTTGCAATCCTTCAAGCCTCCTTAAGGAGGTGAGCATGTAGTTACTAGAAGTTTTATTAGTTTGTGGCTCAGATGTCCTGGAATAAGTGAGCCAGGAGCTGACAGATATGCTCTTGATGACAGAAATTGAAGCAGGACATTGCTCGGCAGAAGAGCAGCTTGGAGGCCACCCGTGATATGGTGACCCGATTCACGGAGACAGCAGACAGCACCACGGCTGCTGTGCCGCAGGGCAGACTGGCTGAGGTGAGCCAGCGCTTCGAACAGCTCTGTCTACAGCAGCAAGAGAAGGAGAGCTCCCTAAAGAAGCTTCTGCCCCAGGCAGAGATGTTTGAACATCTCTCTGAGAAGCTGCAACAGTTCATGGAAAACAAAAGTCGGCTGCTGGCCTCTGGGAATCAGCCAGATCAGGATATTGCACATTTCTTCCAACAGATCCAGGTGAGGCTTACTCTGCCAGATTGATGGAATAAAGGGGAAGGAAGGGCAAGGGAAAACAAATGTTTACTGAGCACGTAATATGTTAGACATTATACTGGAAACTTGACCTTCATTGTCTTAAAGTATTCTCACAGCCATCCTGTAAACTCCATATTGTTTGTTCATTTTTAAAAAACACAGCCTAGCTTTATTTTTCCCTCATAGCACGTGTTCAGCCCAGATCAGCAGGGATACTTAGCTCACCATAATCACTCAGTCCTTCAAGTTGATGGAAACTTCATCCTGACATATGTTTTCATGATTACTACTGCAAGGGGAAGAGGACATATCATATCCATTTACATTTTATTAGTCAAAGCAAGTTTCACATGATCATACCTGACTTTCAGGGTGGGTAGAGAAGTGTAATCCTACCATATACCTAGTAGGCAGAGCTGAAAATACTACCTTCCACAAATACATATGTGTATCCAGGAGTAGAATTGCTGGCTCACAGTATATGCCTGTACTTAATTTGATCAAGTAGTGGCTAACTTGAGCTCCAGAATGGCTGCAGCTGCCCACATACCCACCTGTAGTACCTTAGCGTTACCGTATGCCCACATCACTACCTTGGGTTTATCCAGATATGTAAGCTTTTCCATACTGTACTGTGATCTCATGGTTTTGTTTGGTTTGCTCTCCTCACTTTTTGCTTTTTGTTTTGAAAAATTTTCAAATTCTAGAAAAGTAAAAGGAATAGCACAATAAACACTTCATACTTTTCATCTCGATCTACCAATTGCTGTTTTCTTTCTCTTTATAAATGTATAAAAGAGTGTCACTATGGGGTCCCATATTCATTATCATTATTGTTCTTTTTTATATTCAAGCAGTTTCCCATTTTTGATCAATGAGGGCCCCTTTAAGCTGTCTCCTGGTGTCTTTCTGACACGTCCCTACCAGTCTATGAGCACTCTCTTACTTTCTGGCACAATGTATCATGGTCACCTTCTTATTTCCCTGTCCCATACCTGAAATCACCTATTTCTCCAAGGAAGCCTATTTTTCCTGGAGAATTATATTCAGACATCAAAATCCAGATACTACATGAGCCACTAGGATGCCATTGCTTCTAGGTCCTTTCAGTGGGTAGGATTAGGAAATCTTTCTCGCTCTCTCTTATCTTGTTATCCATTTTTATTTTATTTTTAATTTTTTATTGAAGTATAGTTGATTTACAGTGTTGTGCCAATCTCTGCTGCACAGCATAGTGACTTGGTTATAGTTGTTCTTTTTTGTTAATATCTATATGGTTTATCACAGGATATTGAATATAGTTCCCTGCGCTATAGAATAGGACCTTGTTGTTTATCCATCCCACGTGTAATAGTTTACATCTGCTAATCCCAAACTCCCAGTCCTACCCTCTCCTACGCTACTCCCCCTTGGCAACCACAAGTCTGTTCTCTATGTCTATGAGTCTTTTCTGTTTTGTAGGTAAGTTCATTTGTGCCATATTTGCTCACAGTTTGTCTTTTATCTTTCCTTAGGATGTTTTTGGTCATGTAAAATTTTTTGTTAAATTTTTACACAGATTTTATTTTACACTTTTTTTTTAATTGAAATAATATAGTTGACATACAATATTATGTTAGTTTCAGGTGTTCAACATAGTGGCTCAACATTTCAATACAGTATGAAATGATTACCATGATAAGGCTAGTAAGCATCTGTCCCCACTCAGAGTTATTACAGTGTTATTGACCATATTCCTTATGCTATATGTTATATGCCTGTGATTTAAATTTATTTTAAAACTAGAAGTTTACGCCTCTTAATTCTCTTCATCTGTTTCTGCCATTCTCCCACTCTTCTTCCCTCTAACAACCACCTGTTTGTTCTCTGTATTTATGAATCTGTTTTCATTTTTGTTTGTTCCCTTGTTTTGTTTTTGAGATTTCACATATAAATGAGATCAACAGTATTTGTCTTTCTCCATCTGCTTTATTTCCTTTAGCATCATACACTCTAGATATATCCATGTTGTCACAAATGGCAAGATTTCATGCTTTTTATGGCTGAGTAATATTCCAGTGTGTGTGTGTGTGTGTGTGTGTGTGTGTCTGAGTAATATTCCAGTGTGTGTGTCTGTGTGTGTGTGTGTATCACATCTTCTTTATCCATTTATATTCTGGGCTTTCTATAGTGTTCCATTGAGGTATGTGTCTTTTTATGTGTGTGTGCCAGTACCATACTGTTTTGATTACTTTGTAGTATAGTTGTAGTAACTTTGTAGTATAGTTTGAGACTAGAGGCATCACTCTTTCATTGAAGATGTATTTTTAGTCATAGTTTGAAAGCCTTTTGCCACATGCAGGTTATGATGAACTCTACCTACATGGTTTCTTTTTTTCTCCTCTCTTTTTTAAAATTCTAATACTTTAATAATTTGTTTATTCTGAAGTATATATGAAGTATGAATTCAAGTTTATGTTTTCCCGAAGTTTATCTAGTTGTTGCCAATGTCATTTATTTGAAAAATCTGTATTTACCCCAGTGATTTGAGAATCTGTCTTTATCATATGCAAAATGTCGTGTGTATTCCAGTCTGTTTCTTGATTTTCTATCCTGCTTCACTGATCTTTCTCTTAACGTTCTAGAGGATTTATGGTATGTTTTACTATCTGGCATGGTTAATCTCCCCCATTTTTTTCTTTTTTAGGATTTTTCATAGCTATAATTGTACATTAATTTTTCCGTGTGAACACTTGAATCAGCTTTATCAGTCTTAGAGAAAAATGTTGGTCACATTTTATTTGGGTCACACTACTTCACTTATTCCCAGCATGTGTGTGCACACATATGCACACACACACATCTTTAGGGACGTTCTTCCATTTTTACAGGTCTGCTTTCATGTTGTTCAGGCATGTTTTAAAGTTTTATTTGTAAAGGTTCTGTACATTTCTTATTAATTGATCCCTAAAAGTGTACCTTTTATGCTGCTATTGTGTTATTCTTGATTTTAATATGTTGAGTTTATATTCTTCTCCCTTCTTGGATTACTTCACATTTTAATCTGGTTATGCTGTTGATTCTCTGAGATTTTACAAATATACTTTCACGTAATCTGCAAATACAGTTTTCTCTCTTCTTTTCAAATTATTACGCCACAAAATGTTTTTTCCTACCCAATTGCATTGGCCAATATCTTCAATACAGTGTTAAATACCAGTAACACTGTTTATTTACCTGTTTTAAAGAATAGACAGACTATGAAAGCTTAGAGAAGTTTAATAGCTTAAGATCATAAACTAGTAGGTGACAAAGCCATGATTGAATTTCACATCTTTTTTACACCAGAAACTTACATTCTTGTTATTCTGTCATGCTGCCTCTGGATTCTTTAAAGATTTGTTTAAAGGAGACGAGGCTCCTTTCTAATTTCCAGCCATTCTCAAGTGGGTTGGAGAAATCCTGCATATTTTATGTTTTGATCTAGCAATCAACACAGTGAACATGCTCAATTCTTGTTCCCTCTTTTTCTTTTTTTCAATGTATTTAATTTTGACTGCCCTAGGGCTTCACTGCTGTGTGTGGGCTTTCTCTAGTTGCAGTGCATGGGTTTCTCAGTGTGGTGTCCTCTCTTGTTGAGAGCATGGGCCCTAGGGTGTCGGCTCAGTAGTTGCAGCTCCTGGGCTTAGTTGCCCTTGGGCATGTGGAATCTTCCCAAATCAGGGATCAAACCCATGCCTCCTGCATTGGCAAGTGATTCCCAACCGCTGGACCACCAGGGAAGTCCTTGTTCCCTCTTTTTCTACAGATTAGAGAGAACTTGTCCCAGCTTTAATCTAGATATCTTTCATTCTTTTAGAGTCTTAAGTATTTATAAGATCAGAGGACTGAATACATTTCCTTGTTTGCTTGACAGGAGCTCAATTTGGAAATGGAAGACCAACAGGAGAATCTGGATACTCTTGAGCACCTAGTCACTGACCTGAGCTCCTGTGGCTTTGCTCTGGACCTGTCCCAGCACCAGGACAGGGTGCAGAACCTCAAAAAGGACTTCGCAGAGCTACAGAAGACAATTAAAGAAAGGTGAGCTTTCGTATGTGTGTCAGTGTCATGGAGCTAATTTGTTCTTGCTGTTGAATGAAATGACTTCTCCTTCACCAGAAAAGATAGCATCAAAATTCTACTACTGAGCTGTAAGAGATTAGAAAGTGCCTCTTTCAGACAAAGCTACTCAGTCTATGTAATACTTAGTGGTCTTTCTGTTAGTAAATAGTGAGCTCCTTCTCAGTAATGGGGTGCACTTCCCCCTCTGTACAAGGGAAAGCCCAGGTCACATGGACCAAACAGAACAAATCTGAGACAGCAAGAAGGATTGTGGTAGGATTAGAAATAATGAGAAAAAATGGAAGAGAGTTTGCAGACGTAATTAGAGGTTATTTGGCACTCAGATTGCTGGTTTTGACCACATTTTAGTTGCTGTTGTGGAAGAGTTTCTGGATTCTTCTTTGAAGGCAAACATGGAAATGTATGACAAAGGTGGCTGATTTCAGGCTATTGGCTCACTGTTGAAAAGCTATAATTCCCGCCTCAGAAAGCCTCATGTGGGTTTAAAAGTTTGATAAGACCTTTCTTGGTTTAGCTATAAATATCTCGATTTGGCCGAGGACTGCTTTAGTGACTAGAGGAAAGCAGTTGTTCAAATCACCACTGTGAGCAGCAGGTTATTTAGTGCAGGCGAAGGGGGTAGGACACAGGCCAAGCAGGTTTCGTTTTTCTTTCCCTCTGTGGAGGGCCTTTAGCTTTATGAAGAACCAGGATCTCTGGTCTGAAGTTTAACAGATGTGACCGTTTCCAAAACTTAATTTCAAAATTGAATTCTTTCTCCTTGATTTATTTGACTCATGGGTGTGCTTAGCCTAACTTCTCTGAGCCTCAGTTTTGGCATCTTCCTTGCTAAAGGAATTAGCATGTGAACTGGGCCTTAAAAGAGTCAAAGACCGAAAAAGTAGCAGAGCTGGACTTGAGCTCCAAGGCCTGCATTCTTTCCATTGTATCACAGTACCTAAATAGCAGGCTCCCTTTAGGTTTTCTCACTTTCACTTTAGCCTCGAGTAAGATTGAAGACTCCTTTCCCCAGAAATGTCCAAACAAGGTCAACAGATTCCTTAGTTTGATGCTCTCCTACATTATATGTGGTTGTTTAGCCAGAGCTGCCATGGAAAAGATTATGAGATGGGAAGGCCCTGTTAGGAAACTGATGCCTAGAGTCCTAGAATGAACCTAGTTTTAGTTCAAGTTGACTTCTTTACAAAGCTTTGTCTGGCAAGTAACAAAATGTCTCCCTTGACAGAGAGGAAGATGCGTCATCTTGCCAGGAGCAATTAGATGAATTCCGGAAGCTGGTTAGGACTTTCCAGAAATGGCTGAAGGAAACTGAAGGGAATATTCCACCTGCAGAGACTTTCATGAGTACTAAAGAGCTGGAAAAGCAGATTGAACACCTGAAGGTAGGTGAACAAAAGGATCTCCAGGAGTCAGGCTAGACGGCAGTTTGGAAGCTTGTATGTATGCATTTCAATCTGTGGTGGGGGAGTGGTGTGAGAAACCCCAAGTTATCCAGTTATCCATCTGTATCAGAACAGCAGTGTCTCCATGCTCTTCATGTAGGTTCCGCCTACCCCTGTCAAAGCACTGAGCACCAAAACATCTCCTATTTAAAAATCAAAATTTAAAAAAAATCTGGGAATGATATCTATAAAGTGTCAGCTCTTTAGGGGGATGCCTGTCATGCTGTGGTAGGTCATAGGAAAGATGATCATCAGAGTCCAGTCTTAAGAAGCTTACACTCTCATCGTGTGTTTGAGAATTAGACAGGTACATGGGAGCAAGTGACCAGACATGTGATCAGAAAACTGAGAGAATTTCTCCATAACTAATTAAGGGAAAGTTAGAGTCAGTTGGTAGGAAGACACCTATAAGGGTAGTACCCACCTTTCTCCCATCTGCTGCAAAATCTCTTCTCTGCTATCTTGATTCATTGTCATCCAGCTCCATTTGCACCTCTAACATGTTTCTTATTTGTGTTGAAACCCTCCTCCACCTAACTCTCATGCATTTGTCCTTATTTTCTTAGTAAAACAGGATTTATCCTGAATAGCTGAAAGAGAAGAGTTTGATTGTTTTCACAGAGAGGGTGCCAGGAGCATTTGCTGTGGAGAGTTCCCTAGGACATAGGTTCCCTGATTTCTTGATTCATGGTGCCCTTTATGTTTCAAGACATTTTTCATGGCACCTCAAGGCCAGAAAAAACAAAACCTAAAAAACCTCACTTGCTAAGTGGTCAGATCCGAACAGCTTAACAGTAGTTGTTCACATGGTGTCCAACAGATGTCACTGTTTTTCCCTCAAAAATTTAAAATATCCTATGAGTCAGTGCACAGTTTGAGAACTGTGGCTCTTTGGAATCAAGAGTGACTAATAAAAGAACTGACAAAGTCTGAACTGACAAGGTTCAGTTTGAAGTTGGGCGCATGAGCTTGCCAGATGTTATGGCTCTGTGTCTTTCTCTGCTGCTGCTCTGCAGCTTTAAGTCAAAGGCAAACTGAGTAGGAATTCAGTGTGGAGGAAGGGGTTGAAGGCTAGGATCGTGTCCTTTCTGGGAAAGGAGTAAAATTCTACTTCTGTAGCAGGCAGTTCACAGCTTAGAGACAACACTACCAGACACTTTTGTCTTAGAGCAGATGTCATTGTTTTGTAATGGTTTTCTGTGATGGTTAGAGCTCTGACTTCAAACCCAGTATAAAGTTCCCTTGAAAATGCAAAGTGTAGTCTATGATTCTGTGTATTTCTCTACATCTCAGTATCTAGCGCCTCATCTTACCTTCCAACACCATTTCCTTTATGTTCTTTACATGCATAATGTTCCCTTTGTCCACGTGGCAAACTCTTTATCTTAATGCCAAGCTTTCTTCCTTTCAGGCGGTTAGATGTGTCTCCTTTTGTGTGCTTAAGGGTCTAGTGGCTCTCCATATTTCTGTAATATCATTTATCACATTATAATTGATAATCTGAGCTGTTGGTTTAGGAACTGTGTCATAATCCTATTTTGTATCCCCAGCATTTGGCATGATGCCTGGTGTATAGTAAATACTCAAAAAAAAATTTTTTTTTTTTGCTTGATAAATGAATGAATGAATGAGAAGGTCTTGAGTGTTCCAGGATATCATTCTCCTTGGCTGGCTAAACCAAGTTCTTGAAATGACTGAATAAATGAAAATGGTTACTTAATGTTTATCAAAACTTTGGGGAGTTTATGTAGAACAGGTGTCCATAATTATGAGGAGAAAGCTTCCAGATACTACATTCTGCCATTTTGTTCTTTAAACAGGGTCTCCTAGATGACTGGACAAGTAAGGGGACTTTGGTAGAAGAAATCAATTGTAAAGGTACTTCTTTAGAAAATCTCATCATGGAGATCACAGCACCTGATTCTCAAGCCAAGACTGGTGAGTGCAGGCTCTTGAAAAAGTATTGAATAAACATCATTCTTTCCTTTGGCCTTTGATGATGACCCCTTGTTAATGAAAGTTAGAATCAAGGTTGGATATGAGAACAAAGGAGGCTTCACAAAGGAGGCAGTCTTCCCCCTCAACCTGATCTGTTTTCCCTTTTGCTTTGTAACATTGCTCCATTTTACAGAATCTCTTCCCATGATGGGAGAAAGTAAAGGGACTAGTTGGCCCACGTAGAACTGACAAATGAACATAGAAGGATTAAAATAGGATTTTCCATCTTGAGGAATTTCCCTCTTCTAAATATGTGAATAGCATGGCTATCCATTAACTTTAAATTGGGGTCAGCCCTGGAGAGTATAAGCATATCTTGGGAGAGGCTAGGTTTTTAGGAGTCAGTATTGGTACACCAGAAACTGGCATGCTTATTGGAAGTACATACAAAGAGTGTGCCCAGATATAAGAATAGTCTCTGCCTACAAATCAAGTCTTTCAGACAAATGCATCCCGAGCTCACAGTCACTTTCCGGTTGTTAACTGGGATCTCCTAGATTTTATTACCAGACTGTGTTAATGCACTCCCATAGTCCCTTAAATAGTAAGAGCAAAGTTTGCTTTCTCTTTTCCCCCTGAGAATGACTACTTTCCTTTTGTATCCCAAAGTTTTAAAGATGTCTTGGAATAACCTAGAAGTGACAGCATTTTAGGGAATTGGTGACTTTTATTTTCTAACACTTAGACTTCTAAGTTCAGTGACTTTTGTGACATCACCCAGCAAACTTTTTCTATAAAGGGCCGTAGAGTAAATATTTTAGGCTTGTGGGCCATATGGTCTCTGTCACACTACATGTCTTTGCCATTGTAGCACAAAAGCAGGCATAAACAATATATAAATGAATGGGTGTGGCTGTGTTCCAGTAAAACTTTGTATACAGAAACAGGTGGAAGGACAGATTTGCTGGTGAACTAAAGCTTTCTAACTCCTGAACTGGATCAGTGATTGTTCAGACTTTTTTACTAGCATCTATTTAAAAAGTAAATCTCCTATAGAACTATACTCTATAAAACAAATAAAAATACTTTGGCATAAATTTCCCTTATAAGTGAATTTATAGCATTTATATATTATGAGATCCATCAATTCATCAATGAATATTGAGGTTATCTTAGTAAATATAGAAATTTGAAGAAAAGAAAAGAATTTTTGAATGACTGCTTCATTATTTGATTATTTCTCCATCTTTTTCTTGGTTGCATTGTATCAAAAAAGTACTTCACACAGATAAATAGCTGCAAATGATGGCAAAAGTTTTTAAAGTTCACTTTACTATATGAAGTGTTAAAAGTTCTGTTATTACACAATTCTACCTGATGAGAGCCTGCTTTGAGCTTTTTTGTCATTTTATGTAACGCACATGTTTCCTTTGTATATGAGTGGACATGTGTCAGGTTGAATATTTTAAAGAGTTAGAGAAGAACTACAATTTTTTCCATCAGTGACCCTCAGAAAGCAGTTAAATGTATGCACAGAGGTGCAGGAGCTCCTTTATTCTCCCCAGAAAGCAGCATAATTGACTGTATCTACTGGGTTAATGTGGTGTTCACCGTGATAGAACGTGCATGTTTTACTGCCATTTCTAAGTACTTAGAAATATATGCTGAATCTTAAAGTTAAACCAAACATTTACAGAGTCCCTAAAGCACCTTCTTAGTTATTTTGAAAACCAGTGTGACGATCACTACCCTGAGTGCTTTTAAAGTTCTCTTCCATCTTTGAAAACCCATGAGTGTTCTCGTTCCTTACATTTGTGAGCTCTTTTGGCTTCATAAAGTGCTTTCACATACACTGCCTCACTACCTCTCCCCTTTAGCCCCATGAAAGCTGACAGGATTATCTTCATATCCCAGAGAAGATACTGAAGTCTGTCCACAGGTTAAGGCTCCCGTACTGAGTTAGTGACAGTCTTGTCTAGACTGTCTTCTTATATTACTAGTCCAGTTTCTTTCCAGCCATCACCACACTGAAGTGGAATATGATCTTTGTGTTTGATCTATTTTTTAATTGAAAATACAATAATTTTAACATTTAAAAATTTTGCAATCACTGTTTTCTAATATAACCTCACAAATAACTTTTTCCACAGTGAAATTAGTGCATGTGAGAGTCTTAGTCTGCCCTTGGAATGTTACATTATGTCATGACTATTCTTCTCTTTTCTTTATAATCTTTGTAATTGCATGATCTGGTTTTTACTTACTTGGGATACTCCTGAAACATAAGGAATCAACTTGGGAAGAGTATAGGTCAAATTGTGGTAATTAGAAACAGAACCAACGACCCTAAACAGAATTTATAGGAATGTTTATGAGCCAAATTTATTGGCACTTAGAATTTCTGTTTTCTGGTGGGAGAAGGGGAGCAGAAAGTCATGAAAAAAAAAAAAAGACAGGGAATCTTTTGAAACAATATAAGAAGGGCTCACTTTTATGTCTTTACTAAAAGAATGCTGCTTTTTATGTCCTTAATTGTACTTACTGTTTATTTTTATTATGGTGAACAACATTGATGTTAAAGTCGAACCTTTTTGGCTATATTATAAATCCTCATTCCAAAGTATGTCAGATATCAGTCTCAAGACTTAGTCACTCTACTAATACTTGCTTCACAAAATTAGGGCAGAGTCCAAAGAATTCAAATTGGAGATTTAAGAAGGGAATTTGGATTTCCTCTAGAAAGGATTAGTAATCGTTACTGCTGAGGAGCTGAATCACCCCTAGTGACACTGTTGCCTGGCAGCTAAAATGATTTGTCTCTTTCCATGAGTATGTTGTCTTGTGCTGTGTTAACTTCCTGATACCTGAGCTTACAGTGAGTGCCAAAGAATAAACTCGGTGCCTGTATGTATTCCTAACACGTTTTGTCTTGCCCTGTTTGTCTCTCTGTCCTTCTGCTCAGGTTCCATACTGCCCTCTGTAGGAAGCTCTGTAGGCAGTGTAAACGGATACCACACCTGCAAAGGTGAGAATGCCATTTCAACGGTGCCTCTTTGTTGGGTGTGTTAGGACGGTGTTCGTGTTTGCATCTGTGTACGTTTCCATATGTGTGGAAAGACTGCTGCTAGGATGGGTGGTAAGGGTAAGAATTTGGGGAGAAGTAACTGGGATGCCTCTTTGTTGCTAGCTAAAGGCTAAACCGACTGGCAGCCAGTGAAATAAAGGTACAAGCAAATAAACTGGACCACTAGATAAGACCAATAGCGAAAGACTTGGAAGAAAATGAATGCAAATCTTTGAATTATAAAGAAGTTATACTAGAGGTGGTCTAATCTAGCCCTCAGACTCCCCGCCAAGTTTTCTTTGTAGTTTAAAGAAGAAGTAGAAGAATGCTTCAAATCCTTCACTCCCTTTACTTTCGCTGCTCCTGTGTTTACTTAGTATTTTATTTATACATCTGAGTATGTCATGCTAAAATCAGAAGGCAGGTTAATGAGAGCTCTTTTGCTTTTTGTTTGTAAGTAGGAACTTTTATGTGATTTAGCGGGAAGATAATCTCTAGTTCACTAGAAAGGGTGGGAGAGATACTTAATCCTGATGAATAATTTAGTGAGGAACCAGTGGGGATACTTGAGAGCTATTCCCAGTCTGATTTCTGTCTCTATGATGCTAGATCTGACGGAAATCCAGTGTGACGTGTCGGATGTAAACTTGAAATATGAGAAACTTGGGGGAATGCTTCGGGAACGCCAGGAAAGCCTTCAGACTGCCCTCAGCAGAATGCAGGAAGCTCAGAAGGAGGCAAGGTCGGTGCTGCAGTGGCTGGAATCAAAAGAGGAAGTCCTGAAAGGCATGGATGCCTCTTCATCTCCAACTAAGACAGAGACAGTGAGAGCCCAGGCTGAGTCTAACAAGGTACTCTGTTCACAACAACTGCATCTCAATGCTAAGAGGAGAGGGCTGTTGTATTAGTGTTCCTGCCTGAGTCCAGGGGCCTGAGAGGGAGACATGGCCAACCACCCAGTCATGATGAGCAGAGGGTTTGATTTTCAAATGCTTAGTATGCCTAAATTCTCCCAGAGAATTTTCTAGCCTATGAAATTAGAAATTGCTACAAATCAGATTGAGAAGCAAAACTAGATCTGTTTGCAGGAGGAGAATAAGGACAATAACCCTCCTCAGAAGCATCAGTTCAGAGAATGGGATCTCATTTTCTATGTGATGGTGTAGCCAAAACATCCCATCAAAGCACAGTTTAGAGGGATCTAAACTGCCGTGATTGCAGTTCATTCTTAAGATTGACATGTAGGGCTAGAGAAAATGGTGTAAGAAATAAGACCATGTAAAAAATTCGGTAAACAATTTTCTCCCCAAATTTGAATATTCCATTTGAGCCTAGCATATCATCTTTTACAATTGCATAAGCATCACCGTTACCATCATCATGATCAGGATCAATTCCTGACACTTTTAGTTTATAGCGATTAGTTATTTTCTTATTGGGTTACTAATGTATGTTACATAAAAGAAATTCAGATTTTGCCATCTAGCTTTTCCTTCTAAGTAAAAATTCAAGCAGAAAGGTTAGGTATCTTAAAGTCATTAAACAAGTCATGGAGAGAATCAGAAGTTGAGCCTGTAATTGCTGCCCCATCTTTCTGTCATTTCCTCTACACTCCAAGCTTTGTTTCCTGTCCAGAAATGTCACGGTGTGTGTGATGTTCTTTCTCCTAGGCCTTCCTGGCTGAATTGGAACAGAATTCTCCAAAAGTCCAAAATGTAAAGGAAGCCCTGGCTGGATTACTGATAACATATCCCAACTCCCAAGAAGCAGAAAACTGGAAGAAAATGCAAGAGGAGCTCAGTATGTTATCACAAGGGTGTTACAAATTCACTAAATTGCTTGTCCTCAAACAAATATAGGCTTTCAGCACATCCAGTAAACAAGAATTATTTTTTGTTAATTGTCATAAGCCAGCAAGAAGGGCAGGTAGGGTTAGAGAATGAACCTGATCATGGAAAAAATTCAGAGATTCCACTCAAGGTGTGAGAAGTTTGGCTTCTTTGGGCAAGTCAAACTGACAATCTTTCTGTGACAAAGAGAGCATCAATGATAAAAATGAAAAACAGGAAATAACCTAAACATTCAGTGAAGGAATTAGATAAATTATGCTGTACTCATGGAGAAGAAAATGGCAACCCAGTCCAGTATTCTTGCCTGGAAAATCCCATGGACAGAGGAGCCTGGTAGGCTACAGTCCATGGGGGTCACAAAGAGCTGGACATGACTGAGCGACTCACACACCCGCACACATGCTATACTCATACTATGGAACTATAAGTGATGTAGGTGAATGTGTACTGGTATGAAAAAATTATTGGCATGAAAGATGTTCTGTTATTAATTAGTAAGTTTAAAAACAGGTTATAAAATAATATATATGTTGCATAAGATGTTTTACGTGTATTGCGTACATTTGTGCTTCTCTGAAGTTTTATCCCATGGGTAGTTTCATATAACCACCACAATAGTCACGAATCAAAACTGTTTGTGACTTCAGTTAAAATTAAATGCAGGTTATTTTTAACTTAAAAAAATTAAATAATGGTCCAGGGGTCATTTCCTGTAGAATATTAGGGACCAGGCTAGTGGCTGATGAGGATAAAGGAATCCATTCTCTCATTTCCTCTCTACAGATTCCCGATGGGAAAGGGCCACCGAGGTGACAATGGCTCGGCAAAGGCAGCTGGAGGAATCTGCAAGTCATCTGGCCTGCTTCCAAGCTGCAGAATCCCAGCTCCGGCCCTGGCTGATGGAGAAAGAGCTGATGATGGGGGTGTTGGGTCCCCTGTCTATTGACCCCAACATGCTGAACGCACAAAAGCAGCAGGTCCAGGTGAGCAGTTCCTAACAGCTGTCGAGCCAAGAACTCAGAGGCACACGAACCTGGGTTTGAATGCTGCTCTCAACAGGTAGATTCACATGACCCTGGGCAAGTCATTGAACCTCTCAGAGTCTCTACTTTCTCACTTTAAATGAGATACTTGTATGGTCTTTATCATGGTGCCTATCAAATAGCAAACGTTCAATAACTGTGTTGTTGATATTGTTGACCGAGCCAGTAAGATGAGCAGATGGTAGAATGGGAACTTCTGACTAACTGTTAGAATCATATTTTACTTTCAATCCCCAGTGGCAGTGATTCACATTACTTCATGCAGGGTTTTATATCTGCTGGCTTTACTTAAAGATTTTCTGCTGATCAGACCTCAGGACCTGAGATCCTGAGGATCGGTGAGATGTAGGTTGGTCCCCTTATGTCCCATCTCACATCTGTGAGATTTAGGTTGGTCCCTTATGTCATTTCTGATGAAATCCTGCCTAGAACATTTCCTTGTTCTGTGTCCTTCCCTAAACTTGCTCTGTATCTTCTCACCACCCACTAAGTCCCCTAAGACTAATTTTTGAAAGAACCCTTTCTCTTAGCCCCTGCATCCAGTTGATTACCAAGTCCTATTTAATCTACTTACAAATTTTCTAATCCAGTGGTTTTCTAATCCTTTGGTTTCCATTCCAAAAGTAAACATTTTGCTCTCAAAATCCTTTTACCCTCTTAAAAATTATTGAGGATCCAGAAAAGCTTGTGTTCATGTACTGATATCTATTCATTTTAACTGTATGAAAACACTGGGGAATTTTTTAATGTGCATTTATAAATTAATTTTTTAAATTATAGTGATACAACCATAACACTAACATAAACATTTTAATGAAAAAATAACATTTTCCAAAATATAAAAAATTGAATGAGAATGGCATTTTATATCTTTGCAAATCTCTTTAATGATGTCTGACTTGGGAATTCCTTAGTGGTCCAGTGGTTAGGACTCGGTGCTCTCACTGCCTAGGGCCCAGATTCAGACTCTAGTCAGGGAACTAAGATCCTGCAAGCTGTGGCCAAAAATAAATAAATAAATAACTTTTTAATGTCTTGCTTAATAGAATAGTCTCATAGATTTTCATATCTGCCTCTGCATTCAGTCTGTTGTGATATCCGATGTCGTGAGAAAATAAGAATCGTAAAAGGTTGACAACATCTTAGTATTTATGAAAGTGGTTTTTACCTTACTGATGCCATGCAAGGGCTTGGGGACTCCCAGGGGCCCTCAGACCCCAATTTTAGAACCACTGTTCTAAGCCTCTCTTCTCCGCTGTACATGCTAGTGGGCTACATCTCGGGCTTCTTCCCGTTATAGCAGCCCCTTAAAGGGCCTCTTGGTCTAGTTTATCCTCCACATAATTATCAAGTTATCCTCTTAAATCATATATCTGAATATATTAAACTGCCTCTGTGGCTCTTGGCTGCTTATTTAACAAAGTTCAAATACCTGCTCACTATGGTGCATACGGCTTTCCACGGTCTTGCCAGCTCTTCCCCCACATACCCAGGCTTCTTCCCATACCACAGTGAGTTCTTTCCTGAACACACTGCGCTCACGGACCTCAGGGTCTCTGCGCCTCTGCTGCTCCCAGGCCCTCCTCTGACCGGCCTCGCTCTCTGTCCCCTGGGAGAGCTCGTGTGCTGTTTAGTGTCACCTGGAAGCCTTTCCTGGTTTCCCTCTTCTACGCTTATCCTCCCCTGAGGAATTAACCACCTTTACCTCTTGCTTTCACAATTCCACGTTCATGTCAGCATTTTAGCATCTTAATTTCCGTTACATTCTATTATAGTTCATTATTTACACATGTATTAGTCCTTGAGGGCCTGGCATATTTATTTTTACACAGTATAAGTGCTGAGTACTTTCCATAAGTTTTCTTATTTAATCCCAACAACAGCCAAGTAAGTACTTTAGTATCCTCATATTACAGATAAAGAAGCTGAGATTTGGGGAATTTTCAAAAACCTGCCTAAGTTTATACAGCTTAGTGAGTGATGGAGTTAGGATTTGAACCCAGAGATCTAACTCCAGAACCTGTGATCTTAACTTCTTTGATGAGTGAAGTAGTGGATAGAAAAGAGTAAAAAGGAATAGTACTTGCTTTAAAGAAGTTTTTTGTCTAATTGTGCTTTATTATAATGTATAGCTTTATATGTGCTGTTGGAAATTTGAGAAAGGAAATAAGCAAAACAGGGCATTTAGAGTTGAAATGGCAAGCTCTGCCAGTAACATGGTTCACTTTGGGACCCAGGGTTCCTAGCTCCTCATTCAGAGGCCTGGGTTTTGCCTGGCAGAGCTGATGAGTGCCAATCCAGTCAACAAACTTTGTTTTCCCAACCAAGGCGGACCTTAGTAACTGATGTTGAAACACTATAGGACAAATAGGAAGAGAAATAAAATAGACACAATCAATGATCCTTTCATAATAAGTTTTTTTTATTCAACAGCTGTTAAAAAAGTGATACTACATTTTCCCAGTAGCCTGGTCTTTGGAGTTTTATGCTCTATTTTCAAAAGGAGTTGGCACTACTTGGCACAATCTAAAATCAGTTTGTGTTTTGACACTGTTTTTAGATCTGTTTTCTATCTAAACATTGTGGTGTCATTTCTATCACAGTTTATGCTGAAGGAATTCGAAGCACGCAGGCAGCAGCATGAGCAGCTGAACGAGGCGGCTCAGGGCATCCTAACCGGCCCTGGAGATGCCTCTGCTTCCACCAGCCAAGTGCAGAAGGAGCTCCAGGGCATCAATGAGAAGTGGATTGAGCTGACTGACAAACTCAATTCCCGTTCCAACCAAATTGACCAAGCTGTTGTCAAAAGCACCCAGTACCAGGAGCTGCTGCAGGACTTATCAGAGAAAGTGAAGGTAGTTGGGCAGCGACTGAGCAGCCAGTCGGCCATCAGCACCCAACCCGAGGCTGTGAAGCAGCAGCTGGAGGAGACCAGTGAGATTCGATCCGACGTGGAGCAATTAGACCAGGAGATTAAGGAGGCGCAGACACTCTGCGATGAGCTGTCAGTGCTCATTGGTGAGCAGTACCTCAAGGATGAGCTGAAGAAGCGTTTGGAGACTGTTGCCCTGCCCCTCCAAGGTTTAGAAGACCTTGCAGGTGAGTTGGGGTGAAGAACACACTGCTGCCATCATTGGTGGCAAGCCAAAAGAAGGAGTGGATTCATGGTCCCAAGAATCTAAGGTGACCTTTAAGTAGCTTTTGGACTCAGAATGGTATGACCCTACCCCTTCGTCCAGCTGCAGTGAGGACTGCCGAGGTCATCACACATTGACTGGTCATGAGCAATGACTTTACATGGCTTTACATACCATGATCCTAAAGATAAGAGTGCTGGTATAAATCCAGCCAGCAGGTAGAGATTCATGCTCTTAGATGTACTTATAGGTACAGTTACATGCATACTTTCATTGATACTCATTCATTTATATTCTATGTGTACACGCGTATATATCATATATACAAAATTAGAACACATTCGAGACTTCTTATGATGGCCTTGTACAAGAAAAATTTTGTTATTAATTTGTTGTTTCTTTATCTGGGGACATTTATTACTTTTTACCAGCTTAGAAGTTAAAAGTTTACTTGTCTTAGTCAGATCACATTACAGACTTGAGGTGAGGATTGAATAGGATACAGTATATGAAAGAACCTAGCTCTGCTTCTTTTAGGTAGACCCTTGGTTAGCGTCAGTTTCCTTTTCCTACAATTAGACCATATACTCCCAGGAAACATGGCAAGTCTGCCATGTTCAGACTTGATGATTTAAATTTGATTTTCTCATTTCAGCTGATCGCATGAACAGACTCCAGGCAGCCCTTGCCAGCACCCAGCAGTTCCAGCAAATGTTTGATGAGCTGAGAACCTGGTTGGATGACAAACAAAGCCAGCAAGCAAAAAACCGCCCAATCTCTGCAAAGCTGGAGCAGCTACAGTCTCAGCTACAGGAGAATGAAGAGTTTCAAAAGAGCCTTAACCAGCACAGTGGTTCCTACGAGGTGATTGTGGCAGAAGGAGAATCTCTGCTGCTTTCTGTACCTCCTGGAGAAGAGAAGAAGACTCTGCAAAACCAGCTGGTTGAGCTCAAGAGCCACTGGGAAGAGCTTAGTAAAAGAACTGCAGACAGACAGTCCAAACTCAAGGACTGTCTGCAGAAGGCTCAGAAATATCAGTGGCACGTGGAAGACCTGGTGCCATGGATAGAAGATTGTAAGGCCAAGATGTCTGACTTGCGGGTCACTCTGGATCCCGTGCAGCTGGAGTCCCATCTCCTCAGATCAAAGGCTATGCTGAGCGAGGTGGAGAAGCGCCGCTCCCTGTTGGAAATCCTGAACAGTGCTGCTGACATTCTGATCAACTCCTCAGAGACAGATGAGGATGACATCCGGGATGAGAAGGCTGGTATCAACCAGAACATGGATTCCATCACAGAAGAGCTACAGGCCAAAACGGGGTCCCTTGAAGAAATGACTCAGAGGCTCAAGGAGTTCCAGGAAAGTTTTAAGAATATTGAAAAGAAAGTCGAAGGGGCCAAACACCAACTTGAGATTTTTGATGCCCTCGGCTCTCAAGCCTGCAGCAACAAGAACCTGGAGAAGCTGAGAGCCCAGCAGGAAGTGCTACAGACCCTGGAGCCCCAGGTGGACTACCTGCGGAACTTCACTCGGGGCCTGGTGGAGGATGCCCCAGATGGATCTGACGCTTCCCAGCTTCTCCATCAGGCTGAGGTTGCCCAGCAGGAGTTCCTAGAAGTGAAGCAAAGAGTGAACAGTGGCTGCATGGCCATGGAGAACAAGCTGGAGGGGATTGGCCAGTTTCACTGCCGCGTCCGAGAAATGTTTTCTCAGCTGGCAGACCTGGACGATGAGCTGGATGGCATGGGTGCTATCGGCCGAGACACTGACAGCCTCCAGTCCCAGATCGAGGATGTGCGGCTGTTCCTGAACAAGATCCAAGCCCTCAAGGTGGACATCGAGGCCTCAGAAGCAGAGTGCCGACAAATGCTGGAGGAAGAGGGGACTCTGGACCTGCTGGGTCTCAAGAGGGAGTTAGAAGCCCTGAGCAAACAGTGCAGCAAACTTACCGAGAGGAGCCGAGCTCGGCAGGAGCAGCTGGAGCTGACCCTGGGCCGCGTGGAGGACTTCTATCAGAAGCTGAAAGCGCTCAGTGACATGACCACGGCAGCAGAGGAGGGGGAGGCCCTCCAGTGGGTCGTGGGGACCGAGGTGGATGTCATCAACCAACAACTAGCAGATTTTAAAGTAAGCCTTGCCCTTGTTTTTTTACCTTTTCCTGCCTGATATGTGTATTTCTTTTCTTACAACTTGGAGACCTATTGAGTGCGCATCTTCACTTCTGTCTCTGGTTTCATTAGTCTCACTTCCGTCACACCAGAGCACACAGTTTGCAGACTAAACAGTCTCTTGCACTTCTGAGCAACTGGGTTGAATGTTCCTCTATTCTAATTTATTTTAATGTTTATAGCCAATTAAGGATACAGACAGACCGAACCTTATTTCTTATTCTTAGAATCCTCTCTTGTGATTTCTTGAGATTTCACGTTAACTAACCTTTGTAAGAGCAGTGTATGTTGGTTGAGGGCTCTGTTTTTCAGATGGAGGTATAAGAACCCATGCGCTCACGATAAACATGGGCTCTTCTTCCTAAGTGTGGGGTTTTTTTCACAGATTTGGAGGGAAAATTACTGACACATGATTGATGTGTTTTGAAAGAAAATGAAAAATCCTCATGAACTATTAAGACAAAACATAACACTTCAAAGAAATTTTCCACTTGTCGCAAGTAGTGCTTAAGACTATGCCCCAGACTCCTCAAGAGCACAAGTTCTCTGCATGTTGGAGAGTTTGAGAAGCACAGCCTTAATTGCAAAAATATTTTGATTCTTTGCCTGAGTCAGAATTTCCAGTCCTGAGCTTTGTGAGTCTCTATTAAAACACCAGGGGAAGAAGAGAGGAGTTGACTCAAAAGTGCAAATTTGCCAGGTCTGGGCTCAGAACTTGGGCCTGTCTGCTGGGTGTCGGCACTCACTGCGTGAGCCTTTCACCCCAAGACTTACCTGAAAGGGCTTCTCTCCCCTGCTGGAGGCCTGCACGCCTGCTCTTTCCTTCTTGTTTCCTGGAGTAGATTTGCAAAGGGTACTTCCAGCACTTGACTCCCGTTACCAGTGGTGATCGTTCCTACTTATACAGAAATGCTTTGCCATCAGACTTGTTCTCTCAGAGTTCCTGCCTGTCAGGATTCTTCCTATTAAAAATATGGATGGAAAGGTGGTATGACATCAGGTCAGAGCCACATGGTCCTGAAAAAGATCACAAATTTGTAGACAAGATCCAGGTGGCTGTTTCAGAAGGACCCCTCTAGGCTAGGGGATGTTCAGCACTAAGGCAAGACGTTGACTGAAGACCCCCTTAGAGTGCAATGTGGAGCAGCCCTAGTCATCATAGCTGGGATTCTCGAGGCCCTGGGTAAGGAAAGGGTAGGTAGAGAAAGTTCAAACCCACGAGCCCAGGTGTTATCCTCGGGGAAAGGCCTCTGCCTGATCAGTGGCTGGGTGGCCTTTCCTGCTGTGTCACATGGGCTTCTCTTCCCTCTTCCACTGTAAGCCCCTCGAAAGCAGGGCCTCTGTTATAGGCATGCTTCATGTGTCCGGTTTACTTGAATCCAGGTTAATTAGAATCAACTGTCTAATCAACTAAATGAGGTTTTTTTAGAAAACTGAAGTTTATCCTTTGAGGCACCAAACTATAGTTGTATCAAACTAAGATTCTGGTTTATATGGAATTATTTTAACTCTTATTTGCCTAATTTCCTAAACATTGCATTATATTATAAATTTTTCTTTACAAGTACAGGTTAACATTACTAAACAGATAGTAACTGTTCTCCACTGTGGTGATATCCTCTGGGACATGAGACACATTGGGGCTACTTTGTACTAAATGTTCTTAAATTACCATGCAGTTTAAGTTCTATTTTGAAGGGCCTCTGATAGCTGTAGTGGTTGAGTGTGTGTGTGTGTGTGTGTGTGTGTGTGTATTTGGGGGAATGCAGTTTCTGTTTTTCCCCCATTACCCTGATACCAGGTATTATTTCTTACTGCTATTACTTTTCACTGTCTTGAGCAGTCTGTCCCTTCCTTCAGATCTTCAGTGAACCAAAAACAAAGTAAACAAGCCTGTTAAAATTGCATTAAATATGACCTAGGATATTGAAAAGAATCCACAGGCAAGCATATACAGTGTTTGGATTTGAGGACAAGTAATTGTTCCCTGTTCATTTAATCCTTGGTTTCTAGAGACATTCTGAATTGTGATGCTGCTGAAAGATTTTAAGAAATTCCTGGACATCCTTGTATTTTATTTGTATCCTAGCATATAGCCCAGCAGCACTCAGGGTTCAGTAGCTGCTGAGTTGCTTGGTACAGCAGACATGTTTCACTGATTTCTGAGAAGAAGGCTCCCAGCACCAGTACTGTGGCTGTGAAGGCTGGGGCCAGCGTGTTTGTCTGCAGGAGCTGGTGTTGACAAGGCAAGACCAGAAGATGAGTGCGACAAGGAGGGTGGTGAAGCTGCGTGCCCTGCTCAAGCTAGGGGTGCAGATCAGCAGTATGGTTCCCCAGATCCACCCTTACCAAGTCAAGGGCTTGGGGAAGAGTTTTTGCCTCCTCCCGGCAAAGGTCTTGAGGCAGGAGGGGAGGAAGACAGTCCTGGCTGAGCTCGTGCTGAGCTCATGGGAAGTGAAAACAATGAGAAGGGAAAAGCTGTGTGTCTCAGTTCACAGTCCCCAAGAGGCTGAGCCAAGGGAAATTCTTTCTGGACCCATTCTGAGGACTGAGTCATTTTCATGATCTGAGTTCCTGGGTTAATGTGTTCTGTATTGCAGCGATAGACTCATCTTCCCTCACACCAGCAGCAGACCAGAGGCATGTAGTGTGATTTGGCTTTCAGATTCAAATTGTTTTTTAATAAGGAAAAACAAAGATGAAGATAAGTATTAAAAAACAGCATTCGTTTTAAGTTTTCACCTCTTTTCTTTTTACAATGGGATCATGCTCTCAGCACGGAATCTGCTGAAGAGAAGAGTATGAATCTGTGCGATGAAAGAGTGGGCTGTGCTTTGACCCCGCTGACTCCACCGGGGATGGTCGGAATAGACAGATGAGTCAGGTCTGTGGAGGACCCCAGGCTTACTTGGGACTGTGCAGCAGGGCTGATCAATGCTTGGAAAGGCAGTTGCCCTCTGGGAAAAATGATTTCCTTCTTAAATGAATGTGAAAAACTGGAAGTCATTATTCCTAGGAAAGACTTTCCCCTCGACTGCTTCTGAATAATTGATAGAATCTGGTCAGCCAGCGAGGACCCATGAGATGGGAAGGGAAGAGAGTCATTTCCCACTAAACAGGCAAAGACCTCAAGCCTCTTGGGTTAGACACTTTACTGCATTCTGCTCTCTTTGTCCCCGCAAAAGAGGGAAAAAAGCCACGAAAGAAAATATTGAGCATGTTTGGAGAAACTGGAAGGAAAAGACTTTGGTTAATCTCTTCAGGAAATGCCATTTTCCTGAACAAGAGAGTCTCTGATTATGGAGAAAAAGGAATTGTATTAAATATATACATAATTAGAGTCTAACAAGAAAGGAAGGACCTTTATTTCATTGAGACTTAAGCCAAAGAATTCCCTCAGGGTGACCTTTCTAGGAAGGAAAGAAAAAGACTCTAGACGTGGAGGAGAAATCTATGAAGTCTAATGATAACAAAGAAGTTTTGAAATTGCCTGTGTAGGTTTTGTAATCAAGAACTGAGATCATTCTGAGTCTTACGCCAGCCCCTCCCTTGCATCCACCTCAGGACCCACGCCAGCCTCTCAGTCAGGACGTGTGGAGGTTTGGGTCTTTGGGGCTGGTGGTTAGGCCGCGGGCTTCCTTAGGACTATTCTCAGTCTTGATTGAGGCTGAGCAGAGCCCAGGGTCAGGGACTGCATGCCCTTGCAGCCTGTGTCTGGAGACCTCTATCTTACTGTGAAGCCAGAACAAGAAAGCCCCATAAACTTGTTCATTTGATTCTTTTTTTTTTTTGGCCTCGTGGAAAGCAAGCATAAGCTCCCCTGTGGGCACACGTAAAAACTCTTGGAGGACAGGGCCTGCCATGGAGCTGAGAGACTGCCAATTTGGACAATGATGGATATTCACTCCTTCTTTTCAAATAATTACAAAGACAGTATCAGCTCCTCTGTGTCTTTGAGAGAGAGGAAGGCAAGTGAGGTTAGCATTATCTGCCTGCCCTTGGAGAGAAAGGAAATCACACTTGGTATGACCTGTCTGTCTCTGGAGGTTTAGGTATCGCCAGCTTTGCATCAGCCAAGATAAGATGAGTAGACACGCCCCCTCACCCCACCCTACTTTGTGCTGACCCTTGGCCTGTCTTGATTTTTTCTTTTTTCCTTAAAGCAGGCTACCCTGGTCACGCTAGTGGTAAAAAAATTCGCCTGCCAGTGCAAGAGACACAAAAGACAGGGTTCAATCCCTGGGTCAGGAAGATACCCTGGAGGAGGAACTGGCATCCCACTCAGTATTCTTGCTTGGGAAATCCCATGGATAGGGGAGCCTAGAGGGTCTCAAAGAGTCAGACATGACTGAAGTGACTTAGCTAGCACAGCACAGGACTAAACAATGACAACCCCAATAGAAACTGGGGTCCAAGGAAGTAGAAAGAATGCCCTTGAATAAGGTTTCTCAACCTGAGCACTCTGGATATTTGGACCGGGACAGTTCTTGGTTGTAGGCAGCTGTCCTGTGCATTGTGGGACGTTCAGCAGCATCCCTGATCTCCATCTACCCACTCGATGCCAGTAACAGCCTTTCCCCAATGTGACAGCCAGAAATGCCACTGCACATTGCCAGATGCCGCTGGAAGGAAAAATCCCCCTCAGTTGAGAACCACTGCCTGAGGAAGGAGAAAATTGCCGCCTCTCTGTGGATAATTTAGAACTCAGTTGGAAAAGGTGCTCATTGATTAAGGTAAATCTTAATGTAGCAAGCCACTTTCTGGTAATCTGATTATAACTGTGAAGCAGCAATACCCATCTGTAAATCAGCTTTCCCTTAGGCCGGGCCCTGGATTCTTTCTTTTTCCTGGTGCTAATCTCTGTCTGGTTTAAACTCTCCTCGTCACTTTTCCTGGCATCTGCGGTTGGTTTCTTTTGCGTAGAGTTGTTGGTGCAGGTGTTCAGCTGATGGAGCATTTGTGTGAAGAAGAGGAACTTCCTTTGTGGAAATACTCCAGGGAGCTTCCTTGCTCTGTGCCTTTAAGGGGAGACTACAGGCTGTCAGTTGTTCTCAGCCCAGGAGCTCACAGTTTGGCTGCTGATATTTATAACCCTTATGTGAGCATCTCCCTCTGCACCTCCCCCCCAGAATTCCAATGCTGTGTAATAATCCTCTCCACTCCCACCGTTGCAGCTGGGTGGGGAGAAGGTGAAGGGGCCTTTAAGACCTTTAAGTTAGCTTCATGTTGAGCTTTTTCCAGCCCCATTTTAAAGTATTGCTGTTAGTATTTTCAGTATCAACAACACAGGCAAAACCCCAAGCTTGCAGCCATTACATCATCTTGAAGGAGCCTCACGTCTCAGTGAAGGTAGTAAAATCAGATGGAAGGGCATCAAGAGAGTGTTGATGAATTTCACAAAAATCCGGCTGGAAATTTTGATAGCAAGGGAAGATTTTAAAGCAACAAATGAATATATCCTCAACCAGAAGGAAGGACTGAGCAGTTTCAATTGAGTTTACTGAAATTCTTCACACATAGTGTCAGCATGTAGCATTTGCAACTAAGACTGATCATCATGGGAAACACAGGTATCCAGAAAAACTAGAATTTACCCTGTGCTGAACTTGGGTTTGTCATGAGTTTTGAGTAGTGGGCATGGTTAAGATAAGAACGGGCTTGCACAATGGGGCTGTTTCTCGCTATGTCTAGAAATGCTTGGTAAGTGGCCTCAGCCTTAGCCTAGTCCTGGGCACTTTCCAACGAGCTCTCTGGCACACAAGCCGTAAGAGGTGAGCCTCTAGGAAGTGAGATGAGTTGCTTTGAAAGGCACTTTGTTGTTAGAGGTGGTTGGTTTACCAGGAATAAAATCAGTCCCACAGGGAGTCAGGTCAGGTCAGGTCACTACACCAAAACATCACTGCACAAAGGCTGTCTTCTGCCAGAGGGACTCATCCCAAGTCTCAGCTGTCCCGGGTGGAAAAGCCTCGCTGTGGGGAGTATGTGTTCCCTCCCCACCTTCCTTCATACTTTGCCACTGCCACTACTGGGGTGCTGTTCAGATACCAGTGTCTGGTATTGTCTGTGAAAGAGTAACACGATACACTTCTCCCCTGAACCTTTACAAGCTGTTTTCTTATCACCGGTCCTGTGATTTGAAATGTGGACCATTCACAACTTTAGCCATCAGGGATGAGAGTAAGAGCTGCAAGGTGAAGGTCCCTGGATCCCTTAGTGGAAGTCAGGCGGAAGGGGCTCTGTATTCCTTTCAGTCCATCCTTACTGAGCACTTGCTCTGGGTCAGTCCTTCATGCAAGCTGGGATCTCAGATAGTCTCTAGTTAGCAATGCAGCATGAGAAACAGGTGCAAAGAGCTGCAGTGGTAGGGACATAGCAGCAAGAACAGTAAGAGAGACCTGAGTCTAAATGATCTCCAATCCTAATTTCCTCCCCACCCCCACCTCCATAAATCAGACATTTAAAATCCCAGTTGCAGATAAGAAGACTGAGGTTTGAAGATGTTAAAGTAACTTGTTCAAGCCACATAGCAAGTAAATGTGAGAGCTGGGATTGGAAAGATGTTTGGCACGGAAGCTCATGCTTGACCAGTGGCCCCCAGTGAAGGTAGGGGAGGCAGTTTTGGCCCTTAGGGGACATTGACAACATCTAGAGACATTTTGTACTGTCACGACTTGGAAGGCTGCTCCTGGCTTCTAGTGGGTGCTGCTGAATTTCCTATAATACACAGAATAGCCACTTACAACAAAGGATTATTCAGCCCACTTCTCGAAATACAGGGGATTTTGATATCTTGCCCTTTTCAGATTCCATGACAAGTAAGAGTTAACTGATGAAATAGTTCCATTGCCTGGGGAAACTTCATGGTTTTCCTTTTAGTAAAAAAAAAAAAAAAAAGTGTTGGTTCTGAGAGTGATTTAAACAGATCTGTTGGATCAAGTCAGGATCTTGGTGAACTAATTTGAGTCAGTGGCTAAAGAATGCCCTCCATGCTTGGCCAGTCCCCACCCCACCCTGCCTGCCACAAGACTCCTGTTGTGGAAATCAGTCAGCTGTGTATCTCAAGCTGCTTCCTGTAGGGTGTGTTATGGAATGGCATCAGCCCTGCACCAGCTGGGAGTACTGACCTCAGTGTGATTTTTATCAGACTCCGTCCCTTTTGAGCCTTGCTATTTGGAACAAAAGATCCTCTGTTAGGAATGGAGAGAGCTAGCGTGATTGGACAGCCAGCGTGTACGCACATGGTTCCCACGGAAAAAACAGACATAAATTATGCTGTAGCCTTTTAAAACTGAAGCCTCCAAGGTGGTCTGCCCTTAGCTTCTGTCTGTCCTCACCCTTCTTTCTGTGAGTGCTTATCCGCCCCTCAGATCTGATGTATTAAACAGTGGCATCTTCAGAACTGGTCTCTGTCTGTGCCTCCCTCCCCCCTTTTCCTTCCCCAGTCTTAGAAACTACATTTTTTTTTCTAATATATATTATACTTTTTTAAATTTATTTTTTTATTGAAGGATAATTGCTTTACAGAATTTTGTTGTTTTCTGTCAAACCTCAACATAAATCATCCATAGGTATACATATATTCCCTTTTGAACCTCCCTCCCATCTCCCACCCCATCCCACCCTTCTAGATTGATACAGAGCCCCTCTTTGAGTTTTCTGAGTCATACAGCAAATTACCGTTGGCTGTCTGTTTTACATAGTAATGGTAATATAAGTTTCCATGTTACTCTTTCCATACATCTCACCCTCTTCTCCCCTTTCCCAATGTCCATAAGTCTATTCTCTATATCTGTTTCTGCATTGTTGCCCTGTAAATAAATTCTTCATTACCATTTTTCTAGATTCCATGTATATGAGTTAGAATATGATGTTTATCTTTCTTTTTCTGACTCACTTCACTCTGTATAATAGGTTCTAGGTTCATCCACCTCATTAGAACTGACTCAGATGTGTTCCTTTTTATGGCTGAGTAATATTCCATTGTGTATATGTACCACAACTTCTTTATCCATTCATCTGTCGATGGACATCTAGGTTGCTTCCATGTCCTAGCTACTGTAAATCGTGCTGCAGTGAACAGTGGGATACATGTGTCTTTTCCTCAGGGTTTATGCCTCGGAGTGGGATTGCTGGGTCATATATGGTGGTTTTATTCCTACTTTTTTAAGGAATCTCCATACCATCTTCCATAGTGGCTGTATCAATTTACATTCCCACCAACAATGCAAGAGCGTTCCCTTTTCTCCACACCCTCTCCAACATTTATTATTTGTAGACTTTTTGATGATGGTCATTCTGACTGGTGTGAGGTGATATCTCAGTGTAGTTTTGATTTGCATTTCTCTAATAATGAGCGATGTTGAGCATCTTTTCATGTGTTTGTTAGCCATCTGTATGTCTTCTTTAGAGAAATGTCTATTTAAGTCTTTTCCCCACTTTTTGATTGGGTTGTTTGTTTTTCTGGCATTGAGTTGTATGAGCTGCTTGTATATTTTGCAAATTAATCCTTTGTCAGTTGAGAAACTACATTTTTGATCCCCACTGTCTATCCAGTCTTGTTTCCTATGTAGACCATCCACTCCATCTACTTACCCCAAACACTCCTTAGCATTTTACCTATTTGATTTCTACTCATACCTAAAGGTTTAGCAGAAGTTCCATATCTCTGATTTCCCCTCCAGCCCAGCTCACCACCTCTCCTGCTCTCTTAAATCACTTAATATGTCTAACTCATTTAGCCTTTATCATTACTGCCTAATTTTGGCATTTATTGATTATATGCAGTGTCCCATCCCTCATCTTAATATATCCATTTTTGTGTCCCTCAAAGTAGTTAGCATGAGTATATGCATAGTTGGACATTAGTGAATATTTGGCTAAGTGAATGCTCTTTATTTCTCATAAGCCATGTGAGCTGTGGGATTCAAAATGCTATCAACTTTGCAACACTTGAGCTAAATCCTTGTTTGTTCTGAGAATCCTCATCCTAACATGGATTCTTTACCTTTCCATCTTGCCTCCGGGCTCCCTTTCTTCTTTCCTACTTAGCATATGTTAAAGGAACATAATTTCATTTCAGTATTAGCCTAAATAAGCAAAATTTAAAAATTTGCTACTTTGGATGCACCTGAAGAAAGCAGGTTCTGAAATGCCGTCTGGTAGTTACCCTTTACTTTAGGGTCATTGTCATTTACAGTGACAGCAAGAAGAGTCTTCATACTTCTATCAGCTTAGTGAGGAAAATAGAATATGAATTTGAGTCCGAAATACTCAGCTTGGAATTCTGGCTCTATCATTTACTAGCTGAGTGACCTTGGGGGAAATTACTTAGCCTCTCTGTATAGTTATTCTACTATAAAATGTGAGCAATGGTACATCCTACCTTTAGGGCCTTTATGAGATTTAAATGAAGTGATATAGATGAAAACACTAGGCAGATATTAAGTGCTCAATGATAATATTCTTTTATTTTAAAAAGTTTATCCAAATACACACATTATAACATTATTAAATGTTTTTAATAAGTTATTCCCTTTTTGCCTACAGCTGATCATTCTCCAGATTTGATCTAAGACCTAGCACCAAGTTAGATAAGCTCTTTTTCTTCTTGAAAAAATGGAAATGATGAAGATAAAGTAAATTAGTTTGATGACAGCAGTGAAACAGGTAGATGGACAAAAGGCCTTCCTGAGCAGTTTCTCTGGGGAACAAATGTGGAGCTCATTGCCAGCCCCAGACCAGCAATACATAAACAGTTTAGGTCATGACTCCTTAACACAGCTTTAAATATACTGCATGTACACATACATGGTTATTAATTCATTCATTCATTCACTTCAGAATCCCACAGCCAGCAGGTTTCTCTGAGACCATTTTGACCTTGGCTTCTATGCTCTACACATCAGTATTATTTTCAAATCATTAACCAGAATTAACCAGAAGCCATTACCAGCTCAGTGACTTCTGCAGTCACTCAGAGTTACCCAGCAGATCAACTTAATGATCTGAGGGTCCTTGGCCTAATTAGCTTTATCATAGACCATGTTATCTTCCACTGTTACCATATAATGGCAACTACCAAGTCAGCATCTTTGATAGAGACACTTCTTAATTTTAATCAATCTTTAATTAAAACATTAAGGGAGAAAATATCAGCTTAATTTCAGAGGAAGCAGCTTAAAAACACAGATAAAATTAATCTCTATGCCAAGTATATATGCCAAATCAAGATGTTCCTCAGAAAAGTTTTCAGCAACTATATGTTTCTAATATTTGGTTACATGTATCTATGAGTTAAGGGAAGAAGAAGATAAGAATTCAAAGAAATTGAACCTCTCTTAAGTCTTCTGCAGCTTGGATTCATTGCATCCACTCAAGTGAACCATTTACTATCTCTCTCATCTTGCAGTTCACTCCCAGAGAAGAGATCTGATTTAAGTCTAATTCTTTAAATTCAGCCTCAGTTGTTTGTTCATGATCAATGATAAGAACTGCTTTAGTAACAAAATGAAAGACAGTTTTCAAAAATCTCTTAATTCTAAATTACTTATTTTACATCCTTTCCTAATACTGGAGAGAAGACCCCTACAGCAAGATTCCTTAGAGATTCAGCCAAGGGACCCTTTTCATAGAAATAGCTAAGCACCTTTGTGAAGTTGTTACTCTGTGAAAGTTGTGAAGTCATGCCATCCTGGAATTGGAAAGGCTATTCTTGATGTTAAGTGAAAGCCCACGTGGTCACTTTCTCAGGGAAGCCTCCCCTGCACCTCCAGGCCACATCAGGCCCCTTGACAGATGCTCTCAGAGCACTTGTTTGCTTTTCCCTCAGAGTATTTACTGCAGTTGAATTAAAGTGAATGTCTGTCTGTCTCTACAAGAGTGTAGGCTCCTGAGCACATCTTGCTCATCACTCTCCCTTAGTGTCTGGCATGGATTAAGGCACACAGTAGATCTCAATAAATATTTGTTAAACAAGTGAAAAAAATCAAGGCTACACCTTGTGGAATTACTCTTTTTAAGAAGACAGGAAGAGGAACCCAAAGACACCAAGAAGGACTGGCTAGAAAGGTAGCATCAGGATAGCACAGTGGCATGGAAGCCAAAAGAAGAGACACAATAAGGGAGGACCAACACTTACTTTCTCACCACTGCTTATCCTTTATCTGCTACCGTCTGACCCAGCACCCATCACTGCACTGCAAGCATTCTTGCAGAAGTACTCACTGACATCCTAGTTGCCAAGCCCAGTGGCCTTGTCTTAATTAATTGTCTTCCTCCTTCCTTGTGCACCATTTAACATCGTATCTTCTTTCTCAAAACCCTCCTGTCCATTTGCCTTCCTGACATTGCGCTCTCTCCATTTTCTCCTCTGGCTGCTTCTCTGCTTTCTGTTTCGGTTTGTCTTTCTACTTCCCTTACAGGTGGCTCCTGAAATCCTGTCATCCACCCTCTTCTCACCTCTCTCCACGCTCAGCCCTGGGATGTCCAATTCCTCACTGTCCTACTACAGAAGTTTTCTACCTCTGTTATCTCCACCCTGACTTTGGTCTTTCTGGATACCTCCACATGGGTAGCCTTCGAGTACCTCACACTCAGTATGTGCTACACTGAATGTGTTAGCTCCTCCAGTTATTTCTTCCTGTCTGTTGCTGTTTTATAGTATGCTGTGCCCTCCGTCATCCAAAGAGGTTTATTATTTTTTAATATTTATCTATTTGTTTGGTTATTATTATAACCAAATGAAAAGTTTTATTATTTATTATTAATTATTTAATAAATAAATATTTATTTTTTATTTATTTGTGCCAGGTCTAAGTTGTGGCATGTGAGATTCTTTAGTTGTAGCATTTGAACTCTTCGTTGCAACATGCAGGATCTTGTTCCCTGACCAGGGATCGAACCCAGGCCCCTTGCATTGGAAACATGGCATCTTAGCCACTAGACCATCAGCATTTTTTTACATTTATTTTTCCCCCTAACCCCTACCCTCTATCTGATCAGTTGTGAAGTTCAAATAGTCTGCCTCTGCAATTAAGAGTTGGATCTTTTTTAATGCAATAATTTATATCAAGTGGCAGTTGAGTGAGCAGCCAGGCTCAGATTCTTAGAAATTTTCCACACACGACTCAGTCACTTGTACGACCCCCTGGTAAGTTAAATAAGGAAGTCTTGAGCTTTCCAGGTGGTGCCAGTGGTAAAGAACCCACTTGCCAACAAAGGAGAGGTAAGAGTTGCAGGTTCGATCCCTGGGTCGGGAAGATCCTCTGGAGGAGGAAATGGCAACCACTCCAGTATTCTTGCCTGGTGAATCCCATGGACAGAGGAACCTGGCAGGCTACAGTCCATGGGGTTGCAAAGAGTCAGACACAACTGAAGTGACTTAGCATGCACAAATAAAGCATAAATTTATGTTTGGCATTCAAGGGCTTTGGTGAACTGACCTTGAGCTACTTACCATTCTGACCTTTCATTTTTCCCTTGCATCTGTCCTATAACTTAAACCATGAAAACTTTGAATTGGCTTCTTTAGGTTTCCAGCCTCTAGTCCTTCACTTAGAAATCCTTGTCTCTACCGTCTCTGTATCTCCAGATCCTGATGCATAAATGTGATTCCCTCCATAAAGCCTTCCTGGAATCTCCTGCTTTCCTGCCTCCCACTGTCCTGTTAGGTCTTTTCTCACTTACAAAGCGCTATGCTTTTGTCATCACCACAGTCGTGGGGAGTGGCTAAAGAGGGATTAATATGAAGTCTACAAGCAGGAAAGGGCTATAGGGGTCATGAGAGTTCCTGAAGTGTATGGAAAGCCTTCTCATGGGTTTAGAAATACACAAGAGCTCAAATAGCATCAAAATCCTTAGATTTAAAGCAAGCTTCACATCATGCTGCATTGCTTAACGAGCCACTCTGTAGCCATCTTTATGTAATAAAAAGATGGTAGTGACTGATGCCCGACAGGTTCAGACTAATACTGTGGAGTTTCCACTTGCTACTAAATAAATGCTTGTAAAGTCTAGAGATCCCAAGATGAAAGGCATTTTGTAGATTTTAAATGTGCAAGATCCAGCTAGTCTTCTGTTTCCTCCTCTAGTCAGCACTAATCCTCCAAGAGAGAGGTGGATGAAAGAATTCTAGAATTCTACATTATAGAATCTGAGGAAGTGTGCATCTAGGGTCTCCAGATTTTCCTTCGAGGCTGGTGGTTTAAGTCTGGAGCAGACAAAGGCAAAGTGCCAAGTCCAAAACTTGGAAAGGGAGCTGTGTTAGGGTGTGAGGCGACTCCACCTTTCTGTTTTAATTAGACAGAAGGAAGGGCCAAGATTGTTCTTTCTTCCAAGTTCACCAAAGGAAAATCTGACACCAATTCTGTTCTTAGGAATTTTGAAATAAATAGAGAATTCTTTGAACTCTGTAATCAACTAACTGGAAACTAATTTAAAATTTGGCATCAGCACATATATTTGTGTTATAGGAATGGGGGAAACATCAAAGACGTGCTCCCTATACTTCTCTTTTTAAAAGTTTACACACAGCATGTGAAATGAACAGATGCTTTTTTTGTTGGAGCTATCAGGGTAACAAGAGGTTGAAAGCTGTATCAGGTATTTATTTCAGTCACTAAGATGGCTATTGGCAGAGTTCCACATACCAAAACTAAGGGGAAAGTCATGAACAGATTTTAAAAAAAAAAGACATGGAGGAAAGAGACTTTGTGCCTTTTTTCTCTCTCAACACAAACTGATGATTTAAAGAAAGGAGCAGAGCACTTTTTGCAGGGGAGGGGAATAATTGGTCAACTTTATGTAATCCTTTCTTTAAGGCCATGTTTGAATTTTGGAGAGGTTTCTTTGTAATAGTCTCTTAATATAGCGTCCTAATACACTCATCAGAGAGAATGTGACTTAAGTTGATAAGTAATTTGAATCTGAACTTCATAGTTGCTAAAATGCTCTCCTTACTTAGTTGACTGTAATATGGAGCATTGGTGAGAGTGGTGAGACTAACGTAGATAGGTGTGGGGAAGGATTAAGAAAAGACTGAATTCATTGGCACCTGACTTAGTGAGCAAACAGGAAAGGAATTTCTGGCTATGAAGTTTGTGATTCCACATCAAGATCATTCTTTATAATAGAATAACCACCCACCCTTAGTCCAGAGCCAGAATTCCTCAGATTCTTCCAGCCAGAGGGCCCCTGGCACACTAAATAGTCTGTTATGATATCTGAACACGTAAGTGAGTGTATTTGGCCAGGGAGATTTGCTAGTGAAATTGATCTTGCCTTCCCTGGGTTTTTCCAGTTGTACTTAATAATTAGAGGAAAATTAAAACCCAGATTCCCTGAAACGTTAAGTATCAGATACATAAGCTAATCAAGCCCTCCAATCACCTTGAATTAGAGTTAGAAGGGACCTTAAAATTCATCTTGAACAAACTGAAAGAGGAATTGTAAATCTCTTTCCCCAAATCTCTGCCAAGTGATTGCTTGAATTTCTGCTCAGATACCTCTGGGGTCAGGAAAGTCATCCCTTCAGGGGACCCCCTATTCTTCGAATAGCTGTGAGACAGCTTTGTTGGTTTGAAATCTGCCCTTGGATTGTAGTGTGCCAGCTTAAGTAGACATCCAGAACAAGCTTCCTTCCTCCCACTTCCCAGCCCTTTAGATACTTGATGTTCATCATATTGCTTGGAAACTTTCCCTAGGTCAAGCATTCTTGGTTCTTTCTGCTGTTTGTTCCTCCGAGGACAGAGTTTCTAGTGTCTTACAGTGTAGGACCAGGAGGAGTCAGCATTGTGGGGCAGCTCCTTTAACAGCTTTAGGACTAAAGAATGTTCAAGTTAGAAAAGCTGTCAAGACACAATCTAGTCTGCCCACCCTCCCTTTCAGTTTACAGATGGATAGAGAGTCTTTTGAATTTGAGTGGGCAGAAATTGATCAGCAGCCTCTTTTGGAGTGAGAAATGAAGTGTAAGACATTTTGCCAGTGAAAGTTCTTTTAGTTGCTTAATTCTGATCGCAGGCTTCAGCTGACACCTCCTTTTTGCCAAAGACCTCTCTGGCTCAAGTCAGCCTAAGGCTCAGCTCAGAGTTTCACTGCCAGATCTCCATACACCAGCTATTGGCTTCACTTACAGTTTGTATAGAGGGTAGAAATAACTTTTCCATAAGTTTTACCATCTGTATTGACCACATGGTCGGTTGAGAGATTTTAATAGACTTTTTTTCCTTCATAAAATCAGAAAATGACCATCACAAAGGAGCAGCACATTAGACCCCTTCTGATATGCAGCTGCCTCTGGTGGACGGGTTTCTGGGTTGCCCTTTGTACTTTCTTTGTTTAACAGTCACCAGGCGTCTAGATGGCTTTTCTAAAAGCCAAAAAGCTGTGGACGGGATTGTGGGCCACTTTTCTTTAGAATTTTCCATCTTGAGACTTGAAATAGACCCCTGCTTTTCATTTGGCCCCGAGGAGCTCAGGTTTCCTTGGATGTGCCCAGCGGTGAAGGAGCCCAGGTTTGGGGGCTTGGGGCGCTGCTGCCAGCATCTCCCCCGCCGCCCCCGCCGTCAGTTCCCTTCTTCTCAGTCATCAACACCATTCAGATCTGTGGGCAAAGAAATCCCGGTGAGGGCATGAACCGAGACTTGACGGACGTGAGGAACGGGAGAGGGAAGGTGCCTGGAGTTTATCCGATAACTTGGTCCGAATTGAAGTGCCAGGTTTAAGGCTGGAGCGGCAGGGGCGCGCTAAAGGTGACATTGGAGGGACTAGGGACACCCCTTTGGCGGCAGAGCCGGAGCGGGGAGTGATGCTGGCAGATGGAGCCCAGAATGGCCCTTGCCAGAACCGGCTGGCTGCGGGGCGGCGGGGGCGCCCCTTTTGGGTTAGCTCGCCCTAGGGCTAGGAGCCCGGCGGGTTGGGACGCTGCGGGGGCGCCCGGGGCCGGGCCAGCGGCGGGAGGGCGGGGCTTTCCTTTGTCAGGGGATTTGCGCTGCGCGGCCGAGACTGGCGCTGGTGCCGCTCCCCGCCCCGCGCTCTCTCCGAGGGCGGGGCTCTCCCTCCGGCCCCGGGGGCGCGGTGGGCGTGGGCCCGCCAGCCGAACGGCGGGCGCCGGGGCTCCTTTGCCCTGAGCCGCGCAGAAGCCCCTCCCTCGGTGCCTCGGCCTCCAATCCCCTCGGTCGCCCCCTCCCTCCGGCTCGGCGGCTCCTCGCCCCGGCTCTGCCCCGCCCTCCTTCCCGGGCTCTCCGCGTCGCGCTCCCCGGCTTCCAGGGGGGCTGCCCGGGCGGGGCGGCGCGGGGAAGGGGGAGGAGAGCCGCCCGCCAGCCGAGCACTTCCAGCGAGCGGCGGGCGAGCGGGCCGCGCGGCGCGAGGGAGGCGGGCTCGCCCCCGCCCGGCCCGAGCGGAGCCTTTTGTTCCCAGCCAGAAGTTTGCATGCCGGGACCGTGACAGCTGCGGGCGGGGAGGACGGCGGGGCCGGCGGCGGCGGAGAATAGAGGGGGCTGCTTGACATGCAGCCCACGGCGTGGCGGCTGCGGACCGGGGACTGGCGGCGGCGGCGGGGGAGGCGGCGCCCACAGCACGCGGGACTCAGCAGCCGGAGGGACCAACTAACTTCCTGAGCTCGGGACTGGAGGCCGGCGCGGCCGGGAGCCACCTGCCAGCCTGCGGTGAGGCGACCGTGGCCCTCGGGGCGCGCGGCGCGGGGAAGCGGGCGGCAGGGAGCGAGCCTTGCCGACTGACCCTTGGCTGCCGCCGCAGCCCGTCGGCCCCTCAAAGGCCCGGCGCCGGGCTCCACTCGCCTTGTTTTGCGGCCGCGGCGCTGGGCTGTTCGGGGAGCCACAACAATGCCATGATGTTTTGGAGACAGGAAGCCCCAAGCTGGCCGCGAATGAAGGACTTCCTGTGTTTAAAGTTGCAGGAATATCCGCCGACCAGCCCAGTTCAAATACAAACACCCGAACTAGGGAGGACGAATGGCTAATTCAGACCAGCTGGACTCTCCAGGGCTGGAACTGAGGATAAAATGAAAGGAATTCTTAGGAGCTTGGGCCATACTTGAAGACCAGAGGGGCTGTGCCATTGTTATTAAAGGACACAATCGATGTAAATCCTCTGCTTCCAACTCTACTCGGGTGAGAAGTGAGTGGAACTAGATACTGAATAAGACTCGTCAATATCAGATGATTTTTTTTAACTGACTGAATTACAGCGGTGCTCTTAAAAAAAAAAAAGCCATAGAAGGAATAATTTTGTTGATTACGTTATACCAATTATCTGTCTGCAACTATGAGGCTGCTAACCTGTGAGGAAAAAGCTGTTTCTCTTAGAGCTTCTCCCAGAATAGTTTCAAAGTGCAACTTCCAGGCCTTTCTGGAGGAAAGATCCGATTGGGGAGTTCGCAGTTATGAACATGTAAAAGGGTTTTTAACTTATGCAGAATGCGTTGTGGGGGAACCTGTGAGAAACTTTTAAAAGGTTGATGGTTCACCTTGATTGAAAAAGTATGGGTAAGCCACTCAGCAGGCCAGACTGTTTAAGGCAGAACCCCGCCTGCCTGGGAAAGGGGGAGGAAGAGGATGGCTACATAGAGGATTGCTATGTTCCACAGCGATCTATATATGACACAATGAGGATAAATGAACAGATTGACCAGGGGGCAAAGCTTAATCAGACTTCAAAAAGCACCATGGAAAAGATAGATGGAAGCACTATATCCAGCAACGGTACGTTAGGAGCAGCCGCTAATGTTTTTGAATCCAGAGCACCAGAAGGCAAAAAGTTGGATGAGAGAATAATATTTGACGCACTAAAGCTAAGCAGTGATGTGCAGAAGTCAGCACCTGTGCCACCCAGAAGGCGGCCAAATGCAGAACGCAAGGACAACATTAACAGGAGATCTTGGAAGTCCTTCATGCCACCCAATTTCCCAGAATTCGCCGAAAGGATGGAAGCTTCTCTCAGTGAGGTTTCCGAAGCCGGTGTTTCAAATCCTTCCTTGCAAGAGAAGAAGGAGTCCAGTTCTGCATTAACAGAAAGTTCTGGTCACATGGGCCACAAGGAACCTCAGTCAGAGTCAGTAACTTTGGAGCATGTGTCCAAATCCATAGGTATTCCAGAAATGCAGGATGTGAAAAACTTAGGTGGAAACAGCCAAAACTTCAGATTGCAGCAGTGCAGGGAGAGCTCTTCCCGTGAATTCCAGCCTCTAGAGTCAGAAGCTGCAGCAGCAAGTGGTAACACAGATGTAATGCAGGAACACAGATTCCCAAGTGCAACCTGGCCCAGAGCCATGAAAAGTTTGGCTAAGGGAGGCTTCAGCGAGAAGCAGCACCCCCTGGGGGACACAGCTTGCACTGTAGAATTGCCACCTCTCTCGCCTTGCCTGAGTGAAGAGCTGTTGGATTCCGAGTTGCATATTCTCATAACCCCCGGCCTCAGGGAGAAAACAGAATCTGAGCTCAAGTTTGAGGAGGATGAGCGGTGGATCATGATGGAGGCTGCGGAGGAGTGGGAGGAAGAGAAACTGTCAGAGAGTGGGAAGACTTTTCCAACAGCAGATGAGGAGAAGAACAGCCTGGCAGGTATCTTTGAAGAAGGAGAGCAAGCAGATACTGCGGCAGTGGTGGAGGATGGAGTCGGCTTCACCACCGCTGTCTTGGGAGCTTTTGAGCACCTAGCTCTTGGTCAGGTACGTTGCTCTGATGACCCGCAGCCCGCTCAGAACTGTTTGGCTTCTGTTCTCGAGGCCGCATCTTTGGATTACAACTGTGTTCTAACAGGTGAGAGCGCTGTAGGAGAACTGAGAAACAGGACTGCTCTGGGGCTGGAGGGACTTGTTTCAGATTTAGAATGTACTGTTGGTCCTGCTGATTCAGAGCAGCTCTCTGACACAGACTCAGTGCAGATGTTTCTTGAACTTGAAAAGGAGTGTTTATCTGAAGAAGGAGTGACTCCTCTAGTTGAGCTGGAGAATCAAGCCTCTTCTGAAGGGCTGGCCCCATCCCAGGACGCAGAAAATTCACTTGTAATCAGTCCTTTTTCAGGGGCTGCCTTAGAAAAGGAGCACGTAGGCCTTTTAAAGGTAAGGACCGAGGACTCTGCTCCTGGGTTGGACGGTGACTCTTTCAATGCCCTGGATTCTTCTCAGGTGCCTAATACTGTGGAATTTACTGCCTACTCTGATTCCATGAGGGATGCTTCCACTGTTGGTGAAGAGGAGGGTGAAAAAGTGCCTTTTAGTCCCAAAACTGCCGGGGAATTTAACCTTAGACTCCTGACTGATCTGGAGTCCCTGGGAGGATGGTCCAACTCTGATCACAGGGCTTCTCCTGAAGAAAATGTACCGGACTCTGAAGCCAAGCTGGCCAAAGAACACAGCAGTTTGTCCCAGGTGGACGGTCATGAAGTTGAGGCGAATGCTGAGGAGTGTGTGGAGAGAGCCCCCCTCAGTTCTGCTGTTAGCCATGAACTCACAGATGTTACCTCAGGATCTGAAGGAGAGGCGTTGCCGAATGATTCACATTTACCAACAGATGAGATTCATTGGGAAGGTGAGAAAGGAGCTATTAATGAAGAAAATAACCGTCTGACTTCCTTGGGAGATGTGGACCCTTGTGAATTGTTGTCCGTGGAAGGAGCTTGTGATGAGGGGGGTGAAGCACAAGCGCTGGATTATGAAGCCAGGCTGGAGGACCGAGCCTCAGCACAGCTTCCTGGCGAACTCCCAGAGCGAGTCTCCCAGAATCTCCAGAGGAAGTCTCCAGAGTCAGAGTTCGTGAGTCCGCACCTGCCGGTTGGAGGACTGAGGCATAGCAGAGATGGAGTGGAAACTGCGAATGGGACCAAGCCCAAGCTGAATGTGGCCTCACTGGAGGAAGGGGAAGCAGAAATGAGAGATTCCAATTCATTGCTAGATACCTTTTTAGAGGAACAAGTTACCAAGGCTAGTAACACGGAAGCAGTTTTGGAGGAATGGGCATCCATCCCACAGGAGCCTGACGCAGCTGCTGCAGTGTCCACTGTAGGAGATGCCCTACATGCTGCAGTGCCTGTCCCAGAGGGAACTGCTATAGCCGCTGTCACAGTGCCCTTCCCAGAGGAGCATGTCCCAGTTGTTTCCTTGGCCACCGTAGAGGCACATTTCCCAGCTGCCTCAGTTTTTACCGTAGAAAAGGATGGCCCAGCTGCTGCAGTATCAGCCACAGAGAGGGCTGCTGCCGCAGCTGCTGCAGTGCCTGCTGCTGAGGGGACTGCTCTGGCTGCAGTGCCCACCACAGAGGATGCTACCCCGGAGGAGCCCGTCACCCTCGCTGGTGCAGTGTCCACCCCAGAGGAGCCTGATACCACAACTGTTAGAATGCTCACCCCAGAGGAACCTGTCGCCCCAGCTGGTGCAGTGTCTACTCCAGAGGAGCTTGCCACCCCAACTGTTAGAGTGCTCACCCCAGAGCAGTCTGCCGCCCCAGCTGGTGCAGTGCCCACCCCAGAGCAGTCTGCCGCCCCAGCTGGTGCAGTGCCCACCCCAGAACAGTCTGCCGCCCCAGCTGGTGCAGTGCCCACCCCAGAACAGTCTGCCGCCCCAGCTGGTGCAGTGCCCACCCCAGAGCAGTCTGCCGCCCCAGCTGGTGCAGTGCCCACCCCAGAGCAGTCTGCCGCCCCAGCTGGTGCAGTGCCCACCCCAGAACAGTCTGCCGCCCCAGCTGGTGCAGTGCCCACCCCAGAGCAGTCTGCCGCCCCAGCTGGTGCAGTGCCCACCCCAGAGCAGTCTGCCGCCCCAGCTGGTGCAGTGCCCACCCCAGAACAGTCTGCCGCCCCAGCTGGTGCAGTGCCCACCCCAGAGCAGTCTGCCGCCCCAGCTGGTGCAGTGCCCACCCCAGAGCAGTCGGCCGCCCCAGCTGGTGCTGTGTCCACCCCAGAGGAGCCTGCCGCCCCAGCTGGTGCAGTGTCCACCCTAGAGCAGTCTGCCACCCCAGCTGGTGTAATGTCCACCCCAGAGCAGTCTGCCGCCCCAGCTGGTGTAATGTCCACCCCAGAGCAGTCTGCCACCCCAGCTGGTGCAGTGTCCACCCTAGAGCAGTCTACCGCCCCAGCTGGTGTAATGTCCACCCCAGAGCAGTCTGCCGCCCCAGCTGGTGCAGTGCCCACCTCAGAGCAGTCTGCCACCCCAGCTGGTGCAGTGCCCACCCCAGAGCAGTCTGCCGCCCCAGCTGGTGCAGTGCCCACCCCAGAGCAGTCTGCCACCCCAGCTGGTGCAGTGCCCACCCCAGAGCAGTCTGCCACCCCAGCTGGTGCAGTGCCCACCCCAGAGCAGTCTGCCGCCCCAGCTGGTGCAGTGCCCACCCCAGAGCAGTCTGCCGCCCCAGCTGGTGCAGTGCCCACCCCAGAGCAGTCTGCCACCCCAGCTGGTGCAGTGCCCACCCCAGAGCAGTCTGCCGCCCCAGCTGGTGCAGTGCCCACCCCAGAGCAGTCTGCCGCCCCAGCTGGTGCTGTGTCCACCCCAGAGGAGCCTGCCGCCCCAGCTGGTGCTGTGTCCACCCCAGAGGAGCCTGCCGCCCCAGCTGGTGCTGTGTCCACCCTAGAGCAGTCTGCCGCCCCAGCTGGTGTAATGTCCACCCCAGAGCAGTCTGCCGCCCCAGCTGGTGCAGTGCCCACCTCAGAGCAGTCTGCCACCCCAACTGGTGCAGTGTCCACCCTAGAGCAGTCTACCACCTCAGCTGGTGTGGTGTCCACCCCAGAGGAGCCTGCCACCCCAGATGGTGCGGTGTCCATCCCAGAGGAGCCTGCTGCCCCAGCTGGTGTGGTGTCCACCCCAGAGGAACCTGCAGTCCCAGATGGTGCGGTGTCCACCCCAGAGGAGCCTGCCACCCCAGATGGTGCGGTGTCCATCCCAGAGGAGCCTGCTGCCCCAGCTGGTGTGGTGTCCACCCCAGAGGAACCTGCAGTCCCAGATGGTGCGGTGTCCACCCCAGAGGAGCCTGCTGCCCCAGCTGGTGTGGTGTCCACCCCAGAGGAACCTGCAGTCCCAGATGGTGCGGTGTCCACCCCAGAGGAGCCTGCCACCCCAGATGGTGCGGTGTCCACCCCAGAGGAACCTGCAGTCCCAGATGGTGCGGTGTCCACCCCAGAGGAGCCTGCCACCCCAGCTGGTGCAGTGTCCACCCTAGAGCAGTCTGCCACCCCAGCAGGTGCAGAGTCCACCCTAGAGCAGTCTACCACCCCAGCTGGTGCAGTGTCCACCCCAGAGGAGCCTGCCATCACAGCTGGTGCAGTGACTACCCCAGAGCAGTCTACTACCCCAGCTGGTGCAGAGTGCACCCCAGAGGAGCCTGCAGCCCCAGCTGCTGCACTGTCTGCTCCAGAGGAGTCTGATAACCCAACTGTTACAGTGTTTACTCCAGAGGAGCTTCCTGCTGCAGCTGCTGCAGTGCCAGCTGTGGAGGAAGTGTTCCCTGTTGGTGCACCCTTCCTGGGAGATACTCCCCATGCTGATTCAGTTCCTGTCTCAGAAGGAACTCCTATTCTAGAAGAGGCTTCCTCTGCTGGAATGCCAATCCAGGAGGAGCCTGATTCCCCAGCGTTTGGAGTAAAAGAGGTGACTGGCACAGTGCTGCATGGGAAAGTGCCTCTGGCTGCAGTTGATGGATTAAATTCAAATGAGGTAATTGTTGCTCATTTTGTTAGGGTAGGATGTGGAGAGTAAAGTGAGATTTTCAAGTTCTGTGACTTGGTGGTGATTAGAAAGGGAACAGATAATTTGTTGGTTCTCTTAGGAATATCTTAAGTTTTTCTGGCGTTTTTTGGTCTTTTTATTGAATTTATGGGGAAAATGTGTCTTTCATCTGCTGAAAAACTTTATAATTCAAACTTTTTCTAATTGGGATATAAGCAAAGCTCAAGGAAAACAGAAATGTAAACAGTTTTGCCTTTAATTTTGGAAAAGATTATTAGCGGGAAAGGGTGATTCTGCTTTTGAAATTTACAGTAAGCACGTTCTCTCCTAAACCAAGAGGCTGCTTATTCATTGGTGATGTTAGCAGTCAGGTAGAGGCTAGAGTATATGCACTTTGGATTGAGACCTGGGATAGTTTTTAACCACTGTGAGACAGTTAAATTTCCTGAGGCTCCAGTTGCCTCATTTGTTAAGGCAGAAGAACGAACCTGTGAGGGTTGTGAGGATAAAATGAGATCATCCGTTCAATGCACCCAACACAGAAGATTAGAGTCACTGTCAGTATGCTTCCCCTTTCCCTTTCAAATAGACAATGTTGGTTAACTGAAGGAATTCACCAAAGCAGGTTGGGTGAAAGCCATATATGGATGTGTGAAGAACAGTTTTTGAATACAAATGTGTATTTTTAAAACCTGAAAAAGGCACAGTAATGATTATAAAGAAGGTATTTTAGTAATCTTGTCAGTCTTTGTGTTCGGAAACAAGTCACTTTTCTTTCCCTGGACCTCTTGTTTCTTAATCTGTGAAATTAGGAAATTGGGCTAATGTCCTCCTGGGTCTCATAGCTCCAAGATTTTGAAATACTCACGTTAGAGAACATAATGTGTTGTGAACCCTGTTCCCAAGATTCCTATCCTTATTAGCGTTTCATAATCAAAGGACTTCCAGAGTGGCAGCTCTCTGCACTTTACTGTCCTGGTGTCATTTGGTCACTGATAAGGAGGGAAGGAGTTAGAAGTTTAAGCAAATACAGTCAGTGGTAACTGAGTGCAAAGGTGGTTTTAATTTTGCACCATCTCCAGGACCTAAAACAGTGCCTTCCCTGTAGTATGCATTCCTGTTGACTGAGTGGATGAATGTTAATCTTCTGAGTGTCCATAGATGCTGCGAGAAAGTTGGGTTCACCTGCATTGCAGAACCTTTCAGGGAAGCCTTAGTCAGCTAGGACCAATTAAACATGCAGCTGCCAGCAAAGAAAGATCATTTTGATTGCAGGCTAGAAGCCGTCACCTTTGCCACAGGTCTTCCGCTTAGCTGTGTGGTGGTGGTGTCACCTGGATTTCACAATTATTTTGTGATGGAGCACCCCATCAAATTATAGAGTGTATCACCTTCCAGATTGATGGATTTGATCCAGTTTTCTCAGTTTTACTGAATTTGGGATTGACACCAAGATCCCAGCATCCTATGCAAAGTCACCAGCATTCTTGATTACACAGACTATTTCTAGTATAAAGCCTGCAGCAATAGTCGATGAAATATAGGGATTTAATTATAAAGAGCCAGTCAAATCTGCATAAAGGAAAAATATTCAGAGAAACTCTTAAGTCAGTCTCTGGGATCTCTGGTAGTCTGGCAGCTACAAGAGGTAGTTGTTTTATGAAATCTTGGGTGATATAAATGACAGGAGAAACAAATAGTAACCCAGCTGCAAAATCTGTGATTTAGAATGAAAATGAACTGCTTTAGATCCTCTTCATGTGTATGTAAAATGTTCACATGTATACATGGTTAAAATAGATATAAGCATTCTAATAGCAATCACAAGGTTTGGTAGAAGAAAGAAAAGCCAGAACTTGTTTGCTATTTCCGTAGTGGGATCCTAGGTCCACTAAGAGCAATCTGTGGTTCTTTAAGCCTTCTTCTCATGTGTACACTTCCTTAGACTTATTTCCAGTCACTGGTTCAATTAAGAAAGCAACCGTTTTTATTAAATAGTTGTACTATAAAATTAAGAATTTGCCAAGGAAGTTTTTAAGCAAAAATTGGGGAGCCTCACAATCTCGGTTCAACACTTGAATCCTCAGCCAATCAACAGAACTTTTATGGATTTGTTTGCTTTCTCTAACACTGTTTCTGTACAAGGATTCATTCATTTACTGGATAACTACCTATCGTGTACCCAGTACTCTGTGCTGGGTACTGGAGCTTCTGCGGTAAATAGAATTGGCATGGTCCCTGTCCTTGTGGAACTTACAGTGTAGTAGGGGAGGCAGCGTGCGTTTTAAGTTGTTTCAGTTATGTGTGACTCTTTGCAACCCTGTGGACTGTAGCCCACCAGGCTCCTCTGTCCATGGGATTCCCCAGGCAAGAATACTTGAGTGGGTTGCTGTGCCCTCCTCCAAGGAATCTTCCGGACCCAGGGATCAAACCAGTGTCTCCTTCATTGCAGGCAGATTCTCTGCCGTTGAGCCACTGGGGAAGCCCAGGGGAGCAGAAATTAAGCAAAAATGATAAAAATATATGGTTATAAATAGTGGCAAATGCTTTGAATAAAAAATAAAAGTTATGATAAACAGTAGGGGTATTTAACTTCAGTTATGTCAAGGAAACAGTTTTAAAACTATAACCTGAAGGATAAATAGAAGTTACTTAGTCAAAGAGCATTCTGGACAAAGGAAATGGAAATTGGAGAGAGCTTGGCATGTGAAAACTAAAAAAGAGTCAAGTGACTGGACCACAGTAAGCAGGGTTTCCAGAAGAGTGTCTTGCAGTGAACCTGGAAAGGTAGGAAGGGGCCAAATGATGCAGGGACTGAGACAGAAATCCTCAAAGATCTCTACCTTAAAAGCCATAGGCAAATATTGAAAGATTTAAGTAGGGGAGTGAAATTATTTCATTTACATTTTTTAAGGATGACTCAGCTTAAATATAGGGAAAGTTGGTTCACATTGACAAAAAACATTTTCAACATTATTTGGGTTTGTAAATCTCAGGTTTCTTTTGCATTTTGATAGTTTGTATTATAATTGATGTGGAATTCAGAAAACACAGAATGGTTTGCAACTTTAAAAAATCACACTGGCTGCTATGTTTAGGATGGATTGTTGGGGATCAGGAACAGAGTAGAGAGGCCTGCCCAATTACTGCAATTGTTTAGGTGGCTTGGATAGAGAGTCAGTGGATTTGAAGACAGTTGAATGGATCTGAGATGCAGTTTAGGGGCAGAATCAGTAAGACCTGATAATGGCTTTCACGTTGGGGGGTAGTGAGGGGAAGTTATCAAGGATGGCTTCTAGGTTCTGATTTGCATCATTGAGTGGATGGGTGTTGGAGGGTGGAGGAAACAAAAAGTACTCATTGAACTGAGAAGGCATTTTGAGACCAAAAAAGAAGGCAGGCAGCTCCATAGAATCAATGGATCAGTTTATTATAGAGTAACTTACTCTCAGGCTTCCCTGGTGTCTCAGCAGTTAAGAATCCGCCTGCCAAAGCAGCAGATGTGGGTCGGGAAGATCCCTTCGAGAAGGAAATGACCACCCACTCCAGTATGCTTGCCTGGAAAATCCCATGGACAGAGGAGCCTGGTGGGCTACAGTGCATGGGGTCGCAAAAGAGTCAGACACGACTGAGCAACCAAACAAAAACTTACTCTCAGGGTAGCATCAGGCAGACTACAACCCAGAAGCATTCGCAGCTGCACTCTGCACCATCGTGGGAGCAACTGGGACAGTTCTGCAGTTAACCTAGAGTGTGGGGGTCAGTGCTTGGGAAAAGGACTTGTATTCCTAAGTCAAGATTTATGAATGGATTCTAATCTGTGGGCACTAGGAATATACATCAGCAAAGGTTTTCATCATTGTTTGGGGACTAACAGAGCATAGGGGCTACCTGGTCCTGATAATTATTAAACAGTATCTATTATCTACAAAGCCCTTGACAACGGAAAAGTGATTTACTGTATGTTACAGTCCTGGGTAGGATCAGCAGAAGGACAAGAGAAACTCTAAGGGCCCAAGATGGTGTCAGTGAGGCTCATAGCCAAGTGGGGGCAGTAACGAATTGCTCAGGGAATAGCAGAGTTGGGGGAGAGGTATACAGTTCAACTTTGGAATGGTGTATGGCAATATTAAGGAAAATAGTTGGATATTTAGATTTGAAATTCAAAATATATATATAATTTTTAGAGTAATAAGCATTTATTGTGGTAAGGAATGCCATAAGAATGGGTAGAATTGCCTTTAGATTGAGAAAAGGGCTCAGAACTGGCATCCTACCCTTATCTCTACCCTCTCAGGCTAACATTTGGAGATCTAGAGGAGAAAGAGGAAGTGCACAAAGGACATCAAAAAAGGATCAATCAGGATGAAAGCTGGGAGACTGTGGTATTACTGACGATAAAAGTGTTTTAAGAAGTTCTTTGGGAAATTTTCTGTTTTATGTCCCTGTTGTATCTTACAGCCATGCAATAATTTTTACTAGTGTTCTGCTCTGGGAAATGTCTGCCAGCACTGGTTAGTTAGTAATGGCACAGTACATGTGCCATGAAATACTAAGGAGTAGGACTTTTAACGTATCTAAAAACACAAGTTTTGCAAAACAGCTTTATTTGGGAATTAAGAGAAAGGAGCAGGTGTTTTCAGATTTATTTTCTTTAACATTCTGTTCACTTGTGTTCACTATAAATATTTAAAAGAGTACTAGTATATAGAGGCATTTTCATATATTTTTAAACTTCTGGAAAAAAAAAAGACAAATACCCATTCCCTGTCAATCCATAGAGTGCACATGGGAAATGAAGAAATCTCAAATACATTATGTGAAATGTTCACGAACAAAGTAAATCCAAATTTTAAGAAAAGAATTGGCTCTATTATATGGAAGAGATTATCAAGCTACTTAAATTATGTCTTTACTTTTCTGTATGATTTACATTGATACCAGTAGAGCATCTTGCCAAGATGGAGGTATTCTCTGTTGCCCAGTACATTAGACCCTTAGCCACACATGGCCTTTGACCCCTTGACCCCATGAAATGAGGCTAGTAGGGTGGAGGAACTGAATTTCTAGTTAAATAGCCACACGTAACTGTTGGCTGCCATATTGGACAACACAGGAAAAATTACATATCAGTCACAGCATGAGACAGGAGACAGCATTTAATTACTGGGGGCTCTTCAGTGTGGACTGGACACCCTCCCTCTGTACTTAAGGCACTTCTGCTCTCTTCACCTTTTCAGCCCCTCCCACAGCCATTTTGTTGTTTTTTTTCTCTTCTGCTCTGATTTTTCTTCAGTGAAAGCATGTTTAATACAAAGTAGAATCATAGCACTTGCTTTCTCGAGGAACCATGTTGTTGGAGTAACAGTCATTTTTAGCTGAACTGCTGTGTAGTGTTGCCTAACAAAATATGGTGTAATCAAATTATAGTATAAAATGAAGCCCAATGGTAATTACCTTTAAAACCTTCCTTTTTCAGTGTTCCCTTGGGCCTTTCTTTCTTGTGACTCACTTGTTCAGCCACAGACCATTCTTTCTAGAATCAGTTTCCTAATCTGTGGTCTCACATAGGCCAAAATTAGTCTTATCCAAACTTATAATTTTCTTTTGAATTTATTTTTGTCCTCTTGCATTCTTCAGCTTTCATTGATTCACCTGTCTCCCTGAACTTGAAGGAACTTTTTATGGAAGAAAAAAGAATGGAAATAAATCCATCTAGTGGGATGTTGCTGATTTTATCCTCTGACAATTGAGAGAAATCTGATCTTAGGGACAAATATTTATTTCATTTTTTCCTTAATACCATTGGAGTGGCAGAAGTATTGTTCTCTTTGTTTCCTTTTATAAATTTCTAAGTAATAATGGACCTTGACTGCATTAGAAAGAAACACTCACATTGCTTGTTACACTTGTTCACAGTTATAAAATTCCATTGTTTCATGGTAAACATGGATATATAGTATCATTGTTTTAAAAATATTTTATGTATATCTGAGTCTTACTTAAAATAGGTCTGAAGTTGTTAAGGACATCTCCCTATAATACTGGCCCACTTCCCTTTGTAGTCGGAGGAATACTATTTCAAGATTATTGGCTGTTTGTGGTCTGTGGCCTTGGAACAGAATGGAATTAAATGGCCACAGGGGCATTAAGCTATGAGGTTGGAATTCTTCACACCATTAATGTGTTTTGGTTAATTATTAGTCCTAGTCAGAGAAGAGCATTGCATGTATCATGGTTGGTTAAAGCTATTCCCCAAGGTATTTTTAATCTTAAGTACTAGTCATTTGGTATCAACCTTCCCATTTAGGATTGATAATGTATCACACTTTCATGGTATCTTGAGGCTGATGCTTCGTTATTCTCAAGAGCTTTTTGCATTAAAAAATTAACAACAGGAACAAACCATGAGTCATGGTTTAAATGCCTAAGTAGTGCCATAATTCTCTGTAATTGCTTGTCCATAGGAGAATGTTTTGAAATGTGAAACCACATTCTTACTTGATACTTTCTGTACAAGTAGCTTGTTTTCTCTTGTTACCCCCTGGCCCTCCTTTGTTAAAGCATGCCTCTCACATGAATAACCAGACACTGTCATGCCTATAGATTAAATCTTCTTTGGCTTACAATTATCTAGATGTTTCAGAAAGAACAGGTGGATCCTCTTCAGATGAGATTGCAACAGGTGAATGGACTTGGCCAGGGCTTGATTCAGAGTGCCGGAAAAAACTGTGATGTACAGGGTTTGGAACATGATATGGAAGAAATTAACGCTCGGTGGAACACACTGAATAAAAAGGTGAGTGAACGGAGGGCATAGAAAAAAGATATGGCAATTTCAGGTTTCCATGGCACCTGAATGCAAATAAAACTTTAGCAGTTCCAACCTGGAGTTACAAAAAGGGATGAGAAGTCATTTCAGAACTCTCCCCTTTCTCCTCCATGTCTGTGAAATAGGTTGCACAAAGAATCGCACAACTGCAAGAGGCTTTGTTGCATTGTGGGAAGTTCCAAGATGCCTTGGAGCCATTGCTCAGCTGGTTGGCAGACACTGAGGAGCTCATAGCCAATCAGAAGCCTCCATCTGCTGAGTATAAAGTAGTGAAAGCCCAGATCCAAGAACAGAAGGTAAGTGAGAATGTTGGGGCAGTGAACTGTAACAGCCGAAGGGAATGACAGACAACACAATTTGCTTATAGTTTCAGGAGCACAGTTAGGAGTTTAGTAGAATCTTAACCTACCTTGTGTGATCCAGAAAAGAAAGATGGAAATTGATTTTCATCACTTTTGTAATCTCCTAATTTACCTTGCCATATGTTGAACTGAGCAGTTTTGCTTGTTCATTTATCCTGTTTCAGTGTTTGTCACCACTTTATCTTAAGAGATTTTGAGTATTTTGAGGGACACTGATATTCTAAATAATGTTGTATATCATGTATAAAGTTTTCTCTGGTTCCCCCTCCCCCTCCCGCCCCCGCCTTGGTTTAATTTCCATTTCAGTGCCTTTTTCTCTTGGTTCAAATTAAATTCCTTTTCAGTCACATAATGACAATCACTGCTCCATTTAAAAACCTGAGTGTAAGAAAAGTTTATATGAGTGGTAGGAATTGTATCTCATGTTTTTGCCTCAGGTTTTGGGGGAAGAAAAAAATTCACTGTTCAGTTGAACTTAGGGCTCAGTGAGGTGAGGTTTTTGGATTTTGTACGTATTCCTTGTTTCAGATTTTAAAGTGACCCCATGTTATCACTTTTCATTCTCTTTAAACATGTACGTCAGTTACTCCAGAGGCTACTAGATGATCGAAAGGCCACAGTAGACATGCTTCAAGCAGAAGGAGGCAGAATAGCACAGTCAGCTGAGCTGGCTGATAGAGAGAAGATCACTGGACAGTTGGAGAGTCTTGAAAGTAGATGGACTGGACTACTCAGCAAGGCAGCAGCCAGGTAAAGCCAAGGGGCTTTTGAGGGACAAGTCAGAGATGGTTTCTGACTTGTGTCACTGAGATGCTGTAAAAGCCCCTGGATGACTCTCATGGAGCTCTGGAGGTGTTTAACGGCTTTTATCTTGAAGAGGGATAAGTTTTTAGAGATGATCTTCATAACCAGAGTGACTCGCAGGAAATGAGCCTCCGCTCTTCCGTAAGTTTCTGAGAGCTGGGAGACTCATTGCCCTGTGGTGGTGTTCAGTTGCAATATAATCGTGGTTCCAAACGACAGATGCAGACTGCTACAATCCAGCCAAGTAATTTTCTGAGTTTTTGGAAACAGGTATTTTTTTCCCATTAATATTTATAAATAATGTTTTTGATACTTGGAATTGAAATGTATCGTGTTTCTTTTCTGTTAGCTTATCCCAGTATTAGATGTCCCTACATCTAGGAGCTAGCCTGTGGTTCTGGTAAATGAGCATTCACGAGTTGCATGTGATGTCTTCCCCAAAAGCTGCAGGCAGGGAGTGTACTTCTCTCCCCCACGTAGGTGCTCTCTCTTTCCACAGCTATCAGTTAGTCCAGTGTCACTTGAGCTTAATAAGTCACAGTGGGTCTTTACTTCCAGCTGATACTGTTCCCAGTTTCAAAAGTAAATGATAATGAACCAGAAATGAGTATGAGAGTCATAGAGTTGATCACTTATTATCTAGGTAGCTATGGGAAGTCTTTAGATAACCCCCTCTTCAGTCTCTTGACTTCTACCTGTTCATGGCTTGCTTGTTTCTCATCTGAGCTACAAAGTATTTACTTGCCCATGTTAGTAGGAGAAACAAAAGAAAGAATTCAGCTTACTTTCATTTCCAGATTGCACTGCGTTATATCTTTCTTTCCATCCATTTCCAGTAATAGTACCATTGACCCTCCAACTACCTGGGTTTAAAACATCAGCCTCATTTTCTTTTTTACCATTTTTTCCCCTCCCCTGCTTTGTGTCCCATATTTATCAGGATCCTAAATTCTGTTTTACGTCTACAGTATCTTTCCTCTCCATCCATTTCTCTGATTCCAACTCAGTTGCCTCAGTTCATGACTTACGAACTCTCACTTGGGTTCATTCCCATGAGGTAGCTCACCTGAGGGCAGCCTCCTAACTAGCTAACCTTAACCCCTCTCCTGCTGCTTCCCTTCAGGCCTTCCCTCTGCACAATCAGAGACATCTAATGACTGCCTGTTGCCTATAAAATAAAGTCTCTTTAACCCACCATTCAAGGTGGCCCTAACCCACCTTTCTCAGTTTCTGCTATTCTCATTCCTTATGGTCAAAGTAAACCATATTCGGTTGTTCAGTGTCTTCTGTCAGTTTCCTAACTCTGTCTTTGCTGATGGTGTTCCATCTTCCGTGAGAGACTCTTGTTCATCTCCCCTGCTTTTATGAAGCTTTTCTTTATTCGCAAGCATAGAATAGTTTCATCTTCCTCTTAACTGCCCTAACTCTTCATGTGTACCTTGTATTATGGTCATTATTTTATGTGCTTACCTCCTAGGTCCTTAAGCTCACTGAAGTCATGATTGTTCCTAATGTATCTATTTATGATTCTTTGCTTCTATCCTACTTGCTTCCATGCTCCTAACACAGTTTCTGGACCAGTGTTTTAAAGTGAAATACCAAGAGCAGCATCATTTGTTAAGGCATCCCAAAGAATTCTGTTTAGGTTCTTTAATATTGGATTTTTGAAGCCTCCAAATTATTTTAGCTCTTCTCTTTTCTACCTCAAATCCTGTTACAGTGATTTCTTCAAACTTTCAGATCCTGAAATCATAGATGAGTCAGAAAAATCTGGAAGTCTAGGACAGTTCTTTAAGAATTAAATTTTTAGAATTTCAAATTTGGAAAAGAATGAACACATGTATATGTATAACTGAATCACTTTGCTGTAAACCTGAAACTAACACTAACAAAACTAACATTGATTTTATTAATCAGCTGTACTCCAATATAAAATATAAAAAGTGTTTTTAAAAGTTTAAAGCAAAAAGAGTAAAATCTTTAAGCAGGTCATTAACCAGTGAAAATAATCCACCAAGCAATTTATTTAAGATTATATTTTATGTTTTAGTTGTATTGATTGAAGATGTAGTTTGAAGGTTGACATAAACTAAGAAAGGAAATTCTGTACTTTATATTGACATTTAAAAATAACATCTAGAGATACATTTTTCTTAATACTCAAACATTACATTTCCAGATAATTCAAATGGCAGGTCTTTATATTAAATCATTTATTATTAATATAAGTTTGTCCAGAGTACCCAGCATAGGACCTGACGCAAAGCAGATGTTTAGTAAAGATTTACTGAAGTAAAAGTACATCCCATCACCCAGGCCCTTTTCAAATAACATAGCACTTAGTCTGATCTTAATGGTCCAGAGTCATTGTTATGGCCTTTGATTATTATTCTGTGTGCTAATATAGTTCTTTGGTTGTTTTTGTGTCTTTTGTTTATTAGGCTGCCTTCAGCATTCAGGCTTCCCCTCTCCTTTGTAATTGGCTGATTTTAATCTATAGGGTATTTGAAATCCACACTTAGTATGGATGTTATGTTAAATAAGATTTAAGATTCAAGATTCCAGTTGTAAAGTACATAGTTCTTTTGGCTGCCATTTGCCTTAGCAAATTCAGCTAGTTTGATGTTATTTATTTGCCTTAAATCAGAATTCAAAGTTAGGCTCTGAGGCTTGAAATTACTAGAAGCCTGACTGATTTGGGGGCGATAGGAAGGAAGTTCTTGTTCATAGCTTGGTCTGCCTGTGCTCTTCAAATGCTGTCTTTTCTCTTCATCATAAGTGAAGGTAGCAGTGACAGGGAAAAGAGAAATGAAGACTGATGGATTTTTTACTCCTTTAAACATTATTTTGGTCACATGTACAGAGGATGCACGTGCCACATCCCATAGGAGAAAGAGTAGTAGAAGGTCTGATTCTAATTCTCACTGTACCATTGCTACCCTGCGGGCGATCTGAACAGATCTTTCTTTAAGCCTTCAGGCTTGGTTTTCTCTTTTATAATAGTGGCATAATGTTGCCTACCTCACAAGGTCACGACAGAACCTAAAGAAGGTACTTCAAGCCTTTAAAACAGCAAAGTGCTGTTTTCTGTGTGTTCTGTTTGCTATTGATATTTCAGATGTGCCTGGTTAAGATTGGTCTTTTACTGAATATAGTACTGTTAACAGTTTTAATGTGACTTTTCACCTGAGCAGCTTGTTCTATATATTCGTGTAGGCAGAAACAGCTGGAAGACATCCTGGTTCTGGCCAAACAATTCCATGAGACAGCTGAGCCTATTTCTGACTTCTTATCTGTCACAGAGAAAAAGCTCGCCAACTCAGAACCTGTTGGCACCCAGACTGCTAAAATACAGCAGCAGATCATTCGGCACAAGGTAGGAAGTAGTTACAGTAAATGAAAACACAAAACTGGAATCAGAAATCCTAGAAAACTTCCTGCAGCATTCTAAAAGATGTATTTTGTGGGGTTTTTTTATTTTAATTTAAAATATGATCCAGTTATTAATTGGACTAGTCACATTCTTCAGGTAAAAATAGAAATGGACTTACAGGCTACCATCAGAAAAAACAGCTTTCTGTTCTCTGTTTTTATGTTATTTACCCTTCCGTAGGTAAACTTATATATTATTATTTAATTTATTATATCATTTGTGATTCACTGTCTCATGTTTTCTTTTCATTTATTTTGTTTCTGTTATTCATTTTTTCCATCTGGATTTCCAGGCTCTGGAGGAAGAAATAGAAAGCCATGCAACAGATGTGCACCAGGCAGTCACAATTGGGCAGTCCCTCTCCTCCCTGACAAGTCCCGCAGAGCAGGGTGTGCTGTCAGAAAGGCTAGACTCGTTGCAGGCCCGATTCACTGAGATTCAAGACCGGTGCTGTCGGAAAGCAGCCCTGCTTGAACAAGCACTGTCTAATGCTAGGCTTTTCGGGGAGGATGAGGTAGAGGTGCTCAACTGGCTGGCCGAGGTTGAGGACAAGCTCAGTTCAGTGTTCGTAAAGGATTACAGACAGGATGTCCTGGAGAAGCAGCATGCTGACCACCTGGTATTCATGCTTTCCATTCTTATTGGTTATGTTACTAAGTTATTTTGTCATTTTAATTCATGTTTGTCTTCATTTCTCTCTCTCTCGCTTGCTCTTTTTTTTTTAATTCCAAACATTTCAAATTTATTTTATACACAAGTGCTTAGTTACAGACTTGTTGCTAAGGACTAATCTATGTTTTGATGAGTCCATGGAAATACTTACACTTAACAAACCGAATCATTAATTCTAGAAGGTGATCCAGAGTGTAGTCAGGGGCCATCTCAATTCCAACTCATGTTTTACATCACTCGGGAATGTATCATTCAGCTACCACTTGAGCAGTTATGCAGAGGAGTATGTACTTTAACAAAGTGTTAGTCGCTCAGTCATATCCAACCCTCTGCAACCCTAGGGACTGTAGCCTGCCAGACTCCTCTGTCGATAGAATTCTCCAGGCAAGAATACTGGAGTGGGTTACCATTTCCTCCTGCAGGGGATCTTCCTGACCCAGGGATCAAACCCAGGTCTCCTGCATTGCAGGCAGATTCTTTACCATCTGAGCCACCGGGATGCCCAAAACTTTAAGAAAACCAGATTACTTAACAGTGCTCAGGGTTTGATCATACAGTGGTAACTTTTTAAATGTTTCTAGAATTTATGTGCTCAAAATGCAGGGATTCTGGGTCATCTTAGTAGAAAGAACAATTTGCCCTTTTCGTTGTTTTTATGGAATTTCTTTGGAAATGGTAAAATCAGCAAAGTGATTTTTTTTGTTGTTTATTAATAATCTTAGATTCTTCTACTTCATTGACTTCAGATATTGAGAGTTTTTAACTAGGATTCTGATTTAAGTTGGCCTGTTCTTGCTGATTTTCTTTTCTTGAACTTTATGCCTTATCCTTTGTTTTGGACATAGTAGACATTTTTGCTGAATTCTGCCTCTACCTTTCTTGGGTTCAGGTTTGGTACTAATAGATTAGTAAAGCGGATTAAGTCCTAAATCTCTTCTCATCAAAGGAAAGCTTGCCTATAAGTATCTGATTTCATTGTTTTGAGTAATTAAAGGGGTAACCAACGAGAAAACGGAGGAATCAAATATCTCATGTTTAAACTGATATTCATCTCTTTACTTTAAATTTGGTCTCTTAAGGGGCTCGCATTTCTTCCAAATTTGGTCTCTTAAGGGGCTCGCATTTCTTCCACTTTGTTGTGTCATAGTTTTAGGATTAATGGTGTTCTTTCCTTTCAGGCTTTAAATGAAGAAATTGTTAATAGAAAGAAGAATGTAGATCAAGCTATTAAAAACGGTCAGGCTCTTCTAAAACAAACCACAGGTACTTTGAAAAGCACATCTTTTAACTCCTGGTCATACAGACATTAATCAACACCCTGTACTAGCCACTTCTCTTTGTAGATAGGAGGAGCTTAATACTCACTGATTGTATTACCATGTGCTTCCTGGCAACTGGGGCTTGGGTTCCTATTTCCTGCTAAATCTTTTATTGAAACACTGTATTGTCTCAGATCTGGTTATAGATGAAAACTCTCCCTGCCCTCCAGTATGTTGAATACCAGAATTTACTGAAAGATGCTGGAAGTGTCTAGAAAAACCTTCAGTCAAACTCAGATCCTAATAATCTGAGACGTCGTTTCTTTTATTGATTGAAGGTTTCTTTCCCACTTCCCTTGGTGTGGGACACTAGGTGAAATCACTGCCATAGGGAGGGAGTATCCATAAATTTAAGCTGACTTGAATAAAGAGAGGTTAAAAGGGCTCCCTTGTAGCCTATTAGACATGAATAAACTGTGTGCTGTCTCCCACAGGTGAAGAGGTATTGCTCATTCAAGAGAAGCTGGATGGTATAAAGACTCGGTATGCAGACATCACAGTCACTAGCTCCAAGGCCCTCAGAACCTTAGAGCAAGCCCGGCAGCTGGCCACCAAGTTCCAGTCTACATATGAGGAACTGACCGGGTGGCTGAGGGAGGTAGAGGAGGAGCTGGCAGCCAGCGGAGGACAGTCCCCCACAGGGGAACAAATACCCCAGTTTCAGCAGAGACAGAAGGTGAGCTGACATCCCACACTGTAAAAGGAAAGAATTTTTCTCTTAGAATCCTGAAGTTCAAATTCTTGAGTTTTACACCAACTATCTTTACCTGAAATCTAAACCAAAAATTTCTGTCTGCCTCGTTTTCTGTTTATTCGTGTAAAATAAGTTTTGACATAAGGACAGGCCTGCATAAGAGCACTTGTCATGGTCTGAAGAAGAAAAAGATTGAATCTGAACACCCTAGGAAGCTTGTTTCACATGGAACATTTTAGAACTTACTGTCATAGTTCACTCTCTAAAAGAGTACCTCATAGTCATCTCTGATTCTCCTGCAGGACCTTGTGCAGTTCTAGATGCACAGAAATACAGTGCATTTGTGAAGGTAAATAAATGCCTATGATTAAAGCATTATTTATCATTTCTATTGAAATAAGGAGAAAAAAAGCAAGAAATACCATTTATGTTACCCAGAGACAGTCTGGCCTGAAAAGTCTTGCTGACAGTCCTTAGCAGCTGAGCCTAAAGTCAGGCTGTGGAGTGACTGAAAAATCTGAGACAAGAAAAAAAAATTAGTGAAGGAAGGAGGTCAGAGCCCTGCTGGGATGTGTGGTAGAGAGAGCATTTTCCACCCAGCACAGCTGCTAATGTGCTTAATTTAGCAAGAGATGGCCTGAAAACTTTTTTTCCCTCTTTAGGAACTAAAGAAGGAGGTCATGGAGCACAGGCTGGTGTTGGACACAGTGAATGAGGTGAGCCGTGCTCTCTTAGAGCTGGTGCCCTGGAGAGCCAGAGAAGGACTGGATAAACTTGTGTCCGACGCCAATGAGCAGTACAAGCTGGTCAGTGACACTGTTGGACAAAGGGTGGATGAAATTGATGCTGCTATTCAGAGATCACAACAGGTAATCTTTATAAACACTCCTGCATTAATATTTTAGGCAGCAGGGATATATATGGGAAGTACAAAACTATGACCCACATACATAACAGTTTCAGGAATAGGAATAAATGAGATCAAGCTAAATCTGATGCAACAAATTATCTCAGTGGTAGGAAGTGATTCGATAAAGTTGTGTGAGGGTGGATCTAGGTTTGACTGAAGATACTTGACCCCTTTGAGGAGAAAAGAACTTGGAAAAGAGAGTGTGTGAGCCCTTTCCTTGCTGATGCCCTGCTTAGAGGCAGATGGTGATGGGGGTAGATAATATCTAGATCGAAAAGGTCTAAATACTTCAGTCTTAGTTTGACATAATCAACTATTTCAGCATTAGATGGAAGAGGGGACAGAACCAAGAACTATAATTACTATCAAATATGCTAACCAAAATAGCAGAGCCATCCAAAATAGAACCTTCCCAGTAAACACAGGTGTCATGTTTCCCTCAATCATTTTTCCTTCCTGCTTTCTGGGAAAAGTTATTTGTTTTTCTTTGTAGGTGGATATGCACCTATTAATGTGCCATGGTACCAAAAATAATATAGCATGACCCCTTGGGTTCATGGTGATAAGTAGATGCTTTCTGAACTCCACAGAAGTTTGTTTTGACTCCAAATCTTGGCCAGATATTTCAGTATGAGTTTTATCACACTTGGAAACTTTTCTTTAAATATTAGTATAATTTGGCAACATTGATAAGGAAGAGATAAAAGGTTGAGGGGCCCTTATTAAACAGTGGTCACACAGAACATGTTCTTTTGTTGTTGATGATGTCATTGCATATGACATGTCATTGCACATTGCATTCCATTTAAAGGTTTGCTGTTCTTCTGGGGTCTTACACTTCTTCAGCTAAGTGAGTACTTCCAAGTTAAGTTGACTCAGCCATCTGCTGCCATGTTAAGTTTGTATTTAAACATATGACTACTGCTGTTTAATGTGTGGATAGGAAAAAAGATTGGCAGAAAGAGAACACAGCCTCATAATGGTACTCTTATTAGAAAGTGTATTTCTTTTGAAGAGTCTTAGTTTCCATTGTTATTTCTAGCTATGGAACCATTGACTGGGTTCTGTAATGTCTTTCCAAAGAAGTTGAAATAGGATCAACTCATATTTGTTGAAATATAATCAATGCTAAATTGTCTGCATCTTGGATTTGTGACTTTTATGAAGTTCTCACCAATTTGGGCTTTACTTTGTGAGATGTGAACTGCATTACTGACAATCTAGGCCTTTCTGTGTTGAATAAGTTAGAATTCTTAGAAGGAAGACACTGGCTGTAATATGTCCATTTTTCTTCGATATGTCTATCAGTATGAGCAAGCTGCTGATGCAGAGCTAGCTTGGGTTGCTGAAACAAAACGGAAACTGATGGCCCTGGGTCCAATTCGCCTGGAACAGGACCAGACGACAGCTCAGCTGCAGGTACAGAAGGTAAGTCACTGGCATAGTCACTTCGTTCTGAGCTAGAAGAATCATCAGTCACTTAAAATGACTAGCACAGAGTTTCTGGCTATCTCAAGTCAAGTAGAATGATTCAGAGTCATGATGGTGGATAGAGACTTAATTTTATAAATATTTGGTTAGGATGAAGAAGAGATTTTTCGCTTTGTGAAAAGGGAGAAATAAGGTCTGTTAATCCAGGAAAGAATAGTTAGCAATTTTCTACATGGGTTTTCAGGGGGGAAGATATTTTTGTAAGCTACTGAAAGATAAGCATTGGAGATAGGTGGATAGACAAAGTGTCAAACTTCTTAAGAACAATTTTTGATGTGACTTTATTAAAGTAAAGGATTTTTCATAGAGTATGTCTAACTTTTCACTAACTCAGGCTTGGGGTCCTTGTGTTACTTAACAATAGTTTACTTTTCAAAGGCTTTCTCCATTGACATCATTCGACACAAAGATTCCATGGATGATCTCTTCAGTCATCGTGGTGAAATCTTTGGCACATGTGGGGAGGAGCAAAAAGCTGTACTACAGGTAAACTGCATGTGTTTATTCACTATATTGTTATCTTGCTCATGGTGATTTGGAAGTACAATTGTGAAATAATAGTTTAAGAAGGGTTTTTTTCCCCTCTATTACTGATAGTGATATTTAAGTCCACGGTGATGTCCTAGGGAATTCAGACCCCTCACCCTGTGTTCACAAATGTCTAAACAGCCATACCATATGATGGGAAAGGCATTGCAAATCCATTTTCTTTATAACAGAGGAATTGCTCCTCATCCTCAGTCCATAATGAATTATCTTTCCAGGTAGATATATTTTTCAGAACCAGATCCAGATATTAATTCCTGCTTTAGATCCTTCTAAAAAAATCGTTACCCATTTCTAAAAGAATTGGCCAACAGAATCCATTTGTACACCAGTTTTGTTTGTTTTGTTTATAAAGTGAAAGTCGCTCAGTCATGTCCGACTCTTTGCGACCCCATGGACTAAACTGTCCGTGGAATTCTCCAGGCCAGAATACTGGAGTGGGTAGCCTTTCCCTTCTCCAGGGAATCTTCCCAACTCAGGGATCAAACCCAGGTCTCCTGCATTACAGGCGGATTCTTTTATCAGCTGAGCCACAAAGGAAGCCTTTTTTATAAAGGGTATGGGTAACTACTATTTCCTCAGAAATCTTCATAAATTGAGCTACTCATCCTAAACATGTAAAGTATAAATAGCAGGTTTGTGGCCACTTTTATCAGAGAAGAAAAGACAAATGAAACTTGATGAGCAAATACCCATCATAGCCCCTGATACAGTCAAACTGATCTATTGCAATAATACTGCATCTAAAGTTGTAAAAGGTACTCACTAATGGGTTAATTTTGCAGTGTTGTGCTTGTGCTATTTTACTGTTGGCAAAGATACTTTCATGTTTTAAAAATTATAGAAATAATATGTGTGACAGGAAAATTCAAAAATTCAGTTAAGTATAAAGAATATAAAAATCACTTGTAATCTTACTAGATTAATTGATTTTTTTAGCATTTTAGTATATATTCCTTTATACTTTTCAGGGTATATCAACTTACATTTTTTATTTAAAGAAGGGTTCATCATGGTAATAATACTTACACTTCTTTTTGTTGTCCATAGGAAAAGACAGAGTCTCTGATACAGCAATACGAAGCCATTAGTCTGCTCAATTCAGAGCGTTACGCACGCCTAGAGCGGGCACAGGTCTTGGTGAACCAGTTTTGGGAAACTTTTGAGGAACTCAGCCCCTGGATTGAGGAGACTCGGGCACTCATAGCACAGTTACCTCCTCCGGCTATTGATCATGAGCAGCTCAGGCAGCAACAAGAGGAGATGAGGGTAAGGAGCATGCTGAGTTTTATTTAATTGCACAACTGGTGTTGGGCTGCACAATTTGAGAAACAGCCTGTTTATGAGTACCTACCAAGTGTAAGTCTGTTTTGAAGTTAATTCTTAACCCATTAGAATTTCTTTGCACAGTAAAAATACGTATCTGAAATATTTCCTTTGTTCTTTAATGTGAATCAGTTAAAGAATGAGATTATGGAGATGTCAGGAATGTGGGTATTACAGAAGTAAACAAAGCACCACATAAAAATCAAGGGAACTTAAAATCTTTTCAGCGACAACAGAGTGTTCTCAGACTTGGGTGTGGTTGGGTGGCCTTTTCCTTGTGGTTAGGCCCCAGCTGGAGTGAGAGCCCCAACTCAGGAATGTCAGAAAGCAATTTGCTGCAGAGACTTCAGATGAAAGGAAAATTTGTAGACACTTCAGCTGATGGTATTACCATCAAAGATGGTTTTATGATGTTTATTTTATTTGTATATGGCTTGTGCTTACTCCTATCTCTGTATTCCTGTAGCAGGGAGATTAAACTGGAAGTAGCCAGCCATAGAGTCAAGAAGCAGTTGGATTTCCAGAAATATTGTTTGTAGTTTGTCCTGCTTAGTGTCTCCCAGTCTGCACAGGGAGATAGACATTAAACCATTGAGACTGCAGTGGAATACAGAGAAGGACTTATGAGTGCAGAAGGCAGTGGGATACTTTTGTTTTGAGGGCAAGAGTGAGGGAGAATGTGTCTGGGAAGCTTCTTGGGTGGCAGAATATCTGAACTGGCTTTTAAAAATCAAGTGAATTAGAGTCAGTGCCCTAAGACTTAGATTTTCGCCCCCTCCATAAACGGTGAGATGTTGGGACTTGCTGGATTTTAGCAGTTTAGTTTCTTCCTCTCAGTTTGTTCCTTTGGTATGAGCTCTGATCACAGTATTTAAACAAACAAACTGGTATAAAAAGACTGATTTTATTTTATTCCATATTTTTTTACATAGCAACTGAGGGAATCCATTGCCGAACACAAACCTCATATTGATAAACTGCTAAAGATAGGCCCTCAACTAAAGGAGCTAAACCCTGAAGAGGGAGAAATGGTGGAAGAAAAATACCAGAAAGCAGAAAACACATACGCCCAAATAAAAGAGGAGGTGCGCCAGCGGGCCCTGGCTCTGGACGAAGCTGTTTCCCAGTCAGCTCAGGTATGTCTGTGTCTTAAACTCATATAACCTTCAGCTGTCCTTAGTAGTCTAAGCAGGAGGCTCTGTATCAGTATGTCCCTATGCCCAGGAATGTCCAGACCATGTATGCTGGTGATACATTATCAAGAGACTGGGAGCCTTTGCCCATTTGCATTTTTATTCCAGGAAGCATTGGTTATACTGACAACTAGGAGGAAGGTGAAATGCATCTTGGCTGGTATATCAATCGTCTGTATGGTTTTCTTGAAAACTTGATATTGTGGTGATCCTTTAACAGAGGTGATTTTGGGTAAATTCATCTTGAAGCAACAAATGCCTCAAGTGAAGTCAGATTGCTATTGGGCCTGTTGCTTTCGAGATGTAGACAGCACATTCGTTTTCCTACTCAAGAGGCCACCAGCTTGCTCCTTGTTCAGAGAAAGATACTTGACTAGGGAAAAGTTAGAGCCAAGGAGAAACAAACCACCAGCAGTGGAGTTTAAAGCATGTAACTACATACTTTTCAACTAATATGTTACTGTTATGTCTGGGTAATTTATTCCTATGTTTAGTCAATATTCTTGGTTAATATTTGTACTTACTCAAGTTTCTCCCCCCACCTTCCGTCCCATCTCTCACTCACATTGTGGAATGTGTTACTTTGTGTTGTTGCTGCCTGCTCCTGTCTTCCCCACATCGTCACATTTCATTGTTGTGTTGACTGCGCCCACCATTACAGATTACAGAGGTAAGGTACCCACCCCCATTGGGATTAGGGTGTTCTTATGAAGCTGAGAATTAAGAGGGTTATTTATAAGGAAACTTGCCTTAACTTTAGTGGTATAAATTTTATTAATGCAGTCTATTGTGCCAGTTTCATTTGGGGCATAACCTGTAAGTGAGGGAGTGATGGGAAGGGATTTTATTTACCATGTTATTTCCTATAGGACATTTAACAGTTGGTAAGCCTTATTCTAGATTCTAGTTAATGAATCCAGAGTTGGCTTTAGGGGGCAGTCTTATCTGTTTTGCTCTCTTCTCTCCCCTCTCTGCTTCATATTATAAGTCAAAATTTTACAATTATAGATATGTTATAAAACAGGTAGAAAAGTGGAAAGAGTAGTTGTTCTCTTGGAATAAGGTTAGATTTGACCTTCCCCAATTATCTTTCATCATGCCAACATTTTCCTTTCTCACTATTACATCTGGTGGGTTGTTGAATTGCATGCCATGGTACTTTTAAACTCCAAATCATGTAGCATATTGAGTTCCCCATCCATTGACACAGTTGGTGAAGGGCATCTAACTTGTTGGTCTAATCTGTTGCATGCAACTGTCATCTGAGATGCTGACACACTGACCCTCACTGGTTTCATAGTCTTGTCCCTTTTTCATCACATTAGTTGGAATAGGGAAACTATTGTAGCACTGTTAACAATGTGAGTTGATTTTTGGCATATTAAGTAATAGCTTTTTGAGTCATCAAATACTTTTCTGATGGTCCAGCTCTAGTGTACTGTACCCAAAATAGTTAGTTTCTTAGCCACAGCCAACACTTGACAGTCCTAGGGCTAGGTTGAGCACGGGTTTTATCCTAAACAGGAGTAAATTTATACACTGGCCTTAATCCCTAACATTTACCCCAGAAGTGTGATGCAGTACTGCTCTGATGGCTAATGGTCCAATATTTGTTTAGTTCCATGATAAGATTGAGCCCATGCTGGAAACTCTGGAGAATCTTTCCTCTCGCCTGCGAATGCCACCACTGATTCCTGCCGAAGTGGACAAGATCAGAGAGTGCATCAGCGACAACAAGAGTGCCACCATGGAGCTAGAAAAACTGCAGCCATCCTTCGAGGCCCTGAAGCACCGTGGAGAAGAACTCATTGGGCGATCTCAAGGAGCTGACAAGGATCTGGCTGCAAAAGGTGCTTGATTAATCTAATAATTTTCTTAAAAAAATCTTAAATTCTAGGCTGTGGTTACCTCCAGCATCCTACCAGATGTATTTCATTGAATGCAAAGGCAGTACCCAAGTAATGAGTATCCTCCAAATCATTTAGAATTCAGAACACATCTCTCCTTTGAAACAAGATTACAGTTGTTAGTTAGATTCCCAGGCCAGGAAACAAATGCTCCTTTACCCCCTTAATATAAGGAAACTGCTGTACCAATAGTGGGAAGAACATAACTACCTTTTATACAATTTCCATGGGAAACATAGCAGGTTCCACACAGAATACTAGAAATAGAGTTTTCATCCAAGCCCCTTTATAAGCATCTTAGCAATACTTTTATAACAGATAACTCATTTCCACATTACCTCTGTGATCTCTTTATGTGGGAGGCCAACACAAGTGGAAAATGAGAATATGGAAATAATAAAGCTAAGATAGAAAACTCTCTTTCAGTAATATATTTTTAGAGCCTTTTAAAGTATAATTTCAGTGAAAATATGAGGATTAGATCTAATGTCTGATGAGACTGATTTCAGTCCTTAGAGAAGTCTTGTTCACTCTCCTGTACCCTCTCAGAAATCCAGGACAAATTGGATCAAATGGTATTCTTCTGGGAGGACATCAAAGCCCGGGCGGAAGAGCGAGAAATTAAATTCCTCGATGTCCTTGAGCTAGCAGAGAAGTTCTGGTATGACATGGCAGCCCTCCTCACCACCATCAAAGATACCCAGGACATCGTGCATGACTTGGAAAGCCCTGGCATTGACCCATCCATCATCAAGCAACAGGTTGAAGCTGCCGAGGTAAGAAGACAAAACCTCTTCCAGGAAGGCACTTGATCCAAGTATGTTGTGTTAGCTGCTTAGCCAGGCTGAGTGCCTTAAAAGATGTTTTTGGTTTTTTTCTCTTTTTTAAGTTTAATAGTATGCTTTTATACTTGGGGGGGTACTTCATTATAGTAAATTTCTTTCTCTTTTTAATATTCAGGCTTTACCACTTGTATAAGTACATGCAATCACCAGTTGTGATACCGAGCAGATCCGTCACACAAAAGTAGCTCTGTCATCTGTTCCATTTAAACTTCACAATTCAAATTATTAGAATATGCTTTAAAAATCTGGGTTTGCTTTCATTTCTGAATTTAGTCCTCACTTTGGTGTACCTTATTTCTCGACTAATTGTAGAAAAATAGAAAGTAGAAAAGAAAATAAACTCTGGACTTACCGTCCGTACTTTGACATACCTTGTTTAGTATTTGGGTGGAGCCTAGTTTTTATTAAATGCATTTCTCACCTCATTTTGTCCATTTAGGACAAGCCAAGATAGTCTTGATATTCTGTATTCTTTCTCTTATGTCTGTCTTTTATGTCAGCTGTTTTCCACCTCCTCACCTCTGTCATTGACAATCCACAAACCAATTTTTAGAATCTGGCCCAGAACTGACTTTCCTCAGGATTATATAGTCTAGTATTCCTATTTTGCTTATCTCCCAGCTCTTAAATTTGTGACTTACACTCTTATTTTATCCTTGTTGATATACTTCTCCGTTACAGACTTCTGGTTATAGATTATAATCTCTGCAGACCTTTGCTAAAATTATTGAAGCTCATTGCACCTTTCTCAGATTATTTTATATATTTAGTGTTAATATTTAAAAATATATTTGATGTATGTATTAGAAAAATAACCAGACTGTGAGGCTCCACTATTTAGATGAGTGAAATGTTGAGAACACTGAAAGACTTTAATGAAATTGATCATTCTGTTCAGCATCTGCTCTTGATGGGGTATAAATTACATTTGCAAAGTTTGGGAAGTTCTGTTCTTTCTGTTTTGGCTTATGTTCTGTTCATTTTCATGTAGACTATTAAGGAAGAGACAGATGGTCTGCATGAGGAATTGGAGTTTATTCGAATCCTTGGAGCAGATTTGATTTTTGCCTGCGGAGAAACTGAGAAGCCGGAAGTGAAGAAGAGCATTGATGAGGTGTGGAGATGTGGACATGGGGTTCAGATGGAACAGGAGTGGACTCACACCAAGAGTGGGATGAACTGGGGGATCTGACTGACTGTTTTTCCCCTAGATGAACAATGCCTGGGAGAACTTAAACAAAACATGGAGAGAGAGGCTGGAAAAGCTTGAGGATGCCATGCAAGCCGCTGTGCAGTATCAGGACACTCTTCAGGTGAGAGGCCAAGAGTGACCACCACAGAAACACTGGTACCATGGTTTCTCGGTCCATCATGAGTGGGTCACCTTCACAGGACTACAGCATTCTCAAACCATAGGTGCTCGTACTGTATTTCTAGCCAGTTTTCCAATTCTAATGAGGAAAGTTCTGACATCAGAAGTTTAGACTTTTTACCATGTTTTTCTTTGCATGCTTATCATATAATTTATCCTCACGGAGGCTGTAGAGTGAAGCTGGCCTTGCTGTCAAAGTCATTGCTTGTTAGAAATTCCAAACCCAGGTTATCTTGAAGCACAGCTTGGCACAATAGCTTTGGCACATCGTGGGCTTGCTAGCTGGCTGTGAGAAGTTTTTTTTTGTTTGTTTTCATATTTAGTTTTTCCAGATTGTAGTTTATTTTGGACATTATTCCAGTCATGTTGGCTTCATTCTTAAGTCCCCGTATTACTGAAGTAAAGATCATTATCTCTTATCTCTTTCCCCAACCTCAGAGCACAAACAGCACAAGGTACTTTGATTTAACTCTGTTTAGCAGAGATCATGCTAATTGTCTCATGATTTCTCATATTTTTGTTTTTTGACTGCTTATTTGTATTTTTTTTAATTTTAGGCTATGTTCGACTGGCTAGATAACACTGTGATTAAACTCTGCACAATGCCCCCTGTCGGCACTGACCTCAACACTGTTAAAGATCAGTTAAATGAAATGAAGGTTTGTACCTGGGAACGGTTTTTGAAGAGGATTGCTTCATTTTAGGTTTTGTTTGTTTTGTTTGGGGGGCGGATTGTTCTTTTGGCTGTGCTCAGTCTTCGTGGCTGGGCGCCGTCTTTCTCCAGTTGCGGCGAGTGGGGGCTGGCTACTGTCTAGTCGCAGTGCGCGGCTTCTCATTGTGGCTTCTCTTGTTGTGGAGCACAGACTTCAGTTGTTAGTGGTGCACGGGCTTACCTGCCCTGTAGCATATGGAATCTTCTCACACCAGGGATCAAACACATGTCCCCTGCACTGACAGGTGGACTCTTAACCACCAGGCCACCAGAGAAGTCCCATTTTAGCTTTTAAAGACTTGTTGTGCTGTTAACATTTAGTATGTCTTTGGTAGGAGTTCAAAGTGGAAGTTTACCAACAGCAAATTGAGATGGAGAAGCTCAATCACCAGGGTGAACTAATGTTAAAGAAAGCTACTGACGAAACGGACAGAGATATTATCCGAGAACCCCTGACAGAACTCAAACACCTCTGGGAGAACCTGGGTGAGAAAATTGCTCACAGACAGGTAAGGCAAATGGCAGAGTGCATCAAGTGGACTCCTGTCCACTGTTTTTTAATTTCCTAACAAACGTTCCCTTCATATCGTTTTCTGAGTAGCATAAGCTGGAAGGTGCTCTCTTGGCCCTTGGCCAGTTCCAACATGCCTTAGAGGAACTAATGAGCTGGTTGACTCACACTGAAGAGTTGCTGGATGCTCAGAGACCAGTAAGTGGAGACCCAAAAGTCATTGAAGTTGAGCTCGCAAAGCACCATGTAAGTATTGTCGTTTTTTATCTCTAAGCCTATCGGTTTGAGATCAGGTGCTGCCACCGAAGGTTTCTGGTGCTGTGCCTACCTTAGAGAGCCAGGCTTAGTGATACCTGTGGAGACAAATTACGTTGTTCAACATTTTTTAGGTTCTAAAAAATGACGTTCTGGCCCATCAAGCCACGGTGGAAACAGTCAACAAAGCTGGCAATGAGCTTCTTGAGTCTAGTGCTGGAGACGACGCCAGCAGCTTAAGGAGCCGTTTGGAAACCATGAACCAGTGCTGGGAGTCAGTGTTACAAAAAACAGAGGAGAGGGAGCAGCAGCTTCAGTCGACACTGCAGCAGGTACACGCACTGTCCACGTTAGTACCCCGTGGAGCTGTGCACATAACATTTGGAAGAAAGTGCAGCTGAGTCGACGAAAGGAAAGCAGTTTGGTGTAGAACCATCTGCCTTGAAAGGAAGGTCAATTCTATGCTGGAGCTTGTCTGGAAAGAACAGCTTTTAATTGGGTCATTCTTTTTGGATTAGTTTGTGGTCCAGTGCCTCCATCTCCTATTCAAAGTTCGGAGATCTTTGCTGTGACAAACCTTGTTCACAGATCCAGTTATTTCTTAGATCAAGTCAGGTCCCTCCATATCCAAATTCAGCAGTACCTTAGTCAGTCGGTTCATCAGGTTGTATCAGACATCTCTGTTGCAGCGAGGCATGAAGGATTCTGCTGAGTTGTAAAAATAATATGTTGGCCCCATGCTCTTCCAGCAACAGAGCAACCCTGCCTGGAAGCTGCGCCTGATTCCTCCCTTAAAGGTTCCTTGTGTGATCATTTAGAGAGTTTACTTTGGAAACTGGAATTGACTGCTGACCTTCCTCATGTCTTTTCTCAAAAGGCCCAGGGTTTCCACAGTGAAATTGAAGATTTCCTCTTGGAACTGACTAGAATGGAGACCCAACTTTCTGCATCGAAGCCCACAGGAGGACTTCCTGAAACAGCTAGGGAACAGCTTGATACACACATGGTAATAGATTTCTTGAAGTTAATCATAGGCATCCCATACTCAGTAGCTCCTTTCTGAAGTCACAGAGACATGTGTATCTGGGAGTCTACCGAGTAGTACACTTTAACTGATAATATAGTGCTTGGGGGTTGCTGCATATATACAGGTTTCTAGCATCCTATGATAGGCAGCAGGAGCAACGGGGAAGAATTGGCAAGAAATACCCCGGTGAGCTGGCAAATTTCAAGTTAATCAGGTTGTCTGACACAAGAATATTGATTTGAAAGTGAGAGCATCAAAAAGACCAATAGACACAGACATGGTGGTATTTAAGAAAAAGACTACTGGGGCTTCCCTGGTGGTCCAGTGGTTAAGACTCCACACTTCCACTGCAGGGGCCACAGGTTCAATCTGTGGTTGGGGAACTAAGATCCTGCTTGCCCATGCAGCGCAGCCAAAAAAATGATAAAAAAGGGAAAGAAAAGAAAAAGACTTCTTAGTGGGGGACGGTTTAGGGAAATCCAATAGAAATTGACAATGTTTCAAGAAAGTGGCCGAGAACAAAAGGCCATGTAAGTTCCGGACAAATCCCTCAGGAAAAGGAGAAATAAATTATTGGGGTCCATTTTTGTGGTCACTGGTCCTTAAAAAATTCTGTTGGTGACAAAATTATGTTAAGGAAGAATGGTGGGTTTCACTCCCTAATTGTTCATCAGTTGAATCTAAAAGGAAGGAGTTTAATCCAAATGAGACTTTCCTCAGCTTTTCCAAACTATGCTTGTAAATCTGTGTGTGGGTGTCTTTGAAGAAATTGGCATTACTGACATCTTTCTTGCCCTTTCTTATAGGAACTCTATTCCCAGCTCAAAGCCAAGGAAGAGACTTACAATCAACTGCTCGACAAGGGTAGGCTAATGCTTCTCAGCCGTGATGACTCAGGATCCAGTTCAAAGACAGAACAGAGCGTAGCACTCTTGGAACAAAAGTGGCATGTGGTCAGCAGTAAGATGGAAGAAAGAAAGGTATCACCACAAAGTTCAGTTTGATTACTGTTTAAGGAGTTTCCTTAATGATTGCATGCAGTTGTTACCTAGTTTCTATGGAGGATTTTTTTAACACCCGGTTGCATTGTGACAGGCTAGCAGAACTGATATCCTCAGAATTGCTTTTGTGCTAATCAAGCCATCTTTCCTGCCTTTACATTTCTATTTTCCATCCATCTCAAGTTGTATTGATGCTACTAGTTTCTGCTGATACTTGCTTTTATGATATTTATAATACTGCGTCCCTTTTCTGCATCTACCAGTTAAGGCACTGCTCAGTGATGGACTGTATATTCTATCTACTTAAAAGCAGGTTTTGTTGGAGTCGGTGACTTGAGAATGGGAGGTTAGGAACAATATGCAGGGAGTATCATGAATAATTCCTCACAAGGAATTTGATTTCTAGTTACCAAAACTCACGAACAATAAATCATATGGCCTTGTCCTACTCTTCCTCAAAAATCAAATTGTCTTCAAAAGAAAAGCGAAGAGAGATCAAGGCATTTGCCCCCAAACAGTATTTTTTATGCATACAGAGCTTTAGGATATCCCTCTGCACACAGTTTCTGTGCTGGAAATGAAACATTAAGAATGTGTTCAAATCCATTGAACAAATAGTTATCGGGCATGTTTGGACTAGGCACTGTGCTAGGCACACAGTGGAAACAATAAAGGCGTGAACTCTGTCATCATGAACTTGAATGGGCAGAAGGAAATAAACCACATACTCACATTATAAATTAACATTTTGAGAGCAGCATTAATTTACGAGAATCCTTCTAGTGTGGGGGTCTCGTAACTTTGTTACATGAAAAATGGGCAGAGGACCCGAGTATATGGCTGTGTTCTAATTCTTGGACGGGCTCTTGTTTATAATTCCTACTAAATGTAGAACTCATTAAAGAAACCGAGGTAGATTCTGACTCATCATCAGGAAGTTTCTACAGGGTTTTCCTAACAATGGAGCAAGTTGCCTCGAGGAATACAGTTTTGACCCTTGAACAACATAGGTTTGAGCTACACGGGTCCATTTGTGTGCAGAATTCCCCCCCACCCCCGCCCCGAGTTGAATATGTCTACAGTACTACATGATCCCTAGTTGGTTGATGAATCTTTGGATTCAGAACCGTGGATATGGAAGGCTGACTATAAAGTTACACGTGGATTTTCAACTTTTCAAAGGATCGATGCCCTTAAACCTGTGTTGTTCAGAGGTCGACTGCAGTTGGTGAACTGATCAAACGAAGGCTAGCTGTCAAAGATATTATTTTTGATTTTGCAAGAACATTATATTACAGAATCGCTAAAATTAAGCTCTGTTAAAGACTATGTAGATAAAATGATGTGGAAAGATTTCCTGCCTTCTGGGAACTTGCAGTGTATTGACTTCTAAACATTTCTTTGATAGAATTGAGGTAGATTTTATTTTTCCACTTTTTTGTTTATATTGAGTCTGTGCACTTTTGTAACATTTATTGTAGTATTTGGGGGAGGGGTGGGCAGCTGGTGTTTTTTACTGGCATTGCTTCCCAGCATCTGGGAAGTTAGTCTGGCCCAGCCAGCTCCCTTTTCTCCCAGCCTGCTCTGGGGGAATGGCATGGGGTGGGAGGCCACCTTCTATATAGTATACTGCAGCCCATGCCCTCCCACCGGAGAGAGGAGGCACTCAGAAATCGTGTCAACCACTGCCTCTGGATACAGGAGTGGGGACGGGTGGCAGCACTCCTGGGACCTCCCTGCCTGGGTGATGCAAGGTCTAGGCTGCTGGAATGGCCAGTCCAGGCAGGCCTCAGTTTGCCCTACTCCAGAGCACTGCCCTGCTCTCCCAGTAGACACCAGGCACTTATTTTCTGACTGGACCAGGGGTAGGGGAGGGGTCTGGGTGGAGCCACAGTCACCTCCAGCCTTTTTTTGCAGAGGCTTTGGAGACCACGCTGCTTCCAAAAGTTAAAAGTCTGGCCTCCAACTGTAGCCAGGCTGAACCCTGGAGACATTGCCCAAAGATAAGCAGGGGTCAGGAGGGGAAATAGGGGTGTTGGGGGAATAGGGTGGGTTGAGTTTTACAATGCTTTTGTTTGTTGTTTAGCCACTAAGTCCTATGGGACTCTTTTGCAACCCATGGACTACAGCCCGCTAGGCTCCTCTGTCCATGGAATGTCCCAGGCAAGAATACTGGAGTGGGTTGCCATTTCCTTCTCCATATAGTATTTGTTAGGTTACAGAAGTAACCTGAAAATGCCAAGAGGAAAGTAAAAAGCATTCATAACCCAGTTAATAGTAGTGAGCATTTTTAGTATGTTTCTGGTGTTTCTTTCTGTGAGAATTCTGCATATATTCATTTTTAACAACCTGTCATTATCCTGTTTTGCCCGCCTGATAGACAAGCCAGAGGCAAAGGCCATCATCCCCACGTTCTGGGTGGAAGTCTCTGAGGATAGAGCTTGTAGACTGAAATTGGGATGTATTCATGGAGAAATAGCATGCACCCTGAATGAAGCACTGTTTTTGTCATCCTGATTTAGATCAAAATGATTAAAAATTTACATCTAATGTTGTCATATTTTTACTTGAAATATTCTGACCTTTATTGCCTTTGTTGCTTGTAGCATAAGCGTGTTTCACACTCAGACATTTTCAGGTGCCATATTTTCTGAAAACATATTTAAACAGAAAGCATTGCAGTGAGCATCATCATCACAGTGAAGTGCTTTTCATTTAATTGTTTTTATGTCACAAAAAGGACATTAAAGGAAACTGAGACTTTGCCCAAAGCAGGTTGGAGATCCTGCAGCTGTCACCACTAAAGGGTCTGTTCTCTTACAGTCCCTGAATGGCTTGAATGGCTTTATTCCTGTTCTTTAATGTCCCAGGAAGTGGGGAATGGCAGAGAAAGCAACTTAGCTACAAACTGTGCTCTTTACTTTTCCAAGCACAGTTGTCTGAGTTTTAGACACTAGCATTCAAAATGTCCCCTTCTTTGCAAACAAGGCATGTTTGGAGGTTGATTAAATGAGGCTTCCTTCTTAGAAGTCATTTCATTTGGTGTACAATTCACATCTTTGTCCTTGAAGCTATAATTCCTGAATTTGGTACTTGTCTTTTTGTGTGTGTGCATGGCACCTGAAAATGTAGTCAAAGCTGGAAGAGGCCCTCAACCTGGCAACAGAATTCCAGAATTCCCTGCAAGAATTCATCAACTGGCTCACTCTAGCAGAGCAGAGTTTAAACATCGCTTCTCCTCCCAGCCTGATTCTAAGCACCGTCCTTTCCCAGATAGAGGAGCATAAGGTAACAATGGCATTACAATGCCGCCTTCCTTTTGCAAGTACCAATTGAAAGTGATGCTCCTCGATCTTAGCTCCAGTTTAAAAACAGCAATATTTTCTCATCAGGTGTTTGCTAATGAAGTAAATGCTCATCGAGACCAGATCATTGAGCTGGATCAAACCGGCAATCAGTTAAAGTTCCTTAGCCAAAAACAGGATGTTGTTTTGATCAAAAATTTGCTGGTTAGCGTCCAGTCTCGATGGGAGAAGGTTGTCCAGCGATCTATTGAAAGAGGCCGATCGCTGGATGATGCCAGAAAGCGGGCAAAACAAGTAAGTTGTAAAAGAAAGATACCAATTTAGTGAACAACCTTGGGCTTCACGTGTTGAGTTCAGATAAAAGTGCTGTATAGTGTGCATGTTCATTCCTGTTGTAACTTATTTGTTCACTACTTTCAGTTCCATGAAGCTTGGAAAAAGCTGATTGATTGGCTGGAAGATGCGGAAAGTCACCTGGACTCAGAACTGGAGATATCCAACGACCCAGACAAAATTAAACTTCAGCTCTCCAAGCATAAGGTACATCGGCTCACTGCTCTTCATTCCTGAGCTTGGGATTCACTGACATTTGTAGCTTGCTAAAAAAAGAAAAAGCTAAAACTTTAAGCTTGCTGAAAGAAAACTAATCGGTTAATGTTAAACAGTTAAGATCATAGAGCCAGCCTTTCATTTTGCATGTTCAGTTCAGTTCAGTCGCTCAGTCGTGTCCGACTCTTTGCGACCCCATGAACCGCAGCACGCCAGGCCTCCCTGTCCATCACCAACTCCCGGAGTCCACTCAAACTCATGTCCATTGAGTCGGTGATGCCATCCAACCATCTCATCCTCTGTCGTCCCCTTCTTCTCCTGCCTTCAATGTTTCCCAGCATCAGGGTCTTTTCCAATGAGTCAGCTCTTCACATCAGGTGGCAAAGTGTTGGAGTTTCACCTTCAACATTTTCTAACCATGGCAATTGCTTATTTTAAGTAAGAGTTCAAACAAAGTAACTGTGGGAATAGCCAGCTAAACCTGTGGGCTTTTAGAAAAAGTCATGATCTGGTGTATGTGGCGCAAACAAAACCTTACGAATTTCTTCAGGGTAAGCTGTTGTTAATTTTAGTTCAAGATATAGTGACATTCATACTGTGTCTGGTTACCACCTGAAATCTTAGTGTCATCTGACTTTCAGCATGGTTTTTTTTTTTTCCTTTCTGAAAACAGGAGTTCCAGAAAACTCTTGGTGGGAAACAGCCTGTATATGATACTACAATTAGAACAGGCAGAGCACTGAAAGAGAAGACTTTGCTTCCTGATGACACTCAGAAACTTGACAACTTACTGGGAGAAGTCAGAGACAAATGGGATACTGTTTGTGGCAAGTCTGTGGAGAGGTGAGCGTGAATGTCCCCTTCGTGGCTCTCTGTTATCCCAAAAGTAACCAGGAGACGGTACCAGATTCTGTAAAAATGATAATGAACCTAATGCATCAGTAACAGTAGCATGTTGGTATTTCCAATTAATTGAGTGATGAATTATGAAGTAATTTGAGGAAAATAATTAAAATTGTCTTACTTAAACTTGAAACTTACTGTATTACAAAGAGAGAAGCCTATAAAATCAAGCCAACAATAGTATTAATAGATCTATAAATATATGTAAATCGCCAGTTTGTAATGCCAGTAATTGTCTCACTGATTGTTTCTTATGTTGAATGTTCTTCAAAAGCCTCTGATACAGTATCTCATTTAACCGCCATGAGACTCACTCATCCTCATAACAGCCACCGAGGTGGGGGTACTATCCTCCCCCTTTTACAGACGAGGAAACAGTCATAAAGAGGCTTCTTGACTCCCCCACGCTCACTCAGCTGCTACGTGGCAGAGCTGAGATTTAGTTCTAAAAGTTGTACTTTTATCCACTTGTACCCACTATGCTATGTAAGCATTATGATAGCTCTGTATTGTTTGTACTCCCAGTTTTTCAGATAAGGTGACTGAGTTTCAAAGAAGTAGAGAGACAGCCTAGAGTCTCATAACAGATGGATAGTTAGGAGTTGAACTGCTGGCCCCAGGTCATTAACAGAACCATCACCCTATACTGGAGTGGTGTAATGTAAATAAAAAGACCTTGGGTCGTAAGGTGTGTCTATGTATATAGCAGCTGAACTCTTAAGATCCCAGAAGTGCATCTCCACCTGTCACCTGTACTATGCTTAATCCATTTTTGAGAGTGGTTTACCTAAACATCTCTTAGTCACTTTTTATAATATTTCTAACTGTTCTAACACAGTGGTCTCTAGATAGAGTTCAAGCAGTATTCCCTTTCAACAGCCAGAACTGTGGGCCATTCATAAAAGGATCATTAAAATTAGGCTTGTGTGCTTGTCTCAGGCAGCACAAGTTGGAGGAGGCCCTGCTGTTTTCGGGCCAATTCATGGACGCCCTGCAGGCCTTGGTTGATTGGTTGTACAAGGTGGAGCCGCAGCTGGCTGAGGACCAGCCTGTCCATGGAGACCTGGACCTCGTCATGAACCTCATGGACGCCCACAAGGTGAGGGGCGAGGTCTGGGCTGTGTGCAGGGCGAAGCCATTGGGTCCTGCATCCCTGTGTGCCTTCTGCTTGTGCTGCCCTCCTAGGGCTTCCCTAGAAAGAAAGTCGGAAAGAGCCTGTCTCTCTGTTGTCAGAGAGGCGGCTCCTTGCTCTGTGTGTTTAAACAAACTGCTGCTGGGATTCTGCATCAGTCACAAAGAATTGACCAAACTTGGTTTGATTCAGATGTGCTGATGTGTAAACATCATTTTGAGATTCCCTCCCACTTCCTGTTTATATGTCTCAATTGAATCTTACATGTCTCAGTTGAATCAAAATGGATTTAAATTCAGGAGACCCTCAAGATATCCATTTTCCACTGATTCTTACAGTGAAAATGAGTGCTTTTTCAACTGCTTGTGAACCTGACAAGCTAGCACCGTGCATGCCAACATTAGTACCTACACCTATATGTTGAACTGCATACTGTTTTCCTGCTTCAGCATCGAGCATTCAGCTTTGCCTTGAAATTACACCAGATTTTTATGTACATGGCAGGTGGGCTCTTATCAAGAGGGAAAAGAGAAGGGAGGGATAAATTGGGTGATTGGGGTTGACATATACATACTACCATATCTAAAATAGATAGCTAACAATCTACTGAATAGCACAGGGAACTCTACTCAATACTCTGTAATAACTTATATGGGAAAAGAATCTAAAAAAGAGTGGACATATGTATACGTATAACTGGTTCACTTTGCTATACAGCAGAAACTAACATAACAGGGACTTGCCTGGTGATTCAGTGGTTAAGACTCTGTGCTTCCAATGCAAGGAATGCGGGTTTGATCCCTGACCAGGAAGCTAACGTCCCACACGCGGCATGGTGTGGCCCAAAAAATGGAAACTAACCCAACATTGTAAATCAACTATACTCCAATAAAAATCAATTTTAAAAGTCCCACAGTTCTGGAGAGGTTAGCATAGCATAGTTCCTCTGTCACAAGTGAGGAAGCTGGGACTCCAGTTAAGCAGCTTATCCAAAGTCAAATGGCCGTCATTCAGACCCACATCCTGTGATGCTTCTTTCTCACTTGTGGTGCCACCTCCATCTTTGCATAAAAGACACACGATTAGAACCTAACAAAGGAGAACTGAAGCAAAGGACTACTTTCTCTTTGGTTTTACTTCTTGAATTCAAAACGTTTGTGAAACGAACTAATTCTCCTGTTTTCCAGGTTTTCCAGAAGGAACTGGGAAAGCGAACAGGAACCGTTCAGGTCCTGAAGCGATCAGGCCGGGAGCTGATAGAGAACAGTCGAGATGACACCACTTGGGTGAAGGGGCAGCTCCAGGAGCTGAGCACTCGCTGGGACACCGTGTGTAAACTCTCCGTCTGCAAACAGAGCCGGCTGGAGCAGGCCTTGAAGCAGGTCAGACAGCACCAGGGTGGGCTTGAACAAAGTCAGTCTAGCCTCTTTGTCGGGATCGGTTCCAGCCAGTTTTGCAAGGAGTCAAAAATTGATGTTCTAGATGTTCTACAAGAACATTTAGCATATCTGTATTAGAGAAATCATGACTCCAGTTGATTTTCAAAGTTGCACAGATGAAAAATGACCTTTATGGGGCTTCAGTAGAGCCTCTAGGTGCCTGTGATAGGCCAGTGAGTTCAGGCCAAACCCCTCTCTGGCTGCCTTGTCTGGGACCTCAGCTGCACAGAGAGGCTCAGGCTCTTGTGCTTGGTTATTTCAGGCAGAAGAGTTTCGGGACACAATCCACATGCTACTGGAGTGGCTTTCTGAAGCTGAGCAGACGCTACGCTTTCGGGGAGCGCTTCCCGATGACACGGAGGCCCTGCAGTCTCTCATTGATACTCACAAGGTAATCCGTCTCAGGGTGCGGGGCCCCACACCACCCACACAGGGAAATGACACGTGGGTTTTCTGACCCCCTAGAGACCACTCATCCTCTGGTTTTTTGCAAAAGTGTCACATGCAGGTTGTAAGCAAGTCAAACAGCTGGTGTTAATACCAGCGGAAAACATGGGCTGCTCTAGCTTTACTCACACCCCACCCCTCCGCAGACACCTTGTGTGGCTTTCCTCTGTGACCAGCTCCAAGCCTGATCTGTGCCCCCAGAGCCACTCACCAAGCTGCAGGGTATAATGTGGTGTCTGGGGCCTCAGTGTGACTGTCCTAAGGAGGTGGGAAATGTTTCCTTTTTTAATTTTTGTATTTCCCACCTAGAGATTTTACTCTTGGTTTTGTGATTGCATTGTGTTATAGGTATTGTTAAAACATTGTAGTGTTTTGTAGCTGTCACTATTTTTGTCCAATACCGTTTACACATATGGAAATGAATGTAAACAGGAATTTGTAGAAAGAGGGAGTACCCAGGAAGGAGGTCAGCTTCTGTGTTTCTGGTCCTTAGCATTCATGCACTGAAAGTCATTCTTGTATAAGTCCCTCACTTTCCGACACCTGTGAGAACTGGAAAGAAAATGCCAGAGACACGTAAATACAGACTTTCAGAGGTCTGTATCAACACAGAGTCAAAAAAAAACACTGAAGTGGTTTTCTCCTCTCAGTGTAAACTAACAGTGCTGCTAGAGTAGGTTTAAGGTTTCAAATCTTGTTTGTTTAGGAATTCATGAAGAAAGTGGAAGAAAAGCGAGTGGATGTTAACACAGCAGTGGCCATGGGAGAAGTCATCCTGGCGGCCTGCCATCCTGACTGCATCACCACCATCAAGCACTGGATCACCATCATCCGGGCACGCTTTGAGGAAGTGAGTCCCTAGGTTTACAGGAAGACCACAGGTGCCCCATAAAATGGGGGTACAGCATTAAAAAGACCCCAGAGTGTCCCATCCCCCATATAAGGAATCTTTCACTCACTCTGAATAGCTCAACAGGAGTCAGGTTATTAGTGATTTAGTAGTGACTGTTTTCTTGATAATGTGCAGAAACCTGAAAGGATGGTGCTGGTGCTGTGATGTTTGCCTTGATGACGTCCAGTGGACACAAGCTGTGCTCTTTCCTCCTTCCAGGGACCTTCTGTGTCAAGACCATGTGCTGCATTTGTTTTCAGGGGAACTGGCTTCTTATTCCAGCTTTGTCTCTGGAGCAAGAGAGAAGCCTCTTGACTGCTTGGGTGGTCTTTTCCCTAAAAGTCATTGTTAGGCTCACACAAAAAGGGGCTTTGAAAACAAGGAATGTGCTTGACTGAGAACCAACGGGTTCCCTCCCCCGCAGGTCCTGACGTGGGCTAAGCAGCACCAGCAGCGCCTCGAAGCTGCCCTGTCGGAACTGGTGGCAAACGCTGAGCTCTTAGAAGAACTTCTGGCGTGGATCCAGTGGGCCGAGACCACCCTCATTCAACGGGATCAAGATCCAATCCCTCAGAACATCGACAGAGTGAAAGCCCTTATTGCTGAGCACCAGGTACCCCACCACGTCCCGTGGTCATAGATTTTCCTGCGTGGCTTATGGAGCCCATTCCCTTTGCTCTGTGCATCCATGTTTTAATGTCTGCTGAACGTATTCCCGCAGACTTAGCAGCTTAAAACGTGCTTACTGTCTCGCAGTTTTCATGGGGCAGGGTCCGGACATGAGTTAGCTGGGTCTGTTGATGATTGGTTTCTATATAACTAGCCTCTGCACCATGGTCCCATTACCTGGGACCTATCCCATCACACCTGGATTCAGAAAGATTTCTTACATGAACCCAGAGATGGGCCAGACAACACACCAAACTAAACTGAATGGAGGAAAACTCTTGAGCTATCTTTATATATATATTCTTAGGAGACAAATACTTTTTAACCATTATTAAAAACCATGCTTTTTAGCCATAATTTATACTGAAAGCAAGTATAGATCTTGCTTAGTAATACCCTGGATGTAAATTCTTTTTAGCGTATATAATTAACCTTACCAGTGAAAATGCCCTGTACTTCCCTTCGAGTTTACCTACACTGACCCCTTCTCTCCTGAGTAAGAGTATCTTCTTCCATCAAGGCCAGTCCCTCGCCCGTCTGTTACCACCTCTCATTCCTTATGCCTTCCAGCTCCCCATCTTTCTCCCCCGCCCCTGCTCCACCACCACCGTCTGTCTGACCATTGCTGCTCAGTCTTCTTAGCCGGTTTCTTTTCCTTTGTTGTTGGTTAGTCGCTAAGTTATGTCCAGCTCTTTTGTGACCCCATGGACTAAGGCCCACTAGGCTCCTCTGTCCATGGGATTTCCCAGGCAAGAATACTGGAGTGGGTGGCCTTTTTCTTCTCCAGTGATCAAACCCATATCCCCTGCATTAGCAGTGGACTCTGCACCACTTAACCACCAGGGAAGCCCACTTCTTCCTTTGTTCACTTGTTAATGTTGTTGTTCCCTAAAGTTCCATTCTTAACCCTCTTCTCACACCCAAGGCCGTATCTAGCCTTCACCTTCAACCAGCACCTGTACATCAAGGGTTTCTATATCTCCTGCCTCATCTGCACACTCAGGAAGCCAGAAACAGCTCTGAAACTTCACTGCAGCCTTGCCTCCTCGCCCTGGCCCTAACCCCATCCTTCCCTCCACACTGCCTCCTCTCTTCTCATCCACTCAGTCACTCAACACAGAAGCCTGTGCTGTGTGTCTAGGATTTCTTCTCTTTCTGTAGCCCTACATTTAGCCATGTGTTGGGTCTTATCTGTTCTACTTTCAGAATACTGCATGGCTCCTTCTCTCCTGCCCTGGCTTAGACCTTTACTGTGTTTCGCCTGAATTACTGCATTAGGTTCCTAACTTCTGTGCCCCTCCACCCAGCCCCTTGTCTCATATCCTCCCTCCTACACTGAGGCCAGAGCGATAGCTCTAAGACAGAGATCTGTTGGTGTCTCTTTTCTGGATCAAAATCCTTCAGTTGCCCACCCACCTGTAACCCCCTTGCCAATTGCTTTCAGAATAAAATCCCAGTCCCTCAGCCTGACACAAGGCCTCTGTGGACGTTTCTGCTGCCTGCCTCTCCGGCTGTCCCTCTTGCCCCTCCTCCGATTGCATCCTCAGCTCAGCCAGTGATCAGGGCCCTGGCTCACTCTACTGTCAGGCTTCCGTGGGACCACCCTGCCCCAAGTCTTTGGCTCATTCCTCAGCACGCAGCTCAGGCACCGGCCTCCAGGCAGCCTTCCTGCCCAACTTGGGCTGTGCATGCCCATCCTAGGCCTGCCTTTGGGGACCTGGGTACCACTCATTGCTCTGCCTGGCCTGGTTTCCTCACTCAGCCGTGAGCTCCTGATGGTCAGAGTCATGTCTTATTCTTTCACGTCTCCAGCACTTGATGAAGTGCCTCACTCATCATGTTTCTCGAAAGGGTGGGGCCATGTATGACGGCATCTCCAGTGGTCCATTTGTAGCAGGCTCAGCCTTTTTAGTAAGAAGTTGCCTATTTCCGTCTTAGTCCAAGAAAACTCTCAACTCTTTCTTGTTATGTGTTCACCAGACGTTTATGGAGGAGATGACTCGCAAGCAGCCCGATGTGGACCGAGTCACCAAGACGTACAAGAGGAAGATCCTAGAGCCAGCCCACGCGCCTTTCATGGAGAAGTCCCGCGGCGGCGGCAGTACGTGGACCCCTTGGGCAGGAGGTGTCCTTCCTGCTCACTGAGGATGAGCATTTCAAAAACCATATGGGATTGGAATGAAAATCTTTTTTTGAAACTCAGTTTTCTTAGACAGTAGCTAGACTCCAACTTTTTGAATTGGTATGAAATTTTGGGGTAGTTAAGCCAATTCATTTGTAGCGGCCTTCTGACTATTTTAGTCGTTAGCGCTGACTGTTTACATTTGGTTTACAGTGGTTTCTTCTTAAAATAAGTTGGCGCCTGTAGAACCATTGATGTTTCCTTGATCTGCTAAAGTGGGACAGAACTGATTAAAAGTATGAGATAGGTACTTGTTGGCTGGGGAAGAGGAGCAGTAGTTTGTACTTCCGGTTCCGTGTTTCCTTCCTCAGTTACTGACTGGATATCATTGTGCAGATCTTTTAGGTTCAGCCAGATGGCACCTTCTCATTGTGAATGGACAAAACCAGCTTTTCTAATCTCATGATTATTTTTCCTTTCAGGGAAGTCCTTGAGTCAGCCTGCACCCCCTCCCATGCCAATCCTCTCACAGTCTGAAGCAAAAAATCCACGGATCAACCAGCTCTCCGGGCGCTGGCAGCAGGTGTGGCTGTTGGCGCTGGAGCGGCAGCGGAAGCTGAATGACGCTTTGGACCGGCTGGAGGAGGTGAGGCCCCGCCAGGCAGCCGTCCCTGGAGGGAAGTGACTTATCAAAACACAGCCCTTCTGAGGCTCTGTGTACTGACCCGTGTGCCTTGACCTACTACTTCTGCAGAAGGAGCAACAGAGCAGTGTAGGCCAGGACTCAGTCCTGCAGGCCCCATGGGAGAAAAGTCTCATGTGAGGAAACTAACAGCTGACGGGCTATAGCACTGGTGGTGGAAAGCAGGCTGCCAGCCAGTCCAGGCGGGTCCAGCCTGTGGCACCATCCTCCTTAGCGCCCGGCCGTGGTTGAGAATCAGGAGCCTAACTTGGCAAAGTTACCACCAGATGTAGAGCATCTCATAAAAATGACCATTACTGAGCCCTTTGTGTAAAGATATAAGCTCCCCAATTATGAAATGAGTAGTTTTTTTATAATCCTGTTATTTATCGATTCTTCAGAAGATTATAAAAAGCAAATCTATTTTGAAGTATCATTAACCAGTCTGAAAAATTTAGTACTTCACTTCCTAGTTTCTAAAACAAATTTCTAATATCTTTTATATTTTTTTATTTGTGCATATCAAAGCAGCTATGCCCAGAAGTGAGTGTTCTATGTTCTTTGTTGTTATTTCCGTAGATCCAGTTGAGTTTTAAGCATATTTGGTTTTGGCTTTTTCTTTTTCTTTTTTCCCCATTCCTTCCACCTTTGGAGTGTGAAAGACCAGGGGAAAACCGCTGCACTGTTTTAAGTCGTCCTGAGTCCGTGTCACTGGCATAGTCCAAGCAGCTCAGCATCACTTTGTCCACCGCACAGGCCCGCTGCTGTCCACCAGGACCAAATACTTACAGTGGGAATCAGAGGGCAGTTTACTCCCTCTGGTGCCATCCCAAAGAAACACCACACAAGTGGGGTGCACTGAGGACTTCTCTTCTGGGGTAGAATCTATTCTTTTACATCTGAGGGGATGAGCCTTTGAAAAAATGCCAAGGGAAAGCAAGGCTGACCCCACCCACTCTTGTTCTGCGTGCTCTGTATCTTCCATGGTGGTTGTTGAGTTACTGTTTCTCTCACTGCTCCGTTTTACCGCAGCTCGTGTAAACAGTCATGGCTTTAAGTGAAGGAGCCAATGTGCCTTCACAAAAGAGGCAACACAGAGATTTCATTGTTAGTCCCCTCAAAAGGCCCGCATGGCTTTGCTGGATGTCTGAAAGTTTGGGTATGCTCTGGGCAGATTTGAAGGCCAAAACAGCAGGTCTTGTTGACTCCTCTGATCTCTGTCTAGTTGAAGGAATTTGCCAACTTTGACTTCGATGTCTGGAGGAAAAAGTATATGCGTTGGATGAATCACAAGAAGTCTCGGGTGATGGATTTCTTCCGGCGAATTGACAAGGACCAGGATGGGAAGATAACCCGTCAGGAGTTTATCGATGGCATTCTAGCATCCAGTGAGTCCAGTCACAATTCCAAACCCAGGTCACACCTAGATTCTTTGCACTTGCTTTGTAGAAGCAGGCTATATTTCTGGCTAAACAGTCTTTCTTAAGTGAAAGCTGAAGTCTTAGAAAAATAATGTACCTGCTTACTAAAATTGGTCTGTTGTTTTGATGGAGAGTCGGACCTCATTTTGCTTAGAATTAAAAAAAGCAGGGCTTATTTGACACATTATGGCAAGCAAAACACATTCAAGGTTTAGAAAAGGAGCTAACTATTGTGAATAATGAGGTTCTAAGTGCAGGCAGACGTTGGAGATATTGCAGGTTCACTTCCAGACCACCTTTATAAAGCAAATATTGGAATAGAGAGAGCCATTAGAGATTTTTGATTTCCCAGTGATAAAAAAGTTATGTTTATACTATACTGTAGTCTATTAAGTATTCAATAGTGTTACACCTTAAAAAATGATGTACATACCTTAATTTAAAAATATTTTATTGCTAAAATATGCCAACCATCATCTGAGCCTTTAGCAAGTCATTATCATTTTGCAGTAGTAACATCAGAGATCATTGATCACAGATCACCATGGCAAATATAATAATAGTAACGGAAAATTTGAAATATTGCAAGAATTACCAGAATATGACACACAGACATAAGGTGATCAAATACTGTTGGGAAAATGGTGCCAATGAACTTGCTTGGCATGGATGGAGTTGGCGCAAACCTTAAATTTGTTTTAAAAAGAGGGGGATAATATCTGAAGTATAGTAAATGAGATCATATATTTTATAAGCTGTTACATAGATGCCAGAAACTGACATGAGATATGCCTATAAAATTTTTTTTTTTTAATTTTTCACAATATCAGTTGTTTAATAGGATTCAGATTTTTTTTTTCTTCCAATTTTATTGAGATGTAAGTAGCATACAGCACTGTATAAGGTTAAGGTATACAGCAGAATGATTTGATTTACATATAGGAAGTAAAACAGTAAGTTTAGTGAACATCATTTCGTATAGGTACAAATTTAATACATAAAAAAATTATTTCTTGTGATGAAAACTCTTAGGGTTTACTCTCAACAGTTTTTATATGTGATAAACAGCAGTGTTTATTATATTTATCATTTTGTTGTACGTTACATCTCTCATAATGTCAGTTTCTGGCATCTGTATAAAAGCTCACAAAATGTGTGATCTCATGTATTTTTAGCAAAAGGGGTAAGTGAGGCATTAAGTGGTGAAGTGACTTGCCCAGATGGCAGAGCACATCTCACAGGCGTGCTCTTCACAAGGAGGCCCAAGGAGGCCTGTCCGGAGGTAATGCCTGAGTTGAGACCTAAGTGATGGTAAGGATTCAGCCATGTCACGATTTCAGGGGAGAGACAGAGGCAGAACCGCAGCAGGTACAAAGTGCTGAGAGGCGAATGAACGTGGCAGGTTCCCAGAGGTTAACATGGCTGGAGTGTCATCACCTCAGAATTGGTAAGATGTGAAGTTGGAAAGGTAGAAAACAACTGTTAATGTGGGGCATTGTTGGCCATCATGAAGGGATCAGATCTTATTCTAGAGACAGTAAGCCACCAGCAGAGATTTCCATCTGAGAGACAGTGTAGTCCACTTTATGTCTTAATAAGTCACTCTGGTTATTGTAACATTCACACTTTGGAAAGCAGTTGTGAGGAACCCAAAGCAATAATCTAAACATAGAAAAACTTCGCCTTGTTTATTCCAAATTGTCACTCTCCTGAAATAATCTAAATATCCAACCTGTCAATAGTGGAGTGAATAAGTACATTCTGAAGTTTGGTGGTAGGTCTCTCGTTTTAAATTGCATGGGGGGGGTGGGAGGGTTATGAGTCTATTAGCAAAAATACCAAAAACTGAGTGTGTTCTGGGACATGCTCTGAGTATGCCATAATATATTTTGGGGTGATGTTTATCTTCTTTGTAACATTTTGTATTTTCTAAGTTTTCTAAAGGGAGCATGTACTGGTTTTCAGAAAAAAAAAAAAAGACAAATTCTTTTAAAGAAGTATTTATATAACCTCCAACCAGCCAAGTAAGCCTTTTCTCTTAGTTAATGTTCCAAAACGTGATTAATTTTCCTCTAGAGTTCCCTACTACCAAGTTAGAGATGACTGCTGTTGCTGACATTTTTGACCGAGACGGAGATGGTTATATTGATTACTATGAATTCGTGGCTGCTCTCCATCCCAACAAGGATGCTTATCGACCAACAACTGATGCAGATAAAATTGAAGACGAGGTACGAGAAATAATTGTATTTTGAGTACGTTTTTGACGACAGGTTGCTACTGTCCTGAATTTGGTTGAGTGCAATTGCCATATCAGCCCTCCAGCATGTCTGTTGGGAGGTGATTATCTGGAGTTTTGTTTGGGGATCCCCTGTCCGATGGTGTAACCCCACTGGATCTCCAGCTATCGAGCTGTGGCTCTGTCTCGATGAATTGTCACTCACGTCACCTCTGTGTGGTGCTCTGCAGTTTCGGAGAACCTCTCCAGGGCACTGCGTTGCCTAGAACAGACTCATCTCTCAGTCCTGAGACCCTGCCTCGGGGTCCAGAGGAGCATCTTCATATGTAGCATCTAAGGGTTGAAACATAGTGTTTAAGATGTGTACCCACCAACCTCTCTACCTGATTAAGAACTGTATCACGTTGAAAACTGCATCACACCAAAAAGTGTGAATTCATTAGGAGCTCATAGAATTGATCCTGAGATGGGGGGGCAATGGGCCTGGTCTGGGGAGTGGCCCAGAGCACCCCAGGGCCAGGCTCCTAGGTAGAGATTTAAATCAACTCATAATTTGCTGTTAATTAGTCAGTTAATATTGATGCATGCATATTAGCACATTTCTCTGAGGGAATTTTAAAGCAAGATGGAAGAATGTGTTGTATCATTACTGGTGAATTTCTTTTATATTCACCATCTAACCGAGTCTCCATGAGACTCCAGATAGACGATAAATGCATGTGTCAAAAGCCTGGAATTCCTAAAAATATATGATGAAGAGCTTCTCTGATGACATGTAAAGATCTTTGTTTCTCTTAAGAGGAAGTCTTGCTTTATCCCTCACACTTTTCTTTTTGTTTTTATTCACTACTAATAGGTCACAAGACAAGTGGCTCAGTGCAAATGTGCAAAAAGGTTTCAGGTGGAGCAGATTGGAGAAAATAAATACCGGGTAAGAAAGAGAAAACCAGTCCTTTGTGGTGGTCGTTCCTCCTGTGTGGCCGTTACAGGTGAAAGAGCCTGACACACAACAGATGGGTGACCCCAACTTCCCGCTCCCGATGCTTGGAGGACTGGAGCCAGTGGGACCTGACGTGCAGTCTCTGGCCCTCATCTCCGCAGGTGTCAGGTGTCCTGTGGGCTAAGATTCAGAGCCCTGCATAGTTGCATCTGGAAAACAGTGCCCTGTTTGGTCTGCAATTGCTTGTATGAGATCTAATAGAGGAGACGTTTCAGACCCCTCTCTTCACTACTGAACAGGTCTTTGTGCACGTGGAGGCACCTTTATCATAAGATAAGGAAACAGCTATCTAATGACTGGCCATTGCCCCCAAGGAGCTGGTCGTCATGAGCCCACGTGGCTCGGAGGCTCAGGGCTAGAAGAGCTGTGTCCAGGCCCCACGGGACTCTTAGCCCACTCAGTAGTCATCCCCAGAAAGCCGTGCCGAGTGAGGCCGTAAATGACAGTGAGCCATGCTGTGTTTTAGCTTCGTTTGGGGCCAGTTGGGGACATGAAAAGGATCAGAACTCCTAAAATGTACTCAGCAGTGTGTCAGGATTCTCTAAGGTCCTAAGGTAGATCCGGGATTGGCAAAGAGGATTTAGGTGGCCATTTCAGATGACAGAGTGACATGCAGCCAGTTAGGAGCAGGAAAATGAGATTGATGGGCATGTCAAAACTGTCTTCAAGGTGCAGCAGAGCCATCTAATGCTGCTCTGAGCCAGGGAGCAGAGTGTCACATGGCTCTGCCTTAGATCCAGCCCAAGCTTTGGGTTATAATAGGGCTCCAAGCAGTCTTACCCTGGTCTGTTGGGTTTTGTTTTGTTTTAATTACCTGTGAGAGAGATGAATTAACAGGAGCAACACAGAGTGCAAAAGTTAGGTCTTCTTAGCTTGTAAGACTGCATCCCTGAGTCTGAAGCTGGATAAGAGTATGGTCAGTATGTGGTGTTCTTCATGAAACTGTTAACATGATTACATGATTTTCATTCCTTAGTGTTAATTTGACAAAATGTTCTCTGTTTTTTGTTTTTTTTTTTCCTTCCATTTCCTCCATCCTTTACTCTTAACTGTCTATAGTTCTTCCTCGGCAATCAGGTACAGTGTGCCTTGCAAACATTCTTTTCAGTGGAAATGGTCTGTGTGGCTAATGCTGCCTGTTCTTTGCTATGGGGAGAGGACATAATCTGAAGCATGCCTGGGTCACATCAGGTGGTCTTACCAAGCGGAGAAACTGCTAGTGGGGCAAGTGTTCTAAAGCTGTCTTCGAGGCAAAAAGATACAAGTGTATATAATTTTCCATTCAAAATTTGATCAGCTAAAGACAATATTTTGCTGGGCTGAGTTACAAGTATATAGTATGGTTCCAGGGAAGTCAACTGTGATATCAGTCTGTCCCACCTCTGAAAAGAGCCCAGTCTTGTCCTTCTGTTTTGGAAGTCAGAATACCAGACAGCACAGTTCTGACTTATACCCAAGTCTTTTGACCATTAACACGGATTTTATAATGCACACTAAGTCAAAAAAGTCTTGGGATATTTAAGGTACTCAGTCTGTTTAAATACCTTATTAATATTTTAGTTACTTGTACTTTTATTTTATAAGGTATGTGAGAAGTGTAGTGTGGAATCATACTTGGCTGTAGCCTGAAGTTTGTCAATTATGGCCAGCCAATATGATCTAATGGGATCAAATTAGACTTGCAAAGAAGATTGAATGCTTTTGACTCTGCTTGGTAATTCTAACCTTTTAGATCTTTCTGAGGGCTCTGGGGTCCTATGTCTTTAAATGGAAGGAAGTTGCATGGGTAAAATTTGTCTTGTGAAATGAAATCAGAAACACTTGGTGGATTTGAGGCCTTCAATCAATGTTGAGTTCCAGGCACTGCCTTAACCACTAACTATAGTAACATTCTGGGCCAGTGGGAAGAACAAAGGATGGAAAGAAAAGGAAAACAAGAACAGCCAAACTGATTTTAAATAAATCATTGCATAAGAGTGCCAAGTAGCGCCTAAAGGTTGTGCCTGTTTGCTAACGCCTACATGTGGGTACAGGGCCCCTTTGAAGTGGCACCGATGTCTTCCTCTACTCCACTGACTGACAGAGGGTCAGAGGAGTCCATTCCAATGTTGAGAACAGAATTATGAAGTTCATTTTATACACGAGGCACCTGAGGCCTTAAGGACCACTGTGCCCACAGTCACACAGGAAATGCTAGAGCTGTGACCCAGGTTACTGTAAGGGATTTTCCATTTAAGAGAAGGAAACAGAGCTTACTGTTGCCCCTAAGACTGTCCAGAGGTCCTTGCTTCTCTGGCAACCCCTCTCTGCCAGATTTGTGCAGGTCCCTGTTTGTAGAGCTGTGGTAGTTCCTTCCACACTCAACACTCTGGACTCAGCTTCCCCAGCCACTTTGGCCTCTGGCTTGGGTCAAACCTCCTTTCCCCCATAGCTCAGTAAAAGCAAGTTAGAATATTTCAGAGAGAGCTTTAGTAAGAAATAAAGGGGAAAAAAGAATGAAATCAATGCAATTAGGCTGACAAATCATTGACGGGGCACAGTAATCTAAGAATATAGCTCAGCTTGGGGTTCCTTCCTGATTCCCTCTGGGAGACGCAGAGCTCCTTTCCTTCTCCCCTCACTTATCCAGAGAAGACCCCGAATCGTGACGCAAGCTGACACTGCCCTCGGATCTGATGGAATCCTCGGTGCCTCCCTACTCCCACTCAGAGGGCCAGTGTCTGAGGGCAGCTTCCTTCCTGGGACAGGACGTTCATTCCCTCACGTTTCTGGTCCCCACTTCAGTGCTCTTCACACCACACCGTGCTGTGGCTGCAGTCACCTTGTATAAAAACCTATAACCTGTGTGAGATGAAAGATGTGGGGTGATTTTTATTTTCAAAGATGGGGGCTTGGGTGGAGGGTGGTATTTTTTTCAATCACCTTGGCCTGTATAAATTAACAGTGAGCTTGAGTGAGTACAAAGTCATATGGAGAATACCACAAAAATACTAATTTTGAGAGAGGTTGATTGTGGATCCTCCTCAAACATCCTTTCTGGCATTTTCAAATTTTGTGCCCTGTTTCAAAGTTATGGTTCTCCTTTTAACTTTGAAAATCTTAAGTGATTGAGTTCCCCCACCCCACCCCCCGCCCCCGCAGCGTCCTCTTTGAATTAAACAATTTTAGGAATTCCATTTCTCCAACCGTATGTTTGATTTTTGTTTTGAAATCTCATGATTCTCTTCTGTTGCCTCTTTATTTTGGGAAGAGGATAATTTATGCAATAGGAAACTCCAAATGTTGATAGGGTTGGGAAGTTAGCATATTTGGCAGGAAAAAAAGGACAAATAAATATCAGAAAATCATGCTTGTTTTAATATCTCAAAATGATTGTTGAAAACTACTTACAGTCAGCATGGTAGATTAAAATTTTAATTTCTTCAACTAAATTTTAGTATAAACACTGTCTAATCATTTGTTCAGCTGAAGAAAATTTTCTGCTGGTGACAATCACAATTAGAGAATATTTAAGGGTTTATTTCTAAAATGATGTGGAAAATCAGATTTCCTTCTAAGCTTGTAATAATGATGATGCTTTGCAAGGGTTTCCTTGAGACTTGAGATATTTGCTGTTTTCCATTTAACTTTTGAGCACGCTGTATTCAGAAGCTGACATCCACCTCATAGCTACCTTTTCTTATATGGAAACAAACTAGCTTAACAAAGAATTGTATTACTGGATTTTAATTTGGGCAGCATCTTTGAAAGACTCAAAGTGAGCTAACGCTTTGTCTGTCCTCCACCTTCCCCTTTGGGGCAGGGTCACAACCGTCAGCACTTAAACTTTATTCCAGTAGAAAGTACCTCAAGACAGTGGCCTTTAGCTTTTCCATATTTTAAGTTTTCTGTGAAAAATGCAAAAGAGTGAGAGTTAAAATTCCCCCCAAACTTCGAACTTGTCACTCCATCTGAATACAATCTGCTCCGTTAGGGGCGTGTCATCCCGCCCTGCCCCCCAGCGCCCTGGCTCACCTGTGTCCTTGGCCCTGCAGTTCGGGGACTCCCAGCAGCTGCGGCTGGTCCGCATCCTGCGCAGCACCGTGATGGTCCGCGTCGGTGGAGGATGGATGGCCCTGGATGAGTTTCTCGTGAAAAATGACCCCTGCCGAGGTAAGCCTTGTTACTTGTCAGCCACGCCCTCACCACTGGTCCTGCGTGATCCCACGGGGCGCTGGTGGTGGGGTCTGTTTGGTGTCTGTTGTTAAGCTGCCCAGATGTCATCCCAGTTAGTGCAGGTGGGAACTGGGTTGGCGTGCCAGGGCAGACCAGGGGAGAGAGCAGGAGGGGTGGATGCTGTTGAGGGAGACGGGTTTCTGGGACCGCAGTAAATAAGAATTAGGAATTAATGGTGTCATGAAATATTTCCATATGAGGTGTTACACTAACCCCAGCCTGGAAAGAAGCCCTAAAAAGGCCTGTCGGCTCCCTGTTAGTGCTGCCGGTGACTTTGCCTGGAATTTGTGCATCTAAAAGTCGGGGAGGGTACTAGGCCCCTCCGGGGAGGGGAGGACTGGGAGCTCCTTTAACCAGAAGGATGAAGAACACCTGGCAGTGGGCCTGGGCACTTGTCAGGCAGGGGGTCACCTGAGTGGGTCCGTGGGGTCTCCGTCCACTTCATCCTGCAAAGGCTGGCACACCAGCCCAGAGGCCAGAGAGAACGGCCCGTTGAGTGTGAGCGCCAGCACCTGCCGCTGGAGGCGTGTGGGGCCGCGGCCAGTGGGACATGGTCAGATCCCGGTCGTGCATCCCCTTCAGCTGCTCCTTCCCTTCCCTCTGTTAGCCGAGCTGCATGTGGGTACGCAGGAGCCTCCCCCACTCTCTGCCAGTTTGTCTTTCTTGACCAGTTTCTGCGTTTCCTGCTCTGTTTCTTTGTGTTTATGTATTTTTTATTCTAGTGCACCATCCTGGGAGTAAAATAAAGCGCTCTGATTCCAGCTCTTCGATTTCCAGTCAGTCTCCCATAGGTTGGCTTTTAAGCTTTGTCCATCTTACCCACCTCCCAGCCTGTTGAGAATGGCTTTGCTTTTTAAACTTTAGCATCTCTTGGCTCTGTGGTATCTGCTGCCTTTATGAATGCTTTGAAATAGCCAAACCATAGCTCTTCTAACTATTGTAAGTTGACAAAGCATAAAATATGCCTGTTGAGACAGTACCCATGGGATTTGTTCTGAGTTTCTGTTTAACAAATACTTACATGTTTATATACTACACACTATTATAAGCATTTTACCAATAATAACACATTTTCACTTCTAGGAGGTGTAGCTACTATTATTATCTCCATTGTATAAAATAGCAAATTGAAGCACAGAAAAGGTAAACAACCTTCCTGAGGAGAGGCAGCTAATAAATGGCAGAGACAGGGTTTGGATCCAACAGTCTGGCTCCTGACCTATATGCTGTGTGTCTCGTGGGCTAATATACCCACCACCCCTTCTTACATGTGTTTTACTGCATAATTAAATTCTAAGGCTTCCCTTGTAAACCAAACAGAAATGGTTACCGTACTGTTGCGTCGCTTCTTTGGAATCTGAAGCATTTAAAGCTGAAGGTTCTGGGACTTTCCTGGCAGTCCGGCAACTGAAACTTTGCCTTCCAATGTAGGGAGTACAGGTTCTGTCCCTGGTTGGGGAGCTGAGATCCCACATGCTTCCTGGCCCAAAATCCAAAACATCCAGAAGCAATATTGTAACAAAATTCAGTAAAGACTTTAAAACTGGTCCACATCAAAACAATCTTTAGAAATAAATAAAGATGAAGGTTCTCACGTGAATTCAGATATGCTCATAAATTCCTCTTAACTCGTTCTGCATGTACTCCAATAAACCAGAGTAATAATAGGGTAATAATCTTCATTAGGAATTCCTTTTTATTAAGTAGTTAGTTTTAAAAACACCTTTTCTGATAAAAACTAGAGTAGGTTTAAATCTATTTTAGAATTTAATTATATCATGAACCAACTACTTTGATATAAAAACCCCTTTGATTGTTTAAAATGAGAAGCAATATACATGTCTTTTTAACTTTAAGTCAGTAAAACAAGATTATTCCTTTCCAAATCTATTAATAAGGTTTTGTTTTTCATGTCATGTGTGATTGAACTAAATAAACAAAAGAGAGATCCTGCATGTGACATTTTGGAACCTGTGCCTGTTTGCTGCCTGCTCTACTTGCTCCGTTTACAGTAACATCGCGCTGCTGGCCAAGGAGAACACTGCTTGCTTTTCCTTATATTGTTAGCTAGAAATTGGAACCCCCAAGGATATATGGGAGGGCCACCTAGGAGATATTTTCTATGGAACATAGTAGCCTTTTTCAGCATCTATTGGAGCAAACAAGGTAAGGCTCTCCCCTATGCCTTCCCAAGGGTGCCCTCATCCTGATTCCATTGACTACAGAGTCCAGAACTCCTGTTAGTCTGAGATATCATAACTCTACCATGATGGACAGGGTGAGCTACATCTCAGCAAATAAAATTGTGCTAACAAAGGAACCCTTAAGGGCCCAGGCAGATGTAATAAGTGACTTGTAAGGGCATGAAGGTCACAATGAGAAGCTGCCTAGGATTCTGTGAGGATTACTATGGCATCTCGAAGCTCCACTTCGGTGGACTTTTTATTCATTTGGGTTGCATTTACTTGGCTGCACCACAGAAAATGTTATTTTGTGGACAGTACAAAATTTATGATATAATACTGATGTTGCATAATCGTGTTATCTGCCTTTACACAGCTGTTTAAGATGATGAAAGCTATCTCAGCCTGCACATTTCTTTAGCCAAATGTAAAGGTTAAAGTAGTCAACTCAGTAGTTTCCTGGTACTGCCAGAATTGGAGATTTCACTTTCTGAATTGAGCCGTGGCAAAGGAAATAGTGTTTGAATGGAGATAATGAGTACGTGCACATTTACCCTAGGGGTCCATGAATGTTTCTGAGCATTAGACAACTTAGTTCCCTGAAATTTTACTGATGATCTAGAAAAACTTTATTGTGAAGATTTAAAAGACACAGTTTGGCTTAGGACTGATTTTTTTATTATGTGGTAAAATACATATAACTTACCATCCTGACCATTTTTAGGTGTACAGGTCAGTAGCACGTTCACACGGTTGCACTACCATCACAATCTCCCATCCACAGAACTCTTCATCTTGGTATACCAAAACTCTACCCGTTAAACAGTGGAAGTGACTTTTAACTAACAGGCATGTTGCAACCAAAATCAGTGGCTAACAGTAGTCTCTTAGAAAAATGATGATCTCTCTGGTGGTTGAAAAACTGAACTTGAAATGACTGCCTTTGGGGTCTGGGCCCCAAGATATAATCTTTAAAAAAAAAAAACAAAAGAGTCATGGTCAAATGTATTTGTAAGTAAGCAAGTTTCTTTACTGCACGGCTTCTCAGAGTTTATAAAATGCTGATTGCATTAGGGCACTCCTAGAGAGAAAGGAAAAAAAATTGTAGAATCCAGAGTTTACTAAACTTTTCTTCGTAAGAAACCCCTCAGAAGCCTCAGTTTGGGAAATGCTGCTGTAAGCAATGAAAGACCATGGAAAGGTTTTAAACTGTTTAGAGAGATCAGATTTCTATTTAGAAATTCAGTCTGGGGAATGAGGAGTGAGGGAGGGATGGGTTTGAGATGAGAAACACAGAGACCATTTGGAAGCCTGTTACAGTGGTCCAGGGTTGGGGAGATGCTCCATGAACCACGTAAGTTTGAGGTGTGCCGAAAGTCTGAAGGGATTCAAGAAGTATTAGAAGGTGGAGTCAACAGTAGACTGAACTGCCATCATGAGGGCGGGGCCTACATCGACAACCAGGTTTCTGCTTCAGTCGTGTCTAATTAGTATTGGACGTGAGGTTCTGGCATCCAGGAGGTCTGCACTGGGGATGTAACTGAGAGGCAGGCAGGACCTGATGATGGCGCTAAAGTCTCATCACCAGGTTGAAGGTCTAAGAGGGAGAACAGGCCTGCGGACAGAACCAGGGGGACATCAGCATTGAAGAAGTGAGTGGGATGGGGTAGTCCGCAGGAGGAGACAAGCAGGGATCCTAGAAGCCAAGGGAGAGTGTTTCAAGAGGAGAACAGTAACTCCCCCACTTGCAAGTGACAGGAGCAGAGAAGTGTTTTTACCTGTCAGATTTATCTGTTTTTTTACCTGTGTTCATGTGATACACATGAGTACACACACACTCTCAACACAGAGAGCACTGGCCAGAGTGAAGTAAATGGAATGTATTCATAACATTGCTTTTGAGAGTGTACATCGGTGTAAAATTTTGTAGAGCAGTTGCTATTTAGTTGCTAAGTCATGTCTGATTCTTTGTGACCCCATGGACTATATATATATAGCCCACCAGGCTCCTCTGTCCATAGAATTTCCCAGGCAAGAATAGTGGAGTAGGTTGCCATTTCCTTCTCCAGGGAATCTTCCCAACCCAGGGATCAAACCCGCATTTCCTGCTTGGCAGGCAGATCCTTTACCACTGGGCCACCAGGGAAGCTGTAGATCAGTTGACAAGTACCAAAAACCGTAAGTGTGCATCCTTTCTCCCCAGCAAATCCACTTGTAAAGACTTACTCTAAGGAAGTCATCATGGATGGGCACAGAAACTTTTTTCAAGAAGTCTGTCACAGCATTGTATACAGTGTGTTAAAAATTATGAACAAATACAACACAGGGTTGGTGAAATAAACTGATCTCAATATGATGAAATAATACTTGGCAGCTAGCTCAAGTTATGTCAGATACATCAAGCATGGAGGAATGTTTCTGATGTTTTTGCATTTTTTATATATGGACATACACATACACAAAGTTGTGCAGAGGAATAAAGATACCAACAGTTTAATAGTACTGTCCCCTAAGGTTAAGCAGTTTTAATTCTTTGTAGTTTTCTGTAGATTTCAACCTTTCTACGATTTAAAAGCATCCCCTGAGGCAGAAGTGGTCTGTGACCCTTGGCAGTGATTGCCCCAGGGAGGGGGGTGTTAAGAGGGGTGTGCAGGCCAAAGTGGGACAAGCTCATGTAGCTGATGATGCACGGAGCTGGGGGTGGGCAGAGAGCAGCTCGGGTGGATGATAAGGATTCTGGTCGCAGTTCTTGCATAGTTTTCCTTGCCCTCAGCCTCTGAGTGCTGTAGTTTTCCATGACGTGGGGATGCTGACTGACTACCAAGAGCAGTCAAGCATAGTATTTACACGTGATCACGCGCTGTAAACTGCAGAGTGCATGGGGAACATGTTATCGTTATATTATTGCATTTAACATGTAATTGCCCTCATCAGTGATGCCATTTCAAAGTCTTCCTCTTGTGTCACTGTTGTTTTCTGGAGAGTGAGCTCAGTGAACTGTTAAGTCTCATAGGTTTAAACCACATGTCTGAAGTTCTTTCTGGCCTAGGGTCATAAACTGCCTCCTCTGAGGCATCCTGGTCCTCAGTTGGATAATGATTTCCATTTGTCAGTGTTGCATCAGCACTTGCTGTGCATCCACCGTTGTGCTGGGCACGTTAGCAAACATAAGATAAAATAAGTGTTTAGCAATACAGAATGTTATTAAGTACCCAGGTTAGTGCTGAAGGAAATTCTCTTCAAGAATCATGAGTTTAGACACTGAGGGAAGTGCTGGAGTTTGGAAAAAGGATGAGTAGGGAACCAGAGGGCCCAGGAATGAACCTTGAAGGGCATGTTCTATTGGGGCCTGAGAAGGAAGGAAACAGGTTAGCATTCCAGGGACCAGAAATCCTACACTGTCAGACAAGAAGGACCCTTAGACATCAGTCAGCCTGATTGATCACCTCTAGGGAGGCTGAGGAAACAGCCCCAGGCAGGAGGGATCACAGCTGGTAAGAGCCTGGACTGTAACTCAGAGGTTTTGATATCCGTTAGCCCTTTTAAGCTGATACGCTGATAAGTTATGTCAACTTCACGTATTGAAAAGAATTTGGATTTGACTTAGGAATTTAAACCACTCTGCTTATGAAGCCTTGTGCAACCTGATTTAAAGTCTGATTCTACCAAGATTCCTCAAATTTCTTGAGGACTTGTGGGACTGGGCAGGAGAGAGGAGTATGTACCATTACCTGAAATCTTCTAAACATGCAGTTTCTGGCCAAAGTAAAACATCTAATATAGGAAAGAATGGCAAATAGTTTGTTTATGATGGTTCCCTTTTCCCAGGCTTTACTAACAGTCCAGTTTGTTTAGACCTTTCCTAAACAGGGAGCAGCTTGGGGGTGAATGAGGAGACAGAAGGTGATCACAGAATTAACACCTTTCAGTGAGGAGTGACCTAAGAACACATTGCAGAGGAATTGTTTCTTTTAAATGCATAACGTCCTTCACAGTTAACGTGGGCGTTGGCTGTACTTGCTATCTTCTGACTGCATCCAAACGTGGGGTTCTGGTCTGGTGGCTCCAGAAAGCCCCGGGGCGGCACTGCTGCCCCTCAGTGCAGTCCCCAGACTCCCTCTCCCACTGCAGGTCTGCCTGCAGCTTCTCGTGGCTTTCAGCTTTTGACTTACTGGTTTCTCACTGGCAAGTTTTGTGCATGGTCTTAATCTCTCTCTCTCTCCTCTCACATGTTTACTTCGTAACAGTTCAGCCCAGATCTTTTTACTGTCCTGAGTTCCTGGACGCCTTTCTTTAGGATTATTATCAACTGAATTCAAGTAGAAGAGTCTAGATCAGTGGTCCCCAACCTTTTTGGCACCAGGGACCAATTTCGTGGAAGACAGTTTTTCCATGGAACCAGGGGAGGGGGTAGTTTCTAGATGATTCAAGTACGTAACACACATTGTGCCCTTTATTTCTAATCTAATTCCACCCCTGGTCTGATAGGAGGTACCGGTCTGTGGCCCAGAGGTTGGGGACCCTTGTCTAGATGATGTCAATTTCAGTGATCTGTTTTTCTATACTGTTCCATTACCATGTGTCCTGCAAGAGTTGAGCAAAAAGTACACATGTCCTGTGAGAGAGAAAAGAGGGGTTTTGACTTAACCTCGGAGGTTTGTGGACTGCTGCATCTGCTTTCTCTTGACCCCAGGGGACAGTGACAAGGCAAGATCGTGACTGCAGCATGGGATGGTGCTTGGTTCACAGAGAGTTCTTTATTACAGCAAACCAAGGGGCTTATTTGTTAATGTGTCTGCTGTGGGTAAGAATCATGACAAGGCTGATAAATCAGGAATTTATCTCTATTTTTAAAGAAGCCGCAGATGGTACTAAACCTATAAATTATATAACTGTTTTCGTGGGGTCAAGCAGCTGTGTGACCATCGAAGATGTATTTTTTCAAGGTTAACTGTCACTGTATGTGTATGTGTTTATTACCTTTTCTAGCACGAGGTAGAACTAACATCGAACTTAGAGAGAAGTTCATCCTCCCTGAGGGGGCATCCCAGGGCATGACCCCTTTCCGGTCCCGGGGTCGAAGGTCCAAACCGTCTTCCCGCGCAGCCTCCCCTACCCGCTCCAGCTCAAGTGCTAGTCAGAGTAACCACAGCTGTACGTCCATGCCATCTTCTCCAGCCACCCCAGCCAGTGGCACCAAGGTACGTACAACCTCGGGTATGACCTCCTGCCCCACTCCCAGCTCTGCACGTTGTTCAGTGTAGCCTCTGAAAGACTCCAGTGAGGAGAGGAACTTGAAGACATACAGACCAGGCTGGCAGGCCCTAGTGGTACACAGATCTGGACCTTTAATACGGCCACAGAGGACGTTTAAATAGGAATTGAGTCGTGAGGTCCAAAGCGCTTCTTTCCATGTATTCCCATTTTGAGTTTGAACCCATCCAGAGTTACTGATCTTGAAAATCCAGGCACTGTCTGTGCAGCTGGAGCTAAATAAGAGAGAAGTTCGTTGTGATGACGGGTTGTAGATGAAGAATGCTACTGCCTCTCTGCCTTGGCCCCTTTCATCCCATTGGACTGATGCACGTTTTATTTTGTTTTCTGTTTCTTTAAAATTTAGTGTCTTCTATTTCTTGTTTATTTATTTATGATTTATTTTATGTTCCCAATTTGCTCCCTTTCTGTTCCACTTTCAATTGTTCCCGTCCTTCCCTTTGGATTTCCGTTTCACAGACTCCGCTTCAGCTCTCTCGCTGTTATGACAAACCCTGGTTGGTAAACAGTAGAGCTGGCACCCCTGTCAGGGACAGCCACTATCCTGACCTCCAGCTGCCCAGCCCCGAGGTAGAGTATGGTTTTGTGACTAAGGACACAGGCAAGACCAGGCCCTCGCTCATGCCGAGAACCTGACCAGCTCTTCCTCCTGACACGAGTCCGTGCTCTTTTCCATCTTTGTGGTGTTTGCTTTCACAGCTGATTCATCCCGTCCATTGTCTTTCAGGGGTTTCTAACTCGGATTCACCAAAACTGGAGATAAATAAGAGATGCCTGAGACTGGATTGTATAACAACTTCCCAACAGTCCTTAGAATGATATTTGTGCAGGGTGGTAAACAGTGGTCATTCATGGTGATTTGTTTATCAATATGGTTTATAATCAGGCCTCTTGGAGTCTCCAGATGTCATATCTGACACAAACGAGTTAGGAACACTTGAAATTCAACAACGGTGCATGTTCAACAGTGTTCTCTCTTTGCTTAGGACAGAAGAGTGGCTGGCACCCTCCCGCCCGGAGTCACATTCCAGGGGTGGTTGGTATTGCCACACTGGCCCGAGGCTTGGGTGCTGCCTGCTTCAGCCAAGCACAGCATTTGTGAACACTGCTCTGAGGCTCAGGTTTTAGTTTCTGAATTCCTTGGCCCAGGCACTTGGATTTCTACAGCCTTGATTTGAATACACATGCCAGCAATTCAGCATGTTCAAGTGCAGTCATTAAAATGCCCAAGTGCTTTTGGAAGAGCAGTGTTTCAGAAATAAAATGTGGACTAGCAGCTTGTCTGATAGCGGTACAACTGGCACTCTAGCTCCTGCCGGGAAACATTGGGTTCTTGTGCCTCAAAACGTGGCACTGCGTTTAGTCGTGTAAAGCTTCAACCAGTGTAAACAGGAGGTACAAGAAGCCAGTGTCCACAGATGGACTCGCTTCTCTGGGTTTCATCCTGCTTCAGTTCAGAAATACATCTGGCTTAGAACATGATCTGGGGACTCACTGACACTAAAACCCCATGATTCAACCTGCCTATCCTGCTTTTTCTTCTTTAGTGGCTCCAGTTTCAGGAAAGTCTCAAAAGTTCTAGAAATTTTAATGTTTTAATTATGAAGTGCCAATTCTCATAGGATTCTGATAGATTAGCCTTTCTGTCTTAAGGTTTACCTTTGGTTTCATTTCATTTCAAGGTTTCATCTTCTCTTAACTACTGGTATTCTGCACACTGTCCTGACGCAGACTCCCAGCCCGACATCTCTGGGGCCACGTCTGCCCAGCAGCAGTAGCTTCTGAAACTGGTGCTCTTCCTCCCGTGTGGGCCAGGAGGGTTTGTGCTGGAATGTGAATCCCTCTGTCGCTTTTGCTCTTTCTTTATAAAGAAAAAAGAAACACAACGAAATGGGTCGCTTTACTCTTTTCTTTGTATAAACATCTTAAAAGTCCTGGAAAACAATTTACACGATTGATTTCAAAGAAAAATTAGAAGAGCATGCTGTGGCATGAGTGATACTCAGAACAGATTTAAAACATTTTCTCTCCAAATTCTTTTAAAAAAAATACATACACTCAGATGCGAAATGGAGCTCCTAGCAGCATCAGTAATGATAACATACATCTAGCCAGCTCTCTGCCGGTTTAGGAAGTGCTTCTGCATGTGACTTACTCGCTCAACAAGTTTATATTGAGCTCCTCGTCTGTGCCAAATGTAGTATTAGACGCCTAGGGTGTGACAGGGGGCAAACAAGGTCCCTGCTTTTCTGGAGTTGCTGCTTTAACCCGGGAGATTTTGGGCAGCAAACAGGGAACCTTCCTGGGCTGCTGAAGGGACAGCAGCAGGCCAGTGGCTGCAGTAGACTGAACAAAAGGGAGTGTGTAGCAATGGGTTCGGAGAAGCAGCCTCCTTCTCTGGTTTCCAGGGCGAGAAGTGAAGGCACGCGTGCCAGTCTACGTAAGTCCAGACCAGGCCCTTCCGTTCAGAGCCTGTTCCTCGCATCACAGCCCCACTCTCTTGTGCTTCTCCTCATCGTTTATTTGATCAGGTCAACTAATTTAATCTTCATTCTACCAGTGAAGAAATAGATCTTTACTTTACTGAAGTTACTGCATCTCTATAATAGGGACTGGAGTAATATTTGGATCTCCATGTTAATAATTTGGGGTTAGAACTCACATGTCACATATCTAACCCCAAAACTTTGATACTTTGGAGTATTTGGATTTCTTACCTTTACTCATTTATCATATTTCTATTTGTTATGACTGCTGTAATCTTAGCATTTGAGGATTTTGTTTTTTCTAGTAGAAATTTGTCAGTAAGATAAAAGGCATTGGAAGACATTTTAAAACCTTTAATTGAGACATGAAGGCTTTATTTTGGAAATGCTCAAAATTCATGACCTAGGATACTTTCAAAATAAATCATTGTTTTCCTGGACTTTTAACTAGCTTTTCAGTTTTTTAGAAATGAGGAGGGCTTAAGTAAACCTTGTAAAGTGGAATTTCTGTCAAAGATTTCACCAAGTAAATATGACCTTTTTATTTTTTTGAAGGTTATTCCATCAACAGGCAGCAAGTTGAAACGACCCACACCCGCCTTTCATTCAAGTCGAACATCGCTTGCTGGCGATACTAGCAATAGTTCTTCCCCAGCGTCCACAGGTGCCAAAACTAATCGGGCAGGTAAGTACTTGGGGGATAAGGGCGGGGATTCGGGGGATAAGGGCGAGGGGTGTGGCCAGGCTGGGAATCTGGAAACAGCAGCCTCTCAGCAGCGCTTCACTCCTCCCTGAGGAGCAGAGATGGGGAGAAACACAGGTGCGTGCCCAGAGGACAGCTGGCTCAAACCTTGCCTCCTGAGAGCAGGCGCTCCCATAGCCAAAGCCACAGCACCTGTTCGTTATCAGAAACGATTGTGCAGGAGAGAATGTAAGAGGGGGAAGGGCCTCCTGGAGCCAGGCCTTTCTAACACGCCATATTTATGTCTGCTGGGAGCTGAGAGTCAGGGGAGGATCACGTCTGCTCACCTGTGGACGTTCCTCCTGGGACCCTAGGGCTTTGGCTTCCACTGGCTGCTCTATTTGCCGTCCCTCCCCCCCCACCCCGCCATTCTTAGTCCGCCCATGTGGCTGGACGGCTCTCTTCTCCGAGCGGAGGCCCGAGGGCAGCCCCGCTCCACTCTGCCATGGGGGCGTGTGAGGTGACACTGCTGCTGATAGAAGCTGCTTTCTGTTCCTCAGGATGCTTCTCAGGTAGAAGCACAAAGTCAGAAAAGGCTTCAGCAACTTCTGTGTAGGTGAGAGAACCGAGATTCAGGAAGACTCTGGTTTGCCCAAGGTCACTCAGTACATCAGGTGGTGTTAGGATCAGAACCCTGGCCTCTGGTTCTCTTGTTCTCTTGTTCTCCACACCACCACCATCACCACCATGCCCTCCACCCACCAGTGCTGTCTTGATTAAGTCTGCCGCTTTATTCTTAAATTCCAGACCCTAAAAAGTCAGCCAGTCGCCCTGGGAGTCGAGCTGGGAGTCGGGCCGGGAGTCGAGCCAGCAGCCGTCGAGGAAGCGATGCCTCTGACTTTGACCTTTTAGAGACACAGTCTGCGTGTTCAGACACTTCAGAGAGCAGTGCCGCAGGGGGCCAGGGCAGCTCCAGGAGGGGGCTCAACAAGCCTTCCAAAATCCCCACCATGTCCAAGAAGACCACCACTGCCTCCTCCAGGACTCCGGGCCCCAAGCGATAACACTGTACAAGCACCCCCAAGCCTCTCTCCACTTTGAATCCTGCTCCATGCATTGGGTGTATATTTATTCTGAATGGGAGAAGTTATATTGTTAAAAGTGTAAAAGAATAATTGTGTTATGAAGCTGCCTTATTTTTTTTTCTTTTTGTAAGTTACTATTTTCATGTGAATATTTATGTAGATAAAATTTGCCTCCTGGTAACCCTGTAATGGATGGGGCCCAGAAATGAAATATTTGAGAACAAGCAGAAAGGTCAAGCTGCAAATGTGTATTAAAAAAAAAAAAAAAAAGCCTCTAAATAGGGTTTCTGCGCGGTGCAGGGTTGTAAACCTGCTTTATCTTTTAGGATTATTCCTAAATGCATCTTCTTTATAAACTTGACTTGCGGTCTCAGCAAGATAAATTATATTAAAAAAAAAATAAGAATCCTGCAGTGTTTAGGAACTCTTTTTTTGTAAATCACAGACACCTCAATTAGTGAGAACCCACGGGAGGGCACTTCTGATTGTTTTTTCCATTGTTTTTAATGTTGTGTGATTTTAGCTGAAGAGAGGGAACCTCATCTAGGTAATGTTTGCACATGATACAGCAAAAGGAGTTCATTGCAGTACTGTCTTTGAATACTGTTTCAGTACTGGGTGTTTAAAGGACAAATAGCTGCTAGAATTCAGGGGTAAACGTAACTGTTCAGAAAACGTCAGAACATTGGGGTTTTTAAGAGTCCTGGCTCATAACTTCCTATCCAACCTGGCCACTAATAACTCCTGTGCTCACTGGGACCCAGGCCGTCAGCAAAGGGAGACTCCCTGGTGGCGTCGTGAATTACAGTTTGTTATCTGCATTTTTTGCTATTTATTTAAAATGGTCAATCAACTTCCCACAAACTGAGGAATGACTTCCACGAGCCTATTCTGAAAATGTGGACATAAAAGAAACACTCGCTCGTCCTTTAAAGGAGTTCACCAGCACACTTGTTAACAAGTCCCGTTTGCTTCCGTCTTTTTTTGTGCGTAATAAAGTCAACTGACCAAGTGACCGTGAAGAGGGGCTGTCTGGGCTCCTGAGTTTTAGCTGCTGTTCCTCTTCAGCTCCGACCATGTTGCTGTGTGATTATCTCAATTGGTTTTAATTGAGGCAGAAACTGAAGCTCTACCAATGAACTGTTTAAAAACAAGACACACTTTTGTATTAAAATTGCTTGCAGTAACAAATATTTTGTACTTCCTGCTTTTTTTTTTTTCTCAACCATTACCTTATATATAACATATTACTCTGGGGAATGATTGTGTTTTAGGTACTATAGTGTATTATTCAAATCCAGATATCTTGGATAAATTATGGAGCTCATTAATAATTTTTTTCTTGTATATCTTATTCTTGTTAATTTCATTTAACAAGGGAACAAAGAAATACTCAGACGGTTGTTAATGTAAATCTGTAGGGCTCTCTACCCCACTTACATCATTAAACAAATAACCAGTATGTAAGAAGATTTCTGTTGTAGAAATTACAGGCCTTAGAGCTTCAGAATATAGGCCAGTTTCCCACAGTATGCTGAAATTTCTGGTTAAATGATAGAATAAATAGGATTTCAGAGGTAGAAACAAAAGTGGTCATCAAATCTAGCTCCTTTGTTTTATAGACAGAGAAACAAATGGGAAAGTGGGAAGAAAGTAATTTTCCTAAGATCACATAATGAATAAACAGCAGAAGTGGACCTTGAATCTAGTCCGCGGCTCCCTATCCAAGCCTGACAGTTCTTTTCCCGTCAGTCCCTGGTTGGCTTTATAATAGTTAGAACAGCCAAATACTAAGTCACTCTGACACAGGAATTAGACTAGGAAATAACTAGAGAACTTGAGCGGTAAGAGGGATTCAACCTCAGCCACCTGCATCCTTGCTCATTGGGTCACCCTCCCCTTATGATACAGGAATTTGATACGAAGGACACATGATTGCCAGAGCTGTTTGAGGCCAAATATCCAAATTAAAAGGAACGTGCAGCCTGACGGATTCTGAAGCAAGAGCTTACTTACTCTGTTCTCCGTGGAATCAAGTTTAACTTCAGGCTGTTGGAACTTAGTAGGAAGGTGTTTTCACTCAAAATCTGCTTACCCCTCTAGACTTCCTAGCTACAGAAGCATGCTGGAAGGAGTTCGATCTCCATTTTGTCAGAATCTGGACCATAGTCACTTGTTTTTCCTACCAAGGAATTCACGGTTTCCCTCAGTCTTTACAACAAAGTTCAGCTAGGGTGCATTTCCTTTCAATAAACACCTGTGTGCAAGACCATGTGGGAAATTTATGACAGGAAAGGGGTTAAAACTGCAGTTCTGTAACACAAGTGCTAAACAAGTAATGCAGACTTGTGTCTGCTAGGATAGAGGAGGGCAGGTTCTGGAGCCTTGAATAACAATAGCTAACATACTGCGTGCTTGCTGTGTGCCAGCTCTGTGCTAAGGCTCTGTACATTCTTAACATAATTCACATCGTAACCCTACAGTCATGAGCCTCACTGATAGATGAGGGACAGCCTGACAGAGGTTCAGTGACTTGCCCAAGATCACAGAGTTGCCACGTGGCTGGGGAAGCCCTTGTTTGACATGACTCTGGACATGGAACAATAGGCTGGTTCCAAATTGGGAAAGGAGTAGGACAAGGAGTATTGTCCCCCTGCTTATTTAACTTATATACAGAGTACATCATGAGAAATGTTGGACTGGATGAAGCACAAGCTGGAATCAAGATTTCCAGGAGAAATATCAATAACCTCAGGCAGATGACCCTTAAGGCAGAAAGCGAAGAAGAACCAAAGAGCCTCTTGATGAAAGTGAAAGAGTGAAAAGTTTGGCTTAAAGCTCAACATTCAGAAAACAAAGATCATGGCATCCAGTCCCATCACTTTATGGCCAATAGGTGGGGAAACAATGGAAACAGTGACCGACTTTATTTTGGGGTCTCCAGAATCACTGCAGATGGTGACCGCAGCCATGAAATTAAAAAACAGTTGCTCCTTGAAAGAAAAGTTATGACCAACCTAGGCAGCATCTTAAAAAGCAGAGACATTACTTTGCCAACAAAGGTCCATCTAGTCAAAGCTATGGTTTTTCCAGTAGTCATGTATGGATGAGAGTTGGGCCATAAAAGAGCTGAGCACTGAAGAATTGATGCTTTTGAACTGTGGTGTTGGAGAAGACTCGTGAGAGTCCCTTGGACTGCAAGGAGATCCAACCAGACCATCCTAAAGGAAATCAGTCTTGAATATTCATTGGAAGTACTGATGCTAAAGCTGAAGCTTCAATACTTTGGCCACCTGATGCAAAGAACTGACTCATTTGAAAAGACCCTGATGCTGAGAAAGATTAAAGGCAGGAGGAGTAGGGGACGACAGGATGAGATGGTTGGATGGCATCACCGGTTCAATGGACATGAGTTTGAGTAAACTCCAGGAGTTGGTGATGGACAGGGAGGCCTGGCGTGCTGCAGTCCATGGGGTCACAAAGAGTCAGACACGACTGAGCAACTGGACTGAACTGAACTCTCCAAGAAACCTTCCCCGTGTCAGTTCCCCTCAAGTTCAGGAGTTCCAGGATCCCACCCACAGATCACCTGTCCCCACCTTTTCTGCCCTTCCAGACACTTTGCTGGCCCCTCTGCCAGAGAACAGCCTCCATTCTGCCTTCAAAAAGACTCTTCACTCGTGACCCCGGAGGGCCACTGGAGGGCGGGGAGCTGGGCAGCTTCATCTCTGGCTCAGGGCACAGTGCAGATCAGCACCCGCTGGTTTATGGGAATGTGAGGCCATCGTTTCAAGAGCACAGCCATCTCCACTCATCCTAAATGGAGAAAATCTCTATTACAAGAATCAGACCAGCACTGGGGCTGCTTGCACTCTTGCTGGGAGACCAGTATTTTACAGTACACAATGGGAGAATTACAGGCTAGATCTGAGGTCCCCAGTGACGTCTGGACTCAAAGAGGAAATGCAGAGGGAAGCCCAGGAACATAGGGACAAGGAAGAGGGCAGGAGATTTCAGAGACCCTGACTAAGTCTGACAAGGGGACACCCTCAACTCTGTCCCCTCTGCATGCGGAGTCACCAAGACTTGTGGATTCACTCTAACAGCTCTCCATCCCATCTCTATTAGAGGATCATTGTTGTATTGACCCCTCGCATTACTGTACCTGTCTCCAACTGTAGGTCCTGATTCCATGCTCCTTCCAATCCGTAGTCCCCTCCGCATCCAGCCTCTGATCAGGTCCTGGGTACTTTGAATGGCTAGTCCGAAGCATTCTTACTGGGTTTAGCAGTCTTGTAGAGATTTACCTGTTGGGTAAAAGGAAGACTAGGCATGGACTTAAGACACCAGCAAGTGACTGGATTTAAGATTTGATATATTTTTAAGTTTGAAGTGATCTTGGGGAAATCTGAATTTTATTGTATAAAATAAATCATACATTTATTTTGAAGTTTTATCTTGAACCCACATTGGGGCGCCATAACCATCTACTGTCCGGAGTCCTCACCTGGCCACTTGCCCCCCAGTCTCTCCAGGCTTCACTGAACAGCTCACTTGCATGTGCTCACCGACTCCAACCCAGCTCCACGGTTGTGTGACTTGAGGGAAGTCCCTTAACTCCTGGGTGCCTCTGTCTCCTCATCTGTTAAGTGAGGTGGGGAATGGGGGTGCAACTCCCCCATAACAAGGTGTGAGCAGGAAAGAAATGACACAGAACATGGCTGGCACACAAACAGCGCTGGCATCTGCTATCGTTATGTTCTTTGGAGTCGAGGCCTTCACACAAGCTATCGCCTCTACCTTGAAACACTCCACTCCTAACCAATCCATTCCAGCTTTCGGAGCTCAGTTTACGTGTCTCTTCCTCCCAGTGCAGCTCCTTAACCATAAATGAATAAATGAGGTGAGATTAGCACCTAGGGAAGGGTCTGTGCAGAAGGTGGTGGTGGTGTAGTCGCTGTCGTGTCCAACTCTTGGGACTCCATGGACTGTAGCTGCCAGGCTGCTCTATCCATGGGAATCTCCAGGCAAGAATACTGGAGTGGGTTGCCATTTCCTTCTGTAGGGTATCTTCCCAACTCAGGAATCGAACCCAGGTCTCCTGCGCTGCAGGAAGCTTCTTTACCGACTGAGCTATGCGGAGCTAGTCAATCGAGGAGTTTCATGCGGAGCCCAGTCTGAAACCGCTGAGGGCCGTGATAGTTAAGATGCGCAAAAGATCAGGAAGGACGTCAGAGCTCCTTTACCGGCAGGAGGCACATCCCGCACGCGGCTGGACCCGCACCGGCGTCCGAAGGGTGCACAGCAAACCTGGCGATGACAGCGCGGCTGCTGGGGCTGCCGGCCAGAGGCGCCGACCGAGAGCGTGCCGGAGCCAGGTGGATGGGCGCGCCAGGAGCCCCAGCGAGTGTCAGATGTCCGGGAAGGAGCCCCCAAAGGCTCACGCAAGAGGACTGCGGGGAAGACGCCGGGAGGCCGGCCAGCAGCTGCAGTGGCGGGAAACTCGGGCCCGGATGCTGCTGCTAGAAGGATGCGACCCACTCTCTAGATTTGGCTGGTACCCGCGAACCCCTCCACCTCTAGACCCGACTGAGACGTCTCGGATCCTGGGGCGACACCCCACGGACCAGGCAGGGCTGCTGGGTCACTTCGCGGGCAAGACCAAGAGTTGGGATCCGACTCTGGCAGGGCGATCCAGGAAGGACACGCCTCCGAGGGAGCGCAGGATCTGATCTCCCCGACCGTGCTTCTACCCTGGGTCCCCAGGCCCAGTCCCCGCGCCCGCCCGACAGCGCAGCCAGCGAGGGGAGGCGAGTCCAGGACGACAGCTAGGCCCCCGACAGGACGACTGCGGATTTCTCGCCGGATCACCTACACCGAGTCGTATCTCGGTCTCCACCACCTGCCACACAGAGCCCCTTTCCAGAGCCTTGTCCCCGCCCCTGTGCCCCCATTGGTCAGGTCCGGGAGGCGGGACCCGACGGCTCCCAGCTGGACAGAGAGAGGTGGCCGCCGCTGTACAGACTGTGTCCACACCTCCGCGAACCCGACGGCAGCTCTCCCTGCGCCAATAAGCTGAGCGGCCTCGGCAGCAGCCAGACTGTCGGGCGCAGCGGAACGGACAGACTAGCCGACAGTCCCTGGTTCCCGGAGGAGCCCCTGCCCGAGGCGGTGCGGCCGCAGCCGACGGTGCGGGAGCTCTAGGGACCGCGCCGCGTTCGCGGGCGACCCACGCGCCGTCCCGCCGGCCCCAAGCCAGGCCCGCCTCGCGCCATCGGGGCGGCCCCGACCCGGGCCCCACTGGGAGCGGATGCGCGCGCGGTAAGGCCGCCGGGTCCCGCCATGGCCGCGCGCCCCAGGCCGCTCTGGCTGCTGGGCCTGGCGCTGTGCGCGCTGAGCGGCGGCGGCGTCCCCGGCCCGCGACCCCCGCTCGGCTGCCCGCAGCGCCGCCTGGGCCCGCGCGACCGCCGCGACCTGCAGCGTGAGATCCTGGCGGTGCTCGGGCTGCCCGGGCGGCCCCGGCCCCGCGCGCCCCCCGCCGCCGCCCTGCTGCCGGCGTCCGCGCCGCTCTTCATGCTCGACCTGTACCGCGCCGTGGCCGGCGACGACGACGAGGACGGTGGGGCCCCCGAGTGGCGCCTGGGCCGCGCAGACCTGGTCATGAGCTTCGTCAACATGGGTGAGCGCGGGCCCCGGGCGGGCGACGGCGACCCCGGGAGAAGGCGGCGGGCTGAATGGCCCCACGGGGAATGAGCGCGAGCGGCAGGAGCGTGTGCGCCACCTCGGGCACGGGGAGCGCCTGCTGGGGGCGGGGAATCACCTTGTCGTGGACAAGGACCTGCGGGAGGAAAACCTGCCCGGCTCAGGGCAGCGAAATCTTAGGGATGTGGGGGTCGGTGAGCTGCTGGACCGGCAGGGACGGACGAGGAATGCGAGTCCCAGAGGCGTGCACCTTCACCTCCCCCCCCCCACCCGCCGAACACCCCCGACGGTAAGATTCCTGTAGTGTCAGGTGGACCCTGGTAGTGCCAGGAAGACAGTCTGGTCCTGGCGAGACAGATGAGTAAACAGAGGCTGTGATGCTGTCACTGTGATAAGGGCGGTATGAAGAGCAGGACAAAGTTCAGCGTGGAAAACCCTGTCACGTCATCAGAGCACCAGAGTTGAGGTGAGGACCCAGATGTCCTGAGCCCACACTGAGCAGCCTCTTCCCTGGGCCACCTAGGGGTGGGGGCAGGGGAGGGGAAGGCGTGGACTGAGCTCAGTGGGGCAGAGACTGCGGTCTTGTCACCCTGGGCTCACATCTGGGACTTGGCTTGTCAGGAATGAGTGTCCAGGCCCAGTGAATGACCCTATGGGCAGTTTGAACCCCCTTTGTTCTCCCAGGCAAAGCCCAGCTTTTCCTCTCTGCAGAAATTATACTCCAAATCGTGAAACCATTTACCCTTAAAGTTCTCAACGATCACCTTGTCCATAACCAAACTTTCTTTAATCTACATTCATGAACATAGGTCTCCCATCTGCTTTGCTTCCTGCCAGTGGCCAGTGAGGGGAGGCAGGGACGGTCTAGGCTGAGACAGACACCAGGCTAGACCTAGAGACCGAGGACCACAGCTCAGGCCCAGGTGGGGAGAGCTGTGGGACCCAGAGCAGAGAGAGGCCCCTTGCCAGGGCCACCAGCCTTTCTTCACCTTGTAACCCTCCCAGGAACCCTGTTGACACACATGATATTCATCCCCATCTCCCAGATGAGGACAGTGAGGCTCAGAGACGCAGTGTCTTGCTCAGGACAACGTGACCTCTGTGTAGCCGAGACAGGACCGGCCCAGGTTGTTTGGCCCTCCATCCCGGGCTCAAGGAGGTGACAGTTCTGCGTCAGGAGGGCAGGCTTTCATGGTGGAAAGAGCTGTCAGAGGGGTTTCAGCAGAGGGACCCAGGGGTCAGAGCAACAGCAGATTTTGTGTATCTTCAGCCATTTGCTTCCTACGGTAGGGCAAGAAGAGGAGACAATCTGGGAGGCCTGTCCCCTCAAACCAGAGCTGGTGATGGGCTCAGGTGGGAGAGTGAGCCACAAGAGGCAGCCGTTAACCTCTGCTGAGAGCCCTGTGCCAGGCTCAGGACTTGAGCTGGTGGGTTCAAGATGCCACCTTCATGGTTAGAGATGGACAGGGTGGGGAGCTGGGGACAGAGGCGACCATATGTGGAACTGAGGCTGGAGCTCTGTGCTGGGGATAAGCTGAGCCCAGGGAACAGGACCAAAAAGAGCTGTGGATACAGTCACCCTGAGAATGCCCCCATGGGAGCCCTCCATCTGTGAGTCACCACCTAGCCCAGGTCCCTCTTCCACTAGCACCCCCCAGGGTAAGGGGTACACGGCCCTGGTGAGAGCTGCTGTGAGTTAAGCAGCACCCTGAGCTCAGGAGGACCTGGTTCCCCTCCTGCCTCTGCTGTGTGGTCCTGGGGAAGTCCCTGCCCTCTCTGAGCCTCAGGTTTGTCCTTATAAAATGGGGCTCCTCATGGTCTGTCCTCAGAGTTATTATGAGATAGACTGATAGAGCAGAAAGTCAGCCCCCTTTTAGGGGGAACCCGGCCCTGGTCAGTGCTGACCTCAGCCTCTCCTAGCTGCTGCTCAGCCTTGGTGTGGATGTGTGGAAATGTCCTCACCTGTTGAATAGACCGGTGAAACCCAGAAACAGATTTTTAAAGCCAACCAAAGGTGTTCCTACCAGCTTTTGAATAAAAACAAAGACTTCAAGTACCATAGGGCTATAAATGTAGCAACTTGTGAAGCTGTTTTACCAATCTCCTTCCATGGGCTCAGAGAGGTTAAATAACCAACCCAGGGTCACACAGCACATCCATGACATCATTGAGACTAAGGATTCCAAATTCCAGTTTCTCCCCACGCCACCTCTGTGTGCGTTCATGGAGATCTAAGACTTCTGACGCTGTGGATTAACAAGCCAATCTTTGTTCAGGGGAAGCCTGGTGTGTGGACAGGTCCAGCCAGCTGTCAGAGGGCCTTCTTTCTTTATTCTGATGTACTAATGCACGAGTAAAACTCCTTCAGTTGGAGCGGTTTAACTGGTAATTACGTGGGCTGATGTGGGGATTAGGCACCTACCAGGGTTGTTTCCTCCTTTGGAGGCCCCGGCCCCCTGGCCCCTGAAGGTTGGCGGGCCCTGAACCACCATGGAGTCTAACAGCAGAGTCACTGTGGCATCAGCGCCCACACCGAGGCTCCCACGCCCGTGGCCTCCAGCTCCCCTCTGCTGCCCGCCTCACTGGCTCCTGAGAGGCCAGGCCTGGGGCTTGCTGGGCCCTGACCATCAGCAGCACCTGTAGGACCCGGAGGCCTGGGCCTCTCAAAGGCTCCCGTCCAGGGGTCGGGCCTCTGTCCGAGCAGACACTTCAGGGGCCTACTGGAGGCATGACTGGAGCCTGTGCTGGGGGCCAGGGCTGTGGTCAGAGCCTGGCCCGCCTGGCCTGCCTGTCAGTCTCCGCCCGTGGACTCTTGGCTCCCTTTGGCCAGGACACAGAGAGAGGGCTGGGACCTCGAGGAGAGGACAGAGCTGGTCCCTGGTGTCACCTGAGCTCCGGGGAGGAGACCCTGAGCTGGGAGGCAGCACCCAGGGTCTTGGCCCTCCCAGGCCCACCATGGATTCCTGCACGGCACTCCCTTATCTGGTCCCTTCTCAGCACACCGCCCACCCCTCCGCCCAGCTCAGGTGTGACTGGCTGGACCCTGAGGGTCACAGGCTGGCCCGGCCCCTCCGGAGAGAGGCAGGAGAGACACCTCTCATGTTCCTCCTGAATCCTTGCCCACCTCCTGTTCGCAGAGCGGGGGTTCCCATGCTCCAAATTGAGAAACTGAGCCACAAACTGCACTGCAGACTGACGTGTAGTCAGAACTGAATGGGACCGTCCTCTCCTTTGTCCTGACCCTTCCCTGAGCTGGACTCACTCATTCTCGTGGTCCCGAGCAGCTGAGGAGAGGGGTGTGAGAGAGCTGAGGCTCTTGGATTCGGGAGAGGCAGGGCTCCGTGGGAGTGAGGAGCCTGCCCGGGTCCTGTTCAGCCCCCTGACCTTGAAGGAGTGACCCTTCACCTCCATGAACCCCGGGGTCACTTACTTTGGTTCCTTACTACAGAGTTCTTTCATATTTTCCTGAATTCACTCAACAAACAGTCACGTGGTACTTGCTGTGTGCCAGGCTCCATTCTAGTTCCTGGAACATAAGAGGGGACGAAACAAAGGCCCTCTGTGGAGCCGACCTTCTGGTGGGAGAGACATATAACTGTACATCACCTGCAAGGTGACTGTCACCTGGTCCACACAGTGACACCCTCTCTGGGTATCAGGAGGGGAAGGACAGTGTGAGGACAGGCAGGACTGGGCTGGGGGTTCTGACCTGGACTCAGAATTTGCTTCTTGACTCCACCTCCTACTCTCAGTGTGATCTGGACTCTCCAGTCCACCTCTCGGAACCTCAGTCTCCTCCTCTGTAAACGGCGATACTCACAGTACCCTCCCTGGAGGCTGTTCAGGGATTGTGTGAGCTGACACCCAGTGATGACCACACACCCAGAATTTCCACGTCTGTCCTTTCATCTCATCTCACAATTACTGTCACATCTTTGTTTTAAAAGGCTCAGAGAAGCTAGGTGGTTTTCCCAAGGCCACACCCAGCCTGCACATCTTCTGCTCTTGGCCTACACAGAAGTGGCCTCTCCCCCAGCCCAGGGCCCGTCATTAGGTGCAGTGCATGCTGCGGAATTCGACTGTGTTGAATGTATGTTGTAAACTGAGAATTCTATTTTTAAAGTGTCTTTATTGTTTTGGGATTTACAGATAATGCATGCTCACTGTACAAAATTCAGTTTACAGAGGATCATGTAGCATGAGTGCCCCTGGGAACCCTACTCCTACCAGCCCATCCCCTCAGGCAGAGCCACTTTCTGATTTCCATCACCAACCAGTCCTTTGGTCTGTTCTTGAACTTCATGTGAATGGAATCATCTAGTACATACTCTGGGTCTTTCACACAACAAATTTTTATTGAGATTCACCCATGTTTTTGTTGTGTATATTGTTTGAATATAAATGAGTTGTCTTGCATTGTAAACCATTCTTATTTGGGACATTTGAGTTGTTTCCAGTTTTTGATTTTGCATAGAACTGTCTAGATATCCTTGTACATATCCTTGTACATGGGTATACTAAACCTGGATTTTAATCCTGACTGCGCCACTTGGGAGCTGCAAGACATCACACAGCTTCCTTTTAAAGTCTCTGCACCTCATTTCCTTCACTTTAAAACAAGGTTCATAAGGACTGCTTCCCAGGGTTGTGTAGGATCAGTGATACATGCGTGCAGGTCAGATGCACGCCTGCTACACAGTAGGAACATAATATGTGGGAGCTGATGTATCACATCCTGTTTCTGAGCCCTTACTCACATTGTACCCTCTGCATAGAATACACTCAACTCCATTTCTTCTAAAAAGGATGGGCAGGGGTTTCCATAAATCTGATTCTTCCTACCCCTCTCCTCCCAAGGATACAGACTGCTTCCATGATCAGAACCCTCACCCTTGATTGCTTGTATTTCTTAGGATTCTGCCTGTATGATCTGGGGGCACATCTAACCTGTCTTTTTGCCACCTCCCCCTAGGAATCTATGAATAACCTGAGAACAGGGACCAAATGTGAGTCTCATGGCAAAGCCACCCCCCAATCAAATCCCACCCCCCCAACCCCCCATCCCTGTGTGGCCAGCTCTCAGGGCAGACGGCCACGCTGAGGGGAAGAAGCGGCGGCAGGCAGGGAGCACCGAGAGCCGGGAGAAGGAGCACAGAGCAGGGCCAGCCTCCCCGTCTGTGCGGATCACCCGTCCCTCCCCCGGGACCCGAGTCCCCGCAGGGCCCTGCCTGGAGGACCGTGGCCTCAGCAGGTCACTTTCGGGCACCTGTTGATGGAAGAACCTTGTGAACAGGTGACCGCCCCCCATCCCAGTATCGCCACCAGAGCAAGTCCAGGTCCACTCATTTCACACAGGCTCCAAGTCTGCAATTCCACCTGAAAGACCCCTAACCTGACACATGAAGCCCGGCCGTCCTCTGCCCCCCTGGGCCTCAGTTCCAGCTCCCACCAAAGAACGCGCCCCCCGCCCTCCCCGCCCGCTGATGGCCCCCCGCCCCCCACCCCGGGGGTGAGGCAGGCACAGCAGGGAGGACACGGCCAGTGCTCAGGGGCACGCACTCCCCGCGGGACAGAGGGCGTGTGTCACCATGACCACGTCCTTCTGGAAAGCCCCACAGTTCGGGTCTTTCCCGGGTTGACCTGGAGGAGCCGCATCCTCGTTGCTCACATCTCCTGGGATCTATTTTTGGCCGTGGCGGGCTTGATGTGGTACAGCGGGCGGGTGCCCCTTTTAATTTGGGCTCTGAAGCTGGCTGAGGTCTGGATGATAATTATGAGCATGGAGCCATTTATGGAAACAGGTCCTGAAAAAGTCAGTAATGAGAACTGACTAAAAATGCCCCAGAATGAAGCGGGGGCCTGCTCTTGGCAGCGCTGAGATTCCTGGGTGGGAGGGAGCCCTTCAGGAGGCAGGACCAGGAGGTGATGGAGTCCGCGGCTCCCTCGAGACCTCCGGGCGGTGGAGACCTGGGTCTTGTCTTAGGTCTGAGGGGCCCCTTGGCCTCATTACCGGTGGGACCAGCCAGACAGGTCCAGCCCGTCTGCCTCCGGGGCACCGAGGGAGCCTGTCCTTGTCGGGCTGTGAACAGAGGCAAGTCCTGCAGCAAATTGAGAACATGGGTGGCTTCAGATGGAGGTCCAAGGTGACCTGGAAGCCACTCCCAGACCAGCAGGACACCCCAGTTCAGGGGCTACACTGCTGGACACTGAGTCACTGTCTTGGGAACCCGGAGCCCTTGGGAAGAGGGGCCGGACATCCCCTCTCTGAGCCCCGGGGACACGAGGGGCTGGACAAGCAGACCTCCGAGGCCTCCCGTTTTCACCCGTCTGTTCAGTCTCTGCCCTCAAATTGGTCACCGTCCAGAGGACAGATGAGCAAGGGATGGGGACCCCGGGACAAGGAAAGGGAGAGACTGGCAGGCTGATGTGTGGGATCAGGGGAGGGCAAGGGGGCTGCTACAGCTGGACCGAGAAGAAAATAGCCTTTATACTTGGTGGGGTGGGCCAACCCCTGGGAGAGGGCTTCAAGGAGGGTCTCCAGGGGAGGGTGTTTACACCAGAGGGCCCAGGAGACCATGAGGATGGGCCGGGCCAGCTCAGGAGGCCTGGAAGCAGAGTCAAGCTTAAGACCCTCCCATGGGCCCTGAGGGGCTGGGGAAGAGCTTGAGGGCAGGAAGGACTGTCAGGACAGAAGGTTGCATTTTCTTTTTTAAAAATTTTATCAAAGTATAATTGATTTATAATGTATTAATTTCTGCTATACAGCAACCTGATTTAGTTATATATATACAAGTGTCTTTTAAGTTCTTTTCCCCCTTAGGTTATTACAGAATATTGAGCAGAGTTGGCTGGGCTGTACAGTAGGTCATTGTTAGCTATCTATTTTAAATATAGTAGCATGTACATGTCAATCTCCAGTTCTCAATCTGTCCCTGAAACTAATATTTCCAATTCAAGCTTAGGATTATAGACTTTTATTTAAAAGCTTTTTTTATATTTTATTTTTCTATTTTCTTTTGCACTGAATAATTTGGTCCTAACAGCATTAATATGATTGTTGCTGTTGTTCAGCCACTAAGTCATGTCCGACTCTTTAATAGGTATAGAATAACATCATCATCATAGTAATATGCTTAGTGAAAAATTAAGATTTATTTTTTAATTTTGTCCTTAAGCTATTCTACTAGGGATATACGTCAAATTATTCTGTTTGAAAATTACTTGAAATAATTCCTCACTGTGTGGTTACACCACCAACTCAATACACCCACCATTTGTTTACTTTATTTTGCATTTTAGTGTTGGGTATTACTTTTCGGTTTTATATTTTGAATTACTTTTGTTTTATACTTATGTGAAATAGTTATAAAATTTACAAAGCAAGGGACGTTTGGAGAGACCTAGCTTCCATGCCTGTCTCGTACACTGTCTCTGTTCTCTTCTTCCCGCAAAAGGTAACTACATTTTTTAAAATTAATTAATTTATTTATTTTTGGCTGTGCTGGGTCTTCACTGCTGCTGGCGGGCTTGCTCTAGTTGTAGCAAGCAGGGGCGCCTCTCTAGTTGCAGGGCCAGGACTTCACACTGTGGTGGCTTCTCTTGTGGAGCACAGGCTCCAGGGCACCTGGGCTCAGTAGTTGTGGCACACAGGCTTAGTTGCGCTGCAGGATGTGGAATCTTCCTGGACCAGGGATCAAACCCATGTCCTCTACATTGGCAAGTGGATTCTCAACCATTGGACTACCAGGGGAGTCCAACTACTCTTTTTTTTGTAATTGAAATATAGTTGACATAGACTAGCATGTTAGTTTCAAGTATACTACGTAGAAATTTGACATTTGCATACCTATGAAGTGATCACCATAAGTCTAGTAACCTTTTGTCTGCATACAAATGTATTATAAAATTACTGACCATATTCTTTATGCTATATGTTATACCCCATGACTTATTTAGTATAACTGCAGGTTTGTACGGAGAAGGCAATGGCACCCCACTCCAGTACTCTTGCTTGGAAAATCCCGTGGATGGAGGAGCCTGGTAGGCTACAGTTCATGGGGTCGCTAAGAGTCGGACACGACTGAGCGTCTTCACTTTAACTTTCCCTTTCATGCACTGGAGAAGGAAATGGCAACCCACTCCACTATTCTTGCCTGGAGAATCCCAGGGATGGCGGAGCCTGGTGGGCTGCCGTCTGTGGGGTCGCACAGGGTCAGACACGACTGAAGCGACTTAGCAGCAGCAGCAGGTTTGTAACTCTTAATCCTCTTCATCTATTTCACCCACTCCCACTATTTTTAATAAACTTATTAGTTTGTAGTTTCTCTCTCCATTTAAAGAATAAAATTGCGTATATATATGTACATATGACATATATACATTTTTATAATATTTATATTTTTTTAATGTATTTATTTATTTATTTTTGGTTGCCCTGGGTCTTCATTGCTGCATGGGCTTTTCTCTAGTTTCATTGAATCTGGGCTACTCACTAGTTGCGGTTTGCAAGCTTCTTATTGCTGGTAGCTTCTCTTGTTGCGGAGCACAGACTCTAGGGCACACGGGCTTCAGCAGTTGTGTTACACGGGCTCAGTAGTTGCGGCTCCTGGGCTCCAGAGCACAGGCTCAATAGTTGGGGCACACAGGCTAAGTTGCTCCACATCATGTGGGATCTTCCCAGATCAGGAATCTAACCCGTGTCTCCTGCTTTGGCAGGCAGCTTCTTAACCTCTGTGCCACCAGGGCAGCCCCTAATATCTGTATTTTGACACGTTCTTAGATAAAAGGCATAGTATCTGTACTGTTCCCCTTATTTCTTTTTAAAATAAAACTATCCTCTGGAGATCACTTTCTTGCAGAATATAGATGATCTCTTTGTTCTAATTTACAGCTCTTTAGCACCCCATCATGAAGAGGTACCATGGTTCGTTTATTCCGTCTCCTACTGATAAACATTTGGATTATTTCCAGTGTTTTTCTGTAACACATTACAAAATTGGGCTGTAACAAATAGTCTTGTATGTACATCTTTTTGTATTGTACATTTGGGACAGTTTTTAAGAAGTGAGATGTCTAAGTCAAAACATGTATCATTTTGCTAAATGTTGCCAGATTCCCCTCCATGGGGATTATGCCATTTTGCCTGCCTGCCAGCAACACATGAGTGCTTGGTCTCATCTTAGAGTGTCTTAATTGAAAGATTTCTCCAAAGTACCATATCTAAAGTAACACCACACTGAACTGGAACTATAATTCCAATGTTTAAGATAGATATATCCAGAAGAATAGAAATAAATACAGACATATGTTTATGCACAGGTTAGGATTTGTTGTTGTCATTCAGTTGCTAACCCATAGAGTAAATTAAATGTGCATGAACCCATAATGATAGAAATAAATAAATGGATAATTATGGGAGGAAGGACAAGTCTTCTTTTCAAAGAAATTCCAATTAATAAATGTAGAGGGAAAGAAGGAAACAGAAAATCACTATTGCAGATAGTACAGTAATAATTGCTACAGGCAAGAGCCACTCCTGGGTGCTAAAATTAGTGGGCAAAAGTGTGAGGAAAAACAGGATATATGCACAAATCTCAGTGTTTCTCCCTCAAGATATTTATCATTTCCAAAAGAAAAATAATGACATTACAGTGAAGATACCTGGCAGATACCACCTTAACCAAAGAATTAGTAATCACTAGTAATGCATGTTGACATTATGTCATCCGATTTGATGTGCTTAGAAGGGGACATTATATCCATGGTGTTCTTCTCCAAAATCTGTAACTTCAATTTCATAATGAGAATGCGAGAACACATCAGATAAACCCAAACTGAGGGACAGTCTACCACATACCTGACCGATGATCTTCATAATGGCAAGGGCATGAAAGACAAAGAATGGCTTAGCACTTGTTACAGGTCAGAGCAGATCAGGGAGCCCTAACAAGGAAATGTGATGTGGGATCTGGGATGGAATCCTGGAACAGAAAAAGGACATAAGTGGGAAAACTGGCAAAATTCTAGAAAAGTCTATAATGTACTTAATAGTATTATACCAATAACAGTTTCCTGGTTTTGAACACTATGCTGTGATTTGGTTATGTAAAATGTTATCATTAGGGAGAGCTGGGTAAAAAATATGGGAAGTCTCATACTGTTCTTGCAGCAATTTTTCTCTTAATCTCAAAATCAAAAATCACTACAAAATTAAAGTTAAAAGCATAAAGTGACCCCACATGCCCTCTTTTCACCCCCTCTTACTGTCCTTCACAGGGCTCCTCGCTTACAAGGATTGTCTGTTTTCTACCTGATTTCCCTACTGCACGTAAGCAGGCACAGGGGCTGGCCTGTCTTGTTGACTGCAGCTTCCCCAGTGCCGAAGTACTGACTTGCATACAATAAGCACTGCTTTCAAATCTGTTGCATAAATGAATTAATCAATGTTCCCAGATATGCCCAGGGAAAAATGAATGGAAAATGAGTGTTCTTAGAAAACCTCCAGAGCGTGAGAAGACAGCATAGGCAGGGGTCTTCTCCCACATGCCCAAAGGTGAAATTATGGGACACTCCACCCCCATGCAAGATTAGGAATTCCTACCCCAGATTCTGCAGATGGAAAAAATAATTTACTACCCAGAAACCTTGCTTCAAACATCAGTAGTCCCCCCCCAGGACATTCACAGAGACAGGATTCCTGGCAGGACTTATCTCAGATGGCCAGGAGCCAGAACATAGGTCAGGCAGGGACCACTTCCTGCCCTACAGCAGCCCCACCCGTCCCCCTCGCTGCCTGTCTGAATCTGCCAGGGGACCCGGGAATGAACTTCCCAACTCCACAACCAGCAGCAAATTTTACCGGGAAAACCCAAGAAATCACATTGTAAGACCTTGGCCTTTCCCCTAAATTCCCTCTACAGAGCATCCCACAGCTGCAGCAGGGTGGGAAGCAGGGCCAGGTCAACTCCAAGGTGGGGAGCTTATGCCGTTTTTGCAGCACTGGCTGGTGGAGGGCCACTGCAGTGGAAGGAGCCCAGAGGAGAGCCAGAACTCCTGGGTTCTGTCTCTACACGTGCATAAAAATGGGAGAAGACTATGCAGTGATCTTTCTTCCTTGAGCTCTGATGTTCTGGAATCGTCAGCACATTCATAAAGAAAGAGTCAGGTGTTGCTTTACGCCCAAGCCAGAACGCAGTGGACGGCCCCACTGGCGTGCTAGGGGGACTGCGCTCTCCTGGCCTGGGCATCTTTGGGAGATTCCAGATCTTGGTTAGAGGGGAAAGTGGAGGCTGGACATGAGTGTGCACTGATAAGGAAACACTCCTGAATAATCAAATAGAAGCATGTGCCGGGCCACAGCCAAGTGCGGCCACAGGAGCAGACAGGGCTTTGGACCCTTTCATTTCATTTCTGTATCAAATGGTCATTTTGTAGATGTGGATTCTGAGACCCAGAGGATCAAGTGTCTTCATAAAAGTCAGGCAGTTGGAAAGGAGGCTCTTTGAAGCCATCCAACTGCCTTTCATTTGCACTGATAAATTTTTATGTGATATAATCTTTCATTCCATAATTTATTTAGAAGAATAAAACTGAATGTCTATCTTTCGTCTTCTATGGCTCTTGAGTCACACATGAAGCCCCCATTGGTGCTGGCAGGATGTTCTTACTTTGTTATGTCTTTGTTATGTCTATGAGGAAATTAGGGGTCAACACCCCTCCCACCTCCTAAGGAATGGCCATTGCTCCTATCCCATGATCCCTGCCCTTTCACAGCCCTGTGTGGAAAGGATCCTAGGACCTCCCCCCCTACTTCCCAGATGAGCAGACTGAGGCCACCCACAGGAAGTACCTGGTTGCTAACAGAGTCAGGGCCAAGACCAGAAGCCCCAGTAGGAGATCAGAGCATCTACCCCACTCAGTGCTGTTTTAGTGGCTAGAGCAGGGGCAGCCAGCCCGGGAACTACCATAGGGAACATCCAAGTCTCAATAAATGCTGCTCCTTAACACCGGCATCTGAGAACCATCTTCCCTAATCCACAGAAGCAACTGCTGAAAAGCCATACATCCACACGGTTCCAGCAGAGAAAGGGGGGGGGGGGGCTCTCCTTTGGCTAGTGACAGTAATGTCTAATTTATTGCCTCATCTCAGAAGTTTTATCCATTTCTGATGAAAATCATTTTCCTAAAAATGTCCCACCTCTGGTGCCTGCCTGGAACAGCTGGGGCAGGCAGTTTCCTGTGAGGGAACTATGGGGTGGGGGTTGGGTGGGCATCGCTTTCACAAACCCACAGCACAGAAGCTGGGAGCTGAGGTCAGTCCAGGGGAAAAGGGCTCTCTGGACCCAGCACATGTGGGCTTCCAGGTCAGCAAAGGACAGAGACCGCAGAGCTTGGTGCCCATGGAGCTGGCAGGTTCATGGTTGTTCCCTCAGTCCTGGAGCCAATGTGAGTCAGTGTCAGGCCTGCAGACAGGTTCCCAGGGACACACCTGTCAGCCCCCTCTGTGCCTTGGGAGCAGATACATTTAAAGATGCTTTGAGAGGGGTCCTGCACAGGGCATGGCTGGGCTACCCCTTTTCATTCTTGGGGTCACTCCCTGGGACAGCCAACAGCCTAGACCTATTTCATCCTGCAGATCAGGGCTGCTTCCATAGCCACGTAACAGAGGTGGTCTCTGCAGTTACCTAATCCATGGAAATTGTCCCCAAAGCTGTGTGTGTGTGTCTGTAGGGAGGAGGGGACTCGTGTGGTAATATTCATGGGGGGCATCACTTGGTAAAGGTCCAGAACCCTGCCCTCCACATCCTGTCTGTGTGGGAGGACCTGGATCCACCTGTTTCATGCTGCTGATGAAACAGCCTGGCTCGTGACTGGGCATTTGCTGTGGGTCCAGCCCCCGACAGACGATGGGGGTTCTGTTCCCTCCTCCCTGGTCTGGGGATGAAAAGCCCATCTCCTGCCCAAACATGTGTGTCCACTGGTCCCGCCCAGCACAGCTGTTTGCCCATCCCTGGACCAGGTCCCCACTGTGAGGACAGGAAGTGCTCCCACATCCGCCTCCACCACCAGCCTGGTGACTTGTGGTCGCTGAGTCCAGTAGCCAGAGAGAGAATTTTTAAAAAGACTCACGAACATGTAATTAAAATCTCAGTGTTGGTTTTAGGGGAAGGCTGAGGGCGGCTTCCGCCCCTGCTTTGTGGAAACACAGATTTTTAGTGTTTGAAAGTGACAGGAGGCTAAAGTGAGGTGCCCTAAATATACTGTCCTGGGCATTTCCGGCAGCTGGGGAAATGTGGGGTTTACTCCACTCCTGCGGTCTCTCACCCAGACTGTGAGAGCAGCCCCGCCACCAGCCCGCCTTGGGTCCCTGCAGTCTGGGCTTTACCCTCGCCTCCACACATAGCTTCCACTCCACCCTCTGCCCACGATCCCCTGCTGCCCAGAACCCTGGCCCTCCAGTGGTCAGAGCACAGCCCATGCTCTGAGGCCAGGATTCCAGCCCTTGCAGTTGGGCCACAGCCAGACTCACACCCCGAGCCCCAGCTCCGCACACCTGTGCTAGAGGTCCCCTCTGCCTAGAAAACCTGCCCTCCCACCTTCTCCACCCACCAAGACTCCATCCTGTCCTTCAAAGCCAGTTCAGAGACCGAGCCTGAACTACAAATGACCACCAGCCCCGCTCTGTCTTGCAGGGGAGCGCGACCCCACCCTGGGCCACCAGGAGCCCCACTGGAAGGAGTTCCGCTTTGACCTGACCCAGATCCCGGCCGGGGAGGCCATCACAGCCGCAGAGTTCCGGATTTACAAGCTGCCCAGCACCCACCCGCTCAACCAGACGCTCCACATCAGCATGTTCGAGGTGGTCCTGGAGCAGTCCAACAGGTGCCTGCCCCACACCCCCCACACACACCCACTCAAGCCTCTGTCAGAGTGTCTGGTCCAGCCCTGGGGTGCATTTCCCAGAAGACAGAATGGGAGCTTCCTGGGCAGCCCACCCTCAGAGAAGATGTTTGGCCCAAGGTCATCTCACCATGTGGGCAGGCCAGCATCAGCCCTGGATTCAAGTCCCCACCTTGCTGTCTTGGCTGTGGGACCATGGATGGGTCACTGAACTCCTGAGCCTCAGTTTCCCCATCTGTACACGGGCTCTGTAACACCTTTGTAGAGTAGACACAGTGAAATAAGGCCTGGAAGGCACCCAGGCCGGAGCCAGGCGGGTTATGCCCCACTAATGGTCCCCCAGCGGGCCCTGGAAACACAAAGGCAGCTGTGCCGGCCCTCGGTTAATTGTTCTTTCGTGTCCACAGGGAGTCTGACTTGTTCTTTTTGGATCTTCAGACGCTCCGATCTGGGGACGAGGGCTGGCTGGTGTTGGACGTGACAGCAGCCAGTGGCCGTGCGCTCTTGAACCGTAACAAGGACCTGGGACTCCGCCTCTATGTGGAAACAGATGGTGGTAAGACTGGGGTCAGTGTCGAACCTTCCCCTGGGGGCTCCTCCAAGGAAGCTGCTGGCAGCAGACACAGCGGGATCCCCCTCATTTGGCCCTGGAGGCCTGGCCTTTCTCAGTCGAGGGGACTCAGTGGGTAGGGGGTAAGGGTCCCACGGTGTGGCACAGCAGGAAGCCCCCTACGGGCAGAGATCCTCTCCTTCTGCAGGACCAAGACTAGAGCTGCTAAGAATGAGTTCCTGTTTTCCCTCGCCAAGAAATGGGAGAGTCTTTCTACTCTGCTGCCTTCTGCCCCAGGAGTTTCCGTCATGGGCAGGGTAAGGGGATGTGCTCACACCCTTAGACTCTTAGGCAGAGGCCCGGGTATGAATCTGGGCTCTGCAGCCTTCTCAGTCAGTGACCTTGGCAGGTTGCTTGTCTTTCCAAGTCTCAGTTTCCTCATCTGTAAAGTAAGGATTCGTGCCTTCGTTCATTCATTCAGCAGGTGTTTGCGGGAGAGCCTCTTTTATCCGGTCAACGGGACTAGAAATGCTGAAGGTAGGCCCATGTTGGTGTGTCTGAGGTACAGCAAGGGGCCACCGTGGCTGGAGCACAGCGGGACAGGGAGCGATTGTGAGGAGATTGAGAGAAGTGGCCGAAATATTAAGTATGAAATCAGTGTTATTTTTTTAAGAGCAGTGGAGGATGGCAGGATCTGATTCAGCTTTTTATAAAATGTCCCTCTGAGACACTCCCCCTCAAGGAGGTGTAGTCTCTCCCCCTCCTTCAGTGTGGGCTACACTTAGTGACTTCCTTCCAAAGTGTACACAGGCTGAGGCAGTAACTTTAGGGGGGAACCTGAGTGGCACCCCCTCAGCCAGGTACTTGGGCTCCCATGAACACCTCATGTAGCTCCCAGACACCCTTGATCTGACAAGATGAGAACACTTCACCTCTGTGGTCTTTATCCTCGAAACCCGGAACCCCAGTCTCACCATGAGAAAAACACCGGACAACCTGAAACTGAAGCACATTCTACAGAAAAAAAAGACACTAATGGAGAAACTGATGAAATCCAAAATCAGTCATGGTGTTTAGTAAATAATAAGACACCAATATTGGTTCATTAGTTGTAACAAAGATACCACAGTTATTTAAATGTTAACACTTTCCAGGTGAAACTGGGTCTGAGCATGTGAGAACTCTCTATATAATCTTGGAGTATTTTCTCTGAATCTCAACGATTGTAAAATGAAAATTTCATTTATCTTATGTACAAAATAAAGATCCTCTGACTTCAGTGGGGAGAGTAGACTGTGGGGGACAAGAATGAAGTCAGAGAGGCCCCAGAGCCTCACAGGGTCGAGGTGGGAGCTGGGGGTGGGAGAGCTTGTCCAGCCGCGGGAACGGAGGAGGGTGCTTGGAGGAGATGCAGGTGACAGGACTGAGCCAGTGGCTCTTTTTAACAGGTTTGGTTTGGTTTTTGCCCAAAGTGGGGAAAAACAGAGGAGGAGCAGGTTTGATGCAGGAAGGCAAGAGGTCTCCTTCGGCGGGGTGGTTGAGGCCCGGCTAGACATCCGTGGAAATGTCGTTCCTGGACCAGGAGTGCTGGGGACACAGGTGTTGGAGCCCGTGACCCAGAGGTGGATTTTTTGGCGGGGGGGGGGGGCGGGGAGCGGGTGTTGACAGGAGTAGCGCTCTGGGAGGAAGGATGACGATGGAGAGGGCAGAAGGCCGGCGCCCAGGCTTCCCCTGAGGGACGTCGGCTCGGTGTCTCCGAGCGTCAGGCCCCTGATCCCTCTGGTCCTCCAGACGATTCAGGCGGTCCCGCCTTCCGCCTTCGCGGCCCGGGAAGCTCGGCCCCTCGGGCCCTCGGAAGACGGAGTCGGAGCGGAGCGGCGGGAACCAGCCGGGCGGGCGATTCACAGCTGGGCGCCCCCTGTTCTGTGACGCGCGGGCGGGGACGCACGGTTGCTTCCTGTCCCCGCCTGTCCCCGCTGGGCCCGGAGCCCGAGCCTGAGCCGGAGCGGAGCGGAGCGGACGATGGCGGCCCTGCGGCTTCTGGCGTCGGTGCTCGGGCGCCGGGTCCCCGCTGGCCGCTCGGGGCGCGCGTTGGCGAAGGGTGGCGCGTGAGGCTTCGCCTGCAGCGCCAGCGCGCGCGCCAGGTTCTACACGGACCCGGTGAAGGCCGTGAGAGACATCACTGATGGCTCGAGGATCATGATCGGGGGCTTCGGGCTCTGCGGGATCCCGGAGAACCTGATAGGGGCACTGCTGAAGACTCGTGTGAAGGACTTGACAGTGGTCAGCAGCAATGTGGGGGTGGAGAACTTCGGTCTCGGCCTTTTACTGGGGACCAAGCAGATCACCCGCATCATCTGCTCCTACCTGGGGGAGAACTCGCTCTGTGAGCATCAGTACCTGGCGGGCGAGCTGGAGCTGGAGATCACGCCCCAGGGCACCCTGGCCGAGCGCATCCGCGCAGGGGGCGCCGGTGTGCCCGCCTTTTACACCCCCACGGCCTACGGGACCTTGGTCCAGGAGGGAGGCGCACCCATCAGGTACTTACCAGACGGCCACATGGCCATCCTCAGCCAGCCCAGGGAGGTGCGGGAGTTCCATGGTCAGCACTACCTGCTGGAGCACGCCATCACCGCTGATTTTGCTTTGGTGAAAGGGTGGAAGGCCGACTGGGCAGGAAATGTCATCTTCAGGGCCAGCGCCAGGAACTTCAACATGCCCATGTGCAAAGCTGCCAGAACCTCCGGGGTGGAGGTTGAAGAAATTGTGGAAGTGGGGTCCTTTGCCCCCAAAGACACCCATGTTCCTAACATTACGTAGATCGCATAATACAGGGGGAAAAATATGAGAAAAGAATCGAGCGTTTAAGCGTCTGGAAAGAGGATGATGAAATATGCAAGTCTTCAGATAACATAAGGACATGGATCATCAAGAGGGCAGCTCTTGAATTTGAGGATGGCATGTACGCCAATCTGGGCATCGGCATCCCTCTCCTGGCCCCCGACTACATCAGCCCCAACATCACCGTGCACCTTCACAGTGAGAACAGGATCTTGGGCTTGGGTCCCTTTCCATTAAAAGAGGAGGTGGACGCAGACCTCATCAACGCCGGCAAGCAGTCACCCTTCTTCCCAGGGGCTCTTTTTTCTCCAGCAATGAATCGTTTGCCATGATTCGAGGGGGACACATCAACCTGACCTTGCTGGGAGCCATGCAGGTTTCCAAATACGGTGACCTGGCTAACTGGATGATCCCTGGCAAGAAGGTGAAAGGCATGGGGGGTGCGATGGATCTGGTGTCCAGTTCCAAGACGCGAGTGGTGGTCACCATGGAGCACTGCAACAAGGCCAAGGAACCCAAGATCGTGGAGAAGTGCACCATGCCACTGACTGGGAAGCGGTGCGTGGACCGAATCATCACCGAGAAGGCCGTGTTTGACATGCACAAGCAGACAGGACTGACCCTGATCGAGCTCTGGGACGGCCTAACAGTGGAATACATCGAAACGAGCATGGGGAGCCCCTTTGCCGTCTCCCCGAACCTCAGACCCATGTAGCAGGTCAAAATGTAGCCCGAGAGTGAACCTCGGTCCCAGAGCGTGTGCTTCTGCCTTCACCTCCCAGGACTGCATCCCAAGGAAGCCACAGTCACATTTGTACATTTCACCAGCATCTGGCTGGCTTTGTCCTGCCATCCCAGGCTGGTTGCCCCTGGATAGCCTAGGTTGTCTCAGGAGAGATGTGCCTTTAATTAAAAATGAAAGGAAAACAGAGATGTTGCCTTATATGTCCTATGAGTTCTGAGAAAGCTGTTTCCCTCACCCTTCTCACTGTCTGTGATATTGTTACTGAAAATGCAAGTCTGTGCCTGATGCACAGTGAGGCCAAACAATACTAAAACATTGGAGTTTGGAACAAAGAAAAGTTTATTACAGGGCCATGCAAGGAGATGTGTGGCTCATGCCCTAAGAACCCTGAAAACTTTCAGCAAAGCCCTTTTATAGGCAAGGTGAGGAAGGGTCGTGGTTAGTTGTTACAAACTTCTTGGTGACAGATCCTTTGCTCTTAAAGTCAGGTCATTGTGAGGTAAGGATGTTCCTGTAAGTCTCTACCAAATGAATGTTCTTCTCTGCCCTGACAAGAAAGGGAAAGGTCCCAAGGCACAACTTGCACCCTCCAAGGTCTCAGTCCTAGCTAAAAGGAGGCAGATCTCAGTTGGCAGCTCCCTCAGGGCCAGGTTCCCAGACTCTGCCCAGCTATCATCAGTGAAGGAGCCAGACGTCCAACCCAGCTAGCTCTCAGGCTCCTCAGGCCACCCAAAGAAGGGGGAGATCAGGTCCTGCAAACTGCGACCCAGGCAGACTGCCACCGCTATCTGGCAGCAGAGACAAGGACTGGGGAGAGGTTCACTGCTGCCTCAAGGCCTGGGCCGAGGCCGAGGCTAGTGGATGGCCTTGGTGAGGGCTCTGGAGCCCTGCAGGATACAGCCCTCAGTCTGTTCCCTGGGCACCCTAGCTCACCTGCTGGCCCAAGCCTGGGTGAGCTGGAGGCCCTCCGGGAGAAAGCCAGGATCCACCGGTTACCTCACTCTCCACCTCATGACCATCACTCCACTGTTGTCTTAATCCCCTCACTAACTGTCCTTTCTTGACAATTGGTAGCTTGTAGGTAGGACGGTTGGTTGCTTATGGGGGAGGCCCACTGAGGCACCGACCAATGGCTGAGCAGGACCCGTTGCTTGGTAACAGGGTGCTAGTAATGAGAAACAGCAATGGCTGTACACTAGGGGCTGCTCTCACTGCTCTGGTACAATATTCACCTTAAATTCTTTGCAGCTTGAGATGATCCCACAGTAAGGGTTCCATTGAAGTGTCTGCTGTCATAAATGGATCCTGAAATGTAGGGGAAAGTGATGGAGGAGAAACTGTTATGGAGCACATGTTCTGTCTGCTCACTGCTTGACTGGTCAACTAATCGGGAGACAAGTTTTAGGAGCAAGAAAGAATGACTTTAATAAGAAAGCTAGCAGGCCGAGAAGATGGCAGACTAGTGTCTCAAAAAAAGCATCTTGTCCCAGTCCCAATTTGGGGCCCCTTTTATGCAGAGGAGGGGGAGGGGTCTACTGCAGTGCCAACCAATGGCTCACTAGGGCCACTAACAGTTGCTTGTTGACAGTAGTTCATTAGGGGAGGGTCTTGGGAGAGGGGGACACTGCAGTGCCGACCAATGGCCGAGCGAGTCTGCTACAGGTTGTGCATGCCCTGCCCCTGTTACAATTCCCCACTGCCAATGTCCATTTCACAGTCTTATGGTAAAAAGGGGCAAGGATCTTTCTGACTACTTCCTGTTGAATAGGGGCGATGAGGGGATGATTGTGAAATGGAATTGATCAACTCTGGGCTGAGAATATTCGTTAAAAATTTAGTAAGCACTACAATTCTTTACAACTATTTGAACATAATGAAATTCTTCTGTGAAAGTTAAAATATTGATTTATTTGGGGCTGCATCAAGTCTTAGTTGCAACATGTAGGATCTTTGTCATGGCCTGCAGAATCTTCTGTTATGGCACACAGGTTCACAGGCTTCTCTCTAGTTGTGGTGTATGGGCTCAGTAGTTGTGGCATGCCAGGCTTATTTGCCCCACAGCATGTGAGATCTAGGTTCCCAGGGATCGACCCCACATCCCCCGTATTGGAAGGCAGATTCTTAACCACTGGACCACCAGGGAAGTACCTACCATGAAATTTTAATCTCAGTACTTACCCTTTTCAAAGAGTAACCTTAAATCTTCTAAGGGTTCACAAACCCGTTGCTCTCTAGGTCTCTCAGGAATTGGGTCATTTTCTCCCTTTTTAAAATATTTATTTGGCAGTACTCAGGATCCAGTTCCCTGACCAGGGATGGAACCCAGGCCCCCTGCAATGGGAGCATAGAGTCTTAGCCACAGGACCACAAGGGAAGTTCCAAGAGCTGGGTCATTTTTGGATGACAATGGGGCTATCTTAACCCAAGTGTGATGAATCCATGGCTTTACTCCAGCTAAACTGACAGATGAGTGCATGGTAAGGACCACGTGTGGTCCTGTCCACTTGCAATCAGCTGATGCTCAGGCCCTTATTCTCTCTGAGTTTTAAGGAGAGAAAACTCTCTTGGTCTCCAGATGCGAAAGGACGTGAGGCTACCTCAGTTGGATAGTCACACCTGCTGGAAGCAAACTCATGAACAGGTTAGTATAGTGCCCAGAGTTTTCACATAATTGGCAACTGCACCTATAGATTCTCCTGCCCAGGCAGACATCTGGAATGACCACAATGATACAATATTTCAGAGGGGCTTAATTTAAGCCTACTTCTGGGAGCCACTCTGACTAGCAGCAGGGCAACTGGCAAGGCTATATCCCAAATTAAATTAGTCTCTTCACATATTTTAGCAATGCTCCTTTTTAATGTACGGTTCATTTTCTTGGTTTTTTCTGCTGATTGTGTTCTCCAGGATGAATGTAGCTTCCAAGTAATTTGCAGTGCCTTAGACACTTGTTGGGTTTTGCTAGAGACAAAAGCAGGCCTGTTATCACTTTCAAGGGAGTGAAGCAGTCTGAATTAGGAGGTTGTTTCCTTATGGAGGGCTTCCCTTGTGGCTCAGACGGTAAAGAATCCGCCTGCAATGCAGGAGACTTGGGTTTGATCCCTGGATTGGGAAGATTCCCCTGGAGAAGGGAACAGCTACCCACTCCAGGATTCTGGCCTAGAGAATTCCATGGACAGAGGAGCCTGGCAGGCTACAGTCCATGGGGTCGCAAAGAGTTCGACACAAATGAGCAACTTACACTTTCACTTTCCTTAAGGAGAACCTTAAGCATTTCAGAGGCTTTTTCTTTGCTGGTGGGATATGCCTCCACTTACCCTGAAAAAGTGTACACAAATACTAGCGGGCATCTGAAATTTCCTGTGACTCAAAGCATTTGAGTAAATTCTCTTTGTCAGTCCTCAGTGGGGCAGGCTCCTCTGTGTTGAGTCCCTATCTGGGGAGGTCTGACAGCAGTCTTGGGGTTATTTTTTACACAAATTATGAAATTTTGAGTGACTCGCTGGATGGTCCTTTGTGGGTTAGGCCCCACTTATGTATTTTTGCACTCAGTAGTCCAAGTAAGGGGCTCAAAATCATGTCCCTTTAAAGGTTCATAGAGGGACTTCACTATATATGAGCCCATAATTCAGGATCCAAATCCAACAGAATACTACCATACCCAGAAACCCCCTCAATTGTCTGTGAATCTTGGGTGTTTCCAAGCCTGTGATTACCTACGGGCAAAAGGCCTCACTGTCCATGGGAAAGGACAAAACTCAGATATGTGACTTGTTGCTTATGTACTTGGGCCTTTTTCTGGGAAACCTTATATCCACAATAGGCCAAATAATTCAGGGTTCTTATGGTATTTTGTAGACACTTATCATATCTAAAAGCATATGGCCCGTATATTGGAATAAGAGTCTTTCATCCAATATTAAGTTTCTCAGGTCCCTAGCTAACATATCTCTGAACAAGGTGGAGGAATTCTTAAGTCCTTGAGGCAGAACTGTCCAACAATACTATTGGACACTCTGTGTTTCTGGGTCCTGCCATTCAAAAGCAAACAGCTGCTGTGATTCTTGTGCAATAGGAATGCAGAAAAAAGGCATCTTTGAAGTCCAAAACTGAGAACAAGTTATTTTCTCCCAGAAGAGTTCTAACCAGAGTGTGTGAATTAGGTTGGGCTTCCGAGGTTGATCAGTGGTAAAGAATCCACCTGCCAACACAGGAGATGTGGGTTCAATCCCTGGATCAGGAAGAGCCCCTGGAGGAGGAAATGGCAACCCACTCCAGTCTTCTTGCCTAGGAAATCTCATGCACAAAGGAGCCTGGTGGTCTACAGTCCATGGGGTTGCAAAGGAGCTGGACATGACTCAGCAACCAGACAACAACGATGGATTAGGTACCACAGAGTGCAAATCTTGAACTATTTCATTAATAGCCCTTGAGTCTTGGACAAAGTGTTACTCTGTTGAGTTTGGCATCTTTTAAAATTTTTATTTACCTTTATTTTTGGCTGTGTTGGATCTTCCTTATTGTGCTTTTTTCTCTAGTTGCAGGTGGCAGGAGCTACTCTTTTGTTGCGAAGCAAGGGCTTCTCATTGCCGTGACTTCTCTTGTTGCGGAGCACAGGCTCTAGGCTCATGGGCTTCAGTAGTTTCAGCACTCAGGCTCAGTAGTTGTGGCTCACAGGCTTAGGTGCTCCTCGGCATGTGGAATCTTCCAGGACCAGGGATTGAACCTGTGTCCCCTTCTCTGGCAGACAGATTCTTATCCACGGCACCACCTGGAAAGTCCAAGTTTGGCCTTTTGATTGGGAGGATGGGGTGTTATTCGGGGACCTGCAATGTTTAGTCAGTCCTGTTTTAAGAATTTTTTCAAGAGTTGGCTGAATTCCCTTTTGGGTCTCTTGCCTCAGAGGGTATTGTTTTAGATTAGGCGTCCCAGTGTTCCTTTTTAACATTTTTGGCCTTCCCTGGGGTGCCATCAGCCCATACTTCCAGCCTTACCTTTTTTTAGACCTCAAGGGCAGAAGTTGGGGGGAAGAGCTCTGTTACCTTTTCTGGGGTGTCCATGAGTGCCATCTGTAGTCTTACAGCATGCTCTGGTGGGACCCTGATGTCAAGCTACTTTGACAAAAAAGTTACTTTAATTTACAAATGAGATCTCAACCTGAAAGATTGGACACGCTGGCATATATAAGAAACTGTGTTTCAGAATGAGGTCACCTAACTGGCATTCTGGAGGTTTGTAAGAAAGAATAATTTTGTACTTTTCCAGAAACTCTTGTGACCAGGATGGACTGAGATGTTTTCTATGTCACCTTGGTGTTTGCCAATCAGAAATTCAATCAACTTGCCCCTCACTGTCAAAGTTCCCTGGGACCCTGCAGGGAAATTGGAATTGGACACCTCAAGTCTAAAGGAGCCCCCAGGCCTCTTCACTCATCATCAGAGCGTTCCTCTCTTTCTACCATATGAGAGGCTCCTGTCTTTCATTTACTGTTTTATTGTTTTATTCTTTAGCCTAGGGCACTCCTTCTTCTATGCCCTTCCTCCCTGCAGTAAGCGCATTGTTTCCTCCCCATATTGGCTCACTTCTCTTCCGGGTGCTTGCTTTCCAGGAATCCAACACTGTGGCCAGAAAAATTGTGTTCCGTTCTTGCATCCTCTTCCTTTGACCTTGTTCCCTGTTGTTGAACACCTTAAAAGCAACATCTGCCAACTGAGAAGGGCTCATTCCAAAGGCACCATCTGACTTTTGTAATTTTCTTCTTATATCTGGGTGCTTTGCCCAATGAAGGTCATATTTACCATTCTCATATTTTCAGAGGCCTCAGGATCTGTACTGGGGAAGGCAATGGCAACCCACTCCAGGGTTCTTGCCTGGAGAATCCCAGGGACAGGGGAGCCTGGTGGGCTGCCGTCTGTGGGGTCACACAGAGTCAGACACGACTGAAGCAACTTAGCAGCAGCAGCAGGATCTGTACCAATATTGTGCCTATAAGCTTGATAAATTCTTTCTAGAGACTCTGATGGATCCTCACTGAGTTTTTGGTGTATCTCTTGAATTTTGTCTTTTGCCTGATATTTCAAAGACCTACTAAGATACACTTCCTTTTTTTTAAATTTATTTATTTTAGTTGGAGGCTAATTACTTTACAATATTGTAGTGGTTTTTGCCATACATTGATATGAATCAGCCATGGATTTACATGTGTTCCCCATCCTGAACCCCCCTTCCATCTTCCCCCCCATCCCATCCCTCTGGGTCATCCCAGTCCACCAGCCCTGAGCACCCTGTCTCGTGCATAAGATGCACTTCCTATAATGCTTTAGGAGCAGCATGTCTCCATTATTAGTATCCCAGTTGGTCTCAGCAATAGGGACTGCCAGATTTGCTTCTGGAATTCCACCTGGATCTGCTAGATGAAGATGGTTTGTTTCCTCTCTAGCCTTGTCAATGACTATCCTTCTTTCATCCCCAGCAAGCATCATATTCGTGAGTATGAATGCCTGCCCAGGAGGAATGATGAGTGGCAAAGCTAGCAGTGAAAAGTTCATTCAAATGGAATGGGTCCTCTCAGTATGTAGGGTTATTGGGTTTTCCAATTAAACAGATATGAAGCTGAGAATGGCTTGTGTATCCATAGAAACCCAGCCAGCTGGCCATCTGCATTAAAGCCTCCTACAGGATATTAGCACAAGGAAAATTGCCTTGTTTTAGAAGTGGCTCCCAGTCCAAACTGGGTGCCCTATTGGGTCTTAAATGGTTACATCAAACCAGGTGCCTGTGCTTGGGAGTTAACATGAAGTGAAGTGAAAGTCGCTCAGTCGTGTCCAGCTCTTTGCGACCCATGGACTATACAGTCCATGGAATTCTCCAGGCCAAAATACTGGAGTGGGTAGCCTTTCCCTTCTCCAGGGGATCTTCCCAACACAGGGATCGAACCCAGGTCTCCCGCATTGCTGGCAGATTCTTTACCAGCTGAGCCACAAGGGAAGCCCAAGAATACCGAAGTGGGTAGCCTATACCTTCTCCAGTGGATCTTCCTGACCCAAGAATTGAACTGGGGTCTCCTGCATTGCAGGTGGATTCTTTACCAACTGAGCTACCAGGAAAGCTGGGAACTTCTAATTGATTCCCACAAGTAGGGGAAACAGGAGGCAGTAAACACTTTGGTAGCATGGTGGGGGCAGGGTGGCTAGAACAATTGCTAATGCAGTCTGCTCAGCCAGTGGGAGAGCTAGGTTGGCCAGAGGGGTTTAAAGTTTTGAAATAACATGTCCTCACTCTCGCTTTCTTCCTTCTCTCTTGTAGAACAGGTTTTCCCTTTAGACGCTGTACCATGATGCAGCAGTCTCTGCCTTCTCCTCCTCCTGATACAGTAGCATAAATGCTTCTACATCAGGATCTCATCATTTTTACATGCTTTTTCAAAGAACAATTCTAGTGCAAGACTGTATAGTAATTAGGTGAGCCATTCAAGGGCCACTGCTCTCCTGATCCTAATGTATACTGGGACCACATACTATTTTTTTTTAATTTTACTTATCTATTTTTTGGCTGCACTGGGTCTTCATTACTGCACATGGGCTTTCTCTAGTTGGGGCCAGCAGGGGCTATTCTTTGTTGCAAGCACAGGCTCTAGAGCACACAGGCTTCAGTAGTTGTGGTGCAGGCTCATGAGCATTGCTCCGAAGCATGTGGAATCTTCCTGGACAGGGATCAAACCTGTGTCCCCCACATTGGCAGGCAGTTTCCCAACCACTGGATCACCAAGGAAGTCCCAGGACCACACACTATTCCAGAAGAATATCATCTCTTCCTTAGTCATAGGCCCACAGCTATATTTTTACCCATTTATTTAAGATGTACTCTAAAGGGATTTCCTTAGGGGCAGATGTATTTCCCATATTTATAAGTTAAAGAATAACAAAACATGGACTTTCTTGGTGGTCCAATGGCTGAGAATCAGCCTGGCAATGCAGGGGACATGGGTCCTGTGCACCTAGATCCTGTGCTCTGCAACAGGAGAAGCCATTGCAATGAGAAGCTCATGTACCGCAGCAAAGAGTAACCCTTGCTCGCCACAACTAGAGAAAGTCCACGTGCAGCAGCAAAGACCCAGGGCAGCCAGAAATAAAAATAAATTAGTAAATAATAACTTTTAAAAATAAATAAATTTTAAAAAATAAAAAGAACAACAAAACACAAAAAAGCACAAGCAAATTCCAATACCAAAAGCACAAAGAGATTCCATCCTGAATGAATGCCAAACAAAACCCAATGAACTGGTTCACAACAGGAAGAGTCCAACAATTTCCCTCTCCAACAAGATATCCCAATCAAATGAACAAATTGGCTTTTCCCTTAAAGGAAAAAGCCTTAACTGAGAGGAGAAAACCTTCACGGTTGTATTCAATATAGGGAAACTTTTGGCTCCTGAATGTCAGTTCCTTGCTCCAACTGCCATGCACTGGGGCAGCCAGGGGCACTTCGGGGAATTTTGAAGGGAAGATCCTCAGGACAAGTGGTACCAGCAGCTCCTAAGGCCTTACCAGAAAATTCCCCACCTGGGGCCAGCTAGCCACAAGCATCAAGGCTCCTGGCTGGCTCACCAAAATTTGTTACTGAGCCCAAGTTACTTCTGCTCACCAAATGTCAGGCCAATAAATTGGGAGACAAATTGTTGGGACAAGGACGAATGACTTTAATCAGAAAGCTAGCAGACCGAGAAGATGGCAAGCTAGTATCTCATATTAAAAAAAGAAAAATATCTTGTCCCAGTCCGAATTTGGGCACCTTTTATATAGAGGAAGGGGAGTGGGCGGGGCCTACTTCAGTGCCGACCAATGGCTTAGTGGAACCACTAATAGTAGCTCCTTGAGCTGCTCGCTTGGGGGTGGGGCCCACTGCAATACCGACCAATGGCTGAGCAGGGCTGATTAGGTTGTGCCTGCTAGAACACCCCGGAGAAGGCAATGGCACCCCACTCCAGTACTCTTGCCTGGAAAATCCCATGGACGGAGAAGCCTGGTGGGCTGCAGTCCATGGGGTCGCGAAGAGTCGGACACGACTGAGCGACTTCACTTTCACTTTTCCCTTTCATGCACTGGAGAAGGAGATGGCAACCCACTCCAGTGTTCTAGCAGCAGCTAGAACACCCAGAGTCTACAGTAAGGCACTCTTTGCTGCTGCTGCTGCTAAGTCGCTTCAGTCGTGTCCGACTCTGTGCGACCCCATAGACGGCAGCCCACCAGGCTCCGTCGTCCCTGGGATTCTCCAGGCAAGAACACTGGAGTGGGTTGCCATCTCCTTCTCCAGTGCATGAAAGGGAAAAGTGAAAGTGAAGTCGCTCAGTCGTGTCCGACTCTTCGCGACCCCATGGACTGCAGCCCACCAGGCTCCTCCTCCATGGGATTTTCCAGGCAAGAGTACAGGAGTGGGTTGGCATTTCCTTCTCCAACTGTTTTACTAGAACCATGAAAATCCACGTAAATGTGAATTTTTGGTGATCAGGAGAAATGCTGTCTGAATGAAAGATGTTTTTCCTTTGGCCCTCTAACTTTCTTTCTAGGGCCTTTCATTTTGTCACTCTTTTATTTCCTTGTAGCCTCACCTCCTCTACCTCCCACATTTCTCCTCCTTGTAGCTAAATGGATGTCTCTAGAAGGGAAAAAGACCATCTAAGCGGCCAGGAAACTGGTCACAGGGGCAATTGAAGGGGGAGAGACTGTGGATACTAACATTCCACAGGGAATTCTCCTCTGAATAAACAGTCTGCTTGTGTGTGTCCAAAGGCTGTGACTTAGGTAGGAGGAGTTCTAGAAACCTGACTGATGGACTTCAGTGGGTTTTCTCATCGCAAATCATAGTGTTCCTATGTTGTCCAGATCAGACACTAGACCCTTCCGCTCTGTCACATACCCTAAACCGGCCTCTTGTTCGTACGCCCTTGAAACCCAAGAGGGGCAGAGAGGTACTGCATCCAGAATCCACAGTCTCACAAACTAAACAGAAAAAAAAATGTGTGTGTGTGTGTGTGTGTGTGTGTGTGTGTGTGTGTGTGTGTAGGGTTCAAACACAAGCCTGCCGTGGAGCTCACGCTTGCTCAGTGAGGCCCTAGGGCTGCACAGGAGCTCGTGGGTAAGAACACGAAGCTCCAGCTGGTCAGGGAAGGCCTTTCCGAGAGGCCTTCCTGGAGCCTCACCCTGGCAGGAGGCCCAGATCCTGGAGTGGAGACAGTGCACCTGAAGGGACAGCCACGGGGTGTCAGGGGACCGTGACCAGGCGCGCAGGGGATGGGTGTCCTTCCAGGGCTTCTGGAGACGAGGACTTGATGTGCCCTGGGCGTCAGGAGAAGTCTTCCAGCAGCAGCCAGGACAGGCAGAGGTTTCCAGAAGCAGAGCAGTGAGAGGGCTGTTCAACAGTGGAAAGAAGGAAAAGCACTGAGTTCCCAGTTCTCATGGTGAGGAAACAACCTGCAGGACAAAAGCACGCCTGGTCACAGCTGGTTTCCCTCCAAGGGTCCCCAGGCGTCCTGACTGTCCTTCAGCATGGCACAAGGGTGCCATCCATGACTGCAGGCTGAGGGAGGCGCATGGGCTGCAGGGAGGGTCAGGTGGCACCCAGGACACAAAGAGGAGGCCTTGGGGAGGGATGGGAGCGACCTTGGTCTGGTCCAGGGGGAGGAGGATGAGTCCCCAGGGATGGGACAGGCAGGGGAGCTGCCCTGACACCCAGGCCCTAATGGGGAAGACTCAGACATGGGGGGAGGCTGGATGTGTCAGGGGCCCGCCTGGCCCAGACAAGCAGCATCTTCATCTGTGCCTGCAGTGGGGAAGGGAAGGCCACAGTGTGGCCCCCATCTCCAGGTGTGGCCACACATCCTTGTCCCCTGCAAAGGGATGGCGTGCCTGCCAGCATACTCACAGCTCAGGTCTAGAGCAGGGACTCTGGGCCCCAGAGGCTCCTGGAGTTCCCGCTCTGCTTTCTCAAAAGGGTCCTGCCAGGGCCAGGCAGCCTGGGGACCACTACCTGCACAGTCCAGGCCTGCCCTGTGACCCAACCTCTCTGCGCCCAGGAGACCCCAATACCAGACAGTTGCACAAAGAAAAGCCTACAGTGGACCCAGCCTTGGGTCACCCAAAGTCTCCCTGGCCCGTCTATGGACAGGGCTCTCCAGGGACTCACAGGACAGGTGGCTGCACACACAGGCCTGGAGGGTTGCTGGGCCAAGGCCACCCCACACGTTGTCTGGGCGTGGAGCTCCACTCCAGTGCTGCGTGGCCGACAGCCGTCCACCTGCCTGTGTCACTCCACGGCCACCCCCTAGTGCCCTCGGGGCCTTTCCCTCTGCGGAGGGGCTGCTGTGTGTCTTGTAACTTCACCTCCTCATGGGCCAGCTCTTCCTATGTCCCTCACTTGCCATGACCCAAACTCCCTGAACAGCTTCTCCCTGGGCGCCTTGAGTGTCAGTTCCTCTCTGAGCAGAGTCATCTCTGAGTGGCAGCTCTGATGAGCCCAGAGCATGTAGTGGCAGGTGATGTCATAGGTCAAAGTTAGTCTCTAGTTGTTCAGTCAACTCTGGCCCGTGGACTTGGGGCTAAACCACAGATGTTTAAGGACTGACCTTTGAGTCAGGCTGTGCTTAGGGCAGTCAATGTCCTTGACTTGTAGTGTACAGTGGAGGATCATGAGACTCGCTAATGGAACACATATTTTTATGTATGTGTATATATGTACACTCACTGCATCAATGTGCACGTGTGTACACATACATATACTTGCATGTGTATATATGGCTGTGCATCACTATTTCAAAACTGGGGTGAAATGTACATGGAAGTGGGACGCTAGGTCCTGTATTTTAGGAAACATACCCTGTAGTCACGTCCCTGTTTTTTACATGTCTACATGTTATATTTCCTTAAAAAAAAATCCCACAAGGAAAGGAAATGAAGACATTCTATCCTATTCACATCTTTATGATGAAACCAGTAAATAACCTAAATGTCTACAGATAAACTAATATCTAAATATTAAGCTATATCTTCTCAAGAAAGTGAAAGATGTGAAAGTTGCTCAGTCGTGTCCGACTCTTTGCAACCCCGTGGACTGTACAGTCCATAGAATTCTCCAGGCAAGAATACTGGAGTGAGTAGCTTTTCCCTTTTCCAAGGGATCTTCCCAACCCAGGGATCGAACCCACGTCTCCCGCATTCCAGGTGGATTCTTTACCAGCTGAGCCACAAGGGAAGACATTTGAAATGTTCATCAGTTCAGTTCAGTTCAGTTCAGTCGCTCAGTCGTGTCCGACTCTTTGTGACCCCATGAATTGCAGCACGCCAGGCCTCTCTGTCCATCACCAACTCCCGGAGTCTACCCAAACCCATGTCCATCGAGTCAGTGATGCCATCCAACCATCTCATCCTCTGTCGTCCCCTTCTCCTCCTGCCCCCAATCCTACCCAGCATCGGGGTCTTTTCCAATCAGTCAACTCTTCGCATGAGGTGGCCAAAGTATTGGAGTTTCAGCTTCAACATCAGTCCTTCCAGTGAACACCCAGGATTGATCTCCTTTAGGATGGATTGACTGGATCTCCTTGCAGTCCAAGGGACTCTCAAGAGTCTTCTCCAACACCACAGTTCAAAAGCATCAATTCTGCAGCACTCAGCTTTCTTCACCGTCCAACTCTCACATCCATACATGACCACTGGAAAAACCATAGCCTTGACTAGACAGACTTTTGTTGGCAAAGTAATGTCTCTGCTTTTAAATATGCCATCTAGGTTGGCCATAACCTTCCTTGCAAGGAGTAAGCGTCTTTTAATTTCATGGCTGCAGTCACCATCAGCAGTGATTTTGGAGCCCCAAAAAATAAAGTCTGACACTGTTTCCACTCTTTCCCCATCTATTTGCCATGAAGTGATGGGACCAGATGCCATGATCTTAGTTTTCTGAACGTTGAGCTTTAAGCCAACTTTTTCACTCTCCTCTTTCACTTTCATCAAGAGACTCTTTAGTTCTTCTTCACTTTCTGCCATAAGAGTGGTGTCATCTGCGTATCTGAGGTTATTGATATTTCTCCTGGCAATCTTGATTCCAGCTTGTGTTTCTTCCAGCCCAGCGTTTCTCATGATGTACTCTGCATATAAGTTAAATAAGCAGGGTGACAAAATAACTATGAAATGTTCATAGTTAAGACTTAATAATGGATAAAAAGTTGATGTGGAAAAGTTGGGAGTAAATACAGAATTCTTTGTTATGCTCATGATTTAAATTAACATATGAAAATATCCCGGAAAATGAAAATGTTGTGTTGGAGTAGGGGACGGACTTATGGGTGATACTTTTTCTAGGTTTTTGTACAGTCATTACCTTGCTTTGACAAAAAAACAAGAGGTCATTGGGAATACAAAGAGGTACAGGAATATAGTTTTATTGGTGGAGTTGACTTTTCCAGGGATAATCAGTATGTTTTTCCTGCATCCTCAGGCTTTAAGCTGATATGAATAAAATTCCACTTTTATAAGCGTCACTGCTCTGAGACTGAGGCCCCAAGCATGTCTCTGCCTGCAGCCTTTTCTCTCTTTGCTCCTTTTAAAACCACAAACCTGGTGGCTAAGAACATAAATGGACAAGAACTTGGGCTCTGGGATTAAATGCACGTGTTTAAATCTAACTCTGGAACTTGGGGTAAATGTCTCTACCTGCTGAGCCTGGGGTCTCCTCTGGGGGCTTCAGGGGACGTGAACAGCCTGCTCTTGGGCGGTGCTCAGAAGAGCAAGCACTGAGTCCGCCCCTTCCCCAGTGAGGGCTGTAAATCCTATACTGATCCCCAGAAAGGATGGGGTGGGAGCTTGAGCCCCAGGACAGAGGTGGGAACCTTGCTTCTGAGAGTCCCCAGCAGTGGGGCTCTGGGCCATCGCTGAGCGGCTGTTTTTCAGTGAAATGGTGAGTCCAGGGTCACCTTGAAGACCAGCTGAGAGCCTCACGTGAACTGACTGAAAGCTGTAAAGCGCTGTTACCACCAGACACCCTCAATCATCAATCATCGCTAATCCTGACCCTGGGCTCGCGAGGCCCCTCTCCCACCCCGTAGACACACCCACCCCGGCAGGGTGGTGGGGGAGAGAGGGCAGGGAGGTTGAGGGGCTGGGCCTGGATTGGGGACTTGGGTCTTCAGAGGAGGAAACCCAGGCCCAGTGGGTCCCCTGAGGTCTCAGCCTCGAGCTCCTGGCTGCCCACAGAGAGTTCCCTGCTGTGTCCCCCGCGCAGCGCCTGCCCTCAAGTGACCCTTCTCTGCTCTCTCCATCTCAGGGCACAGCGTGGATCCTGGCCTGGCCGGTCTGCTGGGGCGACAGGCTCCGCGCTCCAAACAGCCTTTCGTGGTCACCTTTTTCAGGGCGAGCCCCGGCCCCGGCCCCGCCCGAGCCCCTCGGGCGGTGAGGCCCCTGAAGAGGAGGCCGCCGAAAAGGACCAACGAGCTGCCGCCCCCGAACAAACTGCCGGGGATCTTTGGTGAGCCTGGGGACCAGGTGGTGGGGACGGAGCCCCTCTGGCCTCAGTGCGGTCAGGCCGATGGTCACCCTGCCACCTGACACCCTCTGCCCTGCCCCCTGCGGAGCGACCCCCCGCCACAGTCTCTGGGGCTCTGAGCATCCACCCTTGCTGCCCCCACCGCCCCAAAGTCCCTTCTCTGCCCTCGGGGGCTCAGCAGGCCTCACCCTGGTCTCTGTGAGAACCAGGGGCCCCTGCGGCCCTCGGTGCTGCCCCTGGTGCCCTGCAGGCTCCAGGTGTTTGTGTGAAGGTCACCCCACCAGGCCGAGCCCTGCAGGATCAAGGCCACCAGGGGCCCTTTCCTTCACGGGAGCCAGCCTTTGCTTGGCCTCAGTGGGAGCCACTTGTCCTGTGGAATGGGCATGGCAGGAGAGGTGGAGGAGGTCGGAGTGACTCCGGGGGAAAGGAGGAGGGGCCACTGGATGGCCGAGGGTCCTCGGGGTTTTTACCGGATTATCAAGACCCCACAGGCTGAAAGTCAGGGGAGGCTGGGCTGAGTGTGGGGTGACTGCAACCATAGGGAGCCATCAAAGCTTCTTCAACTGGGTCATGGCAGCAGCAGAGCTGCAGACATGGGCTTTATGAGACCAAATGGGTTAGTTTCCCAGCATTTACTATTGAACAAACGTGCGCGTCATGGCATCCCCTGCCCTGGGAGTGGCAGCCCAGCAAAGCCCTTTTCCCTTGTGTCCCTGCAGACGACGTCCACGGCTCCCACGGCCGGCAGGTGTGCCGTCGGCACGAGCTGTACGTGAGCTTCCAGGACCTGGGCTGGCTGGTGAGTTCCGACTCTCCTCCTTTCCTAAACAACCGTCCCCACCTGGAGACCACAAGTGTGTCCCAGAGGAGGTAGACCCACGGAGAACTTTGATTGTCTTTATTTTCTTGTTTTCCAAGTTCTCTAAAGGGAGAATGTGTTGCTTTTGTAGTGAAAAGTGCTTTTTTGTAAAATCATGAATATGGAGACTGAGTCTTCAGCCGTAAAATGTCAGAGCTGCAGCAGGAAAGCTGAGGCCAGGGTGGGCAGTGCCTCTGGTGGGGCTGTGACTGGGGGCGGCAGGGGAGGACGCAGCTGCACGCTGATGGCGCGTGAAGGGGATGGAGCTCGTGCCCAGCTCTGTCCACTGAGGGACTTCGGTGGATGTCTGGCCGGGGGAGGGCCACTCTGCCCCGGGAGGTGTCCTGAGGCTGCGGGAGGGAGTCGTGCTGTGACAGGTGCTGGATGAAGGGCTGGGAGGGCACATGGATGGGACTCACCTTCTCCCATTACCCCCCAGGACTGGGTCATCGCCCCCCAAGGCTACTCAGCCTATTACTGTGAAGGGGAGTGCTCCTTCCCGCTGGACTCCTGCATGAACGCCACCAACCACGCCATCCTGCAGTCCCTGGTCAGTACTGTGCCCTCCTGCCCAGACACCCGGGAGAGGGGTTCACCCCGGGGAGGGGGGCGTGCAGCCAGGCGGTGATGGTGGCACTGCTGTGTCAGGGAGCCTTCTTCACATGGAAACCTTCCTGCCTGCACGTGCAGTGAAATCCCACAGCCGTACAGAGACCAGTCCCCCTGAGGCCCCTCTGTATGGAGACCCTGCCTCCCATGCACCTGAACAGTGTGCAGCGGGCTCTTGCTGACTGGTGTGCACACATACACACGTGTGCACTCCATGTGCGCATGGGGGACATTCACGTCCATTGGGTGGGCCTGCCTGCTGGTGGTCAGAGGCACGGCACGTTCACGACAGATGGGCATCCCACACAACTGCCCGTGCACCAGCTACACACATGTGCACCATGTTCACTGCCGAGTGTGGCCTCCTGTGTGGGACACACACCCTGGGGGTCGGGCTGGGTGACACACGTGGAGGTTCTGTCCTCTCTTCCTGCACGAGTCACGGGGTGCCCTGTGCCCTTCTGGCTTTGGCTTCCCGTCCCGTTCCTCTCCTGTTGCTTTTTCTTCCGGGTCCCTCTCGCTCTTTGTGTTTCTACAGATCTTCGGGCTTCTGATGCCCTGGTGTCGGGGTAACTTTAAACGCTGTAAGTTTCTAGTAGGAACATGGTCAAGGCTGCTTATTGCTAAGCGTTTGCAGTGGGTTTTGTGTGTGTGTGCTGAGGCTTATTTCTAGAACGTTGACCTGGGCACTCTAGTTAGAGGCTGTTCAAGGTGATGCCACAGAGTGAGAGTGAGTGAGTTAAGAAAGCAGCTTGGACCCCCGGGAATGCCTCCTTTCCCAGTGGTCACGTGGGGTTTGCTGGACATCCCCTCCCCCGGGAGCCACTTTCCTTGCAGAACCTCAGGGGTGATGAGCCATGTGTGGGCTTCTCTCTGCCCTGTGAGAGGTGGGGTACAGGGTGTTGATGGCATTGCCCCTCCCAGGACTGGTCCCCTGGCTCTGCAGCAGCTCCGCCCCTCAGTTCCCCGAGCTGTCAGTCAGCAGGAGGGAGCGCTAGCTCTGTGTTAGGTGCTGTCAGGGCAGTGGCTGCCCTCTGGGGAGGCTGTCAGTGAACACGAGAAGAAAGGAACAGCCAACACGATGGGTCCCTTGAGGAGGGGAAGACTGGGGTGAGCTGGGTGGGCTCAAGGACCCTGGCTTGGAGGGGAGGAGGACGGAGGGAGGTGATGTTGGGTTGGGCAGGGCCTGTCCCGGGGTCCCTCCTAAGGTGGCAGGTGGTGGATTTAATCCCAAGTAAACTGAGGCACTGGAGTAGATTTCAGAGTAGCAGGGCCTGATCTGGGCACTCTCTGGAAGCATCTCTGGCACCTGCAGGACAGACCATGGGGTAGAGGGTGGAGGGGGCAGGGAGGAGTGAGGAGCTGCTGCGGTCCCGATAGGAGAACCAGGCACCTGGTGGGGTGAGAAGTGGCCGGTAGAGGCAGGAGGGCAGGAACCCAGGCCTCCAGGTGAGACCCTCCCCCAGGACAAGGAGGGGGCAGCGAAGGTGCTGCGTTGAAGAAAGGATTGGAGGGAATCAGCAGTTCTGCTTATGCCCCTATGTGTGTGAGGCCCTGTGGGACCCTACATGAGAAGTTGGGGGTGGGGGTGGGTGGGTGCAAGTCTGGAGTCTCCAAGTCTTGAGAACAGGAGAGATTTTCTGGGGGGACAGCGGAGGTGGGAGAGGTGGGCGAGGACAGGCCTCCTCCATGGAGAGGCCTAGGGAGGAAGAGGAGCCTGGGTGGGACGGAGGGGTTGAGATGGTAGTTGGGGTGTCCTGGGGCCAAAGAGGAGGAAGTGGGTCCTTCCAGCCTCACCCCCCACATTCCCCATGCCGCAGCCAGAGGGTTGCACTAAAGCACAAATGTGACCACCTCCTTCTGGGCCAAGAAACCCCCCATGGCATCCTTTATCCCTGGGGAGAAGTCTGAGCCTTTGGCCTGTGACTCAGCCTTGTCCTGAGCCTTTAGCCTCACTGGCCTACCCACCTCCCCACCGTCCCCCGGCCCACGTCCCAGTGCCTTCACCTCCCTGCCTTTCCTACCTCCCTCTTTTGCCCTGGAGCGTCCTTGTTTACCCCAGGCCAGGCCAGCTCCTGCTCACCCTGCTGCCTTGTCTCTGGGTCCTTCCCAACCAGGGTCAGTCTCCAGCGCTCATGCTTCCAGAGCGAGGACAACTGCTGTGACTGTTGTGCTATTCTTGGGGGTCCTGGGTGCTTGCTGGAATGTTCCCGTCTCCCCTCCTGTCCTGAGAATGAAAGTGGGGGCCATGTCTGAGACATTTCTGTATTTTCCACCCGGGCAGGGCTGGCACAAGGCATGTGTCTGAAATACGTTTGTGTTGGAAGGGAGAAACACACCATTATACCCATTTGGCAGAGGAGAAAACTGAGGTCCACAGAGGCATGACTTTTCCTGATTGATGCACAGCCAATAAGTTTCAAAGCCTCCAATTTGGTCTCCCATGTGGCTCTAAAGTGATGTGAATGGAAAGGCACATCAGACTGCAAATCAGTCTCGGTACAGACGGAACAAAGCCCGTCCATCCTCTCTGTCGATCACCTGAAGAAGCTCAGTCCAGGATGGGCTTCCAGAACAGCTGCGCCTCTGTGGTGCCAACTCCTCTCTTGAGGGTCCCAACCCAGGAAAGGCCCTCCCGGGTTTCGAGCCGCGTAGAGCCTCACGGCTGGTGCAGGCGGGCAGTGTTGCCTGGTTTTTTTCATGTGAAAGTGGAGCCCAGCCACCCCAGGTGGAGACTGGGAAGTTGGGGAGCAGCGCCCCCACAGCCCGGTCTGGCCGGACATCCCCACAGAGGCCTCAGCTCCCCCTGGGGCCTCAGAGAGGCTCTAGGCCCCAAACCAGCCTGGTGCCCAGCTGACCGTCCTGGCAGCAGGCTGGCTCTGAGCTGGGGCTCCCGGGACAAGGCTGGGCTCTGGGGGCCAGGGGCCAGGGTGCCTGACAGCCACCCCCACTTCAGATTGCTTCATCCAGGTCCTGCTCATCGGCCTGGATGAGGGCTGGGAGGTCCCGAGGATGGAAGAAGTTTCCCGTTTCTCTCAGGCCCCCACTGACCGGGGGGTGCCTTCAGGGCCCATCCCTGCGGCGTCCTGAGGAGTCCAGCACGAACTGTGGCTCATCCTGCCCGAGTCTCCGCATAAATATTTGTGTGGAGGCTGCAGTAGCTCCCTCGGGTGGGCTGTTTTTAGGGGTAGAGCTGTTTGCAGGAGGGTAGCAGGGACACCCGGCCCCCAAGCTGGGTCCCAGTTGTGCTTGGCCTCAGCCATGCAACTGGGCAGGTGACTCAGCCCCTGTGCCCCCAGCGGTCATCCGCCCAGAACAGTCCCTGCCTGGAAGTTGTTACAGGGGTGGAGGTGCTTTGAGAAACAACAGTGTCGGATACCCCCAAGGGTGAGCTTGGAAGTCTGGTCATTATGAGGTGTAACAGGGACCTTCACCGGCTCCCAGCCTGGAGGGGCAGATGGACCAGAAATGGCTCATGCGGACAAGACAGGATCAGGGATGTTACAGAAGCGATCAGGGAAGAAGGAGGGGCAGAGGGGATGGGGGAGGGGGAGGCGGTGCTGCAGCGGCGCCAGGCCGGCGCTGGCACAGGTGCAGGGGACCCGCGGGGTCGGGGTCCTCCCATCTAAGCGGAGGGGCTGTGGCAGGAGCCCCAGGTGCTCAGTCTGGGCCTGAGGGCAGTTGGCAGGGCGGGGGTCAAGGGGGCGGGGCCGGGGCAGAGTTCACGCCAGCACTTGCCCGGCCGAGCTGCGGGGGCAACGGTGCGGGGGGCGGGGAGGAGGTGGAGCTGGGAAGGGGCCAGCGGCGGGGCCCCGGGTGGCAGGAGCTGGGCGCTGGGACGGGGCTCCCGGGCGGAGCCCGCGGTGCTCACGCCTCTGCCCGCCGCCCCCTCCCCGCCAGGTGCACCTGATGAAGCCGGACGCGGTGCCCAAGGCGTGCTGCGCGCCCACCAAGCTGAGCGCCACCTCCGTGCTCTACTACGACAGCAGCAACAACGTCATCCTGCGCAAGCACCGCAACATGGTGGTCCGCGCCTGCGGCTGCCACTGAGGCCCCGCCCCACCGGCCGGCCCTCCGTGGGGGCGGGGGCCGGGAGACCCCCCAGTGCGGTCACAGCTCAGGCAGGGTGGCAGAGAGGGCCCTCCTTCCCTCCCCATATCCTGCCAGGGGCTGGTCCTCCCCAGGCCCTCTGCCCCCTGCCCCGGGATGTGTGGTAGCCTGTCCAACCCAACCTCGCGTGGCTGATGCAGGCTGCGGTCAGCACAGAAGTCCCATCTTAGGACCTGTCCTTGGCCAGCCCTTTCCAACTTCATGGGACCCAGGATGGTCTGAGAGCGCCTGGAGCCTGAGGCTAGCAGACAGGGGTTGCCCCACTCACCACGGGTCTGGGTGTGGGTCTGCCCCTTACCAGCACAGCACAGTCAGAGGTGCACATGCTCTAGGTATAGGGTATTAGTGGTCCCTAACTTGGCCTGTGGGCAGTTAGCACATTGGGAAGGAACGATGGGCCTTCTGCGTAGGGGTGAACCTGGTGGGGATGTCTTCTCCTCCCTGGGCCTGCTCTTCTCCTGCCTGGGGAAGAGGTGTGACCCCCAGGGAAGCGATGAACCTTGGAGGTTTCCAGGTCCCTCCATTTCTTCCTGTGGTGCTTTGCACTTACGCATGAAGTGAACTCTTAGCACAAACAAGGGCACAGCTGCAGGGAGGTCCAGGCTGACAGCACACATGTCACAGCTTAGCCCCTGGCCCATGGCCATCAGTCACCATCTTCCCCGGACCCTGAACAGGGCCTCAAGGCCCTCAGCATGCGATTCCAGGCAGCCAGCAGCCCTGAGTCCGGTATACTGCTTTCTCTCCTGCCGCGCTGAGGAGCAATCCAATGCACGCAGGTACAGGGCGAGGGTGGGCACTGCGTCAGCCAGCACCCAGGGATAAGAGCAGGCTGATCACCCAAGTCTGTGTCACCTTGTATGCCCTGGAGCCCCGTCCTGTTTCTTGGGGCCTGTGAGCCAAAGAAAAGGCCCCTGTGCCAGGGGAGTGAGAGGCGGCAATTAGGCCAAGCTGGGTGGGGAGGTTCCCGGAAACCACTGTTCTTTTGGAGCGGCCACCTGGAGTGTTTATTTGATTTCTGACTTGGTAAGCCTGTAATTTACCTGGTGGACCAGACAGAACCCAGCTGCCCAAACCCCAAAATATCATTAAAAGCAGATGCTGGGCCTGCCCCAACCCACAGGCCCAGCCCAGGATGACACCACTAGAGTACACTGTGCCCTTTGGAGGGGCTCCGGGAGCACAGCAGGGGTGGAGGAGGGAGCCCTGCTTCAGGACAGCAGCTCCTCCACCTGGACCTGGGAGGGGCTCTGGGAGCCACTGCACAGGAAGAGACCCCTGCATGGACACAGGAAGGCGGTGAGCTCCCTTTTGGCCTGGGGCTTTGAGGTCAGGCTGGCAGCGAGAGGATCAAGTACCAGCACAAATGTCAGTGGACCCATATTCTGGCGCTAGCTCAGTCACTGACCTGCCTGATATCTGGGCAAATGCCCTTCCTTTCAGGCTTCGATTTCCTGTCTCTGACATAAGGACATATACAGGACTCTCACATCTCCAAAGGCCCTTCTGGCCAGAGAATCCACCTACAACTCTGGGCCTCTTCTCTCCCAGAGCCAAGATGTGGTCTAAGTGCCCAGCGGCCCTGGGACCTGAAGCCTGCTGTTTCAGGGCCTCATTCAGAGCTCTCTCCTCCCAACATCATGGGCAGTGGAGGCTTGAAAACATTTGACAAATGTCAGTGTTAGGTTTCTTCACTGCCTAAGCACATAACCTGGTATGGTTTGAGGCACCAGGAAAGTTTATGAAGTGAATGTTTTGAAGATGTGAACGCCCTGCCCATAGGAGGTGCGGAACATAAGGAACACAAAGATCATGACAAGACTCCTTTCTCATGCAGTAAAATCAGGAATCCAGTGGTTGTGGCCTTCCTGACACTTCTAGAACCCTCAACCATCCACGTGGCCACCAAATGAAATCCAACAGAAAAAGACTTCAGAGAAGGGAGATAATTAAAGACAGAAAGCTGACAAAGTGGCAGTGGCTAGTTCCCAGGGCCATCTTGTTTACCTGGTTCCCTTGGGCAGTCCAGGTCACATTTAAGGCTGCACATGAGAAGCATAAATAAGGGCGATCAACTCAGGTCCACTGGCAGCAAAGTAAAAGATGATGGGGAGGGTGGGCGCAAAGGAAGCGGTGTCTGGGGCCTGTGCCGTGGAGGGCACTGCTTTGTCCACCTCATCCCATGCACGTCCTCATGACTGTACAGCCAGCCTGGCCCAGACATCAGCTCATCGGACAAAGCCCTGTTCTTGTGTCTCTATGCAGGGAAGTGGGTGACATGCTTCAAAAAGTTCCCTACAATTTCATAGGAAAGGAGGCGATGACAGGAGAAGGTAGCTGTGGCAGCCAGCAGACCTGCCAGCAACAAGTCCTGGCTGTGCCTCGTGTTGATGGGACCACACGTGCTCCTAAGAGCCGGAAACTTCCTCTCTGCAGAATGAATGGGCTACGAGTTCTGCCCTGGTGGAGCCAGCATGGGGATCAGGTCTGTCCGGAGCACTTGGCACTGATTCTGCACACGTGTGCTGAATGAACAGTATTATTAATGGCCTTATTTTAAATGAACTTGCAAATTTGGGCCTCTCCTGAGTGCCTTCCTGTTAAAACCCAGTCCTCCCAGAATGTGTCCTTGGAGGTGCTGCTGTACTCATTGGGCTTTTCCTTAAAAAATAGAAACTTGGTAATCTCCTGGGGTGAGGTGTGGACTTGCACACACCTCCCCCTGTGGAGGGGGTCCCAGCTGGCAGTGACAGCTTGATGCTGTCTCTCCTGAGGATGGGGCAGCGCTGCACCCCCACCCCTCCTGAGGCCCTGCTCACAAGTGCAGCTCAAGGGGAAACTTTCTAGGGTTTTTGTTCTTACTGGAAAGCCTTGAGCAAGCATTTGGTCCTCTTTTCTCACTTTCAAAAATATTTCATGTGTCAGGGATGCCCTTGAAAATAAAAAACAATACAAACACATCATCTCACCACATGGAGACAACCATTGTTAATGATTCCAGTCGGTTTTCTATGGCACATATGTCTTTTTACATACTACATGGGTTGTTTTACAGTTAGGATCATACTCTGTGCACTGCTTAGTGATCTGAATTATTCAGTCTATGACATATTTTGAACATTTTTGTTATTAAATACTCCTTGGGAACATAATTTGCAGTAGCCTTCCATCCTTTGATTTCTGCCTTAGGTTTTGTTACTCACAAACCAGGGCTCGCTATTCCTTCCCCAGAGGGTGGTGTGGGGCCCCCAACCCTATCACCTGCAGCATTGGGAAGGAAGGAAGGTAGCGAGGGCGTGGCCACCAGGCTGGACATTAGCTCAGAAAACCTGGACCAGGTCTGAGGCTCAGGTTGCCACCTGTACAAGACTCACAGGTGATTACCATGGCATAGTTTCTGGGGCAGCCCTTGCACAGGACAGGGTGAGCAATCGCCACCTGATGGTTCCTCCCAAGCCAGCCTTTCTGGCCAGTCTGCTGGTCCCCCCTCTCCAAGGCAATCAGGAAAGCACAGTGACAGTCACCCCACTCCCGCCCTTCCCTTGTTTCCCAGGCTTTGTGACCAGTCCTCCCTGCTGGGGCCTCAGGCCAGCCTGCTCCCTGCCCGCGCCCGCATGGCATCCCCAGGGCCAACCGTACTGAGTCTGAGTGCTTCACACACATCCCCTTGTCGCCTGGACATCACACCAGCCCCGAGTGGCTGGCATTCTCCTGGCCTCACTGCTGCCTGTGCTGACAGCCACGGCTGACCGCCAGTGAGAAGGCGCCTGTGTTAAGAAGTGAGGGTCCCAGCTGGGATACTGCGGCAATGGGTCCCAGCCACAGGAATGGCCCCAGCCAGCCACAGAGGATGAAGCCCCACGTGAAAGCAGAGAGCCAGGCTAGCACTGGTGCCGTGGGGAGGGCTAGCAGCTATCCCTCTGCAGAATCGGGCCTGGGGGCACTGGGGCCAGGGGCCAGCAGGCTACCCCACCCTCCCAACTCAACCTGATCGCAACCCAAAATGAGAACACAGGCTGAGGGAATGAGCCCAGCCCAGCAGTTTCTGAACATCCAGACTCAATCCAGACAACCACCGGCCGGTGGCAGGGGAGCAGGCGGCAGTCCTGGAGGAGGTTTCCGGTGATGGACTGATTGGGCTCAGCCTCAGTACATCCGAGTTGCTGTCAGGTGCCCTGGCCGGCCAGACACAGGTATAGGGTGAGAGGCTAGCCTAGAGCAGGTGACAAACCATGGCACTAGAGTTCAGTTTCCAAGTGGGCCGGGGGCAGGGCAAGAATCACTTCTGGCTCCTTATGTCTCCCCAGCACCGAGCACAGGGCCTGGCAAAAGAAGGGCCCTGAACTTGGCCATGATACAATTCTATTGGTTCAACAAATGCACAGTGCGTGAACAGGTCACTGAGACTGACTACAGTGCCTGTTAGCCCAAGACCAGCAGGTGTGAGGGTAGGACTGGAGCCTGGCTCATCTACCTGGCCTGCCTGGTAGCAGGTGAGACAGAGAAGACAAGGGGCGCTGCCGCCCTGCAGAGATCAGACCAGGGGGTGCTTTCTGGGCAGCCTGGAGGGGAGGGAGGCCACACAGGGGGTGCTACGGTCTGTCGTCTGTTGCAGCAGGACAGGTAAGTCACAGCTGCAACCTCTGAAAACATCTAGGACCTGGCTGCATGGCAGCAGTGTAAGAACTAGGATTTCTTTTACCAGAAAATACATCCAGGATCCACAATAGGGTGGGCCCAGAGAAGCCCTGGCGGCAAAGGCCGGGAAAGACCATGCACAGCCATCCACGGTGGGGAGGGCGGCCCCGGGCCCAAGGCCACACCTGAGGAAGAGCCAGAGGAGGCGCAGGCTGTGCCTGCAGAGGAGCTGCCCCACGCTGACCCCGAGGAAGGGCCAGGAGAGAAGCCCTGCTCACTGCAAACGGGACACCTCGGGTATCGGCTCCCCTGGTGGACAGCTCCCCTCTCACACGTACTCCCCACAGCCGGAGATGATCACCTTCTGCTTGGGCTTCTCGTCCTTGCTGCCCTGGGCCTTTGCGGGCCGAACAGAAGAGGAGGAATCAGGGGAGGGAGGGTGGAGAGTAAGTGGGTTCCCGCCCTACCCACCCCATCCCAGCAGCAGCAGCCGCCATGGCCTCTGCCTCCAGGTCCCAGGACTCTTGTTACCACACTCTCAGAGGGCTGTGCACCAGGGGCCTGGGTGGTCACCCACTGCGTCGGTGCACACCGCTGTCAGCATTTCAGTCAGGCAGACTCAGACTATGGGACCCACAGAGTCTTGGATGCCTTGTCTTCCACTCAACTGATAGTCAATGAAGTGCCAAGCATGGTTGTTTAAATCATTTTATACTGGTTTGTTCTCTCATTAATTCATTCAACAAATACTTATTACTTCATAACAAGACACCTATTGAACCCTGGGGACACTGGTCCAAGTTCGGGTGGAGCCCACAGTCTAGCAGAAAAGAGTCACTCACAAATTATTAATTCATCTCAGGAATGCAAGGTTGGTTTACTATCCAAAAACCCGATCAATAGAATAAAAGACAAAAAACGTGTAATAATCTTAATAGATGCAGAAAAAAATCCAATACCTTTTCAAAATAAAAACATCCAACAAACCAGGAATAAAAGGGAACCTCCTCAATCTGATAAGGGTTCTACAAAAAAACACACAGTAAAAGACTAGATATTTTCATCTCTGAGATAAAGAATAAGACAAAGATGTCTACCCTTGCCACTTCTATTCAACACTGTACTAAAGGTTCCAGCCAGGGCAATTAGCTCCCCCAACCAAAAAAAAAAAGCATCCTATTGGAAAGGAAAATGTAAAGCTGTCTCTATTTATACATGACATAATCTTAGAAAACCCTAAGGAATACACTATAAAATTATTAGAACTAGTAAACAAATTCAGCAAGGTTACAGGATATAAGATTAATACACAAAAATCAATTGTATTTCTATATGCTAGCAATGAATAATTTGAAAATGAAATTAAGAAAATTTCACTTACATTAGCATCAAAAAGAATAAAATACTTAGGAATAAATTCAAAAGAAGTATAAAATGTATACCCTGATAACTACTGAACAAATTTGCAGTACTGAAAGAAACTAAAAAAGACCTAGACGAATGGAAAGACATCATATGTTCATGGATTGTAAGACTTAATATTGTTAAGATGGTAACACTTCTGAAATTGATTTGCATATTCATTGTAATCTGTACCAAAATCTTAGCTGGCCTTTTCATAGAAATTAATAAGCTTATCCCAAAATTCACATGTAAATGCCAGAGCCCCAGAATAGCCAAAATAACCTTGAGAAAGAGAAATAAAGTATGATGACTCACATTTCTTGAATTCAAATTTTACTATGGAGCTACAGAAGACATAACAGTGTGGTACCGGCACAGGACAGATATACAGATGAAGGGAACAGAATTAAAGTCCAGAAATAAACCCTTACATTTATGGTCTACTGATTTTCAACAAGGACGCCAAGATAATTAAACAGGAATAGAACAGCTTTTTCAACAAACAGTGATGAAACAACTGAATGTCCACATACAAAAGAATGAAAATGGACCCATCCTCTCACACTATACCCCAAAATTAATACAAAATGCATCAAAGACCTAGGTCTTTGTTAAAGCCATAATACTCTTAGAAGAAAATATGGAAGTAACTCTTCATGCTTAGGTTAGGTAAAACCTTAGATACAATACCAAAAGTAGAGTGACTCCCCCTCCCCAACCAAAAAAAACCCCAGATAAACTGGACTTCTTCAAAATTTAAAACTTTTTTGCTTCAAAGAACACCATAAAGGAAGTGAAAAGACAATACACAGAATGAGATAAAATATTTGCAGATCACATATCTGATAAGGGACCTATAGCCAGACTATTTAAAGAACTCTTATAATTCAATAATAAAAAGACAAATGACCCAATTAAAAATGGAATCTGAACAAACCTTTCCCCAAATATATACAAATGGCCAACCACTACATGAAAAGATGCTTCATATCATTAAGCATCAGGCAAATACAAATCAAAATCACAATGAGATACCACTGTACATCACTAGGAAAACTATAATAAAAAAGCCAGATAATACCAAATGTTGGAGAGGATGTAGAGAAACTGGAATCCTCAGAGACTGCTGATGGGAATGCAAAATGGTACAGCCACTTTGGAAGATAGTCTGGCAGTTCCTTATAATATTAAAAATAGAGTTATCAAATGTTTCAGCAATTTCAATTCTAGGTATATACCCAAGAGAAGTGAAAACAAATGTCCACACGAAAACTTGTATATGAATGTTCACAGCAGCATAATAGCCAAAAAACAGAAACAACCCAAATGTCCATCAACTTATGAATAAATAAACTGATATATCTATACAGTAGAATATTAACTGACAATAAAAAAGACTTACACACTAATGTACACTATATTGTAGATGAACATTTTTAGAAACATTATGCTAAGTGAAAAAAGCCAGTCACAAAAGTCTACATATTGTATGATTCTATTTATATTAAATGTCCAGAATAGGCAAATCCATGAAAGAAAGAAAGTAGATTCGAATTTGCCTAGGGCTGGGGTACAATGGGCTTGGGGAAGGACAGCTAAAGAGTGTGGGGCTTCTTTTGAGGGGATGATGACAATATTCTAAAATTATATGTGGTGATGTCTGCATAACTTGGTGAATTCATTAAAAACCACTGAAATATACTTTATTTATTTTTTTGACTACACCACATGGCATGCGAGATCTTAGATCCCCAACCAAGGATCAACCCGCACCCCTTATGTTAGGAGCATGGTATCTTAACCACTGGACCACCAGGGAAGTCCCGAAATGTATATTTTATTTATTTATTTTCCCAAAATGCATTCTTTAAATGGGTGCACTGAGTGGTATGTGAATTCTATCTCAATAAAACTGTTAAAAAAAAAAAAAGAGAGATGATCATGCTCTGAAATAGGGAACCCTAGTAGCAGAGATGTTTGCTCAGCAAATGAGAGCACAGAAGACAGTCACCTCCGACAGACACTCATACACTGGTGACAGCACCATGGAAGGCTTTCTGGAGGAACTGACAGCTGAGTTTAGTCTAAAAGGCCCAGGTTTAACAGGGGCTGAGGGACAAGAAACACCACCCCTCATGGCTGGGCGTCTAGAATGTGTGCTCCCTTCAAATGGGGACTATATCCCATTCTACTTTCAGGCCGGGGTTGATTAGGGTGTCTGACATAATAAACCGCCACCATGAATATCTGTTTCAAATATTTAAATATTCAAATATTTACTGCAGGTTTACTCTGTGTCAGATGCTGTTCCAGAGTACAATGGTGAATAAGACAGACTAAATCCTGCCCTCATGGGGCTGACATTCTCAGGAGAATTAAGATAATAAATAAGTGAAAGTAAATCTATAATATGATTTCAGGTAATCAGTGCATGAAGAAAAAAAGAAGGTGATTAAAAAGAAGAGAGAGGGACTTTCCTGGTAGTCTAGTGGCTAAGACTCAACGCTCCCAATGCAGGGGGGCCTGGATTTGATCCCTAGTCAGGGAACTAGACCCCACATGCTGCAACTAAGATCTTGCATGCTGCAACTAAAGATCCTGCACACTGCAACGAAGATCGAAGATCCCGTGTGGCAACTAAGACACAGCACAACTAGATAAATAAATATTTTTTAAAAATAAATAAAAAGAACAGCAAGATAATAGGGAAGCCCATTTTAGAGAGAGAGGTCAGGGTAGGCTTCTTGGGCTAGATGACCCATGGGTGACCCCTGGAGTAGGTGAGGGGTGACACCTGTGGGTGCTGGAGGAAGAAAGCCCCAGGAGAGGAGCCAGTGTCTGCCACCCCTCTGCGGGGAATGAGCTCTGGGTGTCTGAGGAACAGCTAGGCTGCAAGAGGGGGCACAGAGGGTGAGCAGCACAGTCCATGAGCCAGGTCAGCCAGCCTGCAGGACAGATCCTACAAGAGTGAGAGGTGACCACAGGAGGGTTGTCAGCAGGAGAGCAATGTGATGAGAGGTATGCTTAGAAAGGACCACTCTGACCATCCTGCAGAGACTAGACCATGAGGGGGAAGAGGCAAGGGCAGAAGGAGGCAGACGGGCTTGGGGATGCTGGTGGAGGTGGAAGAAGGTGAAGAGCGGTGGCTGGACCTGGAGGCTAACTGAAGACAGATGGACCTGCCATCCAGGTGACAGAGCGGGGGCAAGGCTGAGTCCTAAGCTTCTGACCAAGCAGACGAGTGGATGGCAGCGTTGTTGACTGAAAACAGGGGCGATGGGGAGGAAGCGCTTGGGGGTGAGAAGCAAGAGCTGCTTGGGCACGTGAGGTCTGCAACCCTGCTGGGATGTCCAGGGAAGACACAGGGGGAGAGCGGTGTGGACACTACATGGGGGCAGGATAAATTCAGCAGACATGATGGAAAGGTGCCGGGATGGGATGGGATTGGCTAGGGCAGTGGTTCTAAATAGGGTGCTGCTGCCCCCTTGAGGTTATTTGGAAAGTTCAGGGTGTGGTTTTGGTTGACCGATGTTGAAGCTGAAACTCCAATACTTTGGCCACCTGATGCGAAGAGCTGACTCATTTGAAAAGACCCTGATGCTGGGAAAGATTGAAGGCAGGAGGAGATGGGGACGACAGAGGATGAGATGGTTGGATGGCATCACCGACTCAATGGACATGAGTTTGAGTAAACTCCGGGAGTTGGTGATAGACAGGGAAGCCCGGCGTGCTGCAGCCCATGGAGTCGCCAAGAGTTGGACACGACTGAGCGATTGAACTGAACTGAACACTGAGGGAGCAGGGATGCCCTGCGATGTTCCACCTAATGAAGCCTTATTCTAAAACTCTTAGACTTTCTGCCCGGACAAGCATTCAGACAGATGACAAAAATCTGTTTATAATGACCTGAACCTAGAAGCTAACCCCATTTTACTTTTTGGCCAACCTAATAAAGCCAAGGAGAAGGCAATGGCACCCCACTCCAGTACTCTTGCCTGGAGAATCCCAGGGACGGCGGAGCCTGGTGGGCTGCCGTCTATGGGGTTGCACAGAGTCGGACACGACTGAGGTGACTTAGCAGCAATAAAGCCAAAGATTTATTGTTTGCCTCAAATTTTTTTCAGAAAGGGACCTACCATGTAAACTTAGGGAATATTCAATTTCTTTCTGTTCAGAAACTTCGTTGTTTAATCGTTAAGTCATGTCTGACTCTTTGCAACCCCATGGACTATACCCTGACAAGCTCCTCTGTCCATGGATTTCCCAGGCAAGATTCCTGAAGTGAGTTGCCATCTTCTTCTCCAGGGGATCTTCCTGGGTTAGGGATCGAATTGCTTGGCACGCTGATTCTTTGCCTCTGAGCCACCTGGGAAGCCCTGTTTAGAATCTTACCAAGAGATTTTTCACTGTTTCAGAAAATCACATTATCGTGACTCTGGAGACATAACACATCAGTGTCAAGTCAGTCAACCTGCTCCAGGCAGAAGTGCACATGTTTAAATATTCCATCTATGCAGTTGTGTCCAAGCATCTAAATACTGAAATGCATATTATTTTATTCTAAATACTTTCTTTTTGTTATAATACTATTTTTTTTAAAATTATGTACTGGCAGGATATATTATAATAACTGTGACTTTCACTTCAGCACATAGTAAAGTATCTTCTAAAAGGTGGGCACGAGGCTAATGGGTTAAGAACCATTAAGTAAAGAATAAGTGTATGGACTTCCCTGGTGTTCCAGTGGTTAAGAATCTGCTGGCCAGTGCAGGGCGTGTGGGGAAGATCCCACACGCTACAAAGCAACTAGACCCGCATGCCACAACTAGTAAGCCCAGACTAGAATAAGTGGGGGACAAAGGTCACCAGTAAACAACTGCTAAATATAAGTGGTAAGCAACTGGGAAATGTGGATGAAAGGCATATAAAGGTTTATAGGTGGTGGCTGCTTGTTCTGTTCTTGTAAAGTTTCTGCAAATTTGAAATTACATAAAATAAAAAATTAAAACAACAACACACCACTGTAGCAGCAGGACCAGGCTATATGCCTCTTTCCCATAAAAGGAGGCAAGAATGAGTATGTCAAAGTGAAAAAACAACCCATTATAAGCCTAAAGTTCTAGCCAGGCCAAACGCCTCTCCTCTGTTCCCTGGGTGGGGGTCTGGAGGAGACCAGAACCGCAGCCTGTTACCCACCCCTGCGTAGTCATCCTGCCCCAGCCCAGCCCACTGACCATCATCCACCAATCGGATCCCACCTGGTCCCGTGTGTTTGAGGATAAAGTTTTCATCGTCAAACTTCTTCCCGTAGATGGACTTGCCCCCGGTGCCGTTGTGGTTGGTGAAATCACCGCCCTGGCACATGAACTGGGGGATGATGCGGTGGAAGCTGCTGCCCTTGAAGCCAAAGCCCTTCTCGTGCGTGCACAGGCAGTGGAAATTCTCTGGGGCTGAGAAAGGAAAAGGCGCCTGATTAAAAATATCTAACTGGATAGTTAAACCTCCAGCTCTCAGAATCTAAGAAAGTATATATTACCTTCATTTGAAGTAAATGTTTGCTAGTGGGACGGCACACAGAGAGACTAAACAGACCAAGGGAAGAGAATAGTCCAGAAACAGACCAAGGTACATATAGAAATTCAGCATGTCATAAAAGCTGGCATCTTAAAATTGTTGGGGCAAAAAGGGACATTTTCCAAAATGGTGCTGGGACAAACGAACAAATATTTGGGTTCACAACTTACCTCACTGCAAGAATAAACTCCAAATGGGTCAGACATCTAACTGTGAAGAAAAATAATTAATTACCAATACTAGAGGACAACACAGGTTGGATTCTTCTATAACCTCTGTATAAGTTAAGACTTTCCAACTATGATTCAAAATCCCAAGTGCAATTAAAAAAAAATTCAACAACTTTTGCATGGTAAAAAACATCACAAGCAAAGTTAAAACAACAAAAAATGACAAATCAGGAGAAATATTCATCGGCAATATATATCACAGAATATCTAATACCACTAATATATGAAGAACTCTAGAAAATTGGAAGGAAAAAGAGAAAGATTCACCACACCAGCTCCACAGGCTTGTGGGCCACAGCGCCTTTAGCGATGTGTACAAGCCTGCGGAGGACATGTTTCTGCTGCTGAATGTACTCAAAGCAGCAGCAGTCGAACTCACTGGAATGGAAATACACCTCAAAGTAGGCTTAGGGTCTGGAGTGATATCTGAATTCCTGGCCTCTGTGATCGGTCCTCTAGCTTTGTACATGTGCAGTGCTGTCAACCCCGAGGCAGCAGTGTGTACCCTGGAGACAGTATGCCGTAATAAAGCCCACACTCAACCAATAATCACAGATTTCAAAAGGTCTACAAGGGACCACTAAACTTTCCAGACAGGCAGGCCAAGAAATCCTTTCAGTCCTCAAGTTCACCAGGTCCTAATCTATAGTGTATGCTACCTAAAGCTGAACACATTGGCATATTTTGAAATAGTTTTAACAAGTAAAACTGTCAAAAATCTGTCATCTAGAAAAAGGCAGATGAAAAAAAGAAAAAGGCAGATGGGTAAGGGCATTTCCTTTTACCTAAGAATCAATCAGGCCTATAGAAATATGTGCACAAATGCAAGTAAATGTATATAAATTTTGAATTTTACATATTATATATATGTAGAGAATATATAACAAAAAAGTTATATTTAATTATATGTGAAGAGGATGCTCATTTCAGCAATACTTATAATGGCAAAAAAAAAAAACAAGGAAAAAAAAGATAAACTTAATAGAAAAAGTGACAAAAGACATATAACAAAGAACCATTCTCAAAAAATGATTTTTTAAGTCATTAAATACATAAAAAGATATTCTTCAACAACCATAGTAAGGAAAATGCAAATTAAAAATACTGTGAGACTCCATTTCTCACCTACCAGACTGGCAAACATTCAAAAACTTAAAAACATAATCTATGAGTGAAGCTAGAGAAACAGGCCAGTCCCATACATTTCTGGAGGGAATACAAAATGACACCTCTTTGGAGGAGAATTTGGCAATATCTAACAAGATGAGCTGTGCATTTATCCTTTCACCCTGTTATCCTGCTTCTATGAATGACCCTCCATTCATGTTGGAGGTAGATATACCTCCAACAATATGAAATCCATATACACAGTGTAGCATTATCTGTAACTGCAATATAAAGCAAACAACTTAAACGCCCATGCAAAAGAATCTTGTTGACTAAACTATGGTATGTCTACCCTATGACCTATTTTGAACTAGAACACGAGATCTCTATGGACTGATATGGAGTGATTTCCAGGATATGTTGTTTATTGAAAAAAGCAAAGTGTAAAAGAGAATATACAATATGCTAGATGTTGTGAAAGAATGAAGGAAATATTTCTGTATCTGTTCATTTTTGCAAAAGGAAGCAAAAGGAGGATTAACCAGGAACTAATGAAATTGGTTACTCATAGAGGTGGGTGGGAACAGGGGCAGAAGGAGAGGGGAGGGAGTGACACATTCCATGTGTCCCTCTTGGTGTAGTATTGACTTTTGAAGCCTGTCAGTGTTTATTCAAAAAATAAAGCTAAATCAATAAGACTGGGAGTAGAACCCCTAAAACAGAATACAAAGAGAAACAAATGAGAACTTAAGTTAAATGGACAACTTAACTACAGAGAAGGAAAAATAGGAATCTAAGAATATTTGAGCACGGTATTTGGACTCTTTAGAGACTAAAGAAAAAGGACTGCTCTACTGTATAACGCAGGGAACTTTACTCAATGCTCTGTGTGACCTAAACAGGAAGGAAATTCAAAAAAGGGGGGAAATATGTATACATATAGCTGTATACGTTTCTTTGCTGTACAGTAGAAACTAACATTGACATTGTAAAGCAACTACACTCCGATAAAAAAAAAGAAAGAAAAAGAACTGCAAAAAAATTATTTGTTGGTAGTGGTATAGCTGTAACAATTCTGAAACTATCTTGTATTGTAGTATTGAGCAGATAAGTGACTACACTGATATTGGGAGTCAAGGCTCTGACTGTGGGAGAAAGGAGATATAAATATGTAGTATTAAACAGAAATTAGAGTATCAGTATGAATTCATAATTTAAAGATACACACATACATACTTCCTGCTGCTGAAAGAGCCTCGAGTGAACACCACCCCAAAGCAGTGTACCTAGCCAGGATCCAGATATTGATTTCTAATTATTATTTCCTACTAAAAGGAACAGGAACTTCTGAAGAGAAATGGCTGATTCCAGGGTGAGAGCAGAGAGAGTACAAGATAAGTCCAGATCTTATTATTATATTAATACCAGAAAGTAAGGAAATGTTCCAAAAAAATGGTGAATGTCAGATGGATATAGAAGCAGGCTTGAGGGGGGTCCTGATGGCCAGCCTTAGGACTGTCTGAGCAACTGACAAGTGAGTAATTGTAAAGGAGGAGAATACATTGAATAAAAAGACTCATGAGTCCACAATAACACCTGAGCTGCTAATATAGAACAAAGGGGGAGGAAGAAAACTCTTTTTCATAGCAGAATGCAAACTACAATAAATGTAGAAAAGCTAAGTTTTTAAAAACGTAGATAGTGCAATAGCTAGAAAATTACCATCAAGGTACTAATTGACTTAATCTAGAATCATGAAAAGGACACTGAAAGTTACCAGGTGAAAAGTCTTACAGTGTCTCCCTAAAAGTCACTTATCAATTACAAAGGGGAATGAAAGTACCTAGTGAGTAGGAAAAACTGGTGGACACAACCTTAACCAAGTAATCCTCACCAATAATGGAAAAGCTAACATTAGTGACACCGGGACAGACATGCCACTTCTGGAGTACTGCAAAGAATACCAAAAACAGCCTGAATCGAATCATGAGGAAAGAAACTCGGATTTCTGTTTTTCAGAGGAACAGTCTGTAAAACAACTGTCCTGGAGTCTTCAAAAACGGCAGTGTCATAAAAGACAAAGGCCGAGGAGCAATTCCAGATTAAAGGAGACTAAACAGACACAACAAACACAATGCGTGATTCTGGCTCAGGGAGAGAAAGGCTTCTATGAAGGACAGTGTTAGGATATCAGACATGATATCCCACGAGGACAGCCCCAAATCAGTGATCATTATCAAGTGGGGGTCCAGGAACCAAGAAGCAGCAGCTGGAGCGGCCCTGGTTACCATCACTCCTACTTTCCATCCCTGAAACTCAGGGCTCTATGGGGCTAGAGATCCTGGCTCCCAGGGGGCATACCTTCGCTAGTGGAGACAACTAGAATCCCATTACACTACACTGCTCCATGATCAGCCTCCTTGTGCCAGGAGACAACCCAGTAAGAAGAGTCATCATCATCCTGGCAGGATACTTGACCGTGGTCTTCAGGAGGCAGGTTTTACAATAAGCCAGGTCAGAATATGTTGAGGGGACCCATGGGGCCTCTTGTACTCTCCTGCCCAACCTGGATGGGCACACATGGCCTGGGAAAGGCTCAGATCCCCTTGGATAAAGGTCTACGTCACCTCGTCAGGGAAGCCATGTAGACAAGCAGAGAAGCCAGCTGAGATTAAGGTGAGAGGAATCTGGAATAAAGTAAAGGAGATGACGAGTATCATTTGTGGTTCTGAGACCAACAGCAGCAATGTGATTAGTTCATTCCACTAACATTCCTCTGGAAATTCCCCCAGAAAAAGAGAGCAACCAGAGTCCCAGAGAAGCCGTTTCCAGGTGAGGTAAGCAGATCTGAGTGGCTCAAGGGGTGGATTGCAGTGGATGTTTAAATCCACAGATTCTTTCCAAGACCAAGACCCTCATTCTCTCGCCTCCCAGGAGTGTTGTATGCTACCAGCCCCAGGACAAATCCCACCCAGGAAATGCCTTTGGCCAAAAAGAGCAGCTTCACTGCTCCTGAGAATTAGCCAGAACGAATGATTGGTCCATGTGAGGTACAACAGGCTGGCTCTTGGCCTCAATTCAAAACTGGTCATTCTGAAGGGGTATCCAAGCTCCCAAACTCCCCCTGGGATCAGTCTCACTCTGTGTAACTGCAAGGCCACTCAGTTACTCTCTCTGCCCAATCTGCTCCTCTCCTTCTCTTACAGGAGTTATTCCTGAGATCACAATCCAATAAACTTCCTGTATCCAACTCTCTAGGAGTCTGTTTCCCAGAAAAACTGACCTAAATCAGCCAAAACCTGAGAAAGATCAAGTAGCAGTAACATGAATGTATTTTTCAGAGCTACAGCAACAAAAGTCAAAATAATCGCCTAAAGGAAAAGAATGTTGCCTCTGGCAGGGCAGAAAAACTATGATAATGGGGGAGCAGAAGAATGTCGTGTTTTGTAACAAACTCCATGGAACAGTTTATCTTTAAACTGTATGCAATTATGATAAGCATTAAAAAAAAAAAACCTAGGTTGAAACAAACAAAAAAGGATTATGGGTAAAAAGTGTAATTATGAATATTTAACCAAATAGGCAATGCACAACTGTCAATATAGTTACCTCTGGGAAATGGGCTGGAGATATAGTAAGGAGAAAAATTTAAGCTTTTAATTTATAACCCTAAAAATAGTACCTTTTCAGGGGAGAAACCTGTCAGAGATCTCTTTAACCATGTGGTCAAAGTTAACATCACAAACACTGGAACCAACTTTAAGTACTTCCTTATATGATGCACTAACAAGTAAACAATGTTCTTCTTCAGGATTCCTGCCAAAACACATAATCTAAATCTAATCATGAGGAAGTACCAGGCAAAGACAAACTGAGAAACAATCTTAGAAACAACTGGCCTGTTTCTTCAAAGATGTCAAGATCAAGAAAGACAATAAAAGACTTCCCTCGTGGTACAGTGGATAAGAATCTACGTGCCAACGCAGGAGACACGGGTTCAATCCCTGGTCCGGGAAAACTCCACATGCTGTAGACCAGCCAAGCCTGTGCACCATAACTACTGAAGCCTGTGTGCATAAAGCCTGTGCTCTGCAACAAGAGAAGCCACTGCAGTGAAAAGCCCTTGTACCACAATGCAGAGGAGCCCCTGCTTGCCGCAACGAGAGAAGGCCTGCACACAGCAGTGAAGCCTTAGTGCACACAAAAATAAATAAATAAATCTTAAAAAAAAAAAAAGTAATTGGGAAACTGTTCCAAGTAAAATGACTTGCCCACTAAATGCAATGTATGAACCTTGGTCAGGGAAGAAAAATTGTTAAAATTAGTATAAAGAACAATATTGAGATAAGGGATGATATTTGAATATGAACTGAAGGTTAGTTAACAGTCTTGTACTGATGTTAAATTTCCTGATTTTGATAGCTGTACTATGATTATATAAGTCTGTCTGTCTGACCTCTTTAGTGTGGATTAGGTCAACATATAGATATGAATGCTCAGGCCCAGCCCCAGTTTATCAAATAAGATAGGGCTTCCCTGGGTGGCTCAGATGATAAAGAATCTGCCTGCAATGCAGACCTGGCTTTGATTCCTGGAGAAGGAAATGGCAACCCGCTCCCATATTCTTGCCTGGGAAATCCCCTAGACAGAGGAGCCTTGTGGGCCACAGTCCATGGGGTCGCAAAGAATCAAACAGGACTGAGCGACTAACACTGTCACTGTCACTGTCTGCCCTTGGAGAACTGCCTGCCCAGCAAGGGAAGAGCGGCCACCACTGTGAGAGCACACAGATCCGAGTCACACACCCTTGGTTCAAACCACAGCCCCGCCACTTGTGAGCTGTGTGACATCCACAAGTTATCTGACCTCACTGTGCCCTAGTTTTGTCACCCAACTTTGGGATAATAATAGCACTTATCTCAAAGGATTGCCAATAGGATTAAATATATGTAAAGCCATTAGTGCCTGGCATAGAGTAAGCAAAATTTAAAATTTGCTAAATAAAACTATGTCAAAACAATGCAGTAAATGCTAGCATAGAGGGCTCCATGGAAGCCTAGAGGTCATGCAAACCCAGAAGGGGGCTGTGAAAGGTGAATAGGAGTTAGCCAGATTACACTGGAAAGGTCCTTTTAGGCAAAGGAACTGCTTACAGCGAAACACAAGAGATTTGAGAATTCCCTGGTGGTCCAGTGGTTAAGATTCTACACTTTCACTGCCAAGGGCACTGGTTAAATTCCTGATCAGGGAACTAAGATCCTACGAGCTGCACAGTGTGGCCAAATTATGAACAGAAAAAAAAAACAACCCACATACAAGAGATCTGTAGGTAACTACAGACTTGTTTCCTAGAATATAAAATGAGGCTACAATGTGAAGAGATGAGCAGAGTCAGATCATGGAGTGTCCCTCTGTGCCTCTGATGGAGCCCAGACTCAATCCTCTAGATGAGGGAGTCCTTAGAATGCTTATGGAGAGCACTTATCCTCAGACTCATGCTTTAGAAAGCCCTACCTGGCTACTCAGATCAGGAGGAAGCAAGCCTGTGACAGAGAGACCAGTTAGGAAGCTACTAGCATTAATCAGAGGACAGACGATGGGGGCTAAACCAAGAGAGTAGCAACACACAGGCAGTAGGAACAAACAAGGGAGGGAAGATTCAGAGAAACTTAAAATAAGCAGAATATGGCAATGCATCAAGTATGAATTATAATAAACTGAAATTTCTGGTTTGACCAGAAGACGGCAAAATTAGCTAAAATCGGGCACAGGGGAGACCAGAGTGAAGGAAAGAGGAAATCCATTCGAGGTGTACTTTGTTCATTTATCAGGACTGTGAAATATTCAGGCAGAAATATGTGAAACTCGAGAGAGAGGTCAGGGCGAGGACTAGAGATAAAGAAATCATGGGCACACTGAGTGGCTGCAAGAATCTCAGACAAGGAAGAAAAGTAGCAAAATACACAGGGACAGTGTGGAGAGAGGAGGCGAGGGAGGCAGCTCAGAGTGACACCACCGTGCAAAGCGTGGACACAGGAGGAGGAGCCCCTGAATCATTCTGAGCAGCCAGGGTCGGGAAGTGTGTTGAGAAGCAGAAGAAAGCACTGAGGCAGGGGGAACCCTGGACCTGGGGATGGGATCTTCCTGAAACTAGGGCAGGAGTAGGAAGATGGGATGTCTTAGGAGCTCCCCAGGGCGATGAAAACTGTCACTGGGAAATGTCAGGCCTTCCAGTTCAGCTCTTAGCAGAGGTGGGTGAGAATCAGGAGGAAGCCCCAGCCCCTTTCAAGGCTGAAAGGACACAGTCTATGTCCTGAAGCAAGACCTTCAAAGGAATGAGGCCTCTAGCTATGCTGAGAATCTCAAACTCTTTATTTCCATGCAGGTACTACATTCTCTTCTCTAAAATACACCGCACTCTACTCATGTAAATGTCACCACCACAGCAGGAAGTAAGACAGGGATAAGAATGCAAAAGAGGCCACAGTTCAGGACATGATGGGGAATCTGTGGTTGCCCCAACATACCTGGTCTGGAAGAGCCTTCCTTAACTCTCTCTGGTTTGGCCAATGTGACACGACTGTCTGCCCAAAGAGTTCAGATTCATTCTAAAAAAAAAGTGCATTACAACTCAGCTGCTTAAACCTTGCTAGGTTGAAAGAAGAAGACCTGGCAGCCTTCCATTAACTTCTAAGTAGACCAAGACTCACTTATCCTAAGTTGGGAGCCCACAACCCCCAGCAGCAAGCTAAGCACAAAGCTCACCATAGAAAGCCCCTGAGATACCATGCACTTCCTTTCTTTCACCACCAACAACAGAAAGGTCTGTGCTGACATAATCTTTGGATCTAAGCTCAGGACTCTGAAATTAAAAGGGTAAGTGCAGTTTCCAAGTACCCGAGTCCACCTTAAAAAGATAAGATCAGTACTGAACTGGAAAAAAACAGCCCTGCTGACTGTTGAGGGGCGTGTTTGATTAAAGAATGACATAGAACATAGAATGATGTTTACGAATATTTCATTATCCAAGAATAACTGATACCAGGAAAAGGTAAGCAAATAGCTTTTTCAAAAAGGTTTGTTTGGGGCCTTTTCATGAAAACTGAAAAAAAAAAAAAAGGAAAAAAGGATCCCTTACTTTAATAAGATTTAGGTTATAATTATAGCTATGTCTTTGTTCTCAGAAACTGAGATGAATAAAGTACTAATTTTATTTCCAGCGATTAAGAAAAAAATTGAATGGCAGCGTGAAATAACATCCTTACTTCACATTTATTCATGAAGATTGGAAAAACATTTAAGGGTTTTATGGCAGGCAAATAATGGCGTGCCCAAGATGTCCACCTACTCCTAGAACCTGTGTGGGTGTGTGTTCGTGTGCTCAGTCGCATCTGACTCTTGCGACTCTTTCAACTATAGCCCACCAGGCTCCTCTGTCCATGGGATTTTTCAGGCAAGAATACCAGAGTGGGTTGCCATTTCCTCCTACAGGGGATCTTCCTGACCCAGAGATTGAACCCGTGTCTCCTGCATTGCAGGTGGATTCTTTACCACTGAGCCACTGGGGAAGCCTTCAGAACCTATGAATATGTTATGTGACATGGCAAGAAGGAATTAAGGTTGCTAGTCAGCTGACCTTAAAATAAGGATATATCCTGGTTTATTCAGATGGGCCCAATGTAATCACCAGGATCCTCTAAATATGAAGGGGAAGACAGAGGAGTTAGTTTCAGAGAGACGCATTGTGATAAAAACTCACCCTGCCATTGCCAGCTTGATAGAAGGAGTCAAGGGCCAAGGAGTACAGCCAGTCTCCAGGAGCTGGGAAAAGGGCAAGAAACAGATTCTCCCCAGGAGCCTCTGGAAGAACACAGCTCTGCCAAAATCTTCATTTTCGCTCAGTGAGACCCACTTTGGACTTTGGACCTCCAGAACTGTAAGATCATACATCGGTATTGTTTTTAAGTCAACAAATTTGTGGTAATTCAGCAATAGGAATTCAAACCACTTTCTTTTGAAGTACCCAGCCTGCCATCATCTTTGTAGGTTTTCTCTTTCTCAGTTGTTAGTTGGTTTAACTTGATGAGGCCATCACTTTCCAATCGCTTAAAAAAGCCTCACTTGTTTGACCAGACACAACTACATCAATTTCCCACAATCCCGTCCATACTCTGAGTGAAACCTTGCCTTTTACACAAGATTCACCATTTTACCTTGCAATCAGTGTACGCTCTATTTGCAGTGTACTGCCCTAGGCTACCGGCTGGCCAACTTTCTGTAAAGGGCTGGATAGTAAATATGTTAGGTGTTGTGGGACACATACAGTCTCTGCTGCATGTTCCTCCTCTTCTTTTTTTTTCCCCCCACAACCCTTTAAAAGTACACAAACCATTTAGCTCATAGGCCACACAAAAAACAGGCTGCAGAACAGATTTGGTCCATCAACTGTAGTTTTCTGACCACTGATATAGATATAAAAACGTCAGGGAGACGACTTCCCTGATGGTCTAGTGGCTGGGACTCCACGTTCCCAGTCCAAAGGGCCTGGATTAGATCCCTGGTCAGGGAACTAGATCCTACATGCTACAACTAACATATCCCACATACCTTGATGAAGACTGAAGATCCCAAATGCTGCAACTAAGACCCGGTGCAGCCAAACAAATAAATGTTTTTTTTAAAAGTCAGGGAGAGACTGGCCAATAAACATGGTTGGTATTTTACACAAACGTTAAATGGAGAGGATTTCTGAATAATAATTAATTTTAAAAGTAGCCAGTTCCTAGTGAATACTTCCAAATAATGGCAATTTTTGCTTCCTCTATGACTTTGAAACCGTGGAAATTGGAAACATAATTTGTGCATCAGGGTCCCATGTACCGTGAAGTAGCGCCAGATAACAGCTTCAGTGAAAAGCAAAGATTCTCAGCCATACCACGTTGTTGATAGCTCCTTTGCATCTGCCAAAAGAATACAGGAAAAAGTTGATGTCTGCAGTTCAACTTTTTTTTAATTAATTTATTTTTTAATTGAAGGACAATTGCTTTACAGAATTTTGTTGTTTTCTGTCAAACATCAACATGAATCAGCCATAGGTGTACATAGGTCCCTGCCTTCTTAAACCTCCCTCCCATCTCCTTTCCCATCCCACCCCTCCAGGTTGATAGAGAGCCCCTGTTTGAGCTCCCTGAGACACACACCAAATTCCCATTGGCCATCTATTTTACATATAGCAATGTAAGTTTCCATATTACTCTCGCCATACATCTCACCCTCTCCTGCCCTCACCCCGTCTGTTTCTATGTCTGTTTCTCCACTGCTGCCTTGCAAATAAATTCATTGGTACCATCTTTTTAGATTCTATATATATATGCATTAGTATACAATATTTATCTTTCTCTTTCTGACTTACTTTGCTCTGTATAATAGGCTCTAGGTTCATCCACCTCATTAGAACTGACTCAGATGCGTTCCTTTTCATGGCTAATATTTCACTGTGTATATGTACCACAACTTCTTTATCCATTTATCTGTCAACAGACATCTACATTGCTTCCATGTTCTAGCTATTATAAATAGTGCTGCAATGAAAACTGGGATACATGTGTCTTTTTCAATTTTGGTTTTCTCAGGGTATAGTTAGCACTCAAATAAAATCTCAGTACCACAAGTGCTGGAAAGAAAGATGCTGCTTTCCTTCCTACTGCTTAGATTGTAGTATTTAACAAAAGAGCATGTATTTAACAAAGAGCATGTACTAACTGCTTGTTAGAGATGGTGGTATAAAGACATGTGCTTGGGTTATGGAGACAAGAATATACACAGGAACTCTGTATAAGCTCGGGGCTCTGCAGGACCTTGTCTTTCACATTCTGACTACACGAGGGGAACTCTGAGCCAGGCCTGGTGGGCTTTCCTTCAACCAGAACGTCCTATCTCCTTGCAACTGTCATCACCAAGACACTGTAGGGGATTGGATAGGTCCCCCCAAATTTCAGGTCTATCCAAACCTCAGGATGTGATCCCATTTAGAAACAGAGGCTTTGTAAATGTAATTAGTTGAGATCATACTGAATTAGGGTGGATCCTAATTTCAATAACTAATGTCCTTATAAGAAGAGAAGACGCAGAGAGATACACGCAGTGGAAAGGGCCGTGTGGAGACAGGGACAGAGACTGAAGTGTGGCTGTTATCAGCCAAAAACTGCCAAGGGCTCCTAAGAAGAGTCAAGGAAAGATTCTTCAGAAGGACATGGCCCTGCCAATACCTTGATTTCAGACTTATAGCTTCCAAGCTATGAGAATAAATTTCTGGTTTTGAAGCCTCAAAATTTGTAGTAATTTGCATGGCAGGCCCAGAAAACAGAGAGTGGCACCTTTTGTAACCAATGACAACAGCAACACTAGTCAAATACTAACCAGGGAAAATTGCTTACCTCTGCCAACTCAGATTCAGCAAAATCAAACCCTTGGTGCTTTTTTATAATAGCAGAATTGGGTGGTTAACATGTGGGTAATGGGAGGAAACATGCCATTTCCAGATGCCATTCAAAAAGCGAAAATCTAATTTTTACATTTTTCTTGGTGTATTCAACAATGCTTCCAGAAATAGTGAAGTCATTTTGTTTTAAATAAACATACTAAATAGTGAACTAAGTTTTTAAACTTTGTGGCATTCAATTTCACCACTACAGAATTGAAGCCATAAGTAACTTTTCAAGTATTTGGTAATCTTTGTATACAAGACTTATGGAACATAGAAAAGTTATTGATCTGTGAGTTATTCATTCTAATTCAGCATCAACTATGTACAGAGCTCCAACTTCACTACTGGGTTAGGTGACTATTAAGGCACAGTGCTGTCCTCAGGAAAAGTTATTTTAGTTGAGGAAGAGCAAGAACAATAGGACTTACTAATTTATAGAACTCAGACGGAGAAGGACCAAAGAGTTGATCTTATCCTTTCATTTAAGCATTGAAGCAATGAAGGCTCAAAGCATATATGTGTCACACAAAGTTAGTGGCAAGGGCTGGGTCTGAAACTCCTATCTTAGAAATAACAGCCAAGAGTCAAATAGAAATGTGCATGTAACTGTGACACCGAATGAAGGAAAACTCACCCAGGTAAGCAGAGGCCAAGGCTCCACTGTCAAGGCTTAGATTGCCCACTGCCCTCTGCTATTTAAAAGCAAAGCTGGACTTCCCTGGTGGTCCAGTGGTTAAGAATCCGCCTGCCAGTGCAGGGGACACAGGTTCGATCCCTGATCCGAGAAGATTCCACATGCCACGGAGCAACTAAGCCCATGAGCCACAATTAGAGAGCCCATGGTCTAGAGCCTTCAAACCACAAATTTACTGAGTTCAGGCACCCTAGAGCCTGTGCTCTGCAACAGGAGATGCCAGCACAATGAGAACCCACGCGCCACAACTTTAGAGAGTAGCCCCCAGGCAGCAACAGAGAGCCAGCACAGCCAAAAATACATAAATAAAATAAAAACGTAGCTGCTAAGAAGGGAGGTCTGGTCAACAGGTATGGGGGGTGAAACAACACCCAGATCTTCTAAGATTTTTCTAAGACTATCTTCCTACTGGTTCTTACTATACAGTTTATATATTAACGGGTCAGAAATCAAACCCCCCAAATGATTCCAATGTAAAGAAACCCTTTTCTCAAACCCAACAAACTGTCAACCTCTGTAAATTTCAGCCCATAACCACACCACCATTCTGCCCTTGATGTCCTCAGAACATTTCTTTTCATCATCAAAATCACAGTCATCCTGCCCTAGAGAAATATCCTCTTGAACTCCAATACATACCAACCATACACAGAATGTACACAACTTAAAATTTTTTTTTCAATTTCTTTTCCTGGCATTAGGCAGCTGAACATGAGAGACACCAGAAAGACTCACCTGTTTCATCATCCAGTGGAATTTGAATACCTGTGATATCTTCAAAAGGAATAAAAGAAGCATGAAGAAGTGTGTCATCCATCTCCTCTCCCAGCCCACCTACAAAGACACCAAGTGCCTTCTGGACGGATGTCCTCCACACTCTTGGTATGGCTTCTGCAACACCCTACCAGCAAGACAGCCACAGGGAGGGGAAGGAAGGGTCCCCACAGTCTTTTGGGTATACAAATGACTTGTGAGGGACAGCCCTCTCCCCATCCCTCTTCAGACCTACATCTAGCCCCTGGTTATTTTGACAGCTTCCTAAATGGGCTGACTGCTTCCAGCTTCTCTTCTCTACACAGACACTAGAATGATTCCAAGAAAGGGCAAGTCTAATTACATCACTGCCCTGCCAAATGTTCTCCAAACATTCACCACTCACCACAGGACAGAGTGCAAACTCTTAGCATGGCATGTAAGACCTAAACTTGAGCCCTGCCCACCTCTCTAGCCTCTTCTCTCCTTGCTTCCCCAACACAGACTGCTGCTGCTGCTGCTGCTAAGTCGCTTCAGTCGTGTCCGACTCTGTGAGACCCCATAGACAGTAGCCCACCAGGCTCCCCTGTCCCTGGGATTCTCCAGGCAAGAATACTGGAGTGGGTTGCCATTTCCTTCTCCAGTGTATGAAAGGGAAAAGTGAAAGTGAAGTCGCTCAGTCGTGTCCGACTCTTAGCGACCCCAAGGACTGTAGCCTACCAGGCTCCTCCGTCCATGGGATTTTCCAGGCAAGAGTACTGGAGTGGGGTGCCATTGCCTTCTCCTCAACACAGACTACTTGCCCCCAAGTGCCAGACAACTTCACTCCTTTCAGCTTTTGCTCTTACAGCTCTCCATTTAAGAACAGTCTCTCCCATCTTAGCTACCTGTTTAACTCCTGATCTTTTTAACCCAGCTTTAGCCTGTGGGCCTCAGGAAGCTTGATCTCACCTCTTTAGGTAGATGGGTCATTTCTCAAAACCCTCAGCCCAGCTCTTGTCAACACTGTCTGCCATACAGTAGCATCAAAGAGCTCACTAACCCCTGCAGTTCAGTTCAGTTGCTCGGTCATGTCTGACTCTTTGTGACCCCATGGACTGCAGCATGCCAGGCGTCCCTGTCCATCACCAACTCCCAGAGCTTGCTCAAACTCATGTCAATCCAGTCAGTGATGCCATCCAATCATCTCATCCACTGCCATCAACCTTTCACACAGCATGAAGGTCTTTTCCAGTGAGTCAATTCTTTGCATCACATGGCCAAAGTATTGGAACTTCAACATCAGTCCTTCCAATGAATATTCAGGACTGATTTCCTTTAGGATGGACTGGTTTGATCTCCTTCCTGACCAAGGGACTCTCAAGAGTCTTCTCCAACACCACAGTTCAAAACCATCAGTTCTTCCACACTCAGCTTTCTTTATGGTCCAACTCTCACATCTACACATTACTAGAAAAACCACAGCTTTGACTCTGACTAGATGGAACTTTGTCAGCAAAGTAATGTCTCTGCTTTTTAATATGCTGTCTAGGTTTGACATGCATTGACAGGCAGGTTCTTTACCGTTTCGCCTTCTGGGAAGAGCTAGGGCCAGCAAAGTCATTCGCTCGCAGGCACTGTTAACAAGTTAAGGGGGTAAAGCCCTACAAGAGACCCCGGCCTGGGCCACCGCATGCCGTGTGGGGCCCCGGGTCTGCACACAGTCCATGCCGACCCCAAGCTGGATTCAGTTGGAGCACCGCCTTGCCCTTACTCCAGCTCACCCAAGTACAGAACCATCCCGGAGGCAGCCATCTTGCTCCCCAGCTCTTCCGCTGGAAACCAGCCCTCAGGCCCCGCCCATGGCCCCACCCCGTCACAGTTTCCCTTGGAGGCTCCCACACAGCTCGGGTACCAGGGAGATAGGTTCAATGGGACAGTCTGATGTTAAATAGAAGCAACACCCTGGGGACATCGTGAAATAGGAGAACCTACTTTAGATTGGGCCTTTACATCAGTTGTTAAAGGTGAAACCATACCCTGAGGAAAAGGGGGAACTTGCCAAGAGGCATGAACCAGAGAACAATCCAGGGAAAAGCGACTGCCTGAGTACACGTGAGTACAGCCTGCCAAATCTCAACAAAGAGGGGGGAAAGTGTTGCTGGTGGACAGGAGGGCAAGTAGAGTGGGTGCCCTTGACCAGGTTAAGGTCATTCTGAGGGCTGAAGGAACCACACACTTCAGCCACTCAGATCTCTGGAATATTTTCCCACTGCCAGTGTAAATCTCAGCTGCAGAATCTGGACAAGTGGACCAGCTTGCAGGATAAACTGACAGTAGGAGATAAGAGGAGGGGACTTGCAAACCTCAAGCAACACAGTCCAATAAGGGAGAGGATAGGTAGGTGCTACCTCTCCACATCATGTGTCCTTGGAAAGCATGCCATCACCACCTTGTACCTGATTTTCCTATGCCAGGTCCAAGGTCTGCTCTGATCATACTAGACTTGTTTCAGTTCAATTCAGTCGCTCAGTCATGTCTGACTCTTTGCGACCCCATGGACTGCAGCATGCCAGGCCTCCCTGTCCATCACCAACTCCTGGAGCCTACCCAAACTCATGTGCATTGAGTTGGTGATGCCATCCAACCATCTCATCCTCTGTCGTCCCCTTCTCCTCTCGCCTTCAGTCTTTCCCCACATGAGGGTCTTTTCAAACGAGTCAGTTATTTACATCAGGTGGCCCAAGTATTGGAGTTTCAGCTTCAACATCAGTCCTTCCAATGAATACTCGGGACTGATTTCCTTTAGAATGGACTGCTTGGATCTCCTTGCAGTCCAAGGGACTCTCAAGAGTCTTCTCCAACACCACAGTTCGAAAGCATCAATTCTTTGGCACTCAGCTTTCTTTATACTCCAACTCTCACATCCATACATGACTACTGGAAAAACCATAGCCTTGACTAGATGGGCCTTTGTTGGCAAAGTAATGTCTCTGCTTTTTATTATGCTGTCTAGGTTGGTCATAACTTTCCTTCCAAGGAGTAAGCGTCTTTTAATTTCATGGCTGCAATCACCATCTGCAGGGATTTTGGAGCCCCCAAAAATAAAGTCTCTCACTGTTTCCATTGCTTCCCCATCTATTTGCCATGAAGTGATGGGACGTGATGCTATGATCTTAGTTTTCTGAATGTTGAGCTTTAAGCCAACTTTTTCACTCTCCTCTTTCATCAAGAGGCTCTTTAGTTCTTCTTCGCTTTCTGCCATAAGGGTGGTATTATCTGCATATCTGAGGTTATTGATATTTCTCCCGGCAATCTTGATTCCAGCTTGTGCTTCTTCCAGCCCAGCGTTTCTCATGATGTACTCTGCATATAAGTTAAATAAGCAGGGTGACAATATACAGCCTTGATGTACTCCTTTTCCTATTTGGAACCAGTCTGTTGTTCCATGTCCAGTTCTAACTGTTGCTACCTGACCTGCATACAGGTTTCTCAAGAGGCAGGTCAGGTGGTCTGGTATCCCCATCTCTTTCAGAATTTTCCAGTTGGTGGTGATCCACACAAAGGCTTTGGCATAGTCAATAAAGCAGAAATAGATGTTTTTCTGGAACTCTCTTGCTTTTTCGATGATCCAGCTGATGTTGGCAATTTGATCTCTGGTTGCTCTGCCTTTTCTAAAACCAGCTTGAACATCTGGAAGTTCACGGTTCACGTACTGTTGAAGCCTGCCTTGGAGAATTTTGAGCATTACTTTACTAGCGTGTGAGATGAGTGCAACTGTGTGGTTGTTTGAGCATTCTTTGGCATTGCCTTTCTTTGGAAGTGGCTGTGAGCAGATACCCCCTGTCCAAGGTCAGGAGCTGCGCTGGAGCGGTCATGAGGAGATACCTCATGCCCAAGGGCAAAGGAGAAACCCCAGCAAGATGGTAGGAGGGGTGAATTCACGTTTAGAACAAAACCCCATTCCTGCTAGTGATGCTCAGAGGGCTCAAACCAACCTTGTGCACACCAGGACCCAGGGACCCCACAGAGACTGAGACAGAACTGTGTTTGCGCGTCTCCTGTGGAGGTACAGGTCAGTAGTGGACTTCCACAGGGACAGAGGCTCTGGGTGCAGCTGACTTGAGTATGGTATAAGCCCTCTTGGAGGAGGTCGCCATTAACAGCACCATAGAGCTGCCAGAACTTATACAGGAGTAGGAAATAGACTCCTGGAGGGCACAAACAGAACTTCGTGTGCACCAGGACCCAGGAGAAAGGAGCAGTGACCCCAGAAGAGACTGATCCTGACTTGCCCGGGAGTGTCCAAGAGCCTCCAGAGGTGGCATGGGTTGGTGGTGGCCTGCTGCAGGGTTGGGGGCAGTGAGTGTAGCAGTACATGCATGGGATCTTTTGAAGGAGGTCGCCATTATCTTCATTACTTCTGCCATAGTCTGGCCCCAGGTAAGTAGCAGGGAGGGAACACAGCTCCACCCACCAACAGAAAATTAGATTAAAGATTTACTGAGCACGGCCCCGCCCATCAGAACAAGACCCAGTTTTCCCCTCAGTCTCTCCCATCAGGAAGCTTCCATAAGCCTCTTATCCTTCTCCATCAGAGGGCAAACAGAATGAAAACCACAATCACAGAAAACTAACCAATCTGATCACAAGAACCACAGCTTTGTCTAACTCGCCATACCGTGTAGGGCCACCCAAGACAGACGGGTCATGATGGAGAGTTCTGACAAAACGTGGTCCACTGGAGAAGGGAATGGGAAACCACTTCAGTATTCTTGCCTTGAGAACCCCATGAACCGTATGAAAAGGCAAAAAGATAGGACACTGAAAGATGAACTCTCCAAGTCGGTAGGTGCCCAAGATGCTACTGGAGACAGTGAAGTAACTCCAGAAAGAATGAAGAGACAGAGCCAAAGCAAAAACAACACCCAGGTGTGGATGTGACTGGTGATAGAAGCAAGGTCCAATGCTGTAAAGAGTAATATTGTATAGGAACCTGGAAAGTTAGGTCCATAAATCAAGGCAAATTGGAAGTGGTCAAACAGGAGATGGCAAGAGTGAACGTCGACATTTTAGGAATCAGTGAACTAAAATGCACCGGCTGCTACTGCTGCTGCTAAGTCACTTCAGTCGTGTCTGACTGTGTGTGACCCCATAGAATGGGTGAATTTAACTCAGATGACCATTGTATCTACTACTGTGGGCAGGAATCCATTAGAAGAAATGGAGCAGCCGTCTTAGTCAAGAGTCAAAAATGCAGTACTTGGATGCAATCTCAAGAACGACAGAATGATCTGTTTGTTTCCAAGGGAAACCATTCAATATCACGGTAATCCAAGTCTATGTCCCAAGCAGCAATGCTGAAGAAGCTGAAGTTGAACCTATGAAGACCTACAAGACCTTCTAGAACCAACACCCAAAAGATACCCTTTTCATTATAGGGGACTGGAATGCAAAAGTGGAAGTCAAGGAACACCTGGAATAACAGGCAAATTTGGCCTTGGAGTACAGAATGAAGCAGGGCAAAGGCTAATAGAGGTTTGCCAAGAGAACGCACTGGTCATAGCAAACACCCTCTTCCAACAACACGAGAAGACTCTACACACGGATATCACCAGCTGGTCAATACTGAAATCAGATTGATTATATTCTTTGCAGCCAAAGATGGAGAAGCTCTATACAGTCAGCAGAAACAAGATGAGGAATTGACTGTGGCTCAGATCATGAACTCCTTATTGCCAAATTCATACTTAAAATAGAGAAAAACCACTAGACCACTCAGGTATGACCTAAATCAAATCCCTTACAACTATACAGTGGAAGTGAGAAAGAGTCAAGGGATTAGATCTGATAAAGTGCCTGATGAACTATGGACAGAGGTTCGTGACATTGTACAGGAAACAGGGGTCAAGCCCACCCCCAAGAAAGAGAAATGCAAAACAGCTGTCTGAGGAGGCCTTACAAATAGCTGTGAAAAGAAGAGAAGTGAAAAGCAGAGGAGAAAAGGAAAGATATATCCATTTGAATGCAGAGTTCCAAAGAAAAGCAAGGCAAGATAAGAAAGCCTTCCTCAGTGATCAGTGCAAAGAAATAAAGGAAAACAACAGAATGGGAAAGACTAGAGATTTCTTCAAGAAAATTAGAGATACCAAGGGAACATTTCATGCAAAGATGGGCGCAATAAAGGACGGAAATGGTATGGACCTAACAGAAGCAGAAGATATTAAGAAGAGGGGGCAAAAATACACAGAACCATACAAAAAAGATCTTCACAACCCAGATAATCACAATGGTATGATCACTCACCTAGAGCCAGACATCCTGGAGTGTGAAGTCAAGTGGGCCTTAGCAAGCATCACTATGAACAAAGCTAGTGGAGGTGATGGAATTCCAGTTGAGCTATTTCAAATCCTAAAAGATGCTGTGAAAGTGCTGCACTCAGTATGCCAGCAAATTTGGAAAACTCAGCAGTGGCCATAGGACTAGAAAAGGTCAGTTTTCATTCCAATCCCCAGAAGACTTCTGTTTACATTCTCCCATAATAGAATTCAATGGGACAGTTCTACACACCTTGTTAACCCAAAACAATCTGCTTACAGAACTTTATTTATTGACCTTATTTACATCCAAGTTACTTTCAGCGAACACTGGAATTTACAGAAAACTGTGGTCAGAGAAAAACAGAGTCAGTTTTATGGAGATTTTTTTTCTTTATTGAGAAACTTAAGACTTGGGTACATCAAATAAAACCAATTTCTGGGGGAAAAAAAATCAAAACCCACAATAGAAAAAAAAAAAAAGTTAACACTGTCTGGGCCATATCAGAACCCAGAGAATATATTCTTTAAATTGAAAAATTCTAGGTGCTTCATAATTGACCTTTTGATACAAAATGACCTATTAAATTTGCAATTGCGGTTCTTGGTGTTGAGGTCCATAGGACAAGCTAGGAAGTCTTCAAACCTTGAGCTGAATTCCATGAGGGTTTATTTGGCTTTTGAATCCTGAAAAGAAAAGCACCAACACAATAAATACATAATCAAAAAAACCTCAGAGACTCAGAAATCTCTTACAGAAGTACTGCAGAGTAGGGTTTCTCAGCCTTGGTGCCCACTGATATTCTGGCCCAGATAATTCTGTTGGGGATATTTCTGTGTATTTTAGGTTGTTCAGGAGCATCCCTGCCCTCTATTCAACTGGATACCAGTAACACATTCCCAGTTGTGACAACCAAAAGTCTCCAAATGTCCTCTGAGGAGGCAACCCTGGTTAAGAACCAGTGACTCTGCAGCTACTCCATGGAAAGCCCCACACTTGATCTTTCCTGGGCATCCCTACTTCAACTCCAAATGACAGGGCTCAGGCCGTGAACAAGGGGCTAAGTCAAGCCCTACCAACACTCCAGCCCTGGCCTTTACCATGTGTGCTCTTTCCCCCGCCTCTGCCCATGTTTATCTTTCAGGGGGATATTCAGGAGTTAAAATCATTGCAGAAAATAAAAATAGCCAAACATACGGTTCGTCCTTGTCTAAGAGGTAGCAGCAGCAACAGCGCCCACCTTCTGAGCAGCTTCTTTCTTGGCATGATGTGCCTGTAGGACCGCCACAGCCTCATCCACCTGTAAGAAATGTCAGTGACATCTGAGGAGAGCCCTTCCGCCCCTCCCTGGACCAGGCCCAGTGGGGCGTCCCCTAGTGCTGACTGCCTTCCCAGATCCCCACAACCCAGCAGTCCTTAGGTCACAGGTGAGGCACAAGGAAGTGGTCATGGGGGTAGCAGACTCTTCTCTCTGCCACTCCTGGGTGTTCAAGGCCACCCCTTGTCCTCCTGAGCCCAGTGAGCAGAGGCCCAGGATCGGAGAACCCGCCCACCTTCGAGCGGAGAGACTCGGGGGACTCCAGCATGTGCAGGAGCTCCGAGTTGTCGATCTCCAGCAGCATCCCAGTGATCTTCCCAGCCAGGTTCGAGTGCATCGTCTGGATGAGTGGGAACAGACGTTCACCTGTGGGAAGGTAGCCCATGAAAAACCCAGTGGAATCCCAGCAGAGGATGGACGCTAGTGTCTAGGTCAGTAGTTCAGCGTCGCTCCCCCACCTCTGGCCCTCCCCCTTTGCAAGAACAAGGATCACTGACCCAGCATCTGCTTCTGTTCCTGGGGGGGTGCTGCAGCCAGCATGGAGGCGGTCAGCGGCTCCTGCCCCTGCACGTGGACCGCAGGCTGGGGTGCCTGGGAACCAGGAGAGGCGGCAGGTTAACACATGGGAAGGACAGTGACAGCGGTCATGAACCCGACCACTCAAGTCTACTGACTGAAAGAGGAGATGGAAGCAGTTGTCCTTGCTGTCGGTGAACTGACTTCAGTCTTGGCGGACTGAGAGGGAGGAAGAGAGTGGTATGAGGAAAAAAACCACAACCAATTAAAATGGTATGCTACTCGAAGGGAAGGGAAATGATTCAGAAAAACCTACAGTGCTAGGCAGGCATCTACCAAACAATTTTAATTGACTCAAGGCCAGTGAAGGCATCAAAGCCTTGATAATAAATAAGGTCCTGTGAACACTGGTATGTGCAGTTGTCTGCTGAAAGTTTTCCTTTAGGGGTGAATTCCCAGTAGAAACTCGGTCAAAGGGCAGAAATACAAAAATGCTTATAATTGCATCCTGTATCTCCTTTACTGCATCACATGTTTATTATATCAAATGCTTGAGGACTGTCAACAGGCAATGTCAATACCAGTCACAGTCGTTTAAAAGAAGGGCCTGGTAGACAAAAAATATTTCACACAGGGCCTTCTGAGAAACCTCCAACCTAGAGCATGGAGCAGGAGGAAACAAGGCCCAGCACCACTCCCCCAAGCAAACCGCAGAGTTCTATCACAAGCTCCCTGTCTGACCTGCCTGAGGGGCACAGCTCTAGAGACAGTAGTTACAGCGCAGAAAACCTGGGATCCGGGTCCAATTCCTCCAACCCAACCTAATACCTCTGAAGCCGAGCCTTTCATCTACAAGATGTTCACCCCATTACCTTGCAGATCAACTCAGGATCAACTCAGCCGCTGGATGTGAAAGTGAAATGGAAGCTCAGAGCTGCGAGAGCCCCTGCGCATGTTGAGGAGGAGAGCAGGAAGCAGGCTGTCTCCTCCGGGGCATTGCTGAGTCAAGTCTCATCAGGAAGAACACCTGCAAGCCCCTTCTCTCCCACTAGAGTCCCCCACAGGACACAGCCCCCTGACACAGAGCAGGCATGTAATACCTATTAAAGGAATCCAAGCAAGGCAGCTTTTACATCATGTGGAAACAGGGGAAACCCTTCTAGGGTTCTGTCTGGTGGACCTCACCTGCAGGGGCTGGATGGCAGGGTGAGGACTGCGAACGCTGGAGGCATATTTGTAAGGTGCAACAGCCCGAGGAGCAGCGGCAGCAACAGCAGCACGAGGCGCTAAGTTCTGCACAGCTGTGGGAACACCTTAGGAGAAGGACAAGTGAAATTAAAGCCCAACGGTCTGGGCAAAGACCCGTCAAATCCCATCTTTCCCCATTCTCTGTGCATCCAATACCACCTCCAGACTGGCAGCTGTCAGTCAGCCCTTGCTGGGCGGCACCAGCCCCACCAAAGTCCATAGCCAAGCGGTCCGGGCACTCAGACCCTACAACAGACCAGCAAATGCACATCAGTGTTGGCGGCAGACGTCCAACTGGCCACGTCCCACGGAAGGAGCAATTCCAAAGCACGTTCACACAGCACACAGCACACGTGGGGCCACTAGCGCTACTTTCGAGGAAAGGCCAACAGATAACATACAACTCTTGCCACCTCTTGGTTGGAATACAGGACATACTCTGCAAAGAAGTGCCTTGAATCTCCCAACCCCACCCAAAGAACAGGCTGCCTCTGCAGTCATTCAACTAACACATTTCTACACTTAAACTTTTTCAGAGTCACCGATGAGGCAAAGAATCTTAAAAGGAACCAACACTCAGAACACAGGTTGTTTTCCTGCTGCTCCAGTACCTACCTAAGCACACAGCTAAGATTACAGAACCAGGACCGGACAACACGGTGAGCCCAACGAACAGACCAACCCTGGGCAGAGCCTAGTCGTCCTGACTCCCTCCTCCCCGGGCCACACTTCAAGGCCAGTTTGCTCACCGACTCTCTGAGCGGTAGTAGGGAGGCCGCGAGAGGCCGGAGCATTACCAGTTGGAGCCAGATGGCGAAGAGCTGGACGAGGCCCAGACTGGCGTATAGCACTTGGCATTCCTTGGAAGCCTGGTGAAGAGACAAAATCGCACATCACTGGTGAACGACATGGACCTGAACCTTGACTGTACCCCAGAGCAGGCAGGGAGGGGAGGTGGGGGAGCCCAGGACAGGTACATCCTGGGGGATCAGATCACTGTTTCCCACCACCTACCTTGAGGTCTCCCACCTTGCTGCCAGCGTGGATTAGGCCTCATCTGTGCTAACTGGTTAGGTGTGTAATATGGAGGTCTTCCCTGAGCCTGGAAGAAAGAGCAACCAAGCCCTTTTATTTAAGGACCTGAAGCCACACTAGAGTAGTATCTCATCTCATCTCCGTATCAGGCTCTAGGTTGATTATTTGGGACAGAGGCACTCTCTACTCAAGGGCGTGGGAAGGGCAGTCAGTGAATGGGGACTCTACCCCTGCCACTGTGTGCACATGACCACGAGTAAGTCCTTCCTTGTTTTATCTGAAGGATCTTTACTCCATCTCCCCCACCACTGTGGACTGTGGGAGCAGCTGTCAGCAGGCAGGTTCCAAAGAGGCGTGAACAGACAGCAGACCCACCTGTGGAACTGCCGGCACAAAGTAGCCCCCAGCTGCAGGCTGGAACTGATTTAAGATGGCGTTGGCGGGCAGCGCCCTCATCCCGGCCACCCGCTGCATATACTGGTTCGTCAGGTGAGCCTTTCTCTCCTCCTTTCTCTGGGCCAGCGCGACATACAGTGGCTTAGAGCCCACGATGCGTCCATTCATCTCCGTGACTGCTTTGGTTGCCTCTTCAGGGGATGAGAAGCAGACAAAGCCAAATCCTTTGCTTCTCCCATCTTCCAGCATCACCTACAAAAACGAGACCAGCCACTTAGGACAAAGGTGCCCAGGTGTTAAAACCTGGGCTCCCCACTGTGAGAGTTGCCAGGTCGAGTCAGGGCATCTCAGCTGAGTCCCATGACGGACCCCAGACCAACTGCGTCACCGCCTCTAAGGGAGAACCTAAGCATTTTGCTTTTTTAGATCCCCAAGTGACTGAAGTTCCCAAGTACTGTGAGATGCCTAATGGCCGAAGCAGGAACCCAAAGATGTTTTCTGAAACCCCAAAGCATAGATATCTCTGGGAACTCAGAGATCTTGACAGCAGCATCAAGCAATTTATTTGTAGAACTCATCTGCCCAAGACCTTGGTGAATTGAACTTCAGGAGTTGTAAAATCAATGTGTGCCACCCTCAATTCAATGGGAATAAACACAGCAGAAAGACAACCAGCCAGGAGACAGGCAGCTGGATTCAAGCCCTGCTCTGTAATCTCTATGCTATACTGCTTAAAGAAAAAAAAAAAAAAAAAAAAGGCTTTTTCCTCGCCTGAGCAGCTCATTTTTTGCTTTTCCCAGCCTCTCTCCTCAGAAGCACTGGGAGCAATGTGACCACGTAGTCTTGGATCGTTAGCTCACAGCCTGGAGAATCTCTTAAAGAGGAGGCCTGGGGAGTAAAGACATGTAACCACCCAACAACTGTCTACCAACAAGGTGGACCAATAATGCATGTGAAACTACTACGACATCTTCATCTTGGAAATGGCACCCAGGAAACTTCAAGATATGGTGCTTCTGCTCTCTTCTTGCAAATACCATCATGACTCCTGTGCTGGTCAGCTAGAAGAGACTATCTATCATTCGTTGCACTGCTGGAGGCCCATCAAGAGGGTGATAAGAAGGAGGGGGCAAGGAACTGAGGAAATTCCTGAGGGTGGCCTCTGGCCAACACCCTGCTACCACTGATAATGCTCCTGGGCTGTGAGTGACAAGCTAAGGGCCAGGGCAGGGTTGCCAAATCTTCACTGGCCCACTGGCCTCCCTTCTCGTCACCTGAAGGACTCTGTGATGTGGACTGCACCTCTATGAAGTGGGAACAGAGTCTGTAGGAGGCTCTGCCCCAAACTTTCAGACGCCACCAGTTCCCACCACAAACCCAGAGCACCTAGGACATGCGGTGTGACATCTTCAGCTAACCAGTATTCTCTTGCTCAAGGACTCAACTCCTTATTTTTACAACGGGGTTTGCACTTACTGCCCCTGGCTAACTCAGTTGATATAATTAACAAGGAAAATCAAGCAGATGCAAAACACAGAAAAACAAACTTTCCACTCTCCTCTCCTTCTTACAAGACCGAACTCCAGAATCCTCAAAACACCTCCGTTTGAGAAGTGTGGCAGAGTCGTAGAGACAGGCCCCAAGACAAATGGAAAACAGCCCGTCTGGATTTCCTCTGCTCATACTGTAGCACCATCTGTCCCCACACCAGCACAGAGCAGCAGAGAATGGGAAAGATTCAGGTGCTCTCAGGGGCTGGAAGAGAGGGACTGAGTCAGGTTCATCTCCACATCCTGGTGCCTGGGAGACAGTGCACATTAAACCAATGAACTGTCATTCTCCAGAGCATATACTCAGATGGTTAAGTGAAGCCAGGAGAAATTCCTAGGCCAGTAGCTACTCTCAGAAATGAACAAAATTTAGATCCTATCCCTTCAATGAAATAAATGCAATAGACTTCTACAGGATTATAACTTCTGTTTTCAATCCCCGAATTTCAGTATAAAATACCTTAGCACTGGTGATTGATCCGAAAGGAGAAAACTCTTTCCTTAACTTCTCATCATCGATGGTGTCATCCAAGTTCTTAATGTAGAGATTCACCCCCTGAAGCAGAAAGATCTCTGTTACACATGCCCTAAAACTGTGGTTCTCAAAATTCAATCCCTAGACTCATTAGAAATGCGAATTCTCAGGCGAGCACCTGCCACTAATGAGGCAGAAGCTGTGCGCCCAGCTATGTGTTTTCCCAAGCTCTGCTGGGGATTCTGATGCAGGATCAAAGCTGAGGAAGGACTGCCTGAAGACTTGACAGGACCATCGATGCAGTCCCAGCCTTCCTCACAGCTGCTCAGGCTGACCACTGACCCAGCAGGGCTCTCCTTACCACCATTCCAGACAAATGGCTATCATTTAAGTAAACAGAACGTCAAGACTAAGAACAGACCGAGGTTTCCAGAACAGAGTCCCTAAACAAATAATTTAAATCTTTGTCTCTGTCCTAAAATTGCTGCTGTATCTGGCAAGTATATCCTTTTAAACCTGATGATCTTGGGAGAAATCAGAAGAGCAAATTCATGGTCCCCGAAGAGAAAGCCTGCCAATCAAAGGGTGCTTTTGCCAATACCTTGAAGTACATCCTGCTGGTAAGCTGGGCTGCGACCACCTCTCACCTGATAGCGACTAATCCTCTCCTGCTTCAGCTGTTCAAATTTTCGCTTTAACTCGGCCTGCCGCTCCACTTTCTTTTGTGCACGGCCAACGAAAATGACCTTCCCAGTGATTTCTTTTCCATTCATCTCTTCCACAGCCTGAAGAGGAAATACATGACTTTAAACCAAGATGCAGAGGCAGGGGCCTTGCTCCGGAGGTCTGTTAAGTCCCACCAAATATTCTGAGAGAAAGAAATCTGCCCTATAGGGCTAAAAACTAATTTCCTTCTCAAGTCAGCTAAGTCAATCCAAACCTTCTCATCAGTAAAATAGGGTTAATATTTAAATGGGTCGTTGGTTGAGATAATACAGTGAAAAAATCGTACAGCTGTATAAATACAAGCATAGCAGACATGAGCCTATGTTAATAATTTGGCTGTCACTACATTTCTCAGGTTCTTTTGAGGATACTGAGTGATACTGAGTGTTGTGGGCCTAGCACAATGCTTTGCCCAGAAGTGGCTACTGTTCCTCGATTGGCAACTCTGGGCTCTTGGTTCCCTCACCTACAAGTGGGAGCAAATCCCTGCCTTATACTTTCAACCTACAGGCCTGAAGAGCTGATGGGCACACGCCAAATGCTTTGAAAAGTTATGTGAAATGCCTCGGGAAGATAACTCCAGAGCACAGAGACTGCACATAACTACTAGATTCTCCGGGAATGCCAGCTCCACCCTATGTGATGGTAAGACCCTGCCCACACGCTGGGGCCACTCCCTACAAATTTTCCCCAACCCTCATGTTACTCTCACCTTATTGGCATCCTCGTGTTTTTCGTAACTCACAAAGCCAAAGCCTTTGGATTTCCCACTGGGATCTCTCATCACCTTGACACTTAGGGTCTTACCTATTGCCAAAGGACAGAACTATTAGTAACAGCATCTCTACCACAGCTCAAAGAGAGGCTTCTTTGGGAGCTCACTTGAAGCTCCTGCTGAGGCCAGACGGACTCAAGAGGCACCATGCCTGGCCTTCTAATTACGACCAAGCTGCTGAGATGGTCTTGGGAACGGGACAAAATAGGATGAAGCCAAGAGCTGAGGCCTGGGGCCTACTCCTATCTACCCTGTGGCCTTTGTCATAAAAGGCATTTTACTTCTGGGTCTAGATGCCCTCATCTCTTAAATAAGTAAAAAGATGAATTCCAGGTCTGGTGGGACACAGGAGGGCAAGGGACCCTGACTTACCAAACTGGCTAAATAGCTCTTTCAGATTCTCATCATCAATCTCTTCCCCAAAGTTTTTGATGTAAACATTGGTGAATTCCTTGGCTTTGGCTCCAAGTTCAGCTTCCCGCTCTTTTCGAGACTTGAATCTGCCCACAAACCTAAAAAGAAACCATGAAAATTATTGATCACTCAGAGGAACAAAACATGATTTCCAGGGGCCCAAAGGAATGCAGATTAAAGGCTGACAGGAGAGGTTAAAACACGAGTCCCCATCCAACCACCAAGAGAGCAAGCTCAGAGATGCCCGAACTCCCCAGCAGAAAGAGAAAGAGGCGGGACTATCCTTCGAGGATCAGCCCCAGGGCTCCTGGCTCAGGCCAGGGCCCCTCCTACCACATCACACTGCCTTCGTGAAGAAACCTGATGACCATGTTTTTAAAACGTTCATTTCTGTACATCTATGTAAATGCATAGAAAAGGTCTGGAAGGATACAAACCAAACTGTTAACAGTGGTTAATCCTAGGAGTGAGATTGCTGGAGTGAACCAAGAGGCAGCCTTTGTTTTTCACTGTATTCATTCTAGTGCTGCTTACACTTAACTGGAAAAGGTACCCTTACATTAAAAATCTTTTAGGTTTCTTTCTAGTGATACCTTTAGAAGACTTGACCACTGGGCACAAACACATCATCAATGCAACCCATTCCCTGGTCTGTTTAATAACACAATGGACAGAAATGACTTTTGCTTGTCATAACCAAGATTTACCGTATGGTCCCTTCTCTCCCTGCGTGATTTAACTAAGATCCCCATCTCTCCATTCTAAAGTAACCACACCAAAGCAACACGGTCTATTATGAACAGTCTTCTGTACTGGGATGAGATTTTTCACTGTAAAAGTACTACTGTGGAGCCAGCCTAGTATTTTGAAGGCCACTGAGTCATAAGTTAGCCAAGTGGAGGGGACAATTTGGCATCAACTCCTAGCGAGTGACCCCATGGACAGACCTGAGTCATGGAAGGTCAAGGTCACATGGCTAGTACACAGTTTGTGGTCAGTCCAGGGCCCTCTCCACTCTGCCGCTGGCCAAGACCCCTGCTCAGAGTGGGCTCAAGAGCTGCCTTCCAGCCAGCCCCTGTTGCCAATGCTCACAAAACCCACAGACGGATGCTTCTAAGGGAGAGGCGGCAGGCCGGCCATGGCTTGGGCTGGAAGCCCACCTTGGCGAGTCAAAAGGGCTGCCACGGCTCAGGCAGGGAGACTCACCAGCCCTGGAGTGGAGAGGTAGGAGCAGGCCACACTTGGGCCGAGAGAACCAGTAGCCGCCTTGTGTGTGCCAGTTAATACCGAGGTGGGGCCACGGCTGGCTCATGCGATGGCTGTTGCTCCGGACTGGGACACTCACACTTTGCGGTCATTGAGGAGCATGCCGTTCATCTTCTCGATGGCCTTGTCGGCAGCCTCCTGGGTCTCGAAGTGGACAAAGGCATAACCCTTAGAGCCGTTCTCATCACACACCACCTGTCAAAGATAAGGCGGGCCACTTCAGCACCACTGCCCAGCTCCAAGGACTCGAGAGCCGTGTGGGCTCCTGAGTCTGAGAGGCCTCTAGCCCATCCATGGTCAAAAGGAAGGAGAGTACAGTAGGTACCTAGTGATGTTCCACTTACAAACGGTAGCCACATTAGGCTGCGTTCTATTCCAAAAGTTTTATTTCATTAAAAAATTATTTTGAGATCTGGGTACAAAACCACAAGGTTACAGAAAGATAAACCATTTTCCAAGCCCACAACAGAATTTCAGTCTAGTGTGGAGTCAGCTCTGCAAACCACCACCACACAGGTTGCACAAAATGCCCCAACAGAAACAGGGGCATGGAGAAGGAAGAGGGTGAATTCATGCTTCTAAAATGACTTAAGTACAGCTTCCTGGAGACCAGGCATTGCTCAGGTACTTGCCACCCTTCCCCCCCACAAGAGAGCCTTTTGATGCCTTCCAAAGTTAGGAAACAGGAAGGATATTTCAGGCAGAGGGAAGAATAAACAAAGACAAGAAAGCACCTGCTGGTTTATGCCGGGCTGTGGCACAGAGATTATCTACAGGGAACTTTTAGACTTTTGAGCCATTTCCAGCATTTTGAAAATTATCACACCCAGCCGCCCAATTCCAAGGCAATTCCCCACTTAATATTTGTTTTTATGATTCAGTTAATTATTCTGCTGGAAATCATTTAATCAGTGTTTACCTTGCAGGACAGAATGTTCCCAAAAGCAGAAAAAGTATCATAAAGTGCCTTGTTATCTATAGATTTGTCCAGGTTCTTGATGAAGACGTTTCCCACACCAGATTTTCTCAGAGACGGATCCCTCTGAGACCACATGATCCGGATCGGCTTTCCCTTAATTACATCAAAGTTCATGGTGTCCAAGGCCCGCTCAGCTGCAAAACAGAAACACACTCCCATTGAGGATATAAAACGTTACCTTGCGTACTTAAATGATTGCCACCATCCCAGGAACAGATAGCTCCAGGACTTTTCAAGGTAAGCACTCTGATACAGGGAACTCTATTAAAATTAAACGACGTCCGTTTCCTCTAGCCTGCAACACTACCGAGGATAGAAGTCCTAGCAAATCGTCCTCCTTCATGGCAGAAGTCTCAGTCCCTCTAGGGTAAGGTGGTTAGGCAAGATAATCTAAATGCATTTATGGTACCAGGATCAAATGATAACACCTTACATTTGATTAAGCTTTATCATCTATAGAGACTTCGAAGCCTACTACCCACAGGGAGGGAGGTGAAACAGGCGAAATGATCCATCTTATCAAATGGACAAACTTATGATCAGGATGGCTAAACAGTATAGCTAACTACCGATTAAGAAACTAATGGCAGACTTTCTGATTATTTTTCAGTAACATATTGCATCAGCATTATCAACTAGCTGTCGCTTAGTTTACAACTCATCTATTGGACAAATGACTAAAAAATCCTGTGAACAATCAACTGGGGAAACTGTCCTATCTCTGAATTCAGCCCAGTTGCCTGTATTTTCAATTTCTCGGAAAATTCAGACAAAAAACCTTAATTATCAAAATGACGGTCACACATGGAAATGTTCTTTGTGTTATCAGAATGAGAAGGATGAAACCACAGCACCTTGCTGCCGAAGTTGCCAGCGCAGGCAGGCCCTGAACCTAGTGGTTTCTAGGCTATCTGAAGCTTCCATCTGAGTTCCAGGGAATTCCAGGAATTTCAGATGTCCCAGTGCCCAATCAAGTTCTCAACCCAGTGCTTTGGGATGTTCCTTCACTTCTCAACCAAATCCAGGCATACACCATCTGTCAGCAGAACACTTCTCTTTACTGGCAGTAAACGATTCAGACCCACTTTTCCTGACTTATGCACTGACATCACCCAGAATCTCCTCCCCCAGGAAGGGATGGGGTAGGGGGTGTTACCCCGCCTCAAGGCACCATCTCACTTAAAACAGGAACAAGATCCCTAACTCTGCCCCTCCACAAGCTCATCTGTCCAGTCAGCCAGCAGAGTAGCTCCTTTTCAGTACTTCCAACCACCTTTCCCACTGTTCTCAGCTAGATTCGTTCAGTATGAGGGAAGGTGGTCAGGAAAAAGGGAGATGGCAGGTCCAAGTCAGCGAATGTCCAGGACAGAGGGCTCGCTTGTGAGGACTCTGATCCACGGCCTGCGACCCCAAACTGTGTTTCATGAATTAGCAAGGAAGAAGCCCGTTTCAACACGGCTCCTGTCTATTTCCAGACAGTGCTGCACAAGACAAGTCGGCTTAGTCTGACAAATCTGGCTGCACTTATTTATAGCAGGGAGAGGTCCTGCAGAGGTATGTGTTGGCAGACACACTAACCAATGGCTTGTGCTACTATCTCTAAGTGACAGGACTTTTGTTCAGAAGAGTCAAGGAGGCTGACAAGAGCCAATGGTCCCACTACTCCCCCCTAAAAAGCCCACACTCAGCTACTTCCTCGTGCCCTGTGGCCAGAAAAAACCCAGAGCCCACTGAACTGACCGGAGCGGGGCTGTGTCTCTCAACAAGTCCACTTCTCTGGTATCAGCTGCATCCTGAGCAAGTGACATTCTGTGGGTTTCACGGACAGTGGACCGTGTGGGGGCAAAAATAGGGACCTGGAGATCCTCTGCCACAGGAAGGCTTGTTTCTCCCAGTAATGATCTGTCTCTACAGTTGTTCCCTGCTGTTCTGGAGTCACGTGCAACCCCCGATTAGGTTTCTTCTGGCCTCACTCAGGCCAGGCCTGTAGCATACCTCAACATGCTCCAGCCCCAGTCAGGGCTGGCAGAGCACTGCACCCGCAGTCCCAGCTTAGCCTCCAACCGTTCGCAGTTCCTTTTCCTCTTTGGAAGTCCTATCTTTTTCAGATGAGATGAAGTGAAAGGGTTTTTGACAAGTGTAAAGCACTGTCCACAGGTGAGGTGATAATCCCCAACAGCCTAGCGGATTTCCAAGGGGCGCCTCCCTGACTACCTACGCAACCTGCTCCAAAGCCCAGGGAGCTGGCGGGGCACCATACACCCTGGTGGCGCTAACACAAGTGCCTGCTCAAGTTCAACACACAGAATTGTTCCCCTGCTTCCTACCTGCCCTGAAAGATCCATCAGCACAAAACCAAAGACTCTTAAGCTTAGGGTCAAGTGAGGGGAGGGGACAGCAGTTTTGCCATGTAAAATTTTGGAAGAAATTGTGTTTCAATCATCCTGCCTTTTCCTCAGGCCTGTGAGGGGCCGGAGCCCCTGGCCAGCTAAGGCTCTCTTAACAGAGCAGCCACCCCCGCCCCGCCCCACACAAATGGAATGACAGCAACTTCCTTCTGGTCCTCCTTGGGCTCCAACACCCCCTCCTCCCACCACTGATTAGCCCAAGGTCACCCAGTTAGCAAGTGGTGGAAGCAAGACTGAAACTCTGGTCATCTGATGCCAGGATCCCGGGTTCTCAACCCCCGCATCCCGTCCCCCACTACGGCTTCTGTGCGCTGTGGCGATGCCCCCTCCCCGGGGGTGGGGACCCGCCTGGAGAAGGACTCCAAGGGCCACAGGTTTGTGGCCACAGCTTGTACTCACCGTCAGCCGGCTGCTGGAAGTTGACGTAGGCATAACCCAGGGAGCGGCGGGTGATCATATCGCGGCAGACCCGGATGGACAGCACAGGCCCCGCAGGACTGAACTTTTCGTACAGCATGGCCTCGGTGACGTCCGAGTGCAGGTCACCCACGTACAGGGAGGCCATGGGGTAGCTGCTGGCCGCAGCGTTCATCTCCCCAGCCCCCACCACCCCGAGCCCCGCCAGGAGGACTTCTTAAGAGGGACCGCACAGGACAAAGGGGCTCCGCTCGGAGCCGTGGCCCACGCCGCGGCTCACAGGTGGCAGTGAAGCTCGGAGAAGCTGGGAGTCGGCTCCGAGGGCCGGAGAGGAGTTCGGGGACGGCTCGGACAAGATTGCCAAACCGCAGACAAAAGGCTCTCAAAAACAATATGGCCCTCCCTGGGAGTTTGTAATTTTTCAGCTGTCCTGGTCTGAAGCTCTCAATTTCAAAAGAAGGGAAAAAAATTAAAACGGGGACTCCCCTCCGAATGACAAAAAAATTTCCAGAGGTAACCCGGCGGTGCCCACGGCGGCCTCCGAGACGCGCGTTTCTCTATAAATATAGGCCTCGGGCTCCCGGCGGTTTAAGATTACAGCAGCCCGGGGAAGAGGGAAACCAAATATTTGTCGGTGCCGACTCGGCAAGCCCCGGGCGGCCCGAGCGCGCAGCCGCCTCCCACGCCGGGCCGGCGAAGGGCAGCGCGGACACGTGGTGCGGGGGGCGAGGGCGGCGGGCGCGGGGCTGCCACGCGGCGCAACCGGGCGGCGGCGCGTGGACGCGGGCGCGCGGGCGGCTCACCACCGGACCGACGGACGGGGACCGACAGACGCCCAGGTGCGGCGGCGGCGGGCAGGCCGGAAGCGTGCGAAAGTGACTTCCCCGCGGGCTCTCCGAAGAGGATTCGTCTTTTTCTTTTTCTTTCTCTCTCTTTTTTTTTTTAAATTTTAAAGCGTTTTCGGATTTTTTTTTTTTATCTTTTTCTCTTTTCTTTTTTTGCTTCAGGCTACTAGGCCCGAAAGTGGTGGAGGCTGCGGCGACCCGGGGCGGAGAGAGGCGGCCGGGGGAGCCACCGCTCCATTTATACCCGCCCGCCCCGGGCGCTGCTGGTCGAAGGGCGCCTCGCGACCTGGGCGCAGTCGTGCCCGCCCACTCGGCCCGGGGGCCCGAGGCGGGGCGGCCACAGGAGAGCGTCCCGGCGCGGCCGCTCGGAGCCACAGCGACCCCTGGCGCTCGGAGGACCGCTCCGCTGGGGCCTCGGCCGGACCCAAGCGCCGCTTTCCCTACGGAAGGCTGGAGTGTAAACCGCCCGTTCGTCTGCGACTAGAACGCAAGGATAATGTCACCCGCTCGCGCGCATCATGTTTGTAATCAATGTCTTGCCGAAGTGTAAAATAAAGATGACATAAAGTAAATTATAGTTACATAATAGGTGCTCCATGTAAATGACTGGGCCCAAATAAAGGAGAAGACATTCAGAAGCTTTTAGATTACTGAGACCTAAAGGTAGAAGCATCGGGAACACGACAGCTACTCCTGCGGTAGTACCCGTGGGTGATGAGATGCTCTGGAAAGATGAACAAATTTTGGAAAAGCTTCAATAAAACAAGATACAATCATCCCTCTATTTACAAGGTTGTGGTCTTCCTGGAAATTTAGTTGAAATTTAAGGACACAGAATCTGTTCTGTTCCCATGTAAAAGGGAGTCACAGTCTAAGATCTGATCGTTATAAAAAGATTTTTCCTCGGCATGAGGATCCAGCAGGTCCTTTGAAAGTCATGCAGTACATAGGACAAATCTACTCCATGTGGGACTGTCCCTGTGGACATGGTGTTGTAAAATATAATCCCTTCTTCCATAAATGCCAGGAACCACCCTCATCATCACTGTGATCACGGAAAACTGGACATTACTAAAAGGCACACAGATGCTCCCATTGAAAACCATTGATTTGATTAAATGAATGAAGAGATAATAGTATTTATATATTTACTCAAAGAAATGGGCTCACTGTATGTCAACATCAGATAAAGGTGCTAGGTGATACCATGGCAGACAAGGCAGATAAAGTCCCTCTCTCCCTTTTGACATTTATACTCTAGGTAGCGTATTAAATCAAGAAACATTTATGGAGCACTCCATCTGTACATAGATCCCCTCCTGAGGGAAGCCTTCCTAGACCACCAAGTCGTTTAAAGTAGCTTACCAGCACTGTACATCTCAGCACACCGTTCTGTCTTCTTATCTTCAAGGCTCACTATCTGAAATCATGTTATTCACATATGTGTTTGCCTGTTTGGTTTGTTTCCCACTATAAAAATGCTTCATGAGAGCAGAAACATGGACCAGTACCTACATGGCACATACTAAATAATAAATATCTATTAAACAAATGAATGGGAGAAGGCAATGGCAACCCACTCCAGTATTCTTGCCTAGAAAATCCCATGGACGGAAGAGCCTGGTAGGCTGCAGTCCATGGGGTCTAAGAGTCGGACACAACTGAGCGACTTCACTTTCACTTTTCACTTTCCTGCATTGGAGAAGGAAATGGCAACCCACTCCAGTGTTCTTCCCTGGAGAATCCCAGGAACGAGGGAGCCTGGTGGGCTGCCGTCTATGGGGTCGCAAAGAGTCAGACACGACTGAAGCGACTTAGCAGCAGCAGCAGCAAACAAATGAATACCATAAGCAAAGCTTGCATAGTCCCTAACCTTGTATAGCTATCTAGTGGGGAATTTACTACCTGTGTGACCTTGAGCAAGCTAGTTTACATCTCCGACTCAGATTTCCAATTTGTAAATAAACTAAATGGGCTTCCACAGTGAATCAGACGGTAAAGAATCTGCCTGCAATGCAGACCTGTGTTCAATCCCTAGGTTGGGAAGATCCCCTGTAGAAGGGAATGGCAACCCATTCCAGTATTCAGGCTTGGAGAATTCCATAGACAGAGGAGCCTGGTGGGCTGCACTCCATGAGGTCGCAGAGTCGGATATGACTGAGCAATTCAGGGTGGGAACACAGCCCCACCCATCAGTAGAAAATTGGATTAAATATTTATTGAGCATGGCCTTGCCCACCAGAACAAGACCCAGTTTTCTGCATAGCCAGTTCCTCCCATCAGGAAGCTTGCACAAGCCTCTTATCCTCATCCATCAGAGGGCAGACAGAATAAAAACCACAGTCACAAAACACTAACCAAAATGATCACATGGATCACAGCTTTGTGTAACTTAGTAAAACTATGAGCCATGCCATGTAGGGCCACCCAACATGGACCAGTCATGGTGGAGAGTTCTGACAAAACGTGGTCCCCTGGAAAAGGGAATGGCAAACCACTTCAGCATTCCTGCCTTGAGAACCCCATGAACAGTATGAAAAGGAAAAAAGATATGACACTGAAAGATGAAGCCCCCAGGTCAGTAAATGTCCAATATGCTACTGGAGAAGAGCAGAGAAATAGCTCCAGAAGGAATGAAGAAGCTGAGCTAAAGCGGAAACGATCCTCAGTTGTGGATTTGTCTGGTGGTGAAAGCAAAGTCCAATGATATAGGACTGTTAGGAATGTTAGGTCCATGAATCAAAGTAAATTGGAAGTGGTGAAACTAGACAGCAAGAGTAAATATTGACATTTTATGAATCAGTGAACTAAAATGGACAGATATGGGTTAATTTAATTCAGATGACCATTATATCTACTAGTGTGGGAAAGAATCCCTTAGAAGAAATGGGGTAGCCCTCACAGTCAACAGAAGAATCTGAAATGTAGTACTTGGGTGCAATCTCAAAAACGAAAAGGCAAACCATTCAACATCACAGCAATCCAAGGCTATGCTCCTACCACTAATGCCAAAGAAACTGAAGTTGAATGGTTCTATGAAGACCTATAAGACCTTCTAGAGCTAATACACACACAAAAAAGTCCTTTTCATCATAAGGGATTGGAATGCAAAAGTGGGAAGTCAAGGGATACCTGGAGTAACAGGCAAGTTTGGCCTTGGAGTACAAAGTGGAGCAGGGCAAAGGCTAACAGAGTTTTGCCAAGAGAACGCACTGGTCATAGCAAACACCCTCTTACAACAACACAAGAGATGACTCTACACATGGACATCACCAAATCAGAGTAATTATATTCTTTGCAGCTGAAGAAGGAGATATAGAGCTATACAGTCAGCAAAAACAAGACTGGGAGCTGACTGTGGCTCAGATTATGAACTTCCTGCAAAATTCAGAGTTAAATTGAAGAAAGCAGGGAAAACCACTATGCTATTCAGGTATGACCTAAATCAAATCCCTTATGATTATACAGTGTAAGTGAGAAATAGATTCAAGGGATTAGATCTGATAGAGTGCTTAGAAGAACTATGGATGAAGGTTCATAACATGGTACAGGAGGCAGTGATCCAAATCATCCCCAAGAAAAAGAAATGCAAAAAGGCAAAATGGTTGTCTGAAGAGGCCTTACAAATAGCTGAGAAAAGAAGAGAAGTGAAAGGCAAAGGAGAAAAAGAAAGATATACCCATCTGAATGCAGAGTTCCAAAAAATAGCTAAGAGACACAAAGCCTCCCTAAGTGAACAATGAAGAGAAATAGAGGAAAACAACAGAATGGGAAAGACTAGAGATCTCTTAAAGAAAATTAGATGTACCAAAGGACTATTTCATGCAAAGATGGGCACAATAAAGGACAGAAACAGCAAGGACCTAACTGAAGAAAAAGATATTAAGAAGAGGTGGCACAAATATACAGAAGAACTATACAAAAAAATGTCTTAATGATAACCATGATGGTGTGATCACTCACCTAGAGCCAGACATCCTGGAGTGTGAAGTCAAGTGGGCCTTAGGAACAAAGCTAGTGGAGGTGATGGAATTCCAGCTGAGCTATCTCAAATCCTAAAAGATGATGTGGTTAAGTGCTGCACTCAGTACGTCAGCATATTTGGAAAATTCAACAGTGGCCACAGGACTGGAAAAGGTCAGTTTTCATTCCAATCCCAAAGAAGAGCAATGTCAAAAATTGTTCAAATTACCACACAATTGCACTCATTTTACGTGCTAGCAAAGTAATGTTCAAAATCCTTCAAGCTATGCTTCAACAGTGTGTGAACCGAGAACTTCCAGATGTACAAGCTGGATTTAGAAAAGACAGAGGACCCAGAGATCAAATTTCCAACATCCATTGGATCATAGAAAAAGCAGGGAAATTCCAGAAAAACATCTACTCTTGCTTTGTTGACTACGAGAAAGCCTTTGACTGTGTGGATCACAACAAACTGTGGAAAATTCTTAGATCTGGGAATACCAGACCACCTTACCTGTCTCCCGAGAAACCTGTATGCAAGTCAAGAAGCAACAATTAGAATCGGACATGGAACACTGGACTGGTTCAAAATTGGGAAAGGAATATTTCAAGGCTGTGTATTGTCACCTTGCTTATTTAACTTACATGCAGAGTACATCATGAGAAATGCCAGGCTGGATAAAGTTCAAGCTGGAATCAAGATTGCTGGAAGAAATATCAATAACCTCAGATATGCAGATAACACCACCCTAATGGCAGAAAGCGAAGAAGAACTGAAGAGCCTCTTGATGAAAGCGAAAGAGGAGAGTGAAAAGGCTGGCTTAAAATTCAACGTTCAAAAAACTAAGATCATGGCATCAGTCCCATCACTTCATGGCAAATAGATGGGGAAACAGTGGAAACAGTGACAGACTTTATTTTCTCGGGCTCCAGAATCACTGCGGATGGTGACTGCAGTTATGAAATTAAAAGACACTTGCTCCTTGAAAGAGAAGTGATAACCACCCTAGACAGCATATTAAAAAGCAGAGACATCACTTTGCCGACAAAGGTCTGTCTATGCTTTGTCTGTAGTCAAAGCTATGGTTTTTCCAGTAGTCATGTATGGATGTGAGAGTTGGACCGTGAAGAAGGCTGAACACCAAAGAACTGATGCTTTTGAACTGTGGTGCTGGAGAAGACTCTTGAGAGTCCCTTGGACAGCAAGGAGATCAAACCAGTCAATCCTAAAGGAAATCAGTTCTGAATGTTCTTTGGAAGGACTGATGCTGAAGCTGAAGCTCCAATACTTTGGCAACCTGATATAAAAAGACCCTGATTTTGGGAAAGATTGCAGGCAGGAGGAGAAGGGGATGAGAGAGGATGAGATGGTTGAATGGCATCATTGACTCAATAAACATGAGTTTGAGCAAACTCCAGGAGATAGTGAAGAATAAGGAGACCTGGCATGCTGTAGTCCATGGGGTCGCAAAGAGTTGGACATGACTTAGCGACCTAACAGCAAAGTACGCTAATAAAGGTGCTTACTTAGTAGGGCTCTCATGACAATACACCTGAATCGCTTGTGTAAATGATAATTATTATTATCAAGCTACATTTGTACTGAGAAGAGAGGAGAGTTACCTAAGTGAAGACAGGAAGAACAGCTTGTGCAAAGGCCCTGAGAGAGAGTCGGCTGGAGTGGAGTCTGAAGGACAGACTGGTGCTGTGAGAGGTGGAAAAGACAGCCTGCTCTAGGAGACTTGAACCGATTTGGACTTTATCCTGAGATCAAAGGGCAGAGCTAAAGGATTTTAGGAGAGAGCTGCCTTGGCTCAAATTACATTTCTTAAAAAACCTTTTGGGAACTTCCCTGGTGGTCCTGTGGTTAAGAATCCACCTTGCAATGCAGGGGACGCAAGTTGGATCCCTGGTGGGGGAACTAAGATCTCACACGCCGTGGAGCAAATAAGCCCACGTGCCGCAATCAGAGTCCGTGCGCTGCTAAGCAAGATCTTGCATGGTGCGATGAAGATCCCAAGTCTGCAGCTAAGACCTGATGCAGCCACATAAATTAATTAATTAAAAAAAACCCTTTTGGGCTACAGAATATAAAAGGATTAGAGGGTGATTGCAAGGAAGAGACTTGGGAGGTGAGGGCTACTAAGGTGGAGGCCGTGGCGATGGAGAGAGTGACTTGCTTAAAAAAAAATTTAGCCAGTCCAATCTGTGACTAGTCAGATGTGATAACTGAGAGAATAAGAGTCAAAGAAAATAAAAATTCTGGGAAAAGGGAAAAAAAATTTAGATTCCACCCATGTCAACACAAGGATATCACTTAATAATAAGTCTTAGAGGGAAGCAAAGCCACCAAAGAAGACTCTTGGATTCCGGTCCTGCAAAATCTAAACAGGACTGGGTCAGGGTCTGGTAGGATGGGTAGAGGCTGTACAAATGACCAGACTGGTGATCGGGGAGGAGGCCTGAGCACATCAGTGCAAATCTACCTTTGCTGGAATGGGAAGGGGCGCGATTTTTCTTTCACCGGGGCAGAACCTACTCTCAGCAGGTCTATACTTCATAGATGGTATGATGTGTCAAGAGAAAGAATGAGTCCAGGGTGGGAAGAGGAAGAAAAAAAAAACACTTCATGGTGACGACATGGCTGCAGGGGAGGAGGTCTCTGCAACTGAGGATTCTGTAGTATAGCAGAATGTCAGAGCTTTGCTTTCTGGAGTCATTCATTTGTCATTTAATCAAGGTCATGTGGCATTTCTAAGAACCAGGCTTGCTCTGTTCCTGGTGCTGGGGACGACCTGTGAGCTAAACATTCACGGAATGTCCTGCCCATATGAAGGAGAGAGATAAAAAAGCAACCAAATATGTGTGTGTATGGAACTTGTGAAAAGTGCTTTGAATCTAGAAACTTTTTGAGGGTAAGAGCAGGGGAAACCCAGCCCCATCCTCCCAGCAGGAGGTCATTCCACCTACAAAAGCTCCATTTCCTATAAGCAACAATGGCTCTGCCTCTCAGGAAGGAAGACCCTTCCTCATCCACAGACAGGGTCTCTGAGATCATGGAGGTCTGGTTCAGGCAAAAGACGAACTGCACAACTTTGGACCATTGTCCCATCTGCGGGCCTCCTCCATTGTGTGACGGGCTCAGTCGGCCCTTTAAGGAAAAGGGACCCAGAATCTCCCACTAAAGGGAGGATGTTCTTTCCTTTCTGTCCTCCCAAGGAAAACTTCCTGGAGGAGGTAACAGTGGAGCTGAACCTTTAACAGAAGGTGGTGTTTTGTAAAGTAGAAATGGAATGGAGGCCAGGAAATCATTCTACAGATAAAAGTCCAGCGATGGATAAAACATTTACTTGCTTAGTTATGAAGTCTGGGCCTCAGTTTCCTCTTTGATAGAATAGAAATGATATGAGATAATATACATAAACTTTTACACAGTACCAGGTATACAAAGAGCATTTGATAGACAGTGGATAATGTAATACTGTATTATTATAACATGACATTTTCAAGGTTGCTATGAGTGGCCCAGTGAGGCTAGAATTTAGTGTGTGTGTGTGTGTGTGTGTGTGTTAGGGAAGGGAACTGCAAAATAAAGTTGAAATCTTTCAAAGGTTTTTGAATACCATTCTAGAGTATAGCATTTCCCAGGAGTAATTGATCCAATGAAGACTATTATTTGGAAATAACGAAATTAATAGCTAATGCCACATGGTATTTTCTACACGCCAGGCACTATTCTACACTATGTAGAGTAGCTGGCCAAGATAAAAAAACTGACAAGAGTGGGTTGAAGCTTAAGTATTTTCTTGCTCTAAATCTCATGCTGTCTAAAATAATACAGGCAGATCTCATTTTACTGCCCTTTGCTTTCACAGACACTGTGTTTTTTACAAACTGAAGGTTGGTGGCAATCCTACATCAAGCAAGCCTATCAGTGCCATTTTTCCAACAGCCTTTGCTCACTTCGTCTCTCTGTCACCCTTTGGCAAGGCTCACAATATTTCACATTTTTTCATCATTATTGTATTTGTTATGGTGGTCTGTGATCAGTGATCTTTGATGTCATTATGGCCAAAAGATTATATAATGTGCTGAAGGTTCAGATGATGGTTAGCAATTTTTTAGCAATAAAGTACTTTTTTTCTTAGCAATAACATACTTTTAAATTAAAGGTATGTATATTGTTCTTTTCTTTCTTTCTTTAAATCTTTGACCACACTGTGGGGCTTGGTGGATCCCAGATCTCCAGCCAGGAACTGAACCTGGGCCATGGCAGTGAACACCTGGCATCCTAACCACTAGGCCATCAGGGACCTCCCTGCTTGTTCTTTTAGACATAATGCTATTGCACATTTGACTACAATATAGTGTAAATATAAACATTTTGTATGTACTGAGAAACCAAAAAAATTCACGTGACTGGCTTTATCGTGAGACTTGCTTTATTGCACTGGTCTGGAACAGAACCCACCATTATCTCCAAAATCTGTCTATACTAATCACAATAACTAACATGTATTGAGGCTTACCGGAGAAGGCAATGGCACCGCACTCCAGTACTCTTGCCTGGAAAATCCCATGGACAGAAGAGCCTGGTAAGCTGCAGTCCATGGGGTCGCGAAGAGTCGGACATGACTGAGCGACTTCATTTTCACTTTTCACTTTCATGCATTGGAGAAGGAAATGGCAACCCACTCCAGTGTTCTTGCTTGGAGAATCCCAGGTACTGGAGAGCCTGGTGGGCTGCCGTCTATGGGGTCGCACAGAGTTGGACACGACTGAAGCGACTTAGCAGCAGCATTGAGGCTTACATACATTATTTCATTTAATGTTCACAACAGTCATAGAAAGTCAGTGCTATCATCCATCATTTTGCAGAAGAGGGAACTGAGGCTTGGGAGAAAGAGTGACTTGTCTGTGGCCTGATCACTGGTAGCAGGTGGGATGCTGGGAGCCATGGAAATGTGCCAACCTAACTCCTTCTGGAGAGCCTGCTGTGGGGGTGCACTTGATTGACAGCTGTTTGCCCCTTGGCTCTACCATGATGTTCACACAGGGGCCACAGCCAATGACAAACATAGTGGAGGTATGAGTGCTGGCCTATTGCTGCCTGGGATGAGACTCTTCTACTGGATGTCCTTGGCTTGAGGACTCACCATCTATCTAGCCAAGATTCTCTCAAAGCTATAGTGTGAAGCTCTTCTAACCCAGTCCTTGCTTCTTGCTCTTCCAGCAGGTATCAGATCTACATCCCGGTCTCAAGGCTGCCCCTGCCTGCTTCCACACCCATCTCTCTTATCCTTCATTGACATTTTCCTGAGAAATCTCTTGCATACTTAACCCCATCTTAGTGTCTGCTTCTCGAAGGACTAACAGACAGAACACATGTTACAGATTCTCAACAATCCTGTCTCTTGCAGATGACCCCTGAGGTTGACAAAGCAGTTCACACACACTAATCATTTTATGTTGACAAGAAACATCTCCAGCAATGGGCTTCTCTGATGGCTCAGTGGTAAAGAATCCACCTGCAATGCAGGAGATGCGAGTTTGATCCCTGGATAGGGAAGGTTCCCTGGAGGAGGGCATGGTAACCCACTCCAGCATTCTCGCCTGGAGAATCCGATGGACAGAGGAGCCTGGCAGGCTACAGTCCATAGGGTTGCAAAGAGTCGGACATGACTGAGCAACTAAGGACACAGGTGCATGCTGACTCCTCATTTGATATCTCTGATTTTGGAAAGAACTCATCCACCCCACCCTCCACCCCTAAAAAGAGGTGATCTTGGTGGCTAGCAGGAGTCAAGGCATGTGGATGCCTTGTATGAGAAAGAGCCCAATTTTCCTGCCCTACTGGCAGAATTCTCTGCATCTCTCAATAACACATGAGAGCTTCCTAACAATGTAGCATCTCAGGCTCCACTCCCTGCCTAATGAATTAGAATCGGCACTTTATCAAGATCTCCAATAAGGTTTGAAAAGCTATATACTTTTGTGCCTACCCACCGCCATTCTGCTCTGCCCAGGGCTCAGGCCCTTGGGATATTCATACAATTCAATATAATTCAGCTAATAATAATAATAAAAAAGTAATAATGTACTGGTACATGCTACAACATAAAAGAACCTTGAAAACATAATGCTAAGTGAAAGAGCCAGTCACAAAAGACAGCATATTGTAGGATTTCATTTACATGAAGTGTCCAGAAGAAGCAAATCCACAGAAACAGAAAGTGCATTGGTGGTACCTAGGGCTAGGAGAGGGAGGAGGGTGGGAGGAAATGGGGAGTGACTGTTAAGGGATAAGGGGTTTCATTTTAGGGTGACAAAAAATATGCTAGACTTGTTTGTGATGATGGTTGCACAACTCTATATTCAAAACAATTAAATTGCACACTTTAAATGGGTGAATTGCATGAGTTGTGAGTCATAGCTCAGTGAAGCTGGGATATGTGTAAGAGGGTCTGGCCTCAAAGAATTGTTATGAGAACTCAATAACACACTCATGTGTGTAGAGCTTTGGTTCTGCAAGAGTAGCTACTGCGGAGGAGACACAGACCCTATCTTTGAGTAGCTCATAGTCTAGTGAAAGAAATGACAAAATTATAAGAAATAAAAAATCCAGAAATGAATGGACAATGATCTCTAAATCGGGTACAGATACCATGTTGGGCAGATCATAAGAGAGAGAAGTAACTTGCCTATTCATCCTTCCACCCATCCATCCATGCATCCATCCACCTAGTAATTGTTTAACACCTATTATAAGCTGGATATGAGGAGCAGAGATGAATAGTATAAGAAGTAGGCACGCAAACATATACATTCCATCACAGTATGGTAAATGCCTTGAAGAAGACATAGTGTAAGTCCAAGATGGGTGTAATTGACTAACCAAAAAGACAGAAAAGTTCTCTCCAAAAGGGGACAGCTGGGCCCTTCTCTTTGTTTCTGATATAACCTACTTATCATTTCAAACTAAAGAGCAATACTTGCTTATTGAAATAAGCCAAACTCTAAGGAAGGGAATAAAGATGAAGGCAAATTTCCCTCGCCCCAGTGGAATCATGGTTTTGTGAATTCCTTCTATACTTTCTCTCTGTGGTCACACAAATGTGTATCTACTTAGCACTGTGTCTTGCGTGATCTGTTATACACTGAGATCAACCCAGGTAGATCTAGCTTATTCCTTGTCAATAAGAGTGAATCATAATTCTTCAAACATTCTCTATCCACAAACACACATTGTTTCCAGGTTGGAGCCATGATAAAATATTGCATGAACATCTTGACCTTAATTAGCAGGGCTTTTAATTTGACTGAACAGAGTCTCAAAAGGATTACAAGCGTCAACGAGTACATGTATTTTAAATTTTAAGAGGCACTACCAGGATTTTCCAAAAGCTTTCTTTAATTCAGTCTCCCAAGAGAAATGTATGAAAAGGCCCAGTTCTCTGCATCTTTGCCAGTTCTGGATGTTATCAATTTAAAACATTTTCCTCAATCTAATAGGCAAAATGGTATCTCTTTGTTGTGCTGTTGATGCTACTAAGGTTACTGCCTTTTCATATGGTTATTGACATTTCCATGTCTTTATTTGTGAGGTGACTGAGCCTGGCTTTGAACTAAGTAAATGGCATTTAGAAAGCAAATGAGACACTTAGCAGAAGACATTCCATGCAGAGAGTCTGTGCAAAGAGCTGAGGAGGAAATCTGTTGAGAGAATTATGAGTGGTTTAATGTCGAAAACTTCGCAGGATGATGAGAATGGCAGGAAATAAAATGATGAAATGGCAGGGTATATGTAGGGCTTCCCTGGGGGTCCAGTGGCTAACACTCTGAGTTTCCACTGCAGGGGATATGGGTTCGATCCCTGGTCAGGGAACTAAAATCCCACAAGGTGAAAGGTATGGACAAAAAAGAAAAAAAATTTGAGAGGAAATGAAAATGGACATACCTTGAAAAAACTGGATAGGGCTTCCCAGTGTCACAGTGGTAAAGAATCTGCCTGCCAAACAAGAGACTCAAGTTCCATCCCTGGGTTGGGAAGATCCTCCAGCGTAGGAAACGGCAATCCACTCCAGTATTCTTGCCTGGGAAATCCCATGCACAGAGGAATCTGGCAGGCCACAAAGAATTGGAAGGAATTGGAAAGAATTGCAAAGACTGCAAAGAATTGGACATGACTTATGGATAAGATAACAGCAACAATAACAGATCAATTTGGGCTTCCCTAGTGGCTCAGTGGTTAAGAATCCACCTGCCAATGAAGGAGACACAGGTTTGATCTCTGGTCCAGGAAGATCTTACATGCCGCGCAGCAATGAAGACCCAGCACAGCCACGAGTAAAACAGACAAACAAACAAAAGCTGGATATACAGACAGAGGACCAGATTTATCTTTTTGGCTGTGTTGGTTGCAGTTGCAGTACATAGGATCTTCATGTGTCATGAGGGAATCTTTCAAACTCTCTCTGGCTGTAGTGCCCTGGCTTAATAGTTGCAGTGTGTGGATTTAATTGCTCCACAGCATATAGGATCTTGGTTCCCTGACCAGGGATTGAACCCTTATTTCCTGCATTGCAAGGTGGATTCTTAACCACTGGACTACCAGGGAAGTCCGAGAGAGGGCCAGATCTTAAAGTGACTTCATGCCATACCTAGCATCAAGGTCTTTTCCAATGAGTCAGCTCTTTGCTTCAGGTGGCCAAAGTATTAAAGCTTCAGTTTCAGGATCAGTCCTTCCAATGAATATTTAGGGTTGATTTCCTTTAAGATTGACTGGTTTGATCTCCTTGCTGTCCAAGGGTCTCTCAAGAGTCTTCTCTAGCACCACAATTCAAAAGCAACCATTCTTCTGTGCTCAGTCTTCTTTATGGTCCAACTCTCACATCCGTACATGACTACTGGAAAAATCACAGCTTTGACTATACAGATCTTTGTTGGAAAGTGATATCTCTGCTTTTTAATACACTGTCTAGGTTTGTCATAGCTTTCCTTCCAAAGCAAGCATCTTTTAATTTCACCTTCCATTATAGTTCCGACCTTTTTGAAATCTTCAGCTCAGAACCCTCTCCCTTCCCTTCTTCCTGTGGCTATACTGGAAAGGCCTCCTCCCCTACTGCCCAGGAAGGCCAGTTGTCAGTCTTGCTCACCACCGTATTTCCGATTTGTAGCAGAAGGTGTTATGGAGCACCCTCCTTCCCTGTGTGCTATGCTCAGTGGTTCCAATTGTGTCCGACTCGTGTAACTCTCGGGTGACCCCATGGACTGTGGCCTGCCAGGTTTCTCTGTCCATGGAATTTTTCAGGTAAGAACACTGGAGTGGGTTGTCATTTTCTACTCCAGGGTATCTTCCTGACTCAGGGATCAAACCTGAGTTTCCTGTATCTGCAACACAGATGTCTCCTGTGTTGCAGACAGATGCTTTACCTACTGAGCCATTGGAGAAGCTCCTCCCTTCCCAATTAAATAGCTAACGAACTGGAGGCATGGAGGGCAGTTTTGTTTTAAAGGAGACTTGAGGAGCCATGGTTTTTCAGCAGCAATGGGGAAGGGCCACTTATAGAATGGGTGGGAGGATGAGCAGACAGCCCCACAGGGAGGCAATGGCAGAGAGAGTCAAGTCTTCCAGAAGGTAGAAGGTTTTGAGTGAGGCAGGCAAGCGATGGAGGGTAGGTCATGAGGATGAATGAAGCGATGTGGTCCAGTGGTTAAGGGCAGGGCCTGAGTCATCAAGATATTGTTGTTATTCGGTTGCTAAGTTGTGTCCGACTCTTTGTGACCCCATGGATTGCAGCACGCCAGGCTCCTCTGTCCTCCACTATCTCCTGGAGTTTGCTCAAACTCATGTGCATTGAGTTGGTGATGCCATCCAACCATCTCATCCTCTGTCTCCTTCTTCTCCTTTTGCCATCAAGATATAGGTGATAGAAACCATGGAACCCACTTAGCTCCTGAACACGCAGAGTGATTAGTCTCTTGTTTTTGAACTGGAGACCATAGGGCCTGATTAGATGTGACCGCAGAGTCTTAACTGTGATCAGCCTGAACCAGCCCAGGAAGCTGGGCTCTCATGAGCAAGTTGTCGGGAATCTTGGGGCTGATATGAAATGGGAGGATCACAGAAGAGTCTACTTATCTGGGAAAACCTTGAATCAGCACAGGGAGGTAAAAGGAAGGAGGTTTTGGTTTGGGTGGAGGGTGAGGCTCATGTGGGTGCTGGTGGGAAGGGTCAGCTCCCTCTTCCCTCAGGTCCCCGTGGCTCCTCCCTGGATGCCTGCCTCCTCCTCTGTCTCCTTCAGGAGGCCCTGCCATACACCCTGCACTTGGCAGCCAGAATCCATTTAAAAAAGTGTAAATGAAACCATGTTATTGGCCTCACCCAGTCAAAATCCTGTTAAAGTTTTCCCATGGCTCTTAAGATAGAGCTGGTGATAAAACGGTATTTTCCAAATTCAGATGGGAAGGGGGATGATTTTAGGTGGGGCAGGGAGGAACATTTTTTTTTAATTTTTACTGTGTATTAGGAAACATACATGATATGCCAATCTTTTGATGTCATGAATATTTTTGCATAGGATGAGGATAAAAAGGAACCAACTGAAAAAAAAGTAAGGCAGAGAGTACAAGGGGACGCCCCTGAAGGCCCCTCTCCAGTCTCATCTGGCCTTTTGTCCTTCCCTCCCTGGCTCTAGCTGGGCTGGCCTGCAGGTCCTTGAAGATGGCACCCACTTATCTACCAGGCCTGTGCCTCACCCCCACACAACTGCTCCCACCCCTCTTTGACTAAGATAACATCCACTATCAGGGCAGGAGGAGAAGGGAGTGGCAGAGGATGAGATGGTTGGATGGCATCACTGACTCGATGGACAGGAGCTGAGCAAGCTGTGGGAGTTGGTGATGGACAGGGAAGCCTAGTGTGCTGTAGTCCATGGAGTTGCAAAGAGTTAGACACAACTGAGCAACTGAACAACAGCAGCAGCAGCATCCTTCAGACCTCCACTCTAGTGTCATTAGTGTCATTCTCTTGTGGGGGGCATCTTGGTGGTCAGGGGCCCACGGTGATTATGTCTCAGGGCTCCCTATTTGGCCTTCATAGCATTTCCCATTTTGCATCTGGGATTAAATCTGAGGCTCTCGCTAGAAGGCAGGCTTTTTGAAGCTGAATGCGTCTCGCTCACCACTGTAAGCCCAGCATCTAACACAGCGCCAGGCTCATACTAAGCACTCGCCTGAATTAAAGATGCAGGAGAGCGTGAATGAAGCCGGTGACTAGAGGCTCTTGCCCAGCTGGGGCTGCTTTTGCGGAGATAGGAACTGCTCCTCATCAGTTCACGAGTCTTTTAACAAAGTACCCCACATTCCCGTCGTGCACTGGGCCTCATAGTTAGCTGGTGCCGAGTTGAAAGTGAAAGTGTGAGTCGCTCAGTAGTGTCCGACTCTTTGTGACTCCATGGACTATAGCCCACCAGGCTTGTAAGTCCATGGGATTCTCCCAGCAAGAACATTGAAGTGGGGAGCCATTCCCTTCTCCAGGGGATCTTCCCAACCCAGAGATCAAACCCAGGTCTCTTGCATGGGAGACAGATTCTTTACCATTTGAGCCACCAGAGAAGCCCTAGGGAAGTCCCAAGTGGGAGCTTGAGGACTCTAGGGGACGAGGGGGTGGGATTCCGGTATGGAGACTCCTTCCAGAAGTGCGGCTGAGAGGGAAGGAAGAGAGGATGTCTCATCCTCTCTCTCCCCGGCCCTGGCTATGCCACCAGGGGTCTTAGAGACCAGATCTGAGCTCTTTCCCTGGGGGCCCCGGAGAGACCTGCAGGAGGGGTGAGGGGCTTCTGCCCCAGGCTTCTGTGGGCCTCCAGGCACTCCTTGCTGACCTCAGGCTGGGCTTCTTCCTCCTGGCCTCTCCCCACCCCCAGTGTTTGCTTTTCCTGGCCTCCCCCACAGCCCCCTGATGCCAGAAGTTCTTTTACTTTGAAACATTTGAGAATATTTCAGTAAAGCTCATAACCAACTATTAACATTTTTGCTTCAGATAGATTTTCTTGTATAAAATAAGTAGAACATCACAGATAGAGCTGAAGGTCACTCTGTTCCCCTCCCGGGTACAATTCGTCTTCCTCCCTTTCATTCCCAGGCACAGTTGTTATTATTAATCTAATGTGTATCCTCCTAATCTGTTTCTATGCACAAAACAGAATGTTTATAGCAGGACTAGTCACAACAGCCCCAAAGTGGAAAACAACCCAAATGTCTATCAACTGATGAAGGAATAAACTAATGTGGTATGTCCATATGATGGAATATTATCAAACAATAAGAAAAAAAGCACTGCTACCGTGCTAACGTGGACCAGCTTTGAAAACATTATCAGTGAAAGAGGCCAGATACAAAAGGCCACATATTGTATGATTTCTTATCTACAGGTAAATCCACAGATGCAGAAAAGAGATGAACTGTGGATAAAACCAGTCCATTCTAAAGGAAATCAGTCCTGAATATTCATTGGAAGGACTGATGCTGAAGCTGAAGCTCTAGTACTTTGGCCACCTGATGCGAAGAACTGACTCACTGGACAAGACTCAGATGCCGGGAAAGATTGAGGGCAGGAGGAGAAGGGGACGACAGAGGCTGCAATGGTTAGATGGCATCACTGACTCAATGGACACGAGTATGAGCAAGCTGTGGGAGTTGGTGATGGACAGGGAAGCCTGATGTGCTGCAGTCCATGGGGTCACAAAGAGTCAGACATGACTGAGCGACTGAACTGAACTGAACTGTGGCCAGAGACCAGGTGGGGAGGAAGGAGGAGGGACAAGTAACTTTTCAACGGGTATGGAGTTTCTTTTTGGGGTGATAAAAATGTTCTGGAAGTAGATGGTGATGATGGTTGCATAACTCTGTAAATAGAATAAAAATCACTGAATGTTCACTTTAAAATGGTTAATATGGTAAATTTTGTTGTGTGACTTTTATCTCAGTAAAAAAAAAAGGAACGTGATTTTAAAATATTTTCCTAAGGGCTTTCATACTGCAGATATATTTCTGCACCTTGTTTACTTGCTTAGCATGATGTTGATACATATAGATCCGATTCATTTATTTTTAGCTCCTCAGTTATCTTTTATTGGAGGAACATACTATGATTTATTTTTCTATTGGTGGGCATTATTGGTGATAAAATATTTCTCTTTTTTCTCACTCAAGCTGTGCTCCCAGGAACAGTCTTGACAGTTTCCTGGGGCCCATTTGGGGAAAATTTCTCTAGGGTATACATTTGCTGGGTTGTAGGAAATATAACTTTTCACAATATAGTCAGTGATATCAGTTACACTCCCATTGGCAGCTTGCGAGTATTCCAAGCCCTTGTTATTTTCCAACTTTGATTTTTACCTATCTGATGGTTGTGCCATTTTAATTTCAGTTAGTATTTCCTTTATTCCTAGTTATTTTTTCTTTTGTCCCCCGTCCCTGACCTTTCTCTCTTTATTCCTTCTTTCCTTTCCTTTTTGGTATTTTCTTGACTATTCTTGGATTTTTATCTTCCATATGGATTTGGAATCACTTTATCTAGGTCCATGAAAAACCTTGTTAGATTTTTGACTGGAACAGATGTGAGACCATAGATTTACTTGCAAGTTACCTGGCATCTTTACTCTATGAGCAACTCCCATCCATGAACAAATAATATATTTCCATTTAACTAGATCTTCTTTTACTTTAAAAAATACTGTTTATTTATTCGGCTGCACCAGGGCTTCGTGTGGCCCGTGGGATCTTTGATTGTGGCGTGCAGGACCTTTTTTTGTTTTTTTTCAGTTGCAGCACATGGGACCTATTTCCCTGACCAGAGATGGAACCCTGGGCCCTCTGCATTGGGCATCTTAGCCACTGGACTACCAGGGAAGTCCCTCCGTTTATGTTTTAAAATAGACTTGATTTTTTAAAAATTAACTTAGGTTCACTGCAAAATTGAATGGAAAGTACAGAGAGTTCGCAAACATTCTTTGCCTCCCTCCATGCACAGTTTCCTCCAATATCAACATCCTGCCCATCTGCACATCCCTCACCAGAGTGGTCCATTTGTTACAATCAATGGACCTACACTGACACATTGCTATCATCCAAAATCCATAGTTTAGGTGAGGGTTCACTCTTTTAAAAAAAAAGTTTATTTATTTTTGATTGTGCTGGGTCTTGGTTGCTGTGAGGGCTTTTCTCTAGCCGCAGCAAGTGGGGGCTACTCTCTAGTTACAGTGTTTAGGCTTCTCCTTGCGGTGACTTCTCTTGTTGTGCAGCACAGGCTCTAGGGTTGGAGGGCTTCAATGGTTGTGGCTCCCAGGCTCTAGAGCACAGGCTCAGCAGTTGTGGCGCATGGGCTCAGGTGCTCCATGGCACGTGGGATCCTCCAGGATTACTGATCGAACCCGTGCCTTCTGCATTGGCGGGTGGATTCTTGACCACTGAGCAATCAGGGAAGCCTAAGTGGTTCGCTCTTGGCCTTGCACATTTTATGGACTTTGACAAATGCATGACATGTATCCACCATGATAGTATCATACAGAGCAGTTCAGTTCAGTTCAGTTCAGTTCAGTTCAGTTACACTGTGCTAAAAATCCCCTGGTCTCTGCCTCTCCCTACCTGCTCCTCTGCCCGACACCTTACAACCACTGATTTTTACTGTCTTCATAGTTTTACCTTTTCCAGAAAGTCATACCGTTGGTAGCCTTTTCAAATTAACTTCTTCCACTTAGCAATGCTACATATTTAAATTTTCTCCATGTCTTTTCATAACTTGACAGCCCATTTCTTTTTAGAGTTGAATAATATTTTATTGGCTGGGTGTACCACACTTTATCCATTCACCTTCAGTTCAGTTCAGTTCAGTCACTCAGTCGTGTCTGACTCTTTGCGACCCCATGAATCGCAGCACACCAGGCCTCCCTGTCCATCACCAACTCCCGGAGTTTACCCAAATCCATGCCCATCAAGTCGGTGATGCCATCCAACCATCTCATCCTCTGTCGTCCCCTTCTCCTCCTGCCCCCAATCCTTCCCAGCATTAGGGTCTTTTCCAATGAGTCAACTCTTCGCATGAGGTGGCCAAAGTATTGGAGTTTCAGCTTCAACATCAGTCCTTCCAATGAACACCCAGGACTGATCTCCTTTAGGATGGACTGGTTGGATCTTCTTGCAGTCCAGGGGACTCTCAAGAGTCTTCTCCAACAACACAATTCAAAAGCATCAGTTCTTTGTCACTCAGCTTTCTTCACCATCCAACTCTTACATCCATACATGACCACTGGAAAAACCATAGCCTTGACTAGATGGACCTTTGTTGACAAAGTAATGTCCCTGCTTTTAAATATGCTATCTAGGTTGGTCATAACCTTCCTTCCAAGGAGTAAGCGTCTTTTAATTTCATGGCTGCAATCACCATCAGCAGTGATTTTGGAGCCCAAAAAAATGAAGTCTGACACTGTTTCCACTGTTTCCCCATCTATTTCCCATGAAGTGATGGGACCAGATGCCATGATCTTAGTTTTCTGAACGTTGAGCTTTAAGCCAACTTTTTCACTCTCCTCTTTCACTTTCATCAAGAGGCTCTTTAGTTCTTCTTCACTTTCTGCCATAAGGGTGGTGTCATCTGCATATCTGAGGTTATTGATATTTCTCCTGGCAATCTTGATTCCAGCTTGTGTTTCTTCCAGCCCAGCGTTTCTCATGATGTACTCTGCATATAAGTTAAATAAGCAGGGTGACAGTATACAGCCTTGATGTATTCCTTTTCCTATTTGGAACCAGTCTGTTGTTCCATGTCCAGTTCTAACTGTTGCTTCCTGACCTGCATACAGGTTTCTCAAGAGACAGGTCAGATGGTCTGGTATTTCCATCTCTTTCAGAATTTTCCACAGTTTATTGTGATCCACACAGTCAAAGGCTTTGGCATAGTCAAGAAAGCAGAAATAGATGTTTTTCTGAAACTCTCTTGCTTTTTTGATGATCCAGCGGATGTTGGCAATTTGATCTCTGGTTCCTCTGCCTTTTCTAAAACCGGCTTGAACATCTGGAAGTTCATGGTTCACATATTGCTGAAGCCTGGCTTGGAGAATTTTGAGCATTACTTTACTAGCATGTGAGATGAGTGCAATTGTGCGGTAGTTTGAGCATTCTTTGGCATTGCCTTTCTTTGGAATTGGAATGAAAACTGACCTTTTCCAGTCCTGTGGCCACTGCTGAGTTTTCCAAATGTGCTGGCATATCGAGTGCAGCACTTTCACAGCATCATCTTTGAGGATTTGAAATAGCTCAACTGGAATTCCATCACCTCCACTAGCTTTGTTCGTAGTGATGCTTTCTAAGGCCCACTTGACTTCACATTCCAGGATGTCTGGCTCTAGGTGAGTGATCACACCATCGTGATTATCTGGGTCGTGAAGATCTTTTTTGTACAGTTCTTCTGTGTATTCTTGCCACCTCTTCTTAATATCTTCTTCTTCTGTTAGGTCCATACCATTTCTGTCCTTTATCGAGCCCATCTTTGCATGAAATGTTCCCTTGACAAATTGGTTATTTGCAAGTTTCGGCAATTATGAATAAAGCTGCTTTAAACACCTGTGTGCAGGTTTTTGTATGGACATCTTTTCAGCTCAGTTGAGTAAATACACAGGAGAAAACTTGTTAAATTATATGGTAAGAGTATATTTAGTTTCATATTTCTTTACATTAAGAAAAGTTTTACAGTTTTCTAAAAAAAAAAATCTAGAAATTTTTGTATATGTATTCCTAGATGCCTTTGTTGCTATTGGAAATGGTATCCTTTTAATTACATTTTCTTGTTTCCTGTTGGTAATCCAGTAAGCATTCAATAAAATGTCATTGATTTATGTAGGATGCTCTAGTATTCAGCAATCCTGCTAAATACTCTTATTCGTTCTAATACTTTACATGCAGATTCCTTTATTTACTGGAAAGAGAATAAATTGTATGTGTATAAGGATGGAGTTAATTCTTCCTTTCTATTTTCTAAACCTCTTGTTTCCTCTTACTACATTTAGCTAGAAGTGTCAGTAAAGTTGAGAATAAAGGGCATTCTTATCTTGTTTTTTATCTTTATACTAGGATGCTTGAGTTTCACCTTTAAGTAAGATGTCTAGGCATTTGCTGAATATTGTATCAGGTTGACTTATTACCATACTAATCCTAATTTGCCAAGATTTTTAAAAAATGAGTGATTTGATCAAATGATTTTTATACATTTATTAAAGTGATCATATGCTTCTTCAGTCAGTTCAGTCGCTCAGTCATGTCTGACTCTTTGCAACCCCATAGACTGCAGCATGCCAGGCTTCCCTGTCCATCACCAACTCCTGGAGCTTGCTCAAATTCATGTCCATTGAGTCGGTGATGCCATCCAACCATCTCATCCTTTGTCGTCCCCTTCTCCTGCCTTCAATCTTTCCCAGTATCAGGGGCTTTTTCAATATGCTTTTTATGTCTTAATATATTAAGGTTCAGAATATAGGAATTATTTTCTGTTGTTAAACTACCCTCACATTTTTGGCTAAACTCTACTATATGTTTCTATATGTTTGTACAATATGGATTTTGCTTTCTGTTTTATGATATAGGATTTTTGCATCTTATAACTACAATTAGGCTTATTCTCTGACGTTCTTGCCCCTACGTACCCTTGCCTTGGTATGATGTCGAGGTCATACTAACGCTAGAAGATGAGTTAGGTAGTTTTCCTTTTATTCCATCTCCTAAAACAGTTTATATAAAATAATCAGGGTTCTCTAGAGAAAGAGAAATAGAACTGATAGTATGTATGAGAGTGTGTGTGTCTTTATCTATCTACTCTATCTATCTTTAAGGAGAGGAAGAGATTTATTATTAGTAATTGGCTCACATGATTATGGAGACTGAGAAGTCCTAAGACCTGCAGTTGGCAAGCAGGAGACCCAGGAGAGCTGCTGGCGGCTTCACTCTGAGTCAGAAGGCCTGAGAACCAGAACAATCAACAGTATAAGTTCCAGTCTAAAAGGAGCAGGCTCGAGATCCAGAAAGATCTGACAATATAGTTTGAGTCTGGAGGCTGAAAAAGGCCTATGGCCCAGCCCAGCCGTCAGACAGGCCAAGTGACCTCTTACTCAGACCTTTTGCTCTGGTGAAGTCTTCAACTGATTGGATGAGGCCCACCTGCATTATGCGGAGCAGTGTTAATCTCATCCCCAAATACTCTCACAGACACACCCAAAATAATATCTGACCAAATGCCTGGATATCCTGTGGCCCAGCCACGTTAACGTAAAATTAACTGTCATTTACGGGGAATATGTTCTTGGAAGGTCCGAGAAACTCAACTGTAAAACCTGCCACCATTTTGTGTGTGTTTGTTTGGATGGGGCTTCCCAAGGGGTGCAGTGGTAAAGAATACCCCTGCCAAAGCAGCAGATACAAGAGATGTGGGCTTGATCCCTAGGTGGGGAAGATTCCCTGGAATAGGAAATGACAACCCATGCAAATATTCTTGCCTGGAAAATTTCGTGGACAGAGGAGCCCAGCAGGCTGCAGTCCACAGGGTCGCAAAGAGTCGATGATGACTGAGCTATGGAGCACGCACACACATTTGGATGGAGAGGCTGCAGAACTTATTTTATTTACCTATTTAAAAAAAATTTTTTTTTAAATTAATTTGGCTGCACTGGGTCTTAGTTGCAGCCTGCAGGATCTTCCATCTTTGTTGTGGTATGCAGGATCTTCAGTTGTGGCGCGTGGCATGTTTTAGTTTAGGATGCTAACTCTTAATTGTGACAAGTAGGATCTAGTTCCCTGATCTGAGACTGAACTTGGGCCCCCTGCTTTGGGAGGTGTTGTCTTAGCCGCTGGACCACCAGGGAAGTCCCTAGGGTGACTTATTTTTCATGAGGATCATGTCCTTGGAGTCAATCTGCCATTCAGGGACCCATCTGGGCTAGTCCTTTCTGCTTCCCTTTGGGGAAGCCTGATCCTCACTTAGGCCCTGAAGACTAATAGGATTTAGGACACCAAAGGAATCAAGAACCCTGGACTATTTTATCTGCAGAAACTACTGGCTTTGGGTCTACACTGCTTAGGGACTGTTTCACATAGAAGGTATGAGTTATTTTGACTGACCACTAGAGGGCAGTGGTTGACTGAAAACGGGTGCTGGTGGTGTTCTGTCTGGTGTCAGAAGGGCTCTTTTGGACCGTGCGGATTGGAGCACAACAGGCTCCTCTGTCCTCCACTGTCTCCTGGAGTTTGCTCAAATTCATGACCATTGAGTCAATGTGAAAAACAGGCCCACTATAATAAAATGGCTGAGACAGCAAACGCTTGGTAGATTTTCCCGTTTGGGCCCATAAGACCCTGAGATTTAGAGAAGATAAGAAACCTATCCAAATCTTGTATTCTAGTATGCAGAAAATCTGGAATTTTACCCTACTTCTCTGTCTGATTCTCAACTTCATTGTTTCTGCTGTGGTTGCAATAATAACTCATTCATTTTTTTCATTTATTAATTCTTTCATTTGAGAGCAATATCGCAGAGTGACTAAGAAGTCAATACCTGGAGTCAGCTATCTGGATGAAAATTCTGGCCTCAACACATACTGCTGCTGCTGCTGCTAAGTCGCATCAGTCATCTCCAACTCTGTGCAACCCCATAGACGGCAGCCCACCAGGCTCCTCCGTCCCTGGGATTCTCCAAGGCAAGAATACTGGAGCGGGTTGCCATTTCCTTCTCCAGTGCATGAAAGTGAAAAGTGAAAGTGAAGTCGCTCAGTCGTGTCCCACTCTTTGCGACCCCATGAACTGTAGCCCACCAGGCTCCTCCATCCATGGGATTTCCCAGGCAAGAGTACTGGAGTGGGGTGCCATTGCCTTCTCCGCAACACATACTAGCAAGCACCGTAAGAGCTCTGTGCTTCAGTTTCCTTATCTGTCTACGGGGATATTAGGATTTGCTCATGAAACTGCGGCAAAAATGAATTGCGATGATATGTGAAAAGTATTTTTGAAACCGCATCTGGCACTTAGTAAGTACTTTAGCTATTGTTATTATTAACTCAGCAAATATTTATTAAGTGGCTCCTGCGTTCTAATACTACCACCATTGTAGGTACCAAGGATGGAGCAACCACACACATGCACACACAGACCTCCCTGCCTCCTGAAGCTTACATTCGAGGGATGGAGATGAATAATAAGCAAAACAAGAAAAAGTTTGTATTTGTCTTAGCGTAAGTAATGAAGATGGCCAAAAATAGAGCATGGAAGGGGATGGAGCACGGGGCTGGAGGCAGACTTGCAGTTCAAAACGGGGCTGTCAGGGATTTCCCTGGTGGTATGGCGGATAAGAATCCACCTGTCAATGCAGGCGACATGGGTTTGACCCCTGGTCCAGGAAGATCCCACATGTTGCAGAGCATCTAAGTCCATGCACCACAACTACTGAGCCTTCATGCTGCCACTACTGAAGCCCATGCGCCTAGAGGCTGTGCTCTGCAACGAGAGAAGCCACCGTAATGAGAAGCCCGTACACCACAGTGAAGAGTAGCCCCTGCTCACCACAACTAGAGAACTCCTTGCACAGCAAAGAAGACTCAGGACAACCAAAAAATGGTCCGCATCAAAAAAAAAAAATCTTTGATAAATAAATAAAATGGGACTGTCAGAGAAGGCTTCATCGAAGTGGCATCCAGCAAAAAACAGAGGAAGAGAGTGGGCCAACTTCTGGATGTCTAGGAGCCATGTGGCTGTCTGAAAGTCAAGCATTTGGGCAGAAAGAATGTCTTCAGGAGTGGCAAAGAGGCCAGGGTAGCAAAAATGGAGGGCAGTGGGGGCGAATACTATGACATGGGACCAGAGGTGAGGTGGAGAAATAGGGAGGCAATCTTGTAGAGCCTTGACGCCTGGCGAGCGCTTTGGACTTTGTGTGGGCTGATAAGACTTTGATAGGTTCTGAGCAAATAGGGGGGCCCCATCTGATTTCTGTGCGCCAAGCCCCCTGCAGTTACTGTTAGGGAATGGACTGCAGGGCAAATGGAGACAGGGAGCCCAGGGAGCAGGCCACTGCAGAGATCCTGGGGAGAGATGGAGAGGTGCTGAGGGCTTGGAGTAGGGGATAAAGGTGCTGGAGGTGCTGGTGGTGAGTTGTGGCCAGATTCTGGATCTGTTTTGAAGATAGAGATGATAGGATTGGCTGACAGATCCAATGTGGGCTGTGAGAGAAAGAGGTGTCAAGGACAACTCCAGGGATTTTAGCCTGAACAACTAGGAGCACAGAACTATCATTTCCTGGGGCCTTGAGGATTCGGGGAGGACAGTGTCAGGGAGAGGAGCAGGGTGGGGATCGGGAGTTTGGTTTTGCGCCTGTTAGTTTGGATGCTTCTTAGGCACTTGGCTGTTGGGCATCTGAATCTGGACTTTAAGGGCCTGGGCTGCGGATGTGGCTTTGAGCTGGCTCCACCCACGACCACCCAGGGAGGCCCGTGGAGCTCTGCCTGGGACTGGGGCCTGGGTTCTCCACTCAGAACCTCAAGCCTGGGCTGTGTCCTAGGGAGCCTGCTGCAGCCCCCCTACCTCCCCAAAAGGGGTCTTCAACAAAAGCACCCACTCCATAAGAGTGGGTAACACCCAGGCCTCCTGCCCTCTGTTCACTGCATGAGGTCATTGCACTGAAGGTCACAGTTGTTCACAGAAGACAGGAACAAGCCCCAAGCTCAGTTACCCATTAACCCAGCCCTGAGTAAGTGCCAAGTGGACAGGCCTCATTTTCTCACCAAAGTTGGTTAGTCCAGGGAAGGCACCTTATATGCCAACCTCAGTTAATTAGGTTTGGCCCACGGTAGCACTGTCTTAACAAGGGGAAGGCATGTGGTGATTGATTAGCAATGTCTGCCACGGAGACAGGATCGGAGAGTGGTTGCTCATGTACCAGATATTTGTTATTCCTGCTGCTGCTGCTGCTGCTAAATCACTTCAGTCATGTCCGACTCTGTGCGACCCCATAGATGGCAGCCCACCAGGCTCCCCTGTCCCTGGGATTCTCCAGGCAAGAACACTGGAGTGGGTTGTCATTTCCTTCTCCAATGTTATTCCTGATCTACCTGCAAATACTCACAGGTTTGTGCTTGAAAGGACCTCTTGGACCACCATGTAGTGTGGTCAGCCAGCCAGCTTCTCAGATTGAGTGAGAAGCTTTCAGTCCCTCTTGAATCAAATAGAAAGAGCCCCCGAAGCCAATATCTGTCACAGTTTCACTCACCCCACCACCTGTGTAATGAGGACCTCTCAGTAGCTCTTTGAACTGAATCAGAGATTCACCTTCACAAACAGAATCTGAGGTCCTGGTGAGGATGTGGCTGGAGACCACAGCCTCACAGCTGTCTTTCTTAGTGGACCAGTGACCTCAATGGATGAGAGGGCCGTGGGCTCTTTTTTTTTTGTTTGTTTGTTTTAAGCAGAAACACTTCTTTCAACCCTAGGAAGGTGAAGCATTAAGTTTTGCTCCTTGGATGGAACTTTCTTTTTTAGAGAGTACCTGATGTGGGTATACAACTTAGCTAAGGAAGTTTTAGGATTAAGTGCTTGTGTGCATGCTAAGTCGTTCAGTTGTGTCTGACTCTTTGCAACCCTATGGACTGTAGCCCATCAGGCTTCTCTGTCCATGGGATTCTCCAGGCAAGAATATCGGAGTGGGTTGTCATGCCCTTCTCCAGGGGATCTTCCTGACCCAGGGATTGAACCTGCGTTGGCAGGTGGGTTCTTTACCACTAGCGCCACCTGGGAAGCCCCTTAGGATTAAGTAAGTACAGCATGCTAAACCAAGAATTAAAACTTGAGTATTATTAATAATATTTCTGTTTAAAAAATAAATCTCCATACATTTAGCTTCATATGTAAATAGATTTTTAAGAGAACTTAAGGCTCACCATATTTATAAGTTGGATTTACTAGATTTATAAGAATGAAACTTTTGGAAGGTTTTGTGTATATCAGACAAACGAGATACTCAAAAAGGAATTCAAAGTTATTCATTTATAAATGTACTTTAAATGTTTGAAGAGGCAAGTTTGTAAGAAGTCCCTTAATAACACTTGCTAAAATCTGCTAGATTCACAAACATGGTTTGTGGGCTGAGTTTTAAAGGTTAAGAAAGAACTAGTGTTTTGAATTAGTAACGTTAATGAATAGAAACAAATTGTGTACTCCCAAAATGAACTTTTAAACAGTCTTTTTGTATTCTCAGGAAACAACCCAAATGATCATCAACAGATGAACGAATCAACAAACTGTGATCCACACATGCAGTGGAATACTACAGCCCTAAAGAGGAAGGAACAGCTGACTGACAGAACTTGATGAATCTCTAAAGCATGATGCGAAGAGAGGGAAACCAGACTCAAAAGGTTATATACTGTATGATTCCATTCATATGAAAATTATTTAAAAGGCACAAATGTAGTGATGAAAAGCATATCAATGATGGCCAGGGGCTCGAGTAGGAGGAGGTGATTGACTTCACAGCAGTAAGTAGAAGCGAAATTTTTGGGTGACAGAAATGTTCTATGTTGTGATTGTGGTGATTACTTGCAGGTATACATTGTCAAGATTTACTGAACTGTACATTTTTAATTTTATCATATGTAAATTATACCTCCATACTGTTGACTTTAGAAAATAACATGATTCTCAAGGTCGCCTAAAACCTCCATATTCAACGTGAGGGATGACACAGGACCATCATATCTTTTTTTGGTTCTTTTTGTTTTGTTTCGAGGGGATCATCTTCTGATGATGGTTCAGGTAGGGCAATGAGGTTGTGAGGCGAGAGACCAAGTAATACTGTAGTTATCTTGAAAAGCCTGGTGGAAGAGCTGATTATGAAACAAACTGAGGTTTCTGATTATGAAAAAATCAAACCAATGACTTTTCTAGTTGGTTGAATGATTCTTTTTTAGCAAGTGTAAGACAGGCAGGACGTTGGTTGTAACCAAGATTCACGTCTTGCCAGGTGTGTTAATTATCGATTGTTGTGTAACAGTGACCACAAACTTAGTGCATTAAACAATACACACTTCTTATCTCATGGTTCTGTAAGTGGGAAGTCCTGGCATGACTTAGCTGGGTCCTCTGCTCAGTGTCTTAGGAAGCTGAAATCATGATGTTGGCCAGGCTCATCTGGAAGCCTCCTGGGGGAAAATGCACTTTCACCCTCATTGAGGTTGTTGGCAGAATTCATCCTGTGATGGATGACGGAGCCCTGGCTGTTTGCTGGCAGTCTGCTGAAGGCCACCCCAGAGGCCCTAGAGACCACTCACAGCTCCAAAGTGGCCACTTACTTACTTCATCAAGCCTGCGGGGAGAGTATCTCTCTCCAGTCGGTTAAGACAGACTCCTTTTTTTTTTTCAATACGTTGTATCTGAGCATGAGCATCACTTCACAGCTGGAAAGCCCTACTAATCATCCAGTTTAAGCTCAAGGAAACTGAGGTCCACAAAAGTTAACAGATTTAACCATGTAGCAAAGGTGAAACTAGAATTTAAATTAATTGAGTCCTAGTCCAGAGATCTTTTTAACCATACCAAGTTACTTCCTATATTTGCTTCATTGTTTAAATGAGAACGGCAATCAGTCAATACATACTATTCATAATATTTGAACAAATGTTCTCCTTAATATTGATCAATATTCTCCCATTTTCCAGAATATCAGCCAACATTGGCAAAACAATACCAGTAATAATAGTGAGTGTCTTCTACTTGCTGGGCCTATAGAATCTTCACTGATCTTCACATAAAACACAGTATAATACAGATGAATAGATAGGGAAGATGTGATGTGTATATACATGTATATATATGTATATATATATACATATATTCCTTTATATATATATATATACATATATACACATACAATGGAATATTACTCAGCCATAAAAAGTGAAAGTGAAGTCACTCAGTCGTGTCCAACTCTTTGCGACCCCATGAACTGTACCCTACCATGCTCCTCCGTCCATGGGATTTTTCAGGCAAGAGTACTGGAGTGGGAATGAAACAATACCATTTGCAGCAACATGGATGGATCCGGAGATTATCATATTACTTTTTTTTTGGCTGCGTCACACAGCATGCAGGATCTTAGTTTCCCAACCAGATACAGAACCCACACCCTCTGCCTTGGAAGCTTGGAGTCTTAATCACTGGACCACCAGGGAAGAGATTATCATATTAAGTGAAGTAAGTCAGACAGAGAAAGACAAATTTCATTCAATATCACTTAAATATGGAATCTAAAGAAATGACGCAGATAAATTTATTTACAAAACAGAAACAACCTCACAGACAGAAAAACAAACTTATGGTTGCCAAAGAAGGAGGGGAAGGAGGGATAAATTAGGAGTTTGAGATTAGCAGATACAAGCTACTATATATAAAATAAACAATAAGGTCCTACTATATAGTACAGGGAACTATATTCAATATCCTGTAATAAATCATAATGGAAAAGAATATGAAAATATATACATATAAAACTGAATCACTTGACTATACACCAAAAACCAACACAACACTGTCAATCAACTATACTTCAGTTTAAAAGAAATGAAAAAAAAAGAGTTATATAAGGTAAGGTAATCATGGGAGTGACACCCACCACTTTTGCCATAGGATGTAGCTTAAACAAGGGCTGACAACTATCACATTTGCCATATGTTATTGATTAGAAGCAAGTTTCAGTTTCTGCCCACTCTCAAGGGGAGGGGATTATGCAAGAGTCTGGACACCAGGAGACGAGGGTCATGGGGTCCACTATCAAGTCTGCTCCATACCTGGTGACGGCAGTGGAAGAGAGGGATGAACAAGGAGTGAGGTAGTTCAAAGAGGGGATTTCAGACATGAGGGTCCTTGGGCCCTTAGCTAGGTAGGAAGTGAAGTCCAAGTAGGAAATGACCAAAGACTGGAGAGGGGGTGGTGGGGTCAGTGATTTGAAGACTTTTTTTAAAAGTTTCACTTATTTATGTGTTTTGGCCACACTGAGTGTGGGATCCTAGCTCCCCGAGCATGATCAAACCTGGGCCCTTAGCAGGGAAAGCCCGTGTCTTAACCCATGGACCGCCAGGGAATTCCCGAAGACCTTTTTAAGTTTGAAAGTTTTCACCACGGGAAGGTTGAGCAGAGGGAGCTTGAGGAGAGATTCAGTGGCTGGAGAAGGGCTTGTGTGTGTGAAGTCAGGATTTCCCAAAGGAGCCATTCCGGGGGAAGGGTGAGTTCTTGGGGAGCAGGCAGGTAGGTAGTGTGAAGGAGGTCATGGAATTGGGGAGGTCCAGATGGCCTCCCTGCTCCTAACCTGGCCCCCTCTGAGTCTGTTCCTCACTACATGACTCCTGATATGCTCATCAGATCATGAGTCTTCTCTAGGCTTAACCCTGCCAGGCCTTCCCACCTCATTCAGAGTAAAATCTAACACCCTTCCATGACCTGCCTCCCACCATCCTCAGCTACCCTCCTCCCCTCGCTATCTACACTCCAGCTACACTGGCCTGTGGGACTAGCCCTTGATGTTCCTGGCCTGGAAGGCCCTGCTCACTCATGGCTTCCTCCCTCCCTCTAAGTGTCTGTTCAAATGGCTGCCTCTGGCCTTGCCTGTCCATCCTATATAAAACAGTACCTCTTCCCAATCACTCTCTGCCCCCTTAGCCACCTTATCCTTCTTGCCTATCAAGCATTTCATGTATGTCTTCTGTTTCAAAAAAGATATTTTTTTGTTATTTATTTGCTGCCCTGGGTCTTAGCTGTGGCACATGAAATCTTTGTTGTGGCATGCAGGATCTAGTTCCCCGACTAGGGATCGAACCTGGACCCCCTGCACTGGAAGCGCAGAGTCCCAGCCGCTGGACCACCAGGGAAGTTCCGCGTGTATGTGTTTGTCCAGGTGTTATCATCTGTCTCCCTTAACAAGAATGTCGGCTCCAGGAATCTAGGGGTTTGTTTTATTCACTGCTGAATCCCAGAACCTAGATGGATGCCTGGCACATGGAGTGTTGTTATGAGGGCAGACAGAGCTGAGGGGTGTCCTGAGGGGTGGCTGAGTTTATACCAGTGGGTCTGAGGCCAAAGCGTTGAGGTGTAAACCAGGAGCTGTTTTGGAGGCCTGAGCACCACTTCTGATATCTCGAAGGGGTGAACACAGAAGATGCAGCACTTGATAGACTGTGGGACTTGGAAGTTAAGAGCTCTGCCACTTAATAGCTGTGTTACCTGAGAAAGTTACTTAATATCTCTGAGCCTTTGTTTCCTCATCTGTAAAATGGAGACAATGATAGAACCAAAGTCAAAATCATGGAGTTATGCAGATAAACACGCACTCTGCATGGGAGGTACCTGGTTCAGGGCCTGCATATGATACATACTTGGTAGTAACTGGATAATGTTATATTACTTCTCTGTGCCTGCTTACAATCTGAGACTTTCCTCTGCTGTCCAAACAAGCTTTGCCATTTACTATTATTCCAATCTGAGGCAGATCATTTTACCTGAAATGAGATTCAGTTTCTTGTTTGCATCATGGAGATAATAATTCCTGCCCTGACTCCCTTGACCAAACTGTTGAGAGCTGTAAGTGAAGTGATGCATAGGAAAGCACTTTGAAATGTTTTGTTGATGTGTGACGTAAAGGATCATTGCTTTTCATGCTTGCTGACTGGTTCCCTTCAGGGTTTCTGGAGTTGTAGGCAATGAGTGGTTGGTAATTTTCAGAAGCTCCAACAGAATACCTGGGGTGCCCGGGACAGGGTGTTGCCACAGTGGACTTTCTTAAGCAGAGGAATGGAATCCAGATTTTGCCCAACGCCTGAATTTAAATGGCCCTTGTGTGTGTGTATGTGTGTGTGTGTGTGTGTTAGTTGCTCAGTCATGTTCAACTCTTTGTGACCCCATGGACTGGGGCCCACTAGGCTCCTCTGTCCATGGAATTCTCCAGGCAAGAATACTGGAGTGGGTTGCCATGTCCTTCTCCAGGGGATCTTCCCGACAGAAGAATCGAGCCCAGGTCTCCTGCATTGTAGGCAGATTCTTTACCACCTGAGCTGAGCTCAGCAGGAATGAATTTAAATGGCCCTTGGGCTTCCCAGACAAGAGCTAGTGGTAAAGAATCCACCTGCCAATAAAGGACACATAAGAGACCACTCAGATTTGAGCCCTGGGTCGAGACGATCCCCTGGAGAAGGGCATGACAACCCACTTGAGTAGTCTTAGGGCTTCCCTGATGGCTAGGATGGTAAAGAATCTGCCTACAATGTGGGAGACCCAGGTTCTATCCCTGAGTCAGGAAGATCCCCTGGAGAAGGGAATGGCTACCCACTCTAGTATTCTTGCCTGGCAAATTCCATGGACAGAGGAGCCTGGAGGGCTACAGTCCATGGGGTCTCAAAGAGTCAGACACGACTGAGGGACTAACACTGGCAGAAATAGAGAATAGACTCGTGGACACAGCAGGGGAAGGAGAGGGTGGAACAAGTTGAGAGTATCATTGACATATATACATTACCATGTGTAAGATAGCTAGCGGGAAGCAGCTGTATAGCACAGGGAGCTCAGCTCAATGCCCTGTGACAACCTAGAGAGGTGGGATGGGAGGGAGGTTCCAGAGGGAGGGGATATATGTATACTTATAACTGATTCATATCAATGTACAGCAGAAACCAACACAACATTGAAAAGCAATTGTCCTCCAATTTAAAAACATGTCCCTTGGGCTGAGGGCAACCAGCTTTCTGAGACTCATGGACTGAACAACAGTCTAGCTTCTCTTAACTCCTAACACATGCTCAGTCGCTCAGTCGTGTCCTCCTGTTTGTGACCCCGTGGACTGTAGCCGGCCAGCCTCCTCTATCCATGGAATTTTCCAGGCAAGAATAGTGGAGTGGGTTGCCATTTCCTACTCCAGGAGATCTTCCTGACCCAGGGATCGAATCTGCGTCTTTTGTGTCTCCTGCATTTTGGCAGGTGGATTCTTTCCCACCGAGCCACCTGGGAAGCCCTTTTTTAACTCATACATGAAGCAAAAAAGAAGAATCCAGAACCTGGATGTCTGTCTTTGGAGACTCAACACCTGGCCCCTTTTCACCTGCCACTGTCAAGTAACTAATGAAGGCATCTCAGAGGCTTTATTCATGAGAGGCTCAACTTAGATAAACAGAACCCACAGCCCTGTGAAACCCAGAGCTCCTGAGCTGGCTGTGTCCCTGGCAGCTGGGAAGACAAAAAAAAGCACAACAGCCATCTAGGTCAGGGAAGGTGTAAGCATTCATCCATGCCTCCTCCCCAAGTGGGAGCCAGGATGCAGAAAGGCCCTTAGGGTTCCATATGGCACACAATCCCTCCAGGTGCTGATCATCAGTCAGCTTGGCACCCACTGGGCATCCTAGAGCAACAAATGCTCCTTTCTTACACTGTATTTCCTAGGCGATTTCTCCAGGGATCTGGGTCCAGTAGACACAGTGCCATTCAGGTGTATCCAACCTACCCCTGTGGAGCCCCTATACTTGGTTCCTCCAACTCAAAGTGAATTGGCTTCCAGATCAAGTGCACACACACACACACACACACACACACACACACACACACACACACACACACACACACACAACCAGCCAGGTGGTAGCTACTGATGACCCTGATTCCTACGTTCTTCTCAGCTTCCCAGAATAGGAGGTAAGAGTGAAATGATAGAAACTGTCTACCAATATTTATTCACACTTATTTCAGAGAATAGGGCAAAAATTCTTTTCCCAACCTCCTTCACAGTTCAATGTGGCTATTCATTAACGTTCTCACCAGGGAAATGTGGATGGACTGGACACCTATGTGCTACTTCGGGGCCCAGGCTTTAAGTCTGTGGCCACATCTCTGCCAAATTCTCTTTCCCTTCCTGCTGGCTTGAATTCAGGGAGACCTAGCTTAACAATGCAGGGACAATGCTCTGCAGAATGGCAGGGAATCATGATGGAAGGAATCTGGACTCTACAATGTCTGCAATGGATATAGCTTCTGGCTGCTCTGGAATGGTCACTAGGTAGTTAGGTGAGAGATAAACTCCTATCTTTTTTTGTCCACGGAGTTATTGTCGGGCCTCTTTGTTACAGCTGCTGAGCTTTACTCTGACCAGCACAGGGGTAAAGAGCATGGCCAAGCTGAAGGCTTCCCAGGCTAACATGGCAGCCCAATCCACCAGCCCTATATGACCTGCCATTGAATGGTTTGGGCTTGTGTTACAAGAGGCTGCTGGGGAAGGAAGCCGTGTTCCGTATTGATTAAAATGGACTCAGACAGGGACTTTCCTGGTGGTCCAGTGGCTAAGACTCTGAGCTCCCAACTCAGAGAACTTGGGTTCGATCCCTGGTCAGGGGACTAGATCCCATATGCTACAACTAAGACTCAGTGCGGTGAAATAATTTTTTTTTTTTAAGATGGAATCAGACAGATCTAGGTTTTAATTTTGGTTGAAAGTGAAAGTGAAGTCGCTTAGTCTTGCCTGACTCTTTGTGACCCCATGGACTTTAGCCTACCAGGCTCCTCTGTCCATGGGATTTTCCAGGCAAGAATACTGGAGTGCGTTGCCATGTCCTTCTCCAAGAGATCTTCCCGACCCAGGGATTGAACCCGGGTCTTCTGCATTGTAGGCAGATGCTTTACGATCTGAGCCACCAGGGAAGTCTAATTTTGGTTAGAACATTCATTAGTGTTTTGAACCTTGGATACTTTCACTAACAAATTAAGTCTCAATTTCTTCTGTAAAATGAGGATAATAGAACCTACTACTATATGAAATATCATCTATATGATTATATGAGATAATATAGCTTAAGGGCTTGAAAATGTTTGCTGCTATTAATGGGATCAGGTGATATCCAGATGTGATTTTTCCCACCCTCGTTCTCTAGGAAGGAGGGAAAGAGAGAAGGAAGCTAATGTCTTTTTAAACATATTTATTTATTTTTCTTTATTTGGCTGCTCTGGGTCTTAGTTGCAGCATGTGGGGCCTTTTAGCTGTGGCTTGTGGGATCTAGTTCCCTGACCAGGGATTGAACCCTGGGCTTGCTGCAATGGGAGCGTGGAGTCTTAACCGCTGGACCATTGGGGAAGTCCCTCTGCAATTAAAAAAAAAATTTTTTTTTGATCCATGGTTGGTTGAATCTGTGGATGTGGAAGCCACAGATATGGAGGGCAACTGTACAAGTCCCTAAAGTTTTCAACAAATAAAGTTTCTTAAGTATCTACTATGGGCCAGGGACTAGGATGGTGCTGGAGAACAGAGATGCCCTTGTGGAAATTAAGGCAGCAGCCTTTTCAGGCTCATAAACTGGAGTCCAGATCACCTACTGAGTTGAAATTTACCTTGACCAAGAAAGAAATCCTGATTCTTCACATCGCCTTATGGGATGCCCAAATCCCACTGCAGGTAAGTTAAACCATCATCTCTGGAGCCTGCACGCTGATGTTTCAAAAGCATTGAGGTGTCTCCAGTGAATAGGTGGCACTGAGTCTGAATACTGCTCCTCCCAGTTTTCCACACCACATCAAACAGAAGTTTCTTAAACAAGGTCTGAGCTTGGCATTCACCTGGCAAAACCTTCCAAGGCTTCCACTGCCTATAGGCTGAAGTCCAAACTCTGCATGACATTCACAATTTGGATTCAGCCCCTTTCCATTAATAACATTAATGGCTAAAATGGACTGGGCATTTCATACGTTTCATACATACCCCTTGGTATTGTACCAAGGACTTTCTGTGTGTTATCCATTCACTTGTCACCTAACCTTAGTAGACTATGTCTTGCCCAGCTTCCATATTGTAATAAGAAGGGGACGTTCCAAGAGAAGCATTTAGCACAGTGGTATGTAGTTTACTGCTCAGTTAACAGTAGCTATGACAGATATCATCCCTGTTCTAAAGATGAGAATGTTCAGGGGTGTTGAGTAACTTGCCTAACCACAGTCCTGATAAGTGAACAGAAATGGGGCCTGAACCTGAGAAGTCTGGCTTCAGTGCCCAGACTACCTATCTTTCACTCTGCTGCTGAAAGCAGTGCTTGTCTCAGGCCATCTTCCAGAGCTGCCCCAGAGGATGTTCCCTTCATGGTTAGAACACCTCCCTTCATCCTCCTCCAGGAAGGCTTCCTTCCTGCACTTCCTTCCCTTAGGACCCCCGCTAAGCAGAGGCTGATACTCCTGAGCCTTCTCAACAGACCTCCCTCTCCACTCTCATCCCACCCAACTGTCACTTAGACAGAGGGTGCACCCCCTCAGGGGGACATTGTCCTCGTCACCTCTGGCTCTGCCGTGCCTGGCCTGGCATGGAGCAGACCTCTGCGAATGTTGCCTGGATTCACCACAAGCCAAAACCATTGAAGAGAACCGGGCCAAGAGTGGAGAACAAGACCTTCTGGCAGAAATGGCCTGCCTGTTCCCAGCTGTCAGAGTGCACTCCAGAGCAAGCACGCTCGTGCTTTTCTTTGGCCAGAGTCCCCTCACCATTGGCCAGAACTTCCAGTCCCCTGGCCCTGGCTCTCAATGTGCTCTCCAGCCACCCCCTGAAGTTGACCAGCACGGGGTTCACCCCAGAAGAGCCTGAATCATCCAGTAACGTGAGTCTAGAAGATTCCTCACTTCCCCCAGTTCATTATTTCAACAAATATTGATTGAACCTTGACTTTGAGCCCAGCCCCGTGCTTGGCACTGGATACAGGGTGGAGTGCAAACCAGGCAAGGTCCCTGGCCTCATGGAGCTTATGTGCCGGTGCGGGAGACAGTTCACCAGCAAGTAAACACACAAATGGATGTGCAAGGGTAAATTCCATATGAGAAACAAAGAATAGAGGACTTTGAGATAGAGTCAAGCCCAGTAGTCAAGGAAGGATTCTCTGAGGAGGTGACATTTCAGCCAAGGCCTCAGGGTATGAAGAGCTTTCAGCCTGCAAAGGGTAGAGGAAGAGCATCCTTGGCAAAGGGAACAGCAGATGCGAAGTCCTAGAGTTGGGAATGAGGCTGGAGTAAGGAAGAAATGAAGGAAGGCCAGAGTGGGAGAAGCACGGGCAACAAGCTCGAGATTGGCAAGAAAAAGGCTGAACGTGAGCTTAGGACCAGAAGAGCTTAGCTTTTATCCTCAGAATAATAGGGAAGTGGAGTAAGGATGTGAAACCAGGGTTGATATGCTATGGTTTGCATGTTTAGAGCTCTCTCTGGCTGTGCTGAGAACTGACTGGCAAAGCAAGAAGGAAGCAGAGTGACCTTTCAGAGGGCAGAGATCTGGGGAGAGGTGCTGTGGCCAGACCAGGGTCGGGGCTGAGGGCTCAGAGAGAAGTGGATGGACTCCAGACATATTTAAGAAACAGAACTTTGCAGAGGTTTCCAGAAAAGCTAAAAAAAAAAACTTTATTGAATATGTATGACAACCCCAACGATGGGGTGGGAGTCAGGGGCACCAGAAAGTTTTGGGAATATAAACAAAGATACACGTGCCCTCAGCCACGGAAACCAATACACATAGTCACCGTTTCCCCCACGATCTCTCAGGGAGAATGAACCCAAGAGCAACTAAGACGCCCAAAGTTCTGGGTCATTCCTACCTCATTCAACGGTGTCAAGTGATTCTTTTGAAACACGGTATCTGAAATGTGAAAATGTGTTTCCCACTGTCCTGCCATCAGATGTTGGATTCTTGGGTTAGGAGGTGGTCAAACTGCAGGACTGGAGCACTGACCTGATGTCCGGGGAGCAGTAAACCACCACCTGCAGTGGCCGGGGAGAGGGACGGTGCCAGCGAAGAGGGGAGGAGGGGCCTGCCCCGTCTAAGAAAGGGGACGTCGGTCTTTGCCTTCCACCACCACCCTCTGTGCCCCCTCCCAACGCCCGGGAACCTGCTGGCAGCCCTCCCTCCGTCTCTGTGTCCCTCAGCAGCAACCCCGGCCAGGGACCCGCTCCCTGAAATGACGCCTCTCTACACGCAGGAGGTGGAAGACAGCAGAATCTGATCCAACCACCTCACACTGAGGCGTAAAAGAATGCCTTTAGCTCTTTATCCCTCCTTGAGGAATTTACCTTCTCAAAAGAGCTTTCTGGGTCATTTAAATGATCTCTGCTCTCCTTACCCACTTGTCTGAAAGGGCCCTTTCTCCCCAGGGCTTTTGCAGACTCTACTTTTTAAGCCCATGCAGTCTCCTCAAACTCAACCTCTGGGGAGGGTAGTTCCATCAAAGGGTAGGGGTGGGAGACTCTTCCAGGGGTGACAGAAGTATTTGGTAACTGTGCAGTCAGCACCAACGACTTGCCAGCAGGAGGGCCCCGAGGCCTCGGGTTGGCCAGGTGGTAACCAGCACGGGGTCCTGGGGAAAGCCACGTGGTGGGGGCAGCCAGAGGCAGTCGGGGAAGCAGGTATTTGTCAACAGGCACAGAAGTGTTTCTTCATTTTAACAACCATCTGGCAGCGCTGGGCGGGCTGTGTCAGCTCTGGTCTTCCCCATTTTGTTCCGTTTCTGCTGTCCCACTGGGAAAGGTCTCTGGGCCATTTGTTCCGTTAGAGGGAAAGTGGCCTGGGCGGGAAATGGGGAACGCAGTGGCCTTTGGGCAAAGCCAACCGCGTGGAATCCCAGGTGAAGAGGATCCCAGGCCCTCGACCCACTGCATGACCTTGAAGGGCCAAGCCGCCTCTGACTGTCCTTCCTCTCGCCCCTCCTCACAGCTATTTTTGTCCAGCCTGACAGCCCTTGGCGATCCCAGCCGTCTGGGCTCCATGAGCCGGATGCAAACCAGGCAGCACAAACGTCTGGTGCTGAATCCCAAGAGGATTCCTCTCTGGGCGCCGTCACGTGGGAATGCGGCTTCTGTGCTGTGTATCCGACGGGACCACAGGCCTGGAGGATGGTGACCATGCAGGAGGCAGGGAGCCGGGTTCTCTGCTGCACAAGCCTGGCTCCTGTCTGAGGGCACCATCCAAGGCCTGGGGGTGAGGACACCCAGTCACGGAGCCCAAAGACCTCCCAGCTGTGTGCAGGGAACTGTGGTCACCTGGAGGGTGGGTGTCGGCAGCTGGGAAGAGCGTAGGCGCCGGCCCTGCTGGGCTCCCAGTCCCCAGTCTTGGCCGTGGTGGACAGCAGGTCTGTTCTGGGGTTCACTGGGATGGGGGAGGAGATAGGTGGGCTGGGGCAGACAAGGTTCCCAGGAGACCTCTTTGTGGCCCCTGCGCCGTTACTATCTCAGGAAGTGAAACAGACACTATGTTCCGGCCCAGGGGCCTGGGAAGGCTGCAACCAGGCAGTCACTGCGCCTGGCTGGGGTCTGATCTCTAGGGAAGCAGCACGCCTTAGGTCATTGTGCCTTTTAAAGCGTTGTTCCCAGACCTGAGATTAATGCCTACTGCCCCATGTGTTCTCAGGCAGGAAAGGGGTCTGGGCACAGTTCTTGGAGGACTCTCCTGGGACTCCTCTGTCCAGGGAAGAAATGAGACCCAGACTCTGAGATCACAACAGCTCCAGGAGAAGCTGGGACAAGCAGTGAGGTGGGGAGATGGGCGAAAGGAGGAGGGTTCCTTGGATGGGTGAAGAAGACACCTTCATACATAATCAGTCCAGGAAGCAGAGCAGAAAAGGCAACGCCATTTTTAGAGCTCCTGGAAAAAGAACTCGCCTCCTCCTGGGGGCAAAGCCAGCTCAGAAAGCCCCGACTTCAGTGATCTCAGAGACCCAGGAGCGGCAGAGCATAGCTCCTGCTGGCCTCCCAGCTGGCCCTGGGGAAGAGGGCCTGGGGGCAGGAACAGCCACATAAGCAGGAGACCCCACCACGCCAGGGGGGACAGGGGAAGGAGACCGAAGGAGGGGTGCCATGTGGCTGCTCCTGGCGGCCCTGCCACTGGGGGCCGCAGGCAGGGGGGCAGCTGGCCTCTCCAGGGCGCGGCCCCTCCGGGTAGAAGATGCCCCTCGACTGGGCAGCAAATTCCTCCGGGCTGGCAGGATGGTGCCAGCAGCTCTGCGCAAGGGGGCTGCTCGGAGGGCCGGGATAGGGTAAGCCAGAGAGGAAGCATTGGGAAGCATGGGGCCGGGCACTCTTCCTAGGATGGCGAGCTGGTTGCTCGGGGCAGAGAGCCCAGGACAGCTGTGGAAAAAGGACCAGGGCCAGGCAGGGAAGGCCAGGGGGCTGGCAGGCATGGGTGAAGGCTCCATCTCGGCTGCATAGCTGTTCAGGTGGGAGAGAAGGCGGATCCGCACTGGGTCTGCACGGCTGCTGGGCCCTTCCAGGACCCCCAGGTACCTGATGACCTCGGTAAGGCACTCCCGAAAACCGATGCTCCGGAAGTCGACCGCCAGGGCTCGAGCATCAAAGAATCCTGCAAAGTGAGGCACGATGAGAGCATGCTGGGCAGGGGACAAGCACGGCGCCTGAGATCAGACTGTCCTGAGTTCTGAACCTGCTTTCCTCACTCACCCCCTGTGTGAGCTTGGGCATGTCACCTCACCTCTCTGAGACCCAGTCTCCCCATCTGTAAAGGGGGAGTGGTAAAGAACCCGCCTGCCAATGCAGGAGACACGGGTTTGATCCCTGGGTCAGGAAGATCCCCTGGAGGAGGAAATGGCAACCCATTCCAGTATTCTTGCCTGGAGAATCCCATGGACAGAGGAGCCTGGTGGACTACAGTCCATGGGCTTGTAACAGTTGGATACAAATGAACACACGCACACACACCTGGGGTTGAGGAGGTGAGGTCTGAGGACCAAAGAAATTCACTAAGCACAGCGCATTATAAAATATATTGTTTTCATCCTAACTCATGATTAACCCGAAGAAGAAACTCTGTGGCCAAGATAACTTCATTTAAGCAGATGCTTGCCAGGTGTGAAAGGGTTGTGCACATGGAGGTGTGGAACAGCCCTGAGGAAGGGGGTGGATGCTGGGAGGTGGTGGTAAGAGCCATCAGAACTGGGAGAGTCCTTGGAGAGGGAAGCAGACAGTAGCAATGAAGCATGAAGTCTTTGGAGGCCAGTTGCTTGACCATGGACTTAACCAGCGCTCTGACTATGGACAAGATTCTTAATCTTTCATGCCTCAATTTCCTGAGCTGTGAAATGGGCACATAACAGCACTTGCTACATACAGAAGGGAGGACAAAATGAAATGGTGCAGAAATACCTAACAAATGAAAAGTGAACTATCATTTATATGACTGGTTTGGCCCCCATAGGTATTCGAGTTTGTTTCCCAGCACAAAGTACAGTCTAGAAAGCAGGATCCCACCCTGGACCTCAGCTGCTGCCCTCAAGCCAGGGACCCTGTTTGGGGGACCTGATAATCAATTTGGGGTGACCAGGGGGACTGCCAACAACAGTATTCACATTCTCACTGCCTCTCCACTTCTGCCCCTCTCTCAGTCACCTCTGAGCAAGGATGGAACAGCCCCAGTGAGCACTGGCCTCATGATCATGGCAGCAAATATCAGTTCCCTGGTTCATGGCTGAGGCCCCCACAGAGGGACAGCTTGGCAGGAGTCGATGTTTGGAGCCAGGCCTCCCTGGAGGCAAGACCTGGCTCTGGTGTCTGCTTAGTTGTGCAACTTTGAGCAAATCCCATCACCTCTCTCTGTTCACTGTTCTTTTTTCACTAACATTTGCTGGGTTCTTCCTAAGTACTTAATTTGCACTAGCTAATTTGAACCTCATAAAACCCTATCATTATTCCCATTCCAGAGATGAGGAAACTGAGGAATAAAGGGCTTAAATCATTCATCTAAGGTCCTAATACTAGTAAGCAATAAAGTCAGGGTTCAGATCCAAAGCCAGTGCTCTAAGCCACAATTCTCTGTCTTTCCATCAGGCTTTAGCCAGAAAATAGAGAGGACACCACCACCCACCCTTGAGATTCTTACGAGAATCAAATGAGATAACATTAGAGAAAGCATTTTGAAAACTATAAAATCATGCCAAAATATTAGTCATTATTTTTCTTTAAATTGGATAAATATAAATGTAGCTTGAACTATCTCCTCCCTTGGTTGATTAGAGACAGTTTCCACTGTCAGCCATGCATTCCTTCGGTGGAAGTTTTCCAAGTGACTACTTGCAGCAGGGTCATCAGGCATGCTTGCTAAACAGGCAGATTCCTAAACTCTAATCCAGACCTACTGCCTTGGGATCGCTGGGGTGTGACCCACGACTCTGCCTGCCCCCACATGACACTGCTGCACACCGAGGCTTGAGAGGCACCAGGCTGGCTCACTTCAAATGCAACTGTCTCCTTGACGGGTAGCAAGTTAAGGTTTCAGGGCTTCAGTCTTCAGAGCCAAGGTCAGTGGAGCTTTCACAGTTTCCCAATGGTGAAATTACAAAAACACACAGAGCTGCTTCAAAATTTCCATTTGCCCAGAAGTCTTTTAAAAACCATAGTTCCGTGACTTTTTTGTAGTGGACTAGCTCACAATAACACAATGAATTACATTTGCATCTTACTACCGTCCCACAGCTGATCTTTAACTGGGAGTGTGACATGTCCCCCCCAACACCGCCAAGATCACAAAAGTCCAGAAGCCTAGACCAGTGTGTCGGCACACCGATGAACCGCCGTGGCTAAAAATCTCCCACTGGGATTGCAGTGAGAATGAGCTCATTCAGGCTGATGCTTAACGAGGCCCTGGCGGAAGGGAGGGATCAGTAGTCTGTTATAGAAGAGTTCCTCCAAGGTTCAAGGTTGGCAGGAGTGGAACTGAAGAGAGGGCAGGACACAGGGAGACAATGAAAGCAGAGAGGGTGATGCCAAAGGAAGAAGAGAGACGAGCTTTGCTTCAGCCCCTCTGTGAACTGTGAGCTCCACAAGGGCGGGGACCGTGTCTGCTTTGCTCACCACTGTATCCCCAGAGCCCAGCCCCCAAATATTGGCTGTAGGAATGACTCCGAGAGAGTGTAGTGTCAGTACCTGTGCCTCCAGTGGCATGGAGCATTTTCAAGTGATCTACCGTCATCTGCAGGACCTCGGCTTTCTCCAGCTTGGAGGAGCCCTGTGTGTACAGCAGACAGAAGAGTGATGGTCTTCAGCTGACCTCTGCAACTCACCTCCCCTGCACAGGGTAATCAATACTCACTGCCTCAATTTTCTCCTCTTCCTCCAGCTCCACCAGTGCCTGAAACTGGGCTTCTGTTTTGGCCAAGCCTTCCAAATCGAATAGATTCTCTTCAGTTCTCTTTTTAGCCTGCTTTACCATCAGTTCCTGAACGCCCTCCACTCCTGTCTTCTTGCTCTAACTGACCCTTAAAACGGTGGTGTTCCCGGTGGGTGATGGCCCACTTTTCTTGCTCTGTGCACTCTCCTCAGAGGGTCCCCTCCACCTCCGTGGCTTCAGGTACCATCACCAGAATGTCACTCCTGCATACCCACCTGCCTCCTAGATCAGCTTTACCAGAAATCTAACTTCACACTCATCGCACACACACCCAAGAGCTGGCTCGTCATCTTACCCCAAAGCACCTGCTCTTTCTTCATTCTCTCGTGGGGAATGTTTCCGGAGACTCCAGCATCACCTGGTCTCCCAGGTGAAACCTAAGGGCTGGACTCTCCATGCGAGTCCTTTGAAGGTAGGTACTAAGTCTAGTTCATGGCTGGGCTTATGAAGGTTTTAGTAAAGGTCGGTGGAACAACTGACTTGTTCTCTCCAGCAAAAGGAAGTCACAGGACCTATGATGGTGCCGTGGTGTATACGGTGAGAGTCTTTGAGGTTGTCTGATTGATTCAACTGTCTGACTTCCCACTGGAGTCCCTCCACCCCAGCATGTTCAATGACAGAGCCTTACTCCCCAAGCAGCCTGTTCTACTTTCACATAGCTCTGGAAATGTCAGTAGTGCCGAGGGATAGGGCACTTAGGATCACACAGTCTGTGTTCCAGTTCCACTCTGCTATTTACTAGCTGTGTGATCTGGAGTATGGAGTAAGTTACTTCACCTCTCTGTGTTTCAGTTTCCTCACCTGTGCAATGGGCATCACAGTCCCAACCCTCGGGATCGTTCTGAGGATTCAAGTCAACCTGATGATGGACATAAAGCCACAGCCCCTAAGACACCTCAGTCAATCTGAATTTCCATCACCCTTATTCCTGGCCATCGACAGGCACTTCACAGCACTTCAGGAAGCTGCCACCAATCAGTAAGAGATGCTGTGGGAAGTGAATCCTATCTGCAACCCACACTGTACTTCCTTGAGCATATTCAGCAGTGTCACATACCTGCTTCTCAAAGGCAGTGGGGACCAAACGCCGCAGTTCAGAAAGGCTGCTGTTGATGCGGTCCCGGCGCCGTTTCTCTATGATCTAAAAAGCGATGAGGAAAGAAACAAAAACTAAGTAAGCACTTCATCACAGTTTCCAACATGTTTTGATGGGCACTGACTCATATCTTCCTTCACAATATTCCCGTGAGGGCGATAAATCCATTCTTACATTATGGAGGAGGAAAATAAGGCTCAGAGAGGGGCAGCAATTTGCTTAAGGTCACACAGCAAGGAAGTTCAAGGCTGGGAATAGAACTCAGATCTCTTGTCTCTATCTGAGGAGTGGTATTCAACACATTTAACCATTGATACAACAGGGCACCAATCAATCAGAATACAAACAACAGCCACAGCCCTAGAGCAGACCCTAGAGACCTCTGCTGGGCCAGGGAGACCCCCGTCAGTTGCTGGGTCATGAAGTCAAGGAGTCCTAGGCATGGCTCTCTCCAGCTGGGAAGGCCTTTCATTCCCAAGAGCTCATTCTCACCTCATGATACTGGTAGTGGAATGCTTATCTCAGGATAGAAATTATGACACCCGTTTTACTGACAAAGAGAATGAGGTTGGATGGACGAGATTTTTTGATTAGTGAGTGGTGGGGCTGGTCTCTGCTGGATTCTGGGTCTCTGGACTTCCAGGACAGAAGCATGGCTACGTCCTTCTTCTGTCCCCCTTCCTCACCCCTCAGCACACTGGGAGGGAGTGAAAGTTCTGGGCTCAGAGAGAAGTGAGGAAGACTGGGATAAATAACAATGGCTAGTCGCGTGTCACCTTTTGTTCTGAGCACATTACATTAATTCACTTCAAAACAGCCCTTTGAGGAAGGTACCATCATGATTTCAGTTACACAGATGAGAAAATGAGGCACAGAGAGGTTAAGCGGCTTGCTCAAGGGCACTCGGCTTGCTACTGGCAGAACTCGGACTTGAACCCAGGCAGCATTGCTTCCCCCACGGTGTTTCTGACCAGGGTTCTCTGGGCCAGGCCCCTGGGAACTCAGGGCAAACCTCTGTTCGGCAACTGCTGAGAAAAACACTCACCCCTCTGCGTTTCTTCCTGGCTTGCATTTGTGAAGGGCTGGGGGTGGACAGCGGCCGGGCCATCTGGCTGGAGAGGAAGAGAAAGGCTGACTTTTTAGAGGACCATCTCCCTGGCCTGGGCTGACCTCGGAGCCGGCTGTGGGCGGGCGCAGCCCCCTCCCAGCGCCCGAGGTCTCCCAGGCCCGGGGGGAGGAGGCACAGGGCAGGCGTGGGTGGGGACGCTTTCTCTCCCCTTCTCCCCGGGGGCTCTTTTCTCCTTGGGCCAAGTCCTCCCCTGCACCGAGTTTCCTGCCCCAGAGTGGCCGGCGGCTGGGGCCATGGGATGGGGGGGCCTGACTCTCACCCGGACCTGACCCGCTGGGCTTCGGCCCCTGCCCCTCGCCCTCGAGAGAACCGCACCCCGGCCAACCGGCTCCTGCAACCCGATCCCCCGGGCGGGGCGGGCGAGGGCACGGGCGGCGGCGGCGGCGGCGGCGGCGGCGGGGCCGGGCCGGCGGGTTGGGTTTCAGAGGGAGCCGCTGGGAACGAGCGTGGAAAGAACAGATGCCGCCGCTTCCCACGGGCCGGGCGCGCCGGCCGCCCGCCCTCCGCCCGGCCTGCAGCTGCCGCCTCCTCCCACGCTGCGCGGCCAGGCCGAGGGGGAGGCAGCATCTGGGTCACAGGCCCCTCTCGGACTCTGGGGACGCGGCCCTGGCCTCCCCAGAAAGCCCTAGCCTCGCATCGCTTCGGGCCTCCAGTCTGCCGGGCCTGGCTGAAGGATGGATGTTCGCTCGCACCCCAGGAGTTCCCATCACGTGGAGGAGGCTCAGCCCTCTGGGGCTTTTCCTGTCCGTCAGACTGATACTCTCATCAGCCCAAGTGCTTGCAGTCTTAAGGGTCTCCTGCTTCAGAGGCTCTCCTGGAGTGAAGGGGATTTGCTGGGCTGCACTTAGGATCATTCATTTGGCCAACATGCCAGGGGCCCCACTCAGACCTAGGACTGGACTGGATGCCCTCGGCCAGGCCCCAGATCCCCAGAGCCCAGCTCCCATTAAAGATATCACAGCCACAAATAACTGCAGACAAGGGGACTCCCCTGCTATTTCAGACACACATCTGAACAGGAGCCCAAGAGCTCCTCTCTACCTAAAACCTCCCCACACCCCACACCCCCGCCTGGGGTTCTCATCTCACCAAAGGCACCCATCTCCCATTTCTGCAAGGTGGGCACTCGACCACCATCTTTGATTCTTTCTCTGTCCTCACCTATCCTATCAAAACCTGCACACTCATGTCTAAAATATAGTTTACACCTGTCCCCCTTATCTCCATCGCCAATCTTAGAACCAAGCCTCCATCACCTTTCTAGTCTGCAGGAGTTTATTGTATCCCACTACCCCCTACAAGCAGGCAGAGTGATCATCTAAATGCAAATGCTGGGACCTCTTTGGTGGTCCAGTGGTTAAGACTTTGCTTTCTTACCTAGGGGGTGTAGGTTTGACCCCTGGTCAGGGAAGCTAAGATCCACAGGACTCCGTGGCCAAAAAACCAAAATATAAAACAGGAGGAATTACATATACATTACTGTATGTAAAATAGATACCTAATGGGAGGTTGCTGTATACCACAGGGAACTCAACCTGTGACAACCTAGAGGGGTGGGGTGGGGTAGGGGTGGGGTGGGGTTAGGTTCAAGAGGGAGGGGACATATGTATACTTAACAGCTGATTAGCGCTGTTGTATGGCAGAAGCCGACACAAAATTGTAAAGCATTTATCCTCCAAATAAATTAACAACAAAAAACCCAGAAACAATATTGTAACAAATTCAATAAAGAAGTTAAAAAAAAAGTCTTTAGTATTTCCCTGGTGATCCAGTGGTTAAGAAGCCACCTGCCAATGCAGGGGACACGGGTTCAATCCCTGCTCTGAGAAGATTCCTATGTACCACAACTACTGAGCCCGGGCACTAGAGCCCGTGCTCTTTGCGACCTTATGGACTGTAGTCTACCAGGCTCCTCTGTCCCTGGAATTTTCCAGGCAAGAACACTGGAATGGGTTGCTGTCTCCTATTCCAGGGGATCTTCCTGACACAGGGATTGAACCCACATCTCTTGCATCTCCTTGCATTGGCAGGCAGATTCTTTACCACCGTGCCACCTGGGAAGCCAGTAACAAGAGAAGCTACCACAATAAGAAACCCGAGTCCTGCAACCAGAGAGTGCCCCCCACCCCGCAACTAGAGAGAGCCCATGTGCAGCTTCGAAGGCAGAGCACAGGCAAAAATAAATAATTTTTTTTAAATCTTAAAAAAAAATCAGATCATGTCACTCTCTTAAACTCCTCGGGGACTTCCCAAAGATCAAGGCCACCATCTTTCAGGTAGCCCAGCTGGCCCCTGTCACCTCCTATACGCAGCTTGTTTTCGTCCTGTGTGCTCCAGCTTGTGAATGCACTAATCCCTTCTTGTGGTGTCACATACCGTTTCCCTGGTCCACCCCCTCTCCTCACCCCAACCTCAGCTCCTTTGCCTAGTAACTTCTACCACCTTTCAGATCTCAACTCAAATGTCAACTTTCTGGGGCAATCTTTTCTGACATCACCCCTCCCACCTGATGTTTGATGGTCTATCTCTCCATGAAGTCCATAAGTTCCATGAGGCCATGAACCATGTCTGTCTCATTCACAGTTGTACCTGGTACTCAGCAAAGCCTGGAACATGACAGAGCTCATGGTTGAGCTCCACCTCCTGCCCTTGCCTTTGGCATCACTGAAGGACACAGAGGTGACACCATAAAATCGACATCTTAGACCTTTATGAAATGGCACATGTGGCTTGCCCGGAGGGTTCCAGCCCACTTGACAACCCTCTTGGCATTGGAGGTTGGATCATTTTCATCACTGCTCAAAGAGAGAAGGTTGCAGGGGAGACCAGATCAACATTTGCCAAACCTACTGCTATGGCCCTGGCTTTGTCCAGCTACATCTGGAAAAGGCTATTTCCATCCAAACATCTGGACAAGAATGTAAGGCGGGTGAAAACTCCTGGGAGGGATGGCTCAGCAAGCTAGGCCCAGGGCTCAGGGGGCCAGATCCTGAGATCTGTAGGCTTGTTTACAAAGCTTCACTCTGGACAAGCCACAAGAGCCAAGGTCTACTAAGAAACACGGCCTTTGTCCCTCCGGGGTGGGTAAGGTGTCTCCAGGGGTATTGGGTTAGCACTGCGCGCGTCACTGCCTCTCAGCCTGATCCCTCCTCAGGGACCGTCTGTTGGAGGCTGACACCCCCCTTTCAGGGGAGCTCAGTCATCCCTTTTCCCATCCTCCTGATTCTCTGCAGTGTTATCCCTCTCCCTCCACTCTTGTATCCCACAGGCATGCCTCACATCACAGCTTTCCAGGCATCACCACAGGTATTAACACTTCTCTCCTTTGAGGGACAGCCCCATTTCACCAGGGCATCACCACAGATATTAATACTTCACTCCTTTGAGGGACAGCCCCATTTCACCCGGGCATCACCACAGGTATTAACACTTCTCTCCTTTGAGGGACAGCCCCATTTCACCCGGGCATCACCACAGGTATTAATACTTCACTCCTTTGAGGGAGAGCCCCATTTCACCCGGGCATCACCACAGGTATTAATACTTCACTCCTTTGAGGGACAGCCCCGTTTCACAGATGAGGATGCTGAGCATGGGGAGCTACGGCAGCTTGCCCAGCCTATGCAGCTGCTGAGGAGCAAAGCCCTCATGGGAATCCATGTCTTCTAGCTCCAAATTCAGCATTGTTTTCCCTCCTAATTCCTACTTCCTGTCTGTCTGAATAGCCCTCCAGTCCCCTTAGCCGTACAGCTCCCAAGAGCCCAGCCAGAGCGAGCTCTTTTCCAGGCTGTGATCTGGCCCTGACACTGGGAGAGGGTGTGAGAGCTTCTTGACTGAGAGCCTGGAAATAAGGCAGATTTTCAGGGACCCAGAGAAAATACATTAAGTCCCAAGATCGGCTCCATGGGCATCAAGGGATCCCTAGCCAGAATTCTGGGGTGGTCTCTTGAGGGAGAGGCAGCTTTCCAGGTGGTCTGGCCACCAGTCATGACCACCCTCAGCGGTCAGCCTCAGTTCCTTTTAGGGAAATACCCTGAGGAGCCTTTGCAGGTGACCCCGTTCATTTTCCATCAATCAGAGGCAGACTCACAATGTCTCCAGCGAAAGGCTTTCAGAGAGCATTCAGCCCACTTGTAAAATATGGAAACTCAGAGAGGGCAAGGGATCTGCTCCAGGTCACACAGCAAATTAAACGAGATTCCAGAGCTGAAGCCAAGTCGACTAGTTTTTCATCCACTGCTCCCCATGTAGTCATCATCCCACCATGTATACTTCATAGCCAGTGCTTTCTGTTCTAGATAGCACTTCCGCGTTTGTTTCTTTCATTTATCATACATAGCTCTGTGAATTAAGTATTGGGGCCATTTCACGCTAAGGAAAAATAATCATTTGATAGCTCAAGGGACAAAGACACAAAGTCCAGGCTACAGACGTCCAGACTTTTCATTAGACCATGCTTCTTCATGAACATGGCACCCTCCAACTGAACAGTGAGCCCTTAGAGAGTTTTTAAAAAATTAATTAATTAGGCTGCGTTGGCTCTTCATTGAATCACAGGGGATCTTTCCTTGAGGTGCACGGACTCTCTAGTTGTGGCATGTGGGCTCAGTAGTTGTGGCCCATGGACTTAGTGGTTCCACTGCATGTGGGATCTTAGGTCCCTGCCCCTGGATTGAACTCGTGTCTCGTGCATTGCAAGGGGGATTCTTAACCACTGGACCATCAGGGAAGTCCCTAGAGAGCAGTTTTATTTGGAAGCTGCCTTGTGTCAAAGCAAGAAGTTGTATGCCTTAAGTCCATTACCCTATCAAAGCTTCAATCTGTGAGGTAAGCATAGCATCCCCATATTGTAAGGGAGAAAACTGGGATTCAGAAAGGGGTAGTCACTTGCTTAATGGTGGTGAGAGTCACACACAAGTCTGTCTGACTTCGAAGGCCACCATGTGCCTCAAATCATGTAGAAACAACCCACAGACCCTGAACCAGTGCCTGACATGTGGCAGGTGCTCATTAAATTTTTGCAGAGAGGGAGGGGAGAGGTATATTCTCAGTTTGGACCCACGTGTGTCAGGGGGCTGGGTTCAGATAGGAGCTCTGAGGGTGATTCTCACATGTGGGGCAGGACACGGCGGCCACCGGGTAGATGCCCACAGGGACAATGGAACACACCCTGCTCTTAAGTCGCTGAGCGGGGAGGGGTTTGAGCCCTGTCTCTGACCCTGGGGAGAGGCTGGCTGCTTCAGTCCCGTGGCCCTTGCCACTGTTTATCTGGCTTTCTTTGTCCATGAAGCTCTTCTTCTCTGAGAGTTCCCTGAGGGCAGAGGCTGAGCAGGATACATCTGGCCCCCCCACGCCCAGCCCCGGGTCTGGGCCACAGCAGGCATCGTTCAGCGCTCCCTGAATTGAAGCATTGATGTCTGCTGGGGGGAGGGCCTTTTGGTGAGTGCTACAAAGAGGGGTCTATAAGTCCGCCTCTGCCAGATGTCCAACTGCTTTCTCTCCTCTGAGGGGGTCTGCTCGTCAGAGAATCTAGACAGTCTCAAAAAACGGGCTCTGGTTGAAAGGACAAAATGTTGTATAGGAAAAAAAAAAACTACATACCGATCCTTTATGCCATAGTCCAAATGCCACTGCCTTCAGGAAGCCCTCCTTGCACATTTGGTTGTGAGTGTCCTCTCCCTGCTCAGGTGCCCTCACAACCCAGAACCTGTCTCTCCTTCCATCTTCCATTCTGCCCATGGACTTTGTGTGACCTGGCAGGTCACTGACCAGGCTACAAATTCTTGGGAGGACAGAAGCCAGCTCCCATTGGCCTAGCTCTCTGACACCAATTTCACGCCTCTGATTCATGAAGACCCAATGACACTGAGCTTGAGACACCTCCCCCAACACCCCATCCCACCCCCCCACCACATGGCGTTGGGCCCTTCCCCTGCTCCCAGCAGGCACAGACTCAGAGAACTGATTCTTTAAATAGCAGTTTCTGCTAAACAATTTTTAAAGGCTAGTAAGTTGCATAGGGAATTGTATTATATACCCCCAAACCTCATGGACAGGAAATTACCTCCTATTATAAGCTAGAAATAATTGGAAGCTGGTGGCCCTTTATTGGATTTGTGATTGAAAAGGATCCCCTGGACTGAAATTATGACATACTCTCAGAAACATCCCTAAGAATGAACGGAATCCCCTTTGCAAATCTAGTCTAGAGATTCAGGTTTAGATAAGCCAGGAGGGACCAGATAGGCCTCCCTTTTCTACTCCTTGTTCTCCTTTATTTCCTGATGAGGAAACAGGCTCACAAAGGGAAAGCAATGGCCCAAGGTCAAACGGTGAGTTGGTGGCAGATTTGAGGGTAGGACCCAGGCCTGCAGGCTCCCAGTCAGTCCCCGCTGCTCTTTCAAGTTCTGGGTATCACATATTGAGTGCCTGATACTAATTAACCATTTGCTACCTGCTGGGCTCTGTGTGAAGCCTTTGACATGGGTTATCTCATTCGATTTTCCTAATAATCCTATGAGGTCAGTTCTGTTATTTATACCCATTTTACAGATGAAGAAACTGAAACTTAGCTTGTTCACAGAACTGGGACGTAGCAGAGCTTTTACGAGTCTCGTTTGTTCTACAGGTTTGACACCGGGTCTGAAAATGTACCAAGAGTTGAAAGACATTGGCAACAGGCTGATGTGGTAGAAAGGGCACTGGAATCGACTGGAGTCGAGGCCCTTGCATTAACCATGGGCGAGTCAGGGAGTATTTTTTTCAATATTAAAACCTTAATTCCAAAGTCAAGTTTGCTCAAGGAGGATTTTCTTCCCTTGGAAGTTTTTCTGTGTGTGTGTAATATATGAAAAGTGCATCCAAGCTAGACTAGAATTAAGAAGGTGTGGTTACTCTTCATAGCCACTGCATTCTGAACCAGGGGGTGTGATACCAACAGCCCGGGAGGGTTCCTAAGATCTTCAGGGAAAGACCTTGCAGTAGCCCCACCCCGACACTTGGAAAGACATCGCCAACCGGACCTCAGACCCCGAGCTGAACTCTCCCTCCATAAAGCATTCCCAGCCCTAAACCGCGGAGAGCGCACGGCATCCCGGCATCTCGGATACTCGTGCGCGTAACAGTGGCGCCACACCTGCGTCGCCCCAGGATTCGCCCAGCGCTCGCCAGCCCGTCGGGCGGCTTCCCAGCCGGCTCGCCCCCGCGCGCTCCGCGCCCCCAGCCCGCCTTACCTCAGTTCGCCTTCGCGGCCCACGTCGATGGGTCCGTCGGACTCGCTGTCGGAGCCGCTCGGCTCCTGGGGCCGCTTCATCATGAACGCGGGCTGCGCGGGTCTCCGCCGGGTGGCGCGGGCGGCGAGCCGGGAAGTCGGGCCCCGCCCCGGCCCCGCCCCGGGGGCGCCGCCGCCGCCCTTTCCCAGGGCCCTTTCCTGCGCCGCAGCCCCGGGCGCCCCCTCGCCCCCGCCGTGACGCGCTGGCCGAGCCGTGGGAAGGCCCAGGGCGGTCGCCGCCCCCGCCGACGGCTGGGAGGTCCGGCTCCGCTCCGCCGCCTCGGCCGCCGCGAACTGGGTGGCCTTGGGCAGGTGCCCTTGGAGGCCCCCGGGGAGTCCAGGGGGTCCCGGTCTGGCCCTGGTTCGCCCCGGGGCGCTGCCGACTCCGCGATGCCCCAGACTGCCGAGGTCTAGTCGTGCTGGGGTCCTGGGAGCGGCAGACACATCCGGTTTGGGGAGGCTGGTGGGGGTGGCTGTGGCCTGATCCTCGATCCTCGACCAGAATCCTCCAGCAGCTTCTCCCTAAAGGATCGAGAACAAGTGTAATGTAGGGTGGGGGGCGGCTGTCACCCCCAAAGGGATGGCCGAAGTTGTGGCTGCACCACCTGAGCAGGACTGGCTCTGGCCAAGGTGCCTGAGGACCCGCCTTGGTGGAGGGGGTGCTGGGTGTCCCTGGGAATCAGTTCACCAGAGGCCGAGCTGTCCTGGGAGGCCAAGAAGTCTCGGAGGAGGCCCATTCCTGAAGCGATGCCTCAAAAGGGGGTGGGTGGCAGTCTCCAGCCTCCCTTCCTGGGATCCCTTACAACAGACCAAACTGTTCACTGGGCAGGGGCTCCTACTGCTCTGCCCCTCCGAAGGGAGACTCAAGGAAGAGTCTGAGAGATTCATCTGCCATCCTCATGGACCAGAGGATTGACCCCCAAGGCCCAGAAGGAAACAGAATGGGGCATCCTGGAAGGTGGACTTCATGAGCAGGGAGGAGGAGGAGACGGGAAGGCCATCTCCATGTGGTGGGTCAGACACCAGCAAAGTCCTTCCCTTTGACTCACCCACCAGGACACAGTGAGAGCCACTCCCACCCCTGCCCCACTTGGGAGAGTGGGGTTGGTCATCTGAGAATAACTGCACTTTCACTCCCACAGCAAGACCTGCTTGGGGGCACTTGATTATGGTGGGGGGACGAAACAATCCCATGCCCCCTTCCACACACGACCACAGACATTATCTCGTGGCCAGGTACACAAACACGGGATTCACTGACGGCTCAGCGGGTAAAGAATCCACCCGCGATGCAGGAGCACAGGAGACGTGGGTTGGATCCCTGGCTCAGGAAGATCCCCTGGAGGAGGAAATGGCAACCCACTCCAATATTCTTGCCTGAAAAACCCCATGGCCAGAGTAGCCTAGTGGGCTACAGTCCAACGGATTGCAAAGAGCTGCACGTGACTGAGCGACTAAGCACAAGTACACAGACCCAAACACACAGATACACAGATAACACAGCTGGCATGCAGTCAGAACCGACAGCCTGGGCTGCCTCAGGAGGCCCCGGTAGTCACACCAGCCACACCTGTGGACTCTCTTCCAGATGTCCTCGGCACTCACATAGCTTCCATGGGCACCCACTAGTGGAATGGAAACCTCAACCAAAAGAGAAGGTTTGCAGCAATAACATGCTGAGATTTTATAATCTTTTAAGCATACTGGATTAAATAAAACATTAAAAATTAACTTGTCTTTTTAGTTTGTTTTTTTTTAATGTGGCTACTGGAAAAATTTTAATTGTATATGCTGCTCCCCATTCTATTTCCATTGGACAGTGCTAATCTAGTACAGGTTTTCTTTCTTTTAAAAAAATATTTATTCATTTGGCTTCACTGGGTCTCAGCTGTGGCACTCAGGATCTTCTGTCTTCGTGCAGCACGTGGGATCTTTAGTAAAGGCATGGAAACTCTTAGTTATGGCATGTGGGATCTAGTTCCCTGACCAGGGATTGAACCTAGGCCCCCTGCATTGGAAGTGAAGAGTCTTAGCCGCTGGACCACCAAGGAAATCCTTAGTACAGGATTTCTTGACCTCAGTCCCACTTGACATTTTGGGCTGGAAAATTCTTTATTGCCTAGGGCTGTTCTGTGCACTTTAGGATGTTTAGTAGAATCCCTGGCTTCTACTCGCTCCATACCAATAGTACCTGCCCAGGTCGTAACAATTAAAAATGTCTCTAGATAATACCAAATGTCTCCTGGGTGAGAAATCCTGCACCCCACCCCACCCCTACACTGAAAACCGCTGGTCTAGAGAAACCCCAAGATTTAGAGGTTGAGTAGAAGAAAAAGAGCTGCCAGAGGAGGCTGAGAAGAAACAGCTGGGAGGTGGAGGAGAGCCAAGGCTGGGGGTTACAGGAGCCAGAGAGTGCTTCAAGGACTTGGTCATGATCATTTAAAATGTCAGTCAAATCACATCACTTCCTGCTCAAAACCATCCATAAGCTAGCTTCCCATGACATCCAGAATAAAATGCCAACTGCTTCCCGTGGCCTATACACAGGGTGACATGTGAGACTGGGGCACCTCTGAGAGTGAAAGAAAGCAACCCTAATAACTCTGCTGGGACCGCCAGGGTGTTACTGGGCGTGAGGCCACCCCAAGCCCTGGGTTCTGCCCCTTTCCTGTTCACTCAGGCACTAGAGCCTTTGTGCCCTTCTGCTGACATTTCCTGCCTGTGGTTGCTGCAGGACTTCAAATTGGTTGTTCCATCTTCCCAGAATCCTCTTCCCCCGATTGTTTCGGACTCATCGTCTCACTTCATTCGGGTCTTTGTTCATATGTTACCTCCTTAGAGAAGACTTTCCTGACCGCCTGTCTAAAACGGCCACCCGTCCTCGGATCCCTTCGTGCCCCCGCCTCACACCATTTTACTTTACAACATCTGTTAAGCTCATTGTTGTTGTTCAGTCACTCGGTTGTGTCCGTCTCTTTGCGATCTCATGGACTGTAGCCCGCCAGGCTCCTTTGTCCATGAAATTTCCCAGGCAAGAATACTGGAGTGAGTTGCCATTTCCCTCTCCAGGGGATTTTCCTGACCCAGGAATCAAATCTGCGATCTCCTGCATTGGCAGGTAGATTCTTTACCACTGATAGTTGAGATATTTATTTATCATCTGTGTCCTCCAGCACAAGATAAACTCATTGAGGGTAGACACTTGTCTCTCCTGTTCTCTGCTGATTCTCCAGCACCTAGTACAGTGCCAGGCATTAGGTAGGTGTGCGATATATACTTGAGGGCAGAATAAACTCATTTGAGATGCTTGACTATGATGGGAATGTAAGCTAGGATAATAACTGGAGGCAGACGTGGAATCTGGGTTTATTTATTTTTGCTTTTGTTTTATTTTAAGATGGAAGTGAGTAGGGCATGGATCTAGCATCAGGAATCCATCCTTCTGTGGGATTCTATGAAGACGCTTCCACCTTGACTGTGAAGTTCTTGGGGGTAGAAATCATTTGTGTTGTTCATTATCATGTCCCTTAGTGCCTAGTCAAGTGTCTAGCGCATAGCAAGCATTTAAAATTGTTGTGAGGGACATCCCCGGTGGTCCAATGGCTAAGACTCTGCACTCCCAATGCAAGGGGCCCGGTTTGATCCCTGGTGCTAGTGATAAAGAACCTGCCTGCCAATGCAAGAGACACAAGAGATGTGGGTTGGATCTCTGGATCGGGAAGATCCCCTGGAGGAGGGTGCGGCAATCCACTCCAGTATTCTTGCCTGGGGAATCTGTAGACAGAGGAGCCTGGCAGGCTACAGTCCACAGGGTCGCAAAGAGTCAGACACGACTGAACTGACTTAGCGCAGCACAGCTCAGGGAACTAAATCCCACGTGCTGCAACTAAGAGTTTGAGTGCTGCAACTAAAAAAAAGATCCGACTAAACAAAAAGATCCTGCAGGCCACAGTGAAGATCTTGCATGCCACAGCTGAGCTCTGATGCAGCCAAATAAAGCTCTGATGCAGTCAAATAAATAAATATTAAAAATAAAATAAACTTGTTGTAAAATAAATAAATGATCATAATACCAACACCAAAATAAGTTTTTATTGTGCTTTTACTGCATCAGGTATCAAGCACTGTACTATTTGACACGTATTAACTCGTTTAAACCTTACACGTGTGCTTAGTCGCTCAGTTGTGTCCAACTCTTCGCAACCCTCTGGACCCACAAAGCTCTTCTGTCCACGAGATTTTTCAGGCAAGAATACTGGAGTGGGCTGCCATTTCCTTCTCCAGGGGATCTTCCTAAACCAGGGATCGAACCCACGTCTCCTATGTCTCCTGCATTGCAGGCAGATTCTTTACCTGCTGAGCCCAGGGAAGCCCATTTAAACTTCACAACAACCCTATAATAGAAGTTACTACTTTTACTCTATTTTAATCCCATTGTACTGAGACACAGGGAAGCTGAGTAACTAATCCAAGATCACACAGCTAGTAAATGGTAAAGCTGGGACTCCACCCAGGTAGGCTGGCACCAGATTCATGCCCTGGAGTGTGGTGGACCAATCAGAAGCCTCCTGCAATAGTCCAGGCAATAGGTTCTGGTTTAGAAGGGAAAAAAGATGAAACAAATCCACAGGATGCTGGGCTCCTGTCCGGATGACTGAGTGGGTGAAGGTGACAGGCACCAAAGAGAAACACAGGGGAAGGTAAATTCACTGTGGCCATACTGCTTGTGTGACCCATGGAGAACACTTCGAAGGAGAACCCAGGGAGATGTCTGGGCTGGAATAGAGATTTGGGGATGCACAGCTAAAGCTCCAGGATACATGGGGTGTCTCAAAGAGCTAGTGCAGAGCAAGAAGGAGGAGAACCTAGCCTAGATCCCTGTGAACTACAGCCAGAGAAACTCTGGGGGTGGAGGAGGAAAACTGAACAAGAATAGAGGACCTGGGGCTGAGGTCAGAGAGGGTCGGGAACACAGGTTCGGCAGCCAGTCCAGGGGCTCTAAGAGGAAGATACGTGCAAACACAAGGTCACAGAGGCCTTGGCTTGAATGAAGGAAGCAGAGACAAGGGTCATACCCCCAGGGATCTGGAAGTGTCTGTGGAGAAGGCAGAAACAGATTTGTAGAAGGGGCACATCAGTGAGAGAGGGTACCACAGGCAACACCAGAGGCTGCAGGTCCTTAGGAGGAATCTGCTTGCTGATGGAAAGGAGTCAAGGGGGGCAGAAGAGTGAGCCCGGCAGTAGCAACTAGCCTCAGTCCAAAGGGAGGGAGGCAGAGGGGAAACCTTCACCCTCTCCACTTCCCCTGTCCCCTCACCGCAGAACAGGATGAGCAGGAGAGATTTTCAGGGCCAGGTCTCAGCTCTAGTGATACTTTCTCAATCCCTGAGCCCACATTAGGTCAGCCCCTTCTCCTAGGGCTGGTAGTCAGATAACTAGACAGACACGGCTTGGTGCCAATGGTTAGGCTGCACGTGGGCCATATGTTGGAATGGGGTTTCAGAGCCCTCTGCTGGGCCAGACACTGAGCACCTAACTGCAGAGTGATAGAGGTATTGGGAGTCCTAGAGGAGAGGATGGTTGTCATAGAGATGCTCTGGACAGCCATTGTGTGGGGGTGCTGAGTCGCTTCAGTCGTGTCTGACTCTGCAACTCTATGGACTATAGCCAGGCTCTTCTATGGGATTCTCCAGGCAACAGTACTGGAATGGGTTGCCATGCCCTCCTCCAGGAGATCTTCCCGACCCAGGGATCAAACCTGTGTCTCCTGCATTTTCAGGTGGTTCCTTACCACTAGCACCACCTGGGAAGCCCCTGGGCAGCCGTTGGTAGTTATTAATCACGTGATAACATACCTGTCTCTGGGACATAAAGGCAAAAACCGAACTGTTTGCTCCTCATCCTCTCCTAACAAAGCAGTGTTTGGCACCTAATAAGTGTTTGGTAAATATTAGTGAGTGACAAGCGATGGAGAGGGAGCTGGGGGCTCCCGAAGGCCTCTACCTTCTCTGTGGAGGAGGTGGGACTTGGTCTCCTGGAAAACAGCAGAGTTACAATAGGCACAGTCCTGGTCCAGGATCTGGGATGAGTGGCTGGAGCACCCGGGCACCACTCAGCCCTCTCTCTGCAGGCCCTTGCCGCTCTCCATGTGTCTGTGGACACTGAGACCCAAAGAGGGAGAGAACACCCCAGGGGCCACACAGTGAGGCAAGAGGTGAGCTGGGATAAGAAAGAATTTCCTGTGCCTTGGTTTTCTCATCTGTAAAAGCTACTCACTCCATAGTCTTGTTGTGAGGATTAGATGAAGTGAGATGCATAGCACCGTGCCTGTTGTTTAGAAGGAGTACTTGGTAATGTTAGCATCTGGGCTCAGCCTCTGTCTCCACGTACTTTCTCTCTAGGTGATTCATCTACTCCCATGCCTTTACCTCTTATAAGCCAATCATTCCCCGATCCTTTTTCTATTTGGCTGCAGCTGGTATTAGTGGCGACATGCTGGATCTTTTAGTTCCAGCATGTGGGATCTAGTTCCCTAACCAGGGAATCAAACCCTGGCCCCCTGCATTGGGAGCTTGGAGTTTTAGCCACTGGACCACCAGGGAAGTCCCGGTTCCCTAATTTTTATCTCTAATGCAGACCTGTTTTCTGAGCCCAGACCTATGTATCCAACTGCACAGTCTTTCTCCTTCCCCTCGAGTTGGTCCACCTGTGTGCCAACACCTAGCTGGGTGTGCTGGGCCTACCCTGGAACTCCCGCAGGCTCTCTTTACCAAGGTCCACACTGCCAAGGCCTCCTGCCCAGATGTCAAGCATTCCCCATCACTGCTTTTCTGCTCGGTATTCCATCCTGAGAATAAACTGAGCCTTCTTGCCTCACGGCCTCCCTGACTCCTGCTCCTCCCAGGCCCTTCCTGTCCTCCCTTTGCCCTCCTCCCCTGCCCCCCTGGGACCCATCAGTGCTCACTCCCCACCTCCCCAGCTGCCGCCACAGCTGGTCACTGATGGAATGTGCAGCTGCTGGGAGCCACATGTGCGGAACAGGCGGTGCACAGCCACCCCTGGGGCCAGCAGGGTGGGGGCTGGGGCCATCTGTCTATGTCTATTTGTCTGCCTACAATACACACACACACACACACACACACACACACACACTCTCTACCAGCTCCCTGTCCAGGGCAGTGATGGACAGTATTGCTTTGGTTCCCTTCCCAATCCCTGGGCTGCAGAGTTCACAGGGGTCTTGCTCCATCTAGAGCAGGCTCAGCTCTAGAGAGCATCTAGCCTGGCCCACTGTCTTGACGCCCACACACTGCCGCACCTGTGTGCAGGCAGCACAAAGCTCCACATAGGCCACCCGGGGCCAGGTGATCAGGGCTTTCCTAGATTTCTCAAGCCCTGGGGGTTGCCCTGTAACAGAGGAACCCGGAGGCCCCGGATGCATCCCAGAGCCCCTTTGGCAGCATCCAGACGCTCTGCTGCTGGGGCGGCGCCAGCAGCATCTGTCCGGGTTCCCACACTCTGGCCTTTCTGGAATCTCCACCGATTTCTCTTCCATGTGTACATGATGTCAGAGGGACAAGGACATGGGGAGTGGGGGAAGGGGAGGGGCTGAGGACATCCTGCTCCCTGAAGTCAGATGGCCATGAGGGGTGGGGGAGAGCCTGGTCCCTGGTACTGCCCGCCCAACAAGGAGAGGACCACTTGGCCTCTGGCTCCCAAGCCTGATCTGGTCCTGACACTGCCCAGAGCCTTCCGGTCAGAGCCCCTCACCATCTCTGTGGAGGTCTCAGTTTCCTCACCTGTAAAATGGAGCTAAGCCATCTAAGGGCAATATAAAGGCTGTAAAATCCTCAACCTTACTGCAGGTCCTTTATGGGCACAGCTCACTCTTTCACTGCTTCCCTGACCTCCACCCTAGCCCTGCCATTTCTCTTATGTTTTGCTGCTGCTGCTAAGTCACTTCAGTCGTGTCCGACTCTGTGTGATCCCATAGATGGCAGCCCACCAGGCTCCTCTGTTCCCGGGATTCTCCAGGCCAGAATACTGGATTGGGTTGCCATTTCCTTCTCCAATGCATGAAAGTGAAAAGTGAAAGTGAAGTCGCTCAGTCGTGTCCGACTCTTCACAACCCCATGGACTGTAGCCTACCAGGCTCCTCCGTCCATGGGATTTTCCAGGCAAGCGTACTGGAGTGGGTTACTATTTCCTTCTCCATCTCTTAATGTTTTAGGACACATAAATAACACAGGTTCATGTCTCTGAGTCTTTGTATTCTGTCTATTTTGAAAGGCTTTCCTTTTTCTATCTGGGCAATTCTACTCTGCCTTCAACTGTAACTGTCTTAGTCAGTCAGTTGTGTCCGACTCTTTGCAATCCCATAGGCTACCGCCCACCAGGTTCCTCTGTCCATGGAATTCTCCAGGCAAGAATACTGGAGTGGGTTGCCATTTCCTCCTCTAGGGGATCTTCCCGACTCAGGGATAGAACCTGGGTCTCCTGCCTTACAAGTAGATTCTTTACCATCTGAGCCACTAGGGAAGTCCTCTGCCTCCAAAACCCAGCACAAAAGCCCCTCTTTCAGAGGCCTGTCCAGCCTCCTTTGGGCGCTGGTACTGCCTCCTTGTACTTCCATGGTTCCCTCTATGGGAGCCTGACCTCCTCGTTTCACTACTGTCTGCTTACCTCCCCCGACCGTGGCTCCTCAAGGAGCTGTCCTTCCTGGGGTGGATGGCCACTCCCAGGAGTCCAGGCACAGCACTTGGCAACCTGTGGGATCAGACCATAGTCAGGCATGGTTCTAGGCCTGGGCTCTCCTGATGCTGCCAGGTAGAGCTTCCCACCTGTACCCTCTGGTCTGGTCCTAACAAGCAGAAGTGAGTATGTGTGCAAGCTCACAGTCATGTCTGACTCTTTGTGACCTCATGGGCTGTAGCCCACCAGGCTCCTCTGTCCATGGGATTTTCCAGGCAAGAATACTGGAGTGGGTTGCCATGCCCTTCTCCAGGGGATCTTTCCAACCCAGGGATTGAAACCACATCTCTTGCATCTCCTGCATTGGCAGGTGGATTCTTTACCACTTGGGCCACCTGGGAAGTCCGAACAAGCAGAAGAATTAGCTTAGTCATCACTAGCTGCCAAGGCATTTCTTAAACCCAGACCCCCTTATATCCCCCTTCCCCTACCCAGGCCAGTCACGCCAAAGTCACACTGTACAGATGGGGAAAACTGAAGCCCAGAGAAGGAAACTTAGCAATAGGGACAGGATTAAAGCTCACGGCTCCTTGCTTTGCAGCAGAAACTAACACAACATTGTAAAGCAACTATCTGTGCGTGCTTTATCGCCGCAGTCATGTCCCACTCTTTGTGACCCCATGGACTAGAGCCTGCCAGGCTCTTTTGTCCATGGGATTTTCCTGGCAAAAATACTGGAGTGGGTTGCCATGCCCTCCTCTAGGGAATCTTCCTGACCCAGGGATCAACTCGTGTCTCTTAGGTCTCCTGCATTGGCAGGCAGGGTTCTCTACCACTAGCGCCACCTGGGAAGCTCAAAGCAACTATACTCTAATAAAAAGTAATTTTTTCAAAAAAAGAAGGATTTCCCTGGTGGTTCAGGCTTCCCTGGTAGCTCAGCTGGTAAAGAATGCACTTGCAATGCAGGAGACCTCCATTCAATTCCTGTGTCGGGAAGATCCGCTGGAGAAGGAATAGGCTACCCATTCCAGTATTCTAGGGCTTCCTTGGTGGCTCAGCTGGTAAAGAATCCACCTGCAATGTGGGAGACCTGGGTTCGATCTCTGGATTGGGAAGATACCCTGGAGAAGAGATACTGGCTACCCACTCCAGTATTCTGGCCTGGAAAATTTCATGGACCGTATAGTCCACGGGGGTCACAAAGAGTCAGACATGACTGAGCAACTTTCACTTTCCCTGGTGGTTCAGTGGTTAGGAATCTGTGCTTCCATTGCAGGGGGCAAGGATCCCTTGTTGGGGAACTAACATCCCGCATGCCGTGCAGCATCACCATAAAAAAAAAATAAATAAATTTTTTAAAAAAGGAGCTCAGGGCTTCTACACCAGTCCAAAGCCCTGAGGCCCTTTTCTCTACCCTGAAATTTCCTCCTGGACAGAGGGTCTGGAGGCTGGGAAGTGATGGTGGTGTCAAGGCAGAGTATGGGTAAGGTAGGAGCCCCAGACTTGGAAAGCAGCTGTTTCTCACCTCTGGTTACGGCTGCCACTGAATTCCACTATGTACCCTGGTGGTGGCAGGGGAGCTACACTTCTATTCCACCACTCAGCAATGATGGAGAATTGTAAGGCCATCAGACACAAGCTATGTTGAGGGGCAGATGGGTTGTAGGGCCTATGGCCCAGAGAGGGTATATCATTCAAGTCTTCTAGGTCCTAGAACCTAAGAGACACACATTAAGATGAATTGGAGGTGCAGGACACTTACTGAGGAAATCACTCTTAAGGAAAGATGGAGGGAGCATGAGGAAGCAGGAAGAGACTTCTGACCATGATGGAGGTCTGACACCTGTGAAGGGGAGAGAGCAAGAAGGAAGGTTGGGGAGGAAGACCCCTAGACTGCAATGCAGCTTTGAGAAAGTCTTGGTCAGGCCCAGGGCAAAGACTATCCATTAGAGGAGCCCCATGTAGCCTGGCCCTCGTCTTCCCACTGGGCCCCGTAACTGACGGAGAGCAGCCTGGGAAACACACCCTCCAGGCATATCTACAGGGACAGTAGCTGAAGGAGTTAAAGATACTCCTTGCAGCCAGTTCTCTCTCTCTCTTTTTTAAAATCAATTTATTTATTTTAATTGGAGGCTAATTACTTTACAACCTTGTGGTGGTTTTTGCCATACATTGAATGAATCTGCCATGGGTGTACATGTGTTCCCCATGCTGAACCCCCCTCCCACCTCCCTCCCCATCCCATCCCTCAGGGTCATCCCAGTGCACCAGTCCTGAGCACCCTGTCTCATGCATCGAACCTGGACTGGCGATCTATTTCACATATGATAATATACCCGTTTCAATGCTATTCTCTCAAATCATCCCACCCTCACCTTCTCCCACAGAGTCCAAAAGACTGTTCTTTACATCTGTGTCTCTTTTGCTGTCTTGCATATAGGGTCATCGTTACCATCTTTCTAAATTCCATATATATGTGTTAATATACTGTGTTGGTGTTTTTCTTTCTGACTTACTTCACTCTGTATAATAGGCTCCAGTTTCATCCACCTCATTAGAACTGATTCAAATGCATTCTTTTTAATGGCTGAGTAATATTCCATTGTGTATATATACCACAGCTTTCTTATCCATTTGTCTGCCGATGGACATCTAGTTTGCTTCCATGTCGTGGCTATTGTAAACAGTGCTGCGATGAACATTGGGGTACATGTATCTCTTTCAATTCTGGTTTCCTTGGTGTGTATGCCCAGCAGTGGGATTGCTGGGTCATATGGCAGTTCTAGTTCCAGTTTTCTAAGGAATCTCCACACTGTTCTCCACAGTGGCTGTACTAGTTTGCATTCCCAGCCAGTTCTCTTGAAGGCACCTACGAGTTGTGTACCCTCCTGGCAGTGGAGGGTGCTTTGCAAGATCACTCAGCCCAACAAGCAGGTGACAAGTTCACACACCTGGGCAATGGTTTTGCTACCGTAGCATAGGGGTGAGCTTTAAACCACTTGGATCTTCACAAGGCTTCTAAGGGGGATTTAGACAGATGAATGGAATGAAAGAATGAAAACTCAGGTGAAGTCAGGTGAAATTACAGGTTTCAGAGAGAAAAGCATTGAATTTGGAGCAACAGCCTGGCATCACAGACATGTGTCCTCGGACAAGTTGCTTTCTGTCCCTAAGACGGGGTTTTCACTTTTTTCAAGATGTGGATGGAAATAGCTCAGCCATGCCTCTCCTGCCACATCCAAAAACAATGAGGCAAGGGGAACCAGTAGTTTTGTCTTTGGAAAGATGGCTCAACTTCTTACAGAGGTGCCTGTGAAAGACCGCTCCTCAAACTTTTCTCTTAGAGTAATCCAAATGGCCAAAAGTTATTTGTACTACCTCTGAGGCATATCTCAAACTAACAGTGTAAGCTCAAAGTTTTTTATGTGTGTTTAATCTTAAAATGTACACGAGAATCAGTATAGTATAGCACTTAAGATATGCAGTTTGGGGCCAGACAACTTGAATTTAAATCAAGTTCTGCCACCAACCAACTGTGGACCTCTAGTGAGTTAACTTACTTCTCTGAGCCCTAGTTTCCTCATCTGTAAAATGAGGATAAAAATAGTAACTGCTTCATATGATTATTGTGAGGAAGAAATGAATTGATTTGGATTAAGTGTTTGTTTAATTTTTCAGTCACACCACACAGCACGTGAAATCTTAGTTCCCCGACCAGGGATCAAACCTGTGTCCCCTGCAGTGGAAGCACAGAGTCTTAATGTTGGACCACCAGGAAAGTTCCTGGATCAAGTGTTTAGAACAGAGTCGATTCTGTTCACTGTTAAGACGTGAATTTGTGATTTTATTTCTTGACTGATCTGTTTATAAAATGTTTAAAAAATAATTTATGGGCAAGTAAAACCGACCACCAATAAGAAAAAAAGACAAAGAAAGAAAACACATAGCTCTCAGGTTTTAGAAGAGCTTTGCAAGTGGAAAAGGGAAAGCATAGAGGAGGAGAAAGAAGTGTTTCTCTGATTTCTCCGTCCCATTGCTCCTTCTCTTTCTGTTCTAAGCCACAGTTCCATCTCACCCATGTTGAGGGGTTTTTGCTCCCAAATCTAGTCTAAGATCATGTCAGAAAATAGAAGACTCAGTTCTGGCACCAGAGGGTTGAGTCTGTTCATCCAAGGTCCTAGCAGGAAAGGGCCAGCCCCTCCCCATCCCTGCCCTTCCACTCACCTTAGATATGGTCCATTGGGTACAAACCAGCATAAGCAGCTCCGGTACCACTAGCCTTATGGACATTGTAAAAACTTCACGGTGAGACCATGACATCTCAGAACACAAAGGTTGCATGAAGTTCCTAAGTAGGTTACCCCAGGGCTCCTGAATGAGTCTGCTGGGCAGAAGTTATAAAGAAGAACCTTATCCCTGGTGACTGGGTGGGAAGCGGTAACATCAGGTTGGAGAATTGAGGAAGCACATTTGGGTCTAGTCTATTCTTTTAAGTTTTCTTTTTTTATTATTTTTTTAAAATTTGGGTCTAGTTTTAGCCAGAGGCAAGAAAATATGATAAACACAGAGGCCCCTAGTTATTCTAGGCTGAAGGGGGTATAATAATACAAGGGAGTCAACTTCAGACAGCCCCTGATTATCTCCACGCCTACGTGTCTCACACTGTGGTGTGGTCCTTTCTCACAATGGACCAAGTTGGTCTTTGTGATCAGTAGAATATGGTAGAAGTGATACTATGTCCCTTCTGAGGCTAGGTCATAAAAAACAGTTTTTTAAATTTTTGGCTGTACCTGACTTGTGGAATATGGGCACTAGGGCACGTGGGCTTAACTAAGCCCTTAACTAAGCCCTTAACTAAGTTGTCTGTGGCATCTGGGATCTCAGTTCCCCAATCAGGGACTGAACCCATACTGCCTACATTGGAAGACAGATTTTTAACCACTGAACCATCAGGGAAGTCCCAAAAGGCAGTTTTAAAAAGCAAGTTTGCTTTGCTCTCTCTTGGATTACTCTAGGAGAAGCAAACAGCTATGTTGTGAGGACACTCAGGCCCCCCTGTGGCAAAGAATTGAGACCAGCTGCCAATAGCCATACATGTGCGCCATCTTGTAAGCATTTCCTCCATCCCCAGTCAAGTCTTCAGATGATGGCAGCCCGGCTGATAGCTCAATAACAGCCTCACGAGACACTCTGAGCAAGAACCATGCAGCTGAGCTGCTCCTGAATTCCTGCCACATGGAGACTGTGAGATAACAAATGTTTGTTGTGTTGAGCAGCTAAGTACTGGGGTAATTTGTTACATAGCAACAGATAAACTAATCCACCATAAGACTCTCATGCCTTTGGTTTCCTTTTGAGAAGAGATATTCAAAATGCTTTACAACCAGTTCAGAAACAACCTCGGCTGCAAACAGCTGGCCCAGTCCCATCAGCCCTGAGTTCAGCCATTTGATGATGGGTATGTTGATTGACAGCTACTCAGGCCGGAGGACACCAAAACCGAAGCTGAAGATGCTCTGTTGGGCTATGGGGGGAAGAACTGTGGACCTAAATACTGTTTAAGGGAGGAAGTGATCTGTCCCTCGATACACCGAGTTTTGAGGGAGCCTAGTTGAGGAAGTTGTGTTTGAGATGAGCCTGGACAGGGCCTCAGCAGACAGAGGTAAAGGAGAGTGCAAGAGAAATGAGGGTGGTGGACGGAACGGAAGAGAGGTGCCCTAGGTTGGGTGGGCTGTGGACGGGGCCTGAGGTGCTGGAGGAGAGATGATGTGGGGGCTGAGGTTGGAATCTGAGCCACTCCCTTCCTTCTCCAGCTCCCATGGTCTCTTACCTCCTCTTCTTCCTCCCACTCCGTCCCCCTCCCTGCCCCTTGGTAGTTTCACATGGGGATATTGAGTCCACGCCAAGAACACTGCTGGGGGAAGCTGGCCTTCTGATGGGCTCACACAATCTCCCCTCAAGTTGGTATCCAAGTGGGTGGGGAGAGTCTGTGGAAAGGCACTGATACTCAAGGATGGAACTGAATCCAGGCCTGCTCACTCCATGGGTCCTCACTGGCATTTCTTTTCTTTTTTAATTTTTTAAAAGCATTGGCTGCACTGGGTCTTCCTTGCAGAGTGCAGGCTCTCTAGCCGTGGTGTGTGGGCTTCGTTGCAGCACATGGACTCTTAGTTCCTGACCAGGGATCGAACCCGCATCTCCTACATTGAAAGGTGAGTTCTTTACCACTGGATCACTAGGGGAGCCCCTCTATTGGCATTCCTCAAGGGGACCCTGAGCCAGTTGGTGGGTACAATTGTGAGGGGGCGACAAGAAGGCAACATAAGTTTATTTTAAAAGTCCTCTGTTTATTTGAATGGCTTTTAAGAAGCAGAAGGCCAGATTGTAACACTAGGAGCAGGACAAGCATGAGCAGGGAGAGGAGCCCCCGCCAACAAGCATGCAGCACCCTTTATCCCGTGACTGGGTAAATGCTACAGAGCCAGACAGGGCTGGTGCCTGCAGAGGGCTGAGGGCAGACCACGGAGGGGTCATGCTGGGAAAAGTAGGGGCAGTCTCACCCCCAGGCCAGGGAAGTCCCACAGATGAAGAAACACAGGCTCCACCTGTTTAAGGAGGCACTTGTAGGTCTACCATGGAAAGCAACTGAGAGAAGCTAGGTTATAAGGAAGGCCAGGGCAGCCCATATTTGCAAAAGACTGAAGTAGAACTATCATAAAACAAATGGTATAAAATAGGGCTTCTGACAGGTAGACACAAGCCCACTATGTGTAGAGGTTTCATTTTAAATCTTCTTCTAAATTGGGAGTACCAAGATGCTTGTAAGTAGAAATTAGAACTTAAGGATATGGGCTTCCCTGGAGGCTTGAATGGTAAAGAACTTGCCTGCAATGTAGGAGACCTGGGTTCGATCCTTGTGTGGGGAAGATCCCCTGGAGTAGGAAATAGCAACCCATTCCAGTACTCTTGCCTGGTGAATTCCATGGACAGAGGAGCCGAGCAGGCTACAGTCCATAGGGTTGCAGAGTCAGACACTGGGTAACTAACACTTCTACTAGAACGTAAGGATATGTGTGTGTGCGAGCTAAGTCGCTTCAGTTGTGTCCGACTCTGTGCAACCCTATGGAGTGGAGCCTGCCAGGCTCCTCTGTCCATGGGATTCTCCAGGCAAGAATACTGGAGTGGTTTGCCATGCCCTCCTCCATGGGATCTTCCTGATCCAGGGATCAAACCTGAGTCTTTTAAGTCTCCTGCATTAGGCAGGTGGTTCTTTACCACTAGCACCACCTGGGAAGCCCAGAGATATGTGTACTGTTAATAAAGGAGTTTATATGTACACAGTTTAAAACACACAAAGGTATGAACCAGGCTATCTCCAGGGTCTCTTAAAGATCCAAAGCTCTGTGAGTCTGAGTATTATATCTTCATACTATTAATTACTCGTTTCTAAAAAACCCAATTCACCAAGCCTGGGTCAGGGGGTGCAAACTGGAAACTCAAAGGCCGGATTTGGCCTGTAAGATGTGTTTTATTTGGCACGCACAGTGTTTTCTAAATTCATAATAGCTGCCAACGTTTGAAAGTCCAAATTTCTAGCTTCTCCTGGAAAAATGGGGAGGAATATTCGGCAACAGCAGCCCACATTCCCACACAGCAGCAACCGTGTCAGACGACAGTATCTGTGTTCCCCATTTTGCTACAGTCCTTGCCTAATCCTCTTGCTCATTTGTGTCTCCTGCCTGGCCCTTGGAGGCATCAGAGTCTGTGGCCTGGCCCAGACGTCCAGTCTATGGTGACTTCATCATTTTCTATCTGGTGCAGCTACATGCCCAGCCTTGAGGCTTCTACCCTAATTCCATAGCAGACCCATCTTAACAGTTGGCCCATGAAGCTGTATTCACCTGCAGGCCAGGAGTGTGGAAGTCAGGGTCCCTGTCTGCAGAGTTTTGGTTTGTGACTGAAAAGTTGCCAGCCATGTTTCGTTTTCATAAACTGAATCCAAAGCCCTCTTGGGGGATGACCCATCAGATACTTTCTGATCAAGACCAAGGGTAAGTCCCTTCTGGATCAGACCAGAACACCCAAGTGGAGGACAGTCCCAGTCTAGGCCGGGCTGGACCAGGAGGGCAGGGAAGAAGGCAGCTTTCCTAGCTATGGCCATGAGATGACCAGGAGAGCTGGGTACTGTTGACAGCTTTGATAAATGCCTAGGAGGTATCACTCAGTGTGAATGGCTCCATCTTCATTTGTGCAGTGCACAATCTGCCCGAATGAACATGTTGGCCTCGGGACTGTCAAGGGAAGGGAAGAAATAAATGTAGATAGTGAGGCAGGTGCAGTCAGAAGTGATTCTACCACTTCGCCTCCAAGGCTGCAGGGATGAAGAGTGGGAGGCAGAGGGTGAGGAGCCAAGACCTTGTTGGCCAGAGGATAGAAGCTGGAGAAATAGATAAGCGGCCTGGCCTCAGAAGGCCCCACGCTGCACACGTGCAAAGGCCCATGAGACAGGAAGAGCCAGGACTAGTCCCAGGAAGCAGGGCTGGCCATCAGTATACCCAGGACCCTTGGTTAACAGAGATAACCATTCTGTACACACACACACACACAAATTCAGTCATCAGCAGAGTTATCTGCCCCATTATACACACCCACAAAACAACATTATACAAACCACAAAACCACAACATGTACAAAAAGCATGCACATGTGCAATTTTTGTCCTGTTGCACATATTCATGAGTGTTCCATGCACACAATCACAGTGGTTGTTGGTAAGAGCAGCTCGTCACAAAGGTATGTTTAACAAACATCTTCAAAGCACCCAAAGTCCTTTTTGACTAAGCTACCTGGAGGAGTCCAGCACAGCACCAAGTAACGTGAAGGAGAGAAAAGTAATCAGTGAAGAAAACCAGAAACTTACGGCCAGCAGCAGAGTGTTGGCCTGCAGTGCCCCCTACTGGTAGGAGGGGCATTTGTACTTTGCTTGAAGACAGTGAAACCTGCGACACTGCTTCTCAGGCACCTCTTCTCTTATTTTTAAAAAATTATTTTATTTCAATTTTGGGTGCACCAGATCTTCTCTAGTTGTGGAGAGTGGGGGATACTCTCTAGATGTGATGCGCTGGCTTCTTATCGCGGTGGCTACTCTTGTTGCAGAGCACAGGCTCTAGGGCATGCAAGCTCAGTAGCTGCAGCCCGCAGGCTTTAGAGCACAGGCTTGATAGTTGCGGCGCATGGGCTTAGGTGACCCACAGCATGTGGAATCTTCCCAGACCAAGGATCGAACCTGTGTCCCCTTCATTGGCAAGCAGATTCTTAACCACTGGACCAGCAGGGAGGTCCTCAGGCACCCCTTCTAAGGAAGACCTACCTCCTCTCACCTAGTCAGATGAGATCCTGGCGTCCTCAGAGCTGCAGCGCAGCGTCAGAGAACGAACATCCAGGGCCTTGCACGCCCCCCTGCAGAGCAACATCTACCACCCATAGGGATGGCAAAACAGGTTTTTCATCTTTCGTGTCAACTCCAGCCCACTAGTGGTGGCTGCCTAGAATGCTGGGTTGAGAAGGATTCTGAAGCCAGGTCTGCGCTTAGCATTGAAGGGTATGCTTCTACCATGGAACAGTGCCAATAATCATGGCAGCAAGTAGGACCACTTCTACACTTGCCATTCCCTAAATCTCCAGATTTCTCCTGATCCACAATTCCAGCATGAGGGTATGTATGTCTGTTACTCCCTCACAACCACAAGAAAACTGTCATTCCAGCTGTCACCTGAGTTTTATCTTCCTTGATCAGTAACTTCTGAGCCAGCTGAAATTCTCCCTGGAATCCTCTTTGTGAAGAGCTAGTTCCTGCTTCCACAGACAGCACGTGGATGACTCGTTAGATCCGGGTCCTTAAGTCAACAGAGAGCACTTCACTTTATCCCAAACTAATATTTACCTAAGGCCCATCTACCTACCAGCACTTATCACTTCTCAAGAGACTCCTCAGGGGCAATCATGAGCTGAGAACCACACGACTGGGCTGAGCAGATACTAGCTAGCCAGCTGGGCTCAGCTTTAGCCAGGGGTCCCGTTCCCTGCCCCTTACCCAGCACTCAAATCATATGTGTGCATCAAAATTCCAAATTACAATGCACCATGTCACTTGAAAACAGACCTTGAAATCTTCAGTCCTCAGATGCTAAGGGCCTACTGTGTTTAGCTTCAGGATTCTCAGTGCCTACAATTCCTGATGATGCCCGCAGATGGGCACAGAACCTGCTCCTGCTGTCCCCCTCTGCAACCTAGCCAGCCTCCACCTCTGAATGCTTAGGTGGATGTAGCTGGTCTCTCCCACTGAGGAGTGGGTCAGGGATGTTTGCCTTACCCCAGGGGTCAGCAAACTCTTTCCACAAAGAGCCAGAGGAAAATTTTCAGCTCCTTGGTTTCTGTTGAAGCAATTCAACTTTCTTGCTGCAATTCAAATGCTGAAGACATATGTAAACAAATGGGCATGGCTATATTCCAATAAAATTTCTTTACAAAAACAGGTGGTAGGTGGAGAAGGAAATGGCAACCCACTCCACTGTTCTTGCCTGGGAAATCTCATGGACAGAGGATCCTGGCGGGTTACAGTCCATGGGGTGAAAAAAAACAGTCGGATGCAACTGAGGGGAGAAAATAGTCCCAGAAAACTTGAGGCACGTGCCAAAGGCCCCCCGAGAGCCAGGAGCTGCAACTACTGAGCCCACGTGCCACAACTACTGAAGTCTGCATGCACCCTAGAGCCTCCGCTCCACGCCAAGAGAAGCCACCACAATGAGAAGTCCACACACCACAACTAAAGAGTAGCCCCTGCTTGCAGCAACTAGAGAAAAGCCCACGCAGCAGCGAAGACCTTGCACAGCCAAAAATAAAGAAAATCATTGAAAAGAAAAACAGGTGGTGGGCTAGATTTGACCCAAGGTGCCACAGTTTGCCAAACCCAGCATCAGCCCAAACATACGGAGTTCCACAGAACGCAGGGGTGTCTAGAGGTGCTTCAGAAGATCTGCAAATGTTTGATTCTACTTTAAATTCTTCTTCGTTGTTTAGGAAGCTGCAACAAAGATGTACTATTGTGGCATTTTGCCAGGCAGGGAGTCAATATGTTCAACAGACTGTCCGGTGTTAAGAAGCTTCACATCTATGCACGTGGATGGGCCATTTGGCAGAAGAGTTAAGAGCCAGATTCCCAGCATCAGACAGACGTGAGCTCGAGTTCTCCTGCTGCCACTTCCCAACTGTGTGACTTTGGACAACTCACTTTACCTCTCTAAGCCAGCAGAGCGGGGAGACCACCAGAGTGGACACCGGCCATCCATCATGCTGGCACAGACTCCCACACACAGCCCCTTTTTGCTGGAACATGAGAAGATAGAGGGGCCAGGGCACCTGAGGCGATGGGGAGGGGGCACTCAGGGGCTCAGGACAATGCTATTTATAACTGTTACGGAGGCATTTCAGTATTATAAGCACCACTTTGGTTGGACTGGTGCACACCAGTTGAATATCATTATAATGCTGAATCCACCTTGGATTTAGATTTCTTTCCGATTTCAACTTCCTCTGGCATCTTCTGCTATATCCCCATGGCTCTGACTGGGTTCTCAGAAAGCGGCGAGGACTGTTTTGCAGTGACCTTGGACATCTCAGTGTAGTAACAGGGCTTCCTTTTTAGTGGCAGTTTCCACTGGGTCTGGGACTTGGTTGGTAAGTATTTCCTGGGACATGTTCTGCCGGAGTGCCATGCTTTTGGTTAGAAGCTGTGTCCTCTCTGCTCCATCGCTGCAGTCCCTGGCTGGGCCAGGAGCTCTGGTGCTTGTATGGCTTTTCAATTTGCCTCAGTTCAGTTCAGTCGCTCAGTCGTGTCTGACTCTTTGCGACCCCGTGGGCTGCAGCACACCAGGCTTCCTGTCCATCACCAACTCCCAGAGCTTGCTCAAATTCATGTCCATCGAGTCGGTGATGCCATCCAACCAACCGTCTCATCCTCTGTCATCCCCTTCTCCTCCTGCCTTCAATTTTGCCCAGCATCAGGGTCTTTTTCAATGAGTCAGCTCTTGGCCAAAGTATTGGAGTTTCAGCTTCAGTATCAGTTCTTCCAATGAATATTCAGGGTTGATTTCCTTTAGGATGGGCTGGTTTGATCTTGTAGTCCAAGGGACTCTCAAGAGTCTTCTCCAACACCACAGTTCAAAAGCATCAATTCTTCGGCGCTCAGCTTTCTTTACGGTCCAACTCTCACACCCATACATGACTACTGGAAAAACCATAGCTTTGGCTAGATGGACCTTTGTTGGCAAAGTAATGTCTCTGCTTTTTAATATGCTGTCTAGGTTGGTCATAGCTTTTCTTCCAAGGAGCAAACGTCTTTTAATTTCATGGCTGTAGTCACCATCTGCAGTGATTTTGGAGCCCAAGAAAATAAAGTCTGTCCCTGTTTCCATTGTTTCCCCATTTATTTGCCATGAAGTGATGGGATCAGAGACTGTTTTTGGAATGGGACCAGATTTTCATTTTTTGAGTGTTGAATTTTAAGCCAGCTTTTTTCACTCTCTTCTTTCACGTTCACTTTTAATTTGCCTGCTGACACAATAAACAATCTTCTCCCCAGCACACCTCCTCACCACTTGAAACAATCAGAAGGTGTGTCTGGCAGCTGCCTCAGCCTGCCCCCAGGACTTCTGGCCTTTTATTCCAGCCACTGAAAGCTCTTTTCCAGGCCTGACATGCTCATTTATGGTTTCAATTATAGAATTTGGACCCTCGTGTCTCTCATTGCCCAGGGCTGTCCAAGTCTATTATCAGTGCTCCAGTGAAATAGATAGCTTTTATCGCACCTTATCTTGCTGCTTTCCACATCATATCTTCCTGCTTCCCGAGAGCCCTGGAAGAATCAACCCTGTAATCACGAGGCCCTAGAGGCAGGACCTCTTGGTCTCAGAGTCCCTGGATGTATCTTAATTAGGTGACATCTGGTACTGCCCTCGAAACCCACGTGTCCACCCTGGTCACTCAGCCTAGTCCAAGCAGTGAGCCTCGGTTGTACCCAACCTCTCAGGCTTCTTATGGCTACCAGCTGGCTCTGAGAGCCCCGGAGGCTCATTCAAGCAGTGATTCTGACCCCAGAGGGAGGCGAGGCAGAAGGCCTTGGTGTGGTTCAGCCAAGATCAAGGGTGACTTGGGTTGAGTTCCTTCTCTCACTTCCTTTTCATCTCCTCGAGGCTGTCCTTGGGTCTTGCAATATCTCTGGCTGGGCTGAGAGCTTCGGCAGAGGAAAGAGCTCCAAACCAGGTCCTCTGACCGGACAACCTCCTCTGTTGGCTGGAAGGATCCTGGCTGTGGATGGGAATGACCTCGTGCAAGGACATCCTTATCACTTGCCCATTCCCTGATAAAGCGTCAGCAGTGCTGCCCCAGCACAGCCTTATTCCTCCTCCCCACAGTCAGACTCCTGGCTGCTCCAGCAGTGAGAGGGAACGCTGAGCGCAGGACTCTTCTCACACAAACTGTTGCTCATTTCCAGAGCCACCTCAGTCTTCTCACTTTGTTCACCCTCTAGGGTTATTTTTCTGACTCTGCTACTAAGCCCTACACTGTCCAGAACCTGGGCCATTAGGACCCTGGGCTGAGTCCTCAAAAAGGACAAAGGACAGGCTCCAAACTGCCTATCATTCCTTTCCCTGTCCCCAGAAGCATTCCAGCTCCCCTGCACACATCTCCAATAACACCTTTGGCTTTCTTCATAAAGTAGTTGCTCACAGCTGGGATTCCCCCTGGGGAGCTAGACAATCAGACCCCACCACTGATGTCTGCTTACACCTCTGGGTCTTCCTGTGGGATTAATCACTGGAGCTCCCACCTTCTCTCCAGAGAGAGCCAGGCTGGTCAGCAAAGAAAGAGGTTGATTCATCAAGCAATGAGAGTTCTCCCCTGCAAGTGGTGACAAAGGTGCTGCAGGGGCTCCTGCAAGTTCACCAGTCACCTCATCCTGGAGTCCCTTGCACAGCATCTTGAGAGACAAAGAGCTTACCACTTCCACTCAGAATCCCATAGCTGGAGAATCTTGCTAGGGCACATTTCAACTCCTTCATCACTAATCAGTCATGGCCCAAACCAGACCTCTTCACACTTTCTACATCACCCCAGGCAGGCCTTCCCTCGGGCTAATCCTGGATGACCTCCCACTTCAGTCATTGAGCTTTCTTCTCTGCGTTTGAGCTCACAACGGTAAACACCAATTCTCCACTTCTTCCTCCACCAACAGGGCTGCTTGGGAGCAGAGCAGGATACAATCACTGACGGAGTAAGGGCTGAGATGAGGGAGTTGGCAGGGAGGAACAAATTAAATTTGGCTAAAAAACAAAAGCAAAGGAATCACTGATCAGGCAGTGCCCCCTTCTGGCCATAGGAGAGTTTGCATGCAGGTTAAATTAACTCCAGAAACTCCTGCACCTGGCTGCTGACCCTTGATCGCTCAGGGGATGGCAGGAAGCAGACAGGTCATCTAGTCCAGTGGTTCCCGAACTTGTAAAACTGTAGGGAAGTGGCTGTGGATGATTGTGCGTCTTGCCCATTTGAAAAAGGCCTCTGGGCTGAGGAGCCAGCTGGGGCTGAAATCCAGCCTATATCCTGCTAACCAAGCTGTGTATCCCATTGTGGTCTGGGTCAGTTCACAGGAAGGGTTCTCCTTTCATAATTCATTCCAAAGACCCCATCGTTCTATAACTTGTACAAAAGCGCCATATATTCTGGAGCAGCCCTGGCACACAATGCTTCCTTCAAAGAGGTCAATCTTATAAAAACCAAGCTTCTTTATCTAAAGGAGAGTTTGAAGACCACCTAGAAGATGGAGAAACTGACTCATCAAGCAAGGAGCGTTCTCCCCCAGGAAATGGTGACAAAGGGGCTGCAGGGGCTCCTGCAAGGATGGAGTGTTCACCAGTGCACCTCAGGGGGAGGTCACCTCATCCTAGAGTCCCTTGCAAGGGAACTTAAAGTCATACACTTAATTTGCCAAGACAGAGCTTAGAAGCCAGATTCCATCTTTTTGTACTACACTGAGTTAGTTTCATAAGCCCCCCTTGAGGCATCCTGGGTGCTCTGACTCTCCCACCCTCAGTCTCATCAACTTCCCCCTGAAACCCAGCTACTCTGCACAGTCTTACTTTCTGAGCCAGGATCACGGCACAGTATTTGCCTAAAAGGAGGGCTGGTGAGGATGCTGGCCCTGTCTGCACAGTTTCCTACAGGTACCTCACTCCCAGGGATGAGGGCAGACATGCAGAAGGGCAGAGAGGTGAGGAACCAGAAGGGTCCATCGGGTGACGTGTATGACAGGGAACCATGCCTGTGGGTCAGCGAGGTTGGTGACTCAGCTACTGCGCAGGGGAGGCCTGCTTCATAGGTGAGGTCTGGCGGGGTGTCTGAGCCACGCCATAAGGCACATGGGCGGCCACCGTGCCCATCTCCTGAGCCCCAGCCACGTGGAACATCTGGTCATCAAAGAAGATATGCGGGCGAATCTTCTCCAGAAGGGGGCCCTTGGGTGCTCCTGCAAGGAACAGGGCCTCATCTGTCTCCAGGCCCCAGCTGCGCAGGGTCTTGAGAGCCCGGGCCCCCGAGCTGGCTGCACTGCGCGCTGTCACCAAGTAGGTGCGAATCGGACACTCCAGTCGCAGGCCCTTGGAGTAGAACTTCTTCTGCAGTCTCCCCAGTGCCTCCAGGAAGCCCTTTAAGGGGCCCTACAAGAAGGCAAAGGAACGTTGTGAGCTTACCCATCTCCCAAACACTTGCCCCCTCACCAGCTGGGCTCCTCCCTACAGCACTAAGATCTTGCTGTTTGTGGTTGGAGTGTTTTTTAGGATCCCTAAATCTCTTGGTTTTGCTCTGCCTGCTCGGGCCACTGCATGCATCAGTTGGATTGTAGGTACCCACAGCATTCTAGGTGTCCACACTGTTGTGATTGAAAAAACATACCTGTGTCAGAAAAAACATACCTGGGCCACTGCTAGTATAGCAGCCCACCAGGTATATGGGCGTCTGTCCTACAGCTCTGAAAGTGTGGCTTTTGTGCTCAGCAGCAGGGAGGAGATTAAAAATATTTAGTAACGATGGCATGGGCACCCTTCAAACAGAATGGATTCTAGTTGCAAACTACTGGGACAGACAGACCAATGTATCACTGCCCAGTATTGACCCTGCTCCTGGGGCACATGGGTGGCTCAGAGAGTCGTGCTCCAGTTTTCGTAGGGTCAGGGAAAGGATTTACTTTCTACAGTGCCTGGAACAATGAAACTTCATGAGGAAGTGTGAATAAAGAACCAGAGGATGATAAAGAAAAAAACTGTAACAGCAGTTGGACATCAGGAAAGGTAGGCTTCTGATCTTGGAGACCCCTCACTTGCTGGGTGACCTGGGGAAAGCAGAGGTCTCCTGGGGCTCTGCCTCCCACTTAGTGAAAAAAAATAACCAAAAACTGTCCTCCTCTAGATTCCCAAGGATTTGGAAGGAACCAAAAAGAAAGGAAGTGAAATGAATACTTGGAGGTCATAGCTAAAGCCAGCTGAGCTCTTTGGGGTTATTGAGCACCAAGATTTTTGTTAAAAGCATAGACAGGCGTTCCCCAAGGGCTGGAGAATCCTAGTAGTTCCAGCCCCAGGGGATTTCCACCAGCTCTAGGTCGTGTTCTGCTCTCAGGGAGACTCTGAGTAGTTTGAGGGTGAGTGAGGATCCTTGAGCCCCCGACCAACAGATGGAAGACAGAAAGTGAGAAGGGCTGGTATGGTCAGGCGGGCTGCCCCAGACCCCACACCAGCTGGATCTCCCTGCCCCGAGGAGGGGCACTTGTCCGGCTCTTCCTTTCCTCCAGTGAGGGAATCCGGGGCTTCTTGAGAGGACGGGACCCGGCTCAGAGAAGTAGGGGAATCTCAGAGAGGGAAGGGCAGCTTCAGAGAGAGAAGGTGAGGCATTCAGGGAGGGATGGAGACTTCAGAGAAGGGATGGAGACCCAGGAAGAAGATAGAGGCCTTCAGAGAGAGGATGGGAATTTAGGAGGTGGATGGGGGCTCCAGGGAGGGGATGGAGACCTCATAAAGGAGCTGCAAAGAAGAGGCAGGGGCTTCAGAGAGCAGCTGAAAGAGAGAATGGGGGCTTCAAAGAGAGGGTAGGAATGCCATGAGAGGGGTGGGGGCTCAGAGAAGAGGTAGAAGCTCACTGAGGGGAGTCAGGGGTCAAGGTGAGAGAAAGGAGCGCTGGAGGCCTGGGCGGGGCAGGGGACCTGGCTGGATTCTGGGCTGAGCTTGGGGTTTGGCTCTGGGCTGGAGGTTCCAGCCAAGGGCAGGTCCTGTGGAGCTTCCTTCCTCCACCCAGGGGTTCCGAGGAGTGTGTGGAGCACCTGGGCCAAAGGCTTGTTCTCGTGGGCCTTCTCATGCTCAAAGAACCTGTCCAGCCCATGGGCCTTCACGATGCGCTCTGACTCATCCGAGAAAAGCACAGCGTCCCCGTCGAAGGCCACGCGCAGCTGACTCTGGGACACAGCCACGTCCCGGCTGGGGCTGAAGATGGTGGCCGCTGCGATCCCTGCATGGAGAGAGGCAAGACTGTCTGCCCTCGTCTGGGTAATAGGCGCCCCGACACCCGCCTCAGCTGCCTGGGGGGCCAGGAGAGGGCTATCTCACCATATCCTTGCCCCACCTGCCTCACCCAGGACTCAGGGCCCAGCAAAGGAGGGCCAGTATTCAGAATATTACAAAATAGGCCAGTAAGAGTGGACAGGGGAGGGAGTTTCCTATCAGTCCAGTGGTTAAGACTCTGCACTTCCAATGTAAGGGACGCAGGTTTGATCCTCAGTTGAGGAACTAAGATCCCACATGCTGCATGAAGTGAGGCCAAAAAGAAAAAAGAATGGTCAGCGGCTTTATCTCTGAGTAGGGCTCTGAGGACCCTGGCCTAAGCCAGGGTTTCCCCTTTAGTTGCTGCTTTGAGGGAAGGTCTGGGGAGAGGGGCTCCCGGGGAATAGGAAGGCACTTGGAAGGCACAGGGCAGGAGCTATTAATATTTATCAATCAGTATGGGGGAATTTCAATACTTTAGCAAGTCCATACTGGTATGGACAGTTGAACATCAGTCCTGAGTAGAAGGCAGGGCCCCCCAAGCCACCACTGTCCTTCCTGGGGCTCCTCACAGGCCCCTGATGTAGATTTACAGGAAGGATCCCTGACCCTGGCTGGGCCTCAGTTACTCACTTACTGTTGGTTCCTGTAAGTCCCTCACCCTCTCTAGACCCAGATAAAATTAAGGATGTTTCAGCTCTGTCCAGGGATCCCAGGCTTCAGTCTGGTGTGGGGGCACTGTGGGCACCCCCTCGTCTGCAGCCAGGCATGCCCTACTCCCTGGCGGCTCAGATGGTAAACCATCTGCCTGCAACGCAGAAGACCTTGGTTTGATCCCTGGGTCGGGAAGACCCCTTGGAAAAGCAAATGGCAACCCACTCCAGTATTCTTGCTTGGGAAATCCCGTGGACAGAGGAGCCTGGCAGGCTACAATCTATGGGGTTCCAAGGATAGGATACAACTTACCAGGTAAACCATCCCCACATGCCCTACTCAGGGCTGCCTAGTCTTTAAAGTTTCCCTGGGGCAACTTGGGTGGCCGTGGGAGGCAGCGCTAATGACATGTGACTCTGTGAAGAGACTCTGGACTTCTCCATGGGGTCCAGTATGTCTGTTGCAAACCCCAGCTCCAGGCTAGAGCTCACTGGATGACAGAGAGCAGTTTCAGGAGGCTGGAGACCTGGGCAGTGTGCTCAGCCCATCCTCAATTCTTTACCTCTCCAAAGGCCACGTCAACCCTGCTCTTTGGGGATCTAGGGTCCTAGGCCTGGGCAGAGACAGAGCTTTGGGAGGAGTGAGCAATGCCAGCTTCACCTCACCTTCACTAAGCCCAAGGATGCTATAAGCAAGTTCAGGCCGTGGACATCAGGCCAGGTTCCTTCTCAGCTTTGCCAGTGCTAGAGCCAGGATGAATCAAAATCATCTGATCTTGAGCAGGGCGTCCCTCCTGCCTAAGCCCGTGCTCCCCAGCCTGGGCTTAACTTAAAGACATATAGAGGGACTCAGGCAGGACAGTGCCAAGGTCCCAACCAGAGGGTATGACATCTGTCTAGGAAAATGGGTTCTGCTTTGGGCTTAAAGAAAGCCTCTTGGAGCCCCAAGCAGCTCAGGTGAGTAGGCCTCAGCAGGGAGAGAGACCAGGCTCCTAGGCAGGAGATAGCATGAGAGAGGAAGAGGTAAATGAACATACTGTTGGCTGCAAAGCAGCCAAAGGGAAATATTGGTGGGAGAGGTAAATCAGAAGCTTGGGATCAACATACACACACTACTATATATAAGATAGAGAGCCAACAGGACCTACTATACAGCACAGGGAACTCTATTCAATATTCTGTGATAACCTATATGAGAAAAGAATCTAAAAAAGAATGAATATATGTATAACTGACTCACTTTGTTATACACTTTGCTGGGCAAGTACTGATCTCTTTCCTCACTGGCCCAGAGAGGGACAGAGGCTGCCCATGGTCACACAGGAATCAGAACTCCTACTGACCTGGAGGATCTTTTTAGAAGGGAATAACTTTCTGGGCTGTAAAGAGGGTTCCCACAGAAACTGACAGCTAGGTGATGTAGATGAGTAAAAGCATCCTTAACATGGTAGGGCAGGAGGTGGGAGAGGGAACTAGATGGGAAATGAGTGAAACAGATGGGGCCTTGTTCTCAGGGTTTACAGGACAGGCCATAGGAATTGAGGGAGGTACTGCCCTTCCAGTTACCATGGCAACCCCTAGCGCCTGCTCAGAGCTTTAGGACCAGGCTGCCCATCTCTGAGACTGGCTCCCCACACTCCTCTTTGCCAGACTCCCCACACTCTCCTTCTCCAGCTTGACTCACCTTCGTCAATGGCTTCCTGCACTTTTTCTGCATCAGCCGACAGGTAGAGGTTGGTGTGATAGGCCTTGAGGTAGCAGATGGGGCTGTTGCCGCCTGTCATGCAGAACCTCTCGATGAACAGGTCTGGGGAGGAGGTAGAGAGGAGCCAGGTGATGTCTGGGTCAACCCTCAGCACCTCAGAATGGTCCCTCCGTGTCCAGTGGACGCCATGTTGGTTCTGAGTGGTGGTGGGGCAGCAGAGTGATTCTCTAAGCAATTTTACGCCAGCGTTCCCCCTCCTTGAGCTCCCCCCATCCTTCGTCCACGAAATGGGGATGACCACACCTCTGAAGGGGCTGCCTGGCTCAAGGAACCACAGTACTACAAAGGCAGGTCCCCAGCTATGTGATCTGTGGTCAATCCTTCCTGATCATAGTTGATTGTATAGGGGTGGGCACCTGCCTTAAGCTGGGCCAGTCAGATTCTCTTCCAGCCTGTGCTGATAATCACCTGGCACCCATGTCTGTGCCGGTTGTAAAACTTTGCTTGTCAGTCAACAGCTGCTGCTCCAAACCCACGGAGTTACCCCATCATTGCCCCAGCCTCTCACACAGGACGGTCCACCATGGAAGGGCACAGCAGGGCTCCTTCAGGACCCTGCCTCAGTACCACAGGTGGTGTCTGTCCTGATTCCTCGGTGCTTGTGTCACAAAGTAGGTAAACATTTGAATATCACCCCTGCTTCCAACAATTTGAAATTAGGATTAAAACAATGCCAACTGGCTCTCTTGAATGCTGAAAACAAGGACTCGTAAACTTGTAAATTTGGGCCATATTCAAGAAAAGCAAAGAAACATAGTCTGGAGAAAGAAAAATAAGAGACAATAAGGAAAAAAAGAATGGATTTTCTGAGAGAAGCAGAAATCAGGGCTCCTGTGGTCCAGAGAGAAAAAGAGCCTTGGAGAGATTACCAGTACTTGGATTCAGGCCCTTTGGGCTCAATTTTACTTCCTTTACTGTGGTTCCAAGAGGCACTCCAATAACCTGGTAAGAAATGATTCTCTTGAGCTAACGCCGGCTCTAGAGGGTCCATTACTTTCAATCAAGAGTTTGGGCTAAGACACAACGTCCCTTCACTCTGACAACTGCACCTGCCTCCCCCAGCAGCCCTGTAAGACCTGTCAGCCTCACTGCAAAGAGAAACTGAGACACGGAGGCAGCAAGTATCCTGTCGGATCGAGAAGGGAGTGGGGCCTGTACAAGGATGTGCTGGAGCTGGCTTGTACCAGCTTGCAAGGCCCAAATGTTAAACATTCAGGGACTTTTGGAGCCAGTTAGATTGTTCCGTTATTGATAGCTTGACATGACCCACGATGGGAGTATTAACAGCCTGAAAATGGCAATGCTATGATCAGAGTTTCGGTGGGGGTATTGTTTTGTTTTTTGAAAGAGCCTATTTACCAGAACCCCACTGGGCCTAAGATTCCAGTGGGTATACCTATACCCTGCAGAGGTTTGATGCCAACCCTGGGTGTCTGCTACGGATCATGTCATGGCCAAAGCTGTCATGCTTACCATAGTGATTGATGCTGTTGATGAGACGGACACCCACTTGAGCGTGGTTGTTGGTCACCAGGACGATGTCGAAGAGGTCCTCACCCTCAGGGTACAGCTCCCGCAGCCGCCTGTTCACAGCCTCCAGAGCCTGCATGGGAAAATGGGTCCTAGGGCTCAGAACCCCCAGGGACTGATGCCTAGTGTTAGTAGCCAGGATTGGGGATGTGGGGTGGGCTGGGATCCAATGCTGGGAGGGGAGGGGAAGTCAGGGGCTGGGCTTGAGGTCAGATCAGTGGACATGGACTATCACCTCCTAATCTCTGTCCTTGTATGGGTTGATTATTGCTCATACAATAATGTAAATTATTAGATTTTGACGCCTCACTAAAAGGGTGAGTGGAAGTCGAAATTCAGCTCAGGTTCCACGCACTAAGCTGGTTACCTGGAGTAGGGCTGTATTTGTTCAGGGGATGGGGAGGACTCTTCTCCCCACAATGGCTGTCCCCTTGCCAAGTCATGCTTCTGTGGGGTAGCACTACCCAGAGGGGACCCTTTTCCTTTACTCAAACCCCTATGGGAGTGCTTTTCTTTTTTAAAAAATAAGAAGTAATTAAGATTTCCTTAAATAAGTGAAAGCAAATTCAGTAGATAATAGTAAATACAAAATATAAAATAATTCAATGTATTAGATCAAGGTATTTTTCAGTTACATTATTATGTTCCTCTCTAAGTAGTTAATCTGTAATAAAAGATAGTGTTCTTTGGGGGGACTTCCCTGGTGGTTCAGTGGCTAAGACTCTGGGCTTCCAATGCAGGGGGCCCAGATTTGATCTCTGGACAGGAAACTAGATCCCACATGTGACAAGTAAGAGTTCCATGCCACAGTTAAGACCCAGAGTATCCAAATAAATAAAGATTAAAACAACAACAACAACAGTGTTCCTTGTATGAATATTATGTCTGTAATTATAACAAGATTTGCAGCAGAATGTACTTTTTTATACATTCCTTTTTTCATATTTTTTCTATTATGGTTTATCACAGGATATTGAATATAGTTCCCTGTGCTATATAGTAGGACCTTGTTTATCCATCCTAAATGTAATCTACCAACCCCAAACTCCCATGGGAGGGCTTTTAGCTAATGCCCATGAAGGCTTTGTATGGCCAGTGGTGGGACTGCCCCTCACCTTCACGAAGGGGAAGGCTGGTCCAGGGCTGAAGGGCTCGTTCTCGTGTTCCAGCTGGTAGCGCACGTATTCCTCCACGCCCTGCTCCGTGTAGATCCGCTGCTCCTCGTCCATGCGGAACAGGGCTCGGGAGGACACAGCAATGGTGACGGCATTCTGAGGCTTGGGCTGCAGGGATGCAGGAGGAGGGGTCGACCCTCAGACTTCCCTGAGGCAGGTCTCATGTACCAGCCCTTCTGGGAACTGGGGACAGGGAGAGGCCCCAGGCCTGGCGTCTGCCTTAAGGAGCTCAGTCTTGGGCAGGGACAGACCTAAATCAGGATCCCCTCTATGAAGGATCTAGCTGGGGACTGGGGGAGACGATGGCTCCCCACGGAGGAGGACAATCTGGTGGGAGGCACATGTCCTCGGGGAGTTTGCAGGCTAGCTGGCCATCTTGACATGACAGAGAAATGAATCCAGGGTAAGCAGCCCAAGTACGAATGATGCTCAAGATGGTCTTCAGAAGGTTTCCATTATAAAATGGGAGCTACATGCCCTGGGGAAGAAATGGCACCCAGAAGCATGCCAGTTATAGAAGAAAATCTGTCTCCAGCCTAGATCTTTCTCCTGAGCTCCAGACTGTTATTTCTAACTGCCCAGTTGACTAAAAAACACTCAAACTCATCCTGCCCAAGGCTGAATTCCCAAGGACAGCAATCTGTCCACTCTCAAGCCTCATCCCCTGTCGTCTTCCTCATCTCAGTGCTCTGCACCACCAACCACTCATCACCCAGCCCAGAGCCCAGAAGTCAACCTCAAGTCTTCCCTCTTCCTCCACTCCCTTCCCCCATCAATCAGTCGTCAAAACCTATCCACTCTACTAGAATCCATCCACTTCTTCCTGTCTTCCCTTCCATGGGCCAGCCATCACCATCTCTTGTTCCCTCCAATACGTGGTCCATATTGTTGTCAAGGGGTTTTTCTCAGATTCAGATCTGATCATGCCCACCTCCTTCAGTGGTGCCCTCTGTGTGGTAAAGAACCTGCCTGCCAATGCGGGAGACATAAGAGGTGCAGGCTCAATCCCTGGGTCGGGAAGGTCCCCTGGAGGAGGGCATGGCAACCCACTCCAGTTATTCTTGCCTGGAGAATCCCATGGACAGAGAAGCCTGGTGGGCTACAGTCCATAGGGTTGCAAAGAGTCAGACACATGTGAAGTGACTTAGCATACATACACACACTGTCATCAAATTCTTCTCACACTCTGATCAGCAGCCTTGAGGATGGAGTAGGAAGCCCTCCATGACAGACCCCTACCTCTGTCTCCCCTCCTAGCTTCTCATTACCCTGCTTTGCTCTATCTGACCTTTCTCACGTCTGAGCACATCTTCCCCCGCCCCTTCTCTGAACTTTTGCACTGGATGTTTCCTCTGCCTCATTTGCTGTTTCCCCGACTCCCCATCCAGCTAACTTCTACTCAACCCTCAGGTCTCAAACTACATGTCATCTTTACAAAACCATTCCTTATCCCTAGTAATGGGCTTGCTACCTTTCCTACCAATTTCCTTTTTAGTAAATTTTTTCCTTTTAGTAAAATTCATTGAAGTAGATCCTGACACTGAGGAAATGCTGAATCTCTTGGACTTTGGTAGTCTATCCAATCTGCTGGTCACTCAGCCTACAGTTGGGATGAATTTCAAAACACCATGTGGAGCTGTTGGAATCTTTCTGCCCTGCTGTAATATTTTCAATAAACCTCTGATAACAGCACCTATATATATGCATATATATTAATATACATAATTGCTTATTTGTTGTTGTTGTGTAGTCATTAGGTCGTGTCTGACTCTTTTATGACCCCAAGGACTGTAACCCACAAGACTCCTGTGTCCATGGGATTTCCCAGGCAAGAATACTAGAGTGGGTTACCATTTCCTACTCGAGGGCCTCTTCCCAACCCCAGGGATCAAACCTGAGTCTCTTGCGTTGGCAGGTGGATTCTTTACCACTAAGCCACCAGGGAAGCCCAATTGCTTATTTAACTATTTCCATTTCTAGGCAGAGTTCTAGAAACAGGAACCATGCTTAAGTTCTGAGGGAGCAGGAACCAGAGTTATCTTGTTCATTTATTGTATCGCTAGTCCTCCAAACTATGCTTAGCATACAGTAGGTGCTCAGTAAATATTTAATGTCTCTGAACTTTTAAGCAGTTTATTTTAATGAAAGACAGTATTTGCCATAACAAATTTAACAAGAACCAGAAACTCCACTACAGTGCCCTTATCTGTTCAAATTGCTTGAAATATAGTAGGTACTCAGAGAATACTGTTTGAGTTGATGCAGATTTGACAAACATTTATTGTTTCTTTGTGCCTGAGGATGGTCCTGGTAGAGACTCGGCTCCTGCCCTGAGAGTCAGAAGCTGGTGGGGGAGAAAGATGGGTAAACAGAGGGGCAAAAGGGCATTAAATGAATGCTAGAACCAGGTGAAAGCAAATTTCAGAGGAAGCTGCTATGGGAGAGGTGGCATCTTAGCAGAGCCTTGAAGGAGGAGTGGGGTGAAGGAAGGCATGTGGAGGTGTGAACACACGCTGTGCCTTCACAAAGGTAAGCAGAGCCCTGTGCATGGGGGCAGAGTGTAGCTGAGCCCAGAAGAGTAGGCAGATGGTAGACGGCAGAAGGTCTTCTTTCAGGGGCCCATGAGGGTCTCAGAACTCCTTCAGCACCTCCCACGGAAGAAGGAGAGGGGAATGCCACCACAGGCAGCAGCTGGACCCTGCATAATCCCTGGGGAGGATGAGAATGCAGGTCCCCAAGGGACTCACAGTTATCCAGAGAGTCCCACCACATCTCTGTGACTTGAGCAATCCTGGGACCATGGTTCCCATTTGACAGATGAGGAAACAGGGACTTAAGTTGGGGGCAAGACTCCTAAACGGACCTTGCATTGTGGCCTGCTCCTAACAGCCCTGCTGGCTACGCAGTCAATCCCATTTTTTTCTCTCTGGAGTCAAGCCTGGGTCCCAATCAGTTGACAACACTGAGTGATGACTATGTGACAGGCATTGTGTGGGGGACCTGGCAGGAAACCATACAGATGTGATCCCTGCCCCCATGGAGCTTATGATCTATCCCCAAGGCAGAGGTCCATGCCTCCTTTAGAGGAACACTGTCCAATAGACCTCTCTGTGAAAATGGAAAGGAAAGGTCCAGTGCTGTCTGCGTGACTGTATGTGGCTAGGGAGCCACTTGAAATGGCGGCCAGTGAGAAGGAGGAACTGAATTTTTAATTGTATGTAATTTTAATCAATTTAAACTTAAGTAGCCATAGTGGCTAATGAAGCTTTAGAACTTCAAAGTAGGAACAGAAGACCAGAGTTCCCAGACTCATGAGGCAGACCTCAGTTTGCATTTGACTTTTACCCCAGTCAAGACAGTGTGTGGGGCCAGCAGGACGAGTCTAAGGTATTGGCAGGACAGGTGACCGTCCTCTGGGGCTCAGCCCAGTAACTCCGTCAGCTGCCAGCCATCTCCATTATGTGTATCCTTGGGCTGGGTACCTCTCAACGCCCCCAGCCACCGTGAGCCTTCAAGGAAGGAAGGTAAAAATTAAACAAAAGGGCTTAATAGAGGGATGGCCAGGGATGGTAAGGGTACAGTTGGGGGAGTGGGGAGACCCCCTCTCATAAACCCAGGAGGTCTGCTGGCCTTCAAGGCAGGAGCTGAGCTTGCCTCGCCCCCTGGGGTTACTGCCTCAGGGACAGGTCCATCACCCCTTCAAGGACAGAGAACCAGCTGCCCTCCCAGCCCCTTCAGGCAGGTTCCCAAGCTGCCACTCCAGCCCAGGCAGCCAGCCAAGGTCTCGCTCCTCACTTTCTGTCCCACAGTCCCTGCCAGACTGCTGTGTCCTGGGTCTTCTCCGGCTGACCTGCCCGGATCCCATTGTATCCCACCTCTGGCCATTGCAAGAAAAAGATCCCAGCTGCCTCAGTCCCAGGAGTCTCCACTTCCTTCTTTGACAGATGGGGAAAGAGGCCCAGAGATGGGCAGAGTATTACTCGAGGTCATCCAGCAAAGACAAGGCAGAGCCAGGAAAGATCCTAAGCCTCTGGCCTCTGTCCACACAGCAGCACCGTCCCCCTCTACTCCCCTCCTCAATCACTTCTGGAAGCCCCCAACGCCTGCTACTTCAGCAGTGTCCTGGATGCCCTGCCCTCCCTTTTCAGATCTGGGGGAACTGGTGAGGGGCACCATGCTTTTAGATGGAGGTTGCTAAGGGTGGGACTCTTTACCCCAAAATGGAGAGTCCCAGGATGGGACCCTGCTCTCCTGCTTAGCCTGCTCTGACTCTGTACAGGTGAGGAGGAGTCCAAGGGCCTAGAGGGCCTTAGCGGCTGTGGGAAATTCAGATCCCAGCTGGGAGAGAGGAACAGCGTCTCCGGGCTCCAGGCAGAGCTGAAAGAACAGGTGAAAGGGGCTGGTCAGAGCCAGGGAGAAGCCAAGCCTCTAGAGATGTCCTTGGACCTCACTGCGGAGGGAGGCCACCCCGTCACGTGCCGTCAGGTGCACCTAACCCTAACCCTAGTTAGAGGAACCCTAGTTCCTCCAGAAATCAGGAAGAAGTCCACACGCCAGACTGAACTGTGGGTCAGAAAGACCCTCTATGCCAGACCAAGGTCTCAGTCTAGGAGCGCTGGGCTCTCTCTGTCTTTCACTGGAGTGGTGTTGGGGGACCTGGTTACTCCTGCATCAGGGACAAGGATGGAGGCATCATGCAGGGCAACCTGGCCCCACCTGCCTGCCTGAGGAGCTTGCATTGAGGCCCTGGGATTTTGCCTGTTGGGCCCAAGATAGGAACACGGCCACAAGCTGCTGTTTCTAGAAGGACTTAGAGGCAGAAGGACTGCTGGAGGAGAGGGGAACAAGACAGGTCTGGACTGAGGAAGTCCTCTGACCTCTTGAGGTGAGGGCCTCATATAGACCTTCAGGGTTAACTATTTCACTCAGGAGCTGGGGGATGAGAATAAGCCTAGGCCAGACCAGCATGGGGCCCGGAGGCCCAAAGCCCCCAAAATAGCCTATGGGGGGAGGGGTTCCCACAGGAAGGAGTAGGGGTCAGGAATCCGCCAGTCTCCTTGCCTCCCAGAGAACAACAAGGCCCAGGGACTGACTGAGAACTCATAACGGACAAGAGGTCATAACTGTCAACTGGGCCTGAGCTCCTGGAGGAAATGGAGGAAATGGACTGGCGTGCTCCACTCACCACCCTAGTCTCCATCCCCTTCTTTCCATCCCTCAGGCTGTGACATTAGTCCAGCTTCCTCCCTAGGCAGGAACCAGCCTCTTCACTGCTCTGTCTATTACCAGGCACACCCTCTCCAAGCCATCCACAAACACAGCCTCACTTTAGCAAAGTGACCTTGCTAAAATGAAAACACCAAGTTAATCCCCTTGTTGAAAAGTCCTGTGATAGCTCCATAATGGTTTTCACACTTGTTTAAAAAGTAGGTTGACATTTGATGCAAATAAACTTTTGGGGGGAGCCCCAATATGTAAACCATATCAGTTCAGTTCAGTTCAGTCGCTCAGTTGTGTCCGACTCTTTGCGACCCCATGAATTGCAGCACGCCAGGCCTCCCTGTCCATCACCAACTCCCGGAGTTTACCCAAACTCATGTCCATCGAGTCAGTGATGCCATCCAACCATCTCATCCTCTGTCGTCCCCTTCTCCTCCTGCCCCCAATCCCACCCAGCATTAGGGTCTTTCCCAATGAGTCAACTCTTCGCATGAGGTGGCCAAAATATCGGAGTTTCAGCTTCAACATCAGTCCTTCCAATGAACACCCAGGATTGATCTCCTTTAGGATGGATTGATTGGATCTTCTTGCAGTCCAAGGGACTCTCAAGAGTCTTCTCCAACACCATAGTTCAAAAGCATCAATTCTGCGGCGCTCAGCTTTCTTCACCGTCCAACTCTCACATCCATACATGACCACTGGGAAAACCATGAATCCAATAGGGTTTCCCTGATAGCTCAGTTGGTAAAGAATCCGCTCGCGATGCAGGAGACCCCGGTTCAATTCCTGGGTTAAGAAGATCCCCTGGAAAAGGGATAGGCTACCCACTCCAGTGTTCTTGGGCTTCCCTTGTGGCTTAGCTGGTAAAAAAATCTGCCTGCAATGCTGGAGACCTGGGTTTGATCCCTGGGTTGGGAAAATCCCCTGGAGGAGGGAAGGGCTACCAACTCCAGTGTTCTGGCCTGGAGAATTCCATGGTACAGTTCATGGGGTCACAAAGAGTCGGACATGACTGAGCGACTTTCACTTTCACACACATGAATTCAAATGTATTATGTATTCAGATGTTCACAGTATATTAATATTTAATGTCCACCAATTAATACAGGAGACCAGTGAGGATTTAAACTTCATCATCGAGTCAGTTTGTTTCTGCTTCAATTTGCTGGTTTTCGCACAGCATTGAGAAAGTCCTAATTCATACCAATAAGTGGCTGCGAATGCTAAAAAGGCTTTTTTGTTTTGTTCTATTTTAAACTACAAGCCTCAAGAAACTCAACCACAATTGTCAGCAATCTCACGATACTCTTCTGTTAAAACAGATTACAATAAAAGCTTTATTCTGAGGTTTGCTAAAAAAGATAATCGACCTGTAGCATAAGGTAACACACTGGCAGTCTCCAAGGTGCTAAAATGTCCAATAACACATTTGAGTGAGCTGAGTTTTATCACATATTTTTACTTTTGTAAAACATAGTTTGAGGAAGAAAGAAAATGAATTGACTTCACCTATGAGCAGACACCCTGAAACATGGGTCTTCATGGAGCCTAATTTTAAGACCTCTAACCCCACTGAATAAGATCTGGACTTTTTAATGCGGCACTCAAGGCCCTCTGTGGGTCTCTGGCATCTTCCCAATGGGTCTTCATGGAGCCTAATTTTAAGACCTCTTACCCCACTGATAAGATCTGGACTTTTTAATGTGACACTCAAGGCCCTCTGTGGATCTCTGGCATCTTCCCAACTCCTCTCCTGAAGATCCTGCATTTTATTTTCTCAGTTTCAAAGACATCGACCATCGTCTTTTGCTCATCCTGTTTCCCTGTCTGGGAAGGTCCACCTACTCAGGCTTTAAGAGAAGCTCAAACCAAGCCACCTCTACAAGACTTCCTGAGTTGGCGGTCACTGCCTCCCTTATGCTCCCACTGCTAAGGTTTTCACCTGGGCATTCACCATATCTAGGGTCTCTGTGAGCTCCTGAGGCAGGGACTCAGCCTAATTCATCTCTCAACGCGCACTGCTGAGTAGGACTGGAGGTGCAGCAGGGAATGACTGTTGACAAGGTGGGCCTCATGGGAGGGGTGTTTGGAGGGAAGCAGCAGGGTGCTTTAAGGTCAGTTTGGAGTTCTTTGGAGGATGCTCTGAGCCAGCTTCCATCCTGCATCCCCTTCCCAAGCTCTGAGATCGGGGAAGTTGGAGTGAGCAAGGCCCAGGACCATGGGGAGATGAGACTCCTCCTCTGTGTGAGTCCCAGAGGGCTGAGGCGACCACCTAGGTCAGCCAGCGGGGGCTGACCTGTGAGGGGAGTAGAGCCGGGAGCTGGGGCGCAGTCCCGCGCTGGGACCCCAGAGCCAGGCACGCAGAGCCCTAAGCTCAGAGCGCAGATTCCAGTGCAGCTCCCTTCTCTTAAAACCCAGGGAGCCCCGCACCCCGAGCCGGAGCCCGAGCCCTGTGCGCAGGATGGCAGAAACCGGAGCGCACAGCAAAGAGCCAGGTTTACAGAGTCCGGTTACCTGAGCCCCAGCGCTTCTGCAGGCGCCGCTGACCGGCTTTGCCAACAAGTGCTGCCCCCGTGCCCCAGGCTGGGCCGCGGCCCGGAGTTGGGCCCTGATGACAGCATGGGGGAGGAGGATCCTGGCGTGGAACCGGAACCCCGAGATAAAAAAACACCCGACCAGAGCTCCCAAAATAAAACGGAGCCTGTGCCAACGGCCTGGCATATGCTGGTGATGAGGACCCGCGTCCCTTCTCGGAGGGGCATCACGGGTCCCTCTCCGAAGGGCTGACGACCCCTCCGGGAGTGACCCTAACTCTGCCCTGCCCCATACCCATGCCCTGGTCTTACCGACTTGGGTTTCTTCTGGGGCGCGAGGTTGTCATAGAAAGTCTTGGCTTCCTCCCAGCGCGGGGCCGCGGCGGTCTCTGCTCCCAGCCCGGGCTCGCGGGGCTCCCCGGGTTCCATGCTTAGCTCTGACCCGGCCGGGCCGGAGCAGGCGGCTGCGGAGAGCTGAGCCGGCGGGACTGGGCTGCGGGAGGGAGGGAGGCGCGTCCCGGGCGTGAGAAGGGGGCGGGCGGCGGCGGAGAGAGTGCGCGTGCGGGCCGGCGGGAGGGAGGGCAGTGCGCCGGGTGCTCAACCCGACCAGGAGGCAGTCGGTGTGTAGCTGCTGTTGCTGGTGGAGTTATATCTCGGGACACTGAGCTCTCCTTCCCCGACCGCCCCACGCCTAATGAGGGGTGAGACCCTTCGGCTCGCAGGACTGGGCCTGAAGCCAGGCCTTCAGGCTACTGAGGTTTCGGGATTGCGGGGATCCTGTTCTTCGCAGGCGGTCAACGGCACCGAAAGAAGGGGAAGCCTGACTACTATTTTTTTCTTTTTTAAACCCAGGGTGGTGATCCACAAAGGAGAAAATGAGATTCTAGCCCCCCCCCGAAAAATTAAAAAGCTATTCCCGCCTCCCCCCTCCCCGCCCCCACCGTCTTTCCCCTCTGATGCCCGGACCCTGGAACCCTGAGAGATGTTTCCTCGGATCCTAGTCAACTTCGCGGAGGGGGAGGAGGTGGTGGATGGACAGCTCCATCCACGAGCAGGAACCTGCTTCTAGCTGGGGCCACAGTGGAGGGCCCAGCCTGTCAGGTCCTCCCCAACAAGGCGGAGGGACCCTTAAAGTCGGTGGGAACACCGGGCTCCCCTTGGCGGAGCCGGGGACCCGGACCAGACACTCCTGGTTCCTACTGACACATCGGTGGCCAGCAGGGGGCGCACCCTCCCAGTTCCCACCGGCGGAGCTTGGTTAGTGACAGGCCTTCAAGTGGTGAGATGGAAGGAGGATAGAAAAGAAGCCTAGGAATCCAAGAGTCTTGGACCACTGTCCTGGAGTTCTAGAGCATTGTCCTCCTTGGTGCAGAGCCCGAGGTGCAGACGCTGATGCCACTCATTCCAAGGCACGGGTTAGGAAGCGAGCAGGGGACATCTCTGCGTGTGTCTAAAGGAGTGCAAAGGTAGATGGGAGCAGCAGGAGAAAAACACTGGCTTAGCTTGGAGGAAGTATGACTGGGATGGGGTACAGAATGCAGGGGTCTGCCCAGCCTCCACCATGACCTGGGAGGAACCAATCAAACTGCATGGAAGGAAGGGAGAAATACAGTAAGTCCCCTGCATACAAACGAATTCCGTTCCAAGAATACATTTGTAAGTTCAATCTGTTTGTAAGTCCAACAAAGTTAGCCTAGGTACCCAACTAACACAATCGGCTATATAGCACTGTACTATAATATGTTTATAACATATTTCACATAAATAATACATATAAAACAAACACAAAAAATGAAAGAAATATTTTTAATCTTACAATACAGTACTTTGAAAGGTACAGCAGTACCAGCTACATCACCACTGTTTTTATGCTTGCTTCCGGACATTCTGGGCTTGAAATAAAGATACTGCACTATTGTGCTCTATACAGTGCTGTAAAGTATACAAAAGCACAACCACTTGTATAGGAGGCACCCATGTGACAATATACACCAGACACATGAACTAACTGACACGATTGGACAGGTTGTACGTTCACATCTTTGTTCATAACTTGAAGGCTTGTATGTAGGGGACTTACTGTAATCATAACAAAACACTTTAAGACTGAGGAAAGTATGTTTAGCGTTGTCTTTCTCCACTCACGGTAGATTGGTTCCATAAATGGCCTCAAACTCTCTCTCATCCTGCTTGCCCTTTGGCAGTGTAACTTGAACATTCCTCCCTTCCAAGGCGGCACTGAATCTGAGTTGACCCAGTGTCTTGGTTTGACTAATAGAGTGCTGTAGCAGTGATGTGTGGTTTCTAAGCTTAAGCTTTAAGAGGCCTTGCAGATCTTTTTTATGCCCTCTTGGGAGCCTGTTACAATGTAAAGAAATCTGGAAAGGTCACGTGGAGAGGCAGTGAGGTCCTGGAGGATCAGAAGCCAGTAGTTTCTCTGGCAGCTGGCAGCTGCAGACATATGAATGAGATCTTAACTGTTCCAGTCGCAGCCCAGCTCCTAGTGGGATACCGTGGGATGAATGACCCCAGCCATGGGATGAGTAACAGCCAACAGCTTGCGAAGCAACAAAACCTCCCAGCTGAACCCAGCCAACCCACAGAATCATGAAAAATGATACATTTTTGTTGTTTCAAGCATTAAGTTTTGAGGTGCCTTGTTACACAGCAATAAATAATTAAACTCTAGGAAGGGGTCCATTATTCTCAGGTGCCTCATGGAGGAGGAGAATGTATAGTCATTATTTGGCTGGCAGTGAGTACCTGATGCAAAGGTGAACCATCCCCTTGCTGTCTACTGACCTTTGACCTGTACAGCCTGGGTTGAAAAGAAAGATCTGGGCCAATAAGATTTCTCTTCCTCAGGAATTGGGAACTGGGAAACAGAGGCTGGATAGTCAACCATAGGAACAGAAGCTAAGAATACTACAAAATATAGTTGGCTTCTAAGAAGCCTAGATGGGCCTTAGCAAGCTGTAGTTATTTGCAACATAAAGCGAAGAGGAGGCAAAAACTCTATGAGCAGATTGAGCCCATCAGGATATAAAGCTGGAAGCAATGTGCAGAAGGCAGCAGAGACTCCACGAAAGAGAAGCCATGCTGCCCTGAGCGGGAGCTACTTCTAGTCCTGACAGTTTCCCAAGTCCTAGCTTGAAGCCTGGCTATGGTGCCCACCTCTAAATTTCCTGAGATTCTCCACATCACTTCTACAAATGCTCCTCAGACGTTGGTGGCTGTTGGATTTGCTGACTAGCATCCTTTCCCACTCTCTTCTCCTAGTAACAGGCCCTGCCTCCCTGGTCACAGGAATAGGCCTGTGACATAGACCTGCCCAATGGTAGAACCCTATTTCCCTGGACCCAGTGATTGAGCCAGGATTGGCACATGACCTCAGCTGTGCCACTCACTCTTCTCCTATGCTCTTATATAGGGACACTGGGAGATTTGCCTCTGTCTTCTCCAGGGTTATTAATTTGGGACAATGTGAGCCGAGAACCCATCTTTCCCTGTGGCAGGTGAAAGCACAGGAAAAACCCATCTAGAGAGGACTCGGGATTCCAGCACCTGAACTGCTCCCGCTGTGGGCTGGTCTTCAGTAAGGCCAGGGGTGGACACCACCTCCTGCTCTCTTGATGAACAGGAGCTTCATCCTTCACCGGTCCTCCTCCCCTACTCCTCCTCTACCCCCTGGCCTGCCAGGCAACACTCTCCCTCCTCTGAAGCATGGAACTTGAGGTCTGTTACTTCCGTTTTCACATTCAGATTTGGATTCACTCCCCACGGATGAAAATGCATGATAAACAGTGGCCTTGAAGTTAAGAGATCTGAGTTCAAGTCCCAGCCTTACCATCCATTCTCTGAGCCTTCATTTCCTTTAAAAAGATTTTTAAAACAGAGACGTAACTGTGCGTTCAGCTCAGCTGGCAGGGAATCGCATGGAAAGCTGTTTGGTGACTATGATGGCCTGTGTGGACATGAGGGGCCAGTTGGTTGAGATCTGGGAGGGCTTCACAGAGGAGATCACTGAGACAGGGGCATGGGTGGCCCAGGGAGGAGCAGTGGCTTGTACATAAGCGCAGAAGCCTAAGCGATCCCTTAGGGAAATGGAGGCAATTCACAGTGATTCATGTGCAGGAGGGGTGGTGGTGCGGGTCGCAGAGCAGGCTTCTGAGGTCAGCAGGTGACAGGGCGGAGAGGGTCTTTGAAGGAGCTTATTATACTGGAGGAAGAAGCGGGGCGTGGAGAGCTGACATGGTCAGATCCATGCTTTAGGAGGAACACTCTGGATCTTCAGGGCCAGATGGCGCAGAAGGCAAATGTGAAAGCAGGAGGTGGACTGACCTGTGCCCTCAAACCAGGCAGGAACAAGACTCTCCCTCCCTCCGATGTGGCTCCAGCTGGAAACAGCAGCCCCCCCAATTCTCAGGCCTCTGAGTGACCTCCTTAGGTTCTGTTGCCCTGAGGCCAGGTCAGCCTCCTTCCTCTGTCCTAATTGCTTCCTGTCAAGGGAGCTGGCCCCCTCCAAGCGTCCTTGAGAAAACCCTTGTAAAAGTAATTGAGCGTTTCAGGAGGAAGCAGACACCTTCAGCTGACCGCTCCCCCCTCACTGGCCCCCACTCCCTGCAGGGAACAGTGCTTCTCTGGCTATTGAGGGGGGCATGTTCCGAGAAAAACACTTTGCCACCAACTCCCATCCCCACCCCACCACCTTTGGGTCAGCGTAAGTGGGTCTCAGGGCTCTGGGCTCCTGTAGATGGTGGAACAATGTCTGCACTACACAACACCCCTGACTAGGGGGGGCAAGCAGGGGCTGAGATCCAGGCTTTGTGCCCCTTGCCAAGCTGTGAACTGGGGCATGACAAGGCTGTTTATTCAGGAAGGGGTAGATTGTTCTCATTAGCTCAAATGTGCCATCTACTGGCCTAGCTGCATGATTATGGGATTGCTACATTCAAAGGGGCACCTTTTCCTAATATGTGCAAAGAGCACCAGGTGGACTAATTGTAATCCTGACTCTCTGCCTTTCTCCCCGCTGCCCTCTAGCCACTAACTGCCCACTAACTCATGTGGGCTCTTCCCATGTCTTCCATTGGACAGAAGGAGAAACTGGGTCCAAGGCCTGCCACCACTAGCTCCCTTTTGGGGAGAGTACTCCTGCCCCTAGGCCCCCCAAATCAGCATCTGGTCTGGCACTGATGAATGGACCAAGAGCTCCCAGGAAAAGCTAAGCTGAACCAATCAGATTCCCTTACTTGAAAACTGAATTAAGAGACGCAGAAGGGAGCTGTCAGTCGTTGGTGAGTCTGGATACAGAGCTGAAGCAGCAGCCGCTTTGTGCAGGGAAACCAAAGGCGTCTTAAGAAAAACTAAAGAAAAGACCATAGACGCGAATACCGCCCAAGGGATGAGAACCCTCGAGGCCCAGAGAAGAGAAGGCAGAGGTCCACGGACAGCTCCTGTTCTCTTGAGGCCCAGCCATTCCTGAATTTTCATCTTTAGGGTCCCTTGTAATCTGCTCACCCCTTGCTATGAACTAGCTTGAGTGGGTCTGTTCCCTGTAACCTGGAACAAGGACCTCTGCCCCAAGGAGGATGCCAAGGTTCCCCCACTGTGTGAGCTCCCTCAGGTCTCTTCTCCCCTGTTCTCCTCACCCCAGCCCTGTCTCCACTGGGGGAAGAGAAGAGGCCCTCAGTACGGTCACACTTTTTATTCAGTGTCAGTGAAAAAAACAAAAATACACCACACAGCACAGGGTCGAACAGTGAGGACAGTCACTGCAGGCATAACCAGGAGCAGCCCATCAGGAGAGAGGGGGCCACGCCGGAGAATGGGCTGGGAGGCCCCCTCTCCTGCCACCCAGCCCCTCCCTACTTCTCCAGGCCTCCAAAAAGCAAGCAGGGCCAGATGCCCTGGGAGGCCCAGTCCTGCTCCCACCCTCTGGAAAAAGTAAAAGAAAACCCTGAAAGTTTCGGAAAGAAAATTCCACATTTTTCTGAGACTTTTCAGTTGCAGCTGCGAATGACGTTTTTTTCAAAACTGATGAATAAAATATGTAAGCAATGTATTCTTGCCCCCGCAGTGATCTCCAAAGTCAGCACAAAGCCTCACCCAGGGTGGATCTTCAGGAAACCCTTGTTGCTTTAGAACATTTTTGTGTAAAAGTATTTACAGGGTCAGCTTACTCCCCTGCCCAGCCTCATCTCTTCTCTTCTCTCTTTCCTTTCTCTCCCCTCTCCTCCTTCTCTCTCGCTCTGCAGTAGGATGAATTTCTTCCTCGAGGGACTATGCTATTGTCAGGAAAAATTTCAGCCCTTTGCTTATGGGCTTCCTTTTTCTTAACTTTTGATTTAAAAGTAAGTCATATAATCTTGACTAAACTCAAAAGACTAGAGTGGACATCTGAAGTTCCCCTTCATAATGATATATATATATATATATATATATTTTTTTTTTTTTTTTTTTGTCTGAGTCACTTGGCTTGTGGGATTTTAGTTCCCCAGTCAGGGATTGAACTCGGACCCTTGGCAGTCAGAGCACGGAATCGGAAGCACTGGACCACCATGAAGTTCCAGTGATGATTTTTAGAGAAAAGAAATAAGGGACTCATCAGTTAGCCCAAAAGGATGAATGAGGGCAGAATACAGTTAGAAGGCAGATTGGGAACCTTATAATTCACAGAGCTGCTGCAAGAAGATACAGAACTTCAAGGGAGAGTTTGGACATATCAACATTTTAACTGTCTATATATTTTCGTGTCTATGCAAGTCATACTTCAGTCTCTGCTAACTCTGTGCTCTGTGGCAAGTCCCTCTTTGCTGGGGCAGGGATAGGAGGACCGCCTCTCCTCTCAAGGCAGGGCTGGTGCTCTACCACAGGAATTCCCAAGCACACAGTCCCCAGGACATCCAGGAGCATGTGGGAGCAAAGCCTGGCCTGCCTGTGGCTCCTCCCATGAGCAAGATGGGGGTCTCAGTTCCCAGCCTGACATTATGTGTTCACCCTGCTGGGATGGCTGAGAACCTTTGACCTGAACAGCAAATATCACCCATGGTATGTGTCCAGAAGCTTGGAGTGATCAAACATGCTTTCATGAGTAGGGTCTGCCCCCCAGTTAGAAGGAAAGAAAAAGAGAAAAGAAAAAAAAAAACAGTTCCCTAAGGGAGGAAGATAGTAAAGACACTGCAAGATGCTTCCAAGGTTGAGTCAGATGCCTCCTAAGACAGCACTAACCTGTTAGCAGAACTGCCCAGAAATAGAAAATAAGATGTTTGAAAATGGGGCTTCAGTCAAGCTCCTATTTCTTTTTGGAAGACCACAGCCTCAGAAACTTCTTAGCAGGAAGCTTGTAAAGAACCAAAACCAACTTAGCTTTCTTTACAGTCAACCTCTGTACCACTCCGAGTCAGAGGAATGAGCAGGGAAGAGTCCATGAAGGGGAAAGACCCTCACAGAGCCCTGGGCTCAAGTCTGGTCACTGTGCCACCTCCTGATGTGCTCAGGCACTAGGAGCTCCACTCTGTGCCTCAGTTTCCAAGCCTGGAGAAATGGAATGAAAAATCCTATTTCCCTAGGCTGTGAGGATAGAATGAGATGGGGTCAATGGCAAGACTTAAAGCATGAAGTTCTGTGTGATTGTGAATTAGGTTAGAGTCAACATTTGGGGGATAGGATCCCCACTTTGTAAAAAGCCTTCCACTGGAAGTCTAAGCTGAGCTGGGCTGTAGAGTCCTATGTATCTCTGGTGCTGACTGACAGCATAAAACAGACTTAACGGCCAGCTCCTGAGAGTAATGGAACATCCCTTGAGACATTACCGGATAAAAACTTGCTGGTTACTCCCCAAGGATGTGAATTCCCCAGCCTGGCCATGTGGCTGGTCATAAGCAGAAGGACAAAAAGAGGGTGACAACTCAGTGGACTTGCTATCTCCAAGGGCAGCAAGAAGGAAGGTCTAGTAGAATTTGAGGGAAAAAGTCAGCTTCCCCAAGAGTTTCCATCTGCAGAGAGGGAGGACAGGTGAACACTCAGAAGTAAGAGGTATGCTGCATCCCTTTCCTGAAGGTATACTCTTGTACTCCCCAACCCAGCAATCATTCCCTGCTCCCACACTGGGTTGACAGCACCTGTGAACTAGACTGTTTTCACCAGCAGTTCAAGAGGAAATCCACTGTCACTGCACATCAAAGCTAATTTCTGATTATAAGTGCAGGAGAAGTAAAGTGAAAGACTTGATGAAGAAGCAAGATTAATTTTCCGGCAGTCAAAGCATGCAGCTGTAGAGCTCACTGATCCAGAGTTGGAAAGCAGACATTGAAAAGCAAAGCCAGTGTACTTGGAAGTTGACAAATTACCTGGAAGATTCAGGATTGGGAGTTAGAAAAAGCCTCTCAAATGGAGCACGCCCGGCACACTTTTAGGCATTTAATCCATAAATGCAGCCTGGCAGCCTAAACAGTGGCCGGCTGGTCCTCTTCTTCTAGCTCCTTCTGTAGCAGTGAAAGAACAAAGCCCATCCTTAAACTAGACCAAATCCAGATGCGGGAACGACACTTGTCTCACTCTTGGCAAGCCGTGGTCTCTGTTACTGAAGTCAGCACCTAACCAGCATTAAGTGCACAGTAGAGAGTTGCTCGCTGAATTGAAAAAAAGATCATTTAAAAGGAAGCAGCAGAAGCTGCTGACAGTGACAGTTCAGGACTCAGCCTGATAAGGAAACGCGTCATCTGGTAAAGTCGGGTGATATTTTCCTCTCTTTTTTTCTCAGCTCTTTTTTACCCCCTGAAAATTAGCACTTTCTATATTCATTTAATCATTTTGCAAGAAACCAAGTAATATAAAATATGTTTTAATATTCTCAACTAATAAAATGAGTTTAGCTCTTTTAAAGGGTCTTAAAAAGTATTACATCAGTTTCAATTTTTCTTAAAATCCCCACTGATGTGGTTCTTAGATTTCCAAATATTTTTCCTTTCATCCTTCTGCAGCTCTGTGTGGAGCTGAGCAGAAAGATTCAACTGTTCCTCTCAAACTAACCAGCCTTACTGTACCCTCTCCTCACCTGCGCTCAGTGTCCCTGTCTGAGACCCTGACCACTACCCTATGAGCTGCCAGAGGGCCAGAATGTGTCTTGTAAACTACCATGGCCTTAGCACCTAGGGGTGCCTGGCCTTGAATAGATGCTCCATAAACGTTAGTTGAAGAAAGGACTGAGTGAACACTCCAAAGGCTGGGGCCGGAGGGGCCAGGTAGAGTTGTGGGGGTAGGGCACAGACCACCCTTAAGGGTTCTGGGTCCTCAGTGAAGGACAGACCTAATCTGGCCCTGTAACTGGGGTCTGTAGGACCACATCCTATAAAGCACAATCCCAGAAGAACAGAATTTCAAAGCAGAACCCAGCCCCCTCCCTCCCTTCACCCTGCACCTTGGGGCAAAAACCAGTTCCCCTATGCCCAGCAGATGTTGGTTCTGGGCCAATACTGGGGCGGGGGCTAGACCATTAAATACCTGAGGATTTGTCTCTATTCCAGGGTGAGGTGGTCCCTCAAGGATCTTGACTGAGGAGAGCAAGGGCTTGGGCAGAGGGGTGGGTGGGCCAGAGAGTGAGGCTGGAGTCCCCCTCCCCCTCCCCCTAAGGAAGGGCCAGCCAGAGAGGTCACTGGGTTGGGAGGTGGCCATGCCCCTCCTGGCCAGGGGCCCCGCCCCTCAGCAGCCCCTACTTCTGCATGTCACACTGCAGCAGCAGCACAATAGACGGGTCACTCTTGGCGGCCTCCTTGAACTCCTCCAGCGTAATCTGATCATCCTTATCCTGATCCATCTTCTTGAAGATCTTGTCCACACGCTGCTGGGGCGTGAGCCCATCCTGGTTCATGCGCATCATGATCACAGTGCCCACCATCTTGTAAATAGCCTGGTGGGGCAAGGAGGGAGGTGTGAACACTCACAATGGGAACAGGGGATTGGAGGTGAATGAAGGGACCTGGGGGTGGCATGGAGAACAAGGGGCCGTGTGAGGATACTGGAAGGTGATGTATAGTCATTAAGACTGGCTATTGAATCAGCATCTCACACCAAACGTGTCAACTACCCAACTCTTCACCTCCAACCTGCTTCTGCCCCAGCGGGCCCTGTCTCAGTGAACAGCAAATTCATTCTTCTAGATGTTCAGACCAAAAGCCGCGATCGACATCATTCTTGACTCTCCTTTTCTCACACCCATGTCTAATCTTACAGCAAATCTTGTCAGCCCTAATTCTGTAATAGATCCAGTAACGAGTCACTGCCGGCTACCTCCACTGCTCCATGGCTGTCGCCTCCATCCCCCTGTGACCGGACTGCTGTGGAAGCCTCCCAACTGGTCTCTCCCTACTTTTGCTGCCCTCCCACCCACTCAGTCCATTCTCCACACGGAGAATAGAGAGAGCCCTTAAGGGCTTCACATCTCACTTAGAAGAAAGTCAAGTCTCTACCCCAGATGATGATGCTAAGAAACAGCCTCCTGACTACCTATCTGACCTCTTCCTACCACTCTCCCCTTGCTCATTTCTCTCCCACCACCCTGGCTCCTGGCCACTCCTTGAACACCAGAAACACAGTCTAGTGGGGTCTTTGCATTTATTGTTACTCGTGGCTCAGAGGGTAAAGAGTCTGCCTGCAGTGCAGGAGACCTGGGTTTGATCCCTGGGGCGAGAAGATCCCCTGGAGAAGGAAATGGCAACCCACTCCAGTATTCTTGCCTGGAGAATCCCATGGACAGAGGAGCCTGGCCGGCTACAGTCCATGGGGTCACACAGGGTCGGACATGACTGAGCCACTAACACTTTCATGTACAGATCACTCTTCCCCCCGACACCTATGCAGTTAGCTCCCTCACTTTATCTAGGTTTCTCCTCACGTCTCACCTTACACAAAATCACTTTTCCTTCATCGCTCTCTCCCCTTATTTTGCTTTGCTTATCTTCTTCGTAATACTTACTGCCTGACATAGCATAGGCTTTGTTTTGTTAAATTTTCTTGCTAGAAGGAATGTCCTATGAAAGCAAGAACTTTGAACAGAGACTGGCAAGTGGAAGTCTCTGTTGAAAGAACATGAGTTAAGAACTTGGACTCTTGTTGAAAGAATATGTGTTTGTTGAAAGAACAATGAGTTAAGAACTTGGGACTCGAGTCAGACTCCTTAGATTTGGAATCAAGAATGGTCTCTTGATACATTTTTTCAACTGTAAAATGGGGTTTCTAACAGCACCTACCCCCTAGACTTGTTGGGTAAAGCAGTTAACACAAGACCGGTCCTACCCTGAGCACCCAACCGAGGCTAGCCGCTGGATCCTGGGAGGAGGGAGGAGGGGAGTGGTGGGCTCCCGAGGCCTGAGTGGAGGGTGGCTGGAGAACAGCCCTCTCAGCGAAGACAGGAAGCGTGTCACCCCAACACACCTCAATGATCTCCAGCATCTCGAGACGCGTGATGCGCCCGTCACCGTCCAGGTCGTACATTTCAAAGGCCCAGTTGAGTTTCTGCTCGAAGCTGCCGCGGGAGGTGACCGAAAGGGCGCAAATGAACTCCCGGAAGTCGATGGTGCCGTCGCCGTTCTTGTCAAAGGTGCGGAAAGCGTGCTGCGCGAACTTGGAGGCGTCGCCGTAGGGGAAGAACTGAGGCGGGGACACGAGGGGCTGGGGCGCAGCGACAGCCCCGCGCTCGCGGCCCGCCCCCTGGTTGCCTGGCCCCGCGCCCGCCCCCGCCCGCCCCCGCCCGCCCCCGCCCGCCCCACGTAGTGCCTGGCCCCGCCCTCTCTCTTCCAGCCCGCCCCCGGAGTGCTTGGCTCCGCCTACCTTGATATAGAGCTGCTGAAACTCCTCCAGGTTGAGGATGCCGCTGGGGCAGTCCTTCAGGAAGCCCTTGTACCACTGCTTCAGCTCCTGTTCACTGAACTCAGTGTTTTGAACCAGGTCTTCCAGCACCTCTGGGGCCAGCTTGCTGTTGGTCTTCCCCATGGCAGGGCCTGGGGGACAGGGGGCTCCCTCAGTTTGGTCCAGGGCAAGGCCATCACCTCAGCAGCCTTCCACCAAGTCTCTGTAGGACGGGGTTCCCTTTCTCCACAACAGCCCTCTCCTCTAACAAACTCCACGTTCCCACACGACCCCCTCCTTCCACAGCGGGGGTGGGGGGGTCTCTCCTCCTCTCACCTCCACGGTGGACACCCCCACCTCCTACAGATGGCTTCTGTCATTTCACCACACTCCTTCCCATAGAAGCTCCTACCTCTCCTCCGCTCCCCTCTTCCTCCACACACAAAGTGGGGGCTTTCCCTTCATTACATTCCGATTACAGGGCCTCCTCTCCAAGCAGGCCCCTCCCCTCTCCTCACAGCAGTTTTCCTCCCCTGGCAACCAGGGTCTCTAGCCTCCCAGGGTTCAGCTCCCCTTTTTCTCACTGACCAGTTTGCAAATCACAATCTTTATTCTCTCCTCTCCTCTTTACACCTTCCATAGCTCCCTGCTGCTGCTAAGTCACTTCCGTCATGTCCGACTCTGTGCAACCCCATAGACGGCAGCCCACCAGGCTCCCCCGTCCCTGGGATTCTCTAGGCAAGAGTACTGGAGTGGGGTGCCATTGCCTTCTCCCCATAGCTCCCTACACCCATAGAATAGTCATAATCCTCTCCTCGCTATTCAGAGCTCTCTGCACTCAGCCTCTACCCACAGCTACAAGCTCCTCTCCTACCTGGCAGGTTCCTCATGTGTTCCCCTGGTGCTGTCTCCCAAGTTCTTCCTCAAGATCTTCCAGGCCACCCGAGCAAGAAGCTTCTCTCCCTCCTTCCTCTGTACAAACAGAAATCCTAGCTGGTAGCATTGATGACCCTGACTGCATTCTCCTTTTCATTAGTTCATTCGTTCCCTGAGCATTTATTGAGGCTGACTGGGTGCCAGGCCCTGTGCTGATGATGGGGATAAAGTCAACAGGAGCCAGATTTCACTAACTCATAATTAGATCAAAGAGGCTGATTGTAAAGCACTTAAATCCACACCAAGGAGTCTGGTGTGGGGCACAGAAGCCCCTGTGGCTTTAAAGCAAAGGCTGGAAAGACCACATTCATTACACAAATACTTATAGATTGTTTACAATATGGTGCTGGGGACCCAGAGAGAAGGAACGCGTTTTTCAGATTTTTCCTTGGCTGCAGTGTACAAGATGACCTGGGTCGGGAGAAGAGGGGCAGCTCTGCTGCAGAGCTCAGGTGAGAGGCGAGGACAATAGGGTGGGGTGATAGAGGGATGTGGATGGACTGAGAGATGCTAGGAGGGGGCACTGGCAGGACCTGGGGACAGAATGGGTGTGCGGCTGAGAGTGACAGAGGACTGCAGCCAATGCTCAGATCCGGGGTTGAATGGATAGAGGTGGTATTTCTGAGAAGCAGGTTTGGGGAGGGTGAAGAGTCAGGCCCCAGTGGGACCATGAGCCTCTCAAGTATCTTGTGCCTGAGGAAGTTCTTGCAGAGGGAGGTACAAACCCTCCCCAGGAAGCCTGGCTGGAGTGAGGCCCCTGGCAGGCCCTGAAGGCTGAGTTGACATTCTTGTCAGACCTCCATGGGGGGAGCGTCCTGCTAGAGCCTGACTTCCCCAGGACATGACCTGGGAGGTGAATTTGACCCACCTGGAGTCTCTTTGGAAGCGTGCCAGACCCCAGCTGCAGGGTAGCCTGTCATGAAGACACTCTGGAAAAGGACACCCACAGGCTGGCAGAAGGAATTCCACTTCCACAGCCCAGTGCATGCCTGTGTGGCTTCTAATCCTTACTGCTGGGAGTACCCTAGACAGCCAGGTCTGAGTTTGGTCAGTTCCATGCCCTCTCTCCTTGCTTCATGACTTCAAGCAATGATCTCCAACCTTTTTGGCACCAGGGACCTGTTTCGTGGAAGACAATGTTTCCACAGACCAGGGTAGGGGGATGGTTTCAGGATGATTCAAGTGCATTACATTTATTGTGCACTTTATTTCTATCATTATTACATCAGCTCCACCTCAGATCATCAGGCATTAGATCCTAGAGGTTGGGGACTTCTGAGTTATAAAATACCTCTGGATCTCAGACCCTCTGCAGGGCCATGAAGAAGATCAAGGAGCAGTGGAGGCAGCAACATCCTTGCCTGCCTCCCATCCCCAGAGGATGAATCCTATACGCTCCCAGGGGAAGTCAGGGAGGGGGAGGTGCGCCATCTTCAGGAACCTGGAACCAGGGGGTACCACACAGCTGTCCTGGGACCAGAATCAAAAGCACAACTGGAACACACACGGGCAGGAGGAGGCAGGCTCCATCTTCAGCTGCCCCCTCCTCCAAAGCACACTGAAGGCTCAGGTACAGTCAAGAAAGTTAGAGAATGCAGAGGTAGTGGTGTTTGGTGGGTCTCTGTCTCCTATGAGACGTGCCCAAGTGTCTGCGTAAGCAGTGGGAGTGGGTGGGGGCACGTCAGCATATAAGACTGCAGATCTGCCAGAACGCACACATCTGTGTGTGTGTGTGTGTGTGTGTGTGTGTGTGTGTGTGTGTGTGTGTGATGGAGTCTATGTAGCTCTCACCTTCTGCCCCTTTTCTCTCCCCTGCTCTGTGCTGCCTGCCCACCATTTTCTGTCTCCTGACCATACCTGTTCTCAGTCCCCATTTGATTCCTGGCCCACCGGGGACTATGAAGGAGGTTTCGTGTCTCTTCATTCCTTCTACCACTCTTAGGTCAGCAGGCCAAAGCTGGTGATGCCCTTTAAGATCATCCCCTTATGTTAGTGAAAAACTGGAACCCAGAGAGAGGAGAAAACTGGCTCAGAGTTACATCCAGGCTGAATCCATGCCACTTGCCTGGACTGCCCTCTCTGAATCACCTCTTGTCCACTACAGACTCCTACCTGCCTTCCAGGAAAACTATGGCTCTGATCTGCCTCTTGGCCTCAATGGGACCATTTTGCTGGCTCCAGGTCACACTATCTGATACCCAGGAAATATCCACCCTTGGGATGGACCACCAGGACCTCTGACTCAGCACATCTACAGCCAGATTCACCCTCAACCTGTGATGGTCTTTCTCTCTCCATCGCCCTTCCTTCCCTCCCTGGGAGCAGGGAGGGAATACAATCATAGTTACATTTAGTTTCCCCTCTTCCTTTTCCCTAGGTCCCACTTGCTACTAAGGCCTATTGTTCCTTCTTTTGAAGTGCTCCTGGAATGTACACCACATCCTCTCCGCACCAATCCCCCACCCTCTGCCACTGCATAGTCAGGGCCAGGGGCACAGCCAAAGGGGCTGAAACCCAGCCGAGGCACTGCTTGCCAAGCCATCCTGTGAGCTCAGCTGTCTCAGAAGGAGGGCTTTCCTTGTGATTCCTCTGTTCAACAGAATGTCTTTTCTAGTTTTGCCCAGAGGTACAAAATAGGCTAAGGTTTGCCATACCCATGGGCCCTCTCAAACTCCAGAACCCTCTAGAATCTCGTGTCTTGAGTCAACTGTCTAGCTTTACCTCCCACTACTCCCCTCACAACTACATACTTCAGTCAGAACCTACTTCAATTGTTGTTCATAATCCTTTCTTCTCTTCTGAGCTGATGCAGCTACAATCAGCCCTCAGGGCTGACTAAAGCCCACTTCCTTGTGATCAGCCTCCCTCAGACTGGAGAGTGGACAGTCAGCAGCCTGGACTTGGCATTCTGGGCTTCAGTAGACCCTGTGAGGCCACAGAGTTGACCCTGACAGGTGTGTAGACTCCAGAGCTCTCTGACCCTCACCTGGTGCTCTAGAATTCCAGAATGGAGCTTGATTTGGGGAAGAGTTTTGCATTACACTGTTGTATGGGCCAGAAACATTTCTCTAGACATTTTGCTCCATGGTAAAGAGCTTATCCTCTCCCAATAGAACCCTGTCTGCTTGGGAGCAGCTCGGACAGTGAGAAAAGTCATCTCCCCTCATTCCCATTTTCCCTCTTGTAGCTGCCCCACACAGGTTCCCACTCTGCCCTCTGTGGCAGGACAGAAGTGCCCTGCGGAGACCTAGTCTGGAACCCAGAGATGTTCAACGAATGTCCCTTTGTGGATTATATTCAAGGGGCAGAACCCTGTTCTTTCTCCTTGGAATGGCATCAGGCTGTTTTGTTTATCTGTGTTCTCCTGCCATTGTACCCACTTAGAGACAATAGAACCTAGATCTGAGGAAAGGAAGAGTTCACCCAAGGTCAAGTGGAGTCCATCAGCAGGAAGGAGAAGGCCAGAACCCACAGGGGCATGTTCTATTGGAGCTGTGGCCTGGCTGAACGTAAGCAGGCTCCTCTTGAGGGCTGCCTCCAGCTCTGAAGAAGCTGGCACTTCCCCACGCATGAAGACACTGTGCCTGTGGGCTCAGAGGCTTCTTTCAGAGGGCAGAACTCAGGGTTGTGGGCTCCAAATGGGAAGGTGGCAGAGAGGGTGGGAGGGACTGAGGGAGGCAATAATCCCACACCCTCACCAAGCTTCAGAGGAGCTGGTGCTGAGACTGTTGCCATGGTGACAATAGCTCCCTGGTCAGGAGATTTTTCTTTTTCTTCTCCTCCCTTTGCTCTTCTCCAAGCAGCAGCCATGGCGGCAATAGCCGGGTCGTCTCCTTCTCCTTATTAGTGAGGGGCAGGGGATAATAAACCAAAGGTGGGCTTGTTGACCACCTCCACCTTGGAGCTGCCCATGCCATGTCGGCTCTTGGTCCAGAAGGGACTCCTAATTAGCTCAGGCTAAGGAGGAGCCTGAGCCTGGAGAGTGTGTGGGAAGGGGCAGGCCCATACCCAGGCCTGGGTAAGAAGCAATGTCCTTTTGGTGAGGGCTAAAGCCCCTCAGACCTCCTTTCTGAAATATCCTAATGGTTTAGGAAAAGAAAGAAAGGGTCCTGTTTTCTCATAGTCAGTCATAGAATCAGAGTGCGTCAGTGTTGGAAGGTTGTCCAAGATCATCTCATCAGATCCACTCTCTGTCCTGCCCACCCAACCCTGTTTCCTATCTCATGAAGGATAAGAGAAGGAAGTGACTTGGTCAAACAGCAACTGAGGCAAAGGCAAGTTCTTCTGCCCTCCAGACTCAGGTTGCCTTAGGGAAGGAGCCATACAGTCCACATGGAGGTTTGGCACGATCCCCACTGAGCAGAAGGAAGGCAGGGGAGAGGGTACGAATTATAACGATATTTGAGAGGTGGAATGAGAAAACTTGGTGCTTTGGCAGTGAGGGGTGAGGGGAACAGAGGAGGCTGGGACCTCGGCAGCAGTGACTGACAGGTCTGGGTGGTCTGCTGAGGGGTGGTGTTTATCTTGAAGCCAGGTGAAAGAGGCGGAAGATGGGCCTCTGTCTCTCACTGAGACCATGGGGAGGGGGGCCTGCTGAGCGAGTCATGAGGAGGAGACCTGGGTGGCCCCCAGGTATGCTGTGAGCCCTGTCAGCTTGAGAGGTGGAGGTGGGGACGGCCTGAGGGGCTGTGTGAAGTGAGTGGGCTCTCTGTGGAGGTGGAGGCTGTCTTTCGGGACAGCCTCCCAAAAGACACACACATCACAGCTGTGATGTGAAGTGCCATGAGGAGCTCCTGGGGCTGGGTGATGTGGCTAAGGGCTGTCTGTGGAGGTGGGAGATGGTCATGGGGCTGAGCTGACTCCCCATGGAGCATGGGAGGGAGGGGGATGGGTTCCTCTAGCATCAGCACCACCACACCCCCAGGTGTGTGTCTGTGTGTGTCTGTGTGTCTGTGTGTGTCTTGTGTCTGTGTGTGTTGAGGACCAGAGCAGTTGTTGCTTTGGGGTTAAGGAGGCTTCTTTGCCTCCTTCCCTGGGACCTGTAGGGCCTGGACTGGAGTGGGGGTCCCCTGGCCAGGGGCGGCCCCCCATAAACTGCCGCCTATGGTGGAATCAGGGGTCAGGGAGATGAATCCGAGGGAGCAGGAGACGAGGAAATGGAGAGTGGAGGGGGAGGGAATACGTGCCTCCGCCCGGCCCTACCCGCGTTACCTGAGGCCGCTCGCCGGGTCGCTGGATGACTCTGAGCCTCCGCGGGTCGCGGGGACCGAGACGGGCTCGCAGGCCGGCCTCCAGGTTCTCCAAGGTCCGCGCCGAAGCCGCCTCCCAGCTCTGGTATCACTCTGAGTCTCTCGGAGGCGACACGATTTGCATAAGCCCCGCCTCACCCCGGGCATGCTGGGCGTTGATTGGGTCGGCTGAGGCGGAGTGGCAGGCGGGGTTTCAGGTGGGGACCGTGTGGCCAGTGAGGCCCCGCTACAGGAGCGCGCGTCGCCCGCCCGCCCTGACCTTCCCAGAGTCGCGAGGAAAAGGGGAGGGCTGTACCTTCGCCTGTATCCCGCCCCGAGACTCAGACCCCAGGCCATCGTCTGAGGTTAAAAGTGTCCACGATTGAAGTGGATTCGCAAAAACAACCTCACGGTTGCCATGGGAACGGAAGAACCACAGCAGAGGCTCTAAACCTTTCCTTCTTGGGCCCAGCGAGGGTGGGGATGGAAAAGGGGATGAGTCACAAGATGTGACCCCCCCCCTCCTCCGCACATCCCACCCAAAATCAGAGGAAGGCCACGAGGAACTGAGTGGGGAGGGAAGAGATGAGGTGGTCAGCAGCCTACGCCATCACATCATTCATCGCCTCCCTCAACACACCCACTCCCGTCAAGCCATGGCAAGTGGGCGAGGACGGCGAAGAACCCAGCCTCTACCTAACCCCACGCTATAATTTCGATCCTTCCCCCAGACAGGCCTTCCTTACTTCTCACGGAGTCCGAGGAGGCCTCACGGGATCTCCCCGAGAGGTATCTCTCTGCCTGCCCCATAAACCCCTCCATTTCCCACCCTCCCGGCTTCCCGTCCCGTAGACGGAGCCTGTCCCCAGCCCCCGCCAGTCTCTGGCCTCGGATGTTGACACAAGCTCGAGGCGGTTTACACTGAGCGCGTCTGGAAGGTTTCAGGGCCCTGGAAACCCCTCCTCTTCGCGTTTGGGGGTCTCCCCAATGCCGGGCCCAGCCGCCCGCCCTAGCTGCACTGGCAGCTGAGAGCTCCTAACCAAGGCGATAATAGGAACCCTTTTACTCCAAATCGGGGGCTGAAGGGGAGCAGATAGCTTCAGGTTGGGGCACGTGCGGGGGAGGGGCGTCTAGGCATCTGTCAAAAGTAGGGCGGGGCTTCTGGGGATTGGTTGAATCGGAGAGAGGATGTTGGGGGACAGGGAGCTGAAAGGGAGGAGGGGCTTTTGCCAATTTTGAGGGCGTTGAGGTGGGAGGGGCGATAAGGGATGAGGATCTGCTTGCCAAGAGTGGAGGCTAGGTTTCTCTGGCTGATCCCAGAAACTTCAGAGCCGAACTCCCTGGGGAGGAGCCAGTGGCGTTCTCTCTTTTTCCTTAGGAAGCGTCCGTTCCCCCTTTAATCAGTTTTGCTGTCCCACCCTCCCAGCTGCAGGCTTTGTCTTCTCTTTGAGGTACTAGCAGAATAACAGCATACCTGGCATGTCCCTGGCCCCTTAGTTGGGTGACATCCCAAAGACAGGTGTTTGAAAACCCTGAGCACCTGGCCCTGGGAACCCAGAGAAGAGCAAAAACTCATTTCTGCTCACAGATATCATAACCCAAGGCATGAGCAAGTGGGGAGAAGCAGCATGATGTGCTGGAAAAGGACTCTGGAACTCAGATGGAATCCCATCTCTGCCAAGGAGCCCACAGATGAGCATGGGCAAGACTCTTCTCTCTGTGTGCCTTCCTCAGTCTGTGAAATTGGGAGCTGACACAGGAAGCCCAGGGCAGCAAGGGAAGGATTTCAACTAGGAGAGTGAAGAAAGACTGTCATTCTGGACAGAATTATGTGGGCCTGAATCTGACTGCTCTGCTACACATGAATCTTTAACAACAGGTGACATATAGAGAGCTTACTTTGTGTCAAATACTATTCTAACACTTTATATGTATTGTCTAATTTATTTCTCATAAGAACTCTTTGAGGCAGGTACATTTTTTTTAAACATTTTTTTTTTAATGTGGACTATTTTGAGTCTTTATTGAATTTGTTAACAGTATTGCTTCTATTTTATGTTTTGGATTTTTGGCCCTGAGGCATGTGAGATCTTAGCTCCCTGACTGGGGATGGAACCTGCAACCCCTGCATTGGAAGGCAGTTTTAACCAGTGGACAGCCAGGAAAGTACCCCAGGACAGGTACTTCTATCACTCCCATTTAATAGATTGAGGCATTTAACAGTTAAATAACTAGCCCAAGTTCTCATAGCTGGTAAGCTGCAGAACTGGGATTTAAATTCAATCTGGCTCCAGAGTCCACATCTGTAGCCAGTACACAGTACTGTCTCTCTTTAAGGTCCTTCAGGTCCACAATGGGAAGGGCTTTGGATTGGAATATTCTTTTCTGATCCCCCAAGGCATTAGAAAGGCAAAGCCCAGCAGGATATATTGGTCCTGCTCTGACTCTTTAAACCAAGCAGGACATCCACACAGCCTTGCCCATGAATCATCACAGGCCCTGTGACTGTTCCTGAACTGCCAGTCATAACCCATCTTCACCAGCTTATGACACTGGAGACCTGATCTTGATCCTGCCTCTGCCCTTTAGATTCAATGTTTAAAGCAACAGCAACTGACATTGACTGAGTTGCTTCACTATGTACCAGACACTCTGCCAAGTCCTTTATCTGTATCACCCCAAATATGACCTCTGCCAAGGGTGATATTTAAAATATCTAACAACCAGTTCAGGCACAAATGCTACCAGTCAGAACGGATGCTGGCCTTAGTTTTAGATCAAGAACTCTGTTCTTCCAAAAGTGAACTTTAGTTACTGGATCAAGGGGAGCAGGCAGGAGAGAAGCTAGGAAGATAGGGGCCCAAGGCTATGGCTAACTATTTACCAATCAATTTAGAAATATTTTGATGTTTTAACAACCAGCTGTACCAGTGTGTAGGGACTAAATTTCAGTCCTGGTATCATTATTTTATTTCAAGACAGTGAATGGCAGCTCAGAAATGTTAGAGAACTTGCCCATTGTAACACAGCCCATTAGTGACAGAGCTGGGATTCCAATCTCTGTCTCACTCCAGAGTACACTCTTTTTTAAATGAAAATATTTATTTATTTGACTGCATCGGATCTTGGTTGTGGCACATGGGATCCTTGATCTTCGATGCAGCATGCAGTATCTTTTAATTGCAGCATGTGAGATCTAGTTCCCTGACCAGGGATTGAACCCGGGCCCCCTGCACTAGGGGCTTGGAGTCTCAACCACTGGATCACCAGGGAAGTCCCCAAAGTGCATGCTCTTAACCACTAACTGACTTGTGTTCCTGGGAAAGGAGAGTGTTCAGAACAGAGCTGTTGTTTCCACTGTTCTGCAGCTAAAGGCTGAGCCAGAGGAGTGAGGTTTAAGTTCTGGAGCTTCGTTGTGACCGATCTGTTCTCAGGCTTGGCAGTACCTGTGAGGTGTGTTGAAGGAAGGGGCTAGGCAGAAAGAGGAGGGTGGAGCAGCGTGAAGGGAAAAAGGAACAGTGTGGTTGTGTAGGAGACCCCCAAAAGGGGGCACAGAAGAACTGAGCCCAGCAGGGTTTTGGTGAGGGCAGACATTTGTATGCAGTGACCGGCAGCTTCAGTTTGCTTTACTGAAATGCTAGCATTCCTCCCCTTGCTGGTCCCAAACGGTGCCTTTATGATGAATAACACTTCCTGACTCCCTGGGTTTCCTCAGCCTTCTCAGTGCAGCCTGGTGACAGCTGGAATTCCCCTGGGTTCTAGATATTTTGTAGTCTTCTTAGTGGCTGGGAGAGAGTGAGATCACCAGCTTTGGGCTCTTTCTTTTTCTCTATTGGCTAAGCAGGATTTTTTTTTTTTAATTTTCAAAATAGAAATCTATTATTTTTTTTCTTGTTAATACACAGTGGCTAAAAAATAATAGAGAGTGGAAGTTCCCCATACTCTCTCCCTTGAGCATTACTTACAGGGGACCTTGTGTTTGGATGGCCCTGCTCTCATTTATTTTCTGCTGGAGAAGCCCTATGGTGTAGTGGGTCAAATGCATAGACCCTGGGGCCAGGCTGCCTAGGTTTGCACCTATCACTTTCCAGCAGGGTGACCACAGGCAGGTTACTTTGTCTGTGTCTCAATCTCCTCATCTGTAAAACAAGGATAATAATAACAGTACCTATACCAAAGGGCTACGCTAAGAATTAAAATGAGTTAATATATGCCAAGTGCTTAGAACAGATTTTACTTTGGGGCATCACTCCTTCCCCATTGTATACAGTCTTGGTGGGACTATCAGTCCAAGTGTCCTGCCTTCCCATGAACAAGGATTGGTCATAAGACCCAAATAAGGCTAGTCTCTCTCACTCTTCCTCTCAAGCTAATCTGAACCTTGAGTAAAGTGACTCAAAGGTGGTAAATGATTAGCTCTGGTTTATTCCAGAGCAGTGCCCTGATGATGCTATAATTCATTTCTGCTATCTGAATCCTCAGAACCACTTCAGTACACATTTCTTCCAAAGACCTATTTCTGCTTTTCCTTTGGCTCTGTGAGCCATTTCACATTCCTCCCTCAAATTTATTTTCTTTATTTCTTTTAAACTTAAGCTCTCCAGAGGTGACTTTTATTTGCTTGCAGGAAGTATATGTGAGTTTGTCATATTTCTCTATCAGTTATGACTCATGGTTGCAAGTGACAGAAAATCCAACTCACAATGGACTAAGCAAAAATAGAAAGTAGTAGCTCTAGCAAGGGAAAACTCCAGAAGTAGATTGGACTTCAGGGGGTGACTTGATTCAGAGACTTAAAGAATGTGATTAATGTCTGACCTCTTTCTAAGGCGTGGTTTTGCTCTCCTGTGTCAGTGTCAATTTTGGTTCTTGGGATCCATATAAAGGCAAGATATCTGGTATCATCTCTAGCCAACATCCTTTCCAGGGGAGTCCTACAGAAGAGTTTCTCTTTTGCAGAGCAGCCAGTCAACACTCTGGGTTGGTTTTCATTGGCCTGATTTGGGATCCAGGCTAAACTCAGAATCAGTTTTTGAAAACAGGGGGATGCAGTGCTCTCCTTGGCCAGGGCTAAGTTACTTATCTATCCCTTGAACTGGGAGGTAAGTTCAATTCCTTCTAAAGCATGTGTATCCAGAGTAGGGAAGGAGAGTGTTCCTACCAAGGACAACAGAAGTTCCTGAATTATAAAAACACACACAGCTAGGTCAGTTTTCATTCCAATCCCAAAGAAAGGCAATGCCAAAGAATGTTCAAACTACTATACAATTGTACTCATTTCATATGCTAGCAAAGTAATGCTCAAAATTCTCCAGGCTGGGCTTCAACAGTACGTAAACTAAGAACTTTCAGATGTTCAAGCTGGTTTTAGAAAAGGCAGAGGAACCAGAGATCAAATTGTCAACATCCGTTGGATCATAGAAAAAGCAAGAGAATTCCAGAAAAGCATCTACTTCTGCTTCACTGATGACGCTAAAGCCTTTGACTGTGTGGATCACAACAAACTGTGGACAATTCTTCAAGAGATGGGAATACCAGACCACCTTACCTGCCTGTGAGAAATCTGTATGCAGGTCAATAAGCAATAGTTAGAACTGGACATGGAACAACAGACTGGTTCCAAATCAGGAAAGGAGTACGTCAAGGCTGTATATTGTCACCCTGCTTATTTAACTTCTATGCAGAGTACATCATGAGAAATGCTGGGCTGGATGAAGAACAAGCTGGAATCAAGATTGCCAGGAGAAATATCAATAACCTCAGATATGCAGATGACACCACCCTTATGGCAGTAAGTGAAGAGGAACTAAAGAGCCTCTTGTGAAAGTGAAAGAGAAGAGTGAAAAATCTGGCTTAAAATACCATGGCATCTGGTCCCATCACTTCATGGCAAGTAGATAGGGAAACAATGGAAACAGTGACAGACTTTATTTTGGGGGGCTCCAAAATCACTGCAGATGGTGACTGCAGCCATGAAATTAAAAGACGTTTGCTCCTTGGAAGAAAAGCTTTGATGAACCTAGACAGCATGTTAAAAAGCAGAGATACTACTTTACTGACAAAGGTTTTCCAGTAGGCATGTATGGATATAGGAGTTGGACCATAAAGAAAGCTGAACGCTAAGGAACTGATGCTTTTGAACTGTGGTGTTGGAGAAGACTCTTGAGAGTCCCTTGGACTGCAGGGAGATCAAACCAGTCAATCCTAAAGGAAATCAGTCCTGAATATTTATTGGAAGGACTGATACTGAAGCTGAAGCTCCAATACTTTGGCCACCTGGTGTGAAAAACTGACTCATTTGAAAAGACCCTGATGCTGGGAAAGATTGAAGGCAGGAGGAGAAGGGGATGACAGAGGATGAGATGGTTGGATGGTATCACTGACTCGATGGACATGGATTTGAGCAAGCACCGGGAGTTGGTAATAGACAGGGAAGCCTGGTGTGCTGCAGTCCACAGGGTCACAAAAAGTCAGACATGACTGAGCGACTGAACTGATCAGAGTGTGGACAGGAAATAGATGGCACTTTAACTGAAGATAGGTCAATGCAGGGACTATTTATACAGATATGGGCAGGGTTGAGAAATCAACAAGGTATTGTCAGGCATCCTGGGGCTAGTACCAGGGGACAGCCATTACCATCTCTAAGCCTCAAGGGACAAGGGAGGGAACAAAGTTATTAATTTAGGAGAGTCTTCCAGTGGAAGTCATGACCTTTGGTAAAGGAACACAGTCACTGCCAACAGCTGGCCCCTGACCTCGTACAGTGATCAAGGGTGGGTGGAATAAATATGTTAATCTCCTTCTATTCATGTGCCATACTCCTACTCATGTCTTCCATTGGCCAAACAACCAGAAGCCAGAAGGCAAAGTAGCTCAGCTGATGCAAGTTCACAGGTCAGCCTTTTGGGGCAGCACAGAGAGGGTAGAAAGTGGAGGCAAGCAGAGAAAAAAACCTAATGGAAGAAAATATATAGAAATACACACACATGTATATATAATGTATACTAAATAGCTATCTCTATACAGACTTTCAAGCGTATAAATGAATTTCAAGCTAGACAGCCCTTGAATAAATTACTTAACTTCTCTGCAATTCATTTTCCTAGTCTGTAAATGAGCACATAAAAAGTACTGCTGTGTAAGGAATTCAGTGAGGATAAATTGCTTATCAGAGTGCTTGGCACAAGTAAGCACTATGTTCACCTAAGTATATAAATCACCATTACAGTGTTATATTTGTTGGGGCAGAGGTTAAGCTGCTGTAACAAATAGATCCAACCACTCAATGCATTAGAAATTTATTTCTTGTTTATGTACAGTCTAGGGTCAGTGTCATGTTTATGGGTAATGCTCCTTCTTAAAGGAATTTGGAACCAAGGCTCCTTCTACATTGTGATTCTACCATTTCCTAAGGTCTCCAGCCAGTGAAAATGGGAAAAGGGGAAGCTGAAAGTGGCTCATATCATTTCCTTTCATTTTCCAGAGAAAGTTAAAAAGAAAGCCTAGTATGTCAAAGAGTGAATTTAAATCAAGGGATGGACATAAAAATGCTAGAAGGACTGAAGGAACAAAACATACAGTTAGGTTACCCAGAGACGTCTAATTAGAGGACACCGTTGCTACCCGTGGGCTGGAGGGGCAGAAGGAAGATGATTCTCTGATGCTCTCCAGACATCATGTTGACTGCATTGCAAAGGCAGTTGATGCAGCTGCTACAGTCACTAGCACAACTGCAAACACTGCTGCCCTGCAGAAAGCGAAGAGCTCACACCCTTGCTGAAATCACTTGCTACTGTTGTTGTCACTGCCAGACAGAGTTCAAGAGTGTCATGCTGCTGAGGCTGCTGAAGTGCCAGCCATCACCACCACCTCTGGAAGAGTGCTGCCTGGGCAAGAATCCAGGAGCCTGCAACCACTCATTGTTTTTGCTGCTTCTACCACTACTGGAGTGACTTAACACACACACACCACTACTGGAGGAAGAAAAAAATGCTTCTCCTATCTTCCAAACTCCCACAAGTACCTTTGATTAGCAAAACCTAACGGGAACAGGATGAAAAAGGCAAAAAGATATGACACTGAAAGATGAGCTTTCCAGGTCGGTAGATGCCCAATATGCCACTGGAGGAGAGTGGAGAAGTAGCTCCAGAAAGAATGAAGAGGCTGAGCCAAAGCAAAAACAACGCCCAGTTGTGGATGTGACTGGTGATGGAAGTAAAGTTTGATGCTGTAAGAACAATATTGCATAGGAACCAGGAATGTTATTAGCTCCATGTATCAAGGTAAATTGGAAATGGTCAAACAGGAGATGGCGAGAGTGAACATTGATATTTTAGGAATCAGTGAACTAAAATGGGCTGGAATGGGCGAATTTAATTCAGATGACCATCATATCTACTATTGTGGGCAAGAATCCCTTAGAAGAAATGGCGTAGCCCTTGTAGTCAACAAAAGAGTCCAAAATGCAGTTTTTGAGTGCAGTATCAAAAATGACAGAATGACCTCTGTCTGTTTCCAAGCCAAACCATTCAATATCACAGTAATCCAAGTCTATGGGCCAACCACTAATGCCAAAGAAGCTGAAGTTGAATGGTTCTATGAAGACCTACAAGACCTTCTTGAACTAACACCAAAAAAAGATGTTGTTTTCATTATAGGGGACTGGAATGCAAAAGTAGGAAGTCAAGAGATACCTGGAGTAACAGGCAAATTTGGCCTTGGAGTACAAAATGAAACAGGGCAAAGGCTTAAAGAGTTTTGCCAAGAGATCACACTGGTCATAGCAAACACCTTCTTTCAACAACACAAGAGAAGACTCTACACATGGACATCACCAGATGGTCAATACTGAAATCAGATTGATTATATTCTTTGCAGCCAAAGATGCAGAAGCTCTATATAGTCAGCAAAAACAATACCAGTAGTTGACTGTGATTCAGATCATTATCTCCTTATCGCAAAATTCAAACTTAAATTGAAGACAGTAAGGAAAACCACTAGACCACTCAGGTATGACCTAAGTCAAGTCCCTGACAATTATACAGTGGAAATGACAAATAGATTCAAGAGATTAGATCTGATAGACAGAATACCTAAAGAACTATGGAAAGAGGTGCATAATACTGTATAGGAGGCAGTGATCAAAACCATCCCCCAAAAAAAGAAATGCAAAAAAGCAAAATGGTTGTCTGTGGAAGCCTTACAAATAACTGAAAAAAAGAAGAGAAGTAAAAGGCAAAGGAGAAAAGGAAAGATATTCCCATCTGAATGCAGAGTTTCAAAGAATAACAAGGAGAGATAAGAAAGGCTTCCTAAATGATAAATGCAAAGAAATAGAGGAAAGCAATAGAATGGGAAAGACTAGAGATTTCTTCAAGAAAATTAGAGATACCAAGGGAATATTTCATGCAAAGATGGGCACAAGGACAGAAACAGTATGGACCTAACAGAAGCAGAAGATATTAAGAAGAGGTGGCAAGAATACACAGAAAGGGAAGGGAAGTCACTTAGTCGTGTCCGACTCTTTGCGACCCCGTGGACTGTAGCCTACCAGGCTCCTCCGTCCATGGGATTCTCCAGGCAAGAATACAGGAGTGGTTTGCCATTTCCTTCTCCAAGGGATCTTCCCGACCCAGGGATCGAACCCAGGTCTCCCACATTGGAGGCAGAAGCTTTAACCTCTGAGCCACCAGGGAAGTCCTAGAATACACAGAAGAACTACACAAAAAAGACCTAATGACCCAGATAACCACAATGATGTGATCACTCACCTAGAGCCACACATCCTGGTGTGCCAAGTCAAGTGGGCCTTAGGAAGCATCACTACGAACAGAGCTAGTGGAGGTGATGGCATTCCAGCTCAGCTGTTTCAAATCCTAAAAGATGATGCTGTGAAACTGCTGCACTCAATATGCCAGCAAATTTGGTAAACTTAACAGTGGCCACAGAACTGTAAAAGGTCAGTTTTCATTCCAATCCCAAAGAAAGGCAATGCCAAAGAATGTTCAAACTACCATACAATTGTACTCATTTCATATGCTAGCAAAGTAATGCTCAAAATTCTCCAGGATAGGCTTCAACAGTGCGTGAACCGAGAACTTCCAGATGTTCAGGCTGGATTTAGAAAAGGCAGAGGAACCAGAGATCAAATTGCCAACATCTGCTGGATCATCGAAAAAGCAAGAGAGTTCCAGAAGAACATCTATTTCTGCTTTATTGACTACCCCAAAGCCTTTGACTGTGTGGATCACAATAAACTGTGGAAAATTCTTCAAGAGATGGGAATACCAGACCATCTGACCCATCTCTTGAGAAACCTGTATGGAGGTCAGGAGGCAACAGTTAGAACTGGACATGGAACAACAGACTGGTTCCAAATAGGAAAAGGAGTATGTCAAGGCTGTATATTGTCACCTTGCTTATTTAACTTATATGCAGAGTACATCATGAGAAACGCTGGGGTGGAAGAAGCACAAGCTGGAATCAAGATTGCCAGGAGAAATATCAATAACCTCAGATATGCAGATGACACCACCCTTATGGCAGAAATTGAAGAAGAACTAAAGAGCCTCTTGATGAAAGTGAAAGAGGAGAGTGAAAATTCTGGCTTAAAACTCAACATTCAAAAAACTAATATCATGGCATCTGGTCCCATCATTTCATGGCAAATAGATGGGGAAACAATGGAAACCGTGACAGACTTTATTTGGGGGGACTCCAAAATCACTGCAGATGGTGACTGCAGCTGTGAAATTAAAAGATGTTTGCTACTTGGAAGAAAAGCTACAACCAACCTAGACAGCATGTTAAAAAGCAGAGACATTACTTTGCCAACAAAGGTCCATCTAGTCAAAGCAATGGTTTTACCAGTAGTCATGTATGGATGTGAGAGTTGGACCATAAAGAAAGCTGAGTGCCGAAGAACTGATGCTTTTGAACTGTAGTGTTGGAGAAGACTCTTGAGAGTCCCTTGGACTGCAAGGAGATCAAACCAGTCCATCCTAAAGGAAATCAGTCCTGAATATTTATTGGAAGGACTGATGCTGAAGCTGAAGGTGAAACTCTAATACTTTGGCCACCTGATACGAAGAACTGACTCACTTGAAAAGACCCTGATGCTGGGAAAGATTGAAGGCGGGAGGAGAAGGAGACAACAGAGGATGAGATGGCTGGATGGCATCACCAACTCGATGGACTTGAGCTTGAGCAACCTCCGGGAGTTGGTAATGGACAGGGTAGCCTGGTGTATCGCAGTCCATGGGGTCGCAAAAAGTCGGGCCCAACAGAGCGACTTAACTAAACTGAATTGTATTGATAGCCAGTTGATAAAGAAGTCTGAGAAATGTCATTTATAGGCTTCCAGCCCCTGGCTATACAGAGGAGGGAATAGTAGGATGAGAAAAGAGAGAGCAAACAGGTAAGTGGCTGGTATTGTAAATTCAAAGTACTAAGATTGTAGTTTCAGCCATCTCCCTCAGTGTTTGCTGAGAGATGCCCAACTTCAAAACTAGCCCGAGAACCTCGCTACTCTCCCAGTAGGTTTCTATAAAGAGGACTGAGACCTGAACAGTCTATGATTATGAAGATGAAGGGAGATAAACTGCCCTTGCCCCTCATTCATTTTGAGTCTATTCATATGGTTCCCTTCTGATAATTCTTGGAGGGGGAACCCCAAAAATTAGCTCAGGAAGTTTTGGGGTATCCTCAGTAGAAAGGAAGAACCTCAGTTTTCTGCCTCCTGCGTCTTTTTTTCTTGTGTGTCTCCTTTTTTTGGAATTAAAAAAATTTTTTTGGCTGTACTGTGCAGTATGCAGAATCTTAGTTCCCCAACAAGGGATTGAACCCACGTCCCTGGCAGTGGAAATGTGGAATCTCAACCAACAGACTACTAGGGAAGCCCCACTGTATGTCTCCTTTACATTCACATTACTATCACACTCACCCAAAAGACTTCGTTTTTGACCCTCTGGTCCCCACACCAAAGCAATTCTCTGTGACACCAGCAGGGTGTCTTAAACTTTAATTCAATTCTGATGCTGTCTACCTGGACATAGAAACTGTAAGATTCTATGGTTAAGGGCTCAGTCTTACCAACTTCTCCCATCCTACTTCAGATGCCAATCACAAGTAGTAGATCCCCAGATCACCCACAATTTCTATTCCACTTGGCTACAAATCAGGGGTTCCCGTGATCCCTGCCTTGGGATCGATTAATCTGCTAGTGCCACACAGAACTCAGGGAAATATTAATACTTAGGTTTACCTGTTTATTAAGGATACAGTAAAGGATACAGGTGAACAACCAGGTGAAGAGATGCACAGGGCAAGGTGTGTGGGAAGGGCACAGAACTTCCACATCCTTTCCAGGTACCTCACTCTCCCAGCACCTCCAGGTGTTCACTGACCTGGATGCTCTCCAAACCCTCTCCTTTTGGGGTTTTTATGGAGGCTTCGTTGCACAGGCATGATTAGCTATATAAGAAACCTGTATATGGGTCAAGAAGCAACAGTTAGAACCCCATATGGAATAGGATTGAGAAAGGAGTACGACAAGGCTGTTTATTGTTACCCTGTTTATTTGACTTATACACAGAGCACATCATGTGAAGTGCCAGGCTGGATGAGTTACAAGCTGGAATCAAGATTGCTGGGAGAAATATCAACAACCTCAGATACACGAATGATACCACTCTAATGGCGGAAAGTGAAGGGGAACTAAAGAGCCTCTTGATGAAGGTGAAGGAGGAGAGTGAATGATTTGAGAGAATAGCATTGAAACTTGTATATTACCATATGTGAAATAGATCACCAGTCCAAGTTCGATGCATGAAACAGGGCACTCAAAGTCAGTGCACTGCGACAACCCAGAGGGATGGGATGGGGAGGGACGTGAGACGGGGGTTCAGGATGGGGGACACATGTACACTGACTCATGTCAATGTATGCCAAAAACTACCACAATATTGTAAAGTAATTAGCCTCCAATTAAAATAAACAAATTAATTTTTTAAAAAGCCAACTTAAAGCTCAATGTTAAGAAAAACATGATCATGGCATCCAGTCCCATCATTTCATGGCAAATAGAAGGGGAAAAGGTGGAAGCAGTAACAGATTTCCTCTTCTTGGGCTCTAAAATCACTGAGGTTGGGGACTGCAGCTGTAAAATTAGAAGACGATAGCTTCTTGGCAGGGAAGATATGTGTTAAACAGTGTGTTAAACAGCAAAGACATCACTTGGCTGACAAAGGTCTGTATAGTCAAGGCTATGGTCTTTTCAGTATCCATTATATGGCTGTGAGAGCTGGACAATAATGAAGGTAGAGCACCAAAGAATTGATGCTGTCAAACTGTGGTGTTGGAGAAGGCTCTTGAGAGTCCCTTGGACAGCAAGGAGATCAAATCAGTCAGTCCTAAAGGAAATCAACCCTTAATACTCTTTGGAAGGACGGATGCTGAAGCTGAAACTCCAATACTTTGGTCCCTTGATGTGAACAGCTGACTCATTGGAAAAGACCCTGATGCTGGGTAAGATTGAAGGCAGAAAGAGAAGAGGGCAACAGAGGAAGAGATGGTTGGATGGCATCACCGATTCAGTGGACATGAACTTGGGCAAGCTCCAGGAGATAGTGAGAGACAGGGAAGCTGGGTGTCCATGGGGTTGCGAAGAGCTGGACACAACTTGGCAACTGAACAACAACTTTGTAATTGGGGATCAATTCAATCTCCAACCCCTCTCCCCTTCCCGGGAGGGACAGAAAGTTCCAACCTTACAACCAAAAAATTGGTTCCCCTGGCAACCAGCTCCATCCTTTTGTAACCCGAGTGCATGCTAAAAGTCACCTCATTAACATGATGAAAGACACCATTCTCTATCCATTTAGGAGATTCCAAGGGTTTTGGAAACTGCGCAGGGGTGGGGGTGGGGGACACCAAAGACAAACTATACATATTTATTATAAATCACACAATCAGGAAAGTCAACTCATTTCTCAGTTCTGTCTCAGCTGACCCATAAGGTATTAATTAATATAATTAATGTATCATCTGTCACTACTGCCATGGCTGGGGTAGGACAATATAGGAAAAAGCATTGTGGAGAGATGATGTAGTGATAGTGCCAGTTGGAGAGAGAAAACAGTGTGCCCTAGAGTGGTCAATTCCCGAGAATTACAGAATATAGATCCTGTAGTCCAGCACTAATCCACTGAACTTTTCGTGACAATGAGCATGTTATACCTCCGTGCTTATCCAATATGGTAGCTTCTAGCTACTCATGATTGTTGAGTACTTGAAATGTGGTTAGTGCTAATGAAGAAATAAATTTAACATTTTTATTTAATTTTAATTTAAATAATCGCATATTGTCATTTGTTGTTTACTAAGCCGTGTCCGACTCGTTTGTAACCCCCATGGACTGTTGCCTGCCAGGCTCCTCTGTCCATGGGATTTCCCAGGTAAGAATACTGGAGCAGGTGGCCATTTCCTTCTCCAGGGGATCTTCCTGACCCAGGGATGGAACTCACATCTCTTGCATTGGAGGCAGATTCCTTACCGCTGAACCACGAGGGAAGCCTCATAATTGCGTAAAAGTTGTGGTTATTAGATTGGACACCACCTGCTGCGGAACTTGAAGTTCAAGATAAAAAGGCTACCCGGTAGGCTTGCTGGGACTATTGCAGAGGAACCTGGTGAGATGCCAGCTGAAGGTCAGCAGAAAAATGTGACTATGTTTCAAGAGTCCGTCCATATCCAAGAGAATGGTTTAGGGCCAGATCTCTCACCAGCAGAGTCTGTAGGGATGTCACTACTGACTCTGAGGCTGCAGGCAATGAGTTGGGTTAGTGGTGGCAGGGATGAAATTTACCAGAACAATATACCAATCATTAAGATATTAAGACATTTCCACATCAGTTGGTAAATAGCCATTTTCTCAAGTGCCACCTGCCACACCCACCACCCTGCCCCAACCCCAGTAGGACTCCCCGGACTTTTGAACCACCACACGGAATCAGCCCTGCCCGTCTGCCTCCGGCCTGACACAGAGGGGGCTTTCAGGACCGGCAACTCACCAACAACTGTTCCAGTGGGTTGGTGCCTGTGCTACTGCGGTTGTTAAATGTTTGGAGCATCACCCCTGGTGCAGTACACTGAAAGTGCAGCAACTGCTGTGTGGTTACTTGTGCAGGGAAAAGGCGGTTATGACCCGCAAGAAGAGGCCTGCCCTAACTCACCATGGGCCGTCACATGAGAAACCTGTTTTTTCCTTTCTCCCTCCTCCCTGAAACTCACAGCAGAGAAGCAATCACAAGGAAGGGAGTGAGTGTGTAAGAGCTCCCTCCCTGCCCCTAGAAGCTGGAGCTTTAAGTCTGCCCTTCATGGAGTGGAGCTGGAAAACTGTAACTTTAATTGAATTTCAATCTTTAAAAGTGATGGAAATAGTGGGCTGAGGAGTGGTTTGGGCAGGTGCAAGGAATTTGCTCCTTGATCCAGTTGCTGATCTTCTCCTGTCTGCCATTGTGCATCTCTGGCACATCTCCTTTTTCTCCCTGGCTCTGGCTCAGCCACTGAACCCATGACAAGCCCTGTCCTTTGGCCACACACACACATACACACACACATCCTAGCATGCCTGGCTGCCTCTTAACACTTCCAAGGGCCTTTGGGAATACTGAAACAGATCAAAGCATACAGGAGCCAGCCTGGCCATTAGAGGAGAGAGAGGCCCTGTGGCCCCACGGCTTGTGGCAATAATTGATCAAATGCTGAGAATTTGGAATTTTGAATGGAGAGGCATAGAAATCTCAGTGTCAACAGAAAAGAAGCCCACTGATGGCAGTGCTCTAGGAAAAAAGCCCTGTAATCTCTTGCTGGGAGGTCTCCAGGTCTGCCCTTCTGTGGAAATTTCTTGGCTGTTCAACCCTGTCTTGGAATCTAGGAGCTATCCCTGACCCTTCTAATGTTCATCCCCTGCTCGCCCCACCTACCTCCTGCCCTCTTCAACTTAAGTTAGCCAGAGCTGGTTTCTAGGGCTTGCAGCCAAACCACTCTCAATTAACGAAGGCCACATAAGGTCAGAAACAGGAGGTGCAATAAGAAGCAGTGTCAGCAGAGGGCACTCTGGGCTCACCTTGAAAGGGGGCCTTTTAGTGGCCCCAAAGATTCGGCTCAGATGATAAAGAATCTGCTTGCAATGCAGGAGACCCGGGTTTGATCCCTAGGTTGGAAAGATCCCTTGGAGAAGGGAATGGCAAACCACTTCAGTATTCTTTCCTGGAGAATTCCATGGACAGAGAAGGGAATGGCAACCCACTCCAGTATACTTGCCTGGAGAATTCCATGCAAAGGTACTCTTTGCAACAGTCGATGGTGTTGAAAAGAGTCGGAGACAACTGAGAGACTAACACTTTCACAAAGGTTCTGGAGGCCTTTGAAAGAGAGATGGGTGGCTCTTCCTTAAAGTATTTATTCTAACAAGGGCAGGGAGGGTGTATGAGGGGATGGTGAGACGGAAAGTTGAGGCCTCTGTTCTAACCATGGTTGCATCGTTAACTTCACTCACTATGTGACCTTGGGCAGGTCACCTAACCTCTCTGGTTTCCTCATTTGTGAAAATGAGATAAAACTAGAACTGACCTCACAAAGTTGTTATGAAGAGTAAATGTAAAAATGCATTTTTAAAAAATTTAAGCAAACTTGATTTACAATATTGTGTTAGTTTTAGGTATATAGCAAAGCAATTCAGTTATATATTATATATAATTTTTCAGTTTTTTTCATTATAGATTATCATAAGATATTATATATGATTCCCTGTGCTATACAGTATATCTTTGTTGTTTATTTTTTATATAGTGATGTATATCTGTTAATCCCATACTCCTATTCTCCACCCTCTTTCCCCTTTGGAAACTGTAAGTTTGTTTTCTCTGTGAGTCTGCAACAGTGCATCTTAATTGCTTAGGAAAAGGCCTGAGACAGAGCCAGAAAATGATAAGTGACAACAAAAGAGGGCCGCTGGACAATGGTCACTGACTTCAGATGCTTCTGGAGGACAGGGGGGAAGGGTCCTTGGTGCAGAGGAGAAGGAGTAAAAAGATTCTGAGGGCAAAGATTGGTGGAACCATCTGCAAAAGGGAAATGGGGACACACTCTCCTTTGAGGTGATCAGAAGGGAAATTAGGACAAATACTGGAAAAACAGGATAGGTGCATTAGCCAAGAGACTTCCTCCCCTCACACGGGCCTCTAGTCTCTGTGAAGCAGGCCACCAGCTCAGTGAGGGTCTGGATGGGAAAGGCTCAGCTCCGCCACCTTCACAACCCTGAGCCTCCTTTTTTATGTGAATCCTGCCTCATTCTTCCATCATTCTTTTCTTCACTTGCATCATTCACTCGTTCGTTTAATACACATTTTTGGATTAAATGTACTAAGTACTAAACTCTGGGGATACAAATGGGAAGCAGACTGTATTAGTCAGGGCTCTTGAGAGAAACAGAACTAAAAGCATTTATCTGTCTTTCTGTTGAGAGAAAGAGAGAAGGAGCATCTTCCACGTCTGCAACCAGCAAGCTGGGGACCCAAAAGAGCCAGTGGTGTGAGTCCCAGTCCTAGTTTGTGGCAGAAGCCCAATGTCCCAGCTCAGAGACAGTCAGGAGAGAGGGCAAATTCTCCCTCAGCTTTTTGTTCTATTTGAGCCTTTGTGGATTGGATGAGGCCCACCATGCTGGGGATTGAGGCCCACTGCTTTACTGAGTGCGTGCATATGTACTAAGTCACTTCAGCCGTGTCCCACTCTTTGTGCCCCATGGACTGTAGCCCACCAGGCTCCTCTGTCCATGGGATTCTGGACACCCCAGGCAAGAATACTGGAGTGGGTCGCCATGCCCTCGGGATCTTCCCGACTCAGGGATCAAACCAGCAAATCAATGTCTCCTGCATTGGCAGGCAGGTTCTTTAACACTAGCGCCACCTGGGAAGCCCAGGTGCTTTACTGAGTCCGCTGAGTCATATAGTAACCTCATCCAGAAACACTCTCCCAGACACACTCTATGGCCCAGTCGAGTTGACACATGACATTAACTATCATAAAGACCAACATGGCAACCCCTCTCACAGTTTACAGTCAAACAGGAGCAACAGACATAAAGTAAGCCAATAACTATATAATTATGCATTATTGTTATAATAGGCCTTGAGGGAAACAAGAGAGTGCTTGAAGGAGTAAGGGGGTGTGGAATTTGGAGCCAAACAGGAGATGTGGGGAAGCTCAATGAAGATGGCATCTAAAGGTCTGTGAGTGGCCAGCTTGGTGAGAGACGAGGAAGAGGGTGCCAGGCAAGGGGACTGTGTGGGCAGAGACCCTGAAGTGGGGCAAGAGTGGCTTCTCACATGGGCTCAGAGGAGACCCTTGCAGCTGGAGAGAAGTGAGGTCCCTGAGAGAAGACTTCGGCCGGGGGGTTGGGTTTTATATCAAATGCCACCAGGCTGTTTTGTGGCTGGGGGTGGGTACCATGAACAACCTGAATCATACATTTAAGGATTTCTCAGGCTTCTAGGTGTAGAGTGAGCTGGGGGCCTGAGAGCTGGAGTGGTTCAGGGGATGGGGGTCTGGACTGGAAGTGCTGCCACATGGTGGAGAGGGGTGAGCACATAAGAGCTGTTGGGAGAGGAGTCTGCAGACCTGCCACACCTAGAATACAGAAGGTGATCAGGAGCCTGGCTCCCCATTCCTGATATTGGGGGCTATCTGGGTTGTGGGTGTGGGGAGGGTGTCTGCTCATTAGGAGGCTGGGGGTGAGTGGGGAAACCTGGGGGGGAGTCACCACCATGGAGAGGGAAGTGCTAAGCTCATCCCCCTCTTCCTGGTGGACAACAGGGAGCTAGAGTGAGTTTCAGGGTCACTTTTGGATCCGAGTTCCAGCTCCTGCTCTTGGGTGAGCACGTAGGAAAGAAAAGAGCAGGTTTCAGGACAGGTCTGAATGGAGTCCCAACTCTGCCCTACATTCCCTACTCGGGCTTCACTGATGTTTGGTGTCCTCCTTTCAGAAGCAGGATTAATCACGGTCCCAGGACCCACCTACCCTGTTGGTAGGAATGTGGATCAATGTAATTACTATGGAAAAGAGTATGGAGGCTCCTCAGAAAACTAGAGTTGCCGTATGATCCTGCAATACCACTCTTGGGCATATACCCAGACAAAACTGTAATTCAAAAAGATGCATGCACCCCTATTATGTTCACAACAGCACTGTTTACAATGGCCAAGCCATGGAAACAACCTAAATGTCCACTGACAGAGGAGTGGATGAAGATGTGAAGATGTGGTATATATACAGATATGAGAGTGTGTGTGTGTGTGTGTGTGTGTGTGTGTGTGTGTGTGTGTATAATGGAATACTATTCAGCCATTAAGAAGAATGAAATAATGCCATTTGCAGCAACATGGATGGAACTAGACATTATTTTACTAAATGAAATAAGACAGACAGGAAAAGACAAATATCATGTGATATCACTTATATGTGGAATATAAAATATGACATAAATGAACTTATCTATGAAACAGAAACAGATTCATAGACATAGAGAACAGACTTGTGGTTGCCAAGGGGGTGGGGGAGGGATGGATTGGGAGTTTGGGATAGCAGATGCAAACTATTATATATAGAACGGATAACAACAAAGTCCTACCATATAGCACAGAGAACTATATTCAATACATTGTGATAAAGTTTGAAAACTGCTGACTTGTCCATCTTATTTTACATTTTACATCTTATATTTTCCTTATTTTACATTCAGGAAAACTGGAAACTCAAGGAGGAGAAATAAAAGCAGGGTAGTCAGTGCCCTTGGATGAGGAGCATTGGATGGGAAAGAAAGGGCCGCAGAATAAACCAGATATGCATGGGGTAAGGACATGGGGATGGCCTGCATCTGAGAAATGTTTTTCTTGTTTAAAAAGATCAAGCAAAATGTTTCTACAATTTGAATTCTGAAAGGAGGATTTGCAGGTGGGGAGACATCTAACTAAATCACCAGTTCACCCAGCCCCCCTGCCCCCCAAAATAGCAGGCACTAACGGGGCTGCTGGGTGGGTGTGCACTGTGAAGCCTGTGACAGTGGATGAAATGTTGAAATACTAAGATATGAATTGGGAAATGGTAAGTAGCAACTGTAATAAATAGTATAATCAATTATTTATAAATATGTCATAAGTTCATCTGTTCATTGTATACCATCATGAACATTGATAAACGGGCCTCCTAAAATAGCCACTTCTGAGAAAAACTGATGGCATTCTGCTGCTTTGCCCACGTCCCTGCCCACGGCACACACCACGTTGCTCATTCTTTAGGGAGAACTCTGCTCTGTGCTTCAGAGGAATCATCGGGTTATCTTTATCCTCCAATTACTCATTTGTTAGTGCTCCTAAATAATTTACCCTTTACTTTGGTTTTATTGTGGGTGTGTTCCAACACTTGTATAAGTAGTAAGTCAGTAGGATTTTGTTTTCTTAAAAGATATGGAACCCACAAGTACAGCACTCGAAGCACTTGGAGTGGCAATTATGTTCAGTTCAAGTCCATAGTTGGTATTGGTTAGAATTTGGATCATATAAATAGAAACATGAGAATAATATAGAAAAAGGAATTTATTAAAGGATTAAAATTTATACAGTTGTAGGATTTTGTTCAGGGCAGAGTGGGAAGCAGTGGATTTCAGTTCCTCGGTGTCTGGGTCCTCAGTTGGGAAAATTCAACAGCTGAGGGCTGAAGTCATCTGGAGACACCCTCACACACACATTGGGTGCTTGGTGCTGGTCTTGATGGAGACCCCACCTGGGGCTGTTGGGGTGTAGGCATGTGACTGAGAACTAACTGACAGAATGTGAGTGGAAGTGATATGCCTCATTTCTTCATACAGACCTCCCAAGCATGACTCTTTGTCTTCTCCATCTATCAGCTGAACGGAGAGGACTTCAAGAACATAGAAGGTAGACTCCCAAGGTGGGAGAAGTCTGGGTCTCTGAATGACTATAGAGCAAAGCCCTCACCATTCTGCATTGGACGGTGACATGAATGAGAAATATCTTTCTATTAAGTTCAGCCATTTACATTTGGGGATGTTTGTTGCAACAGTGAATGTTACTCATCCTAACTAATAACCATCTCCAGTCATTTATTGAAGTCATGAATGCCTGGAGATGTTCGGATGGTGAGACTTGGCATTGGGAACCTCCATGGTGGTTTTTCTCACAGATGAACAACTGTTACATAAGCCCTTTTTATAGTCACAGGTTGGTCTTGTAGGTCATGTTACCTAAAATGTGCTTGATGGCATTTTTATGATCTCATATGCCTTTTTTGACTCATGGCCACAACTCATGAGGTCATTTTATTGACATTTTGTTAGAAAAAAAGAGGAACTCTGTTCTCTTTCTATCACCAAGTTTACAAACTGCTCCTGTCTGGATTTAGCTCTTCTGTCCCTATGCAAATGAAAAGTGCTCATTTCATACCTAAAGGTGGTCCAGGGTACAGAAGTCCCCCACTCTACCAAATCCAATATCAATCTTGTCCCTCTTAATCCCTTCAACAGCTTTCAATGCAATTAAACAAATTCCTCCTTGAAATACTTTCCTCATCGACTTCTGCAGCACATCTTTCCTGTAACTCACCGGCCTCACCTTGGCCTCTTTTGCAGGCTCTTAAGTTAGGTATTTATTAGTAATCTCCAATCAAACACATCCCCATTAGAACTCTTGATTAACCCTCCCACAGACATCCCCACACCAATACATGGCACCACAATTTATCTGGTGGCTCAGGCCAGCCACCTAGGAAGCATTCTCTTCACTTTGTTCTCACATCTCCAAACTCTAATCAATCAACAAATCCTATCAAGTCTAGCTTCAACTGAGAGATATTAGAATCAGTCAATTTCTCTCCATCTCTTCTTTTAAGACTCTAGTTCTAACCAGCATCATCTTTTATATGGATGACTGCAATAACCTTGGAATTGGTTTGCCTCCCTCTACTCTTGTTCCCATATGGTCAATTTTCTGCCCAGAAAGGAGAGCAATCTTTTAAAAGCCAACATTGTGCTTACAGTTCCCCTAACATACTAAGTTCTTTCCTGCCCCAGGGCCTTTGCACTTGTGGGCATCTTTTCTGGAGACATCTTTTTCCTGCTTGTTGAATGGCTATTTCTAATCCTTCAGGTCCAGACCTAAATGTCACATCCTCACAGAGAACTTACCTCCCTGTAGAAATTAGATTCACCCTCTTTACTATTCTCGATCACAGTGCACTGTTTACTGTTTTTAATTAATTAAGCTGCATCGAATCTTCATTGCGGCCCATGGGCTCTTCGTCGCAGTGCACAGGCTTCTCTCTAGCTGTGGTGCATGCGCTTAGCAGTCGTCCTCATGAGCTTAGTTGCCCCGCAGCTTGTGGGATCTTAGTTTCCAGACCAAGGATCAAACCTGCATCCTCTGCATTCTTAACCACCAAGGAAGTCCCCCACTTTATAACTACTTTTTAAGAGGACTTGTAATTATATCTTTGTTTACTTTCTTATACTGTTAAATTGTCAGTCTTCGTGAGATTATAGTCTCCATGAGGGCAGGTGCTGTGGACTGAATTTTATCCCCTCAAAATTCATGTTGAAATCCTAACACCCAACGTGACTATTTGGAGATAGGGTTTTTGAAGGTAATTAAGATTAAATAAGGGCTAGCCCCTATTAAATAAGGGTAATAAGATTAAATAAGGTGGTGCTAGTGATAAAGAACCTGCCTGCCAATGCAGGAGACAGAAGAGATGTGGATTGGATTCCTGGGTCAGGAAGATCCCCTGGAGGAGGGCACGCAACCCACTCCAGTATTCTTGCCTGGAGAATCCCACGGACAGAGGAGCCTGGTGGACTACAGTCCATGGGATCGCAAAAGAGTCGGACACAACTTAGCACACATGCACGCAAGGTTAAATAAAGTCACAAGGGTAGGACCCTAATCCCTTGATAGGTCTGCTGACCTTAGAAAAGAAAGAAAGAGGGAATTCTCTGGCAGTCCAGTGGTTAGGACTCTGTGCTTTCACTATAGGGGGCCTGGGTTCAATCCCTGGTCAGGGAACTAAGATCCCCCAAGCTGTATGACCAAAAAGGAAAGGGAAAAAAAGAAGAGAGAGAGCTCTCTCTCCCCTCTCCCCTAGGAAATGTATGCACAGAAGAAAGGCATGTAAGAACCTGGAAGAAGACCATACAGTGAGAAGACGGCTGTCCAAAAGCCAGGAAGAGAGCTTTCACCAGGAACTGAATTGGCCGCGGCACCTAACCCTGGACCTCCGACCTCCAGAACTGTGAGAAATACAGTCCTGCTGCCTGAGCCACCCAGTCTGTGCTCCTTTCTTATGGCAGCTGGAGCTGACTAAGACAGCACAGCAGATTTACAGAGTAAGCTTGTTTCTACTTTTTCATCCCCTACACTGAGCTTAATGACTGGTACATGTGGGCTGTAATTACTTGCTGGATAAATGAATGGGCCCCACACAAACTTCTCCCTACTTGGCCCACTGCTTTAGCTATTTGCCACCCCCACGCCAGTCCTCAGATCCCCTACCTGGGCTGCTTTGAGAGAAGGACAGAGCTAAATGTTATGGCCATGTCACAGGTATTGGAAGAGCAGCTTTTCCTTTCTCCTGCCCCTGTCTGTTGGGGTCCTTTAATGGGCCGGAACCTGGTGGTATGGAGTCGACAATAAGAAAGTAAAGGAAAGAGGCTGATAGTCCCTGGTTTACGCAGAAAGCCAATAAAATCCTAGACAAAGAATTTGCGCAGTTTACGTAGGCTCAGGGCACCCTCTCGAGGCGGCCTTGAAAGCCCGGGCAGGTAAGTAAACACAGCAAGACTTTGTGCTCCAGGAAATTAGCCTGAAGGAGAGAAATAGAGTAAAACGGAGAAAGAGAAATGAAGAAAGACACGGGGACCCATGCTCTGATGGAACAAGGGTGTTTATTCAACATAATGTGGACATATATATACTGTCTTACAAGATAGCCTTTTCAGCAAAGATAGGGATCAAAAATCTTACAAATCATCCAGGAAACATGAGGCTAGACTCCATCTCAAAGAGCTGCTAAGTCCCTTCAGTCGTGTCCGACTCTGTGCGACCCCATAGATGGCAGCCCACCAGGCTCTGCCATCCCTGGGATTCTCCAGGCAAGAACACTGGAGTGGGTTGCCATTTCCTTCTCCAATGCGTGAAAGGGAAAAGTGAAAGTGAAGTCGCTTAGTCGTGTCCGACTCTTAGCGACCCCTTGGACTGCAGCCTACCAGGCTCCTCCATCCATGGGATTTCCCAGGCAAGAGTACTGGAGTGGGGTGCCATTGCCTTCTCCACCATCTCAAAGAGAGGGGGTTGTAAATTATCACTTTCCATATCAAAAGGAAGAAGGTCATAAATAGTTACTTTTCACCATCAGGAAAAGCTGACGAAGGAAATGCATGCATTCCTCAGTTACTCTGGAGAGGCTTGCCATCTCCTCTTAATCCTTCAATATTCAAGAATTAATAGGGGACATAGGAATCATGACAGATCAGAAAATAGCACACAGGAAGCCTCCTGCCAAATGCTTCCTGACACCTGTCCATTTTCCATGTCTCCATTCCTGAAGGATGACCATGCTACTTCCCTGTGGTTAATATAGCTCTATCAAGAGCCAAGGGGCTTCCCAGGTGGCTCAGTGGTAAAGAATCCACCTGCCAATGCAGGACACACCGGTTCGATCCCTGGGTCAGAAAGATCCCCTGGGGAACGAAATGGCAACCCACTCCAGTATTCTTGCCTGGAAAACCCCATGAACAGAGGAGTCTGACAGACTACAGACCATGGGGTCACAAAAGAGTTGGACATGACTTACAACAACATGCAAGCTTAACTAATCTAGGTTTGCACATGAGATGAAACCTGTTTGCCTTCCCAGGACTCACAGAAACCGGTTCTGGTAAGAAAATCAGGACTGTCTATTTGGCCCTCCCTCAGTGCTGGGTTAATAGACAACTGGGTTTGGGGTTTTCCAAGCTTGTTCCTGTTTTCTGTGAATAACTGTGGCCTGCAGTGGAATGACCCCGTGCCGTGAACAGTGGGGCCGAGGCCTGGGTGATAGCCTCGGGCACAGAGGCTGGTGCTTCTGTTGGGAGACCTGCCTGGGGGAGGTGTGGGGGTTGTGGCAGGCTCCTTAGGACACAGGCCACACTTGAGGTGCTGAGTGGAGAACCCAGGCCCCAGTCCTGGGTGGAGCTCGGCTGGCATCCCTGTGTGGTCATGGGTGGGGCTGGCCCAAAGCCACCAGAGTTACATCTCCAGACTAGGACCCTGAAGTCCAGATTTGGATGCCCAACAGCCAAGTGTCTAAGAGGCATCTCTTCACATCTCAGCACCTGCACTGCCACATCCCCACCCCCCGACTGCATGTCCCTCCCTGCAGTGGCCTCCTCCTGGGCTCCCTGCCTCTGCCCTTGTCCTGCCGTCCATTCTCCTCATGGCAGTCCGGGAAGCTTTGAACACACGAGTCAGAAGGTGTCACCCTTCTGCTCAGAACTCTCCAGTGACTTCCCAGCCCACCTGAAGGCCGAAGCCCTCCTGCTGGCTCCGAGGCCCTACCCCATGGCTCCCCCCTCCCACACCTCACCTCTGGCTCCATCTCACAGTACTTAGCCCATTAGTCACTCTCTTCTGCTACCCTGGCCTGTATTAGTCAGAGGACTTAGAGAAACAGAACCAATAAGATGCACATTATAACTATGGAGAGAGAGATTTATTTTAAGGAATAAAATTGGCTCACACAATTGTAGGCGCGGGCAAGTCTGTAATCCATGGGGCAGGCCAGCAGGCTGGAAATTCAGGCAAGAGTTGATGTTGTGGTCTTGGGTCTGAGGGCTAAAAACGCAAGCAGAATTTCTGTGTAGTTTGGGAGCAGAATTCCTTCTTCCTCTCAGGGGGACCTCAGTTTTTGCTCTTACGACCTTTAGCTGGTTGAATGAGCCCCACCCCACCAACAAACACATACACGTTATAGAGGGTCATCTTCTCTACTCAAAGTCAAGTGATTTAAGTGTTCACCACAACCAAAAAATGCCGTCATAGCACCAGCTAGACTGGTGTTTGACCAAAGAACTAGGCACCATGACCTAGCCAAGCTGACACAGAAAATGAACATCATTTCTTTGAAGAGAGAATGAACATTCTCTCTTTGTCATTTCTTGAAGACAAATGAAGTGAAGTGAAAGTCGCTCAGCCGTGTCTGACTCTTTGCGACCACGTGGGCTATACAGTCTATGGAATTCTCCAGGCCAGAATTCTGGAGTGGGTAGCCATTCCTATCTCCAGGGGATCTTCCCAACCCAGGGATCGAACCCAGGTCACCCTCATTGCAGGCAAATTCTTTACCAGCTGAGCCACAAGGGAAGCCTAAGAATACTGACAGGGCCACCCTATTTCAGAGCCTTTGCCTTTATTAATTTTTAAAAAATTTTCTGTGCTATATACTTTTTTTTTTAAATTATCTGCCTGCAGTGGATCTTCACTGTGACATACAAACTCTTATTTGCTGCATGTGTGACCTAGTTCCTCCACCAGGAACGGAAGCCAGGCCCCTGCATTGGGAGCACAGAGTCTTAACCACTGGACCACCAGGGAAGTCCCCACCCTTACTCTTTTCGCTCCGCAAATGTTCTGCTCCCAGATATCCACATGGCTCCTAGACAACCGCACAGCTCACTCCTTCCCCTCCTGCGGATTTTGCTCCGTGTCACTTCAGCAGAAGCCTTCTCTGACAGTCCCATCTCAAGTTACACACCCTCCCCCAGCCCCAGCTCTCCCAGGCCGTCCCTGCTGGACTTCCCTGAGTGGTGGTCTCAGGCGAAGCATGTCTCAAAGGTGCAGTTTTCACTGTTACAGTACAGTCATAAACTAATCTTGTCCTAGACTAGAAACTCCTTCACAAATGGGCCAATTTAACTTGCACACTGGCCAGAGCCTCCACTGTGATCTCGCCGCTTCAAACCCTCCCTTATGTACCCTCCTTTGTGAGGCTGGAGCTGGGCCTCTGAAGCCCACGTTTCTGCTTTGCTAGCTGGTTTCCTGTTAGGCTCTGTCATTAGGAGGTGCTGCAGAATGTTTTAAGGGTACCTGGAACTTGTTTAATCATGACACACAGATAATGGAACAGATCATCATGAAGGAAGAAGTTTGCTCACAGTTCCCTAGAAACAGGAGGCATGGCTGCCACTCAGGGTCACACGGGGAAGCACCAGGGTGGATCAGGAGGCAGAAGGGGAGGGGGAAATGTGGAAAGAGTCTTTACTGTGGTTTTCACTGGAAGGAATGGCCAAGGCAGGGTAAGCAGGCTTAGGACTGGCTAGTCTGAGTAATTTCAGTGGGCTCTGGTGTATAGGGACTCTCCTTAGCTGTCTAGTACCTGGCCTTCTGGTGATTTGGGTGGGTGGATAGTGGCCCAGAGTGTGAGAGCCCAACAGCGAAGATGGCTGGGGTCACAGGCTCTGGATCAGTTGGTTTGCATATGAAAAGCACATTGCTGTCTCTAAACGGGATGTTACCTAGCCCTGGAAGAAGCTGTCCCTCCAGGGTCAATAAGGCCCCAGGATGCCCAAGCACCAAATAACAGAAAATTAAAAGGCATGATTAATATACAAGGAGAGAGAACATGCAAGGACACAGGGAGAAGAAGAAACTTGCTTCTGGCTTCCTCTGGGCTCTCTGCTGGCTTACATTTTCTGAATAACACCCCAGCGATGCTTCTATCCCCTGGTAACAGAAGATACATCCAATCACAGTCTCCATCACTTGCAGATTCAGCTCCAATTGTGCTCGTCTCTAAGATACCAGCATCAGCCAGGCAGTGCCCTGTTCCTAAGAGATCTGAGTCTCAGCCCCATGGGACCCTCTTCCAGGTTCAGAGACACTAAGCAGTGATTCATTCTTAGGGGTCTGAGTTTCAGCTACAGTGCCCCTCCTCTACACTTAAATGTTGTGATTATTCCCACCTCTTGTCTTAGGTCCTTCAGCCCTGGGGATAGTAGCTGCTCCCTCCACTTACTACAATCTATGATGAGTTAGTGTATTTTTTTACTGCTCTTTTAGTTATTACCACATCAACAAGTTTATACCTAGTTTGCAATGATTTATGATCAGCTCTCTCTGTCCAAATAACTGATGGGGTCTGTCTCCCATCTGAACCCTCGCTGGGTGAGAAATTGGTACCACAAGAGGAACTTTTTGACATTGCCTTGGTTGTGTTCTTAGAGTTGAACTCAGTGCTGAGCTCCTTAATGATGGTAAGTACTAGCAATCCACGGTATGCAGTGACATCATAACAGATTAAATTGTCACGTGTGGTTGATTGTGATGAAGGGCTTGTTGAAACGCCATGGGACAGAGTGGCTGTTTCACTTGGTCTTAGGGCAGTAATGATGCCTAGAAGGACTGTGATCTGGGATGGGTCCTTCTGAATGCCCTAGAGTGCATATAGAAAGGAAATGACAAGCTCAAGTGAATAATCATTTAGGATTAAGGCTAAATTTAAGAAGTAATTAACATATCTTAGAAATGACTGGCATGAGGGACTTCCCTGGTGGTCCAGCGGTTAGGAATATGCCTTCCAATGCAGGGGAACAGGGGTTCAATCCCTGATTGTGGAACTAAGATCCCACATGCTCCAACTAAGACCTGACACAAATAAATAAATATATTTTTTAAAAAGAAATGAGTGGTATGAATGTCTCTCAAAGATGGACATAATGATTATTGTAACTTTGCATCTTCTTATTTGGAGGAGGGAATTAGATGTCTTCCTTTGAATAAAGGACAGTTGTATCTTATCAGAAAGATCAAGTTGTTTTTATTGTCTCGTGGAAGGTGAAATATGTGAAGAAGGTACATGGGGATGCTGAACAGATGAAGGAATGGATCATGTATTAATTAACCTGTTGTCTGTTAGCTCCAACCCTCTCTTCTACACTTTGCATTGTGGTCCTGGGGCAGGGACCAGAGTAACCGTATCTCCGCTTTGCCAAAAGCAAGTTCGTCTTAGACTCTGTGTAGAGGTGGTATGAGGCAGGTGTCTACGAGACTGGAGGAGGAGGAAGGAACTGGTTTCTTCCCTTGGACTTCCTGAACTTGTGAGCTTCCCCCAGCAATGCTTCTTTACCCTGGCCACAGTACTTTCTTCCTGGGGAGGGTGCTGAATTCAGTTTGCAGTTTTTCCAACACTTGCAAACCAACCTTATTGTGCTTCACCCAGAAAATCCAGCAACAGCTGAACAGTACCCCGTCCTCAGAGATCTGAGTTTCTGCTCAACAGGACCACTCCACTAAGCTTGAGTTTTAATAATTTAAATATATACCTCCTTTTGTTCTCCCAGCCTGAGAGGTGGTAGATCTTTCCTTTATTGCTGCTTCCAAGATACCTTACTATCCTTTTCTAGAATTGTCAGTTACCCAGTTAATAACTTTATGCCTAGGTAACAAGTCTTTTTTTTTTCAGGCTACATTATGAGATCTTAGTTCCTCAACCAGGGATCAAACTTGAGCCCCCTGCATTGGAAGCATGGAGTCTTGACCACTGGACCACCAGGGAAGTCCCTGGTAACAATTCTTTAAACTCTGTGCTCAAATAACCAATGTAGTTTCTATCTCCTTATCAGATTCTCCTTGTTATACACACAGCTTTCAAAGTGTCCTTTGAATGGAGAATAGTGCCTGATGTTGTAGATACTCAAAAAAATATTTGTTGAACAAATAACAATAACACTTAGTGAGTTCTTATCACCTCAGGCTTTGTTCTAGGTGCCCTACACATATCATGTTGCTTCATTATCAAAATAATCTAATAATCCTTAATTCCTACTAAAAAAAAATAAACATATAGTAAACATGTAGTGAGTGTTAAAGACTGTACTGCCAGGTAAGGCAGGGAAATTTGGTCTAGTACAGAAGTTAGGCCATGTAAGATTAGGTCTTCATATTAAAAGTTAGCAAACAATTCAGGACAATTAGCTAAAGCACAGAGAGTTTACTCTCAGCGACTAAACAACAACAAAGGTAATCTACAAGGAAGAACAGGACTCACGAAGACTGGCTCCCAGTCCAAAAGCAAAGATGAGCTTCTAAGAGGATAAGGCACTGTTTATAAGGAGTGCCTTATGGCAGAAAGCAAAGAGGAATGAAAGAGCCTCTTGATGAAAGTGAAAGAGGAGAGTGAAAAAACTGGCTTGAAACTCAGCATTCAAAAAACAAAGATCATGGCATCCGGTCCCATCACTTCATGGCAAATAGATGGGGAAACAATGGGAACAGTGACAGATTTTATTTTCTCGGGCTCGAAAATCACTGTGGATGCTGATTGCAGCCATGAAATTAAAAGACGCTTGCTCTTTGGAAGAAAAGCTATTACAAACCTAGACAGCGTATTAAAAAGCAGAGACATTACTTTGTCGACAAAGGTCTATCTAGTCAAAGCTATGGTTTTTCCAGTAGTCATGTATGGATGTGGAGCTGGACCATAAGAAAGGCTGAGTGCCAAATAATTGATGCTTTAAACTGTGGTTTTGGAGAAGATTCTTGAGAGTCCGTTGGACTGCAGTGAGATCAAATCAGTCAATCCTAAAGGAAATCAGTCCTGAATATTCATTGGAAGGACTGAAGCTAAAGCTGAAGCTACAATACTTTGCTCACCTGATGTGAAGAGCTAACTCATTGGAAAAGACCCTGATGCTGGGAAAGATGTTTTGAAACAGGAGGAGAAGGGGATGACAGAGGACGATATGTTTGGGTGGCATCACCAACTCAATGGACATGAGTTTAAGCAAGCTCCTGGAGATGGTGAAGGACAGGGAAGACTGGCATACTGCAGTCCATGGGGTTGCAAAGAGATGGACAATACTGAGTGACTGAACAACAAAAACAAATAAAGAGAAGTGTTTAGCGGGTTTAAGCAAGTCTTTAGCTTGTCCACACAGGACTGTTTGGTTTGTAATGAAGCAGAGCCCCAATTCCGTTTGTGGCTTTTTAAGACTTTATTAACCCAACAGATCCATTAGGCTGAGTCCGAGTAGTACATCTAAGACACGGATCACAAGCATAGTAAGTTCATCATTAGGCCGGCTTTTGTTGTAGTTGTTTTGTTTTATGTTGATTCTGATCAATTCTCCAAGAGGGAGTTGCTGTGGTTTCTTCTTCTGGGACCCTACCTGATTGTTTTCTTGTACTTTATTAGCAATACAGGTTCAGAGTCATACGATGTACTTGCATATGCTCAAGACTCAGCAAAAATTCCCTTTGTCATATCTTTTTCACTGATGATGAACATGAGCCACAGAGCAGTTAACTTTCTCTTGGTCACATAGCTGGCAAGCTATAGAGCCAGAGGTTGGTAGGTTTGGTAGATCACTTGCTCTTCATGGGACTCAATTTCCTGACATCATTCTTCCCTGCAGCCTTCCTAGTCCAGCAGATTGAGTTTAGAATTGTTAAGAGTTGGTACATTTAACCAGTTTGGTATACTGTTTATATTGGGAAGAGAAAGGGGGCAAAAGGAGAATGAGCGAGAGAGAGACTGAGAATATAGTGTGGGTAAGAGCATGAATTTTAATGGTTAATAGATCTTGGTTAAAATCCCAAATCTGCTTTATGTGACTTACAGCTTCCATGAAATAAGCAAATTACTTAGTTTTTTAAGGCTCAGTTTCCTCATCTATCAAGTGGAGGAAATAGTATGTACCAATAATACATAATACATATCAAAATCGGGCACTCAGTTTAATCTATTTTTAGATAATGGTCTTTTGGGGCTTCCCAGGTGGCACTAGTGGTAAAGAACCTGTGTGCCAATGAGGAGACATGAGACTCGGGTTCGATCCTTGGAATGGGAAGTTCCCCTGGAGGAGGGCACAGCAACCCACTCCAGTATTCTTACTTGGGCAGAATCCCATGGACAGAGGAGCCTGGCGGGCTACAGTCCGTAGGGCCGCACAGAGTCCAACACCACTGAAGAGAGGTAGCAGGCACAATGATCTTTTAAAACAGTCCTATCAATTTATGATCCACGACTGCCCTCTAGAGGTAAAATTAAAACTTGGCCTCCATAACCATGCTAAATAAAATCTCTGAAAAGTCTTTTTCTTCTCAAACTATCCAGCCCCAAAGCAATAGTTTTTGCAAATCAAATTGCCGAAAGGGGAAGCAAGAAGGCTTGGCCCAGTTGGGTAATGCAGGGCAGAATGGCACCAAAGAATTAATTGCCATGAAAAATAAGTTACACACCCCCAACAGTAACACACACACACACACCATGAAGCCCAGCTGGCTTCACAAACAAGATTTCCATACTTTAAAGAAAAAGCTTATCCCCATCTTATGCAAACTACTTCAAATACACCCATCCCCTCAAAAACACAAAACAAAACATACACACATAAAAAAACACAACAGAAGAAATCTGACTAGTTTATTATGATAAAATATCCTTCATCTTAAACTTTTTAGGGTTTGGAAGTTTAGAAAGTTGATGCAGTATGTAACTTGTATTTAACACCCTCAGGACAGTTGGGACCAGTCCCCTACAATCAAATATGTTACTATTTCTGCCATAAAACATATGAAGTAGGACAAATTAAATCTGTAAATAGTCTCACATTAGTTCAGATCGTGTTTGGTGGCCAAGTGAGTTTGCTGAAAATGTGTCCCCTCCCCACAAAGACAACTTATTGCCTGTTTTCAGAACTTTTTGAATTTTTGAATTGCAAATAAGAATTGTGGACTTCTCTAACTGGTGCCAAACCAATCTTGGATGCTAGTATGTGAAAAGAATATATTTACAAAAATCCTAAAATAAAACACTAGCGAGCAGAATCTGGCAACATATTTAAAAAATCATATATCATGACCACTGGAATGTAAGGTGCATTACCACTACTGTGACTACAGGTTCAAGCTGGCAATCAGACCCATGAGACACAAATAGATTTTAATCAAGAACACAAAGCAGGAGGTATGGCATCTCCCTGGGAGGCCCAACAGCTACCCAAGGACACAAGTTCTTTTGTCACTTAACTCACAGGTCATGTACAGCAGAGCCAAGGTGTGTGAGGGTCACCTTGACTCGTAGAAGTTGCAGCCTCTATTTCCCACCAATAATTTACATCATTCTGGTTGTGTAAGCCCATTGACAACCCCCCTAAATTTAAGCACACAACAAAGGAGGTATTCACTATAACCCTTTTTTATTCAAACTCTGCTGTTTCCAAGAAAACATTATTGTGGAGGACCAAGGTCAGTGTCAGGCAGGCTGGCATCAGCCCAGGACTGATATTAATTTTGTTTACTCACAAAAGGATAATGTAACATTAGAAAATCTATCACTGTGATTAGCTAACTAATAAAGGAGAAAATCCATGGATCCTTCCAAAAATTCAGAAATACCGTTCAACAAAATGAAACATAGGTTGCTTATAAAAATGCTTAGCAAATTAAGAATAGAAAGGAACTTTTAAAAGGTATATATCCAAAAGCTAAACTTTATACTTAAGATGAAAGTTTGGGAACATTTCCACTGAGTCAAGAACAAGAAAGGATTGCTGTCTGTCACTTTACTATTCATCATCATCTCAACTTTCTAGCTAATGTAATGAGCAAAACTAATAAGAGGGATAAAAATTAGGAAGAAATAGGGGCTTCCCTAGTGGTCCAGGGCTTGAGACTCTGCCTTACAATGCAGTAGACATAGGCTTGATCCCTGGTCTGGGAACTAAGATCCCAGAACCTGTATGTTGCAATGAAGACCCAGCACAGTCAGGAAAAAAAAATTAGGAAGAGACAACACTGTCTCTGTTTTCAGGTTACATGATTGTCAGTTTAGCAAATCTAGAGAAAAACTATTTGAACTAAGAGGAGTTTGGCAGGGATACCAGATACAAAATTTATATACAAAAATCAATAGATTATCATATATTTTGTAATAGGAATGAGAAGCTAGAGATGTGATAGGCAAAATAATACCATCCACAATGTCAGTAAAAATTCTCATATGTCTAGGAATATATCTTATAAAAAATGCGCTAGACATTTACAGAGGAAAATACAAAATATTTCTAGAGTTATAAAAAGAATATTTAAAAAATGGAGCGATATAACATGTTTATGCATAGGAGTACTCGCTGTCATAAAGATGTCACTTCTTTCTTAAAATAAACCTACAAATTCAATTTATTCCAATAAAATGTATGAGGATTTTTCATGTAACTAGATAGGTAGATTCCAAAATTCATGTGAAAGACTAAACATCCAAGAATATCCAAGATAATTCAGGGGAAAAAAAGAACAAAATACAAGATATACAGATTTATCTTTAAATTATAGAAATTAAATGGGATAGAATTAATTCAGGATCATTCTAAAGAAATAGAAAGCCAAAATACAGACCAAAAACACTGGAGACAATATACGATTGCAAGGGCACAATCAATCTTACAGGATGATGGAGTAGGGGGATTGGACCATGTTATACTCTAGGAACTATAGTATAGGAACGATCAGCTGGAAAATCTCTATAAATCAACAGGAGAAAAACAAATCAATGGGGGGAAAGTCTAGTGATATGTACAATCAAATCTCAACATAGGAAAACACCACGCTGCTGCTGCTGCTAAGTCGCGTCAGTTGTGTCTGACTCTGTGCGACCCCATAGACGGCAGCCCACGAGGCTCCCCTGTCCCTGGGATTCTCCAGGCAAGAACACTGGAGTGGGTTGCCATTTCCTTCTCCAAGGCACAAAAGTGAAAAGTGAAAGTGAAGTCGCTCAGTTGTGTCTGACTCTTAGCAACACCATGGACTGAAGCCTGCCAGGCTCCTTCGTCCATGGGATTTTCCAGGCAAAAGAGTACTGGAGTGAGGTGCCATTGCCTTCTCCGGGAAAACATCATGGCCATCCTCAACATCATTAGTATTCAGAGAAACACAAATCAAAGCCACATTAAGATACCACTTCACACTAGCCAGCTTGGCTATCATAATAAAAGACACACGACAGGTGTTGGCAAGGATATGAGAAACTGGACTCCTCATACATCGCTGGTGGGAATGTAAAACAGTGCAATTACTTTGGAAACGGCAAAAATGTCCTTTATTGTCTCATTTTTACAGATGAGGGACCTCAGCCACACTCCTATATCTGGTTAGTGATACAACAAGACTTAGAGTTCTTCTAAAAGCTGAACATAGAGTAACCATGTGTACACATATAGTCACTCAGTCATGTCTGCCTCTTTGCGACCCCATGGACTGCAGCCCTCCAGGCTCCTCTGTCCATGGAATTCTCCAGGCAAGAATACTGTAGAGGGTAGCCATTCCCTTCTCCAGGAGATCTTTCTGAGCCAGGGATCGAACCTGGGTTGCATGCGGTTTCTTTACCATCTGAGCCACCAGGGTAGTCCAGATTTACCATATAATTCAGCAGTTCTATTCTTAGGCATATGCCCAAGAGAATTGAAAACATATGTTCACACAAAAATTAGTATATGAATGTTCATAAAAGTGTAATCCATAATAGCTCATAGTTCATCAACTGATGAGTGGATAAATAAGATGTGGTATACTCAGGTAGCAGATTATTATGCAGCAGTAAAAGGAAATGAAATACAGACACATGCTACAACATGGAGGAGCTTTAAAAGAATTATACACATGAAAGAAGCCAATCTCACAAAAGACCACATATTATGCAATTCCACTTATATGAAATATCCAATATAGGCAAATCCCACAAAGACACAAGGTCAATTAGTGGTTGCCAGGGGCTGAAGGCAGGAGAAACAGGGAGTCACTGCTAAAGGGTATGGGGCACCTTTGGAGGTGTGATGAAAATGTCCTAGAATTAGACTGTGGTGATAGTTGTACAACTTTGCAAGTGTACCAGAAAACACTGATTGTACACTTTGAAATGGTGACTTTTATGGTATGTGGATTATGTCTCAATAAAGAACATGTTAAGCACCTTTCAAGCAAAACGAAATGAGAACAAAAAACAGAATTGGCCAAACTAACTACAGATACCTGTCAGAAAATCCTGCCCAAGCATCTGGTTTGCCACCTGTGCCCCAAGCCTTCCATCTCCCCAGCTGGCCTTCTGCAGGCTCCTGTTCTTGCTCACCTTCCTCTTGCTCACCTGTTAGATGCTGGCATCCCAGAGCTCCATCCTGCACCTTCTCTTTTTCTCACTCCACTCGATCTCACCTAAGTGAGGTCATCCACTTCTGTGATGTCAGCTTCACAGCCTCCTAAATTCCTGTCTTCATCTCACACTCAGCACACCCCCCAAACATCATCTGTTCCTTTTTCCTGTGAATCTGTTCCTTTACCACAGTAAATGGCATTGCCAACCACCTAGTCATGAAAGCAAAAGCCAGAGAGTCATCCTAGGGACCTCCCAGCCCCTTCTGTCCTGCCTCCTGGCTCATTCACTGCCACCTGCAAGCTCTGGCTTCCTTCAGGCTGCAAGAGCCTGTAAACAGGAGGGAAGCAGAGACCAGAACTGTGTATACATCACTCCCTCACCCCCATCTCACCCATTCCCTCTTCATTCTGCAAAAACCTGCGTGATTTTCTGAAAGACAAATCTAACCACGTTACCTCCCAGATCAAGGATAGACTATGTTCTAAATCCACTGAGGGCCTAAATAGAACAAAAAGGTGGAGGAAGGCAAATTTGATCTTTGCTTGAGCTGGAACATTTGTCTTCTATTGGCCCTTGGACATCAGTTCTCCGGCCCTAGGACGCAACTGGTTTATACCACCTGCTTTCCTAGTTCTGCAGCTTGTAGAAGGCAGGCTGTGGCTTCTACAATTACTTGAGCCAATTCCTATTGTTAATTTATATATGATTTACACTTTATAAAAAATAATAAAAATGGGATAAATATATCCTGTTAGTTCTGTTTCTCTGGAGAGCCATGTTTAATACGCTGTCTATGGATTTATTTGGAATTTACTCTAGTAACTTTCAAATGTCTCCACAGTCAAAAATTTTCCATTAAAATATATTTACGAGGACATTTATTGAGTGTTTCTGTTATACTTGGTCTTCTTCTGCAAAAATCAGAGAAATTGGCTGAATAATATACATAGAATTATGTGATCCATTGGTTTAGAATAAGTGTCTAGTTCTTGGTGAAAACAATTTAGTCCTTCAAGCATTATCTTTTTTATTTCTTCTGGGTGAAGACCAGCATCTTTTGTTGTTTCTCTGGGCAGTCAAAATTAAATTCTGTTTTTCTATGCAAACTTCCATTTCCTCGCATTTTGTTGTTCCATACTTAATGGCTTTCTCCACAGTTTTTCTGTATCAGTTGAATGTGATTCATTTCAACACAACTTTATTGAGATATAATTTACGTATCATGAAATATGCCCATTATAAGAGCGTAATTTGACGATTTCTAGTAAATTTACAGTTTGACAACTCTGTAAATCACAATCCAATTTGAGCAGACTTCCATCATCCCAAAAAGTTTGCTTGCGCCCATTTTTGTCAATCCTGCTACCACCCTCAGGTCCAGGCACCCAGCTGATTTGCTCTCAGTGTCTATAAATTTGCCTTTTATGGATATTTTATAAAAGTATTTTCATATAATATGTGGTCTTTTGTGGTTGTTACCATTTTATTTTGAAGTTCACCCATGTCGTAGCATGCAAATTTTATCCCTTTATATTGCTGAATAGTGTTGCATTATCGGAGGAGGCAATGGCACCCCACTCCAGTACTCTTGCCTGGAAAATCCCATGGACGGAGGAGCCTGGTGGGCTGCAGTCCATGGGGTCGCTAAGAGTCGGACACGACTGGGCAACTTCACTTTCACTTTTCACTTTCATGCACTGGAGAAGGAAATGGCAACCCACTCCAGTGTTCTTGCCTGGAGAATCCCAGGGACACTGGAGGCTGTTGGGCTGCTGTCTATGGGGTCGCACAGAGTCAGACACGACTGAAGCGACTTAGCAGCAGTTGCATTATATGGCTAGTCTATGGTTTGTTTATCCATCCATCAGTTGATATTCAATGGGTTCCACTTTTTAGTTATTTGTGAACAATGGCGCTATGAACACTTCATGTACAAATCTTTGTGTGGATATATGTTCTTATTTCTCTCGGATAGGTACCTAGGAGGGGAACTACTAGGTCATAATTAAAAGTTAAATTTTATTAGTTGCCAAACTCCATTCAGAGTGGTTGTACCATTTACATTCCCATCAGAAATCTATGAGGATGCCAATTTCTTCATACCCTCATCAACATTCATAATTTTTTTAATAGCCATTCTAGTGACTGTGTATCTTATTTTGGTTTTAGTTTGCATATTCCAAATGATTAATGATGTTAAGCATCTTTTCATGTGCTTACTAGCTCTTTGTACCTTCCTATATTCTTTGGTGAAATGTCTATTCAAATGTTTGCCAATTCTTAAATTGGATAATTTATTTTCTTTTTAGGGCTTCCCTGGTGGCTCAGATGGTAAAGTGTCTGCCTGCTATGTGGGAGACCTGCATTAGATCCCTGGGTCGGGCAGATCCCCTGGAGAAGGAAATGGCAACCCACTCCAGTACTCTTGCCTGGATAATTCCATGGACAGAGGAGCCTGGTAGGCTACAGTCCATGAGGTAGCAAAGAGTCGGTCACAACTGAGCGACTTTACTTTCACTTTATTTTATTTTTATTGAGTGGTAGGAGTATACTATATATTTCGGGTATACATCTTTTATTAATTATTAAGAGTGAGGTGTTGAAATGCCAAGGCTATGATTATTTATCTATTTCTGTTTTCAATTCTATCAGTTTTTGCTTCATGTATTTTGAGACATCATTGTTAGTATGTATAGGTTTACAGTTGTTATCTCTCCCTGATGTCTTGACTCTTTTATCATTATGAAATATTCCTCTTATCACCAGTAATATTTCTTATCTTAAAGCTTATTTTATCTGATAGTGACACAGTCACTTCAGCTTTCTTAGAGCTACGGTTTGCATTCTTTTACTTTCAACTTGCTTGTGTCTTTGAATCTGATTTGTGTCTCTGATAGGATAGACAGCATATAACTGAATCCTGCTTTAAAAAAAAAAAATCCAATCTGACAATCTCTGCTTTTTGATGGAATTGTTTACGCTATTCACTTTTAATGAAGTTATCCATATCGTTGACTTTATGCCTGCTATTTGCTATTTATTTGCCACAGTTCTCCTGTTTTCTTTTGTTTCTCTGTCCCTCTTTGACTGCCTTCTTTCGTGTTAAAAACCTTTTTAGCCTACCATTGAAACATATCTGTTGGCTTTTGTAAAGTACATTTTATTGAGTTCTTTTCACTCATCCAAACTCAAGAATTTCACCCATCTTACTCACTCAAACTGTATTTGTAGGTAGAGTGGTTGCTCTGGGGACTGTAGTAATCATCATGACTTGTAATATTCTTTAGGTTAATACTAGCTTAAAAACAGGTAAATACAGCAACTTTGCTCCAATATAGCTTCATTCCCTACCCCCTCCTTTGTGTTATTATTGCTATATATATTACATGTATATATGTTTTAATCCCAACAATGCGTGCATGTGTGCTAAGTCACTTCAGTCGTGTCCGACTCTTTTGCGACCCCAGGGTCTGTAGCCTGCCAGGCTCCTCTGTCCATGGAATTCTCCACGCAAGAATAGACGAGTGGGTTGCCCATGCCCTCCTCCAGGTTCAATCAAGGAATCAAACCTGCATGTCTTAAGTCTCCTGCATTGGCAGGCAAGTTCTGTACCACTAGCCACCTGGGAAGCCTAGCGGTTTATAAAATCTTATATCCTTTAGAGAAGTTAACAGGAAAGAAGAGAATATATATTTGTGCAGTTCTTTACATTTATACCCTCATAAGTAACTTTTCTGGTGTTCTTCATTTCCTCCTGTGGGTTAAAGCTACCACTGGTGTTATTTCCTTTCACCCTGAAGTGCTTTATATTTCATGTTAAGTCAGGTCTTCTAGAAATTAACTCTCCCTCTTTATCTGGAAAAGTTTTCATTTTACCTTCATTTTTAATTTTTTAAGTTCAATTTACTTAAACTAAAAAAAATTATCCATTTCTGAAGGATAACATTTTTGGACACAGAAACTTGAGTGAACAGTTTATTTTTCCTTTCAGTATCTTGATTAGTTATTCCAATGCCTTCTAGCCTCTACTGTTTCTGTTGAGAAAGAAGGCTCATCAGAACTGTATTTATGAGTTTGGAGGGTTTTTTTGGCCAAAAACTGTGCTTGTGAGTTCTGATGTACTGTTTTTCTTTTGTTGCTTTCAACTTTTTCTGTGTTTAGGGACTTTTAACAGTTTGACCTTGGAGTACAGAATGAAGCAGAGCAAAGGCTGATAAAGTTTTGCCGAGAGAATGCACTGGTCATAGCAAACACCCTCTTTCAACCACACAAGAGAAGACTCTACACATGGACGTCACCAAATGGTCAATACCAAAATCAGATTGATTATATTCTTTGCAGCCAAAGGTGGAGAAGCTCTATACAGTCTGCAAAAACAAGAGCGGGAGCTGACTGTGACTCAGATCGTGAACTCCTTATTGCCAAATTCACACCAAAACTGAAGAAAATGGAGAAAACCACTAGACCATTCAGGCATGACCTAAATAAAATCCCTTACTATTATACAGTGGAAGTGAGAAATAGATTTAAGGGACTAGATCTGATAGAGTGCCTGATGAACGATGGGCGGAGGTTCATGACATTGTACAGGAGACAGGGATCAAGACCATCCCCAAGAAAAATAAATGCAAAAGAGCAAACTAGCTGTCTGAGGAGACCTTACAAATAGCTGTAAAAAGAAGAGAAGCGAAATGCAAAGGAGAAAAGGAACGATATACCCATTTGAATGCAGAGTTCCAAAAAATAGCAAGGAGAGATAAGAAAGCCTTCCTCAGCAATCAATGCAAAGAAATAGAGGAAAACAATAGAATGGGAAAGACTAGAGATCTCTTCAAGAAAATTAGAGATACCAAGGGAACACACTAGTAAAGTAATGCTCAAAATTCTCCAAGCCTGGCTTCAGCAATACATGAACCGTGAACTTCCAGATGTACAAGCTGGTTTTAGAAAAGGCAGAGGAACCAGAGATCAAATTGCTAACATCCGCTGGATCATCAAAAAAGCACTATGCCAAAGCCTTTGTCTGTGTGGATCACAATAAACTGTGGAAAATTCTGAAAGAGATGGGAATACCAGACCACCTGACCTGTCTCTTGAGAAACCTGTATACAGGTCAGGAAGCAACAGTTAGAACTGGACATGGAACAACAGACTGGTTCCAAATAGGAAAAGGAGTACGTCAAGGCTGTATATTGTCACCCTGCTTATTTAACTTATATGCAGAGTACATCATGAGAAATGCTGGGCTGGAAGAAACACAAGCTGGAATCAAGATTGCCAGAAGAAATATCAATAACGTCAGATATGCAGATGACACCACCCTTATGGCAGAAAGTGAAGAAGAACTAAAGAGCCTGTTGATAAAAGTGAAAGAGGAGAGCGAAAAAGTTGGCTTAAAGCTCAACATTCAGAAAACTAAGATCATGGCATCCGGTCCCATCACTTCATGGAAAATAGATGGGGAAACAGTGGAAACAGTGGCTGACTTGATTTTTGGGGGCTCCAAAATCACTGCAGATGGTGACTGCAGCCATGAAATTAAAAGACACTTACTCCTTGGAAGGAAAGTTATCACCAACCTAGACAGCATATTAAAAAGCAGGGACATTACTTTGTCAACAAAGGTCCATCTAGTCAAGGCTATGGTTTTTCCAGTAGTCATGTATGGTTGTGAGAGTTGGACTATAAAGAAAGCTGAGTGCAGAAGAATTGATGCTTTTGAACTGTGGTGTTGGAGAAGACTCTTGAGAGTCCCTTGGACTGCAAGGAGATCCAACCAGTCCATCCTAAAGGAGATCAGTCCTGGGTGTTCATTGGAAGGACTGATGTTGAAGCTGAAACTCCAATACTTGGCCACCTGATGCAAAGAGCTGACTCATTTGAAAAGATCCTGTTGCTGGGAAAGATTGAGAGCAGGAGGAGAAGGGGACAATAGAGGATGAGATGGTTGGTTGGCATCACCGACTCAATGGACATGAGTTTGGGTAAGCTCGGGAAGTTGGTGATGGACAGGGAGGCCTGGCATGCTGCGGTTCATGGGGTCACAAAGAGTTGGACACCACTGAGCGACTGAATTGAACTGATCACTTCTTTGGAGAAAAGTCCTTTGCCCATTAGTTAATAGGGTTATTTGCCTTTTTGCTGTTGGGTTGTATGAGTTCTTTTTATATTCTGGCTAGAAGACTCATCATATATATTATTTGCAAACATTTTCTCCCATTATGTGGGTTATCATTTCACTCTCCTGATAGTGTCCTTCAGTGCATAATAATTTTTAATTTTGATGAAGTCTAGTTTACCTATTTTTCTTCTGTTGCTTATGCTTTTGGTGAGAAAAGCATATCTAAGAAACTATTGCCAATAGTTGACATTTTTGACATTAACTCTCAATCGCTTGCTTTTGTATTATTTGATTTACAATGTTGTATTATTTTCTGGTATACAGCAAAGTGATTCCATTACACATACATATATACTTTTTCATATTCTTTTCCATGATAGGTTATTACAAGATGCTGAATATAGTTCCCTGTGCTATACAGTAAGACTTTGGTTGTTTATCTATTTTATATATAGTAGTTTGTATCTGCTAATCCCAGACTCCTAATTTATCCCTTTCCCTTCCCCTTCCCCTTTGGTAACCATAAGTTTGCTTTCTATGTCTGTGAGTCTGTTTCTGCTTCATAAATAAGTTCCTCTGTATTATATTTTAGGTTCCACATACAAGTGATATCATATGATATCTATCTTTCTTGTTTGGCTTACTTCGCTTAGTATGATAATCTCTAGGTCAATCCATGTTGCTGCAAATGCAAATGGCATTATTTCATTCTTTTTATGGCTAAGTAGTGTTCCACTGGGAATATATGTAGCACATCTTCTTTATCTAGTCATCTGTTCATGGACATTTAGGTTGCTTCCATGTCTTGGCTATTTAAATAGTGCTACTATGAACACTGTGGTACATGTATCCTTTTGAGTTAGAATTTTCTCCAGATATATGCCCAGGAGTGGGATTGTTGGATCATATGGTAACTCTGTTTTAGTTTCTTAAGGAACTTCTAAACTGTGCTCTATAGCACAAAAAGTGTAGGAGGGTTCCCTTTTCTCCACACCTTTTCCAGCATTTATTTGTAGCCATTTTGACTAGTGTGAGGTGGCACCTCACTGTAGTTTTGATTTGTATCTCTCTGAAAGTTAGTGATGCTGAGTATCTTTACATGTGCCTATGGGCCATCTGCAAGGGACAATTTTAGAACAATATTTTATTGTACATTTTTCAAAGCTGAACCCCATTGTTTGCAAATATTTTTGTCTTGTTAACCTAATCTAAACTTTCATTGCAGAAAAAAAGGTAACTTGAAAGAGAAAAATCACATGCAACTATCTCTGAATACTTTTTAAATGCAGAAATCCATAGTTACACAAGGGTTAGAGACACAAACTGTTCCCAAAGTGAACTTGAAGGAACACAAACCATTCTGAACCACTAAGAATTTACTCTCCAAATAAGTGCATGTAACTGAGTCCAGGTGTCTTGGGGACTGATCATATAGATTCCATTTTCATTTTTAAATAGAATACAATATTTATTAAAGATAAATATTCAAATGTACTAATAGGAAACATGTTCAAGAGTAGCCACGGTAATTGTTTTATACTAGCTGTCCCCAAATATGGCAGGTGAAGCTTTGCTCTCTCTCCTGCCACTTGTCTCCTGCTCTGTGGTCTGGTTCCTAACAGGCTCTAGACCAGTCTGGTCTGTGAGCGGGGGACTGGGGACCCCTGAGTTAGACAATTAAAAAAATTTGATCAGAGTTGCCTGCACATGATGATAACAAAAAATGACTGACTTGGTAATTCACTGGCAGTCCAATGGTTAGAATTCTACACTCTCACTGGCTAGGTTCAATCCTTAGTCTTGCGGCACAGCCAAAAAAAAGAAAAGATTTATACAATCTCTCCTTTATGGATAATTTCTTTGTCCTCATTCTCTGTTCAGGATCCAAAGGCCCAGCAATTATAGTTTTTTCCTTTGTCACATTCCCCCCCGCCCCGGCAAAAAGAAAAAATGACTGACTTTCTAGTTGTTTTATTAGTTTGAAAATTCTCATACACCATATACTCCTTTTTGTTTTCAGTCAGAAGGGATTGGTTCTATGCCTTGCTCTTGATATGTCACTTCTTTTCTTGGAAGAAATATTTCTCAAACTGTGCTTCCCGGGGCAGCAGCTTGAAGGTCACCTGGGCACATGTTATTAATGAACAATCTTGGTACCCTGGACCTACAAAATCGACAACTCTGAGAGTGGAGCCCAGCAACCTGTGTTCTAACAAGCCTTCCGGGTGATTCTGATGCCTGCTCCAGTTTAAAACCACATTTAGTGTTTTACATTTGGTTTTATTATCCAGACATGATTGATTAACAGGCTCTAGACTGGCCATTGGCGATTGAACTCAATTTCCATCCCTTCTTCCCTGCCCTGAGGTCAGGGGTGGAGCTTAAAGTTCCAACCCTATAAATCATGTAGTTAGTTCCTCTGGTGACCAGCCCCCATCTGAAAGCTATCTAGAGGCCTGTATTGGATAATTTTATGTATCTACTAGACTAGGTCATAGGGTGCCCAGATAGTTGGCTAAACATTATTTCTAAATGTCTTGGAGGGTTTTCTAGATGAGATTGGCAGTTGAAAAAGTGGACTCAGTAATGCTATTGCCCTTTGTAAGGTGGTGGGCATCATCCAGTCCACTGAGGGCCTGAAAGGAACAAAAGGTGGAGGAGAGGAGAATTCGTGCCTTCATCTGCCTGCATAACTGAGCTGGGACATAGCAATGTTTTCCTACTGTTGAACCAGGATTTATACAATCAGCTTTACTGTTTCTCATAATTAATCTCTCCATATGTATCTATATAATGTGTGTATATATATCTATATATACATATATATCTATTTTTCCTATTATATATAATATATATACATATCAGTTCAGTTCAGTCGCTCAGTCGTGTCCGACTCTTTGCGACCCCATGAATTGCAGCACGCCAGGCCTCTCTGTCCATCACCAACTCCTGGAGTCCACCCAAACCCATGTCCATCGAGTCGGTGATGCCATCCAACCATCTCATTCTCTGTCGTCCCCTTCTCCTCCCGCCCCCAATCCTATCCAGCATTAGGGTCTTTTCCAATGAGTCAGCCCTTCGCATGAGGTGCCCAAAGTATTGGAGTTTCAGCTTCAACATCAGACCTTCCAATGAACACCCAGGATTGATCTCTTTTAGGATGGATTGATTGGATCTCCTTGCAGTCCAAGGGACTCTCAAGAGTCTTCTCCAACACCACAGTTCAAAAGCATCAATTCTTCGGCACTCAGCTTTCTTCACCGTCCAACTCTCACATCCATACATGACCACTGGAAAAACCATAGCCTTGACTAGACGTACTTTTGTTGGCAGAGTAATGTCTCTGCTTTTAAATATGCTATCTAGGTTGGCCATAACCTTCCTTCCAAGGAGTAAGCGTCTTTTAATTTCATGGCTGCAATCACCATCAGCAGTGATTTTGGAGCCCCAAAAAATAAAGTCTGACACTGTTTCCACTGTTTACCCATCTATTTCCCATGAAGTGATGGGACCAGATGCCGTGATCTTAGTTTTCTGAATGTTGAGCTTTAAGCCAACTTTTTCAGTCTCCTCTTTCACCTTCATCAAGAGGCTCTTTAGTTCTTCTTCACTTTCTGCCATAAGGGTGGTGTCATCTGCATATCTGAGGTTATTGATATTTGTCCCGGCAATCTTGATTCCAGCTTGTGCTTCATCCAGCCCAGCGTTTCTCATGATGTACTCTGCATATAAGTTAAATAAACAGGGTGACAATATTCAGCCTTGACGTACTCCTTTTCCTGTTTGGAACCAGTCTATTGTTCCATGTCCAGTTCTAACTGTTGCTTCCTGACCTGCATACAGGTTTCTCAAGAGACAGGTCAGGTGGTCTGGTATTCCCATCTCTTTCAGAATTTTCCACAGTTTATTGTCATCCACACAGTCAAAGGCTTTGGCATAGTCAAGAAAGCAGAAATAGATGTTTTTCTGGAAATCTCTTGCTTTTTCGATGATCCAGCGGATATTGGCAATTTGATCTCTGGTTCCTCTGCCTTTTCTAAAACCAGCTTGAACATCTGGAAGTTCACGGTTCACATATTGCTGAAGCCTGGCTTGGAGAATTTTGAGCGTTACTTTACTAGCATGTGAGATGAGTGCAATTGTGCGGTAGTTTGAGCATTCTTTGGCATTGCCTTTCTTTGGGATTGGAACGAAGACTGACCTCTTCCAGTCCTGTGGCCACTGCTGAGTTTTGCAAATTTGCTGGCATATCGAGTGCAGCACTTTCACAGCATCACCTTTGAGGATTTGAAATAGCTCAACTGGAATTTCAGCACCTCCACTAGCTTTGTTCGTAGTGATGCTTTCTAAGGCCCACTTGACTTCACATTCCAGGATGTCTGGCTCTAGGTGAGTGATCACACCATCGTGATTATCTGGGTCATGAAGATCTTTTTTGTACAGTTCTTCTGTGTATTCTTGCCACCTCTTCTTAATATCTTCTGTTTCTGTTAGGTCCATACCATTTTTGTCCTTTATCGAGCCTATCTTTGCATGAAATGTTCCTTTGGTATCTCTAATTTTCTTGAAGAGATCTCTAGTCTTTCCCAATCTGTTGTTTTCCTCTATTTCTTTGCACTGATCGCTGAGGAAGGCTTTCTTATCTCTCCTTGCTATTCTTTGGAACTCTGCATTCAGATGGGAATATCTTTCCTTTTCTCCTTTGCTTTTCGCTTCTCTTCTCTTTGGGTCTTTTTCTCTGTAGAACTCTAACTAATACAGAACTCCACCATGAGTCATCTCCTTAGAGCAAACTCAGGTATGGTCTAAAGGGTTCTTTAAAAAGAACCACTTTCAGAAAATTTTAAGGGTTTTAAGGGCTCTGTGCCAGGTAGTGGGGACAAAGACCAAGTATATATATATATATATATATATATATATGTATATAATACCACATCTTCATAAAGGATACATTGTCAGATTCCCTTGAGAGTGACCTTGTTAGTAGGGAATAGCGACAGGTTCACAGGGGAATCTTGTAATCAGATCTCACAGCCTCATTTCTATGAGTGGTATCCCTCTGGTTTGTTCTGAAGACAGTGAGGTTTGTGTTTATATCCACTGCTTAGCTCCGGGAACACAGTAGGCACAGGCCTTGTTGTCAAAGAAAGAGATAGACACACACCTGGCTGCCGTCACGGGATGTGTTCCAGTCAACTGTTGGATTTGGAGGCCATGACCCCCATCTGTGGGGTAAGCAGGACCTTCAGCAAGGACTGGTGGGTGCCTCCAGATGGAGAAAGGAGAGAGCCAAATGAGCAGAGGCAAGAGAATTGAATACATGGTCAGGGCCAGAGCTGGAGTGTTGGCAGGGGTTGACTTGGCAAGGCCATATCATGGTCCCGTATCAAGGGCTCTAGGAGCCTTGTCATCAGCAGCACTAATTGAAGAAGGGAGCTCTAGGGGCTTCCCTGGCGGCTCTGTGGTGGAGAATCTGCCTGCCAATGCAGGAGACAGGGCTTCAGCCCCTGGTCTGGGAAGATCCCACATGCTGCAAGGCAACTAAGCTGGTGTGCCATTGTACCACAACTACCAAGACTGTGCTCTAGAGCCCAGGAGCTGCAACTACTGAGCTCTCATGCTACAACTACTAAAGACCGCATGCCTAGAGCCTGTGAGAAGTCACAGCAATGAGAAGATCTCACACAGCAAGTAGAGAATAGCTCCTGCTCCCTGAAACTAGAGAAAAAGTCTGTGCAGCAAAGACCCAGCACAACCAAAAATATAAGTAAATAAAATAAGAAAAAAAAGGATCTCTAGAGACTTGAGGTTTTTTAGTTTTTTCTTAAGAAGGATCACCCTCGGAACAAGCCAGAGGGTAGACTTGGGGTACAGAACCATCATCAACTCTTCCTTAGTCTGAACTGCATTAACCTCCTGGTCTTCAGGCTTCCACCTCCACCCAAATCATTCTGGGCACAATGGTCAGACTATCTTGAAGTATAAATGTGACCATGTAACTACCCATCACAACCTTCAGTAGCTTCTCAAAGCCCCCAAGTACTCCACATGGTTTGCAGAGTCATGCATCCTGCCACCCCTACCCACCTATTCTGTCCACGTCCCTTTCCTCCCCAACCCCCACAATCTGGCCTTTCAGTTCTTGGAAGGTGCAGAAGCTGTCTCCTCTCCCTGAAACCTTTTTCCCTGCTCCCTCCTCTCTGGTTCCTCTTCTTTCCAGTTGCAGTTTAAATGTGGCCTCAGAGAGGTCTTAACCAACTGCTGTGTCTAAAAGATGTGGCCCCATTTTTTGTCCCACTTGGGCCAATTTATGTATTGCAATTAGTTGATGTATTCCAGGAGTCAGTCAACATTTTTCCCAAAGATCCAGATGGTAAATATTCCAAGCTTTGTAGGCCCTGGGTTTGCCCTGCAGCCTGAAAACACTCACATATGAATACTAAAAGGAATGAGCAAGACTGAGTTCTGATAAAACTTTTTTATGAAAATTTTATCTAATATAATTTTCGCATGTCACGAAATATTATTCTTGTTTCTTCTTCTTTCCCCACCCTCCAGCTCTCTAAACATGTAAAAACCATTCGTAGCTTCAGGTTGTCCAAAAATAGATGGGCGGGGTGGCCGGCAGACGTACTTTATTGGTTGTTTATTACTTGCGGACTCCTTCTGACTCCACAAGGGAGTGTGTTCCGCAGCAGGGAGCACCGGCAGAGCCGGAGCCGTGCGGATTCGGCCACCAAGATCCACCTACGCTGCGCTCTCGGCTCGACGGCGCCCAGAGGCCGGCTCGGGTTATGCCAGAGTGGGCGGGGTCTGCGATTGCCGTACGCGGGGGCGGAGCCTTTGGGAAGGGGCGGGCCGAACGCAGGCTTCCGGCGGAAGAGCGCGAGAGCAAGATGGCCACTACCAAGCGGGTGTTGTATGTGGGTGAGCAGCCTTGGGCGCTAGGCGGAGTGTGGGCGCACCGGGCCGCAAGTAGGTCGTGTCGTGGAGCTGGACAGGTCTCCGGACGCGGGAGGCGGCGAGCAGCTGTCTAGGTGGCATCTGTGGCGGTATTGCTTGGCTTCAGGGAGTGAGCCTGAGACGTAACTATGATTGCAACTCTCTTCGAAGCCCGCCAATCTCTAACAGGAACCTCTTCATCACCTGGGACCGGGGCAGTGGTTGGAGGAATCCTCGCGTCCGTTGATTTTACATTCACCGCAGCGATGGCTCAGCCCCCACTCTTTAGGGAAAAAGTTCCCAGGCTAGCCGGCTAAAATGAGAATAATCTCAATAGCACAGTTTGATGAGAGCTTTGGTGGGGACGGACACTGATGACATAGGCCTCGGTGTGGGGAGAAATGACACCTCCATCTGGAGAGGTGAAGTCAAGTTTTCAGGTTGCGATGACGCCGGAGATGAGCTGGAATTAGCCAGGTAGCGAAATAGGAGCAAGTGTGTTTACTGAAAAGGAGCAGCACGAGCAAAAGCCCAAAGGTGTAAAATAGCCTAACACTTGGAGGCGCATGTGTCGTGTTGCGGGGAAGCAAAGGGTAAGAGGCTGAAGAAGTGGGCAGGGCCTTGTGAACAGCCTTGTGTATAGTGCTAAGTTTCTACTTTATCCCGAGGATAAAGTACTTTAAGCAGAGGAGTGGTGAGTTAAAGCCTGTACGTTCCCAGGATGTTACTGATTGGCTTTGTGGAGGAAAAGGGAGGCAGTTATGAAGCTGTTGAGGGAATCTACGGGCTAGATGAACGTCTGAAAGGAGAGTGAAGAGTGTGCTTCATAAGTAAGTGTGAAGGAGCAAATTAGAGGGATATTTATCAACCCAAAGGACTGGATGGAAAGATCCCTTCCCTGGCAACGGCATGCTAATTTTACAGCAGGGACTTCTCAAGAGAATGGAGGACGGTAGCTCAGAAGGCATATGGTGTCTTTGCAGGTGGACTCGCAGAGGAGGTGGATGACAAAGTTCTCCATGCTGCTTTTATCCCTTTTGGAGACATCACGGATATCCAGATTCCTCTGGATTATGAAACAGGTGAGTCTTCTTAGTGTTTCTCATGCCCAGAATCCTCCTGCTAGGAAAGAGCTTAAAATTTTTGTAAGTCATATTACAGTACATTCTAAATATGCTTTGGGTGCGTGACAGTGGTCTTTATGCAGAAGGACTTTTCTGAGGCTTGTGGTTGTGAGCTGCAGTATGCTTTTCAGATCCCATACATTGCATGTAAAGTAAGACAAGCTTTTCAGTTAGCCAGTAGGAAGATTGGTTGCCAGCTACATGGAGATCTGTTGTTTCAAACTGCCTGCCAGGCACTCTCCTACACCTGCTGTCTTCTTGGCAGCTGTGCTGTTAAATATGGTAGCAGGAAAGCCCAGCTTCAACAATGGGGCCTCAGGTTCTTTGCACCTGGAGAACCTTTTCTTCAATTAGTATCACAGTTGCAGTTCAGTTTTCTATCTTAACCTTTGTTGTCATTTTTAAGATTGGAGTTTTAGGCCCAGCTCTAGAGTACACAACTAGTTTAGAAATCCCACTAAGGGATCAAAGGGAATTTTGGGAGACCCTATGAGTTAATTGATCACTCAAGAAAGCAGGCTTGCTTAGCAACAAAACCAAGCAGCCCTGCTTAACAACAGCACTATATAGCAGTGACACCTGCATTCTGCTGGTTGAGGTCAGTAAGTTAATGATCCCTTGGCCATGCTCCTGTGCACACACTAAAAACAAAAATATAGGGGAAAGATGACATTATACTGAAACCTGAGATGATTTACCATATTTTAGTATCTGTTCATGCCTTCTTGCTCATTTCCATAGCACCATGACAACCCCAGTGGGGCCATACAGGGTCAAAAACTCCCCTACCCAACTTGTAGGAAGAATTAATGATGGGAGACTCAAAGAATGAGGAAGAGGGTGGTCTTCTCCTTCTCACTTTTCCTTTAATTATAAAAGTATAGCCCAGGACTTCACTGGTGATCCGGTGGCTGGGAATCTACTTGCCAATGCAGGGAAGATTCCACTTGCCTCGTGGCAACTGAGGCAGTGCTCCATAACTACGGAGCTGTGCTCTAGAGCTTGTGCTCCACAACAAGAGATGCCACTGCAATGAGAAGCCCACGTACTAGAGAGTAGCCCCGACTCGCTACAACTGGAGAAAGCCTCCGTGCAGCAACAAAGACCCAGCACAGCCAAAAATAAATAAATAAGTAATTTTAAAAGTTAAAAAAAATTAAATTGTACCCCACTAAGTTCTTGTCTTACCCCACTAAGATGCTGTGAAAGCACTGCACTCAATATGCCAGCAAATTTGGAAAACTCAGCAGTGGCCACAGGACTGAAAAAGGTCAGTTTTCATTTCAATCTCAAAGGCAATGCCAAAGAATGCTCAAACTACCACACAATTGCACTCATCTCACACACTGGTAAAGTAATGCTTAAAATCCTCCAAACCAGGCTTCAGCAATATGTGAACCATGAACTTCCAGATGTTCAAGCTGGTTTTAGAAAAGGCAGAGGAACCAGAGATCAAATTGCCAACATCCGTTGGATCGTCGAAAAAGCAAGAGATTTCCAGAAAAACATCTATTTCTGCTTTCTTGATTATGCCAAAGCCTTTGACTGTGTGGATCACAATAAACTGGAAAATTCTGAAAGAGATGGGAATACCAGACCACCTGACCTGTCTCTTGAGAAACCTGTATGCAGGTCAGGAAGCAACAGTTAGAACTGGACATGGAACAACAGACTGTTTCCAAATAGGAAAAGGAGTATGTCACGGCTGTATATTGTCACCCTGCTTATGTAACTTACATGCAGAGTACATCATGAGAAATGCTGGGCTGGATGAAGCACAAGCTGGAATCAAGATTTTCAGGAGAAGTATCAATAACCTCAGATATGCAGGTGACACCACCCTTATGGCAGAAAGCAAAGAAGACCTAAAGAGCCTTTTGATGAAAGTGGAAGAGGAGAGTGAAAAAGTTGGCTTAAAGCTCAACATTCAGAAAACTAAGATCATGGCATCCGGTCCCATCACTTCATGGCAAATAGATGGGGAAACAGTAGAAACAATGAGAGACTTTATTTTGCAGGGCTCCAAAATCAATGTTGATGGTGACTGCAGCCATGAAATTAAAAGACGCTTACTCCTTGGAAGGAAAGTTATGACCAACCTAGACAGCATATTAAAAAGCAGAGACATTATCTTTGTCAGCAAAGGTCCATCTAGTCAAGGCTATGGTTTTTCTAGTAGTCATGTATGGATGTGAGAGTTGGACTATAAAGAAAGCTGAGCGCCGAAGAATTGATGCTCTTGAACTGTGTGTTGGAGAAAACTTGAGAGTCCCTTGGACTGCAAGGAGATCCAACCAGTCCATCCTAAAGGAGATCAGTCCTGGGTGTTCATTGGAAGGACTGATGTTGAAGCTGAAACTCCAGTACTTTGGCCACCTCATGCAAAGAGCTGATTCATTTGAAAAGACCCTGATGCTAAGAATGATTGAAGGCAGGAGAAGAAGGGGACAACAGAGGATGAGATGGTTGGATGGCTTCACTGACTCAATGGACATGGGTTTGGGTGGACTCCGGGAGTTGATGATGGACAGGGAGGCCTGGCATGCTGCGGTTCATGGGGTCACAAAGAGTCGGACACAACTGAGCGACTGAACTGAAGTTCTTGTCACAGCACCCTCATGCATGCCTCCTTTCGTCTCTCATAAGCGTCATATACTATTAAATGACTCTTCTGTGTCACTTTGCCTCTCAGTGAATTCTTTTCGCGAGGAGACAAAAGAACCTCAGCTTCATTAAGTCCTGAGATTGTTTTGTGGTGTTAGCAATCTATGCTGTGCTGAGTCCTGAGACGAGTTGTGTGGCTTCAGCACTATCATCAATCTTGTATATGGATTTAACCTCCCTGGGACCTTTATATGTATGGAAACGATAAGGTTATGTTGACTCTGTAAGATTAATTAGTTACTTAAACTAATGCTGTTGTGCACTTGGCCTTTCTATTTAGCGTTGGTTAGATTAGCATTTTGCTGAGGATCAAGACTGAGCATCCTTACCCAGGTTTTAGGATTCATGACTTATGCACAGTTGATGTTCAGAATGTATGCTTGGAATGAATGATTGATAGGTTAAATGACTTCCTTTTTCTAGCTACCTTGCATGCAAAGGTTAAGATTTGATTTGGCTTTGGTAAAGAATGCTGCTTTTAAAGATTAAAAGTATAGTTCATTAATTAGTTATGTTCACTAAAAATGGGCTTCCCTGGTGGCTCAGACAGTAAAGAATTCGCCTGCAATGCGACAGCCTGGGTTTGATCCTTGTGTTGGGAAGATCCCCTGGATAAGGCAAAGGCTACCCACTCCAGTATTCTGGCCTGGAGAATTCCATGGACAGAGGAGCCTGGCAGGCTACAGTCCATGGGTTCACAAAGAGGTGGACATGACTGAGTGACTTTCACTCACTAGAAAACAGTTTAATATTACTTGAAATGTTATTTGAACTAGAAAGAATCAGAGTAGGATTCCTTCTTCCTAAATAGTGCTGGTGTAGAATTTCTAGTATATGGATAAGACATGCTACTGACTTCACTTTCTTTGTGACCACCTGCTTCTTCCCATTGCCCAACATGATAATTACTTGATTTTGTTTGCCTTTTTTCAGAAAAGCACCGAGGATTTGCTTTTGTTGAATTTGAATTGGCAGAGGTGAGAAAATTCTGTTATCTGTGTTAAGTCTTTGGCTTGTTATTATTGTTACTGATTACAAAGGGAGCTGTTCTTCATTTGGGGTTGGGTTTTTGGGCCTCATGCTGATGCTTCCAGAGCGATGAGAAACACTGTTTGAAGGAAAGCTGCCTGCACTTAATGAAACCACGGGCCGTGATTAACATCGCAGACCTGCCAGGTCTTGCCCCTCTTGCTCTGCAGAACTCCTGCAGCCCTGCTCATTGAGCCTCTTCGCCTGGTAGCACTGCTGATACTTTGTCTTCCACTAAATGGCAAATAGCTGAAGTCAGCCAGGAAGTGCACTTTGTTAGACACGTACAACCTGGGTGAGGAAGAAAAAGAGACCTTTTTCTGTTGGATTGTTTTTTTGTTGTCATTTTACCAAGTATGTGTTTAGACACTACAAGAAGCATTTGACTGCAGACGTAAATTTGTACCTCGTCTTTTTTGGCAGGATGCTGCGGCAGCTATTGACAACATGGTAAGGCTGGGAATCCTGCTTCTTACAGAAGTGGCTTTTTGGTGGTACAGAGGGCACTTAGTTCTACATTGGGTTTGCTAAACCTCCAAAGTTACAAGATTGCATGAGGAAGTACGTACAGATTGTCATCATGTGAAAATATTCACTGTGGGTTGATCACTTATAAAATTGTCCTTTCTCAAATATCTTTCTCCATTTGATAATAATGTAAAGGCTAACCATCCTTGTTGACCAGTCTCTCACTGGCTGCCTGTGTCTAGGATAGGAAATTGCAAGCAATGCAAAGTGATTGCACAATGAAATTGCATATTTTACAAAAGAGGCAGGGTTTCATAAATTGAGAAGAGAAATTTGACAAGGATAATGATAGGATGTGCTGCTGATCCAAGTGATTGGGGCAGCCTGGAGATCTCCTTGGGGCAATGGTGCAGCTCTTGAGTCTGTGTTCCCTCTTCAGGATACTTAGGATTTTCACATCAGATAAAGGCAAAGATAATCATACTGTTGATAGGATTTTATTGGAAAAAATACTGCAGATGTATCAAAATCCATTATATCTCTGTTCTTCAAATTAGGCCATAGTTTAAAAGCTGAATTTTAACTATAAGAAATTTATTTTCATTAATTTTACTTTCATCACAGTACATTCCCATTTTTTTCCCCCTTCACATTTTACCAGGAAATTTTATTCACTGCTATTAAGTGATTTCACATTGAGTGACCTTTCCTGGTACCAGTTATCTTAGGGTAATAAGGCTTTCCTTAATTCCTGTTCTGTTTCCCATTCATCAAATGTTTTCCTCAGTTCTCAAAGCGAGATCACTTCTCATTGCTTAAGGCTCACCTCGACTTTTGAAAATGAACTCAGGTACTTGGAAATTGCATTTATCCTTGTAATTTCAGAGTGTTCCAAACACAGCGTCACTTTTGTTAGCACAGGTCATTACTAGTATTGAAAGGAAGGAGGTCAGATACTACTGCATATAAACTAGATATACAACGGGGTCCTACTGTGTAGCACAGGGAACCTGTTATTCAATATCTTGTAATAACCTATAATGGAGAAGAATCTGACAAAGGAGATACATATATATATATAAAATATATAACTGAGTCAGTCTACTGTATACCCAAAACATTGTAAATCAACTATGCTTCAATTTTAAAAAAGAAAGGGACTTCCCTGGTGGCCCAGTGGTTAAGAATCTGCCTTGCAATGCAGAGGATGCAGGTTCAATCCCTGGTCAAGGAACTAAGATCCCACATTCTATAGAATAACTAAGCCTGTACTGCAGCTAGAGAGTCCATGGGCCACAACAAAGACCTCATGTGCTGCAACTAAGACTCAATGCAGCCAAATAAGGAAATAATAAATTTGAAAGAAAGAAAAGAGAAAGGAACTGTATGATGGCTCCCAGGAGGAAATTCTTTACAGCCCACAGGCTGCTTTGTGGCAGGTACATAACTTGCTGTTAGAGGCTCAGGGATTAAGGGAGAACAAATCATGAGCTTGTCCCAGATGTATCAGAAGTACATGGAAAGCGTCTGACTTTCTTTTAACCTAACAGTTTAAGCAACTGGATTTTCACACTTTTCAGAATGAATCTGAGCTCTTTGGACGGACAATTCGTGTCAATTTGGCAAAACCCATGAGGATTAAGGAAGGCTCTTCCAGACCAGGTGAGTGGGAGCAATACAGATGCTCTCCAGTTTGGCCTTGATTGCCTTCCTGTCCCAGTTTTCTTGAAAGTAGGCGCTGAATGCCTCTCCGGCGGACAGGAGTGGAGGATGGTTTACATTGGCAAAGGACCTGTGCCACCTTTGTGGGAAGTAAAGAGTGTGAGCTCAGCCACGCCAGGGTAATTGTTTCTTATATGAGAGAAGCCATGCCTGATCTCTCATCTGTCCCAGTTTTCTCAACACTTCTGGCAGGTTCCATCGGGGCCTAGGACTGTCAAGGGCTGCAATTTCCCTGGGGTATAGCCTTTTCACATAGCCCTGCTGAGAGCTTGGAGAAGGAAATCCCATGGATGGAGGAGCCTGGTAGGCTGCAGTCCATGGGGTCGCTAAGAGTCGGACTTGACTGAGCAACTTCACTTTCACTTTTCCCTTTCATGCACTGGAGAAGGAAATGGCAACCCACTCCAGTATTCTTGCCTGGAGAATCCCAGGGATGGGAGAGCCTGGTGGGCTGCCGTCTTTGGGGTCGCACAGAGTCGGACACGACTGACGCAACTTAGCAGCAGCAGCAGCAGCCAGTATTCTTACCTGGAGCATCCCATGAGCAGAGGAGCCTGGCAGGCTACAGTCCGTGGGGTCGCAAAGAGTCAGACACGACTGAGCGACTAACACACACTAGAGCTGGGCTTCAGGGCTGGCAGTCTCTAAAAGATGGGAACTTGCCTGACACGTGTGACTTTCCAAAGTGGAGGCCTCTGGCTAAGAGGGCCACAGAGTATGTTCTGCTTCACTGACCAGAGCAGCTACTTAGTAGCTGGCTGATGGCTTGAATTTGTTCTCATCTGCTTGCTTCTTTCCTTTCAGTATGGTCTGATGATGACTGGTTGAAGAAGTTTTCTGGGAAGACGCTTGAGGAGAACAAAGAGGAGGAGGGGTCAGAGCCCCCCAAAGTGGAAACACAGGAGGTGAGATTGCAGGCTGGCATTTCCCCCCAGAAGACTTTGGGTTTTTTTAAGTTTTTATGGAAATCTGCAAATGTATATACAAAAGCAGAGAGAATGAAAAGTGAACTTACAGTGTTTTGGTGGGGGTTGGTAGTGAACTGAAGAGAAGCTTTAGGCCTCTCGTCCTTGTGCTCTGCATGAGGAGCTTCTCAGCTCTGCTGGGTTCTGTTCTGTGATTGTTACTGACAAGGAGGAATCTTGAGGTGAGGAAGGGCAGTGAGTGGGCCTCTGCACCCTCCTTGTCAGTCTCCCTCCTTCACGCAAATGTTGGGCTCACCGTCTTCCTGTCCTGATGGAGGGGAGGCAGGGCAGGGTGGGGGTACCTTCCCTGCAGTCTGGGCACAGGTTTGAGGTCCTCCCTTCCAGGGAACCAGCCTTGGCACTTTCTTCTGATTCTCAGTGCACCTCTCTAACCATTGCCTCTCCGGCTGCCCCTCCCCCTTGTAATTGGTGTTCTGGGTTTCTTTCTTGACTTGTGGTCTCTCTCCCCTCTCTGCCAAAACAGCAGCAGTCACTCTGATCTTTCACGGCCTCTCCTGAGCTGTTGGACTCTCCTGGCCTCTGTTTCTAGTCCTGAGCTTCAGAGTTTCTACTGCAAGGCTCCCCCTCCCTCCTCTAATCTTGTTCTTCCTGTGTTCTCCAACTCACTAACTTGCCACTTTCCATCCACATTGATGCAAGCAGGAAATACAGACGCTAAGCAGAGCGCCTAAGTGGAGTATAAAGCAAGGTGCCGGCCACCTCCATTGTGAGCACTTCGGTGCCCCTGGCTTCCGTTGCAGCCAGCCTGTGCACACGCAGGGCTACGCACAGAGGGAGGGGATGGTGTTACAGGAATGGGTCCGTTTAACTGGATTAAGGTGGGTGACCTTGAGCTGGGGTTTGAAGGTGCTGCAAGTTGTCTGTTTGGGGCCAGAAAAGTGTTGTTTGTGACCACAGGGGAGGGTAAAGGTGAGGCAGCCTGATGTGTCTGAGGGAGTGTGATGAGATGACATGCCTGCAGGGTGGGGCTCCAGGGAGACGGTGCTGAAGTCTCCTGTCACTGGATGTCCAGCTGGGGCCATGGCCGTGGCCTTCACCTTCTGCAGCCCCAAGGCCTTCCCTGTCGTCACCCTGTTCAGTTTACTCACTGTAGTTGGGTTCTGAGGTGTGTTCATTCACACTCGCTCTCCTAGTTGGGGAGTCAGGGCGTTCTCTAACCTGGCTATTTCTCCTGCATCTAGGGAGAGCCCGCTGTAAAAAAGGCCCGGTCAAACCCTCAGGTGTACATGGACATCAAGATTGGGAACAAGCCAGCTGGCCGCATCCAAATGCTCCTGCGTTCAGATGTCGTGCCCATGACAGCAGGTGAGCAGTTTTTTTCTTTAATACGAGTGAATGTGTATTCATGGTTGTTTTTGTTTTTTTTTTAAGTACACATACACTCCAACAGTATTGAAGGCAATAAATTGAAAACCTGAGTCTTTGTTCCTTCTCCACATATAATCATACTCTTCAGAAGTAACTACCAATAACTAACAACTTCTTGAATATTTTTCATTTTGTTAAATACTGAATTCTGTTTATTCTTCTTTTCATCTGAATTTTGTCATGTAGACATCTAGTGTTTGTTTTGAAAAACACAGCAGTGCCTCCGTGCGGCCCTCCCGCCCTGCCGCCATCCCCCACCACCGTTGGCTGCTTCTCAGAGGCAGCCAGTTTCAACTCTTAGCTGATTCTTTTGGTTTTAAACCTCCATGTTTGTAGATAACAGATGTATATTGCTACTTTCTGGGGTTTTTTTGTGTGTTTTGTTATAATGACTTTTCATTTTAGACATCTATTGACTTCCCACTTGAGAAGATAAGGAATTAGCTTTTTAAATCGGCTTCCCAGCTCCTTCATCCTTATGTTGTTACCATAATTTTGGTTAGGTCACGGGTTATTCTGACTATGTAAGCATCATACCGTGAGAGCTTCTTTTCATACACAGCACTTTGTTTCCCCTGGAATTCATAATTATCTTGTTTTCACATTTGCTTGGTATTCTCTACATATCGTAGAAGGCAATGGCACCCCACTCCAGTGCTCTTGCCTGGAAAATCCCATGGATGGAGGAGCCTGGTAGGCTGTATGTAGTCCATGAGGTCGCTAAGAGTCGGACACGACTGAGCGACTTCACTTTCACTTTTCCCTTTCATGCACTGGAGAAGGAAATGGCAACCCACTCCAGTGTTCTTGCCTGGAGAATCCCAGGGATGGCGGAGCCTGGTGGGCTGCCATCTGTGGGGTCGCACAGAGTCGGACACGACTAAGGTGACTCAGCAGTAGCAGTAGCTGTACATGTATTCCTGAGCTTTCCCAAATTTTCCTGCTTGTATAAATCTCCATCATGTTCAAACATGTCAGATATTTTGTCAGTTTCACTTATTTCCCCCTAGAGCCCTCTGACCTCCCCTGGAATGGACCAGTTGCCTTCCAGGCCCATCTCATAGCTTTTGTCTTAGAATCTCCTGCTTTTGCTTCCTGTGTTGGGACCTCTGTTGTCTTTTTTGATCTATTCCCTCATTTTGGTAGAGAACATAATTCTGTAGCTTCTGGTGAAAAGAGCTTGAAGGGTCAGGTTTTTGAGACTGATGTGTGGAAATTTCTACTTTCCCACCAATGGCACCCCACTCCAGTACTCTTGCCTGGAGAATCCCGTGGATGAAGGAGCCTGGTAGGCTGCAGTTCACGGGGTCGCTGAGAGTCTGACACGACTGAGCGACTTCACTTTCACGCATTGGAGAAGGAAATGGCATCCCACTCCAGTATTCTTGCCTGGAGAATCCCAGGGACGGGGGAGCCTGGTGGGCTCCCATCTGTGGGGTCGCACAGAGTCAGACACGACTGAAGCGACTTAGCAGCGGCAGCACCTGATAGTTTGGATGTAGAATTCTAGAGAAGTCTAATGTCATTCTGATTCTTGGTCCTTTATACAAAACCTTTTTTTTCTGTTGAGCTGAGCTGTCCCAATATGGTAGTCACTGTCCACATGTGACTCTTTAAGCTTAAATTAATTCAAGTTAAATAAAATTAAAATTCACTTCTTCAGTGATTCAGATGCTTAAAAGCTGTTCGATAACACTGGTCTAGAGGCTTGGAGGGGCTCTGTATCCTGTGTTCTGAAATACTGTCCCCTTGGAGTAGATCTCTTTCCATCCATCCTGCTAGATATTCAGTGGGCCCTACTGTATTGGTTTCTCTTGCAGCTGCAACAAATTATCACAGACTTAGCAGCTTACAAGAACATGAATTTATTGTCTTAACTGTTCTGAAGGCCAGAAGTCCAACACAGGCTAAAGGAAGATGGTGGCTGGGTTACCATATTCCTTACTTGAAGCTCTATGGGTAGATCTGTTTCCAGAGACAGTCAGCTTGGTGACAGGATTCAGTTTCCTGCATCTGTAGATGAAGGTACCCATTTCCTTGCTAGCTGCCAGCTGAGGGCTAGTCCCAGCTTCCAGAGGCTTGTGGCTCCCTTCCTTTATCATCACAGCCAGCAGTGATTGATCCAGTCCCTCTCACGTTTTCAATCGCCTGCCTCCTTTTCCATCCACTTCTTTTTTTTGGGTGGGTTGTGGGGGAGATGGAGTATAATTGCTTTACAATGTTTTGTTAGTTTTTGCTGTACAACAGTCCATCCACTTCTAACTCTCTCTTTCTGCCTTTAGCTGGGAAAGGTTCTCTGGTTATAGACTTGAGATTATACTAGGCCCACTGAGGTAATCTAGGCCACTCTTCCCATCTCAGTGTCTGTAACCTTAATCACATCTGCACAGTACCTTCTGCTGTGAGCAGCATATTCTCAGGTTCCAGAAATTGGGACATGGACATCTTTCGGGAGCCATTATCCTACATACCACACCCATCAATTAGGACAGTCCTATCTTTTGAAAAATTTTCCTTGAATTATTTCTTTACTGTTATCTCTTCTGATTTTTCTCTACGCATATTCTAGAACCTTTCTAAATGTTCTTTTTCATAACATCTTGTGCTTATTTCATGCATGTACTATCATTTCTTCTTGGGAGATTAGTATACTAAAATTTCTTTTTCCTATACAGCTTATATTTGAAATCACTTTTTTCAGGTTTTTTTTTTTTTTTCTTTGTTTGTTATTGATCTGTTTGCTTGTTTCAATCTTTGCTTTTCACATTAGATGCCTTCCTCATATGTAAGACTAGGGTCCTTAAAATCTGCTTGGAAACTCCCTGGACATTGGTAAGGCTTGCTGACTGAGGCTTCCTCTATGAGGTGATTCTGTCTTTCTGTTGGACCCTGGATAGCAGTATCCCTGAGTTATAGTCTCTTGGACAGAGCAGAGGCCACAGAGAAGACTCTAGTCTCTTTGCTAATGGTCCTGTGTCCAGTTGTTTGCCATCATGGAGGGTGGGAGGTTGTGGGAGCAGTATATGAACTTCACTAAATCTCCATTTGTCATCATGGTACCTCAACCCTCAGGTATGTGTAGAGCATCCCAGACCAAAGACCCTCTGCTTTAACCGGCTGGAGGGTAGACCTCCCACCAGCAGCCAGGGCTAGGGAAGAGAAAGGATCTGGGGGCTAGCTACTTTTTTAAATGAGCTTTCAACCAGACTTACTGCTTTTAGAACCATCTTCATCCTTGTCACTGAGTTTTTGGAATTTCTGCAGCAGAAATCAAATTGCTTCTTGGCTGTGTCAGCTTAAGCTTCAGCTTTGTTAGGTCTGCTCTGTCAGTTATGGTTCCTCTGTCTTCTAGGTTCCAAAGATTTTTGTTGCTGTTGTCTCTTCTTTCGCTCCTTTTTAGGGGATGGTCATTTTATCCATTTTTTAAGTGTACGATTTACTGGCATTAATTGCATTCACAATGTTGTACAACCATCACCACTGCTGTCTACTCTCAAAACTTTTGCACCAACCCTAATAGAAACTATACAGTCCATGGAATTCTCCAGGCCAGAATACTGGAGTGGGTAGCCTTTCTCTTCTCCAGGGGATCTTCCCAATCCAGGGATCGAACCCAGGTCTCCCACATTGCAGGTGGATTCTTTACTGTCTAAGCCACCAGGGAAGCTCAAGAATCCTGGAGTGGTAGCCTATCCCTTCTCCAGTGGATCTTCCTGACCCAAAAATCGAACCGGAGTCTCCTGCATTGCAGGCGGATTCTTCACCAGCTGAGCTACCAGGGAAGCCCAATAGAAACTCAGGACTTGTTATACAGTCACTCCCCTTTCTCCTCTACTCCCAGCCTCTGGTAATTGCTAATCTACTTTCTGTCTGTCTGAATTTACTATTCTAGACATTTCATATAAATGGAGTCATAACAGTAGTTGTCCTTTTATGTCTGACTTATTTCACTTAGCATTGTGTTTTCAGGGGTCATTTAGGTATCAGCATGGCTGGGTAATATTTCATTGTCTTGGATAGTCCACAGTTTGTTTCTCTACTCATTTGTCGATGGATACTTGAACACTGGTTCCACTTTACAGTTATTATGAATAATGATACTGTGAACATTTCTGTACAAATAAGTATTTAAATCCCTGTTTTCAATTATTTTGGGTGCCTCCCTAAGACTGGAAATGCTGGATCACACGGTAATTCTAGTTTGACTTTCTGAGGAACTACCAAATTACTTCTACAGTGGCTGCACCACTTTCCATTCTTATAAGCGTTCTAGTTTCTTCACATCCTCACTTGTTTTCTGTTTATCATAGCCATCCTAATAGTTGTGAAGTGGGATCTCATTGTGGTTTTGATTTGTATTTCCCTAATGACTAATGACGTGAAGCATCTTTTCATGTGCTTAGGGATAGGGGCCATTTGTGTATCTTCTTTGAGGAAATGTCTGTACAAGTCTTTTGCGTATTTACTTACTAGGTTGGTTTTTTGTTGTTAATTTATAGGAGTTCATTGTATATTCTGGATATTAAACACTTAAGAGAGATGATTTGCAAATATTTTCTTCCATTCCCTGAGTTGCCTTTTCATTTTGTTGACAGTGTCTGTCCTCTGATGTCCAGAAGTTTTTCATTTTGATGAAGTCTCATTTGCCAATTTTTTCTTTTGTTACTTATACTTTCAGTGTCGCAGTTTAGACATTGCCAAGTGCAAAGTCACCAAGACTTGACCTGTGTTTTTCTCTAAGATCCTGTTTGGTTTTTCTTTTTAAAAATTGCTTTACCACCAGTTTAGGGTGGAGCAGATCTAGAATGCACGTTTTCACTCCTTCTTTAACTAGAATTCCTTCTAATCCTTTAAGATAATCAGTATCTCAAAGGTTTATAATGAACATATCATGTTTTGAAATGAAAATATGAACATTAAACAAATATAACATAGTTTTTCAGAGTCTAATTAGAGATCTCGTTTGGCTTTTTTTCACCATGCCCCCGAGGCATGTGGGATCTTAGTTCCCCAACCTGGGATCGAACCAGTGCTCCTTCTTTGGAAGCATGGAATCTTAACCACTGGATCACCAAGGAAGTCCTCCCATTGGTTTGTTTTTTAACTCAGACACCTTTTCCTTTCTCGGCCCCAGAGAATTTCCGCTGCCTGTGCACGCACGAGAAGGGCTTTGGCTTCAAGGGCAGCAGCTTCCACCGCATCATCCCCCAGTTCATGTGCCAGGGCGGTGATTTCACCAACCACAACGGCACCGGGGGCAAGTCCATCTACGGGAAGAAGTTTGACGATGAAAACTTTATCCTCAAACACACGGGACCAGGTGGGATCCGATTGGTGGATGATGGTCAGTGGGCTGGGCTGGGGCAGGATGACTACGCAGGGGTGGGTAACAGGCTGCGGTTCTGGTCTCCTCCAGACCCCCACCCAGGGAACAGAGGAGAGGCGTTTGGCCTGGCTGGAGCGGAGCGAGCTTGTTTCCATCTGAGTGCTGCCTGTTCCCCTACCGTGTCCACAACTGTGGGGGTAGCTTAAATTTTGTGGTCAGCCATTGTAAGCCTGCTCTTCTTCCCTCAACCCCGCTGCCAGCTTCTCTCTGTCAGACTCTCTAGTAAAAAATTTCAGTGGTTGGTTCCCTAGCAACTAGGAAAAATACAGACCTGCACCGATATTTAAGACTGCAGTTCTTTAGGGGGCCCTCGGCAGCCGCACTAGACAGAACTCCCTAGTTCATGCTCAGTCCTGGTCAGAGACGACAGTTGCCTCCTTCACTCCCGAAACCTCCACTTCACCCTCTGCCCCAGCTGATGGTTGGCCTCCTGCATCTGTCCACACCTGCCTGCGCCGACTTCCCCGCCAAGTACAGGGGCTGAGCCACCTCCCCTCTGCTCGTGATCCGGACCCTCCCCACCCCTTGCCCTTCAGGACCTGGTTCTGCATTCATGCCTCCCCTCCTACCCCGCTGCCTCGTGTAATGCCCGTCCCCTGCTCTGCCCAATCAGCCCATTAGCACAAAAGCACATGGTGTCGATCTTTTCTTTGACTCATGTTCCCCTTCAGCTATCACCCATGCTTCTGGTCCCCTTTTTCACCGAAACGTCTTGAAAAAGTTACCTAGACTCCCTGCCTTTGGTTCTCTCTGTCCCCCTCTAGACAGACTTCAAGCACCACTGGTCCACTGCAGCCACTCTTCTCCATCCGGCCCATAGTCAGCTCCTGGTCCTTGTCCCATTCACTCTCCCATCTGCAGGTGCAGAGGCAGCATCTGCACGCCCCCTCCACTCCCAGGACCACCAGCAGGGTCGGGGGAGCTGACGGGTGCTTCTCTCCCCCAGGCCTCCTCTCCATGGCCAACTCCGGCCCAAACACCAATGGCTCCCAGTTCTTCCTGACATGTGACAAGACAGATTGGCTGGACGGCAAGCATGTAGTGTTTGGGGAGATCACGGATGGCCTGGATGTCTTGCGGCAGATTGAGGTGGGTGGCTGCCGGGGCCCGTGGGGCACAGCCATGAATGTGGGAGAGCTGAATCGGGGCCTGGAGAGAGACCACAACAAGCTGCTGTTGTTGGGTGGGGTGGGCAGAGGGGCTGGTATCCCTGAGCCACCCTTACTCTCCACCCTCCTTCCCCTGATTCCCTCTTCTGTTCGGCCCGCAAAGGCCCAAGGCAGCAAGGACGGGAAACCCAAGCAGAAGGTGATCATCTCCGACTGTGGGGAGTACGTGTGAGAGGGGAGCTGCCAACCCGGGGAACCGGCACCCGAGGTGTCCTGTTGGCAACAAGCAGGGCTTCGTGTCCTGGCCCTTCCTCGGGGTCAGCGTGGGGCAGCTCCTCTGCAGGCACAGCCTGCGCCGCCTCTGATCTTCTTCAGGTGTGGCCTTGGGCCCGGGGCCATCCTCCCCACCGTGGACAGCTGTGCACGGTCTTTCCAGGCCTTTGCCGGCCTTTCAAGGCCTTTGCCACCAGGCTTCTGGGCTCACCTGTGTGACTCCTGGACATTTTCTTCTGGTAAAATAAATCCTAGTTTTTGTACTACTGCCTCCAGCTAGTTCCTGGGAGTTGTCAGACGTCGCCTATAAAGCTAAACTGTCCCCCGAGACGGGTGGGTGAAGGAATAGGGCATAATCTCTTCCCCACAACTTTTCTTTTCTTCCCTTGGACAATTCCCTGAGATGCTGGGTGATATATCTTCAGGCCAGATACCCTTGTCAGACCACTGTCAAGACCGTGGGCATCAAAGACAGTGGAAAAATTCCTGTCTTCAGTGACTCCACTCCCATATCACACTGCCAGCCTCAGAGCCAGTGAGTGTATTGCTCAGTCTCCATGATGCCATTGGTTATTTGCTCACTTTCATTCTACAGATTTTTTTAAAATGATACTTTATTACTCACAGTGCCTTCTCCATGCTAGGTAGTATACCTGTTTGTCAGGAGACAAGAGGTTAGCAAACCCTTTCGTTCTAATCCAGCCCACTACCTGGTTTTATGAGTAAAGTTTTATTGGAACACAGTCATAGCCATTGGTTTACATATTCTTACTGAAGTGACAGAGTGGAGTGATTGGTGACAGATACCATGTGGTCCCTGTAGTAGAGTTCTCCAGAGAAAGAGACCATAGGATGTGCATATGTGTACACGGAGAAAGATTCATTATACAGAATTGGCTCTACAGTTGTGAGGGCTGACAAGTCTGATAGCTGCAGGCCAGGCCAGCAGCCTGGAGCCCTCAGGGATAGTTGATATTGCAGCTTGAGTCCAAAGACTGTTCTGGAGGCAGAATTCCTTTCCCTCACAGGACCCTAGTCTTCTTTCTTCCGGCCTTCATCTGATTGCATGAGGCCCACCCACACTGTTTGGGGGAGGGTCATCTGCTTTACTTCAGACATACTGATTTAAATGTCAGTCACATCTGAAAAATACCTTCACGGCACCATCTGGACTGGTGTTGGGCTAAAATGTGGATACCATGGCCTAGCTATAGACAGAAAATTAACCAACACCATCCCTCACTAGCTCCTCCAGGGCCAGGTCCCATCTTTGCTGGGTGTGGTGGCTGCACAGAAGAGACCCAGGGTTGTGGCCCCAGGACTCTGTGGCTCGGGAGTTTCTCGTAGCATGTCTGCTCCTGATGCTGCTGGCACAAAAAAAGACTGTTGGACCTACTTTTTAGTGGTGAAAAACAGAGTTCCAGGTGATGGAAAATAAGAGAGCTATATTTTCAAAACGTATTTATTAGGGGAAGAAGTTATACCATATAATAAAGTGGAGAAAGCACATCTAAAGCAGTTTATATAATACAGTATGATTCCAATTTTGTACAAATACCTATCTAACATGTAAACATCTATATTTTATATATATATATATATATCCTAAGAAAAAAATCCTAGAAATAAATTCAACAAAATATTAACTAGCATGTTTATCTGACTTGTAGGATTATGGTGATTTGAATTCTATTTTATTTTTTTGTTTTTTGTTTTTTCCAAACTTTCCTCCAAAATTGCATTATTGCTGTAATAAAAGCACATTAAAAAAAAAAAAAGTGGGTCAAATGCTTATAAAAGGCCTCTCCATGAGGAGTAACACTCAGGATGGACAAGCCCTGTTTAAATTGCCTAAAGGGCACCTCGGCAGCACTGAGTGGAACACAGAGCACGGTGTTCCCACCCTGGTCACTGCCGCATAACTGGCCACTTGCCCAGGCCTTTAAAGCAGGTGAGAACACAAGTCCCATCCTCAAAGAATTGTGGTGTGTAAATGTTTTAGGAAAAAGCACAGCTCTGAACAAACACCATCACCCACAAAATACATTCTCAGAAGAAGAAAGTTTTAGTGACCAAGCACAGAAGGGGCTCAAAACAAGCAAATTCTTTTGTAATAATACCGACAGATACCAGTTGTTAGGTAGAATCTGCCTGCAATGCAGGAGACCCAGGTTCAATCCCTAGGTCAGGAATATCCCCTGGAAAAGGGAATGCAACTCACTCCAGTATTCTTAGGGGCTTCTCTGGTAGCTCAGTTGGTAAAGAATCCACGTGCAATGCAGAAGACCTGGGTTCAATTCCTGGGTCAGGAAGATTCCCTAGAGAAGGGATAGGTTACCCACTCCAGTATTCTGGCCTGGAGAATTCCATGGACAGAGGAGCCTGGCAGGCTACCGTCTATGGGGTTGCAGAGAGTTGAACGTGATTGACTTTCTCCAGTTATTAAGTATTTATGTGCCAGAATGGTACTAAATGTTTGTGTACACAGATGATCTTTTTAATAGCTTGGAAGGAGAGAGCCACTATCCTGCTCTACAGAGGAAGAATACCCAGGATTCAAGTCCATTTGGCTTCAAAAATCTGTGCTCTTGTTATGCCTGCTGCCTCTTTTCCTATTTCTTAGGAAATTTTCCAGAACATGTTACTAGCCTACCTTGGTTTGAAACAGTGAACCTGACATGATGACTTGGTCTTGAGGCCAGGATTGCACTGCAAATAGCAAAACTTGTGCGTTTCTCCTTTAGCTTTTTTCCCTCACATCCTCCTTACCTGTCAGCTGTCACTGACTTCTCATTGCTGTCAGTGGGTCTGAACTGACCACCTTTATTTATCCTTCTAGTCTGGCCAGGTAAACAAGCCAGGCCCTGAGCAAGAGAAAGGGAAATGGTGGCATCTCTCCTGCCACTGCACCACTTGGCTGAGCAAAGATAACTCAGGATAAAATACATGGGCCTTGTGTTCATTCACTACTGTTCCACCACTCAGGGTTTTTCCTATTTGATTTCACTTAGTGACCAGATGGCAAAAGTCACTGGAAGTCTGACTACCAGGTACATAAACAATAACACTGTTTTTCAGTTGTTCTGGATGAAAAAGCAAGATTGCAGCTCTATTCCTGCTAAGCACTTCTTGGTTGGGAGGTGAGGTGTACTCAGCATCTGCCATTTGGGTAACCGGACAGACATTCCTGGTGTACCCCTAACTAAGCCAATCACTGGCTGGGCCTAAAAATGGCAAATTAAAAATCAGTTGTCAATTCTTCCATTTTAAAGGTTGTCATTGATAAGAGTTTCTTTGGTAATTTGTAGCTGGTGAGCTAACATGTTTTGACTTTCCTCATGTGCAATAAAAATTGAAAATTATCAGTAATTTTCAAATGAAAAAAATTATCAAAATAATTGGCTAATTTAAGGTTTATACTTATTTTTCCCTGGTGGCTCAGATGGTAAAGAATCCACCTGCAATGCAGGAGACCTAGGTTCTATCCCTGGGTCAGAAGATTCCCTGGAGAAGGGAATGGCAGCCCACTCCAGTATTCTTACCTGGGAGAATCCCATGGACAGAGGACCTGACGGGCTATAGCCCGTGGGGGTCATAAGAGCTGAACATGACTGAACGACTAAGCACATGCACAGGAGACTCTCTTTGCTATTGGGACAAGAAAACTCTTAGGTAAGTACTAGAATAAAAAATAGGTTCCATGTTATGTGCCAACTCTGATTCATGATGGCCACCTGAGCTCCACGTTCAGGGTTACCAGGCTGCCTCTGGGCACAGTGTGAGACAAGCTTGGCAGACACAGTTTCCCAGGCTGAAGGCCCTTTGCAGATCAAAAAGCTTCATATTACAGATGGGAAATGAGGCCCAGAGGAGGAAGTCACAAAGTCACATCCCTAACATGGAGGCCAGAGCCTAGATCCCTACACTGTTGGGGAGCTCACCACTTTCCTGTGTCCATGGAGAGCAGCTCTTCCTGTGCACTGGCTCCCAGAGCCCTTCCCAGGTCCAGGCGGAGGGGCTGCTGTCCTGCAGCCCAGCCCCCTCTTCCACCCCTGTTGCGCTCCTGGAGCCCCTCGGGGCACAGAGTGAACTCCAGGGGTGTCATCCTGGGCTGTGCCCGTGGGTTGGGGCGGGCCTAGGATCTGTTTTTAATGATATTTTGGGGTTTGGACAGCTGGGTTCTGTCTGTTCCACCAGGTAAATTACAGGCTTACCAAGTCAGAAATCAAATAAACACTCCAGCTGCCGGTGGCTGCTCCAAAGAGAACAGTGGTTTCCGGAAACCTCCCCACCCAGCTCGGCCTAATTGCCACCTGTCACTCCCCTGGGATGGGGGCCTTTTCTTTGGCTCACAGGCCCCAAGAAACAGGACGGGACTCCAGGGCACACAGGGTGATGCAGACTTGCGTGACCAGTCTGTTTTTGACAACTTCTGGACACAGGCAGGTGCTGACCAGCCCTGCCCTCGCCCCACGCCTGGCCACAGGCCACCCAGTGTCCCTGGGTGCAGTGAATTGCTCCTTAGCAGGAGAAGGCAGACAGTTTTCACTCTACATGGCAGCTCTCATCTACTGGTGGTGGTCACTTGACTTTGGTGCTGATCACTTTGAAATTCTCTCCAGAGTTGAAAAAATATCAAGGTTGATGATTGATGACTACGGTGCAGAAAGTTAAGAGAAACTTTGTCACCCTTGCTGGGCATTATCATCCTGGGCCACCCGATGTATCCACCATACTGGGCTCAGTGAAAAGGTAACTTATTTACAGAGCTGAATGCCTGATGGTTCAACACAGTGACTGACAGATGGGGTCAGTAAAGCCCCCAAGATTTTTTGTTTAACCAAAGTGTCCATGCAAGGCACCTCTTCCCCAGACAGCAGAGACAGATCAAGCCAGGAAGACAGGGAAGGTAACTGACACTGGCCTTCGCCCTAAATCATGCTATTCATTCAGCTCTTTCTGGAGGTGACCCACATGCCTCCTTGTGGCCAACAGTTTGGTCATTTAGACCCACAAATATAGAAAACTGAAGATGACTCCACGCTCTGAGTGCCCAGAAATGCCCAGTTTTGCACCCGGGAGGGTCAGGCAACTGGAGATGGACCAGGACCTGTCTGCACATCCCCAAACCCAGTCCTGGATGGTGAAGGGCCTGAGGTGGCCATCCTGGGCTCCAGGTGCCTCAGTTCACCCCACATCTGCCCACAGCTGGGCCAGCAATGGACAAGAATGGGTCCTCAGACAGGACTCGGTGTCAACCCCAAAGAACAGTCAGTAAGAGCCTCTGGGGAGGGAGCTGGGGTAAAACCCTGCTGGATGACTGAGACCACCATGCAGAGTTCCACCAGGACATCAGGCACACGATGGGGCAGAAGGCCTGGGGAGGACCAGCCCCTGGCAGGATATGGGGAGGGAAGGAGGGCCCTCTCTGCCACCCTGCCTGAGCTGTGACCGCATTGGGGGGTCTCCCGGCTCCCGCCCCCGCGGAGGGCCGGCCGGTGGGGCGGGGCCTCAGTGGCAGCCGCAGGCGCGGACCACCATGTTGCGGTGCTTGCGCAGGATGACGTTGTTGCTGCTGTCGTAGTAGAGCACGGAGGTGGCGCTCAGCTTGGTGGGCGCGCAGCACGCCTTGGGGACCGCGTCCGGCTTCATCAGGTGCACCTGGCGGGGAGGGGGCGGTGGGCAGAGGCGTGAGAACCGCGGGCTCCGCCCGGGAGCCCCATCCCAGCGCCCAGCTCCTGCCACCCGGGGCTCCGCCGCTGGCCCCTTCCCAGCTCCACCTCCTCCCCGCCCCCGCACCGTTGCCCCCGCAGCTCGGCCGGGCAGGTGCTGGCGTGAACTCTGCCCCGGCCCTGCCCCCTTGACCCGCGCCCTGCCCACTGCCCTCAGGCCCAGACTGAGCACCTGGGGCTCCTGCCACAGCCCCTCCGCTTAGATGGGAGGACCCCGACCCCGCGGGTCCCCCGCACCTGTGCCAGCGCCGGCCTGGCGCCGCTGCAGCACTGCCTCCCCCTCCCCCATCCCCTCTGCCCCTCCTTCTTCCCTGATCGCTTCTGTAACATCCCTGATCGTGTCTTGTCCGCATGAGCCATTTCTGGTCCATCTGCCCCTCCAGGCTGGGAGCCGGTGAAGGTCCCTGTTACACCTCGTAATGACCAGACTTCCAAGCTCACCCTTGGGGGTATCCGACACTGTTGTTTCTCAAAGCACCTCCACCCCTGTAACAACTTCCAGGCAGGGACTGTTCTGGGCGGATGACCGCTGGGGGCACAGGGGCTGAGTCACCTGCCCAGTTGCATGGCTGAGGCCAAGCACGACTGGGACCCAGCTTGGGGGCTTGGGTGTCCCTGCTACCCTCCTGCAAACAGCTCTACCCCTAAAAACAGCCCACCTGAGGGAGCTACTGCAGCCTCCACACAAATATTTATGCAGAGACTTGGGCAGGATGAGCCACAGTTCGTGCTGGACTCCTCAGGATGCCGCAGGGATGGGCCCTGAAGGCACCCCCCGGTCAGTGGGGGCCTGAGAGAAATGGGAAACTTCTTCCATCCTCGGGACCTCCCAGCCCTCATCCAGGCCAATGAGCAGGACCTGGATGAAGCCATCTGAAGTGGGGGTGGCTGTCAGGCACCCTGGACCCTGGTCCCCAGAGCCCAGCCTTGTCCCGGGAGCCCCAGCTCAGAGCCAGCCTGCTGCCAGGACGGTCAGCCGGGCACCAGGCTGGTTTAGGGCCTAGAGCCTCTCTGAGGCCCCAGGGGGAGCTGAGGCCTCTGTGGGGATGTCCGGCCAGACCGGGCTGTGGGGGCGCTGCTCCCCAACTTCCCAGTCTCCACTTGGGGTGGCTGGGCTCCACTTTCACATGAAAAAAACCAGGCAACACTGCCCGCCTGCACCAGCCGTGAGGCTCTATGCGGCTCGAAACCCGGGAGGGCCTTTCCTGGGTTGGGACCCTCAAGAGAGGAGTTGGCACCACAGAGGTGCAGCTGTTCTGGAAGCCCATCCTGGACTGAGCTTCTTCAGGTGATCGACAGAGAGGATGGACGGGCTTTGTTCCGTCTGTACCAAGAGACTGATTTGCAGTCTGATGTGCCTTTCCATTCACATCACTTTAGAGCCACATGGGAGACCAAATTGGAGGCTTTGAAACTTATTGGCTGTGCATCAATCAGGAAAAGTCATGCTTCTGTGGACCTCAGTTTTCTCCTCTGCCAAATGGGTATAATGGTGTGTTTCTCCCTTCCAACACAAATGTATTTCAGACACATGCCTTGTGCCAGCCCTGCCCGGGTGGAGAATACAGAAATGTCTCAGACATGGCCCCCACTTTCATTCTCAGGACAGGAGGGGAGACGGGAACATTCCAGCAAGCACCCAGGACCCCCAAGAACAGCACAACAGTCACAGCAGTCGTCCTCGCTCTGGGAGCATGAGCGCTGGAGACTGACCCTGGTTGGGAAGGACCCAGAGACAAGGCAGCAGGGTGAGCAGGAGCTGGCCTGGCCTGGGGTAAACAAGGACGCTCCAGGGCAAAAGAGGGAGGTAGGAGAGGCAGGGAGGTGAAGGCACTGGGACGTGGGCCGGGGGACGGTGGGGAGGTGGGTAGGCCAGTGAGGCTAAAGGCTCAGGACAAGGCTGAGTCACAGGCCAAAGGCTCAGACTTCTCCCCAGGGATAAGGGATGCCATGGGGGGTTTCCTGGCCCAGAAGGAGGTGGTCACATTTGTGCTTTAGTGCAACCCTCTGGCTGCGGCATGGGGACTGTGTGGGGTGAGGCTGGAAGGACCCACTTCCTCCTCTTCGGCTCCAGGACACCCCAACCACCATCTCAACCCCTCCCTCCCACCCAGGCTCCTCTTCCTCCCCAGGCCTCTCCAGGGAGGAGGCCCGTCCTCGCCCACCTCTCCCACCTCCGCTGTCCCCCCAGAAAATCTCTTCTGTTCTCAAGACTTGGAGACTCCAGACTTGCACCCACCCACCCCCACCCCCAACTTCTCATGTAGGGTCCCACAGGGCCTCACACACATAGAGGCATAAGCAGAACTGCTGATTCCCTCCAATCCTTTCTTCAACGCAGCACCTTCACTGCCCCCTCCTCGTCCTGGGGGAGGGTCTCACCTGGAGGCCTGGGCTCCTGCCCTCCTGCCTCTACCGGCCACTTCTCACCCCACCAGGTGCCTGGTTCTCCTATCAGGACCGCAGCAGCTCCTCACTCCTCCCTGCCTCCTCCACCCTCCACCCCATGGTCTGTCCTGCAGGTGCCAGAGATGCTTCTAGAGAGTGCTCAGATCAGGCCCTGCTACTCTGAAATATACTCCAGCGCCTCAGTTTACTTGGGATTAAATCCACCACCTGCCACCTTAGGAGGGACCCCGGGACAGGCCCTGCCCAACCCAACATCACCTCCCTCCGTCCTCCTCCCCTCCAAGCCAGGGTCCTTGAGCCCACCCAGCTCACCCCAGTCTTCCCCTCCTCAAGGGACCCATCGTGTTGGCTGTTCCTTTCTTCTCGTGTTCACTGACAGCCTCCCCAGAGGGCAGCCACTGCCCTGACAGCACCTAACACAGAGCTAGCGCTCCCTCCTGCTGACTGACAGCTCAGGGAACTGAGGGGCGGAGCTGCTGCAGAGCCAGGGGACCAGTCCTGGGAGGGGCAGTGCCATCAACACCCTGTACCCCACCCTCACAGGGCAGAGAGAAGCCCACACATGGCTCATCACCCCTGAGGTTCTGCAAGGAAAGTGGCTCCCGGGGGAGGGGGTGTCCAGCAAACCCCACGTGACCACTGGGAAAGGAGGCATTCCCGGGGGTCCAAGCTGCTTTCTTAACTCACTCACTCTCACTCTGTGGCATCACCTTGAACAGCCTCTAACTAGAGTGCCCAGGTCAACGTTCTAGAAATAAGCCTCAGCACACACACACAAAACCCACTGCAAACGCTTAGCAATAAGCAGCCTTGACCATGTTCCTACTAGAAACTTACAGCGTTTAAAGTTACCCCGGACACCAGGGCATCAGAAGCGCTAAGATCTGTAGAAACACAAAGAGCGAGAGGGACCCGGAAGAAAAAGCAACAGGAGAGGAACGGGACAGGAAGCCAAAGCCAGAAGGGCACAGGGCACCCCGTGACTCGTGCAGGAAGAGAGGACAGAACCTTCACGTGTGTCACCCAGCCCGACCCCCAGGGTGTGTGTCCCACACAGGAGGCCACACTCGGCAGTGAACATGGTGCACATGTGTGTAGCTGGTGCACGGGCAGTTGTGTGGGATGCCCATCTGTCGTGAACGTGCCGTGCCTCTGACCACCAGCAGGCAGGCCCACCCAATGGACGTGAATGTCCCTCATGCGCACATGGAGTGCACACGTGTGCATGTGTGCACACCAGTCAGCGAGAGCCCGCTGCACACTGTTCAGGTGCATGGGAGGCAGGGTCTCCATACAGAGGGGCCTCAGGGGGACTGGTCTCTGTACGGCTGTGGGATTTCACTGCACGTGCAGGCAGGAAGGTTTCCATGTGAAGAAGGCTCCCTGACACAGCAGTGCCACCATCACCGCCTGGCTGCACGCCCCCCTCCCTGGGGTGAACCCCTCTCCCGGGTGTCTGGGCAGGAGGGCGCAGTACTGACCAGGGACTGCAGGATGGCGTGGTTGGTGGCGTTCATGCAGGAGTCCAGCGGGAAGGAGCACTCCCCTTCACAGTAATAGGCTGAGTAGCCTTGGGGGGCGATGACCCAGTCCTGGGGGGTAATGGGAGAAGGTGAGTCCCATCCATGTGCCCTCCCAGCCCTTCATCCAGCACCTGTCACAGCACGACTCGAGGCTGCCCCCTCCCTCCCGCAGCCTCAGGACACCTCCTGGGGCAGAGTGGCCCCCCCCGGCCAGACATCCACCGAAGTCCCTCAGTGGACAGAGCTGGGCACGAGCTCCATCCCCTTCACGCACCATCAGTGTGCAGCTGCGTCCTCCCCTGCCGCCCCCAGTCACAGCCCCGCCAGAGGCACTGCCCACCCTGGCCTCAGCTTTCCTGCTGCAGCTCTGACATTTTACGGCTGAAGACTCAGTCTCCATATTCATGATTTTACAAAAAAGCACTTTTCACTACAAAAGCAACACATTCTCCCTTTAGAGAACTTGGAAAACAAGAAAATAAAGACAATCAAAGTTCTCCGTGGGTCTACCTCCTCTGGGACACACTTGTGGTCTCCAGGTGGGGACGGTTGTTTAGGAAAGGAGGAGAGTCGGAACTCACCAGCCAGCCCAGGTCCTGGAAGCTCACGTACAGCTCGTGCCGACGGCACACCTGCCGGCCGTGGGAGCCGTGGACGTCGTCTGCAGGGACACAAGGGAAAAGGGCTTTGCTGGGCTGCCATTCCCAGGGCAGGGAATGCCATGACAGACACGTTTGTTCAATAGTAAATGCTGGGAAACTAACCCATTTGGTCTCATAAAGCCCATGTCTGCGGCTCTGCTGCTGTCATGACCCAGTTCAAGAAGCTTTGATGGCTCCCTATGGTTGCAGTCACCCCACACTCAGCCCAGGCTCCCCTGACTTTCAGCCTGTGGGGTCTTGATAATCCAGTAAAAACCCCGAGGACCCTCGGCCATCCAGTGGCCCCTCCTCCTTTCCCCCGGAGTCACCCCGACCTCCTCCGCCTCTCCTGCCATGCCCATTCCACAGGACAAGTGGCTCCCACTGAGGCCAAGCAAAGGCTGACTCCCGTGAAGGAAAGGGCCCCTGGTGGCCTTGATCCTGCAGGGCTCGGCCTGGTGGGGTGACCTTCACACAAACACCTGGAGCCTGCAGGGCACCGGGGCAGCACCGAGGGCCGCAGGGGCCCCTAGTTCTGACAGAGACCAGGGTGAGGCCTGCTGAGCCCCCGAGGGCAGAGAAGGGACTTTGGGGCGGTGGGGGCAGCAAGGGTGGATGCTCAGAGCCCCAGAGACTGGGGGGGGGGGTCGCTCCGCAGGGGGCAGGGCAGAGGGTGTCAGGCGGCAGGGTGACCATCGGCCTGACCACACTGAGGCCAGAGGGGCTCCGTCCCCACCACCTGGTCCCCAGGCTCACCAAAGATCCCCGGCAGTTTGTTCGGGGGCGGAAGCTCGTTGGTCCTTTTCGGCGGCCTCCTCTTCAGGGGCCTCACCGCCCGAGGGGCTCGGGCAGGGCCGGGGCCGGGGCTCGCCCTGAAAAAGGTGACCACGAAAGGCTGTTTGGAGCGCGGAGCCTGTCGCCCCAGCAGACCGGTCAGGCCAGGATCCACGCTGTGCCCTGAGATGGAGAGAGCAGAGAGGGGTCACTTGAGGGCAGGCGCTGCGCGGGGGACACAGCGGGGACCTCTCTGTGGGTGGCCAGGAGCTCGAGGCTGAGACCTCAGGGGACCCACTGGGCCTGGGTTTCCAGGCCAGCCCCAGCCCCTCAACCTCTGCCCCCCGCCCCCTGCCTGAGCAGGCAGTTCTATGGGGTGAGGGAGGGGCCTTGCCAGCACAGGATTAGTGATGTTTGAGGGCACGCAGGTGGACAACTTTCAGTCAGTTCACGTGAGGCTCTTAGCTGGTCTTCACGGTGACCCTGGACCCATCATTTCACCGAGAAACAGAGCCGCTCAGTGACGGCCCAGAGCCCCACTGCCAGGGACTCTCAGAACCAGGATCAAACCTCCATTGTGGGGCTCTAGCTCCCACCCCATCCTTTCTGGGGATCAGTGTAGGATTTACAACCCCCGGCTGGGAGGTGACCAGGACTCAGTGCTTGCTCTGCTGATACCACCCAAGAGCAAGCTGTTCACGTCCCCTGAAGCCCCCGAAGGAGACCCCAGGCTCAGCAGGCAGAGACATTTACCCCAAGTCCCAGAGTCGAGTTCAAACACAAGCATCTAATCCCAGAGCCCAAGTTCTTGTCCACTTATGTTCTTGGCCACCAGGTTTGTGGTTTAAAAAGGAAGAAAGAGAAAAGGCTGCGGGCAGAGACACAACTGGGGCTTTAGCAGTGATGCTAAAGCAGTGATGCTAAAGCATCCAAGCAGTGATGCTTGTAAAGGTGGAATTTTACCCACATCCGCTTAAAGCCTGAGGATGCAGGAAAAACACACTGATTATCCCTGAAAAAGTCAACTCCACCAATAAAACTATCTTCCTGTACCTCTTTGTATTCCTGATGACCTCTTGTTTTTTAATTGTCAAAGTGATTTAAAAACAACTGTAAAGAAACTTAGAAAAAATATCACCCATAAAACCCCTTCCGCACTAAAATACATCATTTTCATTTTTTCTAGGCTTTAGTTTTTCATGTTAATTTAAATTGTGAGCATAGTGCTGCAACTGCTAAAGCCCGTGTGCCTAGAGCCTGTGCTCCGAAACAAGAGAAGCCACCACAGTGAGACACTCAGGCACCACAATAAACAGCGGCTCCACTAGCCGCAACCAGAGAAAGCCCACGCACAGCAACAAAGATCCACACAACCAAAATAAAAAATAATTTTTAAAAAAATTTTCCACATAACAAAGAAGTCCATATTTTTTCCCCAGTTTTTCCACCTAAACATTTTCTCGGTTCTTAAGTCTCAACTATGAACATTTCAAATATATAAAATTCCTTTTTTTTTTTTGAGTAGATCTGAATATTTAGATATTAGTTCATCTTTAGACATGTAGGTTATTTCCTGGCTTTCATCATAAAGATGAGAATGTCTTTTCCTTTTCCATAAAGGGAAAATGTCATTTCCTTTCCTGATGGGATTTTCTCAGACTAAACAACAGGGATGTGACTGCAAGCTCACTGTCACATTTCTTAAAACACAAGGTGGAGCATCCCATTTCCACGTACATTTCAGCCCAATGTTGCAACACTGATGCACAGGCATGTACACACGTACACATAAGTGTATGTGTACACACACATACACACAGGCGTGTTGATATGAAGCAAGTGTACACATTAGCGGGTCAGTCTCATGATCTCCAATGCACACTACATGTCAAGGACATTGCCTGCCCCACACACAGCTTACCTCAAAGGTCACCCCTTACACGGCTGTGCTTTACACCCAAGTCCAGGGGCCAGAGTTGACTGAACAACCAACTGACCAGAGACAAACCTTTGACCTATGACATCACCTGCCACAACATGCACTGGGCCCATCAGAGGGCTCAGCAGAGATGACTCTGCTGAGACAGGAGCTGACACTGAAGGGGCCCAGGGAGAAGCTGTTCAGGGAGTTTGGGTCACGACAAGTGAGGGACACAGAAGAGCCGGCCCATGAGGAGGCGAAGCCGCAAGACACACAGCAGCCCCTCCCCCGAGGGAAAGGCCCCAAGGGCACTAGCGGGTGGCCATGGAGCGATGTGGGCGGGTGGACGGCTGTTGGCCACGCGGCGCTGGAGTGGAGGTCCACGCCCAGTGGACACCTGAGGCAACCTTGGTCCAGCAGCCCTCCGGGCCTGTGTGTGCAGCCCCCTGTCCTGTGAGTCCCTGGAGAGCCCAGTCCACCAACGGGCCAGAAAGACCTTCAGTGCCCCAAGGTGGGCACTGGGTCCACTGTAGGTTTTTTTTGTGCAACTGTCTGGTATTGGGGTCTCCTGGGTGCAGAGAGGTTGGGTCACAGGGCAGGCCTGGACTGTCCAGGTGGTGGCGCTCAGGCTGCCTGGCAGGACCCTTTTGAGAAAGCAGAGCGGGAACTCCAGGAGCCTCTGGGGCCCAGAGTCCCCGCTCTAGACCTGAGCTGTGAGTATGCTGGCAGGCACGCCGTCCCTTTGCAGGGGACAAGGATGTGTGGCCACACCTGGAGATGGGGGCCACACTGTGGCCTTCCCTTCCCCACTGCAGGCACAGATGAAGATGCTGCTTGTCTGGGCCAGGCGGGCCCCTGACACATCCAGCCTCCCCCCATGTCTGAGTCTTCCCCATCAGGGCCTGGGTGTCAGGGCAGCTCCCCTGCCTGTCCCATCCCTGGGGACTCATCCTCCTCCCCCTGGGCCAGACCAAGGTCGCTCCCATCCCTCCCCAAGGCCTCCTCTTTGTGTCCTGGGTGCCACCTGACCCTCCCTGCAGCCCCTGCGCCTCCCTCAGCCTGCAGTCATGGATGGCACCCTTGTGCCATGCTGAAGGACAGTCAGGATGCCTGGGGACCCTTGGAGGGAAACCAGCTGTGACCAGGCGTGCTTTTGTCCTGCAGGTTGTTTCCTCACCATGAGAACTGGGAACTCAGTGCTTTTCCTTCTTTCCACTGTTGAACAGCCCTCTCACTGCTCTGCTTCTGGAAACCTCTGCCTGTCCTGGCTGCTGCTGGAAGACTTCTCCCGACGCCCAGGGCACATCAAGTCCTCGTCTCCAGAAGCCCTGGAAGGACACCCATCCCCTGCGCGCCTGGTCACGGTCCCCTGACACCCCGTGGCTGTCCGTTCAGGTGCACTGTCTCCACTCCAGGATCTGGGCCTCCTGCCAGGGTGAGGCTGCAGGAAGGCCTCTCGGAAAGGCCTTCCCTGACCAGCTGGAGCTTCGTGTTCTTACCCACGAGCTCCTGTGCAGCCCTAGGGCCTCACTGAGAAAGCCTGAGTTCCATGGCAGGCCTGAGTTTGAACCCTACACACACACACACACACACACACACACACACACACACTTTTTTCTGTTTAGCTTGTGAGACTGTGGATTCATGATGAAGTACCTCTCTGCCCCTCTTGGGTTTCAAGGGCGTGTGAACAAGAGCTGGGTTTAGCCTATGTGATAGAGAGGAAGGGTCCAGTGTCTGATCGGGATGATCTGAGATGCAAATACCCACTGAAGTCCATCCATCAGGTTTCAAGATCCCTCCCATCCTAAGCCAAAGCCTTTGGAAGCACATGGCTGGACTGTTTATTCAGAGGAGACCCCCCTGCAGAACATCAGCACTCACAGTCTCTCCCCCTTCAATTGCCCCTATGACCAGTTTACTGGCTGCCTAGACATTCTTGCTTCCCTTTTAGAGACATATGCTTAGCTACAAGGAGGAAAAATACGAGGGGCAGAGAAGGTGAGGCTACAGTGAAAACAAATCTTAGGGACAAAATGAAAGGTCCAGAAGGAAAGTCAAAAGGGCCAAAGGAAAAAAAAAAAAGTCATTCTTTAAAACAGCATTTCTCCTGATCACAAATTCACATTTACATGTGTATGTTTTCATGGTTCTAGGAAACTCCAGACACAGACTCCGGGGGAAGTTGTTCCTCCCCTGTCACTTTCCCTATGGTTCATGATTCATTCATGCCAGCAGGCACTTCAATGAAACCCTTTCTATGGGATCATCTCAAACCACATAGAATTTAATGTAAATATCACAGACAGCGAGGAGGGCAATGGGAGCAGAGCTTTCTCAGAATTCACAGGACATATAAGGTCAATGTCTTTGTTTTCCTTTGGTTTTTAATTAAAGGCATGTCTCTCCTGAGAGAACAAAGCCTATCCAGGGGCAACCAGCCTGGGACGGCAGGACAAAGCCGGCCAGATGCTGGTGAAATGTACAAATGTGACTGTGGCTTCCTTGGGATGCAGTCCTGGGAGGTGAAGGCAGAAGCACACGCTCTGGGACCGAGGTTCACTCTCGGGCTACATTTTGACCTGCTACATGGGTCTGAGGTTCGGGGAGACGGCAAAGGGGCTCCCCGTGCTCGTTTCGATGTCCTCCACTGTTAGGCCGTCCCAGAGCTCGATCAAGGTCAGTCCTGTCTGCTTGTGCACGTTAAACACGGCCTTCTCGGTGATGATTCGGTCCACGCACCGCTTCCCAGTCAGTGGCATGGTGCACTTCTCCACGATCTTGGGTTCCTTGGCCTTGTTGCAGTGCTCTATGGTGACCACCACTCGCGTCTTGGAACTGGACACCAGATCCATCGCACCCCCCATGCCTTTCACCTTCTTGCCAGGGATCATCCAGTTAGCCAGGTCACTGTATTTGGAAACCTGCATGGCTCCCAGCAAGGTCAGGTTGATGTGTCCCCCTCGAATCATGGCAAACGATTCATTGCTGGAGAAAAAAGAGCCCCTGGGAAGAAGGGTGACTGCTTGCCGGTGTTGATGAGGTCCGCGTCCTCCTCCTCTTTTAATGGAAAGGGACCCAAGCCCAAGATCCCGTTCTCACTGTGAAGGTGCACGGTGATGTTGGGGCTGATGTAGTTGGGGGCCAGGAGAGGGATGCCGATGCCCAGATTGGCGTACATGCCATCCTCAAATTCAAGAGCTGCCCTCTTGATGATCCATGTCCTTATGTTATCTGAAGACTTGCATATTTCATCATCCTCTTTCCGGACGGTTAAACGCTCAATTCTTTTCTCATATTTTTCCCCCTATATTATGCGATCTACGTAAATGTTAGGAACATGGATGTCTTCTGGGGCAAAGGACCCCACGTCCACAATTTCTTCAACCTCCACCACGGAGGTTCTGGCAGCTTTGCACACGGGCATGTTGAAGTTCCTGGCGCTGGCCCTGAAGATGACATTTCCTGCCCAGTCGGCCTTCCCAGTCGGCCTTCCACCCTTTCACCAAAGCAAAATCAGCGGTGATGGCGTGCTCCAGCAGGTAGTGCTGGCCATGGAACTCCCGCACCTCCCTGGGCTGGCTGAGGATGACCATGTGGCCGTCTGGTAAGTACCTGATGGGTGCGCCCCCTCCTGGACCAAGGTCCCGTAGGCCGTGGGGGTGTAAAAGGCGGGCACACTGGCGCCCCCTGCGCGGATGCGCTCGGCCAGGGTGCCCTGGGGCGTGATCTCCAGCTCCAGCTCGCCCGCCAGGTACTGATGCTCACAGAGCGAGTTCTCCCCCAGGTAGGAGCAGATGATGCGGGTGATCTGCTTGGTCCCCAGTAAAAGGCCGAGACCGAAGTTCTCCACCCCCACGTTGCTGCTGACCACTGTCAAGTCTTTCACGCGGGTCTTCAGCAGTGCCCCTATCAGGTTCTCCGGGATCCCGCAGAGCCCGAAGCCCCCGATCATGATCCTCGAGCCATCAGTGATGTCTCTCACGGCCTTCACCGGGTCCGTGTAGAACCTGGCGCGCGCGCCGGCGCCGCAGGCGAAGCCTCACGCGCCACCCTTCGCCAACGCGCGCCCCGAGCGGCCGGCGGGGACCCGGCGCCCGAGCACCGACGCCAGAAGCCGCAGGGCCGCCATCGTCCGCTCCGCTCCGGCTCGGGCTCGGGCTCCGGGCCCAGCGGGGACAGGCGGGGACAGGAGGCAACCGTGCGTCCCCGCCCGCGCGTCACAGAGCAGGGGGCGCCCAGCAGTGATGCGCCCGCCCGGCTGGTTCCCGCCGGCGCCGGCCTCCTGCCCTCTCCATCGTCACCCTTCCTCCCAGACTATGCGGGTGATCTGCTACTCCCGTCGCCCCCCACCCCCCAATCCACCTCTGGGTCACGGGCTCCAACACCTGTGTCCCCAGCACTCCCGGTCCTGAAACATTTCCACGGATGTCTAGCGGGGCCTCAACGACACCCCCGCCGAAGGAGACCTCTTGCCTTCCTGCCTCAAACCTGCTCCTCCTCTGTTTTTTCCCCAACTCGGGCAAGAACAATACCAAACCTGTTAAAAAGAGCCACTGGCTCAGTCCTGTCACCTGCACCTTCTCCAAGCACCCTCCTCCGTTCCCACCGCTGGACAAGCTCCCCCACCCCCAGCTCCCTCCTCGACCCAGTGAGGCTCTGGGGCCTCTCTGACTTCACTTCCGTCCCCCAGAGTCTAGTCTCCCGACTGAAGTCAGGGGGTCTTTATTTTATATATAAGACAAATGAACTTTTCATTTTACCATATTTGAGATTCATAGAAAATACACCAAGATAGTACAGAGAGTTCTCATACACCCAGACCAGGTTTCCCCTGGGAAGTGTTACCATTTAAACAACTATGGTACCTTTGTTCCCCATTCAATGCACATGAATTTGAGCAAACTCTGGAGAGAGTGGAGGACAGAGGAGATTGGTGGGCTTCAGTCCATGGGGTTGCAAAGAGTCAGACATGACTTAGTGACTGAACAATGTTTGTTACAACTAATGAACCAGCATTGGTGTCTTATGATTTACTAAACATCATGACTGACCCGAGTTCACTAGCTTCTCTAGTGTCTTTTTCCAGGATCCCACCCAGGGTCCTACATAGCACTTAGTCATCACAACTCCTTATGCGCCTATGGGCTGTGAATTTCTCAGATTTCCTGAGGTTTTTGATGACCTTGACAGTTTTTGTATTTGTATTTGTATTCTGTGGCGTGTTCTTCAGTTTCGAGTTGTCTGATGTTTTTCTCATGGTGAGACGGTTTCAGGGATAAAGACCACGGAGATAAAGGGTTCTTATCTTGTCTGGGAGCTACATGAGGTGTTCGTGGGAGCTCAGGAGCCTGGCTGAGGGGGTGCTGCTGAGGTTCCCCCGTAAATTAAATTTACTGCCTCAGCCTGTGCACACTTTGGAAGCAGGTCACTAAGTGTAGCCCACACTGAAGGAGGGGGAGAGGCTACACCCCCATGTGGGGGAGTGTCTCAGAGGGTTGTTTTATAAAAAGCTGAATCAGATCCTGCCATCCTCCATTGCTCTTAAATAAAATAATACTGATTTCATACCTTATATTTTACCCACTTCTCTCAACCTCCTCACAATCGCTCCCTGGCCCCCTGTGCTCCAGCCATGGCAGCCCCTTATTGCACCTCAGACACACCAACCGTGAGCCCACCTTCGGGTTTTCTAGCCGCACTGCTGGGATAAAAGAGGCCCTCCCTCAAATACCTGCTGAATGAATAAATGAAGGCATGAATCCTCATTTTACACATGAGGAAACTGAGGCCTGGAAAGGCAAGCAACCTGCCCTTCTATTGTCCGCACTGAGGAACCCTCACCCCCTACCCACTGAGTCCCCTCGACTGAGAAAGGCCAGGCCTCCAGGGCCAAATGAGGGGGATCCCGCTGTGTCTGCTGCCAGCAGCTTCCTTGGAGGAGCCCCCAGGGGAAGGTTCGACGCTGACCCCAGTCTTACCATCATCTGTTTCCACATAGAGGCGGAGTCCCAGGTCCTTGTTACGGTTCAAGAGCCCGCGGCCACTGGCTGCTGTCATGTCCAACACCAGCCAGCCCTCGTCCCCAGATCGGAGCGTCTGAAGATCCAAAAAGAACAAGTCAGACTCCCTGTGGACACGAAAGAACAATTAACCGAGGGCCGGCACAGCTGCCTTTGTGTTTCCAGGGCCCACTGGGGGACCACTAGTAGGGCATCACCCGCCTGGCTCTGGCCTGGGTGCCTCCCAGGCCTTATTTCACTGTGTCTACTCTACAAAGGTGTTACAGAGCCCGTATACAGATGGGGAAACTGAGGCTCAGGAGTTCAGTGACCCATCCATGGTCCCACAGCCAAGACATCAAGGCGGAGACTTGAATCCAGGGCTGATGCTGGCCTGTCCCCTGGGTGACGTGAGGCCTTGGGCCAAACATCTTCTCTGAGGGTGGGCTGCCCAGAAAGCTCCCCTTCTGTCTTCTGGGAAATGCACCCCAGGGCTGGACCAGACACTCCGACAGAGGCTTGAGCGGGTGTGTGGGGGGGTGTGGGGCAGGCACCTGTTGGACTGCTCCGGGACCACCTCGAACATGCTGATGTGGAGCGTCTGGTTGAGCGGGTGGGTGCTGGGCAGCTTGTAAATCCGGAACTCCGCGGCCGTGACAGCCTCCCCGGCTGGGATCTGGGTCAGGTCAAAGCGGAACTCCTTCCATTGGGGCTCCTGGTGGCCCAGGGCAGGGTCGCGCTCCACTGCAAGACAGAGCGGGGCTGGCGGTCACTTGTGGTTCGGGCTCGGGCTCCAGGGTGGGAGCGGAGGGCCTGGGCAGTTTGGGCGGAACTGACTCCCTCCTCGAGAACAGGCTTGTCCCAGCTCTGCCTCCTGGGTGCTCAGAGGGCTCCGAGAGCTGTGTGGTGAGATGCCCGGCTCAGCACCCAGCGCATGGCAGTGCCACGGCAGCGTCCACGTCTGGTCCCTGAGCCCCAAACCCAGCCAGCCTCGCTCAGCATCCTGCTGGACTCACAGATGGGGTACAGGACAGGTCAGGTCCTCCTCTGGGGAGACAGACCCAGACCCAAGGTTGAAAAGAGACATAGCTGAATGCATTTGAGTGGGACGAGGGCTCCCAGAGCCTGCTTGTGTCTGGATGGCAGGTGAGGGGAGATTGGGCGTGTAGCTGACTTTGGAGCTGGGCCTTGTGGGTAAGAGTGGATGTGCCATGATGTCAAGGGAGAAGGACACCACAGAGGCAGGCACTAGCGTTAGTAAATGTCTAGAGCTGAGGGACAACAGCGCCAGCAGGGAGAAACAGTCATAACACCCAGAAAAGGGCAAGAGAAACAAGGGGAAAGAGGGAGGGGGACCTGAGAGAAAGGACCAGGAAAAGGCACGGTAAGGGGGAAGCTCCTGGAAATGCTGGGTGGGGAAGTTGGAGGGTCCCATGGCGTGATCTGAGGGGGCTTCCTGGAGGAGGTGACACCTGAACTGGCCTTGAAGGACAGGAAGGAGTCTTGGGAGGACAGGTTTTCTAGGCAGAGGGGACCTCTACGCACAGGTGCACGGAGCTGGGGCTCGGGGTGTGAGTCTGGCTGTGGCCCAACTGCAAGGGCTGGAATCCTGGCCTCGGAGCGTGGGCTATGCTCTGACCAGTGGAGGGCCAGGGTTCTGGGCAGCAGGGGATCATGGGCAGAGGGTGGAGTGGAAGCTATGTGTGGAGGCGAGGGTAAAGCCCAGGCTGCAGGGACCCGAGGCGGGCTGGTGGCGGGGCTGCTCTCACAGTCTGGGCAAGAGACCGCAGGAGTGGAGTAAACCTCACATTTCCCCAGCTGCCGGAAATGCCCAGGACAGTATATTTAGGGCATCTCACTTTAGCCTCCTGTCACTTTCAAACACTAAAAATCTGTGTTTCCACAAAGCAGGGGCGGGAGCCGCCCTCAGCCTTCCCCTAAAACCAACACTGAGATTTTAATTACATGTTTGTGAGTCTTTTTAAAAATTCTCTCTCTGGCTACTGGACTCAGCGACCACAAGTCACCAGGCTGGTGGTGGAGGCGGATGTGGGATCACTTCCTGTCCTCGCAGTGGGGACCTGGTCCAGGGATGGGCAAACAGCTGTGCTGGGCGGGGCCAGTGGACACACATGTTTGGGCAGGAGATGGGCTTTTCATCCCCAGACAAGCGAGGAGGGAACAGAACCTCCATCGTCTGTCAGGGGCTGGACCCGCAGCAAACGCCCACCCATGAGCCAGGCTGTTTCGTGGGCAGCATGACATGGGCAGATCCAGGTCCTCCCACATAGGCACGGTGTGGAGGGCAGGGTTCTGGACCTTCACCAAGTGATGCTCGGCATGAATATCACCACACAAATCTCCTTCTCCCTACAGACACACAAATACAGCTTTGGGGACAATTTCCGTGGATTAGGTAACTGCAGAGACCACCTCTGTTACGTGGCTATGGAAGCAGCCCTGATCTGCAGGATGAAATAGGTCCAGGCTGTTGGCTGTTCCAGGGAGTGACCCCAAGAATGAAAAGATGTAGCTCAGCCATGCCCTGTACCAGACCCCTCTCAAAGCATCCTTAAGTGTATCTGCCCCCAAGGCACAGAGGGGGCTGACAGGTGGGTCCCTGGGAACCTGTCTGCAGGCCTGACACTGACTCAGGTTGGCTCCAGGACTGAGGGAACAACCATGAACCTTCCAGCTCCATGGGCACCAAGCTCTGCAGTCTCTGTCCCTTGCTGACCTGGGGGCCCACAAGGGCTGGGTCCAGAGAGCCCTGTTTTGCTGGACTGACCTCAGCTCCCAGCTTCTGTGCTGTGGGTTTGTGAAAGCAATGCCCACCCAACCCCCACCCCATAGTTCCCGCACAGGAAACTGCCTGCCCCAGCTGTTCCAAGCAAGCACTAGCGGTGGGACATTTTTAGGAAAATGATTTTCATTAGAAACTGGTTAGGGTTAGGGTTAGTGGGGAGGGAGGGAGAGGCCACTTTGTATTTGCAGCTTTTTCAGTGCCTGTGGCCTTGAGTTAGGAGAGAGATTTTTCCAAAAGTTGGTGTTCTAAGAAAGCATTTTTCTGGCACCTCTCTGTCCCCCTTGTTAACTATGCAGACCAAGCCTGCTTTGGCCAGGGAGGCAGCCTAAGGCAGCCCAGAGGGCTCTGGCCAGGGGTCAGGGCTTCCTTGCAAGCCTGTCCCTGAACTAACCAGGAATGGACATTCCCCTCTGGACCTGGTCTCCTCCTGTGTGAACTGAGAATGAGGAGACAGCCCAGCTTTCCTCACGAAGTCATGAAAGGACTTAGTAAACAGTCAGGCAACAGACTGGGAGGAATGGCTGTTCAGTAGGAGTTTGGGATGAGCTTGACTTGCCATCTCCTAACTTTGAGTGAAGATGTGAGATGTCAGCAGTTCCAAGGCCAAGCGGTGGAGGGGAAGGGGAGAATTTGAGTGATTGTTATCTAAATAAATGTACTCATCATTCATTTATTAATCCATTCATTTATCAAGTTCAATTTATAAACAAATTTATCAAGTTCTTACTGTATGTGAAAGCATACTGTTCTAAGCACTGGGAACACAGCAGTGAACAAGACAGAACCAGACCGTGCATTCAAGGGACTTTTCTGGTTGTCCAGTGGCTAAGACTCCGTGCTCTCAATGCAGGAGGCCCAGGGACCATCCCTGGTCAGGGACCTAGATCCCACATGCGATTACTAAATATCCTGGGGCTTCCCCTGTGGCTTGGCAGTAAAGAACCCGCCTACAATGTCGGAGACACGGGTTCGATCCCTAGGTCGGGAAGATCCCCTGGAGAAGGGAATGGCAACCCACACTCCAGTATTCTTGCCTGGGAAATCCCATGGACAGAGGAGCCTGGCGGGCTACAGTCCATGGGGTCACAAGGGTCAGACATGACTTAGTGACTAAACCACCACCATGCTGCAGCTAAGACCCAGTGTAGCCAAATAAATAAATTGAAATGTTCTTTTTAAAAGAACACATTCATAGTGTTTCCAGTCTAATGAGGGAGACAGAATGGAAACAAACAAGTAAAATAGGGGGTGTCATTTCTATTGTAAGTGAACTACAAAGCGATCTGGGCTCAAGGAATTGGAAGGGGTGGGGGGCTTGTCTGTGGGCGCTTAGTATGACCTGCGAGAAGGAAATAAGTAAGTGCAGTTGTGCATCGTCCCATATATGGTGCTGACAGGAATACCATGGAGAGGACTTTGGGCAACATGTTTCTGCAATATCCTGAATTTATCCTTTGACACAAGAGTTCCAAAGACACACTGGCAAAAATATGAAAGGACAGCCACAAAGCTCTTCACTGGGCACAGGGAGAAGACAAAGCTACGTCTGGCTCCACAGGCACATTTTTGTTTTCTGAAAACTATAAAAGCTGCCCAAAATGTTCAATCACTGATCCAGCTTTTCTGCCTGGGGTGTGTGCTCAGTTGCTCAGTCATGTCTGGCTCTTTGGAACCCCATGGACTGTAGCCCGCCAGGCTCCTCTGTCTATGGAATTCTCCAGGCAAGAATACTGGAGAGGGTTGCCATTTCCTTCTGTCTGGGGAAGCAGCAGCAAATGAATCTACCTCCTAGATCACCTTAATGTGGCCCTCCAAACAATGAGCAGTCATGATTCACCAGTGAGTGCTAAATGGAGCCTCAGTCTTCTCCTCCAGCCTCTGATAAACCACCTCCAGGTTCCCCGGCTGAGAGAAGGGCCCTCTGTGGGCAGGAGGCGGCCTCCACCACCATGTCCGTGATCCTCATTCTGCCTTTCCACTTCTGAGGCTCTGCACCCACCACTCACAGGCTAGAGCTCCAGATGCCACACCCTATGTCCACCGCCCAAAACCTACATAGGCTTTGGTTATTTTTGTGCCTTCAGCAAAATTTACAGTCACCCAGACAATCTGAATCTTATTTCTGACCAAAAAAGTAAGACTTCAAAAGACACCCACTTCCTCCAGTTTGCTGTGGCTGCTAGAGCCTGGAATCTTCTGCCCTGACAGTCCTTCCTCAACCCCTTCCCCAGCCCCTCAGGGCCCATGGGAGGGTCTTAAGCTTGGCTCTGCTTCCAGGCCTCCCGAGCTGGCCTGGCCCATCCTCATGGTCTCCTGGGCCCTCTGGTGTAAACACCCTCCCCTGGAGACCCTCCTTGAAGCCCTCTCCCAGGGGTTGGCCCATCCCACCAAGTATAAAGGCTACTTTCTTCTCGGTCCAGCTGTAGCAGCCCCCTTGCCCTCCCCTGACCCCACACATCAGCCTGCCAGTCTCTCCCTTTCCTTGTCCCGGGGTCCCCATCCCTTGCTCATCTGTCCTCTGGACGGTGACCAATTTGAGGGCAGAGACTAAACAATTGGGTGGAATCGGGAGGCCTCGGAGTTCTGCTTGTCCAGCCCCTCGTGTCCCCGGGGCTCAGAGAGGGGATGTCTGGCCCCTCTTCCCAAGGGCCCCTGGTTCCCAGGACAGTGACTCAGTGTCCAGCAGTGAAGCCTCTGAACTGAGGTGTCCTGCTGGTCTGGGAGTGGCTTCCAGGTCACCTTGGGCCTCCATCTGAAGCCACCCATGTTCTCAATTTGCTGTAGGACTCGCCTCTGTTCACAGCCCGACAAGGAGGACAGGCTCCCTCGGGGCCCCGGAGGCGGACGGGCTGGGCCTGTCTGGCTGGTCCCACCAGTAATGAAGCCAAGGGGCCCCTCAGACCTAAGACAAGACCCAGGTCTCCGCAGCCCGGAGGTCCCCCCGCCGTGGACTCCATCACCTCCTGGTCCTGCCTCTTGAAGGGCTCCCTCCCACCCAGGAATCTGAGCACTGCCAAGAGGAGGCCCCTGCTTCATTCTGGGGCATTTTTAGTCAGTTCTCATTACTGACTTTTTCAGGACCTGTTTCCATAAATGGCTCCATGCTCATAATTACCATCCAGACCTCAGCCGGCTTCAGAGCCCAAATTAAAAGGGGCACCCGCCCGCCGTACCACATCAAGCCCGCCACGGCCAAAAATAGATCCCAGGAGATGTCAGCAATGAGGATGCGGCTCCTCAAGGTCAACCCGGGAAAGACCCGAACTGTGGGGCTTTCCAGAAGGACGTGGTCATGGTGACACACGCCCTCTGTCCCACGGAGAGTGCGTGCCCATGAGCACTGGCCGTGTCCTCCCTACCTGTGCCTGCCTCACCCCCGGGGTGGGGGGCGGGGGGCGCGTTCTTTGGTGGGAGCTGGAACTGAGGCCCAGGGGGGCAGAGGACGGCCGGGCGTCATGTGTCAGGTTAGGGGGTCTTTCACGTGGAATTGCAGACTTGGAGCCTGTGTGAAATGAGTGGACCTGGACTTGCTCTGGTGGTGATACTGGGATGAGGGGGGGGTCACCTGTTCACAAGGTTCTTCCATCAACAGGTGCCCAAGAGTGACCTGCTGAGGCCACGGTCCTCCAGGCAGGGCCCTGCGGGGACTCGGGTCCCGGAGGAGGGACGGGTGATCCGCACAGACGGGGAGGCTGGCCCTGCTCTATGCTCCTTCTCCCGGCTCTCGGTGCTCCCTGCCTGCCGCCGCTTCTTCCCCTCAGCGTGGCCGTCTGCCCTGAGAGCTGGCCACACAGGGATGGGGGGAGGGCTGAGGAGAAGGCATGAGAGTCAGGTTTGGTCCCTGCTTTCAGGTTGCTCATGGTTTCTTGGCAGGGTGGCGGAGGTGGGGGCATTCTGGGCATTTTTGTTCATCGTTAGTTAACTGTGTTAGTTAGCTATTGCTGTGTAACAAATCACCCCAAATGTAGCAGCTGAGAACAACCAGCACTTACTATTTCACATGGTTTCTGAAGGTCAGGAATCCAGGCACTTAGCTGGGTGACTCTGGCTCAGGGTCTCTCACGAGGTGACAGGCAAGCTGTTGGGTGGGGCTGAGGTCTCTGGAGACCTGACTGGGATGAACAGATCCTCAGCTCATGCTTGGGGCTGAGGGTATCAGCCTCCCACTGTGGACCTCTCACATGATCTTCCCTCAGGATGAGCTAACTTGGGGGTGGGGGGTGCAGGGCACATATAGAGCCCTAGATGGAAGCTGCAGTCTTTTATAACCTAATCTTGAAAGTGACACAGCATCCCTATTGTCACACAGACCAGCTCTGACCCAATGCTGGGGCGGGGGGGGCGGGGCATGAGGATGTGAAAACCAGGAGGCAGCGTTCTTTGAGAGCCATGTTGGAGGCTGGCAACCACAGCAACCCTGAGAAAGAAGCATTATTCACTGCGTTTTAGAGCTGAGAACACTGAAGATCAGAGAAGGTGGCCAATTTGCACAAGACCACACCCAGAATCCCCAAGGTGGGAGGAGAATCTAGGTGTGTCTGTCTGCAAAGTCTACCTTCCTTCTCCTCATCTAAGGCTTTGGCAGGTCAGGGACGTGTCAAGGGAACACCGTGGGGTTGCACCGGACTAGAACTGAATACTGAGTACTAAGCTGGCAAGAAGAAACACACAGAAGGACCTCAAGCAAGATAAGCCATGAGTGGATTTTCACGTGAGGAACTGGAGTTCCAAGAACAGACCAAGAGCTTCTTCACCTCCATGTCTCCCCTCTGCTTCTTCACCTTCTCCTCTCATCCCCTTCTAACTAAATTCTATCCTTCTTTCAAGGTTCAGCATAACCTCCACCTCCTCCCAACACTTCCCTGTCCCCCAGCCAAGAGGCCATTCCTCCCCGTCTCTGGCCTTGTTCATCTTCCACTGATGAGGGAGGGATCTGGTCTCTCTTCTGCAGTACTGAGCCTTCATGCTCACATCTGAGTGGGGAAATGGCCATTTCTCTCACTTGGTGATCATTTACATTGGGTTGTCTGTGGGCCTGTCTTTCCCAGTGTAATGAGCGGACCTTGGGCTCAACTCCACTTTTCTGCGGGCGCCAAGATAACCAGGGAGGGCTAGAGCACACACTGGGTTCCCAGGAGTGCTTGTGAGGGAATGACCACAGTCTGAAGGGTCCAACTTTCTCCATACCTGAGTCTTGCAGCCTTTGGCTTCCGCAGAATCCTTCCTGTACTTGGAGCCCTAGGCTGTTCTGAAGGAATGGCTGCTGCTCAGGGGACAGAGCCAGCAGTCAAAGAAAATAACTGTGCCTTACTTTAGCTCTTGTCACTACCAGCTGGACTTACTGGGGCTAAAAACAAACAAACTGAACTAACATTTACTGAGCATTTATCAGGTACTGTTTCAGCCCTTTATATAGAGTAAATTGTTTAACGCTCACAGCCATCCTAGGATGGCTATATTACAGATGAGGAATCTGAGGCACAGAGCAGTAAATAACTTACATTAAAATCAAATAAATAGGGGACTTCCCTGGTGGTCCAGTGGTTAAGAATCCACCTGCCCATGCAGGGGACACGGTTTTGAACCCTGGTCTGGGAAGATCGCACGTGCCAAGGGGCAACTAAGCCCACATGCCACAACTATTGTACCCGGAGCCCATGTTCTCCAACAAGAGAAGCCGCCGCAATAAGAAGCCTGCAAACAACTAGAGAGGAACTTCCGCTCACCGCATCTAGAGAAAGTCTGCACAGCAACGAAGACCCAGTGCAGCCATAAATAAGTATATGTATTAAAAATCATATAAATATATCCTAGGTCAGACTTCCCGGGCAACAGACTAAGTGGGAGGGTTTAGTGGAGGGGGTTTTTGTAGGGAATGCAGGGAGCAGGAGTGGGCACAGGTGATGCAATCACAAAAGGGCCAAGCCCACTCCAGCTGCATGGGCAGCTCTGGGGCTGATGGCCCTTCAGAACTGTCCCTCCTTGAGGCAACGAGGCTGGGCATTTATATTCTGATAAGCCTGTCACTGGATGTGGGGTGACCCCAGGGAGGGTGCCCAACCTTAAGCAAGAAGCTCGTGGATTGATGCCTAGGGACAGACCCACCCTCTAGGCAGCTGGAGCAATGAGTAGGGACAGATCCACCCTCTAGGCAGCTGGGGCAATGAGTGACTCAACCCCAAAGAGAAGATCTGGGCAGCACCATAGCATGCTCTAGGAAGTACACAGTGGAGTGGGGATCTAATCCTGGTACTGTGCTCTTACCACTCAGCTCCAGGTCCTCAAATGAATGATGGAGGCGGAAAGGTAGATAAACACAGCAGGCTCTTCCTCATCATTCTGGCTGCCATTTATCGAGCAGTGCCAAGCACTTGCTTGGAGAAGGAGGTGGCAACCCATTCCAGTGTTCTTGCCTGGAAAATCCCATGGATGGAGGAGCCTGGCAGGCTACAGTCCATGGGATTGCAAAGAGTCGGACATGACTGACTTCACTTTTCAAGCACTTGCTAAGTTTTTCAGTGTCTTAACCTACTTATTTAACCATTGCACTATGATACAGATATTATTTATCCTGAGTTTTAGAATGAGGAGGGACTTCCCTGGAGTTCCAGTGGCTAAGACTCCTCGCTGCCAGTGCAGAGGGCCAGAGTTCAATTCTTGGCCAGGGAACTAGATCCCACATGCCACAGCTGAGAGTTCACATGCTGCAACTAAAGATCCCACATGCTGCAACGAAGGTCAAACATCCCATGTGCTGCAACAAAGACCCGGTCCAGCCAAAGAAATAAAAATAAATAAAAATGAGGAAATTGAGATGCCAAGACTTTAAGTAAGCTATTCAAAATTTCACAGATCTCGAGTAGCAGACCTTGAATTAAAACCTGGTCTTCCGCGCTCTGCTCTCCCATTACCAAGGCAGACCCTCTTTGCTGCTGTGACCCGGCTCTCATAGCTGCTCCTTTGAATCTGGGTACCTGGGACCTTGGGTCAGTCACTTAGACTCTGACACTCTACCCGTCTGTCACCTAGGGGCAATAGTAGTCACTTACCCCAGAAGAGTGAGAAAAGACCAAGAAGATGGGGGCTGGAGAGGAGAAGTCAGTCATCAGGGATTCACAGGGCTCACCATCCTGGTGGCAGATAGGGCTTTGGAGAAAAGAGAGCCATCTCCAACTCGTGGAAACCATCAACAAAATGAAAAGGCAATCTACTAAACAGGAGAAAATATGTGCAAACCACATACCTGATAAGGGGTTAATATCCAAAACATATAAAGAACACCTACAATGCAACAGCAAAAAACCTCAAACAATCCAGTTTTTCAAATGAGCAGAGGAACTGAATAGACCTTTTCCCAAAGAAGATATACAAATGGCCAACAGGACCAAAACCACAATGAGATATCACCTCACACCTCTTTGAATGGCTGTTGTCAAAAAGATAAGAGATAGTGAATGCAGGAAAAAGGGAACTCTTGTGCATTCTTGGTGGTAATGTAAATTGGTGCAGCCATTATGGAAAATAGTATAGAGGTCCCTAAAAAAATTAAAAATAGAACTACCATATGATCCAGCAATCCCACTTCTGGATATATATCCAAAGGAAATAAAAAGGAAATATCAAGGAGTAGAAAAAGTATAACTATGTATTCAACACAAAGATTGAATCATTATGTTGTACACCTAAAACTGATATATGATGTCACTTATATCTCAGTTTTTTAAAAAAGTGAGCTATCTGTACTCCCATGTTCATTGCAGCACTATTCACAATAGCCAAGACATGGAAACAACCTCAGTGTCCATCTACGGATGAATAAAGAAGATATGGCAGGGACTTGCTTGTCAGTTCAGTGGTAAAGAATCTGCTTTCCAATGCAGGGAACATGGGTTTAGTGCCTGCTCAGGGAACTAAGATCCCACATGCTGTGGGGCAACTAAGTCCATGTGCCACTAAGGAGAAGCACACACAATGCAACAAAAGATCCCAGATGCTGCAGCTAAGACCCAAGGCAGCCAAATAAGTAGATAAATATTTTTTAAAAGATACAGCATATATATATAAATATAATATCTATGTGTGTATATATATATATACACAGATATATGAATGTTATTCAGCTATGAGAGAAAAGGAAATCCTGTCATTTTCAACAAATGGATTGAAACTTGAGAGTATTATGCTAAGTGAAATAAGCCAGAGAAAGACATATATGACATGGTATCACTTATATGTGGGTTTAAAAAAAAAGTCAAAAGAGTAGAAAAAGTGTGTGCCAGGAGCTGGGGATGGGAGAAATAGGGAGAGGTTGGTAAGACAGTACAAACTTTTAGTTATAAATTGAATAACGTCTGAGGATCTAGTGTAAAATATGGTGACTACAATTGATAATACTGTGTTGTATAACTGAAATTTGCTAAAAGAGTAGAAGTTAAATGTTCTCACATATGCAAAAAGAGGATACATAGGTGAAGTGATGAAATGTGTTAACTGGATGGGGGGGGTGTTCTACCATCCTGAGGTACACTTTAAATAACTTAGAATTTTATATGTCAATTATACTTCAATAAAGTTGAAATATCATAAAGGAAATAAGCCCTGAGTATTCATTGGAAGGACTGATGCTGAAGCTGAAGCTCCAATACTTTGGCCACCAGATGTGATGAGCCGACTCATTAGAAAAGGCCCTGATGCTGGGAAAGAGTGAGGGCAAGAGGAGAAGGGGACGCCAGAGGATGAGATGGTTGGATGGCATCATGGACTCAATGGGCATGAGTCTGAGCAAACTCCGGGAGATGGTGAAGGACAAGGGAGCCTGGCATGCTGCAGTCCATGGGATTGCAGAGTCTGACATGACCTAGCAACTGAACAACAACAACAAAGTTGAAATGAAAATAAATAAATGAAAGGTAGATAGACAAAAAGAGAAATATTGTAGTCATTCCAATATTTGACTTCCAAGATGGATAAAGGATTTATTAAGTGAAAGACAAAATGGCAAACCAGCAGGCACTAAGATCCCACTTAAGAGCTTAGAAAAGATTAACACAAATTGATTTAAAAAAAAAAAAAAAAATCAGAGCTAAGGACTTCCCTGGTGGTCCAGTGGCTAAAATACACCTTTCAAGAGACACAGGCTCAATCCCTGGTCTGGGAAGATCCCACATGCTGTGAAGCAACTAAGCCCGTGTGCCATAACTACTGAGCCCTTATGCCACAACTAGAGAATTTGTGCACTGCAACAAAAGATACTGCATGATGCAACTAAGCCCCAACGCAGCCAAATTAACTAATTGCAAAAAATCAGGGCTGGTTGTGGGGAGGGTTATGCTAAAGGATTAAGACACTGGTTCTCTCTGAGGTACACAGAAGATTACTAGAGGCTTCCATATTATATATTTCTAGACACATGGTCTGAATTTTCTATAATGAAACTCTATAATGAATTTATATGGCATAAATTTTCTAGTGAACATGCATTAGTTCTGTAAATCCCCAAACAAAGATATTTTAAAAATCATGTCCTAGTTTACAACAAAGTCTCACATTTAATACAGTCCAACTCAGTAGCACATACTGCACCTAATGATGGGCCCTGGGCCAGGGGAAGAAGCCACTTCTGTGTAGGCCAAGAGCAGAAGATACATAGGCAGGAAGATGACCAGCGGTGTGGCCTCAGGAAAACCACCTAGCTTCTCTGAGCCTTTTAAAACAAAGATGTGACAGTAATTGTGAGATGAGATGAAAGGACAGACGTGGAAATTCTGGGTGTGTGGTCATCACTGGGTGTCAGCTCACACAATCCCTGAACAGCCTCCAGGGAGGGTACTGTGAGTATCGCCGTTTACAGAGGAGGAGACTGAGGTTCCGAGAGGTGGACTGGAGAGTCCAGATCACACTGAGAGTAGGAGGTGGAGTCAAGAAGCAAATTCTGAGTCCAGGTCAGAACCCCCAGCCCAGTCCTGCCTGTCCTCACACTGTCCTTCCCCTCCTGATACCCAGAGAGGGTGTCACTGTGTGGACCAGGTGACAGTCACCTTGCAGGTGATGTACAGTTATATGTCTCTCCCACCAGAAGGTCGGCTCCACAGAGGGCCTTTGTTTCGTCCCCTCTTATGTTCCAGGAACTAGAATGGAGCCTGGCACACAGCAAGTACCACATGACTGTTTTTTGCGTGAATTCAGGAAAATATGAAAGAACTCTGTAGTAAGGAACCAAAGTAAGTGACCCCGGGGTTCATGGAGGTGAAGGGTCACTCCTTCAAGGTCAGGGGGCTGAACAGAATCCGGGCAGGCCCCTCACTCCCACGGAGCCCTGCCTCTCCCGAATCCAAGAGCCTCAGCTCTCTCACACCCTCTCCTCAGCTGCTCGGGACCACGGGAATGAGTGAGTCCAGCTCAGGGAAGGGTCAGGACAAAGGAGAAGACGATCCCGTTCAGTTCTGACTACACGTCAGTCTGCAGTGCGGTTTGTGGCTCAGTTTCTCAATCTGGAGCATGGGCACCCCTGCTCCGCGGACAGGAGGTGGGGAAGGATTCAGGAGGAACATGAGAGGTGTCTCTCCTGCCTCTCTCCAGAGGGGCCGGGCCAGCCTGCGACCCTCGGGGTCCAGCCAGTCACACCTGAGCTGGGCGGAGGGGTGGGCGGTGTGCTGAGAAGGGACCAGATAAGGGAGGGCCGTGCAAGAATCCATGGCGGGCCCGGGAGGGCCAAGACCCTGGGTGCTGCCTCCCAGCTCAGGGTCTCCTCCCCGGAGCTCAGGTGACACCAGGGACCAGCTCTGTCCTCTCCTCGAGGTCCCAGCCCTCTCTCTGTGTCCTGGCCAAAGGGAGCCAAGAGTCCACGGGCGGAGACTGACAGGCAGGCCAGGCGGGCCAGGCTCTGACCACAGCCCTGGCCCCCAGCACAGGCTCCAGTCACGCCTCCAGTAGGCCCCTGAAGTGTCTGCTCGGACAGAGGCCCGACCCCCGGACGGGAGCCTTTGAGAGGCCCAGGCCTTCTGGTCCTACAGGTGCTGCTGATGGTCAGGGCCCAGCAAGCCCCAGGCCTGACCTCTCAGGAGCCAGTGAGGCGGGCAGCAGAGGGGAGCTGGAGGCCACGGGTGTGAGAGCCTCGGTGTGGGCGCTAACGCCACAGCGACTCTGCTGTTAGATTCCATGGTGGTTCAGGGCCCGCAGACCTTCAGGGGCCCAGGGGCCGGGGCCTCCAAAGGAGGAAACAACCCTGGTAGGTGCCTAATCCCCACATCAGCCCACGTAATTACCAGTTAAACCGCTCCAACTGAAGGAGTTTTACTAGTGCAATTAGTACATCAGCATAAAGAAGGCCCTCTGACAGCTGGCTGGACCTGCTCACGCACCAGGCTTCCCCTGAACAAAGATCGGCTTGTTAAACCACAGCGTCACAGGCCTTAGATCTCCATGAAACACGCAGAGGTGGCGTGGGAAGAAACTGGAATTTGGAATCCACAGTCTGGATGATACCTCGGATGTGCTGCGTAGCCCTGGGTTGCTTATTTAACCTCTCTGAGCCCATGGCTGGTAAAACACATTCACAAGTTGCTACAGGGATGAAATGAGTATTTAAAGGACTATGGAACTTCAAATGTTAATTTTTACTCAAAAACAGATAGGGACACTTTTGCTTAGCTTTAAAAATCTGTTTCTGGGTCTCGTGCATCTATACGACAGGTGAGGACATTTCCACACATCCACACCAAGGCTGAGCAGCAGCTAGGAGAGGCTGAGGTCAGCACTGACCAGGGCTGGGTTCCCCCTAAAAGAGGGCTGACTTTCTGCTCTATCAGCCTATCTCATAATAACTCTGAGGACAGACCACGAGGAGCCCCATTTTACAAGGACAGATCTGAGGCTCAGAGAGGGCAGGGACTTCCCCAGGACCACACAGCAGAGGCAGGAGGGGAACCAGGTCCTCCTGAGCTCAGGGTGCTGCTCAACTCACAGCAGCAGCTCCCACCAGGGCCGTGTACCCCTTGCCCCGGGGGTGCTGGGGGAAGAGGGACCTGGGCTAGGTGGTGACTCACACATGGAGGGTCCCGTGGGGGCATTCTCAGGGTGACTGTATTCATAGCTCTTCTTGATCCTGTGCCTGGAGTCAGCTTGTCACCAGCACAGAGCTCCAGCCTCAGTTCCACATATGGATGCCTCTGTCCCCAGCCCCCCACCCCACCTCTAACCAGGGAGGCGGCATCTAGAATCCACCAGCCCAAGTCCCAAGCTGGCATTGGGATCTCAGCAGAGGTTAACAGCTGCTTCCTGCTGCTTGCTCTCCCACCTGAGCCCATCACCAGCTGTTTGCGGGGAACAGGCTTCCCTGACAGTCCCCTCTTCTTGCCCTACCGTAGGAAGCAAATGGCTGAAGATGCATAAAACCTGCTGTCACTCTGACCCCTGGGTCCCTCTGTCGAAACCCCTCTGACAGCTCTTTCCACCATGAAAGCCTGCCCTCCTGACGCAGAACTGTCACCTCCTTGAGCCCAGGATGGAGGGCCAAACAACCTGGGCCTGTCCTGTCTCGGCTACACAGAGGTCACATTGTCCTGAGCAAGACACTGCCTCTCTGAGCTTCACTGTCCTCATCTGGGAGATGGGGATGAATATCATCTCTGCCAACAGGGTTTCCGGGAAGGTTACAAGGTGAAGGAAGGCTGGTGGCCCTGGCAGGGGGCCTCTCCCTGCTCTGGGTCCCACGGCTTTCCCCACCTGGGCCTGAGCTGTGGCCCTTGGTCTCCAGGTCTAGCCTGGTGTCTGTCTCAGCCCAGATCCATGCCCCTCACTGGCCACAGGAAGGAAGCAAAGCGGATGGGAGACCTATGTTCATGAATGTAGATTAAAGAAAGTTTAGTTATGGAAAAGGTGATCTTTGAGAACTTCAAGGGTAAATGGCTCCACGATTTGGAGTAAAGCTGGGCTTTGCCTGGGAGAACAAAGGGGGTTCAAACTGCCCATCGGGTCATTCACTGGGCCTGGACACTCATTCCTGACAAGCCAAGTCCCAGATGTGAGCCCAGGGTGATGAGACCGCAGTCTCTGCCCCACTGAGCTCAGTCCACGCCTTTCCCTCCCCTGCCCCCACCCCTAGGTGGCCCAGGGAAGAGGCTGCTCAGCGTGGGCTCAGGACATCTGGGTCCTCACCTCAACTCTGGTGCTCTGATGACGTGACAGGGTTTTCCACGCTGAACTTTGTCCTGCTCTTCATACCGCCCTTATCACAGTGACAGCATCACAGCCTCTGTTTACTCATCTGTCTCGCCAGGACCAGACTGTCTTCCTGGCACTACCCGGGTCCACCTGACACTACAAGAATCTTACCGTCGGGGGTATTCGGGGGGCGGGTGAAGGTGCACGCCTCTGGGACTCGCATTCCTCGTCCGTCCCTGCCGGTCCAGCAGCTCACCGACCCCCACATCCCTAAGACTTCGCTGCCCTGAGCCGGGCAGGTTTTCCTCCCGCAGGTCCTTGTCCACGACAAGGTGATTCCCCGCCCCCAGCAGGCGCTCCCCCTGCCCGAGGTGGCGCACACGCCCCTGCCGCTCGCGCTCATTCCCCGTGGGGCCATTCAGCCCTCCGCCTTCTCCCGGGGTCGCCGTCGCCCGCCTGGGGCCCGCGCTCACCCATGTTGACGAAGCTCATGACCAGGTCTGCGCGGCCCAGGCGCCGCTCGGGGGCCCCACCGTCCTCGTCGTCGTCGCCGGCCACGGCGCGGTACAGGTCGAGCATGAAGAGCGGCGCGGACGCCGGCAGCAGGGCGGCGGCGGGGGGCGCGCGGGGCCGGGGCCGCCCGGGCAGCCCGAGCACCGCCAGGATCTCGCGCTGCAGGTCGCGGCGCTCGCGCGGGCCCAGGCGGCGCTGCGGGCAGCCGAGCGGGGGTCGCGGGCCGGGGACGCCGCCGCCGCTCAGCGCGCACAGCGCCAGGCCCAGCAGCCAGAGCGGCCTGGGGCGCGCGGCCATGGCGGGACCCGGCGGCCTCACCGCGCGCGCATCCGCTCCCAGAGGGGCCCGGGTCGGGGCCGCCCCGATGGCGCGAGGCGGGCCTGGCTTGGGGCCGGCGGGACGGCGCGTGGGTCGCCCGCGAACGCGGCGCGGTCCCTAGAGCTCCCGGACCGTCGGCTGCGGCCGCACCGCCTCGGGCAGGGGCTCCTCCGGGAACCAGGGACGGTCGGCTAATCTGTCCGTTCCGCTGCGCCCGACAGTCCGACTGCTGCCGAGGCCGCTCAGTTTATTGGCGCAGCGAGAGCTACCATCGGGTTCGGGGAGGTGCGGACCGAGTCTGTACCGCGCGAGGGGCCACAGCTGCCTCTCTCTGTCCCGCTGGGAGCCGTCGGGTCCCGCCCCCCCGGACCCGACCAATGGGGGCGCAGGGGCGGGGACAAGGCTCGGAACCTGTGCCCCAGGAAGGGGTGCTGGGTGGCTGGTCGTGGCGCCCCCGAGGTGAGACCCGCCTGTAGGTGGCTGGCGGGACGAGTGAGGAGTCCGCAGCCCCGCCGTCAGGGGCCTAGCTGTCGTCCTGGGTTCCGCTGCCCACTCTGGCCGCGCTGTCGGGAGGGCGCGGGGACTGGGCCTGGGGACCCAGGCTACAGGCGAGATCTGAGATCAGACCCTGCGCTCCCACGGGGCATGTTCTTGATCGCCCTGCCGGGGCGGGATCCCAACTCTCTGTCCCGCCGCGGAGTGACCCGAAAGTCCTGCCTGGTGCGTGGAGTGTCGGCCCAGGGCCGGAAACGACTCAGGCTGGTCTAGAGGTAGGAGGGTTCGCAGGTGCCAGCCAAGCCTAGAGAGTGGGGCGCATCCTTTCGCCAGTAGCATCCGGGCAGGAGTTCCTCGCCACCGCAGCTCCTGGCCGGGCTCTGCGCTTTTGGGGGACTCCTTCCGGGACATCTGACACCTGTCGGGTCCCTGCTCCCGGCGCGCCCACCCACCTGGCTCCGGGGCGCTCCGGATCAGCGCCTCTGGCCGGTCGCCCCAGCAGCTCCAGCAGCCGCGCTATCACCGCCAGGTCTGCTATGCGCCCTTCGGACCCCGTGCGGGTACAGCCGCGGGCGAGATATGCCTCCCGCCGGTCAAGGAGCTCCGGCGCCCTTCCTGATTTTTTGCGCGGTCTTAACTCTCACAGCCCTCAGCGGTTTTTGAGAGAAGGATCGTCGCGGAAACTCCTTGATTGACTGTCCCCTTCTGTATAGCCTGCTCTTCCCTAGGCGCGTTCTCACCGCATTTATTCAGTCTGGCTCTCCTTCTTAGACTTTCGACCTGGTGATGAGCTCGCCCACCTGAGACTTTGGTGCCATCATTCGGTCCTGCCGGACTCTCAAATACATCCCCAGCACAAAACTTCTCCTGGATGCCAGAACCAATGCTGACAAGAGGTGACTGAAGCCAGACACCCTGTTGGTGACCTAGGCCCTCCCTCCTGATGGCAATTGTCTACTACTGACTCTACCTTCTAATGCCTCTTGAATCCCACAGCGCTTATACCTGCCTGGTTCATGGAGCATCTCCCCCTCCCTGAACCACTGTAACAGGCTTCCAAATGGTCTCCTTGTTTCTCATCTCAACCCCATCCCTCTCTCACTCCTCATTCCCCAGACTGAATTTCTAAATAAAAACTCGATCTCTCTAAACAGCTCCAAATCTTTCATGGTCTTTCATTGCTTATAGCAGAATTTCTCAAACAGGTTTTTGAGGGGTTTCCTACAAAAAGGAGTTTAGAAAACATTACACATTCTCTCCTCCTTGGGCAAGCCCTAATGTCATTGATGTGAGGTTCTGGGAAGTCCTACAATAAAGAAATTTACTTAGCTTTAGTTCAGCGTCTTCCAAATGCATTTGACAATGATTCTGGGGTGTTTTGAGAACCACATCTCAGGGACTAGGAGGGCACTATGTGATCAAGTGCCGAGCACTCAGTGGTCTGGCCTCCATCACCTGGTCCCTATGGCTGGACCCCTCTCCGCAGTCATGTCTAGCCACTAATAGTGTACATTTTGCTCTAGTCACAGGGGACTACCTGTGGTCCCCTCACCATTCCCGCTCTTGACATTTCTGTTCATCTGAACTTTGTTTTCATTTACCAAGAATGTCCAGATCCCCTTTGCCTGTCTGGTCAAGTATGAGCTCTCTTTAAGATACAGCTGAAGCAACACCTCTTCTGCCTGATGTCCTCTCCACCTTCTTGGGTAGATAGATCTCCCCGTCCCCAACTCATTCATTTTATCAAATTGAAGGGCATTTATTCGTACACATTTCCTCCCCCAAATCCATTCCTCCACTGTGGACTATTTTGGGTAATTTTAATTATTTGTTTATTTTTGGTTGTACTGGATCTTCATTGCCGCGCGAAGCCTTTCTCTTGCTGTAGCAAGCAAGGGCTACTCTCTTGTGGTGCGTGGGCTTCTCATTGTCGTTGGGTCTCTTCTTGCAGAGCACAGGCTCTAGAGCATGCAGGCTTTAGCAGTTGCAGCACGTGGGCTCAGTAGTTGTGGCACACAGCCTTAGTTGCCCCTTGGCATGTAAAATCTTTCTAGACCAGGGACTGAACCCATGATACTTGCATTGGCAGGCGGACTCCTAACCACTCAACTACCAGGGAAGTCCTCCACTATGAATTTCTCAAGACAGAAGTGGTCATATCAATTTACCTTCAGATCCCAGTGCCAGGCTCATGTTTAGGGTTTTAATAGACATCTGTGAATTTACTAGTCTCTGAGAGAAGAGTAACCTCCAGCTTCATGAATCTTTCCATTAATTGTCCACTATTGCGTGAGAGCAACAAACAACAGAACGAAGCTATACTGGAGTGTGGGGGTCGGTGGCCAGCAAGGTTCCCTCTCCACCTGTGTGCCTGGCTCTCTTGCACAACAAATACAAATGCAAATCCATGAATTTCCATGACTGAAACCACAAAGTTAAATTTATGATTGCCAAGACCTACTCTGTACAGTATATGAAACAGACAGCAATTTTAAAGAGATGAGGGAGTTCCCTGGTGGCCTAATGATTAGGATTCCTGGCTTTCACTGCCGCTGCTTGGTTTCAACCCCTGGTTGAGGAACTAAGAACCCTTAAGGTGTGCCACATGGCCTAAATAAATAAATAAAAGAAGAAACAGTTTCCTATAAGAGGTACTACAGAAGTAGAGATTATTCAGTGTTATCACCCATACATGTAATCGTTGCATTTTATGATCTGAGGACCTATCACAGATATGAATACTGTCACAAGATTCTGTCCTGAGGTCCTATGTCACGACCATGTCAGATCTAGATGCTGCCTTGGGGTAGGTGTACCATAATGCCTCATTAAATGACCACTCAGGGGCCTCTAAGTGCCTCACTCACCTTCCTGGATGTATCCAGGATTCCGGGGAAATTCAGTTCATCATGGGCTCAAGGTGTGATTACATGGCAAGAAAAACAAGCACGATGAGACAGTCCTGTCTTCATGGGGAATGTCCAGCCAGTGGGTCAGGTCACCTCCTGTTAATACACCAATTAAAAATCAGAGATTGTCAGATGATTTAGGTGTGGGGGTAGAGCAAGAACAAATGATAAGCTAGACCCCAGTTCAATTCCTGGGTCAGGAAGATCCCCTGGAAAACAGATAGGCTGCCCGCTCCAGTATTTTTGGGCTTCCCTAGTGGCTCAGCTGGTAAAGAATCTGCCTACAATGTGGGAGACCTATGTTCAATCCCTGGGTTGGGAAGATCCCTGGAGAAGGGGAAGGCTACCCACTCCAGTATTCTGGCCTGGAGAATTCTATGGACTGTATAGTCCACGGGGTCGCAAAGAGTCTGACACGACTGAGCAACTTTCACTTTCGTAATCTTTTCAAAATCATATCATTTAAAAGATTCACTGTAAATACAAAACACAAGTTGGAAGTAAATGGATGGAAAAAATATATCATGCAAATAAAAGAATAAGAAGGCTGGGGGGGCTGTAATAATATCAAGTAGACATTAGATTTCAAGATGCAAAATGCTATCAGAGATAATGATAAAAGTGTCACTTCATGTGAATCCATCCTACTGAAACAGAAGGGCTTTGTGCAGCTGAATATGACGGACTCATGCTATTCTAAATACTGATACTTACGGTTCCAAAGTGGTTAAAAGGTCCTCACATTTATCTTGGGAGTCAATGGAAATGGGCATCTGTCCACTTGAAATTAAATCCATTCTGTGACTCGAATGATACCAGTGGATGGTTGGACAAGGGATGGGGGTGGAGGTGGGAGGAACCTCTCAAAATGAAGTTCACACATTGCCAAATCTGAATCAGACCAACTTTGGTCAATTCTTTGTGACGGATGCAGAATCCTGGCAGCAGTCTGCTTAAACACACAGAGCAAGGAGCCACCTCTCCAAAAAGCAGAGACACTGAGACTTTCTTTCTCCCCTAGAAGGGCAGCATGAGCAGAAGGCACACATGGGTGGAGGACCCAATGGCTTTGCCCTCCATGCAGCCCAGATCTCATCCCTTACCTTATGGGCATCCATGAGATTCATGATGAGATTGAGATCCCCGTGCACAGGCTGGTCCTCAGCCAGTTTTGACTTAATCTTGTACTACCAGAGGAACAAGGCCTGCAGAGTGTCCATGAACTGGCCTGAAATCAGCAGGGCCTCCTCCAACTTGCGCTGCCTGAGACAAGCACACAAACCTCACCACTTGGCAAGGGGATATCTCTTTTATGGGGCTTCCCTGGAGGCACAGTGGTAAAGAATCCACCTGTCAATGCAGGACACAGGGGTTCAATCTCCAGGTTGGGAGGATCCCCTGGAGTAGCAAATGCCAACCTGCTCCAGTATTCATACTGGGAAAATCCCATGGACAGAGGAGCCTGGCGGGCTACAGTCCATAGGGTCATGAAGAGTTGGACACAATGGAGCAACTGAGCCCACATGCACAATCTCTTTTATGAATGGCCCAACTACAGAGGAATATTGCTTGAAATCTATATAGAAAAGGACCTCCATATTGGAATGATTAGAAATATAGTTAAAAGTTATCAAGATAATGGGAATCCCCTGGTAGTCCAGTGGTTAGGACTTGGCAGTACATTCACTGCCATGGGCCAGGTTTGATCCCTGCTCAGGGGAACTAAGATCCCACAAGCCATGTGGGATGGCTTGATAACAAACAACGTTATCAAGCTGACAATAAAATTACAGACAACAAAAGAAAAAAACAGATCAAATGGACTTTTAGATATCATCAAAATTTGAAACTGTTTATCAAAGGACATTGTTAATAGAGTAAAAGGAAACCTACAAAATGGAAGAAAATACTTGCAAATCATGTATATGATAAGAAATTAATACCAAGAATAAACAAAAAACTCATAAAACTAAATAACAATAAAACAAACAACCAATTTAGAAATGGGCAAGGGACTTAAATAGACATTTCTCCAAAGAAGATGTATAGATGGCCAATAGCATGTGAGATGTTCAGCATTATTAGTCATTAGGGAAATGTACCCTGCTTATTTAACTTACATGCAGAATATATCATGCAAAATGCCGGGCTGGATGAAGCCCAAGCTGGAATCAAGATTTCTGGGAGAAATATCAATAACCTCAGATATACACCACTCTTATGGTGGAAAGCAAAGAGGAACTAAAGAGCCTCTTGATGAAAGTGAAAGAGAAGAGTGAAAAACCTGGCTTAAAAACTCAACATTCAAAAAATCTAAGATCATGGCATCCAGTCCCATCACTTCATGGCAAATAGATGGGGAAACAATGGAAACAGTGACAAATTTTATTTTCTTGGACTCCAAAATCACTGTGAACAGTGACTGCAGCCAAGAAATTAAAAGACTCTTGCTCCTTGGAAGAAAAGCTATGACAAACCTAGATGGCATATTAAAAAGCAGAGACACTACTTTGCCAACAAAGGTCCATCTAGTCAAAGTAATGGTTTTTCCAGTGGTCATGTGTGGACGTGACAGTTGGACCATAAGGAAGGCTGAGTGCTGAAGAATTGATGCTTTTGAACTGTGGTATTGGACAAAACTGTTGAGAGTCCCTTGGACTGCAAGGAGATCAAACCAGTCAATCCTCAAGGTCCTGAATATTCATGGGAAGGACTGAAGCTGAAGCTGAAGCTGCAGTACTTTGGTCACCTGATGTGAAGAGCCAACTCATTGGAAAACACCCTGATGCTAGGAAAGATTGAAGGCAGAAGAAGAAGGGGGTGACAGAGGATGAGATGGTTGGATGGCATCACTGACTCGATGGAAATAAGTTTGAGCAAGCTCCAGGAGTTGGTAACGGACAGGGAAGCCTGGCGTGCTGCAGGATTCTCAAAGAATCAGACACGACTGAGCAACTGAACTGAACTGAACAACATGGGCAAACCTTGAAGACCTTATGCTTGACTAAAGGAAGACATAAAAGGACAGATATTATGATTCCATTTACATGAGATGTCTAGAGTCATCAAAATCATAGAGACAGAAAGTAAATGGTAGTTTCCAGTGGATAAGGGGAGAGAGGAGTTATTTTTTTTTAATGGGTATGGAAATCAGTGTGGGATGCTGAAAAAGTTCTGGAGATGGTTGGCAGTGATGGTTGGAAAACAATGTCAATACATTTAATGTCACTGAACTGTATACCTAAAAGCAGTTAAAAAGGTATCTTTCTCGCTATGTATATTTTACCACCATAAGAAAAAACTGACCAAGAGTAACGCCTAGACATTTTTACTCAAACCACACTCTAGATGGATTAAGCAGAGTGCAGGGGTCAGGTATAGAGTACCTCAGACATCTTATCATCCAACAACTATGCATATGAACACACCCTAATGACCGAAAGTCTGCACTGATTACTTCATACACTGCTGCAACAGAGGGCAATGGTTGAGGGTAAGGTAATGGTCAAGAGCACAGGCGCTGGAGTCAGACAGGCAGGAATTTCTATCAAAGGTCCATGCCAGCTGTGACACATATCCCCAGCCTCTGTCAGCCTCTTACTCCTCATGTGTAAGATGGGATCATAATTGTATGCACCTAGATTGCTATGATAACAGCAGGACAGCTGTCCCTCATTCACCTCAGTCCAAGGCTGGGGTCCTAGGATCTCAGCCCCACCCCTCACTGCCACAGGACTTCCTGAGCCTCACCTCCTCTTCTACAGAATGGCATAAGTGACACCTGCCTCCCTGGGTTGGTGTTGTTAATAATAAAGTTTAGTAATAATAAAAATAGCAACAACCACAATGATATAGCCACCACTTCTTGACTACTTCCTCTGTGTTAGAGCTTTGCATGAATCTGCACAATAGTGCTATGAGGCAGATGCTCTCCCATTTTATGAAGAACTT